>NC_092423.1:70294079-71786899 GCF_036169615.1 Heliangelus exortis
CTAGGACAGCAAACTACAGGGGGCAGCAAAAATATGCCCATATCTCAGCTGTCCCATGTCACACTCCAGCATGCTAATACAAATCTGCTTACCTCTTTGGCTCTTGATAGTAAGGTAGGAGTGTGACCTGTGATGGCTGAGGCACTGTGCACACTGTACTCCCTGTCTTCCCTTCTACAAATGCAACAGCCTCCTGCAGAGAGCAAGACATACATCTGGCTAATGCAACTGAGGTTTGGACATCTGCTGCAGGCTGGGAGTATCTAGTTGGTGTCAGTATCTTTTTATGCTGTCTGATTGTAGCCTGGTCACATATCCAGAAATCTTGTTCTAAATTTCCATGAAAACAGTTTTTCCAGTCTGTGCTGTTTCTAAGCCATGGACGTGTGAACACAACAGTTTTCCATCAGCAGTGTTGGAAGGGATGTGAGGTCATTTGTATCTTAATATACCTTTTAACAGGAGAAGGGGAGACATAACTGGGTGCTATGGTAGGCTTGTGACTCAGATTTGGAAGAGTAAAATCTCTTTTCAGGTGCCTATGTGCTTACTCTAATGTGTAGATATCCACTATTGCTTTTAGAGTTTTGAAGCTGTGTTTAGATAACTCGGGATTTTTCACTACAACTCTTGTAAATTAACCTAGAGTAAGGAAGGTCCCAGTTTATGTCACACAACTCTTGCCATCATCTCTATAATACAAAACCTTTGCTTCCCAAAGAGATTTTAGAATATTTCCGGGCAGTGTTCAGATACCAGAGGCAGTAGAAAGATGTCTATTGTGGCTGCTGGGGCTGATACAGTGGTTTAGGTACAGAGAATTTTGTTAGCCCAGTCAGGAGCTGATAAACACCTAATCTGGATCACAGGAAACAGAGGCACACTCAGGAGAGAGGACCAGCATTTCCCTGGATTCTGAAGATGAAACACAGAGTGTGACTATAGAATAATAGAATAATTTGAGCTAGAAGGGACCTCTAAAAGTCATCTAGTTCAACTCCCCTGCAGTAAGCAGGGACATCCTCAACTAGATTAGGTTGTTTAGAGCCTTGTCAAGCTTCACCTTGAGTATCTCCAGGGATGAGGCCTCAACTGCCTCCTTGGGCAACCTGTTCCAATTTCCTACTCCTCTCATAGTAAAGAACTTTTCCCCTACCATCCAATCTAAATCTACTTTTTTCTAATTTAAAACTGCTGCCCCTCATCCTATCACTGCAAGCCCTTACAAACAGTTCATCTCCAGCCTTCCTGTAGGTCCTCTTCAGATATTCTCTTCAGGTACACTATTAGGTCTCCCCAGAGCCTTCTTTTCTCCAGGTTGAACAGCCCCAGCTCCCTCAGCCTGTCTTTGTAAGAGAGGTGCTCCAGACCCCTGATCGTTTTCAGAGCCCTCTTCTGGACCTGCTTCATGAGGTCCGTGTCCTTCCTGTATTGGGGGCTCCAGAGATGGATTCAGTACTCCAGGTGAGGTCTTAACATAGCAAAGTAGCAGAGTCACCTCTCTCAATCTGCTGGCCATGCTTCTTTTTTCTGATGCAGCCCAGGATGCAATTGGCCTTCCGCACACTGTCAGATCACGTCCAGCTTTTCATCCACCAGCACCCCTAAATCTTTTTCTTCAGGGCTGCTTTCTAAAACCTCATCCCCACGCCTGTACTGATAGTGCAGATTGTTCCTACCCAGGTGCAGGACCCTGCACTTGGTCTTGTTGAACTTCATGAGGTTCACCTGGGCCCACCTCTCCAGTTTGTCCAGGTCTTTCTGGATGACATCCTGTCCCCCTGGCTTATCGACAGCAGCACTCAGCTCTGTGACATCTGCAAACCTGCTGATGGTGCACTCGATACCACTGACTATAATGATGATAAAATATTAAATAGTACAGGTCCCAGTACGGATCCCTGAGGGACACTTGTCATTGGTCTCCATGCGGACTTTGAGCTGTTGACATCTACCCTCTGGATGCCCCCATCCAGCCAATTCCTTATCCACTGAACAGTCCACCCATCAAACCTGTCTCTCTCCAACTTGGTGAGTAGGATATTGTGGGGGACCCACGTCAAGGGCCTGCAGAAGCCCAGATAGATCACATTGATAGGTCACCCCTTGTCCACTGATGCATTTAGTTACCCTATTGTAGAAAGCCAAGAGGTTTGTCAGGCAGAATTTGCCCTTAGTGAAGCCCTGACGGTAGTCGTGGATCACCTTGCTGACCTTCATTTGCCTCATCAGACCTTCTAGGAGAATCTGCTCCATTTTCCCTGGCACAGAGGTGAGGCTGACAGATTTGTAGTTCCCAGGGTCCTCCTTACTACACTTTTTAAAAAATGGCTGTAATGTGTCCCTTCTTCCAGCCACCAGGGACTTCACTTGACTGCCATGACTTTTCAAATATCATGGAGAATGTCTTGGCAACTACATCCACAAATTCGCTCAAGACTCTGGGATGCAATGGAAGCAATGGATGGAGGGGGTACTTCTGTTTTGTAACCACTGGCACTAGCTGGTCATCCAAGCTTTGCTGACACTTTAGATAGCACCCCAAGATTTTATTCAATTTTGATGAATTCAGTGGTATCCTTCACAGACTGGAGGTGTATATTATGCTGCTTTCTCTTAATTTGCTTTGGCAGTCATGGACAAACTTGCATAATTTATGAATATGCAAATAAGAATCTTCTGTTGATTTTTAAATGAAAGGAACGCAAACTTAATGTACAAGTCTGACAATGATTTTATATGAAGCATATCAGAAATGCAGATTATGGACAACTGGCAGTAATTGAAACAAAATTCCTGCAGATAGTTCCTGGTACTAGGATTCAGAAGGAGGTATTGAAAACCAGAGAAGGGGCAATCAGAGAACCAAAAGACCTGAAGATTAAGTACTAAACACTGTCAAATGGATGAACTAGTTGATATGTTATCGTTTATTCTGAGTGTTCGGGCAGCTACATGACATAAGTACACCACAAATTTTTATTTTATAATATTTTTTTCATTTTTTGCCAAATCAGAATAAATTACTTGGCTTTCTTTTTTTTATTCCTGCTAGGTTTATTGCCTGAAACTATTCCTGCAGAAAGAGCTGGGTGCTAGACAGTTGCCAGGAACTTCAAGTATTTTTTTCCTTGGCATCACATTTGCCTGCCATCCTGCAGGATAGGTGCTGATAATGCAGAAGAGAAAGGAAGGAGACTACAGAGAAGCAGCCCTTGAAGACAAAAGAAGAAATTCAGCTAAGTACACTGTAGATTTTTGCCTGGGCTCCAGTGTAGACATAACAGGACACTGGCTAGTAATGGACATGCTTACTCTCTTCAATATTTTGGCCTTCTCTGCTTAGCAGCATTTAGCCCCACTGGAGGTTAGTGGAGAGAAAGACAGGAAAATGGAAGCTGCCAGAAGCTTGTCTATCTCTCTTTATATTTCCTTGAACTGAGGGACACTGAGAGGCTTACATGGGCCTTGAGTATTTATGCACTGAATTCTCTAGTTCCTCTTTTATGCTGCACAATGTTCAAACTTTGACTTCATCTCCACTGATATCCAAACAACTGTTTTAGCTGACACATGAGTGTTTGAGTTCTGTTTTGACAAAAGGTGCCAGAATGCACTAGGTAAAAATGTCCTTCACACATTTACACCCCTGCAGTTGCTAACAGATCTGGTAGAGACATCAAAACCATGTTTCACTTGAAATGCACACAAACCACTTAGAAGCAATGGTGCCTATTCACTCCTTGTGCTTTTTCATGCCTCAGATTACTCAGGTCTTCACATAACCTAATTTTGTAGAGATCAGTTTGCAGGAAGATGACAATTTGTAGAATCTGATCCTCAATAGGCATTGCAAAATATCCCTTTCTCTTTTGCATACCTATGAAAAACATACTTTCCAAAAACTCATGCAAATAACTTTATTTGGTATTGGGGTTGGTTTTGAGGTGTTTTTCTTCTTTTTCCTCCTTAAATCTACCAGATTTAAGATGTTTTCCAAGTGCCCTTATCAGGGAATACTTCCCTATGGGTTTACAAGACAGAAGAAAGTGTAAGGAGCGGGGACATGCAAAAGGCAGAAAAAATTCAGTATTATTATACCTTTCTTAACAATCAGTGACTGTCAATCCCAGAGTACCTTTACTTGTACTCCATTGCCCTTTTTTATGCACTGGTGTGAATATGCAAAAGGGAAGGGTAATTTATTTTATTCCAATTCTCATGCAGTAAATATCCCTTGTCCCTTGGGAAATGTTATCTAGTTTTGCTTTGAAGCTCCTGCAGTTAAGATCTCTGATGATTTCTGCTTTTGTGTAAGTATAGGCAGAAGGAACATCATAAGAATTCATTGTTATCCTCTGCAGTGTGGCCTGTGTCTCATGTGGTGGACAATTTAAATCATACTTGACTGAAGAGTTGTCTTTAGTCATCTTAGACTGAGCAGTGCTCCCCTGTGCAGGCTTTCCATGGGAAACAGCCACCCTGCCAGGAACACCAGAGAATAAAAGTCTTCTTCTTGCTCTCAGTTTAACTTGATTCCTCAGCTAATTTTCTTTTGTTTGTAGTTATGGTGAATCGTGCAATATCTTCAGTGGCAACTCAGCAGGAAGTTGGTATGAAGGAGACACTTTCTGTACTGAATTCTCTAATCTCTAAATAGGAATAAGAAAAGAATTCCTCAATTCCTGAATTTTCTGTTCAAGTGTGAGTAAATAAGCTGAGGAATGTTTTTTCCACATGTTCTTTCACTTGCCCAACATGACATATGAGCAGAGACATCACTATCCTCCACATCATGTTTATACCTGACATCCTGAGGATCACATAACTAGGAGCAAGTTTATCACCTATAAATATAGCTTCCAATTTTAAAGGTCCTATAAGTCTAACAGTTGCTCATAGAAAACAGGAGAATCTAAATTAGAGTGTTTACTGTGTTTGAAGATGCAAGGTTTTCATATTATTATTGGTATTCACAAACATTGCTACAACTATGTTGATATTGTCCACATCCAGATTGTTTTGAAATAAAGTACCAGAAAATTAAATGCCAGAATTTACATAACTCTGGAGAATTTCTCATAATACATTCTTATGCCCTTCAACTGCAAAGTACATGCCACTTGTCTGACACAGTTTAATGTGACCTGGAATAGTTTTGCATGAATATCCTCTTAGGCTAGGGCTACATTAGCAAATAGTGCTGCATGGTAGGAGTGAATATGTAGAGAGAAACGGCTGAGACAGAGGATCTGACACGAACACTGTGCACATTTTGGAAAGGTTTAATTTGGACTAGGTCTAGTATGATCATGTGAACTGAATGCCTGTTTGTGTTTGGAGAATATCAGTGTGCACCCAGAGTGTATCCTTTGTTTGATTTTCATCCAGAAGTTATCATGTTTTCAATACAAATGTGAAACTGAGTGAAATAAGGGTGACAACCGAGAAATTTGCCTTAAAAAAACCCTCGTTCCTCATCTGAACCAAAACTCTTGTGTAGAAGCACCTCAGAGACCAATTGTTCTTCCACGTAAGGTATCAAAAGAAATCATGAAGTTGGAAAATTCATACCACAAGGCCTTAGTGATTACTTTTAATGCTGAAAAAAATTGACATAGTCCCATGCAAAATTTATTACAGGTCTCAAGTGGCTGTGTCTGCACTCAGCTCTGGCACCTTCTGGAAGGAAAGATGACGTGTTCAGAGAATGTGGACAGAGGGGAAATGGGGCCCATGTGATGCAAAGCAGAACACAACTGTACATCACACCTTATCTTGGAGAGGAAAGATCTAGACAGGGTGTTTCAGGAGGAAGAGAGAAATCTTGACTTAACACTTGATAACATCAGCTTTATAAGCTGTAAGTACAGGCTGTGACACTCTGTCTAATACTAATGTATTGAATGGGGGAGACCTGCCTGAAATATTCCAGCTTGCAAAAACTCTTGAATTTGGCTGATAGACTACAGGAAATAAGCCTTAAAACATGTAGCACAAGAAGAGAAAAAAAAAAAAATGCTCTTAGTTATTCCCCAAAGCAAAAGAAGCCACTCAAACAAAATTCTGAGTAAATATGAGATTTAAAGCTCAGTGCATGGGGCAGATATGGTAAAAATCAAGGCAAAATTCCCATTTCCACCTATTTTTGTTGCTAGAGCCTTACTGTTGAGTGGTGTAAAACCTTACCAACAGAGGATAACTGAGGCTTCTGGAGTCTCAGGCATAAGTAAACTTTAATAGGTGTAAGAAGGCAGGTTGCTATTGTAGCAAAACTGGAGTTTATATACTTGGTCAGATAATTTCTGAAGTGGAGATCACCAGGACCAGAGATAATACTGAGGCTGAAGGCATGCTACCAATATCTAAATCTGTGGAATACTTTCAGGTTTATTATCCTGACACTTCTTAATGCAGTCTGTTTTGATTTTATGCTTTTTTTTTTTTTTTTTTTTTTTTTTTTTGATATTGGGTGTTTACTTTTTTGGTTGAGGTTTTCCACTCAGAAGATGTTTTCACTGCACTGTACACCATGACATATAGGTCTTCTAGGGTCCATCTATTTAGAGTCCAGCAGAGGCTATGTGTTCTATGATTTGCATTTCTACTGAAATCTCTGCAAAGAACTCTCCCCTCTAGATTCTCTTGTTCATTTATCCCTAAGGGCAAACTGCAACATGAGGGCCTGGTTCAGAGACAGTGGAGCCCTTTATATTGATTTCAGCAGCCTTTGGATCATAAACCAAGCAATAAGTTCCCACAGCATCTAAACTGCATCAAGTACATCATGTGAGATTAATGTAAGCACACAAAGTTGCACCTCAGGTTCTTTATGGAGAGGCAGACTTCTTTAACCCACGTAATATAAAGACATAGACATGCAGACACAAAATAAAAAGTAAAATACAGGTTTCCTTACACGCCAGTGAAAGAGAGAAATAAAATTAAAGACACCTAAAAAATCCACTTACTGGCTGCATCACATAAACCACAGCTGGACACTATCGCATTGCAGAAGTGAGATATTGTGAATCTGAGCATAGTCTTGATGAGGATAAGAGAGAGAGAGAGAGCGAACCTGCGTAATATCCCCCACAACACCAGCATCAGAGCATTATCCCTTCCAGCAAGGCTGATGACATTATTACTCTATGTAAAACGACTGCTGAAGCAGAGAGGAGACCTCCAATTGTCTTAATATCCACATTTGGGACCTCGTGCAGCCAGAAAACCACCCATTGCAGATGCTCCTGCCATTGCCACCAACAGGTGAAAACACAACCACGTGCAACATGTTGCTATCAGCTGTGCTGGAGCTAAACGCATGTTAGCTCTAGGGTGTCAGTATAGTTACTTCAGGTGCATGGCCAAGAACAATATCTGATCAGCACTTTAGGTTAAAAAGAATGCAGCTCTACTAGGTGCAGTTACCTGGATATACTGCAAAGGAGAGATTTCTTACAGACCACCAAGCTGCCAGTATTGCTGGTGGCTCAAACCCATACTTTTTAATTTAAACGGCAAAGCTTTCAGTTATTCCCTTCCTATCTGAATCTCACAGTGTTAAGCTGATTTTCTACTCACTGAAAATGTCATATTCTCAGTCCACTGTTCCACTAAATTTGCACCTTTGTTACATCTCTTCCTCATTACTAACCCACTTCACAGGGATGACGGTTTTAATCTTGACCTTTTCAGCACTGAACCTCAGGGCTGCAAACTTATTTGTAAAATCAGCTGGTGAATTATGTTAAATAAACCAACAGAAAACAAACAAACAAGCAGGCAAAACTATTGGTACTTACTTTTGAGAACCTAGAACAGATTTCTCAGCTTTTTCTTCACAATTTGTGTCCAGATGGAGATCAGCTACAAGCGGTGTCCCTCAGGGGTCTGCGTTTCAACCAGTGCTGTTTCATATATTTGTTGCAAGACGAACCTCTCTTAGGGCACGGCACTCTGAGGTCCAAGAGGTGCTCCAGCAGAAGTTCACAAATAGTGCTCTGCGTCTGTTACTCTTAGGATTTGTTGGCCTGGCTGGGTGCTACTGCTCTGGATTCGACTAAGCTCTCTGCTGGCTTGCTTAGGAATGAGCTGAGCCTGTGCTTCAAGCCTCACCTTTTATTGGCCTCCTAATCCTGCTCATGTGCAGTAGGGGCCTGCCTTGATCAGGCACAGGTGGGCTTAACACAAGCTCATGCCCACTACCTGGCAATTAGTGCCACCTGGTTGCCTCATTTCACTACATATCTTCATTAATGACAAAGTGGGATGAAGTGCACCAGCATGCATCATGCATCAGATGATACTAAATTGAGTGGTGCAGTTGACACACCTGAAAGACAGGATGCCACCTAGAGCAACCTGGACAAGCTCAAGAAGTGTGCCCATGTGAACCTCATGAGATGCAAGAAGGCCAAGTGCAAAGTCCTCTACCTAGGTTCAAACAGTCCCCAGTATCACTATAGGCTGGGAGAGCAAGGGATTGAGAGCCAGCCTGCAGAAAAGGACTTGGTCTCAGTGTCCCCAACCCCTTTGCCATGATCAGACTTTGCCACTGCTATCCCCATGTGTGTTCCCACCCCTCCCGTTTCCTCCATGACCCCCCTTAATTCTCTTTTTGTGGCATGGGGTCCCCTGCCCCCGGGATATGTTTGGTTTTGTATTATTTATTAATTATAAATTATTAATCATTATTAAGAATAATTATTAATAAATTATAACAATTATTAATTATAAAATAATATTTAATTATTAAACAGAATTATTAATTATAATTAATAATTATTATTCAACGTGTGTTATTAATTATGGATTATTAATTATTGTTGTGATAAGCAAGTCAAGGGAAGTGATTCTTCCTCTACTCTGCTCTGGTAGGACCTCACCTGGAGTACTGTGTCCAGCTCTGGAGTCCTCAGCACAAGAAAGACATGGACCTCTTGGAGGGAGTCCAGAGGAGGACCACAACAATGTTCGGAGAGATGGAACATCCTTTCTTATGAAGACAGGATGAAAGAGTTGTGGTTGTTCAGCCTGGAGACGGCTCCAAGGAGACCTTAGTACGGCCTTTCAGTACTTTAAGGGGGCCTTTAAGAAAGATTGCACCAGACATTTTAGTAGGACCTGTAGCAACAGGACAAGGGGTAATAGTTTTGAACTGAGAGGAGGTAGATTTAGACTAGATATCAGAAAGAAATTTTTCACAGTGACAGTGGTGAAACACTGGAACAGGTTGCCTAGAGAAGTGGTAGGTGCTCCATCCCTGGAAACATTCAAGGTTAGGTTGAATGGGGCTCTGAGAAACCTCACCTATATGAAGATGTCCCTGTTCACTGCAGGGAGCTTGGACTAGATGACCTTTAACAGCCTCTTCCAACCCAAATTCTTTTATTATCCAGTGACTTAAAGCCAAGTTTGAAGAAAATAGGTGAAAGACGATGTCCAATTTTGTATGCCTTTCTATATAGTACCTGCTTTACTGAAGTCCTGTTCCTTGGCCTTTGCCATTTGCAAGTGCCTTTGTATCTTCTCAGGCAAAGTAACTTGTCTCCCTTTTGAAACAGATTCATGTTTAGGATCTTTAAAATCTGATGGTGATGTATATTTGCACACTTTTTCATTTCAGACCCAAAAAACAGCAGTCTGGAATCTCCTGATGTATATGTTTATATGCAGATATTCCTTTCTCTTCATTCCTGCATTCATCAGGGACCCCAACAGGCTTGCTCCTGCTTTGCAGAGGTGGAGGGGGCACACTGTTCTGGGACCTGCTAGCAGGGTGTGATGTACATCAGACATTCAGAGTTCAAGACTTCCGAGAGTGCTGACTCCTGGCTCTGCGGCCAGGATGAAACAACTCTGCATAACTTCATCTGATCCTCACCACGCTGCACATACTGAGCACACTCCCCAGCTTTTCTTCCCTTACAACCCAGCAATACTTTTAAAACCCCGCTCTACACTATTGCAGCCAGACTAACACCTGCACCAGGGGCTCAGGCAGTGTACTGTAATGTTGCTCAGGCTTGTGCACTTTCTAACCTCAGTGGTGCTTGCCTTGGGAGGCAGTAAACCTTATGATATGGCTCTGACATCTATGTCCTGTAAATCTCCTCTGTCTCAGCCTGCTGGGCTCACAGCCTGCTCACTGAGGAACACTAAGAGGGAGCTGTCTGACCTCAGGCAGCCCCAACATCTCCCCTCTCTGAGAAGGTGACATTCCTGCCTGGAATGGCAGTTTCAGGCAACTGCAGATAACCACTACCTCTGGTGATACCATGGCAATTCACAGACAGCATTTACTGACATGGGTAGGTGCTGCTTCTTCTCGTGAAGTAGCAGTGGCCCTGGGGCCCCCAACTCACATCAGTCAGGGGGTTGTTTTGCCTTCACTGTCACTTTGCATATATGCAATACACAAGAGATGCTGGCATCTGTTCCTAACAGCCCAGGCATTCTTGTTTGCAGCAGAGCAAAATGTTCTGCCTACGGACTAGCCACTGTCAAGACTAGTTACCTTCTGATTGTCTCCCTTTTTAATTCACCTGTGGATGCTGTTTGCAAAAAGAGGCAAAAGCTGTCTCACTTTCACCTTGTTTTCCACAGTTGCAGGCAATCTCAGGACTCCCATTTCTGTTTTGTCCTCACCTTCCCCTCAGCACAACATACATTTTGATGGCCCTTTACTTTTGGAACAATGGAGCTCTCAGGGCTCACCTAGTGCTAAAATGACTTCAGGATGATCTGCTCCAGACTTTGCTATTTATGCTGCTCATTATATCAGCATGATTTTGTGATTTCCTGGCTCAGGAATCCTGCATTCATCCTGCTTAGCTGGAAAACCTTTAGGAAGAACTTCGGCTCTCCACATTTCTTATAGCAAAAGGGGAAAAAGGGGAAGATGGGAGCTGCTCTCTGGAATTGCCTCTGCCTCATTCTCCCTGCTTCATTTGCTGCAGGAGGAGATAATGAATGTGATGAGACAAGATTCCTTCTGGAGAGAAGTGAGATGGAGCTGGGCCTATGAGCAATCCAGATTTTGGAATGTGTTTTTTTAGTTGAATTTTTCTTTAACTGAACAAATGTAACTGGAAACAAGTTAACCCTGACTGACACAGTAAACCATCTTGTTACATAAAGCCTTTATAAAAAAAACTTCATGAAGTAATTGAATTACTTACAGTTAGGACATAAGAGGTGTTTTTTGAGTTTCTTGGGAGCAGCCAGGTCTTTTCCAATGAGAAGGTTACAAATCACAGTAAGCAAAAGGTATGCAGGGTGTGTTGGTGTGTTATCATAGCAAGCACATTGCTGCCTTCAGTTAAACTAGACAACATATCAGACCTGTATTTTTGGGAAAAAAAAAAAAAAAAAAAAAAAAAAATTAAAAAGTTTCTGAGGTGAAACCTGACATCTGAACATCTCTCAATCTGGGTTGAGAAAAGTACCTCCACAGCGGTGACAGTGCCAGTGCTAGACAGGAGCATTCCCATTTTCTCCCATGTCATTTGGCAACTTTCAAAGGAGCTCTTTTCAGGGAGCTGTTTATGTTCTGCAACTGATGCCTCTCAGGCTCATAAACACTGAGTGTTTTACCATAATCTAATTCTCATAGGTAATTTGAGAAAATAAGCAGCTTTTTCTTCTGTGGTTAAATATTAGAGTCAACAAAGTACGCAGTGGGACCCTGGCAATTCATTGCTGTGAAATTGTGGTGGGTTGATCTTGACTGTCTGCCAGACACCCACCCAGATGCTCTCTGACGTCTCCTCCCCAACAGCTGAGAAGAAGAAAATAAAATGGAAAACTCATGGGTTGAGGTACAGGCAGGGAGTTCCTAACCAGCTACTGCCACTGGCAAAACAGACTCTACCTGGGAAAATTTAATTTGTTGCCCATTAAGTTGTGTTGAGATACCAACACAGAAACTAAAGCACCCTCCCCCTTTTCCCAGACTCGGCTTCAATCCCGTGCTCCCAACTCCTCTGCCTCCGCCCCTTGAGTGGCACAGCGGGGTGGAGAAGGGGGGCTGTGGTCAGCCCCCAGCCTCTCCTTTCTGCATCTCCCTTCTCCTCCTCAGACTTTTCCCTGCTCCATCCCGGGGCCTTCCCAGGGGCTGCAGGGAAACCCCCGCCCCACCGGGGTCTCTCTCTCCCGGGGCCGCAGGGGCATCTCTGCTGGGGCGCCCGGAGCCCCTCCTGCCCTCCTCCTGCTCTCCGGAGCCTCGGGGCTCGCAGGGCTGTTTCTCCCCCTGTTTCCCTCAGCCCTGGCTGCCGGGCAGCGTTTTGCCCTTTCTGACCCAGGCCTTCCCCGAGGCGCCCGCCCGTGGCTGAGGGGCTCAGCTCTGCCCTGCGCTGGGGCCCTTGGAGCCGCCTGGAACCCGATGTGTTCCCCACCGCTCCTCACAGGGGCCGCCCCGGAACCCTCACCCGGGGCTGATGCTGCTACCCCAGTCCAAAAATTTCCAAATGCTTTCCCCTGCCTATGAAATAGATATACTCATTGTACAGGTATATATTGTCCAGAGGTGTAATTCAATGCACGCTTAAGTCCACACACATGGCTGAATTATGGGACGCTGAGGAAGCTGTTCTTGTAAACCCTTTGCTTGCTGAGGGAGCTGAGAGACATCGTTCCTCTCTCCCACACCAGCCCTTCTTTAAGTGGTCGGCCAGACCCCCAGCTCTTACAAGCTGGGCACCAGCACAGCTGTATGCATTTCACTGTTCAATCACCAAGAAAGAGGCTTCTGCAAGGGGCGCTTGAGCTAGGAACAAAATCAGGATGAAGCACCCTTCGTTTTACTGATGATTTAGGGAGTTCATCTAAGGATTATTTGATCCTCTACAGACATTCACTTAAATCTTTTACTTTGGGATATCAGTTGTTATTTAAGATAATACAATCTCTGGAAACTGTTTGTAGAATATTGGAATTTCTGTACTAAATCTTCTATCAACATCCCATATTCCCAGATTGCAGCTCAATACAATTTAGAATTGGAAAAAAAATATTGTCTAATCCAATATATTTCCTATGAATGTGTCACTGCTCTCTGAAATGTCTTGTGTAGGCTTTCCCCTCCCCCCCTTTAAAAATACACAAAATAGAAGCATATGGGGACAAATGATGAGCTTTATGACAGTCTAATGGTACTGATGAGATTTTTTTTTCCCTGTGTCATATAGCTCAAAACTATTTTGTGTCTCATGTCCATTTAATCTAGGCAAAACCTAAATTGTGGGCAAGATGCTGGTCACATCAAGCTCTACTCTTTTGCAGTCTCCTGCTATCTTGAAGGATGAGGGGGACACCTGAATGTAGAAAAATACTGTGGTTTTATTGTGCACGAATAAAAAAGACCTTTTTTTTTTTTCCTTTTTTTTTTTTTTCCTTAAAATCACCAGTTATCTTTCTTTCTCAGTTGAGACATGCAGTGTGAGTTAAGGTTCACAATATCTCCTTGAGAACTGAGAGTGCTGATGTGCAGCATACTCTTATTTTTCATGCTTAAACTGCTGTAATTCTCTTTTAACTGGTCTTCCCACTAGGCAAATTTAATGCCTTCAAGCTGCACAAAACTATGCAGCTCATCTTCCCATTGGGAGTAAGCCAAATCTACATATTTTTCCTTCGTGGCAGTAAAGTTCTGCAATGATTTCAAAATGTTATCACTCACATTTTTTAAAGCTCTCTGTGGTCTGTCTCCAGGACCTGCTGATAGCATATTCCCAACAGTTCAAGCAAGAAGAACATCTCAAGTATCCTCAGACTTAATCAGAAAGACTTGTCAAAGCTTTCTCATTTGATGGAAGCCTTTTTTTCCCCCCCTCATTTTTTAAACCATATAATATTTGACAGTCCATTTCCTCTTTGCATTCCACACTTGGATGAAAGGACTTTTTTATTATTGTTATTTAGCCTTGAGTATTTTAACTGATAAGTGGCCCAATACATATTTTTTTAATGTGGTTTTAGAGATACTTCAGAGCTGAGAATGTCTCTGCCAACATTTAACCCAGATTAAATTTTTATGACTTGGTGGGCTTTGTAATGGAGGCGCTGACACCATCTCAATTCAGTAGCACAAATAAGCCTCCTATATCTTTTCCCCTGCTAAAGTGAATTAGAGGCTTGCAAAAAGATGAAAATTCTGCCCTCCCTTTGTTCATGAGTAGGGGGTAACTGCAAGCACTAACACTTCAGTATTCTTTGAAGTGCCTGAATAATATCTCTGTTTTGGAAAGACTGACTATCGTCCTTTCATAGAGATTAATTCCACCTTTGTGTCCAGTCTGTCTTTGGCTTCTATGTTGAGGTTTATGTGAAGAATTCCAAATGTAATGGTGGAATTTTTTTGATGACACAGACATTTGTCAACTAGAAATTGGGCTAGAACCACCATTCATTTTACACAGGCCACCCAAAGGTAATAACTCTCAGCTAGTATTGATTTGGAATACATTTGAACCCTTGACCTCTGAGATGATGGTTTTCATAACAAATCCCAACCCACTTAGGTGTCTATTCAATCATCTGTAAAATGAGACATCTGGACTATTTTTAACCATGATACTGATGTCAGGTCCATTATAGGGGTGTATTTTTTGTGTAAACGGTGTATACAGAAGTCTTGGAAATACTGGAAGCTTAAACTAAAGTCAGGAGCATTCAGAGTTTAAGTGACTTCACTGTTACATTCAGCACAAGGTTAAATCACTGCAGCAGGTGAAATTACTCCATTAATACCAGTGTCTACTGAATGGGATTGTTTTAAACCAATTGGTCAAAGTAAGTAAAGATCAGTTCACTCCATGTCTCATCCATGTGGATGGATCTGAGCCTTTGCAAAAGTTTACATGTTTTCTGTAGTATAGAGGCTGGCAGAAGAGTTGTCTGTTTTCCTTCTCCCTCATTGCTTTTTCTCCTGCCTACCCACCACCATTGGTCTCTGCTTCCTGCAGAGACTGTCAGCTTGCATCAACACCTTTTTTAAGGTGACATTACAAGCATAAAAATCAAAATGGTCTGCATTTAAAAACACCACTTTAAAGAAATGGATTAAAAAAAAATCCAGGAAAAAAAGCCAGGAACCTTCTGTGTTCTGGTTAAAGCCCCACATTATTTCTGGGGCTCTGATTTATATTACAAAGGTAGGTGGGTTGGGGACGGCAGGAATGGGGAATCAGTGAGAAAAGAAGGGGAGGAAATCTCCTAAATGAAGAAGTTTTAATTTGAGAGATGACCCCTTTGAGCAACAATAACAATAACAACAACAAATTCATTTTTGGTCTCCTTTATGTCATCTCCTGAGATAAGTGTGAATCCACCTAAAGTAAATAATGGCTCAAAAGATAAGAACATACGTTAAAAAAGACACATGAAATTTGAAAATTTATTCCTTTAAGAATTCTGAGTGAAGACATTTTTGTCCTAAATTATAATTTTCCAAAATGTAATTTTGAAGACAAAGGAAGTGAAATAAAATACAACAAAAAATGCTTTTAGAAAGCCTGGACAGATCCATTTAATAATACTTGAATGTTTTATTTAAATCTTCACTTTTCAACCTTATCTGATCTCCTTCTATGACAAGGTGACCCACTCAGTGGATGAGGGAAAGACTGTGGATGTTGTCTACTTAGACTGGCACAATTTCCCACAGCATCCTCTTGGAGAAACTGACTGCTCATGGCTTAGACTGGTGTACACTTCACTGGGTAAAACACTGACTGGATGGCTAGGCCCAGACGGTTGTGGTGAATGAAGTTAAATTTATTTGGTGGCCAGTCAGAAGTAATGTTTCCCAGGGCTGTGTTGGGGCCAGTTCTCTTTAATATCATTATCAATTCTCTGGATGAAGGGACCTAGTATACCATCAGTAAGTTTGTAGATGACAGAAGGGAGTGTTGATCTGCTTGAGGGTAGGAAGGTTCTAAAGACGGATCTGGACAGGCTGGATTGAGGGATCAAGGCCATTTGTGTGAAGTTCAACAAGGCAAAGTGTTGGGTCCTGCAATTTGAGCCCAGCAACCCCATGCAATGCTGCAAGCTTGGGGAAGACTGTCTGGAATGCTGTTTGGTAGAGAAGGACCTGGATGTGCTGGTTCACAGACAGTAGAAGATGAGCCAGCAGCATGCCCAGGTGGCTAAGAAGGCCAAGAGCATCCTGGCTTGTATCAGAAATAGTGGGGCCAGCAGGAATAGGGGAGTAATTATCCCCCTGTACTTGGCACTGGTGAGGCTGTGCCTTGAACACTGTGTTCAGTTTTAGGCTCCTCACTACATGAGTTTTAAGCTCCAACTACAAGTTGCTGGAGCTTGTCCAAAGAAGGGCAACAAAGCTGGTGAAGGGTCTGGAGAGTAAGTCTTATAAAGAGGAGCTGAGGGAACAAGAGTTGTTTGGCTTGGAGAAAAGGAGGCTTGGGAGAGACGTTATTGCTCTTTACAACTACATGAAAGGAGGTTGTAGTAAGGTGGGTGTTGGTCTCTTCTCCCAAGTAACAAGCCATAAAACAAAAGTAAATGGCCTCAGCTTGTGCCAGGGGATATTTAGATTGGATATTAGGAAAGATTTCTTCACTGAAAGGGTTGTCAGGCACTGGAACAGACTGCCTAGGAAAGTGGTGGAGTCACCATTCTTGGTGGTGCTTAAGAGATGTTTAGATGTGGTACTTAGGGACATGGATTAGTGGTGGGCTTGGCAATGCTAGGTTTGTGATTGGACTTGATGATCTTATAAGTCTTTTCCAAACAAAATTATTCTATCTTTCTGTGATTTTTCTTTTTTAAAAAAATCCAGGTATCTCTGGGAATAGAATCTATGATTTCTGTGGATATTAGCTGAAGATAAGCAATAGACAGATATACTTCTGGAGGGCTCATTTCAGAAATGCTCCCAAAGGATTGAATCAAGAATTCCTATAATCAACAAGATTTGGTTCAATTAGGTTATGAATCTTGTCATCAGCTTTCTATGCTCATTTAAGTAATTGTGTTAAGAACTGCAATTCATTATAATATTTGCTTTATAATGGTATGCATATTGCTTTTCATATAGAAGGTACTCATTAAACAGCTCAAATTCTTGTGACTTGGTTGTACTTGGACTCGTTTTCTTTCTCACTAGGTCCAAACATCGTTTGCCATCTAGCTACAGAAATAATTTGCACCCTTCTGCCTGACAGTTTTCAAAGACACTGTTCTCCAATTCAAAATCTTCGGTGAATCCCAGCTCCTAAAATCAAGGAACAAATACCTCCCTGCCTACCTCTATAAGCCTTACAAAAAATGCCTAATAGTACTCAGCTGTACTTGAATAACCTGAAGCCGTCTTACAACCTTCTGTTTTAAACAATTACCTAGATACTAAAGGTAAATGTCTGCAGACAACTTTCTTTTAAAATTATGCTATTAAGCAACAAGTATAATATCGATAGCTGACTGATTTATGTGGTGCCATTTCCTCACATCCTAGTGCATCATTGATTTCAAATTACAACAGACATTGGCTCCTTTACCAGAAACACATCCCTTTCTGGAGAGAAAACTGGTTCTTTCCTAGCTGGCTGGAGAGCACCAGCAAATAAATGAAAAACCAACCAACCAAACAAAAAGCAACCCAAACGTGGAGCAGAAAACTGGAGGGGAATATTTTGTCTGTTGAGAGTTCAGGTGTGAGTGTCACCAGCTCTGTCCAAAACAGAGACAAACTGGAGTAAACTGGAGTCACAGGGAGACAGAGAGAGTGGTCCTTCTTCCTGGCTCCACCCGCTGTATTTCAGCATTAATGCACATAACTGAGTGCTCTCCCAGCCCTGCACATCTCCCCCCTGGGGAGTTAGTGGGTGAAGCTCAGGCCCCCTTCCCTCCCTAAGCTGCCTTGCCCCTTCACTCCTCTGCCCAAGCACATAGGGTAGGGGCATCACTGCTCTCTCTGCCTGCAGCTGCAGCAAGGTCATGCAGCCATCAGCTATAGATGTCTGCATCCTGCTGGAAAGAGTCCCAAGGAAAATTTCTTGCCTGTGCCCACGTACACAGACCAGGAACTCCTTGCATTTTGGCCATCCGTGGCGTTGCCATCTTCTATTTGCCTTTTCTAGCCTTAATAATAGTTTATGCTCTTATCAGTTTATTTAACAAATGACTGCAATCCTGCTTTGGAGAAAGGTTAGGAAAACATGATACTGTTCAGTTTTGTCTGCCACTCTGTAATTCACTATTCTATCAAGAAAGGCAGAGCTTTCACATTAAAAATATATTGATAATGCTGTAATTTCACATAAAAACCTAATGGGCATAAAATCATGACACAAGCAAGAAATACAGAAAACAAGAAGTTTGATGGCAAATATTCCTGAAGAGAGTGAGTTGGAAGAAGAAAGCCCAGAAGGGAAAAACTTTTAAGATAATACTCCCTTTCACCTTGCTCTTCCTCAGTCTCCTGACTTTCTCAAATTTTCCTCAAAAAGGAAAGTGCTGTTATTGTAGGAGGCAATGCTGATAACTTTAATAATTCATCTCTGTAAGTCTGAAGGCACAACTGTTATGTTCCTTTAACAGCAAATAGTAGTTAACTTTTGACCATGTGTTGTCTGAGAACATCAAACCATCTGCCTGCCTTTGTCATGCCTAGTTAGCTTGAGCCAGATAATAAGAAAGTTACTAATAGCATCTAATGAATGGCCTTCAGATAATTTTCTTCATATCTATCAAAAGGGAAGATGATCAGAAAAAAAAATATGGAAATGCATATAAGAAACATTCATACATATGTAAGTGTGTATGTGCATATCTCTAACACAGGTTTGCATTTTGACATACTTGTAGGCCAGGAAAATAAAAAGATCCTATTTACTTTTATTTGAGACAGTATTTATTAAATTATTAGCTGATTTACAGAGATAATTCAATAGGCATGTTATAAAAAAAAATAAAATTAATCCCTGCATTTTGTGCTTGAATAAAAAAAAGTCAGTGATAAATAATTGGACACTGATTTGCAGGAAAAGCCAGGTACTAGAACAGATGAGATGGAGAATGATTTGGATCACTGTTTTCACTTAAAATGAACAACAAAAATTAAAACAGAGCATTGCGCTCTGCTCTAATTAATACAAGATTAAGCAAAGACAATATTGCACTGGATTCAATATTGGATCGCTTTTAATGGAGTATGATTAAAAGGTTACTTCTTAATGCACAGTACTCTTCACTCCAAAAGATTGTTTAAGACTGTTAAATGATCTCTGCCAATGTTAATATAACTTTTTCTCTCCTTTGAGTGTATCTGGCAATTGACATTTTGTTTGTAACACCCATTGTACTGTGAGAGAAACAAGAGGTAGGAGAAAGCTGTTAATTCCATCTCATCTCAAATTCTGTGGGTGTTAAGTTGTACAGCAAATGAGTCAAATATGGCTGTGAGTTGGCAAATGCAGCAACATAGTTCAAGTTGCAGAAGCCAACATGATACTTACTCTGTTTTTTGCTTTGTCTATAGAAAGTGTGCACAGAAAGGTGCCCTACTTTACCTTACTATAAGGTATAACTACTGTGCATTACTTGAGCAGGAGGCACAGATACCCTTCTCGCTGTTTTAATTTTTTACAAAAGGACAGAATATCTATAAGCCATTGTTTGCAGGGATCAGAGCAACCTAAATTGGCAAAACTGCATTAGTGCCAAATAAAGTCTTTGTATGAAAAATATGCTTGGAAGAATTACTGGTTTTACTGTACTAAGCAGCACTTGTTTAGGTTTCCATCCTCATCAACCTGACTGCTGATGTATGTAAGCCGTTGTGCATCTTACTGCTTTCAGGCTTGGTTAGAAGGTAAGATTAAATCCATAGAAGAGCTTCAGTCTGGAAGCTCCAGGGGAAAGACACTTAAGCTTAAATAGCAAGAAAGGAGATTCAAGTTAGATGTTATGAAAATATTTCTAGCAGCAAGGATTGGAACTGATTTTCCTGGGGGAGGGATTGCCAGTGCTGGAGGTTTTCAAGAAGCAGTAAGAAAGACGGCTGAGACATCACAGTTTTTGTCTTGGGGTGGACAGCTGTATGGGAGAAGTTCTTCAGGTTTATTTCACTCCAATTTTCTCTAGTTCTGTTGCATTAGAACAGCACCACATGAACAAAAAAAAAAAAAAAAAAAAAAAAAACCCAAACAAAAACCACAAAGCAGACTGATAAACATTACAAGGAAACATCTCACTGGAATTCATTATGCACCTCACTAGCCACTTTAATTATGCATTAATTTATTATGATGAAAAAACTTTATTATATCTTAGCATCTTTTCTGACAGAGAGGGCTATATAAAATGCCTCCAAGCCTAAAATAAATGGTATAACTAGAACTTTTGTTTTTCTCAGCAGAGATAAAGCATCTCATCATTATCAATTAAAGAACCAGGGAAGTCTTTGAAAAGAGGACTTGTTTGCTTAAAGTACGTGAAGGTCATATTCACCCTGTAATAGTTGATGAAGAGTAGTCATTTGTTATTTTTAAGCAGGCTGTCATTTAGCCATTATGAAGATGAATAACATTTGTTATTACCTAATAATCCTCCTGTTGATTACAGAGGAAAGACACTTGCAGACACCTTATGTGCCTTGCTTAGGTTTTGTAGATTATTAATGTATTTTGATTAAAAATTGTAAACAAAAACTTATGATCCCCGTTCTCCGGATATAGTGACTGGTGTATAATGCAAGATACAAGGACAATTCCAATCCCTAACATTGTGTTCTGTGTATGTTATTGGCCTAATACTTATGTAACATAGTAAAAACAAAGTTCATTTTTTAATATCAAACAGATTGTCAATGGATCATATGCTTCTCTATTAAGGTTAGTTTTTGGATGCCTGCCTTCCCTAGGAGAGTTAATGAAGCTATAAGTTACCTGTGTGGCTTCATTTGGAGTCAGGCCTAATTATCTGGATCATAGCCATATTTTGGAAAGTCCGAGCCTCATTTCCAAAGCAGATGGAGTCACTCAGGAATGACTTCATTTGTATTAATTTGTTACACTGTCTTCTGCTATTCATCTCAGGGAATGTTGCTACTTTTGCAGTCTGGCGGGAATAGAATTTGAAAGTTTTAATTTGGGTATTTTTACTTTATTTTTAAAAATAAATCCATTCTCTTCCTCCACAGTTGCCAATAATGAACTTCAAAGGCAGTTAAGTGGAGTTCAACCTGAAGCCATCACATGCTGTAAGATGGTGATTATGCCACCAAAGATTTATGAGGCTTTCACTTCTCAGATCAAGTGATATGACCAAAACAGTGACCCAGCAGCTTTATCAAGATAACCTATGAAGCACTTGAGACTGAGCTTCATAAGTGGAAGATTTTTTGATGTCAGCCTTGCCACAGCAAGAAAATCAAAAGAGGAAAACGAAGATGCTGAAGGGTACAGGAACAAGGGTAGTTTTACCAATGTTTTCATATATTTGTGAAAGAAAAAGGTTAAATTACTCCAGGAGGGCAGCTATACCTGAATTTCTGATTTGATACAGTTGTTTGTGCACTGTTTATATGAAATAGAGACTGAATCACTCCAAAGTCATTGCACTACATTGCTGAAGTGGGGAGCATAATGCAGACAAACCAGGGGAGTTAAAGGTGATGTGGCACAATTACTGCTCTATATCATAGCTAACATATCTTGGCCTGCCCCTGTATTAACTCAGCTCTGTTAATCCTTGAAATATTTCACCAATGAGCATAACTATTACCATCTTGTGCAATTTGCAAAGAGAAAAAGGAGCAAGGACAAATGAAAACAGTGTCAAAGGGAAAAACAGAGAGACTCTGGTTTTGTGTCCTATCATCACCTTTATCACAGCATCTCTATGTAATGAAATAACGACTTGTCAATTATTTTCTGCACAGAACATGAGTGCTAGTCAACTTTCCTTGAGCTCAGAGAGTGGACCAATATATTTATATGTTGCAAATCGCAGCCAAATAATTCATTTGGGGTTTCTCCTGTTCTGATCTTGTGGAAGTAACTTTTAGTGGTTGTGTGATTGAAGACCCAGTGGCTCCCAGATAACAAGAGGCTGCTGCTACCAGCTCAGGAACCATCTGAGTGATTCACATGCAGAGCTCTGCTCAATGCCAGCAGGGCTGTTTTGGTGGCAGTGCTGAGGAGTGAAGGAAAAACTCACTCAAGCAAAATGCAAATATCCAAGGCTTCCAAATTGGCAACTTCCAAGCTCTTTTGAAGTTCATGAACATTCTGGGAGCAGGGAGAGCAATGGTAGGACTTAGCCTGCCCTAAGCATGCTCACTTACATACCACTGTTATGTAAGGAAAGATGGGAGTAGAGGAAGAACATCCTCTTCATTGTAAGGATTGTTGGTAGAAAGAAAAGGTAAGGTTTATCATGGGAGGCTAAAAATTTCAGTGATTAAAATGTACACCCTGCCTATGGCATGGTCACAAGAAGCAAGGGATCCAAACAAATGGAATCTTGTGGAGTTGGAAGACAAAAGAGTCACTTGCAAGGAATTTGAGCCCCAAAGTTGTTGCAGGCTCATTTATGACTCCAGGAAAGGTCAGCTGTCATTTCTGCTCCCTTATATCATAAACATCCTGTGCCTATTGGCACCAAGCACCTCCTGCAGGTCTTTAATCACACAGAAGCAGAGTTATAAGCCTCCATCTCTTTGTGTTTGCACATCAATAATATTATTCATGTCTCCTGACTATCAAGGCAACAAGCAGAGGGCATTTCTTTGGTCTGACATCTTCTTTCTGAAGTGAAATATTAAAGCTTTGATTTCCATTGGAAGAAAAAACCAACCATATGTCTTTCTCTGTTTCTGACACTATTAATTATACACACACACTTCAAATTTTTGGCTGTTGGAAGTACAAGGAATAAAATGTTTCAGTGTTCAGAAATGCCCTAGTATGTTGGAGAATAAAAACCAAACCAAACCAAAAACCCCACAACCTTTCTGTTCTGAACAGTAGACAGTCCAAATTCTATGTAACTATTTTCTCTATCTGTGGCAGTAAAAGCTAGATTCTTCAGCTGAAACCAACAGGATAAATATTACTCTGACAGAAATCAGCTACCAAAATGCTTTTTTATGAGCCAGCCCCCAAACTCCAATTTAAAGATGTGGAAGGAGCAAAAGAAACAGGAGAAATACTGAGTAGTTAAATGGGGAAAGGACTACTACAAGAATAAGATTATACATAGGTGCTGTGCTGGATCTTGTTCTCAACAACAGGGAAGGGCTGACGAGGGATGCTAAGGGCATCCTTGGTTGTGGTGATCATAAAATGATAGAGTTTGAGATCCTTAGGTCAGCTAGGAGGGCTCACAGTAAGCTTAATGTCCTTGACTTTAGGAGGGCAGATTTCAGTCTCTTCAGGGATCTGCTCATGAGAGTGTCATGGGACAACATCCTGTAGGGAAGAGGGGCTCATGAAAGCTGGCTGATATTTAAGGATCATCTACTCCAGGGCCAAGAGCAATGCATCCCAAATGAGACACAGAAGGCCAGCATGAATGAGCTAGCACCTCCTAAAAACCTTCAAACTTAAGAAGGAAGCATGCAGAGGGTGGAAGCTAGGGCAGGTACCCTGGGAGGATTACAGAGAGGTTGTCTCAGCAGCTAGGGATCAGGTTAGGAGAGCCAAATCCCAGTTAGAATTAAATCTCACCAGGGATGTAAAATGCCATAAGAAAAGCTTCTACAGGAATTCTGGGGATAAAAGGACAACCAAGGAAAATGTAGGCCCTCTCCCAAAGGAAACAGGAGACCTAGCTTCACAGAACATTGAGAAGGCTGAAGTTCTCAATGACTTCTTTGCATCAGTCTTCTCAGGAAGGTGTTCCAGGCTCACTGCAAAGGCCACAGAAGAAAAAAGCAGGGACTGTGAGAATGAATTAACTCCCCACTCCAGAAGAACAACAGGCTCAAGATGATCTGAAGAACCTGAAGGTTCACAAGTCTGTGGGACCTAACGGGGTCCACCCACAGGTCCTGAGGGAGCTGGCAGATGCAGTTGCTAAGCCTCTGTCCATCATACTTGAGAAGTCATGGTGGTCTGGTGAGGTTCCCACTGAAGGGAGAAAAAGGTAACATAGCCCCTATTTTTAAAAAGGGGAAAAAAAAGACCTGGGAAACTACAGGCTGGTCAGTTTCACCTCTGTGCCTGGCAAGATCATGGAACAGATATCTCGTCCTGGAAAATCTGCTGAGGCACATGGAAAATAAGGAGGGGATTGGTGACAGCCAACATGACTTCATTAAAGGCAAATCATACCTGACCAATCTGGTGGCCTTCTATGACAAGGCTACAGAGGTGCTGGATAGTGGCAGAGCAACTGATGTTATCTACCTGCAACTGATGTCATCTACCTGGATTTGTGCATGGCATTTGGTATTGCCCCACTCGACGTGCTGGTCTACAAGCTGACAAGATATGGATTTGACAGATGGGCCACTTGCAGTTTTTCAGAGAGAAAGAAACTAAGTGAATGAAAGACTGAACTGGCCATTTAATGTTATACCTGTTTCAATGCTGTCTAAGCCATTCTACTTTTTGGTTAAAAATGTCCTCAATTCAAAGAAAGTACTTAAAGAAGTTCAAAACCAACCTAGAAACATAACAGCATTAACCCAAATAAATTCATTTTACTTTAGAATTTTTATTGAACATTTTAGCTATGGCTGTTGTCTTTTTGATATTTTGTAGAAAGTGAAGAATGGAAAAATTTCTTCAACATAGAAAAACTGCTTCACTGAGTTCAATCTCCAGGAGACAGTCATTCTGCCACTGGACTAAGCAGGCTTCTATTTCATGTAGACATTGAGTAATTCAGTATTTTTTCTTTTCCGAATGAATAATGTAATGCAGTTCTTGGCAGGTGTGAGAATAGATTTTATTAGCTAAAACTTTTTATTTGGAAGCAAAAATAATCTAATCTGGAACTAGATGTTAGGTGTTTCTTGTGAAATATTTTCTCCAAGTCTCTCAAAACAGAACTGAGAAATGTGGAGGTAAAAGGACAGTGGAAGGAAAAGCTTTCATAAACTTGACCTTTGGTGTGAAGGAAGACTGCAGATGGTAGTATTTCAGCTTTGATATTATATTGTGATACTAAACTCCTCATACTGCTACACTGGGTTTGTATTGATTTTAAAGGAAAATTGCTTATTAAAGTTATGAAGTTCAGCAGAAATTGGGCTAACACTGTTTTGGATAGTCTTGTTTCCTCTTATATGGGGGAAAATGGAGTCTGAAGAACTTATTTTGGACTTGTTCTTTTTTTTTTTTTTTTTTCCCTTTTTTTTTTCTTTTTCTTTTTTTTCTTTCTTTTTTTTTTTTCTTTTTTTTTCTTTTTTCCTTAGTTGGGTAACACTTCAGAAGAAAAGCACTTTACTACTTTTAAAATTCCAGGACCTTCTACAAGCTTAACTTGAATTTAGGACTTGGTAGCTGGTTTATTATATCTTTTTATTAAAGGCTTGATGATTTTTCTCACAGTCATGGAATCACAGATTCCTAGAATAGCTCAGGCTAGAAAAGACCTTCAAGATCATTGAGTACCACTTCGTCCTAACCCTGTTACCTTGTTCCTGATGACCCACCACTAAACCATGTCCCCAGGCTCCACATCCAGACAATTTTTAAACACGTTCAGGGATGGAGACAACCACCTCCATGGGGAGCCTGTTCCAATGCTTAACAACCCTTTCTGTAAAGTTTCCCCTGATATCCAACCTAAATCTCTCCTGACACAACTTGAGGCCATTTCCCCTTTTCCTGTCATCTGTCACCAGTGAGAAGAGACCAACCCCATCTCACTAAAACCTCCTTTCAAGTATTTGTAAAGAGTGATAAGGCCTCCCCTCAGCCTCCTTTTCCCCAGACTAAACAGCCCCAGCACCCTCAGCGGATCATCATAAGGGAAGTTTTCCAACTCTTCACCAGCTTTATTGCCTTTCTTTGGACCTGCTCCAACACCTCAATGTCCTTTTTGTATGGAGGTGCCCAAACTGGCCTCACCAGTGCTGAGTACAGGGGCAGGATCACTTCCCTTGTCCTGCTAGTCACACAATTTCTGATACAAGCCAGAATGCCATTGACTTTCTTGGCTACCTGGGCACATTTCTGGCTCACATTCAGCCCACTGCCAACCAATACACCAAGGTCCTTTTCTGCCAGGCAGCTTTCCAGCCACTCTTCTCCATGCCTGTAGCATTGCCTGGGGTTGTTGTGACCAAACTGCAGGACCTGACACTTGGCCTTATTGAATTTTATACAGTTGGTCTCAGCCCAATGATCCAGTCTGTCCAGGTCCCTTTGTAAAACCTTTCTACCATCCAGCAGATGTTTAACCCAGCAGAGTATTTGCCCACTCAAACCATGGGTATCCAGTTTTTTCATGGGGGACAGGGTCAAAGGTACCTGGACTGAAGTCCAGGTAGACTACATCAACAGCCTTTCCCTCATCCACTAAGCAGGTCACCTTGTCATAGAACAAGATCAAGTTTGTCAAGCAGGATCTGCCTTCCATGAACCCATGCTGACTGGGCCTGACTGCCTGGTTGACCTTTAACTATCTATAGTGGCTCCTGAGATTATCCATTCCTTGACCTTCCCTGGCACTGAGGTGAGCCTGACAGGTCTGTAGTTACTGGGATCCTCTCTCTGGCCTTTCTTGAAGATGGGTGTCACATTTGCCAGTCTCCTGTCCAATGGGAGTTAACTAGGACTTCTGAAAGATGATGGGAAGAGGCTTAGCAAGCACATCTGCCAACTCTCTTAGGACTCTAGGTTGCAAAGCATCTGTCCCCATTGACTTGTGTGTGTCTAGCTTATGAAGCAGGTCCATAACCATTTCCTCATGGATTAAACAGGGCCTATTCTGTTCCCTTGTAGGGAAAGGTCCTTGTACATCTTACTCTGTCCCTCAGATAATAACTCATGAACAGTTATTAGACGTTTAGCACAACAGAAATCTGTCAAGAGGGTTAAGAAGAAGGAAGATGGCAGGACCTTCCTAAAGCAAATATGTTGATTATGGAGTAAAAACCCCATTCTTTGTTACAGCTTGACTGCTACAAATTCCCTCCCTCCCCTATGACACAGCTGCCCTTTCAAAACCACTAGAGTTTCTGCCAGTGGAGATTGCCTCCTTATGTCAGATCAGCTGTTAGTGCATGGAAATGCTCTAAGTGGGCAATAATTTCCTGCAGGAGCTGATTGGGAATTACAATACTGTATATTTTTTCTTTCTTTCTAAATCAGTGACTTGCAAGGCAAAATTAACATCCATACTCCTGTCATCAAAGGTAATCATAGATCATTAATTTCATCAATGTTCAGACAGAGGGTAAATTTACACAACTGCATGTTTTCTCCAGGCACAGCAGAAGTGAGCTTTTTCCATCTGGAAGTGACATAACTATCTAAGCATGGTGTTGAATTCAACTCTACTGACAAAATTTAGGTCCAGGGTGTTGCTGAGGTAGTTATGCGAGTCTTCAGATGGCTTGGTATATAGCTGGATATTTTTCCTAGCTCTTAGGTGTCTGCAAAAATATGACGTAGATTTATATCCTTTTGAAGAGATCCGTTTGTGCAGTACATGTATAATGTCACAGTTTTTGGACACTTTCTCAGCTGGCTGGTTACTTTACTGTCATGTTCAACAGGTGAACAGAAATAGGGTGGATGGAGAAAGAACAGATTGTGAAAAAAGCCCACATAATTTTAGAAGCTACGTTAGTGAAAAAGAAATAGGTTCCCCTTATTTTGTCTGAGATGAGTATTCCATAGAAATCAAGACAGATAATATGTACTAAATAGCCTTTTAGTTGTGTTTGAATTGTGGAGCTCTTTCTTATGTGTTTCATCACCTGGGGGAAAACCATATTACATTCAAGGAATATTGTTTAGATTATATACATATGTAGATGTACACAGCTCATGAGCATTATTTCAACAGAAACTGTAGGAGAAATACAGTGCTGTATTGCATGGCAGGGGCTTTTCAAATAACTAGGAACCGTGACATAAAAAGATCCTCATTCATTATTTAGAAGAACTTTGTTGTTCTGTCTTTATGCTATTTTCATACAAAAAAGGTATTTGGGTGTTCATGAACAATGAGGATCAAAATGACTTTGTACAACTTTTTGGGCATATTCTAGTTACCTAGGGACAAAGATTAGGACTGCAATCGTTGTGAGCACCAAATGTTGTGTTCACTGACCGAGCACTCAAATACACAGTAGTTTATCAGCACATCACTACATGGCTCTTTCTTGAAACTGCTTACATGATCATTTCTTATGCTGAATTTTTATCAGAGTATAGTGCAATTTTTACTTGATTCGATATAACCTATAAGAAGTCAATAAACAGCAAAAAGATCTAGCCTGATATCATAGGACTAGCCTAAAAATTATGGGAAAAGTAGTCAAACCAGACTTTATCTCTCTTATACCTCCTCCTGTCTCAGAAAACACCCAGTATGAGGTGTTTCAGGGGAAGGTTTGTGACATTTAAGGATTAACATGCACACAGCCCATCTGGCTTTCTACCTACTTTTTTTTTTTTTTTTTTTTGGCTTTAAGTTGGCACATGCCCTGAAGCACAAGATTGTATTTCCCTAATTTAATGTTATCCTATCTAATATTGGATTATCAGTTTTTTAAAAACTTCAGGGGGACTTCTGGCTTGTAGAACTCTACTGCAAATAGTTGACTTTGTTCAGCAAATATTAGGCACTGCAGAAAGCAAACGGTGTTTGGGATTCCAACAGGTAAACTCCAGCAAACTGAGCTGGAGTGGTTTGCAGGGTTATTATGTACTCTTTTTGCTAGAGGCTCCTGCCCTTCTGCTGCATCGGATGCCTCCTGGTGTGCTTAGCTGCTCCCCTTCACTGGCTGCCTTTTTGGTCCAAACCTCATTAACAAAACCTTGGTCTTTTGAGCTGTAACATTAGGCTCTGATGTGAAGCCTTCTGCTGATTCCTCTGCCTGGCTGGAAACATGTCATGGGAGGGAGGTGGGAAGTGGAAGGGTAATCCTTCCCACCACCACCCCTCGAATTTATCTGCTGAAACACTTTAATTTCTGTAACTCAGCATGCTGAATAAAGAAGTTCCTAAGACAAAACCCTAATTTGAGATAATCATCAGAGCTTGCAAGTCACAACTAAGAGAAAGACCGACAAACTGTGCCTGTATGGCAGATGTGCAGGGAATGACTGTGCTTATGGATGTGTTATGTCCCAGATACGGCAAGACCAGAATAGGAGCAGCAGTGAAATGTCATCCCTGCTGACACAACAGTCAGTGCTCTCCCTGCCAGCTCCACTTTTACAGCTCAGTATTTTGGCCCCACATTACCTGGCACACTCACACCGTGCCCCCCCTTGCAGTGTCCCTGTGCAGTGCTCCTGTGGTGCGAGTCACAGCAGCAGCACTGAGCTGACACAGTGCAAGAAAGACAGGTTTTGGGATATTTGCAGGAGAAGCTTTATAGGAGCGTTCAATTTTTTTTAATACTGATTGTCATTTTTTCTCTACTCCAGACAATCTAGGGCTTACACAAATCACCAAATGTAACTCCCACCTTGTTAATTAACTACGCTGTTCCTTCTCATTTGAAACACCTTCACCCTCTGTTAATGGTGTGTGAGTACTGCTAATGCCATTGACAGAGATCCACTTGCAGTGTTTTGGGTGTTTTCTGTCACTGGTCTCCAGCTGGCTAGTGCACATAGACTGTCTGCCAAGTAGGCTTGGATCACTTGAAAGCCATATTGACTTTAATATAGACAAAACCTGCTGATTATCATGTTTTCCATTAGCCAGAGGCAAGCATTGTCTGAATTTGCCTCCTAGAGAGGAAAGCAAATTTTGAAGCCCCAACCTGTTGGAGCTACAGGCATCAATATACTAAACCATCCCCTACCACAACCATGATGGTTATGTTCTCTGTGGTGACTTCTTCTGACATGTACATTTTACCAGTGGCTTCCTTAACTCAGTATTAGCGTATTCTGCAACATAGGAAGTAAAATAGGTGGCCCTGGAGAATGCAATATATTTATTACTCTCTTTTCTTATAGTTCTCAAAAGTATATTAGTCACACTGAAGGGAACACATGAAAGATATGCCCTTCCTTGGGGAATGTATGACTTAACTGGAGAATAGAAAAGGCAAAGGAAGAAGTGGAATACAAGAGGAAGGATACAGTCAAGGTAGAAAGATTGATAAATATTTCATAACGTAAGCATAGGCTAGAATGTATCCTGCTATAGGCTAGTGGAGATTTATAGATAAGATTACAAAAATATAAGGAGTATCTTACTGGGTCAGATCAATGGTCCATTTAACCCAGGAATCTGTTTCAGTGGTGGGAATACATAATGCTACTTAAAGGAAGGACATAAGCTTGGCCACTTTCTACAGTCTATATATAAAACCACAAGGTACCACAGTGAACATCCAGTCTGACCTACATGACATCAAACTACAGAGTCTCACTGAATTAATTTCTCTTTGAACTTGAATAAGACATCATGCACCTCAGTGACACTCTGCTGCCTAACACCAGCTGTGGATTTACCCAGAGATCTTTGTGGCTTTGTTTTATCTTCATTTAATGTGTTTGAAATGTTAATATGCTTCCTTTTTTTTTTTTTTTTTTTTTTAATAAGTTATCATCACAAACATCAGCACTTTTTTTTTCCTTGCTAGTTTTCACAGCCCTGCAAAAGAAAGAAGAAAAAGAGCTCCAATAAAGCTCCATGCAGCGAATGATAGAAGCTAGTTCCCTGATAGCACAAGTTGGTGTGGAGAAGGACAAAAATTCCTTACACATGGAATATTTTGTGTTTTCACAATGTCCATCATGCACCTAGTATCAAAGGGTAAAGTTACACTAACCTCTCAGTTTGGTGTTTCAGGTTTCTGTATGCCAAAGTATGTATTTGCTATTTCATTTTTTTAAATCCGTGTGTATATCTGTGCCTGTATATCTGTTGGATTTTTTTAGTTATTGCTTTGTGGTTTTTCTTTTAAATTAATGTTTTATGCTGACAGTTACCTAAATACTTATGTGGTGGTACATCCTTAGGGAAGTTTTCTGCTTCTACTGGGGACAGGCATTTCTTAAATAACTCTGAGAATTGTGTGCCAGATCCTTGTTTGATGTAAACTGGCTTGGCTCCACTGAGGTAAATGAAGCCTGCTGAATAATGGCAGCTGAGGCACTTAAGACACATTAAATGAAGTGTTACACTGAAATGCACAGTGCACAGAGGCATTGCAATCCACATACAAAAGGGTAATAAACATCTGAAAAGGTTTTCTGCAGATATTGGCGACTATTTTGGGGAAATTCTTCACCCTGCTGTTTGTAGAACTTAGAGAAGTTTTCCTTCTTTTTTTTTTTTAATTTTTTTTTATTATTTCTTTTCCCCAATACTGAACAAGGGGGGCCATTTTGAACAAATTCCTCATCAGACTGTAAGGTAAGTCAAAGGTAACATGACCTTTGCTTTCTCAGGTACCTAGCATAAACAACTCAGGCAATATTATATTGTCCCCAACAAAGTAGACCATTTGAAATGAGAAACTGTTATAATATTTCACCTCTGTCATGATTTACTAGATGCAAACCCAAAATATTTTTAGTTTTCTTGATGGGTTTACATTTATTTTCTTGATGCTAGGGGAAAAACTTCCCATAAATAATATAATTTAAACTGCTGTTTGGCTCTATCTGAACATCATTGCACAGAATTTCTGATAGTCTTTACACTTTGCATAGATGCTTTAATTTGTACTTTGACATAAAGTGATATATTTCCAAACGTGTGCAGTACATAAGGCTCACAGTTGTTATATTTTCACTTTGCAGACTTTCAAGATTTACAATAAAAATGTCTATGTATTTATTTTAATTATGGAAGCACTTAGAGGCCATGCAAAACATAAAGCTATTATTTAATATCTTGTGCACAAAACCATCAGAGTTTCCAGTTTATGTAGAAACTATTTGCAAACTTTGAGTAGGTAAATAATGCCCTAACAAGATGACAAGGTCCTTTCCTTTGAGTCTGGCTATGGCATAGGTGGGCAGAAACTATAGTAGTGTTGGGTAGAGGGGACACAAAACGGGGCACATGTGCCCCAGGTTCTGAGAGTGTCTGCCTTCCTCCCTCTGCCAAGGAGCATCTCAAAGCCCCAGGTAGCAACCCAGCTAGAAGGAGGAGGTTCAAGTGCCAAAATGTCTTTCTATGGCTCTGGCAACCCAGAGTGCCTTTCTTCTTTCTTTTCTAGATGGTTTAATTAGAAATGTATGTTTATAGGGGAGTTTTTTCTGTTACTGTTGTCATTTTGCAAGGTAGCCACACTTCTATGAGGTCCTGCTATTAATTCTAGTGTTCACTTCACCCCTCTATTTATGGCTGCTTAATCTGGAACATTTCATCATCCAGATTTCAGCCTTTTGTTCAAAATAAAATAGATGTTGAGGGCTACGGCTCAGGTTTTATGGAGTCTCTGCTAACTGTGGAAAAGCTGCTGTGAGTTCAAGGTTCGAATCTTTGCAGCTGTCACAGGGAGGATGTACCCAATTATTAGCTCCTGCCTGTTGCAAGGCTGCAATGCATCACCCGGGTCACAGGGCCATGGTCCCTTGGAGCTCAGTATTACATCTAGAGTCCTTTTGGAAACCCATTAAGAAGCAGTCAGACCCTCTGCTTAGCTATGAGCCAGGCTGGCATTGAGTTTTGTTTTTCCTCACACGGTGGCTGTGGAGACATTCCAAGCACACAATTAATCTATAAAGGGAAAGGCTGTAGAAAACAACCTCCAAATGAGAACACTGCAATCTGTTCTTCACTGGTAGGTCTGCACATGGGTGGCATCCTAAGGCAGGACCTCACTGCAAGCAGTGCTGTGACACAAGGACGAGGACCAAACCACAAGAAAGGTTCCTTCACTCTTCCCTCTTCCTAGGAATGGGTGCAAAAGAGGCTCCAGATGGGTCTGGTGAAGGCCACAACCTCCAGGTGTCTAAGCCAGAATCCAGGGGGGGGTGGGGCATCCCCAGCCCTACTACAACCCCAGCACTGATAGGAGGGTGGGTATGGCAAAGTGGCTCATATGCTGCTTCAATGGCTCCAGTGGTTTGGAGCCCCCAGGACTGATGAAGGCAGGGTTCTCAGCAGCAATTGCTGGCAGTGCAGGGGAGGGGAAACCACAACCTCGGCCACTGGAGCTGGTTCTGTTTCTAAACTGCCTGTTATCTGTGGCCAAATGTCTTCTCTGATGACCAGAGCACGATAACATTTCTCTAATGAGATTCTATTAATATTAGCAAATTCCTATCTAGTCAGCCATGCTCAGAAATTGGCTATTAGCTTTTTATTTAGGTTTCTTTTTTTAAAAAAATGAAAATGCAATATTCCTGCCTGAAACTCAAGGCATGAACAAACAAGACATTTTAATAAGTGTGCTAATGTTCTTATTACAAGCCTCTTGGTGCACCAAAATGAAAGCCTTTCCCCACAACTCAATTATTTCCATTCAGTCTGTCTGCACAGAAAGACCAGAAAAATACATGAGCTTAAGCACGTTTGGAGTATCAGTGATTTTGACTGCCAGATCTGGGGTGGGGGAGTGAATCTCCAAAGACATTTCATAGATTATGCCCTCCACAGTCTGTTCGAACTTTCTAAACCTCAGGCTGTTATTTAAGGAAGCTTTGCTGATTTTATTTCCAGTACTGGTAGAGAGAGGAAGAGAGAGAGAAAGTCTCTGCAACATCCAAAACTGAGGCAAGCCATAACTGTGTATGCACTTATTTGCTGTACGGATGACTGCTCAGCCCAGAAACAAAATGGAAGGCAAGGCAAGATCCGCATCTCATGACAGCTTTATTGCTTTTCTCCCCTGGAGGCATTACGACACTTATTGTAGCATTTTTGGGAGACTTTGAAGTTCCTTTATTTCTAATTGCAGAACTCATGTCATTTGGGGAATTTGAAAACAGCCTCTTTTCATCTTTTCCAACAGTCAAATGTTACATGTTAATGTTTTATTCTGCACATTATGAATTCAGAGATACGGAAACGAGTGGCATTTCACTCCTCATCGTGCCGTGATTTTCTCAGCTGGAAAATGCCTATTTGATCCCAGCCACTGCCTATCTGCCAGGAGATGTTTATTAGAGAAGCATCCTTTGGAGTACAACTCCTGTCCCACCAGCAGGAACCTCACTATCTCCAAACACAACTCAGCGTTTGGACCTCCTCCAGATCTCTGCACGTGGGTGTGGTCCCCAAGTGTAGTATCCTGAAAAGAATATTTGTCTCAACACAGCCACTCTGACACAATGGACATTGTGCTTGGGCAGAGGCCTCATTCGATAAACCACCTGGATTCTCTTCTCTCATGGAGCGACCCTCACTTGGGTAACCACCTGGACAAAAAGGGCCCTATTCTCTCAGGAGCAGCCCCTCCTTCAGTGGCCATCCCGATAAGCTGAACACTGTCCTTGCAAGGGGAGCTCTGTTTGATGGCCACCCTGACAGGCAGGACAGGTGTACTTATCCCGTAAGTGGATGGAATATGGAATATTCCATCCAGCTGTACCCTGCGGAGGCAGAGTGACATCTTGTGTGTGCCCCAGGTAAAGCCACTGAAGAGGACACGTTCAGAAATAAGGGTTATTGTTGTGTCTTCCCATCTGGAGGGGTCCAAGTCAACACTTGGCTTTGCAAGATATGCCAAAGTCTCCCCAAAAGGTGGGATCAGGTGGCATAAAAGAACACTTGAAATGCTGGATGCGTGCCTGCCATCCAAGGACCACAGCTTCCTACTGAGGTCATTGCTGGATCCAAGGGTGGTTTCTTTCCTATCTCTTCTTTATCTCAATCTCTCTCTCTGGGTCTCTGTTTCTAACCTTATCTCAGCACATGCAGGTAACATAATTTCCAACTTTGTTAAGTTTTACTACCTGTGGCTTTGTTAAATTTTGTTAGTTGCAACCTGTTGTTTTGACAATTTCATTAAGTTTTGCTCAATTGTAATCACTTGCTTTGAAAGTACCATAATTTATAATTCTGCTAGTTGTAATCTGACATGCTCTATAATCTTACTCACTTTTAAGTAAAACTGTGTTTTTGTACAAACCTCCTGGGTAATAACCTTACTCCTGAGTACTGCGCAGAGAATTCCTGAACTTAATCACACTGAAGGGGTTGTTAAAAGAAATCAATCAGAGGAGGATGACTGGGCCCAGCCTCACCAAAGCTCCTCTCTGAAGGAGTTTAGAAAGCAAGGGAGTCCAATCTGAATCTCCCTAGGTCGACTCCCACTCTGGGGAACTCTACCCATACCTGTTCTGTGGGAAACAATATTTGGTTTGGCCCCCACCTCTGGGGAGCTGTGATCACTTTGTGAGACGTGACAGTGCTAGTGCACCTACCCTGTGGGTCTTGACACCATGCCAGCTGCTGGTGGGAAGAGGCTGGAGCTTCCATCCCTGTGCAGGATTTGCTACTGAACAAAGTATGGACTGGGTCATGATAGCTACTGTAGGATCCCTGGGGCAGGGATATGTGTCTTCTGCTTAGTTTGGGCCGTAAGAGAGTAAAACGTGGGTATCAGTAGAATGTAAATAATAAAAGGAATAATAAATCGCAAAATCAAGCCTGGTAATGAAAAAATAAATAATCTAGATAGAGTGTCTTAGAGTGTCTAAGCCTGATTTATTAGCAATTCTGGCTGACCGTTATTATTAGGTGTGCAACTTGCAGTGATTTTTCACCTGATGCTCTGCAAATTAACTGTGGTACAGGATGAATGCAGGAGATTTGTGTTTATTGTTTTATGAAATTATACAGTAGGTAAAAATCACTTGGAACATCACCAGCATCGCTTTGCAATTTTATGACTTGTAGCACATCTGACACCCAGTACTACTGATGCTCAGCACAGATGAACAACAACATCAGTATCTCTGGTCATCTGGAGGAGTGAATAATAGCAACAGGAGCAGAGCCAATGCTTATTTCAGTTTGGCACGGAAATCCACTCACCTGCAGGTTATTCTCATGTTTATTCCATGTGAAAGAGCAGAGGGAGGCTTTAGCTTCTCTAACACATTATAAGCTAATATTTTCCAGGGCAGAATTCTGTGCCAAGTGTCCTAATTAGGTACAAATTCCCTCCCATCCACTCCATTGCAGTGACAGGTGAATCGCCTGTTTATTTGCCCATCTCCAACAGGATGCAGTTATGATCCTGAAGAAAAAAATGCATTTGCATATGGAGCAGAAGCTGGTGTCAATTTGAATGCTAGTTTCTCTCATTGTAGTAAATGACATTACTGTAGAGCCTATAATTATTTTATGGTAGATTCTACTTACTGGTTTCCATTTCCTAGAGTCAATACAGAAATCAGTCATGTCAAAAGGAAAATTCAATAAGAAAATCCTTTATGTCTTAAGCTTAATTATAGATATAGATGTAGGTATAGATATATTATATCTATATTATAGATATAGATATACTTTTGTAAAAACAGAAAAAATCCAAGTACCAGAGCCCTTTACAAGACTTTCTAAACAATATGAAGTAGCGCTCTCTCTCTCTCTCTCTATATATATATATATATAAAATTATGAGTGAACTTTTATTATTCCTTACATAAAAAAACCAAAGAAGGTCCCAAAATATGTTTTTCTTCACCAAATCGGTGCACAATATCATCTTAACAGTCATGTCAGAAAAGCAAAAGCTTTGCAAATTAATACAGCAATATTTTAAAACCGTGGTGTCCTTCCTGCAACACATTGATTCAGTTGTTAAAATGTACATATTGAAACTGGTAAGAAATATTTTGGGAACTGAGCTGTCTCTGGTGTCCTCAGATCTATAGTAACTACGTTTTCACTCTCTTAATTATCTAGCTAACAAACTGGACTTGAGAATAGAATTTCATATGAGTTTTTCTGGAACATACTGCAAATTTTGGTGGCTTCTATGCAAGGATGGATGAGGGGGCTACCTTGAGTGGGATTCTAACCACTCATTATTTTATGATTTTTTTCATGTTTCTTGGTTACCTATATGCATATGAACTCTTAACAGCATGAAGCAGAGCATCATAACGTAACCCAGCATGAGACATATTTTATATGATGCTAAAACAGTTTCCCTAGGAGAATTTAGATCTCAAGAAAAACAAACAAAAGACAATGCAACTTAATAAGTGGTATAAGACTGGAATGGCAGTTTTCAAAGGGTGAAAACACAGATCTTTACAACAGATGTAGATTCAGATCTCATTAATGCATGTTTTTAGTTAGACTCGAATTTGCTTTTGAAAATATCAGAAAGTTCAGATTTAATGTGATCACAAGAACAACACAATTCTTCCCCTTTCAGTTTTTTTTTTTTTAATTTTCCCTACCTTTTATTATTGTTACAATGTTAATAATTCACCCTAGCACTCTCGAAGTAGTAACTCAACACTAAATATTTTCCTTCTCATAACATGTAGATGTCTCTATAGACATCTCCACTCTTTTGCATTGTGCTTTGTAAGATTTTATCTGGCATAGCTAGTTCAGTGCAAAATCCTACTTTCTCTATTCACTGAAGAAACAGTGCAAGATTTTAGTATCTTAATTTCAAAACTGAATATCCAGAATGAGCACCATGCCTGCAGTGTGCAGATCTGTGCTAGGGTAGTAAGTTAGACCTGGTAGAACAGGCTCTGAAAATTATAGCTCCTTCTCAGACCAGTGCTCAATTTTCCCCTCCAGCAAGCTCTGTCACTGATGCTCAGCTATGCTACATCAGCACACTATTGCCCTCTTGCCCAGACTTGGGGTGTGAGATTCCCTCCCCACCTCACCCCAAGGTGTTCAATCATCCCAGGCCTGGCTATGATGGTAGGCAAATATATCCCACATTTATTTGGTTAAATTTGCTTGCAAGAGTAGGGGCAGAAAGAAGGCCAATGCAGTAGCCTTTCGTTATCTTCTCTACAAAGTTACTGTCAGTAAGGAATGGAGCAAAAATCAATGGTTTTCCTTGACAGAAACTGGAAGAATTCAATATCTAATTAATTAGTGCCTTTCAGTTCCTGTAATTCTTAGCAATGCTGGATGCAACACAGCCAGCATTTGTTACTGTGCTTTTTTCCTATGTGTCTTATCTCCCACATCGTAGCACTTAAACCCTCTTTTTGAGATTTCCTTTTTGTGCTTAAGGCTTTCCCATCGGTACCTTCCCCATGAACTTCCAGAGCTAACTCCCAGAGGACAAAACACTGCCAAACTTTATGCCAACTAATCATCACCATAACTTCATACAAACAGTGAAACTATCAGCCATATCACTGAGATGCAGCTTACCTGCTAGTATCAGACAGCCCTGCTATTATCAGAACCTTCATAAATAAAGATATAACATTTTCAAAAAGCCAAATGATTTCTCTCAAATGGAAACTTAAAAGTGTAACCTATGGGGTGTTATCACTAGTGTCTTTTCCCTCCTGTTTCCATTTTGGTGGTGTATTAATACATAAGATATAAACCATTGCACTGCATCTAAATACACTGCATTTTCAGTGTATTTAACTCAGAAGTGCGGGGAGTACCACAATCTTAGTAATTCACCTAGCAAACTCTAGAGGAGAATATCTGAGGGTCTATTGAAAACTCATCAACTTATCAATACCACTCTAGATCCTTTACTGTGAGCTGGTGAGCTACAACACTGCTTATGTGGCTCAATTGCAAAAAAAAAAACCAACCCAGCACATTTTATTCCTTGACATGGATGGGACTGGTTTGCATTGCACTAAAGTGAGTGAGGTAACTTTCTTTAAGAGGCTTTGACTGAATGTAACTTAGTTTTTAATACTTTAAGTGTACTACATAGGTTATTCAGTCAGATAAACCATACTGAATGGTGTTTCTGGATTATTAGAGATGCTTGAAAAAAAGAGATTTATACACATGCACACTGAAACAAGACTGGATTTGTGCATTTGCATGTTACTGAATAAAACACTACCTTCACAAGCAATTTAAGGGCTCTGAAGAAAGTTTGATCTCATTAAAATCCAATAAGAAAGCTTCCTAAATCTAAAATGATAAACCACAAATGAAAGAAAAATAATAAGTTCTAGAAGTAAATTCTTGGCTCGACAACTTCTCTGCTAACATTCACACAACTCTGACAACACCCACCGAAGCAAGTTGGAATGTGACAACAGTCCTGAACATTACTACTAACACATGCCACATGCCTTTACTAAAGGTAATGCATATGCAGAATGCATCTTCAATCTTCCTTTAAAGCCTTTTGAGAGCAAATATAAAATAACATGAAGTATTTAACTGAAACCACTGAATTATCACTTTCAGGCAGTCAGTTAGGCAGGAAAAGACTCGGTTATATATAGCACTCTGGGCTACTCATTGCCCAAGCTGAAGCCCCTCTAACATCATGTAGGATAGAACCAGGCAGTAGGGAGGCTGAAATATGAGCCCTTCTTGCAGGCCATTCCAATGCTTGGATACTGTTTTCATCCTGAATTACAGTAAAAAAGTCAAAAAAGAGACTAAAATTTGGATGAGGAAGTCTGCAAGTTTTCTTTCATTTAATTATTTCAAGGAGCTCAGCTTTTGCATGAGGTGGCAACTCAACACTGCTTCTTTGAGCTGTCAGAATGTTTTTTTTTAAACTGTAATTCTAAATCTTGCAGTCCTGTTGTTCTCTTGGATGTGCTGGTCTCTCTGTCTTGACTACATCTCCTGTGCTACATTTTAGTCAGAGGTTACACATAGTCTTGGTGGGGAAATGGAACAGAGCAGAGAGAAGTGTAGCTGCTCAGTGCAGAGATTAACCAAATTCCCATCTTCGTGGGATTCCTTCTTGGATGCTAGGGCACTGCCTCTCCACATTTCAGGAGCTGAAATATTTCTTGCAGCTATGTCAAGAAAAGAAACTTTGAATGTGGATATCTTGTCTGAGTCACAAACTGCTAAAAAAATGTTATGTATTTTTGTAAAAAAAGCAAAGAAGGAAAGAAAGAAGGAAAGAAGGAAAGAAGGAAAGAAGGAAAGAAGGAAAGAAGGAAAGAAGGAAAGAAGGAAAGAAGGAAAGAAGGAAGGAAAGAAGGAAGGAAAGAAGGAAGGAAAGAAGGAAGGAAAGAAGGAAGGAAAGAAGGAAGGAAAGAAAGAAGGAAAGAAAGAAGGAAAGAAAGAAGGAAAGAAGGAAAGAAGGAAAGAAGGAAAGAAGGAAAGAAGGAAAGAAGGAAAGAAGGAAAGAAGGAAAGAAGGAAAGAAGGAAGGAAAGAAGGAAGGAAAGAAGGAAGGAAAGAAGGAAGGAAAGAAGGAAGGAAAGAAGGAAAGAAAGAAAGAAAGAAAGAAAGAAAGAAAAGAAAGAAAGAAAGAAAGAAAGAAAGAAAGAAAGAAAGAAAGAAAGAAAGAAAGAAAGAAAGAAAGAAAGAAAGAAAGAAAGAAAGAAAGAAAGAAAGAAAGAAAGAAAGAAAGAAAGAAAGAAAGAAAGAAAGAAAGAAAGAAAGAAAGAAAGAAAGAAAGAAAGAAAGAAAGAAAGAAAGAAAGAAAGAAAGAAAGAAAGAAAGAAAGAAAGAAAGAAAGAAAGAAAGAAAGAAAGAAAGAAAGAAAGAAAGAAAGAAAGGGGAGGGAATAAAAGAAGTAGAATAAAAGAGAGGTGAAAATCTAGTGAGATGAAGTAATTTGGGAGCTGGCCTTATATGCTCACAGAAAAATATAATGGACCCTAAAAAGCTCTTTGTTGTCACTGCAACAGCAGGAGGTTGAGCTGTGCAACCCCAGCACTGCTACAGTGACTCGATTCACAGTTGGTACCTTCCTAATTTGAACAATCAGTCTTCAGTGAGGATGTAACAGCTCTTAACAGCCACTCGAGATGTGCTGTTGTGAAAGCAGCAAAGACGACACAGTTAGTGCAGAAGGAAACTGAAGGAGATCTCGGAGGATGTCTGCTGTGGACAGCAGAGGTATGGACAAAGTACGGTGAAAGAGAAAGCAGGATGGAAGGAATGAGGGAGTGAGTGGGAGGAAGAGTTATCTGGAGCTCAAATGGCATAAATAGCTCAAAATTTCTAGTCAGGCTCTTTCTCTCTCTCTCAGGAGCAAAGGCTGATGAAAGAGATGAGCTAACATACAAATATGTTTTGCAAAGAGCTGCACATTTTGCTTCTTTCTAAACCACAGGAGTTGGTTTCACCTATTAAGGTGATAGGAATAAAGACTGTTATGACAAGTGGCATGATTTTTCCTGTATCTCAACAGGGGTTTATTTTTTTTTAATAGCTGTATTGGTCTGCACTTCTTTCCGTGTAACATGGACCTTACTTGCTTTTTTCAGTTGAGGAAGAGAGGTTATGTATTTCTCAGTTACTGCTGTTGTATGAATACAGAACCTGAGTTCCACATCACACAGAGCATGCATGTATGACTGTATATTAAACATGCCCAGGATTGTGCCTACACACTGAGTGTGCCAAGGCTACACAACATGCCACAGATTTACGCTACTAAATTCTCTTAGTCTCTAAGATGTAGTGACCACAAATTATCTGTTAGGAAGAGCATCTGGTAAATTCCCAAAGCTTGGCTGGGGATTGGGAGGTCTGGATATGGTGCAAAAATATATTAGCTGATGTCTTAACAATTCAAGAGCATGGATTATTATTTCCAAGTGCTCAGAAACATACCTGGGTAGTATTTTACTAATGTAAACCAAGACTGGGATTAGTTGTTTTCCAGGTCAGTGAGGGAGACTGCACCACTACTGCATCTTTGGCATTTATACACATACAAGTCTAGACAACATAGGAGGACAACATACTGACCAGAAGTTGTGCAGGAGCTTCTATGGTATTCTAGTTCAGTGTATGGTATTTGTTATAAACAAGGATAACTATGCTTATAATAACTTTCTCTCCTTTGTTTTATACTCTGCCCTGGCATACTAGCAATGGTGTTTGGTTTTTGGAGAAGTGTTTTCAGGTTATTACTAGAGTTTATTTCTTTCATATGCTTGGAAATTTACTTTATCTGCAGTCTAGATATTGAAGGTCATCATATATTTCACCTACTTCTTCTTTCTAATAAGTGGTATACGATTGAAGTTTTCATATTTACAGGCTTTTTTAACATTCCTATTATAAAATGTGAATATGACCTCACATTTTACCTATGTGCACAGAAAATACTTGAATCTGCTGACAAATGTATGTCAGTACTTTATGAGAACTTGGCATGCACTGATGATAGGATGTATTTGAAAAAAATTAATCAAAGACCAGCTCCTGAAGTGTTAGCCAAACTGCACAAATGTGAGTGAAAAACACTCAAACCCAAATTAACTTAATATAAATACTGTTGCTAGCACAACACAGTGTACTAAAGATAAAATACAGTGACTGGTCAAGGAGGAGAGCACAGCTAAACTTTTAGTTCATTAACTGTGCAACTTCCAGTATGGCTGCGCAGTGAAACAGACAACAGTGATTTGTATGCTTGAAGCACCAGGTACAACAGCATGGGCTCTACCAAACCTTCAGTCCTGTTATGATGAGGACTTCTCCACCCAGTGTTGAGTACACAGCAAGGCATGCAAAAGCTGCTTGCTATTAGCAAACTGGAAAGCATCACCATAAAACTCAACACTGGCCTCTTTTACACCCCCCATCCCTTTATGCAGGATATCCCCCACTACACTCCTGAAAACTGTGGTCTGTAAGCATCTTATTCCACTCAACATATCAGCCTTGTTGATATGACCATGCTAGAAAATACTAAATAGCTTTTAGGGCCATTTGAAAATGTGCTTAGACTTAGACTTTGCTCCTGTTTGAGTCAATATTAAACTTAGAATTGGCTGGAAGTTACTTTGCATATTTTTAAAAATGTTTTTATTTTTCTCTCAAATATTTTACTTTTTAATTAAAAATACTAATTTTAATTTTTTTTTTCCACACTAAAAAATTCGCTCCCTTTCATCTTTTGGCCACTGAAAAAGGTCTTAGTGTTTGGGGAGTTTCAAGACCTAGTATGAACTGGTTAACATGTTATTGACATATCCTTCATTTTTTCCTTTAAAAAAAAAAAAAAAAAAGAAAAAAGAAAAAAGAAAAGAAGAAACCAGATATTTCATAATGGAACAACTTAGAAAGAGAACATAAACATGCCAGTGGAAACTTTTTCACCAGCCCTAAAACTTTAATTGGCTGAGCAGTTCTGTAAGAAGAGGAGAAAGGTTTTGTTCCATTGGTGGTTCATCATACTCTGCATTTTTACTTTATAAATATATATACATATATAAACTTTTGTTTTGGTAAATGATAATCTTGTTATTGTAAGAGTGCTGCTTCACTTGCTTCCCCATGGAAACAGAGGTTATGCATTTATGCATTCACCTAAGTGTGCTCTGTGTCTATCTCCCCAGTACTTTCTGAAATCACTGTTTGGTCAAATCAAGCCAAAATGGATCTCAAAGATATTAAGGTCCCACAAGTCATACCATAACAGGTGGCTGAGACAAGAATGATGTTATTAGCATCCCCACAGAGGGAAAAGTTGCAAGATAACTTCACCTTTTAGTCAACACTGGAATTCAACAAGGCAGACACATATGATTGAAAAATGGCTTGTTCCACTGAAGAGACATCTTCAGGTGGCACCAATGCCTTATTAGATGCTGAGGAACCTGATCATGAGATTTGACACCATAGGGAAGAGTCTCCACTTTATTCACTTATTGTCTTATTAGTAGACACATTTCTTCCATGGGGTTACTCTTTGTTTAACCTCTCCCTGCTTGTTCAGAGAGACTAACACATGGAGCAGTGCTACCACAGCTGTGCATCAAAGAACTTTTAGAAGAAAAATGACAGCCAAATATCTTAAACTCTAGACACTTTGGCCATGGAGATGCAACTGTAAAGGAAAGAAGGCAGTGTTGGCAGAAAGCATGCAGGTATGACACACAGTCTGCCTGTGGAGTGGGCTGAGCAGGCAATTTGTACAGCACACTGGGAATGCAAGGAGCTCTCTTTTCTCCTGACAAGTTACACTACAATTCTTACATGTAATTTTAAAAAATCCTAATTGCTAGTGCTGCAGCAGTATCAAAACATGGGACCTGATCCTATACCGCTGACATCAGAGAAAGTTTTGCCATTGCATTGAATGGGGAAGGTTTCAAAGCATATGCATTTAAGTTACATAACGCTTTGCAAGTTTAGACTGTAAATACAAAAATTATATGGTAATCTAATTTTATTTCCTACACCTGTGGCAATATTAAGGCTTCAGTAGCTGTAACTATTATGATTTGTCTTTGTTGCTAGACTGTTTCAAGCTTCATGGCCTGATACTTTAGCAAAAGTTGAGCAGAGGTATTGCGGGAAGTTAAGTGAAAGAATCATTCTGATTGCACTTAAAAATTCCATTCTCATCCTAGATGTTACCAGTCCTCCTGGCACTCCAATTTTATGCACCAGTACCTTCAGCAGAATGTCTCTGAAACTGTAACAAGCTGTGCAAGTAAACCCCATGGGAAAGCTATGCAGTAATGTGGCCTTGGGGAAAAACTGCAGAGGTGAAACACTCAGGCTTCATCCAAGATAAGCAGTTTGCAAAACAGGAGCCTCCACCTCAAAAAGGCAGGAATAAAACAAGGTCCCTTGAAAAGACCCTCTACTTCACCTCTGCCTCCCTAGGTGTGCAGAGAAGAGACTTCCCCAATGGTGAGAGGGGCTTTCTCCAGCCCAGCACAAGCAGCCAGGGGATGAAGCTGGGGAGAGGAGCTGGACAGACTCCAGCTATGACGAGAAGCTGCAGAAGCCACCTGAGCACTGTTGGAGGTTCCCAGTGCCTGACAGCCTCTCTCTGCCCTAAGCCTTCCGCCTCAGCATCCATCACCCTCTCTGCACCCAGACTATAAAAACCTACTCAAATGTTACCTTGTATTACCTCTTTGAGAGACGGATTTGAAGAGGAATGAATTTCTACACAACATGCTTGACACAGATGTTTTGGGTTAGTGCAGCTGGGCTTTGATAGCGGATGGTCCCTGTGAGAAGCTGCTGGAAGCTCCCAGAGCTCCACTTCCTTCCCCACCTCTGGCCAAGGCCAAGCAGATGCAGAAAGCTGGATATGCCTCTATGAGTAACATATTAGAAAAGGGGAAAGCAGAATTTCAAAAAAGAGACCTGCAGGGCAAAGGAGAGGAAGAGGTGAGAGCAATTTAGGAGAAAAAAATGGAGGAAGGAGGGGCAGAAGGTGCCTGAGCAGAGACTTCCCTGCAGCCCATGGTGAGATTGCAGCTGTGCCCAGCTACCCATGGAGGAGCATGGTGGAGCTGTGCCTGTGGAAGTACGATGGTGCAGATGTAGATTTGTAGCCTGTGAAGGATCATGGACGGGCAGATGTGGATCTGCAGCCGTGGAGGACCCTGTGCCAGGAGGTGACTGTTCTCTGAAAGTAAAATGTGACTCTGTGTGCAGCCCAGGCAGGAGCAGTCTGTGTCTGAGGGACTGTGCCTGTGGGAGGGACTCGTGTCGGAGAGGTTCATGAATGATTCTCTCCCATGAGATGGACCCACATTGGAGAGAGGGAAAAGTGTGAGGAGTCCTCCCCCTGAGGAGGAAGGAGCGGCAGAAACACCGTGTGGGGAACTGACCCTAAACCCCCCCTGCCCCCAACTGTGCCCTGAGGGGGAGGCAGCAGTGAACTGATTTTGGTCGAAGAAGAAGGGAGGGGTAAGGGGGCAAGGTATTTTAAGATCTGGTTGTGTTTTCTCATGCTCCTGCTCTGCTAGATTAAATTTTTTTCTCCCCAGGTTGAGTCTGCTTTGCCTGTGCCATAACTGGGGAGTGAAAACCTTCCTATCCTTGCCTTGCCTCAGAAGATTTTCTCCTCCCTGTCCCACAGTGGGGGGAGGGGGTGAATGAGCAGTGGCCCCTGCTGGGCCTAAACCGTGATGGTGGAAAAGCGAGTTTTCTCTGAGAAGAGAGGGCTTTCTGGCTAAAAGTCAAAACCAGTCACATCTTTACTTTTTCAGTGAAGTATTTTGGAGGGAGGAGGACAGTGGAAAAGTGCTAGTGTGGGTGAAAGGACTGCTTCTTCACCACCAATATATTTGGAAAATAAACCTTTGTTTCGAACTCCAGGAACAGAGACACATTTTAAACATAAAAAGACTGATAGTATTTCCTAATTATGGTACGCACAGAATCCCCGTAGTGTAAAAACTCTATTTATGAAGTGTGAAAACCTGATAGAATCATGCAATGTGTTTTCATCTGAGTCTTGCCTTTATGCTTAGTTGAGTATGAGATGTACACAAGGTATATATTATCAAATACTGCTTGTAAGACCTGTTATTATCGACAGCTAATAACACACTTATTTAATGATCCCAGGCAAACTATGAGTGTACTAATGTGCTAATGTTATATCAAAGAAGTCATTAAGTGCTGCAAGGACCACTTTTGTAGAGTTTACTGTTGCCATACTAAATCCCATATTTAATGGTCTATTTTTCACAGGAAAAAGCTTCTGCTGTCTACTTGCTGCAGAAGAAAGATCAAGATTTAGTTTCCTTTCCTGTATAAAATATAGGCTTCTACTTTTCTCAAAAAAAAAAAAAAAAAAAGTTATAATTTACTATACATAATTTTATATCAGTTCATTTGCATCAGTGTGCAGACAGGATGCGGGTAGGCACTTAGCAGCTCATGACTAACACTCATGCAGCTACAAATTCTCATTTACTAATAAAAAGAGAGGAAAAGAAAAATATATCCCCTACTGTAACTTAAGTGCAGCCAAATTTTATTATCAATTTATTAACGTAGCTTATTCATTCACGCACAAAGAGAATTACAGAATGCACAATGGCTGAGAGCTGTAAAGACATTTACATTCATCCCCACGAGTGAGCAAAGTGATAACTCATAAGAGGTACAGCCAAGAGTGAATTATTAGATCACTCCTCACAGCTAAAAGGTTAGAGCAGATTGCAGTCATCAGATCTTTTAATGTCTCTGTATATGTTGAACAGTGAATATGAAAACATAGACCATAGACTTTTTTTTTTTTCTTCATGCTTTAGCAAACTGCTCTGCAACTTTTTCAGAATGACCCTTGGTTCTTTCTATATTTTCCACTCAAGTTGTGCTGACTGCCACTCAGAATTTTATCTTTAACATCTCAACATCTGTATGAACCATTTATTCAACTGAGTAGAAGATCAACAGCTGTTTTTTGTTCGTTTGTTTGGGGTTTTTTTCAGGGACAGATTAACAGCTTGATTTTTAATGGCACCAAAGAAGACACATCTGGGGAAACTTTGTATCGGCTTAAGCCTGTTGTTCAGGAAGATTAAGTAATTCATGTGTGCATTTAGCCTGACCCTTTCACTTCAGAGTGACCTTTTTATTCCAACTGCATGGTGGCTCTTGAGCGAAGGCTGCTAGTAAAGATCATTTTGTCACAGCATGGTGGCTGTGAGCACTCCCTGGATTCAGGGCACAAAGGCAGGACCAAACAGCCCAGCAGGGTATAAATTCGAAGCATTTATATTAGACTGCTAAAGTCATTTGCTGTTCTGCCTAAAGTCATGGGTTTGATTATAGGTGTCCACAGAGAATGTCAATGATGCAGACATTTGCAGTAGTTGTTATTTTGGCTGGCTTGCCACAGGCTGACTGAAGAGGAAAGCAAGACCAGCTTCAGCTGCAGATGAAGAAACATCTTTCTTGGAGACATTGCAAAGAACTCCACTCAGCTGCCCTGGAGCTCCAGCACTGATGCTGATCTGATGCACTCATAAATGCATCATGCGACCAAGAAACCATCTAGATTTCACAGATCTTATTATTTTGTAATAAATCAGTCGTTCACAGCTTTATTTCTTTATCATATTTTGACGTGATGGCATCTATTACTGCAGCTGCCTGTAAGCGCTGCCCTGTTATTTGCAAGTGTTGTATTTTCATTAATACTTACTTGTATATAGGTGAAATTGTTACCTCAGCTGAGTGTGTATACAAAATGAAAAGTTTTGGGTACAAAATATATACTTTTTTATATCATTAAGATTGATTACTATAAGGAAGATTTTTCCCAGGGTATACAGAAGGAGACTGAGAACCCATGTTCTCAGACTCAGACTCCTGATTGTAATCTAATGATAATTAACATCATTGAATTGATTGCAGCTTTATCAGCAGCAGTTCAGCTACTGAACTTTCCAAGCTACAGAATGTAATCCTCCAACTTGTCAGGACTCATACTGACTATGTCCTGAGCAGCACTTAGACAAATTGGGTGTATCTGTTCTTTATTAAAAGAAACAATCTGCTTTCCAAACATCTGTGTGTCTATGACAAATAAACTTTGGTTTCCATGTGTGAAAACAGGGCAATGCTTTACAGTAAGCTCTTCTGGAAAAAAATAGTAGTATGAACTGTAAATTAAAAAAATAAAGGTGGAAGCACACTTCACATTTCTGCAAGTGATGTATGTGTATGCATTTTCCATCTTTCAGTCATAAAGCTAAAAATACAGGCAGAGTGAGAAAAGGGAGAAGAGATGAGATTAAAAACTAAACCAAAACACACAGTAAAATGTGATTAGAAGAATGAGGCAGGGTTGACAGGGTTTATTAACTATCAGCCTTCCTGCGACAATACTTCAGCCCCAGAGACTTTTGTCAAAATTTCTTATAAAAAGGTGGGGGAGGGAGTCTCATTTTCAGAAACTGCCAACATGCACAACTTCAACAGGAGCTGCAGGTCCTCAGAAAATTAAGTTCATGGTCTAATAGGTTCCAGTTGCCTCTGTTCCTGTCTGCAGGTCATACTGTAAAATTACAGCATTCATGCATAACAGGTATAACGCTCAGAGGAATTGACAGTGGACCACAAAATCTATCCAAGGTTAGGCACTCAGATGGGTTTCTGTAAAGCACCAGATTATCAGCTATTCACAGTGAAAAATGAAGGGAGAAAGGAAATCTTTTCTCTGGGATTTGGCATCAGTCAATATGAAATCTTAAGTTGGAATACAAGGAATGCTGAATAAATTTTAGCAACCTTATTACACATGTCCATTCTTAGTAGATTTTTCTCACAGGACAACAGCAAAATTTTTCTTCTACTCTGCTCTTTTATAATGCACCATATTGGACCTAAACCCTGCAAGAGAACTAGGAGGCTTTCAAATCAATTTGTTACATCTGCACCAGTTTCTCCAGGATGGTGTTCTGCATTGTGACCAAACAGTCAGAGGCCTATCCATTGGACACTGGCATTTGGTATAAAAAACTTAATGCATAGCAGAAAGAAATTTAAAAACTTCTGCCCCTTGAAGAAAATATAACGGAGCCTGACAAGTGGGTGTTACTTTTGGTTTTGGGATCTTCAGATCCTACACCCTCTGAATGTGTCCATTTTGAGGAAAAAAAAAAAAAGCTGTAAATTTATTCTTTTTTAATGTTATAGTTTTACTATTATTTTAAAAAAGTTATTTATTTTTTTAAGTGTTGTGAGGACTGATTTTTCAGACCAAATGTAGAACTTCTTGTAAATGCAGAATGTAATGTTGTTTTTGAAAACCAGCAAATAACTTGGTGGCTAACAAATATATTTAGGAGGCAGAAGAAATCACCGTTCTCTCTGGTTCAAAACAGAAGATGGGTCTGAAGTCACTGACTTCCAAAAGGAATGCCCAGGTCATTATGTTATGAAGCTCTAGTCCTCTGCTCCAGGTGCCTGCATCTGAATTTCTCACTGCGCAGAATCTTAACACCTTGCCTTTCTGTACCTCATGTGCAGAGCATAATCTCTGGGCTGAGGAGCCAGTCTCTGCTTCACTGAGCACTTCAGTAATACAAAACAAAGGAGCCTTGACAGTGACAAGCAAGAGCTCTTCACTGCTCAGCAGTCAATAGTGTGATTGCTATCAGCATCAGTAGTGATGGATCACCGAAGAAAGAATAGAGTTCTCTTCTCCCACCTGAGAAATAGAAATAATAGAGCTTCTTTTCCTGGTGTTGAGGGTATTAGGGTAAATGCAGTCAAGTTAGGAAGATGCTTAGGAAGGTGCCTAGCTACACAAGCAATTAAAATAACTTTTGTGGCAGTATTGTCACCAAGATGCAGCCATAAATCAGTATGCTGGCAAAGAGCAAGCCAAAAATATATGATAGCAGTTACACTGTGCATAAACAATAACCTGATGATCAGTAAGTAGAAAAATCAAAGAAGAATTGTTGTAATCAGACACCAAGATAACAGAACATGAAATTTAATCTCTAAAATATCCTTTTATAAAGACCCTTTTACATGATAGAAAGAATTTCTTGAAGATATTCATCTCACTGAAGAGAGAGTAGAGCCCCAGTTTCCCTCTATAGCAATTTTCTTTCAATATAAAACCAATTACTTCAATAATATTACTCCTGATTTACCCTGATGCAAAGATGATCAGAGCTCTCAAAGAGAAAATTGTCATATTATCATAGTTGTCAAGAAGAAAATAGGAAAGCAGTTGGGAATTTTCCAACAAGACATGCTTGCATCAGAAGTTGTCAATTCTTTAAAAGAGAAATATCTCTCAGAAATACCTTTTAATGAACTGCCTATGAGCCACAGGAAGGATTTCTGTCAGAAATCTGCCTGATTTTTTGCCAACTTAGCAAAATAGTTTGTTGGGACACCTGGGTTTCTTGAGTTCACAATTGCTGTAAATAAATGTATGGCTTTCAGCAGAGAGCTTGAAAATCCTGAGAAGACCACATCCCACATCTAGCTTCTCTTGAAGCTCCCATGGAAGGTGTGCTGCTGCATAATTTTTCTGCAAACAATAGGAAGCTGAAACCCTAGAATCCATTGTTACTGCAGCAAAAGAAAAGATCCTATTAGCTCTGGCTGCCAGACTTTAAGGGTGACATTTTCTGAAGTAAGAGTAATTGCCACTCCTGACCCTGATGACAATTGGAAGTTTAAAACCAGCAAGTTTTCGTTTCTTGCTCCATGAACAAAATAATTTCTCCCTTACTTGCCACATTTTCCTTTGATTTCTGGCAACCTCAAGAAAGTGGATCAACAATACCAGGTTCAAACACTTGAGTACTTCACGCAGTGTACAATACATAAATTGCTCCATTATAGAGAAAAATATATACCAAATCTTTCATAGGCATATGCATGAAATACATATATATGTCTGTTATTATAGTATGTATACGAGTATGTATATCACAGAATCACAGAACTGTCACACAATCAGAAAAGACATCAAAGATCACCATGTCCAACCTCTAACACATCACCTCCAAAAAAAAAAAAAAAAAAAAATCACCATCCCACTAGAACATGTCCTGAAGTACCACATCTACATTGCATATGTATATATACCTCTATACACATATACCTCCCAGTGTCTTGTCTTGTCTTCTGATTTAAATTTTCAGTAGCAATTTAGCATACTACTGGATTTAGAGGAAGTCACCAAAAAAGCACTAGTGCAATTCAAGACGGCACAGTTTTTTTCATCACTGCAGTCTTAATATTGAAAGAGGAATGCAGTTTAGATCTGGGGTCTAGTCATCCATGAGGGAAAAAAAATTGCAGAAATAAACCTGTTTCTCCCATATATGTCACATTCCTGCCCATCGTGAGGCTTTTCTCCCATACATTTTACATACCTGCACGTGGGATTTCCATATATTCAGGAGGTCCTTTCTCCCCTGGAGAATTCACTTATAAAAACTCACGCCTGAGGATGCTGCTAAATGAACCAGGCAGTGTTGCGGTTCAGGAGTTAATTTCCTCATTTGTGGCTGTAGCCCATCATTCAGGTATTTATATGTGAATTGTTGAGTAGCTGTGATGTGTTATTTAATTTCTGAAGTAGGTGCATATCAGTGCTAGGTAAATTGATCCCTTTATCACCTAATTTGCAGTACCTCAATGAGATATTTTGAAGCTTAATTGATAAGTGCTTGAAAATACATTCACGTCCTTTGACAGGGTAGAGTGGGTGATAATACATGATCATGATGAGTATTTATGGGGACTCAGAATGGCAATTTGGGTTTTGTTGATGCTCAGTTGTAATTTGTGTGTGACCTCTGCAAGGTGTCCCCTGAGAGACTTCCCAGACCACAGTTTCTCACTAAGGTTGCACTGTCAGTAAGAGCCAGAATAACTGAGCTGCAGCTACCTAGCACCGACAGAAGAAAGTGCAGCAACTGAAAACAACACCCCAAAGCAGCATATTTAAAGCTATTAAACAGCATGGAGGCCAAGAATAAATGTTCATCCCGAGGAGCTGCAATAACTATAAAAACAACATTCCCAAATGCACAGCCCCTCAGACAAAAACATGACTGAGAAGGCTGACATTCAAAACCCTTCATGAGCAGCACCTGATCTGCATGAGGCATCAAAGGATCAGAGCAAAGTTGCCCACTCCTGTGTCAAGAGGTATGGAGGATTCAAAAAAAGTTACAGGTGAGAGATGGTCACAGCTTTCCAGCAGGGAGGAAACAACTGGTGAAGCAGTTTTGGGACTGGGGAAGGTTTCCAAAGCCCTCTCTGACATGGACTGAAACTGGCATTCCCACTGAGGTGTGACTGCAGCCAAAGTGCAGTTTTCCAGGATCTTGGACAGAAACAGTAAATTAGACTTAATGTTACATTTTAAATAGCTTTCAGGGGCAGGGGACTTGCTGTTCCTCAAAACTGGAGTGACAGTGCAGTGCAAAAAAAGACAGGTAATCAAGAGCATTACTTTAAAATAATGCAAAGTGGAAAAATGAAACGCTGAAAACAGTGTTAGTATGCCAGAAATAAGAGCACCAGCTGCTGGCCCAGGGGGGATCTTCCTTGTCTGATTTGGATGAGCAAGGTTCTGCAGGAAAAACAGCAGGCAACCCTGTGATGAAAGGTAATCTCCAAGTCCCTGCTCACAGCTGAGCTGAAATAAGGGGGTGGGAGCAAACTTTACTTCATTGTGGAGCTTGATTTGAGTGTATGGCCAAGTGACCTCCATTTGGGTGGTGGCTGCTGGCTTTTTAGCACACCATATATCTTCCTGTGTGTTTCATTATATGAAGATGAAAAAGGAGTAACACAAGAAAGCTTTGATACCTGAAAACCTGTCTAAGCATACCAGTTAGGAAATTAAGGTGTCTTTGCTTTCAACACCCTTACTGATGAAAGTCCCAGTATATAGAAAGCACACCTACCAATTCTGTAATATTCAGAAACCAGCATATGTTGCTGATACCAATAATCCTACACACATTCATGAGAATGCTTTTTTTCTTTGTCATAGGTAAATACCATAGACTGCATCAACTGCCCTGATAATGTGTTGAACTTTTCATTGTTCCAAAACCAAGGACTTCACACCCCCTGGATCTGGCAACTTTGTGGCTCAGTTCTTTGAGAAAAGCTCAGGCTCGTCATGGCAAAGGCATGAAATCCCTTATGTTAGTTAAGGACTGAGGAACTCCAGGGAGAAGACATTTTTTATTTCTCTGAGGACAAAAGGGATCATTTTAATGAATGATAATGTTCTATAGCAAATTATTAATGGAGAGCTACCAATTGTTATTTCAGCACAGGCTGCTTGGCTGATAGCAGCATATAGTCACAGTGGGATAATGCTGAGCAGAGTTTCTTTTTGAGGTTAATGTAGAAGTTTATTTTTATAGGTCAGGCCTGAGACAGTCACACTTTGCATTTCCTCAAGTATGGAGATTATTAAGTTCAGACCTCTCCACCTGTGAGACAGTACTGTGAGCCAGGGACATGCCTGGCAATTCCAGTTACCTGGCAGGACAGAAGCTGTCTGAACCTGGAGATTTTGCCTTTGGTGGGAAAGTCTTTAAGCATAAATCCTCCTTCTGTGGGATCTTTCTTCAGCTGAGATCTCTCATCTCTGTGTGGCCACATATTCCAAGCTCAGATGAATAAAAAATCAGATTAAAACCTATTACAGCAGGTGCTCTGGGGTGTGCAACCAGGCATGGGCTCTGCTGATGAGCTGCAATGCATGAGGTACCAGCCCAACCAGAGAAGTGAGCACAAGATATCAGAGCTGTGAGGGTTTCAGACAAGTGTGTGACATTTACAGGTTTTTTGGTCAGAATGGCAGGATAAACACTAACATCATGTAGTCCATATTTTTAAAAAATATTCTAAATTTCATTTGCATAGAAACAGCAACTGAAAAATGAATAGGCCAATTCACACATGAAGGAAGATGTAACTTTTCCCAAGAATGGAAATCTTCTGACAAAGGTTCTCATTTCTATGTCTATGGTACGTCTCCTATAGCAGACATTACTGCAAGTAAACTCAGAAATGCTCCTTTCTCAGTGGCCACAGTTTGTCCCTTAGCTGGGTAGGGAAAGCAAACAAAAGAAAGATTATCATGCTTTACAGCACTTACAAACTTCCAGGTCTGGGCTGGATAGCACAGATTAAACAAAGCCTGATTCATACTTGATAATCTGTTTTGTTTCTGTCCATAGCATCTGAAAGATAAGGACAGAAAAGGGCATGAGTGAGTTGCCTCACTCAAGAGGTTCCATCTTTCATGCACTGGGTGAGACAACAGAACCAGGGGAGAGGCTGTCAGTGCCTGTCTGGTGAGGTACAACTTCTCTTCCTGACATATTATGTCATGGCAGATGACCCTACAGAATTTTGATAGCATCTGCTCATGCCCAGCTGCAGCCCAGCATCATCTTGCCACTATGGTATCAGGTACCATAAAGGGCAGGAGAGCTTGATGAGAGCTCAAAAAAGCTTGTTCCAAAACTGCTTCAGTTTGCAGGGAAAAGTCTGCTGCAAAAAATGAACTTAGCATTGGAGGAGGGGATCATGGGGATGTACAGACATAATGGGCACTCTGAGAGGACAGTGCTGAGGAAGACAGGTGGGAGGACAACTCACACCCCCTCTACTCTGCTCTTGTGAGACCTAACCTGGAGTATTGTGTTCAGTTCTGGAGTCTCCAGAATAAGAAGGACATAAGGGTCCTTGAGCATGTCCAGAGGAGATCCACAAAAATGATCAGAGGGCTGGAGCACCTCCCTTATGAAGACAGACAGAGGAAGTTGGGGTTGTTCAGCTTGGAGAAGAGGATACTCTGAGGTGACCTTATAGCATGTTTCCCATACTTAATTGGGCCCACAAGAAAGCTGGGGCAGTGCTTTTTGCACTGTTGTATAGTGGAAGACAAGTGGCTATGGTTTATAACTTGAAGAGAAGAGATTTAGATTAGCTATTAGGAGGAAATTTTTTACTATGAGGGTGGTGAGACACTGGCACTGGTTGCCCAGGGAAGGTGTGGCTGCCTCCTCCCTGGAAGTGTTCAAGGCCAGGTTGGATGGGGCTTGGAGCAGCCTGGTTTAGTGGGAGGTGTTCCTGGCCATGGCAGGGGGTTTGGACCTAGGTGATCTTTAGGGTCTGTTCCAACTCAAATCATTCTATGATTCTATGATTTAAAGTTGTAAACCAACTGGGCCGATGTTAGTGACTGTTACTGAGACCAGCAAACACAGAATGGCATTCAGACTTGCTATTAATCTCTCTTATCCTTCAAAACAGGATAGCCACACACTGACTGCCTGTTAGGGGTGGCCCCTGGCCCTTGTAATTGTCTGGGAAAAGTGCTAGTTGGCTCAGGCCAAAGACATGACAACAAATATTTTTACAGTTCTATGATACAAATAACAGCATTTTAATGTCTGGGAACATTCCTGGAAGCTGCCTAATATATTAGCATGGGACCATATGTAGCCCCAAATTACAGTTCCTTTAAGACAGCATACTACATTATACAGTTTAAAGCTGAAGGGATATATTGTTTAGATTTTCCCCAGGAAGCAATTGAAAAGTAGATATTTTTGCATACAGAACACTGATTCTGCAGATGTTGCACTAATAAAATCATGAATGAGCAACTTGTATTTAACAAGACCCAAATTTTAATTGAACAATGAATTCTTTAGGCATTTTTCTATGTCTGCTTTGCTGTAGATTTTTTTTAATGTTTCATAAATAATCATTCTCAACATTTCTGTGTGTACAGAGTAGTATTTCACAAATGGGAGAATGAGTTCACCAAGATCAAAGCAAGAAGCATGCAGAGTTGTGCCAGCTAACTCCCACTTAACCAGATAGGAGCTACTGAGGAGATTCCAGGACCAAAATTTAAAACACCACCATCTCAAAAAATGAGAAGCATATCAAGTAAGACAAATACATCTGGTACTTGCCAAGTATCATGCTGGGACTCTAGGTAGAAATGGGACTACATTAAGGTCTCTAGGTACTCTTCAGCTTCTTCAGTCACAAGACAGCCTCATCTTTATTTCCCCCACCCCCATTTCATTCAGCTCATACATCTGATTTCCCATAGCAAGTGAGCAAGGATGCTGGGAGAAAAGAAGGAGTTCCACTATGGAATTCCAGCTCATTTCCAGGGCACACTGCAACCTGTGTGCAAGTATAGCATGAGTCCTGTTGAAACTCCACTTGGTGATAATCTTGTGACAGAATTTCACTATATAGAGCAGTTAATTCACAAGCCTAAATAAAGTTGAGGGCAATGTAAGTTTTGGTACCTCCTGAATTCTGTGTTAGTGACTTTGCAACACTAACATTCGTTTAGCATAATTTTATGCCTGTGAATTAATTTGCATTGGGGTGTAACTGTGTAAGGATTTAGCATACCAGTTCAGATTTCTTCTGTTAGGAAGATGTGATTACTTATGAATAAACTACATGATCAAAGGTTCTAAACAAAGGAAAGTATATAAAACAGAAATATATAAACATATATATATGTATATATATAACAATATTAAAGTAAGGTAAGGGAACAGTGCTATCAAGTTGGGATAGTGTCTGAACACACAGTGGAAGACAGCTCAGTGCTGGAGCAGAGATATCTCAACTGGCCTCCTTATGCAATGATAGTGTGCATTTCATGTAGGAGCTCTGAAGAGCAGAGTTAACCATATAGCCAAAAATATCACTGACTTCCTATGAAGGTTCTGAATCTTCATCACAGCCTTTACCAGAACATAGTAGTTGTTTCTTTTCTATTGCAAGTTGGTTGTAGCACTCAGCAATACCCAGTTAGTGCTTAGAAAGAATTTTTTCAGATTTGAGAGATGTATGAAAGATGTTAAAATATTTCTGGGAATTTTTGCAGGCTTTTAAAAGTTTTATTTTTATAGAAATTAAAAGTGAAAAATTTGAGGCGAACCAACTTTGCCTGCTGCTAGTGTATGGAAGAGCTCTTAATTCTCCATCTATTTTCAGAACCCAATAAATACTGATTGAGCAAACCAGGACTGGTTTGTCAGTTTCTGTTTATTTTTTATTTCTTGGTAGAACCATAATGAAAGATGACCTGAATTTGGATGCTACTTTTTTTCTCCGAACTCCTTATGTTCTGCAAAGGAACTCAAAGTTGGTGACAGTTCCAAACGGGAACTCTTTGTCCATAAGCAGTCTACCTCAATTGCACACCATCTGTAGATCTCTCACAGTGATCTAATTTGCATACTGATATGAGGAGGAAAGAAATCCTCCCTGGAGACTGTCAGAGCAAGTAATCCCTATGTAGTGTGAAGTGGTTTGCACTGACACACATAAGATCAAATGGTAGTGCAAATCCACCAAAACTAACACCAGAAATGAAAGATGATGAACAGCAGGGAGAGGTAAAAGGATGGAGTCATTAAGTTTCTATTCTATATAGTTTTCCTTATCACTATCTGTAGCCCTAAAAACAGCTTGACCATGAAAAAGAGCTTTCAAAACCAGGGACTGCCTTATTTTATTTAACACACATGCATGCATGTACATGCATGCGTAAGAAAAATGATTTATAGCTGCCATTCATCTGTATCAGAAATACATGCAATCATCTGGTTCCCTTATTTTTATCCTTTCAGTTTCTTATGTGCTCTCCCTGCCATGCATCAGTGAGAACTCTTCAATCTCATTTCCTCTTCTCACTTTCCGTTCTACTTCTTTCTGCCCTGAGTAGGCTTAACTATCTTCCTGCTTCCCAAATTCGCTTTATCTTTCCATCTCTCCCCTTTCCACTGCAATTCCTCTTCTTTATTCCAGTGTTTCCAACAGGGGTCCCAAAACATCTCTCTCCACTCACAATGCTTCAGACTCAATTCCCCACCATCTTCCCCAGCTCATAACCCTTTATAGTCTCTTGTCTATTACCAGTTTCTACTATGTACAGCTGCAAGCTTATTTAACATTGTAAATAGCTCTAATTCCTTGTTGTTCCTAGTACTTAAAAAAAAAAAAGGGGGGGGGGAGAGGGAAATCGACCCTTAATCCCTTCCCTCTCCTTTCTCATTCTAGAGAAGAAAGAAATAACTCTAATAAGATTTATTTTTGGTTAGGTTTTTTTGTGTGGATTTTGGTGGTTTCTTCGTTTATGGTGGTTTTTTGTTTATTTGTTTTTCTTCTTCTTTTCAAAGATCAAATTTAGCAGTTAGCGTGTGTGACTCACTCTATCTTTCTTGAGGAAAAGTGATCCTGAAGAAATATTTTGCAGAAATGTTGTGTTCACCTTTGACAGAAGACAGCTCTGCTTGGTGTTCTCCTTCCTGGAAGCAGGACTATATGCATCCACTATGGTAAAATCCACTGTGCAAGTCTCTTCTCCGTGTTTTAGCATGGGAAGGTGGAAGCTAGGGAAGAGGAAAGGAGATTCTTGTGACCTCCAGGACAACTTTATGGGTTTTCTCTGTAGCTGGCAGTGAGAGCAGAGCATGGGGAGACCTGAGGCAGAGCAGGGTGTGACTACCATAGCCAAGGGCTACTGACTTCACACGGGTAAGACCAACCAGGCTGAGGGCTTTGCTGTCCAGCAGACCCTAACCTTTGCTCAGCTTGGCACTCAGGGTTACTGCTTATACAAATTCTGCTTGCACTGGTATAAATATTTACTATAACATTAATGAAGTTACTCAAGTACAATATTTAATATGGCATGCTCTCCTGATCATGATATCTGGTGACTGATGGGCAGCAAAATACTATTCAGCTCTGTTTCACCTCCTATTTTTGCAGCGCTGCAGTTTGGTAAAATGTACTTTATTCCTCATGTTAGGTGACAGAATGAAGAGGCAGGAGTGATTAATTTTTACAGAGACCTTATTAATTTTCATTACTTCAGCCAAGTCTTCTATTCCTTCTTCCTCTCTGGCAGGATAATCTGAGGCTATTTCTCATCACATGCAAATCCCACCAACTCTCTGGAGACAGTTCATGGAAAGCAAAACAGTATCACTTTTGTGCTAATCTAAACCTTTTCCCAGAAGGGCTGAACACATTTTTTGGCAGATCAGCACTAGTTATTGTGCAGTTTTGCAGGCTGTTGTCCTGTCCATCTTTCTTATCTTTTGGCAGGTTGTCAGATACAATTAAGATGATCTGAGTGATGTAGCATTGTACATTTAGTTTTGTTTATTCTTTGCTTAAGAATAAAGTCACGGTAGGATATAAGTTGTGCATGGAAGTGCCTGAAGAACATTAGCCTTTTCATCACTGTGAAATGAAATGATATATTTGTGCATGCACCTTTGATGTACCATGGCTGTGTCTGCCAGCACCAAGAGGTTAAGACCCAGAGAATTCTAAGGTACCTTATGATCCCCCTGAACATTTGGCTGCTTGTGCTAGGAAAGTCCTGAGAAATCTAGCAAGCCAGAGAGGTCACAGTTTCAAGTAAACAAATTAATTTTCTGTGATATTTTTGTTATAGGAAAGTAACTGGTATGTAGGGCCTACCTTTGTCAGAAACAGAAACTGATGAAACTTCCCATAGCATTAAGTTTGCAATCAGACAACTCAAGAGGCTAGGAATACTTCAAGTGAGACCTGTGGCTACTGTAAATAATTGTAGTTCATAAATTTTATTTTTATATAAACGTGCATGTTTGTATAAAACATGTATGCTTTTTATACAAACATTTTATATTTATTGAAATAAGGTTTATTGAATGTAGATTACTTGCTTAAGCATACCATTGAGAATTTTTCAGTTTAAATTCATTTTTGGCAAAGAGAAGAGCTCAACAGTATCCAGATGAAATGAAAGTTTTCATTTTAGGCAACACATTACTCTCACTCTTGTATATTACACCATTTAAACACACTTGGAAGTTTTCTAATGGAACTGAAGGAATATATGAAAAAAAACAACCCACTTTCTAAAATATGAAACCATTTGTTCAAAAAGAATCAGACAAAAGTTCTTCCATTTTCTTCCATACTTGAAAAATATTCTTTACCCTACTGAACAATTAAAAACCACCCATCTGCTATGGTTTCACTGAAGTTTTTAGCATTAAAAAATATGTATTGTTTTGCCCTCAGACTCTGATATTAACATATTTGCACAGGTCTGCCTCTTACTAGATAGAAGACTTCGGTTCTCTCCTCACTGTCTAATCTACATCAATTTCCTCTGTAGAGGAGCTCAGGCTGTGCAAACTTTTCTTTTCTGACTGCCAGTTAATTAGATACACATTTACAAACTTTTTGCTTGTCCCTGAACCTCATCACTCACATTACACTACAAGACTTTGAAGACTCTGTTCAAGCAGCTACACTCATTGTCACCTCACATGCAGAACATCATCGCTGGCTTCCCACCGGCCTTCAAGTTTATTGGCAAATGAAGTGACCCTTGCAATTAAACTATGACATTACACAACAGTTTTGTCAAAAGAGGATCTCTACCCTACCACTGTGCTCCCATGAAGGTCACAGACTCTGTTGTGTGGGCAGCTTCAAACATGACCTGAATACAGCTAAAGGACAATCCTTTCTACTGTGTAAAAACCTTCAATCATATTCCCAAACCATGCTATAACCTTGAATAAAGAGGCTTTAGCATGGTTGAAGGCAGAATTTAGGTCCCATTCTACACTGCATAAATGGAGTCATGCTTTAATTGTATTGCAGGGATAAAGATATTGTAATTGGGTCTCCTGGAATATATATTTTTTCTATATGTATAGCTAAATGTAAGGCCTTAAATCTCTCAAGGACATGAGATGTTATTCTATCTTTTTCAGTACTGATACAAGACTAAAGAATTGTGAAAAAAAGAAGGGGAAAGGCTCAGGAATGACTTTTTTAGAAATATGTTGATTATTACAAGTTGAAAAATTGACCCCAGCCTGGACTGTAAGGTCATTTTATCCTACCAAACAGAATAAAATATTTTTCTGTAAGATAATTTTTCCTTAACCTTTAAGATTAATGTTTGTTCCTTACCTTCAGAAAAGTATAGAAAAAGACATATTTATATATGTATACCTATACAAAGCCAAAAGATTTAATTTAGGCTATATTCAAGCTCTGTTAATTCTTAGCCATCTTTGGACTCTGATGAATTTATTTTACCAACTTTTTTCAACTTTTTTTTTTTTTTCTCCCCCTAGTGTCTCCAGCTGGTCCCCCTGCTTCAAGATTTTTCTCTTTTACAATTTCCCTATTTTTGTAATTTCTCTATTTGTAATCTGTAATTTTGTAATTTCTCTATTGTAATGGAATCTTACTTGGCAGCTGTTCATGGTGCCTCTGCATCTCAACACAAAGCCCACACATGACTTCTCTCCATGGTGTCCATCACCTCAGCATCCAACTCAGATGAGAAAGGGACAACCAAGATCTTTATTTTTCTCTTGTGTAAAAGATAAAGAAGCAAAAAATTAAAGTACTGTCTATTTCAGAAGTCTTTAAACTTTCCCAAGAATATTTCTGCTGCCGTCTAACCAACAGAAAAAACCAAAACAAGCAGGTAGCCATAAACTGAGTAATGCTCTATGCTTCTGGGTAATGATGGGATTTATTTCACTTAACCTGAGCTATCTAGTGACTAGACATTTCACTTAATCTATTTGTCAGGCCTCCTCTTTTTGCCAGAGGAAAGATATAGGCACTTTCTGGAAATCTGTTATCTCCCTGAGACTTTTATCTTAAGGTGGGGAGAAATGCCTTTTGGAGATGTCTTTCTCTCTAAAGCAAATACAGAGGGAGTTTGGATAACTATCTTATTATACCTGATGCATTTTTAAAGGCACTTCAGCCAGGCAAGAGGAATTCTGTGCTCAAGTCTTTAACCAGGCCCTTACGCTGAAACAAGCTTCTCTCAGTCATATCTCCATTAAAAGCCAACTCTTAAACAAGAACAGGAGACTTCTGACTGAAGCCAATCTTCATGCTGTTCATTTTGCATCAGAAACACCACTTCCACAGAGCTAAAAATATAAACGAACTCTCCAATCTCCTGCTCTCCACCAACACAGCAATGACCAAAAAGATATGTCAGTAAAAAGAACAGCTAGAGTTTGAAAACCAAGAGCCAGCATCTTCAGGAAGTCATCTTTTTAAAGTCAATTTTCTATTCATAAATTTATCCAAACCTTCATTTTCCTAAGGTATTTTTAAACCTGATTCTTTTTATTACTTCCCTACTTGCTGCAGGTGTCATGGACTGTCCTTTTTTCCATCTCAATTCAATTTTATATTTGATGTTGTGGACAAGTCAGAGTTGTATGAATCTAGGATCCTGAGGTGGCTTTTTGCTCCTTCCTTTGGGTAGCAAAATGTCTAGCAGCTGCACTAAGCCACAGACTGTGAGAAAAACGTAGTCTCCAATTTGCCTATAGTATAAACATGAATAAAAGCATACTGGAGCCAATGCTGTTGAATAATACCAATTGGGTCATAACCACCTCTACTGTGCATTTCCACAGCAGGACTATGGAAAGTTCTGAAATGCAAAAAGAGGCCAAATCATTGCTGTCAGTCACATGTATACTACTGTCTGTAGTTGCATTAAAAGAGACATGCTATTGTGTGATTTTTCTCCCTCCCTTCTCTAACTCATACTAGTTAAACTCTGAAATTGCTGGCAGAAGTTTCCTGTGCCATCTCCAGACTACAAAGTTGTCACATACATTTTTTGAGAACACTACAGAATGATTTCTGGCCAGCAATCCAAAGACTCCTGCCCATGCCAGCAGTCCAGATACCAACATCATTACACCTCAAGAGCCAAGATGAAATCCATTCATCTGGCAGTGACTGTATGTTTGCAAATTAATTTCTTTTAATATATTCCCATTACCCAAGGAAAACAAATTCACTGAGAAATGTGTGCTCTGTAGATAGTCCAAACAAAGCATGTTTTACAGATGGGAGATTAGCTAACAAAATCTGAGATAATGCTGTCTCAGCTCAGTGCTAGATTACTTGCATGCATCCTCTTCTTACAAATTAGAACAGGAAACAATTACAAGATTTAGGAGCATGCCTCCCTTTTCTCTACACTGTTCTTGGCAGATATTGTAAATAGGCTCCTTGGTGTAAATCTGTGCATCTGCACTGAAAGCATTATCTTTATTTCTGCTCTATGAGAAGCTGAGTGTAAATTTTCTGGTCAAGTCTTCATTGCACAGCTACTTATAGAATTGTAAAGCTCTTCAGAAGAGAATACCTAGTCTAGCCATCAAAGAACCAAGTTACCTGTCAGGAGAGCTAGTTTCCTTCCCAGCACAAACTCGGATGCATGGCTTGGTCTTATGCTTTTATTTCCTTCCTGAGAACTGGAACTCATTTTACTTCTTAGGACTTGCTTCATTGATTTTTTAACCTTCAGACAAAGGTTTAAAAATCTGCTGCAAAATAAGGAAGTCTCCATTAAAAAAACCCTAAATCAAATATTTAACCTCCAGTTAAGTAACATTGCATCTTTTTTTCAAAAATGTCCAGTCTTGATTTTAAAATTTAATTAATAGAAGATCCAATATGTTAATAGGTTAATAATTTAATTGTTAAGTTACTGCTTCAAAAAAAGACATACCTCTTGTGATCTGAATTGCACTTATATCAATCTCTTACCATCAGACTTATCAAATCCTGAAAATATCATAAAATCATAGAATAGTCTGGATTGGAAGGGACACCTCCTACTAGGCCAGGTTGCTCAAAGCCCAATCCAACCAGTCCTTAAACACTTATGTGGATGGGCATTCACAACTTCCCTGGGCAACCTGTGCTAGTGTCTCACCACCCTTCAGCTTAAAACCATTACTCCTTGCCCTATCACTACATGCCCTTTTAAAAATAGATTTCCTTTCTTTACTGTACCATACAAGCATGAGTATTAATAACTCTTTTTTATATGTAAATGGGTTAAGTATCTTTAAGTGGGATTGGAGAGAAAAATTCAATTGCATATTTTCTCACACTCCATCTACTTTACCTGATGAGAAAAAGGGTATGACATCTCTCATTCACTGTATTCATAACAAGACTACTAAAACATACCCTTCTGACTGGTAGCAATAGGCCACAATCCTGTCAGGAATATAAGCACAGGCATACAACATCAGACCAACGATCCACCCAGCCCACTGTATTTGCTACACTGGCCGAAAGAAAAAGCTCAGAGTATAAACACAGAAAACCTATATGTGCTGCTCTCTGAAATATTTAATCCTTCAACGATTTGCAGCTACAAATTACCTGAGAAAAATATAGTTTTATACATATGTAAAATTTCTCCCATAAGCTTATCCTCTTCTTGAACCCATGCCAACTTTTAGCTTACATGACTACTGTGGTAAAGAATTGTGCAGCTAAACTCACTTGTTTAGAAGAGCCACTTTCTTGTGTTTGCTTTCAGGCAGCCACTCGGACATTTTCATTCGATGCCCCCTAGGTTATGTGTTGGGAGATACTGAGCAATCAACTGTACTCAACCATTCTGTGATTTTATAGACTTTTACTCTCACATCAATCATCTGTCACAGGCCAAACCATCTGTCCTATTTTACAGGCTGAGGAATCCTAAGGTACTAAGTAGTTCCTTGTATGGAAGCCATTTGATTTTTTCATCACAGAGAAAGCCTCAGTAACTTGTCATCTAACTTTTTAGATGGCCAAAAGTTAGGAGAGTTGAATACCACCTTTATGCTCAGAGTTTCCATCCCAGCTGAGTGCCACATTGCATTATGCATGGAGAGTTGCTGAACAACAAAGTTCGAGCTTTAAAGGGGCAAGGCACATAAAAATAGAGATGAGCCCTTTTTCATTGAGAAAGCTTTCAGATATACAGTGGCAAGAGCTTTTGAGAACAGATTTGGGAGCTGATTCTATTCTTATTCATACCAGTGTGCATCTGTTTTTCCCTCAAGATTTTAGCAGTGCTGCAGTGACATAAATGACAGGAGAATCTAGCTTAAAAAGTTTATAGCCTTGCTAGAACATGAATACAAGTTCCAGTGCCATAAATGCTTCTAGAAAGCATACTTTGAAAAGTATTTCATCTTCCTAACTCCTTCCCTTCAGCAGGTAACACTTCATGATGAATACCTACAAAGGCCCATCAGCCAAACCATGTCTTCTCTGGTGAAGATTTAGCTACCAATTTTCACTCAAGGATCCAGAAACTGTTTTCTTTAAGCACAAAGACTGTATCACAGGCATGGAGAAGAATCAACTATTTTTTCTTGTTTTTCCTTTGGAATGAATGGGAGGAAAGAAACAAAGGCAACCAGTCAGACTGCTTAAATTAAATAGAAATTTTAAATTGCTATAATAGGGGATATATAAACAAAATTAGGCAAAAGGTAAAAACTAGAATTATACTATGACAAAGTCAGAAGTTTATTAAATGTACAGGCATCGTATGTTCTAAAGATGCTAAACACTGATCAGAGTACCAAGTGGTTTAATCTCTTCCTCTGACTTCCAGACACCATTGTCTTTTCTGGACACGACTAAAGGAAACGGCTAGAAGCAGGCAAAGAAAGAACTCCAAGAGGCAGGAAGATTTTTGAGTATTACCTTCTCAAATGAAAAGGCTATAGAAATGGCCAAAGATACTGCTATATCAGATCTATAGTTTTGAGTAAGATGGCTCATGAAAAATAGGTCTGGTCAGTCCCGTTTTAACATATTCCGGTTGTAAACAAGCATATGGAGTTATATTAGTATTCACCTCTTCCTGAAATCCTCACTTACTTTACCTGTGGCCAAAAAAGCCTCCTGAAACCATTACCTGGGTGAAGGATTTCTTTCTGCTACTTATTTCCCCATTTTTCTTGCACATTAATAACATCTTAGAACTGACAGTATGACAGCTGGTATAAAGGATGACAAGGTCTTTGAGAAAGAAAATATCTGGTGCATAATGCATTTTTTTGGCAGAAAAACTTTTTTCTTTTTTTTTTTTTTTTTTTTTTCTTAAAAGAGATGTACACTATTTGATGATGTAATCTAGTAAATGTGTGTCTTGGCCACATTAAAAGACATAACTAACGTCTCTCTTTTCTATTCAATGGCCTAAAGTATGCAGCTGCAGCAATATTTACTGAAGCTCAGGGGATAAATTGCACTGAAATTTTACCCAAGTGAATTCCGTTGTCAGATGCAATAGGTAAATAAACATTTTATTTCAATAGATTGTTGTATCAGTGCTTTATCGAATGGCACAAGATTTGTATTCTTTAGAGAGATTGCAGATATTATGTGACTGAAAATTATTTAAAAATATATTTAAAAAACAATGTGGGGGAAAACCTATCAGTTTCTCAGAGAAAAATGTACTTTTAATTAGAAAAAAATTAAAATATTTTCTTTTCCAAAATGGGTTAGAAATAATTTCCTGAAGTTTTCCTGTCACCTCTAAATCCTTCAAATTAAATATCACTCTAGAATTTTTTTTATTGACCAGCTATGCATATATATTTATATATTATTTATATATTTATAAACCAGTCTCTTAATTTTCCACACTTTTGAATCCTGAGCAATCCTCTATTAGTCAGATGTTTATGATTTTGAAATCCCACATGCAAAAATGCATTGATTCAGATGGAAGGCTTGGAATTTTGCAGGCACAAAATTTTCCAATTTCCATTTGATATTCATGCTAAATACATGTTCTCCCAGCATAATCCTGTGATTAGACCACATGAAATGGCCTTTGGTTTCAACTGCTTGTTGTTTCCTTGCCTTTCTAACAGCATTAGGTTTGCAGAAAAACAGGCCTCAAGCTAATACAAATCAGTAAATTTCATTTCAAGCTGTTGTCCTTTATCTTTCCACACTGAACGTGCACAGTGAGGACAACTCAAAAACCTAATTGACTTAGGAACAGCAAGTTCAAAGTCAGGCTCAGAGAACACAGCATTTCAAGAAGAAAAGCTGCAGCTGAAAGGCAAGGTTTTTTTTTATAAACCCTTAACTACCGGGGGCTGAGATTGCTCTTACTATTTTTCTTCAATTTACTGTTGCTGGTGCACTGCTACTGCTGCTAGTGAGAGATGGAATTCTAACATCGTTCAGGGTTCTCATCCCAATGTCATGTACATTATTCTGTGCAAGACCAGAAAATGGAGACTTAAGGATGCCAAGAACTTGCTTAAACTGGACACTCAAAAAATCATAGAAAAACTGAAGTTGGGACAGCTGGAAGCCTCTAGTCTAACAATCTGATCAAAGCAGGGCTAGCTTCAGAACCTAGATTGGGTTCCCCATGGCCTTTGGCAGCTAAGTTATGAAGATGTCCAAGGATGGAAATCCTATGACCTCACTGGACACCTGGTTTAATACTTGACCAGCTTCAGGATTTTTTCTGCCCTCCTCCATTTTATGCGGTCGGAGTATCCAATGCTGTAGCTTTTGAGCACTGCTTCATGTTATTTTGCAGTGTCCCTCTGAGACAAGTATGGATCAGCTTTCTCTATGATATCCCTTTTGGCAGCAGAACACTGAAATTAGATTCCCCAGTGGTTTTATCTTCAACAAGATAAACCCAGACAAATCCATCTGGGGGCCCAAGCCTGGGCACTGAGCTCCAGCAGTGGCCTTAAGTAATTAGTAAAGAGCAACCTTTTTGCCGGACCTGCAGCAAAAAGTTTTGTGCTTGTCAGGGCTGTCCCATTAGCCACTGGGGCTGCCATGGTGCTCTGCAGCCCTGGGCTCTCCAAATGCAAAGCTGCCCCATAACCAGTCTGTTCCCAGCCTGTACTGCTGGAGATCCATTCTGCCCACTGCATGACAGAGACTTGGCTTTCGGTGCTTTTGAATACCTCAGGGTAACAGAACTGGGACCCAAATCTTCTCATGCTTCTTCTAAGAAGCAGCTCCTGCCAAAACTTGGAACAAAGCCTTCTTTGATTTTTGCAGTCAAAGTCAATCCAAATATACAGCAAATGATGTTAATATTCATTAAGAGCACATAATCCACTCACAGACAAATTATATATATATGCAGTGGCTTGGAAGTTCAAATAAGAAAATCAAAAGCTCAGTCTGTTCCCTACCCATGAAAAAAGGTGTTATCTAATGCATTAATATTTTTCTTGTCATCAGCAACAAACTGCATAAATCTAGTTAATGAACTCATCAGGTTTATACCTGACATTAATAGGAAGTGAAAATTACCTCTAGACCTACCAAGGTTTACAATAGAGCACTATGGATCTTAAGCATTGTTAATGATCATTTCTTTAAACAGAACAGCATAAGCATCAGCTTTACATCTGGCAGCACGGAACAGCTGAGTCTCACGGGCAAGAGTCAGCATCACTGAGCAAACATCATTCCACAAAGCAGATGGTGGGCACCTCTCTGCACTGCCTGAGACCAAGCCAGCATCTGCATGAATATTAACATTATTGAGATTCAGAGTCATGTTACAAAGTCCATTCAGCTCACTCAGGGCTTTGGCAAGATTCCCAGGGTCAACACAGCATTGCTACAGGAAGACAATGGAAATATATAGCAGTAAGGGCAGTAAGATCTCAAGTATAGAACAGGATGGAAATGTGCAGTGCTGCAGAGGAAACTGTAGTGGAGCACAGAGGCTGTAAAAGTCTTTGGCAAACCAACCGTTCCAAGGAAGCTGCAAGGTGAGAAAAAAGCTTTTTACAGCCATTCCAGCATTAAATCCCTTTTGGGTAATCCCATTTCTGTTTCTTGAACACCTAATACAAAGCAAAGGAACCTTATGTTATGGGCACATTTAATGAAGATCACTGATGCATCCTGGCACTAGTAATCTTTCTGTAACCACACAGAGATAACAGTTAGTTATCACTGCACTGTTTGCAGAAATCACTTTTTTTTCCTTAACATACAACTGAGAGTCATCAGCTGTGGAACCTCTGTGGAGAAAACTGTGCTCTTGGGCAAATGCTTTCTTTACAGGGGAGAGTAATGTGGAAGTAAGAAAGAATTGCAGCTATTCCCTCTCTTCAAGGTGTTGTCATACCCATAGCCTACTCTTGCAGAAAGAAAATGGGACCAACTTCTCCTAATAGCTATTAGAGCACATTTGCAACAAGAAGCAGGCTTCAGGAGAATGAAAGTGAGAGTTATTCAGGCAGCTGCACTACAGTACAGGATGTGGAGGTTGTATCTTAAGCTCAGTGTTGTAAAGCTTCAGAGATGGCTGAACTCCATGCTGAGCAGCAAACCCTTAGGCCTTATTAGCCCTTTGAGTATAGTACATCTTGCTTATGGAGATGAGATTTTTTCTTCATGACCTTTTTGTTATGGAAAGCAAAATATCTCAGATCTTGTAAGCGCACAGAGGGGGTAACCAAGAAAATGGATTTCAATCTTCATTCTTTCATTTGCATGGCCATAAAAATGTACCTGAATAGTAAAATGAGTATCTGAATAGTAAATGTAGCCCTACCAACAGCCTCTTTACAAGAGCAGCACAACAGGAAAACTGGAGAAGAAAGCCAAATGCCTGTTAAGGTGCTGGAATCTCTCTTTCCTGATGAAACATGCTTACAAAGCATCATGAAATCTTAGACAAAGCTATGACTGAGGCTATGCACCCACAAGTAGTTTTGTAATACTCAAGTAAGCTGGCCATTGCAAAGCAGAAAGGGCACATGGGGATGCACAGAAAGATGGTGCCACAGTTTCAAGAACTCTCTGAACACCAGTTCTGGCAGCAGGCTGTCCACACAGTGCTGCTCCAGCACTTGCCCATAATGTTTGTTTTTGCAAATTCCTGGCTGCAAGCACTAGGCTTCTTTTGTTATTTGGAAGGTAAGCATCAACATGAGTGGCATATTGCATTCTACATTTATGCTTACAAGAAATATGATTTTCTATTTAAAAGTTACTCATCTAACTCCCCTCTCTTCCTCTGCGACCTCACTCTCACCAACATGAAGTTCCCAAGAAATGCAACCCCATAGGCCTCAGAAAAGTGGATTTTTTTGGTTCTTGATGGATGTTTTGACTTTTTGGATCTGTAGGGTACTCTTTCCCCTTCAATAGATAATCTTCTGACAAGTCCTGGTGTGAAGAATGTTTCTCATAACAGCAGGATGTCCCAAATGGTCCCAATCTAAGAGATAAATAACTTTTGTTTTACTTTCCCAGAACACTTGTTCTACCTCAGAACTCTCTCCCTATACAGTGTAGATGCAGCCTTAACATACCAAACACAAACATTTGTAGAGGGACACAATAAAATGAGATCTTTGGATGCTGAATTTATTTATGTGTTCAAAGTGATCAATTGCTTGAGCTTTCTCACAAAGCTTTTGTTCAGCTTGAATTTTCCCAGAGGAACAGAAAGCACAATTAAAAGGCATTTAGCCATTTGCAACTTTAGACAGTTCTTCTTAGTTCTTCAGAGACATTCAATTAGAATTACACTGCTCCCTGTAAGAGACTGGGAAGATGGAGTTTTATTTCAGGTTTGGATTTCACAGGACTGTTGATACCATTTTTCAACTCATACATTTGTGGCCAAAATTTCCAGCCAAAAAGGTTAATAGCCTATAAATCAGAGCTGTAGCTAAACTGGAATCAGTGGACTTTATGTCAGTTTTCACTGCTTTAGGGTCCAGCCTAAACTCACAACCATAGGCAGTGCTCACCGTCTTCCAAAGGAGAATGGTGGCTGTGGAAACACCAAATCAGAATATGTGTGGAGTAATAGCAGCAAGGTTCTCTCTTGTCAGCAGGGTAGGTTTGCTCTTGGTTATATTTATATAATCCATTGATGGCAGAATGAGGCTTAATGGGTTAATTAAGGACAGAATTGACATATGCTCCCATAACAGCATTTTGAATTCAAGGCCTTTGTAGAAAGCAACCAGGATAACGCAGAGGATTTTAGTATCTATTTCTCAACAGGAATAAACATGAATATGCTTAGAGTAGTTCTGACCCAAATTTTCTAATGTGGTTTTGGATTTAGGGCACGTCACTGAAACTTACAGCATGAGCTTTTCAAAAGTGCTAACTTTCCCAGACCTAGCCCATCCTATGCCAGGTATGCCAGAAAATCAGAGCTTCTGTTTCTGCCATCCACCAATAATTAGAAGATAAGATTTGAAAACTGGACACAATTCAAATTAAAAAAGATGCTGCAATGAGCTCATAGCTCCTTAACCTCTGGGTTTCTGGGTTTACAGCAATAGGAAGCAAATGGAAATTATTAAGATGGGAAGAGGACATAAATTAATAGTATTGAGATGCAGTCAAAAAGGCTGCATTTAATAGCAAGAGGTGCAGGATTTGTTAAGATAGGAATTATCTACCAGAGGAAATGGTGGAAATTCCATGGCTTGAGAAAGTAAAAATTTAGAATGGTGAAGTTTTAGAGAAGGCCCTAGAGAGATAATCGTCCACTGTACTGAGGAGGCTGCAGTGTATACACACAATTTTAAAATTTTTTTTGTCTACAGCTATAATGCTTCTACATTTATGACTTTTTTTACCACTAGACTAGGAAGCAGTACATCTCACGCATCTGTTCACAAAAATAATAAAGACACTACCTGCTGGGCAGGTCACTATTCACATATTTTTTTTGGAGGGAGGATTGAAAAACAGGACAGCGAGGAATAAAGAAAACATTTCATTACTTGTTCCACTGGAAGAAGTTCAGGAAGCTTTTGCTAGCAGCCACAGACAGGAAAAACAGTATAATGTAGAAGAACAGAAAACAGCAGAGTAAAGCACGAAGATAAGGGTATTATTTTAATTGATTTTATAATTACACTACGGTTGTTGTTTAAGCTATATCTGGCAGTAAAAATCCCAGTCAAAATAACATAATGGCAGGTTTTTTTTCTTTGACATTATCTATGCAAGATGAACCTACAAGGAAAGGGTCTATAATTTTGCGTTGAACTTGTTGCACGAAGTATAGAGGTCTTGTTTGCACAGGATTTTAGGGCTGGATAGCTAATATAAACTTGTTATCTTGGGAAAAGTACACACTATTTCTTCCTCTCTGTTGTTTTTTTTTTGGTTTGTCTTTTTTGTTTGTTTTTTTTTCTGGCACTACAGACAAGGCTTCAGTCTGACTTTGCCCTCAGCCCTAGCTCTCAGATCTAGCAGCTCTTGTAGATAGAAAATTCAAGCCCTTGGCTCCATTCCACTCTGCTACCTTTCAGCTGCTCCTCAGACTCCCTCCTCTACCTAATTCCTCCTACTCCACACACTGGGGTGGAAACATTGAGTTCAGCAGCCTCATAAGTCCCTGTCTCTGTGGCCATGCCAAGACTGCCCCAAAGCCATTTCCCATCCAGCCTTTGGCTGTGTACTCTGCTGATGGAAAATTACAGCTAATCCCATACTTAATGTGGTCAACGGGAGGACTACCACCCATGGAAAATACTGGCTGCCACAGTGGCTCCCTATTTTCCACCAACCACACCAAGAGTGCTAGAGGAGCCTGGTTTTAAATGTTTGAGACTACTGTGTAGAGATAGGGGGAAACCATGTAAAGTGAGATCTGGTTCTTTCATCAAACATAATTTCTACAGTACAGATAAAGACTAGCTCATTAGTCACACATATATGGATTCATATATGTTCCAGTGCCTTTATATTGAGTAAAATCTTCTATATATCAGGGTGCTTCTATATGTATAGCACCCTAATTGCACTTTAAAATGAAGAGCTTACTTGAATAAAAGGATAATAATCTAACTGCAGATTATTACGAAGAGCTATTTTCTGATTTCTCTGCTTTGGAGGAAGAAAGGAAGCATTTTAAAGAACTATGCAGATGCCATGTATCTATGCAGAGCTTCTGTATTGTAAAAATACATTTATAATATGAGTGCAATTAGAGTGAGATTATATTTGTGGCTCTTAATTTGGTTATTGTACATCTACTGACTTATTAACTCTTCTGTGCTCACATCTTGAGAAATCAGGGGTCAGTTGAATGTTTGCTTTAGATGTCAGCTTTACAAGATCAGTTTGCAAATAGTTTGTTGACAAAGAAGAGAAAGAAAAACCCTCTGGTACTTGCATTTTTTCCATACAGATGTGATTTAGAAAACATGAAAGAAAAAGAACAGGTTTAGAAAAATAACCCACCCAGTACTTATAGTCTATAAGTGTATGGTGAGGGGTTGTGATGCCATTAAAAACAAGAAGGATCAACACAAATGTTTAAGTTTCTACCTGAACTACTTAATTAGTAATATAAACCAATGAAAAATTCAGTTACTGTCTTCCTTCCTCTCTGGAAGAACTATATTTAAACACTATTAAGTCACCTCTGTTGTTTGGCTTTACTGTTATAAGTAACATATTCTGCCATGTTTCAGTGACCAATACACATGACTATTTCCAAAGAACCCTTAGTATTAAAGGTTTAATAATTTAACAAATTGAAATGAGTTGAAACAAGGGGCTTACCCCACCTGGAACTAGCTCTTCTTATAACAAAACACATCCACACTTACTACTTATTTTCTTTAAAGGGCAACATATATTTTCAACAGAGCTCTAATCAAGCTGCTTTGGTTGTTTCAAAACACTTCCATAATGCAGCATTTTGGAATTACATCACCTGTTCAATCTGCTTCCTGTGGAAGAAGGGCAGGTAACAGGAATACTCTTACCATTTATATAGCCCATCATCTTCCTGCATGTACAAGTGTATAAGTAGCTTCCCGGACTAGATCTTTCAGTACTTTTTCTCTCCAGATCACAGGAGAGACAGGAAAAATCTCAGACTAATTTCAAACAATACTGGACTGATCAACTGTGAGCAAATCTGTTTACAACCTATGCAAGAAGCAGCTGCACAACATAGTCGCTGTGTCAGGCTTGTAAAGCTCTTTTTCCTTCTCTGTCCATAACAATAAACTTTGTTTTTTTACCAGCAACAAAACTATCACTGGGTTTTTGTTTCCTCAGGTCTGAACAGCTTCAGGAGAGCTAGAAGAAAAATGAAAGCTACTTTTTCCTCTTGGTCCTGCACAGATTGCCACTGGTACTTATATGATTTAGAGTTTACTCAGAGGACAGGAATAGAACCCATTCTGAAACATACATGCAATACAGTAAGACAGCCTCCTGCAAAATATGTTTCTATGCTACTGGGCTAAGAAGGATTACCCACCTTCCTGTGAAAAATCTCCTCTTGTTTTTTTCCATACAGACTTTAAGCATTAAGCAGACTTTAAGAACTTGGCATTTCAAGTTCTCCTGTCCACCATAATTAAACAAAGCACACCCCAGTGTTTTGCTGCCACGTTTTTCCTCCTCCACTGTTTGAGTCAGCTCTGGAAAGGCCCATATGCTTGCTGCTCTGTGGAGGGTACAGGGCTCCCCTACCCACATGCACAGCTACAATTGGCTGGAACTACAGGGAGCTGGGTGAATGGCTGGTGCCCAGCCTGTCCAAAGTGGCTGGCTTGTTCTCTTGGAAGTCATTTCCTCTTGGTCCATTTTTAATCTTAGGGAACTGGCACACAAGCCCTCTATTTAAAAGTTCAGCTCCAGGAAGATTTGGTTGTCACACTGATGCAAACCCTATTTGCCTCTTCTTCTCCATCTTCTGCCCAGCAGTGTTAGTTACTTTGTTTTGTGAAGCTTATTGGAAAATGCTGTCTGCAGGGTAGGCTGTAGGTCTCTAGAATGAGATTTCTAGTAAAAAAAAAAAAAAAAAAAAAGCAGTACACTTTATTGTCTAGTTGCTCTGTAAAATTGAGTGACCCTATTATTAGAAACTGCTGCTGACGATAATAAAGTCCTCAGGCTACCTTCCTTTTAAGTTTGCTCAATCTTTCCGCAGTTCCTGAATCTTCCTTAAGCTACTGTCTTCCTTTTTAAAACTTACTGATGCTGGTCCTTAACTGGACAGAGAAACTGTTGGTTTTAAAATACAGCCTCCTTCTAAAAACCTTATTGATGTGTGAAGATTTTGCAGCTACAGTGTACATACATCTTTATTTATAAAGAATTGAACATGAGAGCTAGCCACATACACAATTACCAATTAGCACACAGAATTTACTGAGAAACAAGGATGAAAAACAGAGTCCATGTGTAGTGTGAGCATACGTGTGCATGCTCATATTAGAGATGGAAAAGTAAGGGTGTGAAGGGATGTTGGGAGGTGGTTTTTTTGCTCTATTATCTTTGGCCATTTTCCACAAAAACTGTGTTACCTGTTCTTGACAGTACTAGAAATAACAACAACAACAACAACAACAACAACAACAATAATAATAATAATAATAATAATTATTCAGGAACTCTTCCACTCAGTTGACTCACTGGATTAGGGAGTGAATGAATTTGGACTGAATTTTTGTACTGACTTTGTAAGAACTGTGGCTATGATGAAGGCAATGTACTTTACGTGAGTTCACAGGCACAGTGGATGGTTTCTTCATGTTTGTACACTTTTCCCTATTTATACCAACATTGTTCAAATAAATAGAACAAAACTTTCCCAATAATGAAAGAAAGAGGAAAAGTTACCTCATTATTCTTACTGCAACAGCTTGGAAATTGACTTTATTATACATGTTCATTTGGAAGGCTATAGAGAACTAGAGTGTCTGATAAAAATCTTGTCAGCATTGAAACATTTGATTTATTTGGCTCTTTCCATAACAATTATATGATTTTTAAATTAAACCACATTTCCTCACCAACGGCATTTTTTTCTAGTCTTCTTCCATATAATTTTTCTCTAAAGTGTCTGTCTGTGTAACGTGTCTATCATTAGAATAATGAATATTTGATGAAAACTTCCAATAAATAACATTTTGGACACTGTTTCCAGTCACTGATTGATGTGCATATTATTTTGTCTGCTGTATTTAACTGATGCACTTCAATTTTACCAATATTGAGAGGCACATACTGTATAATAATGGAGAATTCAGATTACTTATTTTCAGTTTCTCTTGCAGAAATGAAAGATTCCCTAAGCTGTAATCCTACACAAGGAAAAACAGTGTATTTCACCTGGAAACCCAAGCTCACCAACTTTCACACATGTTCACAGACACCAGAACATACAGTAAATCAAACAAAAATGTGACTATTTCTTGTATTTTTACAAACAGTGCCATTTATGGGAATACATGAAAGAAACTGAAAACAGTGCCCATTTGCAATGGTAAAAGCATAATCACACATGATGACTGAGATATATCTGTCACCACAAGGCTTGTCTCCATCCTGGAGGTATCAGCTGCCTCACCAGCAGAGCCATCTTTGTTTCTCTCTAAAGTGACAGACTGAAGTTAAAATATACAAAGTGGTGGATATTTTAACTTCTACTCTACCCTGAGATGACTTTAATTCTGTTTCTTCCTAAGTTAGTGTGTATGTGGGTCTGGGACGAAGGCTGGTGAACAAGATGACCTCTGATATCAACCTCTATGAGCTCAGAGTGCAGACTCTCGTCAAAAGAAGAGAACAACACCTTTTGCCCACCTTCCTGTGGAAGTCACCTTTTGCAACTTAGATTTTCTCTAAGTTTATACTTAGGGGATGATGTATCTAGAGAAGTGATTGGTAACTGAAGAAAATGGGCTCTGCCCCCAAGGGCACACAAAGAACACAGGTAGAGCTTTGCAACTGGTGTCTTTTGCAGAAGAAAATTGCAGAGAGGGTAAACAAAGAATTGGAAGGCAGAGAAAGTATATTTTTGTGTGACAGGACTTCAACTCTGCATACTTTGCATCTGCTGTCAAGAGATGCTTAAACCATATGATCACTTGCAAGTTCTCCCCAGTCCAGTTCATTTCACAGTGGTGATTATTTAGGACAGAAGCTTTTATAATTCAGGCTGTTATGCATGGGATAAAAGGGATTTAAACAAAAAACATCCTGATTTATTCTTCTACCTAGAACAGCTATTGCACTTGACTGATATTTCAGACCTTCCCTAGATCCTCTTGCAGCAAAAAATAAACTGCATGCTCTATATGGCTATTTTTTTTTTTTTTTGGTCATCCATTTTTTGTATAGGGCTTTTAGTGCAAGTAAATCAATATTGACAAACTTTTGAGGACACTCATTAAATGACTCAGCTGAGCACTGAACAGATCAGCCCTTTTTCTCTTAAAGCCTCTCACTCAGCAGGATGAAGAATGCCTGGATTAAAAGCATGACTAAGTTACAATTATTTTGTTACACCAAGAACAGGCTTTGTAGCACAAACATTAAAGGCCAAATGGACATGCTCCAATTTTTTTTTTTTTTGAGTTTGTATGTTAAAAAAATCTAATAATTCTGGATATCACACTATCTTTGCAACTTACAAATGAACAGTAGTATAGTTGTTAAAAAAGTTTGCATTCCAAAATGCACAATTTACCCAGGCACTCCGCAAGTATGAATCAGAGGAAGTCTTCAGTAATAGAACACTGGGAAAAAACAAAGCACAAGAATGCTTTGTTTGAAACTGAAAGAGAAAAATGCCATGTGCTTTCTCATTAGAAAGAAGAAAAATTGTTTAGTTTAGAGTAGAAAACCTATATTACTCGAATTTCATGCTACAGCTGCTCAGGTAGCTCTTGGGTCTGATCCTAGAGCTAAAGAACTGCAGAAAGAGCAGATAGCCCTTACACTTTTGAAGTAACAGTCTAAAGAGGCTTATTAGATGACCTTGGTAGAAGGATCATTTCAGTTGTTCTGTTTTGTTGTTAGTTTTTTCTGGTTTGTTTTGGTATTTTTTTGTTGTTTGGTTGGTTTTTTGCGGGTTTTTTTGTTGTTATTGTTGTTTTTTTGTTTTCTTCCCTCCAGATGAATGTGAACTGTAGAGGGCACGAAAAGTTAATGCTCAACATGAGACTGGAGCTAGGGATCAATACATTGGAAGGATCTCACAGATGTACTCAATGCAAATTAAACAATTTGTCTAGGACTTCCCTGAAAATAAAGCCAAAAAACAACCCAAAATTAACCAAACTAAAACAAACAAACAACAGCAACCAAACAAAAAAACCCAAACTTGACAAGTCGGTTGTCCAAGTGGGAGATCTTTATGTTATTATGACACGGTGTAGTAACAACATTCTCCTAGTCTCTGTACCCTTAAATAAATTTTATTAGGCCATTGATGTATGACTGTCTGGAAAACTTCCAAGTTCTTGCCTACCTCAACCAAAGCACTGTCAAAAATATATAAATCTTTTTTATATTGTTCTATTTGATTTCAGTGAGCACACACGCAGAGTGAGTCCCTAAAACAAGGCCACAGAAATTGAGCCATTGTTGTGTCTTTATGGAATATTTTGCAAGAGTGATGGCAATCATTATATCTTCAATGTATGTATACTAATGGCTAAACAGTTTTGGGGGAATATACTGTGAGAGACTAATTTTAAATAAATTCTTTCATTTCCCCCAGTAGCAAAGGTCTTAAAGTAAACAATAACTTTCAGGTTTGGCCATAATGAAACATCATGCTTCAGGCCACAGTGAGCCACAAAAGTCTCAGCTGAGGTTATGATACTCTAGGGTGTGCCTACAAAACACAGATTTGTAAACTCATGTTACAATAACCATGACTTGGAAAAAAAGTTTTTTTAGTGACGAGAGACTTAATAGGAGATGGAAGAGATAGAAAGGTATATATGCTCACATGAATAAAAATGAAGCATTAAGGTATCTAAGATATTTAACTAATGAACATTAGAAAGAAATAGACCAGTGTCTCCTATGTAAGTGCTCTTTTGACAGGAAAAGTTTTTTTCCTTATTACTGCACAATAGTGTCTACATTACTCAAAAAAACAAAAAATGCTTGACCTCTGATTTCAGAAGTTCTACAGAATTTCTGAGCATCCACATCAGATATTAATTCCTTGCACCCACCAGCAAATCAGAATTAAATATTTCTTTCCATTTATTTATCTAGTAGCAAAACATCCAAACAGGGAAAGAAAAGAAAGCAAAGAGACCTCAAAGATAAACATCTGTGATAAACACCTTTCTCAGCACCCCTTAAAGGTACATTTTATGGGACTTTGCACCTATTATGCAAAACTAAATGCTCAGGTTAAAGCACTAGTTCTAAGATCCTCAAGGAGAACCTATTCAATGGAACACTGTGCTCCCTTTATGAAAAAAAAAAATAACTTCATTGGTCATTGCCAGGATGGGTTAATGATGGAAAGATATGCTTGACCAGCTTAATTTTCTTTTATGACACTATCACTCATCTAGTTGACCAGGGGAAGAGAGTAGATGTGGGCTTTTCTGAATCTGAGCAAAGTTTTGATACCATCTCTCATAGCATCTTTCTCAGCAAACTGTCCAGCATCCATCTAGACAAGTCCATAATATGCTGAAGTGAAAAATTTGCTGACAGGTCCTCCTCAAAGAGTTACTGTAATTGGCAGCCAGTCACCAGTGGCTCAATTTTAGAGCCAGTGCTCTTTAATATTTTTATAAATGTTGTGGAGACAGGAATCAAATGTACATTGAGTAAGCTGATGTTAAACTAAGAAGAACTTTGGATTCCCAGTGGTTGAGAGGTGTTATAGGGAGATCTGGGTAGGCTAGAGAGCTGGGTAGTCACCAGCAGTATGAAATCTAACAAGACCAAGTGCCAGATTCTCCACCTGAGATGAAGTTATTCTGGTGATACATACAATCTGGGGTGCAAGAGGCTGGAGAGCAGCCCTGTGGAAAGAGATCTGGTGGTTTGGGTTGATGACAAGTTGAATATGAGTCAACCGTGGGCCCTGGCAGACAAAAGGGCCAACAGTGTCCTGGGGTGCATCAAGCACAGCCTAGCTTGCCAGGCAAGGATGGTGACTGTCCTACACTACACTGCACTGCTGTGACCCCTCCTCCAGTACTGTGTGTACTTTTGGGTGCCTCAGAATAAGAAGAACATTAAACTACTCGAGGGTCTCCAAAGGAGGGCAACCAAGACAGTGAAAGATCTCAAGAGCAAGACTTACAAGGAGCAGCTGATGTCACTTGTTTTTTTCAGACTGGAGGAGAGAAGGCTGAGGGTTGACTGCATCACAGTCTACAATTTCCTCACAGGGCACAGTGGAGGGGGAAGTGCTGATCTCCTCTCTCTGGTGCCCAGAAATAGGACATGAGGACCTGGAATAAAGCTGCATCAGGGGAAGTCCAGATGGGACATTAGGAAAAGGTTCTTCACTAAGAGGGAGGCTGGTCACTGGAACAAGGTCCCCAGGGAACTGGTTATACCACCAATCCTGTCATAATTCAAGGAGCATCTGATCTTAGTCATAGAGTTTAGTTTTAGGTAGTCCTGTAAGAAGCAAAGGGTTGGACTTGATGATCCTTATGGGTCCCTTCCAACTGGAGATATTCTCTGGTTCTATGATTCTGTTGCTGAGACAAAACAGTAAAGTTTTCTATCTGGAGTAACAGCTACTTGGGGAAAAAAGATGACAAGAGGAAGCAACAGAGGGGTTGATTTCCCACCAAAATCCAGGTGGCCATCTTGTTTCAAATGACTTTTTGTTTACTGCACTCCAAGTAGGTGCTTTGATTGCACTGTTATTGGTGTACCTGTGGGCAAGGATAAGGAGGAGAAAATGCAAATAACATTTCTCTTCTTTCTGTGAAGAACTTAAAGACACATTTTGGAAAATCCTAAGAGTTTCCCAGGACAGTGACATTGATTCAAGAATTAGTCTACAGCGCAATTTAATAATTGTTGTTTAATCTCACTGCAACAAGGCTCAAGGATATAAAGCACACATTTTACTTCTCAGCCAAAGGAAATTTAGAAATAATTGGGCTATTGAAACTGCTGCTTGTTAGAATTCTTTTTTTGGACTAGTTTGACTGCATGTGTATACATCTTCAATTTGTGTAATACATCCAAGAGCTATGTGAAAAATAAGGATTTGCTCAGGATAAACATATTTTTCCTCTGGGAAATTTCAAAGATGGTATATTTAGCTTTCTAGTGAAAGTTTTATAATGACAGATTTTTTTTCAGAATTATGCAAAAAAAGCGGGAAGAATAGTTTTAGAACGCATTTCCACATATATTAGAAATGGAGCACTGTCTTAGATTATGTAAAGAAAGGAGGGGATGATGAACAGTTGACAGAACCACAGTAAAAGCACAGTAAAAGCATACCATATAGAAGTATCTAATCATAAATGAAGGATATCTTGCACTAAACTTAATGCACAGCATTTGGGAAGTGTATCAGCCATGGATCTATTGAAGGATTAAGCACCAGAACAAAACAAATGCATACTTCTAAACTACAGTTCTCTTTGAGAATATGGTCCCTTTACTGCAATGATGCATCGTTGCAGCCTTCTGGCCTAGACCTGTGCCAGTTCACTTCCTCTGGTCTTAAAGGAGTGGCTAAGACCTTATTAAATATAACTTTTACAGGTTAAGCATTGCACACTGTCAGAGAGCTGAAGACTGTTATAAATACTTAAGACAAATGTATTAGCCTTGTTCAATAGAGTATCTTCTTCAGATGAGAATGCCAAATCTATTTCTGAGAGTACGAGACATCATACATTTGTCATAATCGTCCTCTGTTTTCTGCTTAGTGAGTCTTTTTTAGTCTCCCCTCTGCTTCATGCATCTTGATGAAAAAAAGCAACAAAAATCTAACAACTTTGTAGGCTTTCCATTCACAGCCTGTGTACTCTTTTGTATTTTTCAAGGTTACCCTGCAGAGCAATGAACCAAACCCAAAAGTAATGCCTTTCCTTTTCCTTTAAGATACTTCCTGTCCTGCTGTTTCAACTGGAAGTGCAATAAATTGTTTATATAAAGGATCGCAGAAGGAGGAAGGACAAGGCTAAATGTGAGAACTTCTCTTACAGCAATTCCAACATTACTAAATGGTCCAAGCTTTCCAAGCTTCCCCCATACATCAGAGATCTCCAATGTGTATCCACCTATGTGCATGCACATACAAAACCAGAAGACATTGACTTTTTAGGAATGAAAACTGGTCTCTTAGCTCATGATTCAGAGGTGTAGAGTAATGCTTGTACTCAGCAGGAAAATAGCTGGAAGTTGACAAAGTCCACTCTACATATTCTGCATACCACAGTTCCTCTTGAGAAGTGCAAAAGGCATTAAATAAATATTAAACCAGTATGATAATTCTTATTTTAATATGCAGGGAAGGGAGCAGTGGGAAAGGTAGGTCCAAAAGACCGCATGATGCTGCATAGAAGCTGATCCAAATAAAGATCTCTATAAAAATAGTTATATATATGCATAAAATTGCAGCAGTGAAGGATTCGTGGAAGAGGGTGCTTCAGAGGTACTTCATGTCCTAGGTAACACCAGCACTGTCTAAGCCTGCCTGGGTGCAAGTGCATGGCAGCAAGCACAACCCACTTTTCCCCTGAAGTTACTCTAAAACATTAGAACCCTTTGGCTATAGAAACTTAAAACTCTATCATCAAATCTCTATTTCTCCCTAGGTCATGCAGATGCAAAAGCCAGAGGAAGGAAGAAAAACATTTCTTCTCAAATTTCCAGTTCAGTCAACGTGTCCTGTATAAACCAACATTGCTGGAGCTTTTTTTCAGTTGTTTTATTTCAGCACTTATTTTCTCCACCCATTTTGGATGTTTTCTCTGTGCTAGATATCAAAGACAAACATTTTCCTGTCAAGGTTGATTTCCATCCTTCTAAACCTCTTTTGTTCAGCTAGAAACTGAACAGGCATTTAACAGTGCAGCTCTGTGAGCTGAATCAGGGGCTAGGGAAAAAATAGCATGAAGCACCAGAGTCTAGAAGACTTCAATGTAATAAACATTTAAATACCAGGAATAAACTGGATGAGAGAACAACAACATGTGAACTTTGCTGACATCTGTGTTTTCCACTAATCAGAGATTTTCATGGTAAAGTACAATTTCTCTTAACACCCTCAGTTTCCACACTGAGCACTTCACATCCCAGCACCGATGATGCCTACACCATGCATTTTCTCCCCATGCAACACAGAACTCAAACTGGAGATACCATCTAGCATGGCCCCTCAGAAAATCAGTATTTCTGCCATAATGGCAGCATCAGAGCCAGAAAGACCTGAAAAGGAGATACAGTTCTCTACCTGCCAAAAAACAGTGAATTAAAAACATTTCAGGAGCTAGAAAAGAGAAAAGATTACAGGACCAGATGTATTTATACAGTAGAATAATACTCAAAACCTTTCCCCTCCAGTTAGATCCGTCTGCTGCTGGTGTGGTAATTGCTTTATGTGTTTTGACTTCCAAAAACCATTTTTGGCTAAACACACAGCCAAACCTCCTGTCCAGCTGATATTTGCCTTCTGCACATTTTGCCAGTGATACATTTGCATACTCAGCTGTCGCAATGCTAAGCAAGCTTGCTCTACCTTTGCTATCTCTTGCTAATGGTAAAGTCAGCTCCTAAGATTAATAGGGCTCCATTCTTCAGCACTGCCACTTCATCACCTTTTAGGAAGGTCATTCACACTTAAAAATGAGGCAGTTAGACAATAGTTAAGCATTGCTGGCAGAATGACTTTTTGGTCACAGGATACAGAAGGCCTCAGCTCCAGTGTGCAACACTCTCAAAAAACTAGTAATATACTGGTAACCACAACTGGTATAACAATTCATGCACAAAAATGAAATAGGAAACAAAAGTCCTTTAAGATGATAACATCCATTATTAAAGCACTGCATATTCCTTAGACAACAATGACAAGTTTCATGGCCATTTTCACCACAGTCATGGTGAAAATATTACGTTATATGGTTTGCTGCAGATTAATGAGAAAATACTTTAAAGTGCTGTTTTAATACTAAGAAATTAACAGAGATTTAACAGTCCTTATTTGGTTATGTAAAGGAAAAAAGCCCTTGAACAACTACAAACATCAGCTTGTGATCTGTGCCTCATTAATTCCTTCCGCATAGCTAGAAAGTGGATGGAGCAAAGACAGCATCCAGCAACAAGTGCCTTTGTGTGAAGATTGATTTTTGAAAATTTTTTATTCTGTTCTTAATGCCAAATGTTAATAGGATCCACAGAATCAGAATCCCAGTAATTTGGATTGACCCAACCTAGGTTTTATTTTGTGAAAAAACCCAAACAAATAAACCAAAAAACACCTGCCACACAAAGTGAAACACAGGGATGTGATGCTGAGTGTAGAGAAAGCAGACAATCCCCAACTCATTGTGGTAATGTTAACACTTTTCCCATCTCCAGAAGATAATGTTGGTGTCATTCTCAAGGAAACAACAGAAAATTGTTGAGGTGAAATATAAATTTTGCCTCCCTCAACACTGAAGTGTCATTTACAATCATAAAGTTGTCAGTGCAGCATTCCTATCTGTCAGCTGAAAGATTTATGCCAAGTCCGGACAGGGGCACTCTGCTCTGGGTTAGGAACTGGCTGGAGGGCCGGGCCCAGAGAGTGGTGCTGAACAGTGCTGCATCCAGTTGGGGGCCGGTCACTAGTGGTGTCCCCCAGGGATCAGTGTTGGGCCCAGTTCTGTTTAATATCTTTATAGATGATTTAGATGAGGGGATTGAGTCCACCATCAGCAAGTTTGCAGATGACACTAACCTGGGGGGAAGTGTTGATCAGCCAGAAGGCAGGAGGGCTCTGCAGAGGGACCTGGACAGACTGGAGAGTTGGGCTGATTTCAACGGGATGAGGTTCAACAAGGCCAAGTGCCGGGTCCCGCACTTTGGCCACAACAACCCCATGGGGAGCTCCAGGCTGGGCACAGAGTGGCTGAGAGCAGCCAGGCAGAAAGGGACCTGGGAGTCTGGATTGATAGGAAGCTGAACATGGCCCAGGTGGCCAAGAAGGCCAATGGCATCCTGGCCTGTATCAGGAACAGCGTGGCCAGCAGGTCCAAGGAAGTGATTCTGTCCCTGTACTCAGCCCTGGTGAGGTCACACCTTGAGTACTGTGTCCAGTTCTGGGCCCCTCAGTTTAGGAAGGATATTGAGGTCCTGGAGTGGGTCCAAAGGAGGGCAACCAGGCTGGTGAAGGGACTCAAGCACAGATCCTATGAGGAGAGGCTGAGGGAGCTGAGGGTGTTCAGCCTGGAGAAGAGGAGGCTCAGGGGAGACCTCATCACTCTCTACAACTCCCTGAAAGGAGGGTGTAGCCAGGTAGGGGTTGGTCTCTTTTCCCAGGCAACCCTCAGCAAGACAAGAGGGCACGGTCTCAAGTTGTGCCGGGGGAGGTTTAGTTTGGACATTAGAAAGAATTTCTTTACTGAGAGGGTGATCAAGCATTGGAATGGGCTGCCCAGGGAAGTGGTGGATTCTCCATCCCTGGAGATATTTAAAAAGAGACTGGATGTGGCACTCAGTGCCATGGTCTGGTAACTGCAGCGATAGTGGATCAAGAGTTGGACTTGATGATCCCTGAGGTCCCTTCCAACCCAGCCAATTCTATGATTCTATGATTCCTCCTACCAATGATCCAGTGAAAATAGTATGTGGCTTCTTTCCAGATGGGATAGCAAAATATCCTCCACTGAGTGTTACATGGAGGTTTCAGCCTCAAAGGCCACAAGATTTCTGAGGGCAGCAGCTTCACTGCGACTACATGGACCAGCCATCAAATTGGTGACTGCCTGCATAGCTATCACATTTAGAATTTCCAGAGACTTGGCAGCTTTGTTTGAGGACAGGGAAACCAGAGCATTGTACTATATCCTTTGAGGCCTACTGTAGCAGTGAGAATCATATAAAATAGATGTTTGCACATCCTAAATCTGCATAGGAAAACCCTTGTGCCTTCTTCTCTAGTCTCTGAAAGAACAACATCCCCAAAATAACCTGAATTTACATCTTCCAAAGGCTTCATATATTAAAAAAAAAAAAAATCTATATTTCTGGATAAATGAAGGCAGGAGAGGATTCAGATTATTCAAATCTGTGTCTTACCCATCTCAGTTGCAACGTACCATGTTCAAGTTTACCTTAAGCATATATTGTCATGCTGCTAATTTTGATGTAGCACCAAAGAGGTCCTTGATGCCACCTGAATTCCTCCATCAACAGAAAATATAGATTTGCTGGAGTATGAGGAGGATGAACATGATGTTTCCTTTGGATCAGACTTCCAGCTAAGAGGAAAAAAACCATAGAAAGGATCATGAGGGGCTCTGAAAGGTTCCTCACTCTTCAGATGGATTTTTACAGCAAAGCTGTAGAAGCAAAAAAAACCACAGCAGTTTGATGTCCTTGGCCTGAGTCTAAGGAAGGGCTGAACCTGAACATCCCCCACATTTAATGCCTGCTTTAGCAGCAGGGTCTCAGTTGCTCAAATAGAAACATTCATAGCTACAAGAGCAGCAGTTTAACAGTTCCACATCCAAGTTGCAGGACAATGACTACTGATGGATTTATAGGTCCCAAATGATTCACACAACCCATAGAGTAACAGCTATTCTACCATATGTTCTTCAATATGTCCATCCACCCTGTTTTAGAGGCTTTAGGATTTTAGGGATTCTGCTCACAGAAGCTAGTTTTAGTGCAACAATTTAAAATTCTAACCAAATATTTGCATGTATGTGTTGCCACTGCATTATGGAAGTTATTAATATGAAGATTTACGTACTTGGCTATTGTAGTATGCATCCTTCACAAGGTGCTTTCATCCTGCCTAAGCACTCTTGATAAGACTAACTCTAGCAGGACACATTAAAATTAAACAAATCTATCATTTTTGCCATTATACTTACGTTCTTGAGCTATATTAAAACCCAGGTCATCAGCTTCTTATCATGAACGTTTTTGGTCTGAAATACAGTCAGGTCAGTTCCTTGCTGTTAGACTTTTCCTCATAATTGATTTTTTTTTATGTCCCAGAGAAGAAATATTAAAATACAATACTTGAACATAGATCTTAGTATGAATGAGCACAGGCAGGCATTGGGTGGAGGGAAGAAAAAGAAGATGAATATTATAGAAAACGGACATTTAACACATAACAAGTGAGGCCCTGAATTATTTATTTATATACTGATGATTTAAGTCACCCTAAACAAGTAGTTCCAGTTCTGAAATTCACTTCATATTAACACCACCACTAGAACTGGGCATCAGTGATACAGATGGGAGCAACCTGAAAGCTATTATGAAAGCAAACATAGTGTTAGGAGTGGTGGTGAAGGACTTGGGGGCACAGAGAGTGTTCTTATCAATTCTACCAGTATAAGGAAAGGGGCTGGAAAGGGCAGATGAAATTGGGAAAACACAATGAAAGGTTAAAGGAGCAGTGCCATAGTCAGGGGTTCAGTTATTTAGACCACAGGACTCACTTTGTTAAACCTGCTCTCCTGGGGGCTGATAGTATTCATCTGTCAGAGAAAGGGGAGAGAGTCTTTGGCCAGAGGCTTGGCAATTTAGTTGGGAGGGCTTTAAACTAGTGAGACCAGGGATCCTCTATTCATCCCACAGCCACCACTTTGAGGCCAGAGCCAATAACAGATGCTTTGGGCCTGGAGAAGGATCAGAGGGCAGTAGAAAAACATCTGAACTGCAGATTGTAATCCCTGCCAGTATGTCTGTTCAATGCAGGCCCATCTGAAATGCTTCTGTGTGAATGCATGAAGTATGGGGAATAAACAAGAAGAGTTGCAGATATGTGCATGCCTGCAGGCCTTTGACATTATTTGTTATCACTGAGACATGGTGGGACGACTCCTATGACTGGGGCCTGGGGATGATTTGGTACAAGCTGTTTAGGAAGGACAGGCAGGGCAGAAGAGGAAGGGATGTCACCCTCTGCATCAGTGATCAGTTGGGGTCCACAGAGCTCCAGCTGGGGACATGAGGGGCTGATTGAGACCTTATGGGTCAAGGTTAAAAGGAAAGCAGGGGCTGAAGGTACCATAGTGGGGATCTGCTACAGGCCACCTCGCTAGTATGACCAAGCAGATGAAGCTTGCAGAGAGCACACTGGATATCACTGTCATTAATAAAGATATTAATCAGTACTGATCCCAACACAGACCTCCCCCCCAGACACAAATCAACACTGTTCTCCATCTGGACATTGAATAGTTGACTGATACTCTCTGCATGTGACCATCCAACCAATTATTCATCTACCAAATGGTCTACCCATTGAATCCAGCAGTTGGCACCCAGACTTCTTACCATTCTTTTTGGCTGCTTTCTCCTAAATTGGAGGACTTTGAAAGGATTATACAGCCTGGAGTGCCAGTCTCAGACTCACTGGAAAAATGCATATTCTGCTACCAAAACCTTGCAGATGATCTATGAGTGCCTTTATAAACACAGCATGATGAGGCAGAAATGAATGCCCTGGTGACTTAGAGAAATAACACTGCCAAATGCAGAAATATTACCACGTCATATTATTTAGGTTATATAAAAAATAATTTGATTTAATAAAACATACAGGGTCATTAAAAAAAAAAAAAAAAAGAGAGAGAGCATTTTCACATGACACTTAACAAACAGTTTCTTCTTCATTTCACACTCTCCAAACCCCAAGCAGAACAGGTTATCAGCTTCAGCAATCTCTGTCAGGCTGTAGTAGCTCACTGAGACTGCTCTTCACTCAGCACTTTGCTAGGAACTGCAGGGCATCTTTTGCAGAGCAAGTCTAATGTTTCTATGTGCTGCAGGCAACAAACGTGCCTCTCTATCTGTTAATATGGAAACACTTGAGAGTTTTGTAGATGAACCACTAGCACAAAGAATCCCAGAGTTATCAGGCATGTACTAGGATGCCTTTCAAACAACAGTATTAGGGCTTCTTCCACCACATACACAGTCCAGACACTGAACTGTAGTATCCCTCCATGAAACAGATACAGAGTTAGTGTTATATATATCCTATTCTGAGAAGTGTTCTTTCTGCCCTCTCAAACCCTCAAGACTGAAAGAGTTCAGTAGTCTTAGACTTCTTTACTTGCCCTTCGTCTCCTTTAAAAGGTCTTCCACATACACTTTTAGTTAAAAGACAGGACACTGTATACATTAAAAAACTCCAGGGTAATATCTTGTTGAGCAGAAAACACAGTCCCATAAGAAAGAGATGGTCAGTGATGAAAAAAATAATAAAAAAACCCAAATCCACTTGAAGCACTTACCACAAATCTGAAGAACCCCAGACTGAAGTTTTTTACTGCTTTCCCCAGAAGACCTACCATTTCTTGATAATCAAAGTAGGTCTACAGTGCCTCTGAGTCAGTCTCAGTACCTACAGCAACAGGAATAATACAGCACAGAAGCAGGTGAGTGGTTTCACTGTAATTATAAACAGCTGCCTGTAGCAGAGAGGCATGCCAAAGTACCAGCTTTCCAGAATTAAGGGAGAAACACTTGAGTGCATGGTTTGCACTGCTGAACACAATTCTACCTTTTTTAGGGTTTGAGGAGGAGATGAATATGCTGTCCGTTTTATGTGCAGAGAACAAGGGTTGACTTAAAGATATTGCACATTCCCTTTTCCATAGCAAGGCAGGAAACTTGTGTTGTATTTCTTACAGTAAACAGGTAGGACAACCCGAATGTGACAACACAGTCAAACAATACCATCATTATAGATCCAAAATTAGGTGTTTGAGCTACCAAGATAATACATTTCTGCCTTAGATTCAGATCTTGTAAAGATTTATGCAGGTACTTAGCTTTAAGCACAGACAGAGTGCCACTGCTTTTAATAGACCTGTTCGTGTGTTTAAAGACCTGAAGCTTTAGAGAGCTGATTCCTTGGGTCTGGGATTAACTAAAATTTATAGCACCAGTAATTCTCATGAAAGGCACAATCACTTGTCTGGTCTTATTTATGCCAACATTTCCTCCAGGTGTAGGGAATTCCTTTAGAACAGAAATTACCTGTAATGGAAAACCAAACGATCTTCTTGTAATTCTGTGGTACCCTGCAACCAAAATAAGACTCTTAAGCTGACAAAAGATCAAGACCACTGACATAAAATTGGATCAACATGAAAGAATATTGGCTTCGTTTCATTGCCCTATTTCTTCCTACAATGGCCCTTTATAACTAATCATTTAAGAGGATGGTTAACATTCCAAAATGCTAGCAGAAAAAACATGCAGCAAATAAAATACAAAAACATTTATTTCCAACACAGTAAGAAGCACTCCAGGGACAAGATTACTTTAGTACTTTTTAATTTTATGTTACCTACATCTACATTGACTGTTGTTTCTGGGGACTTAGGAGGTCAAATCAATCTGTTTTTTGCCTTTTTTACTTCACTGTATTGAGATTAAAATTCACAGGAAGTTCTACGTGCTAGTTTTCTTGAAAATCAACACAATTTTCTTTTTGAAACAAACTCCTCTTGTTTTAGCCAAACATTTGGGAGGTAGTTTCCATTAACCAGGTTTGCTGCCATTTTCCTTATACACCCAGTATGTAATTAAATTGCTGTGTCTGTGGGGGTCTGTACTTTTACTCCATTTCCATGGCTAAAAAGCAATGCCTTATTTCAGCCATCTCCAGGCTGAAGCATGCAACTCCATATGTCCAGAGTGCAAGCTGGACTGTAGAGACATATATGTTGGTGGGTATCACATCTTGTTTTACTCTGCCAGGATGAATACAAGAATTGCTGAATCCAGTAAAAATTTTGTCTGCGTAGGGTCTACAGTATTCCTGTCTCAAAGTTATATGTGCCAATTCATGTGGATATATAAAGAATGTGGTAGCTAGTATTTTACCTCAGCTACAGCAAAAACCAAATTACATCAACAAATTTGGTGGATAATTCATTTTTCATGTTGTTCTAGCAGAAATTTAACTGATAACTGGGAAGAAGACAATCTCTTCTGCCCACTGAATTTTCCAGTACCTTTAAAAATTCTATTAAAAGGAAACCTGAAGTAAGAATTGCTTTATAAGCAAATGCCAAGTCACACAAACCTAGAATACTACACATTGCAATACACTACAACATGTCTGGAAGTTTATTGCCTCCGGAAGACCTCACCATGAAAATTAACATTTAATTTCCAGAGGGCAAAATGTTTCTCATTTCTCAAAATATCTGTTTTCTTTAACTTTAACACTTTAACTTGAAAAAAACAAACCCTGATTTCAGCAACTTTTCTGTCAGAGATCAGGTGATAGCTTCTGAAAGCTCCCTCCTGTGCTCTAACAAGGTTAATCACTTTAACAACTTCCATGACATTTGCCAGTTCTAGTACCTTCCCACATGAGGCTTTTGGGTACCTCATTCATTGAAAAGGTAGGAAGCTCACTCCATATAACTTTTTAAATAAACCAATAAAACTGTTGACTTGCCACTGCCCCACACAGCTGGAGAACCGTCAGTCACCACAGCTGTTATTTTGTGAAAGCCACCAAAGCAATTCACAGTGCCCTTCACAGGATTAAAAATAAAATCCTTTTTATGGTACTGTGCAGAGCTAACAGCTTCAGCCATTTCTCATGAACCTTAAAATCCTTGTTAATCATATAAAAAATACCAGCAGTTGATTTAAAGTACAGCAGTTACCTCTGCACTTTTCACCAAGTACCAAAGAATAAACAACTCCATTATTCATTTCCAGTTTCAGATTTTCAGTCAAAATCACACATAGAGCTAACTCAGGTGACATTTGTCATGAAATGGACACAGACCCAATTTCTGTTGTTGTTACTAGTACTTTCTCATCTTCGGGTGCTGTGACAGATGCTACAGCATTGCTAAATGAAAAATTCTGCATCAGCTAAATCTATTCTTTGGCTATATGACTGAAATATTTTACAACATTAGATGCACTGGTTTTCTGGCATGAAATTCTGGCTTCATTGAAGTCAGAGGCAAAAATCCCATATACTTCAAATCTTGAATAGAGCCAGGGTTTCACCTCTGGTTTATGCCACCCCCATATTTTTGAAAACCCGCTATGAAGTGAGGGCGTCTCTGCCACTGACAAACAAACTCCCCCTCCTTCACATTAATTAAATTTCTGCAGTCTTAATGAAAATAACCTGGCACAGTGTGCTGGGCACCTTCTGTCTGTGAGTAACATGTCCATTAGAGCTGTGTTACAGCAGTTCAAGATGTATGGTTTTTTTGCTCTCTTTTTACTACAGCTGTCTAAAAGCTCTAATTTTACCTTATGTTTTTGAAAGATGCAACTCACTCCACCCTGTCTGTTATAACTTTGCTCTGTCATAAAGCAACGATGGCCATTCAGTTGTTAAATGACCTTGCCCACAGCTAGTGTCTACTGGGTTATTAGAAACCAATCCTAGGAGCAAAACCACGTTTCTCTCATTTCACTGGGAGAATGAATGCCAAGTTATCAGACTGCCTAAAATCTTGCTGCATCCAGGAAAATGCCTTTTTAGCATATATCATAAACATAGATGTCTTAGTGTGTAGGGAAATGAACTCTGGAGTAAACACTCTTGTTGAAGATTGCCCACCCCTGTCAACACTTGTTTAAAAATATGTCGACATTTTGGACAAGGTTATAAAGATTTCCCCTATGAACAGAAAATATGTGCTGGATGAAACTCTGAGTGCCAATTCTGTTTCCATTTTCATCCTCCCCCATTCATTTGGCCTGTGGCTCACTTCTGAGAAAGCTGAAGAAGAAAAGGAAAGGTCACCAGAATGGCAATAGGTTATAAAATGAGGGAAGCAGCATTACACACTGCCCACCAGCAACTAGAAAAGGATGTAAAAAGGAATGAGGACTTTATCTGAGACCGGACTTGCACTTTGAATCCTTGAAACCTGGCTGAGGAACTCCCAAGCAGGACAGGATAAAGAAAGAGTGGGGACAAAACTCTCCTCCCCTTCCCTAGTATTCAGTATTTTTTTGTTGCTCAGATGCAAGACTTGGGGAAATATAACTGAGTACAGATTTTTTTTCTTATCATTTCAGTGGTGATTAAAGTGAATAAATAAATACACAGCACCCTTCTCTGTACACTTAAAATTTAAACTCTGCCAGGTTATGAAACCCGAAGGTAGAAATGATAATAATATGTAGTAAATTCACCAATCTTGACTGGCCAGCATAAAGCAAAGAAAAATAAGTAAACCTGAAACAACAGAAATTAATTCAAATTGTGGGGTTTTTTTAATAATCATTTAAGCAACCTAAGGTTTCCACAGTAACACAAGTACAAACATTTTACTTCTAACAATGAGATTTTTTTAAACCCAAGATTGTAACTCTTTTTCCTCGGAATGGTACTTTGAAATAGCAAAAGATGAGACAGACACCTTTCAGCATTAATAAACTGAGGAATATTTATGAGAATTAGCCTGGCATCTTCTTTGAAGCACCAGACCCCTGAGATGAATATGATGGGTACAAGGCATACCTATTACTGGTGTGAGAGATGCTTCAGAATCTGTGATGTGGTGTAGCTCCAAGGTCATACAGGCACCCAGGAACACACAGACACTGCAGTTCAGGACACACCTGACATTAATCTGCACAGAAAGACCAACCCAAACTAGGATGCTGGAGTCAGGAAAGGCTTCTAGGGTGGGCACCGCTGTCTGTGCAGGCACATTAGCTTTGAAAGACACATATTGTTATTTGATGCTTTTATAGTGCTCCAACAAAGCAAGCAGAATGAAACAGAACCTCACCTTTTTAGCAAGGAGAGATAAAGAATGAGAATAAAGTATATAATTAAACATGATTAAAAATGATTACATTTCCACTGCATTATCCATGATAACAAGACAGAAAACAGAAAATAGAGGAAGTGCTATGAATACTGCCTGTGATTAAAAAGAAAAATGGACTGTCCTTGTCTGGCTTCCATTTAGTATGAGAGCTGTTTGGCTTGTTGTATATTGAGCTCTTTTTCTGCACCATACCATGGAATGCTGACAACACCAAGAAGAAATCTAAATAACTTGTTCAAAAGAAAATGAAGAAAAAGAAAGCTGATGACCTTTCAGTATTTGTTTGGAATGAACCGCAAGCAGCAGTTTGAAGATGAAAAATAATTAGCATTGAGCTTTCTCAATTATTTTTCCAGTTTCAGGCCTTCAATATAGTTCTGGGTCTTGCTGATACACCTAAATGAGGTTTAGAGAACCCAGAGTGTTAATTCTATGCTCATTAATGGAAATGCAGCAGGACAATACTGCAGGTGTTTTTTTTTCTTCTTTCACCTAGTTCAAATCACTATCTGCCCATGGTTCAGATTTTGTGCATGCCAAGGGGCCACTGAAATGGAAATCCTTTAATGCAGCTCCAGACAAATCTGGCACTGGCAGAAAGAAGCCAAGAATAGACCACCTCCCTGAAACATCTTAATTAACTAATATGTAAAAATCAGCTATCTCCATGTCCATCAGAGCATCCTAAAATAAAGAGCATCAGAAGAACCTGTACCATCTTTGTGTGGAACAGAAAAAAAATATCCTGGTTAAAAAAATGTCACGGTTTAACACTGGCCTGGCAATTAAACCAAATGACAGATGCTCTCTATTAATTCCCCTCCCCTCCCAGATAAAGGAAGGAGAGAGAATAAGGGAGAGAGGCTTATGGGTTGGAAACTAAACTACACAACTTTAATGAAACAGTAATGATAAATAGGAAAACAAGCTGGGTTATTTAAGGCAGGAACAGTAGTGACAAAGATGATTGGAAGGTATTGTGCATCTACTTTTTATATAAAGATGTTGGAGGTCAGTAATCAACTTTCTGCATTTTGTTTTTTGTTTTAATGTGGCACTGGCAGAGTGCCCAGCTGGCCTCCAAATAAGCTCCTGCTCTGCTACTAGAAAAGGAGAAACATCATCTTCTAAAGCCGATTGCCTCTGGAAGGTGCTCATATTACCTCTGTGTGGGAGAACTCCATGCAGCTGCTGTGACACCATCCTGAGGGCTGCGAGATCTCCCTGCTTTGAAGCATCCTTCAAGAGGGACTTCTGCCCATAGGCTACACAGGGGACCCAGGGGAATTGGCCTCAACTGGGTGACAAAATTATCTTTATTACTTGAGCTGGTTGCCTAAAGTTAGACTGTGCAAGTACTTGCTTTTCTTTTTCCTTTCTGTAAGTTGTTACCAATGCTATTGCAGCATATTCAGTCATGCCCAAATTACTGTCAGTTTATTTATTTTGAGTGCCAATGACAATATACCTAGGGCATCAGAGCTATTGAAAGCACCAGTGAAAACCATGATGTACATACTCCAGTGATCAGCTTGAGGCAGGGTTCAGCTGCCCTGGTTTCACTCTACCTGTGTTAGAGCCAGCTGGTCTACACCTTGCTCAGCTGTGCTGGAATATGAGACCCTCCTGCCTTCAATTGCAGTAAATATGAATCATCACTGCCTTTCAAGAGTACAGTGGCTCAGCAATGGGCTGCAAGCAAATATGAGCCCAAACAGAAGGATCAACAACATGGCAGTGCTGGAGGTACAGAGGATGTCAACAGGAACAAGTGAGAGTTCATGGTGTTGCAAGTGTGTGGGGATAACACCTAGGAGGTGCTATCTAACTTTCCCCACCTTTATTAAACTTTTGTCTTTTCCAACCCTTTCTGAGGAAACAAAAAATGAAGGCTTAGTGACACTCACTCACTAGGGAAGTCAGGGCAGACAGTACCCTTCCTTGGTAGAGTGCCCAGTCTGAGTCAGGGGAAGAAGGAAGAAAACTGCATACAAACAGACAGGGAACTCCTGTCTAACTAAAAGTTTAAAACTAAACAGAGTTTCATTCTGATGGGGCTACAATAGTTAAAATGGAAGTAGTTACACTCAGTTTTTATCAGGCTTCTAAATACTTGGATTACTCATATGAAGTGTCTGGAAAACAGTAACATATTACCATCACAACCTACAACAAGATTCTAGTAGATGAAAAGCTAGGAGAAACAATATAGCTGGGAGACTCAGAATGACAAAAAAATGGTTTCATATCACCTGCCTTTTCTGATGGGAAGCAGGTTTGAATCCCTTTTAATTTTTATGCCTATTAACAATATGCCTATTTTTAATGAAGAGGTGGGGAAAGAAAGCAAAGAGTACCATATGCACCAGGCAACCTTCAAAAGTTTCTTGCATTTTTTAGTAACTGCCAGCTTAGAAGGTACTAGAAAAAAACCTTATGAAAGATTGTGTAACCAACTGAACTCTTCCATCATACTTGTGACAAAATATGGTGTATGTACCTTAAGGAAATAATGTTGAATATACTCTGCTTGTCTGAATGTTCCAGCATATTCTCATTCACAGAAAATGACTGGGAACAACTGGCATCTCACTACAACTTGCCAAAAGCCTGAAGGGAGCTTCTATAATGAACTCCCTGCCTTTAGCTTTCCTTAGCATTGAAATGTCATTGCTTAAAGTGCTACTGTGAACAGCACATGTAGAAATATCATCATCCCAGATGATGGCAGGCATTATTTGGAAGGAGATTATGTCCTATGAACAAAAATTCTAAACAAATAGCCAGTCTGCTGATACCAGGACATTCCTGTGCTCTGTAAAGCAAACTTGTCATTGCCCAAATCTGTTTGGGCAGAATGAAGAACAATTCTGCCTCTGAGCCAAAGCAGTTTCGAAGTGTGAGCTGGAAATCTGTTCTTTTATTCTCCTCTTTCATTTGTGGAAAACAAGGGAAGAGAGAAAGGAAATTACAACGGAGATAAACACTGTGAGTTTTTGCTTATTAACATTACCTCTTTGGCTATGTGACTCTATTGTGATCCATGGTTGTGAGAGGCCAGTAGAGCCAAGCTCATCCTGTGGTTAGATGTCAGGAAAAGGACGGTCAGGGTCTGGTTTTGTATTTTTGCTGTTCCCATTTGGGTAGAATGTATTCAGAGAACTCCATCCTTAAAGGCTCAGTGATAAGAGTTAGTCTTCAGGCTTAAAAAAGGAGAAGCTCGTGGACCTTTTGAAGAATGCTACTTTCAGTGTGACCCACAGAAAGAATGAGTTGTGGCAGCCCAGTAGGAGACACGGCTCAGGCAATGGGGAATACTCTTCTTCTACAAGAAAATTACAAAAATCTGAATCTAGTTTTGCCGGCCAAGGGCTTCTCTGGTTGCTATTTTTAAGACATAATTGCCAGGAAGAATCAAACTGAATTAACTAGATTGTTTTGGTAACATTGGTGTCATCCCTGGAAGGAAAAATCTTGTACTGTGACAAAGACCATACATTTATTTTTCTTGTATTTAAGATCTACTCTAGTGCTTCATCTTAAAAAGCATGCTGCTAAACTGTGCAGCCTGTAAAACAGGCATCAGGAGTTATGTGCACAGTGTGAATATCCCACAATTTAATTTGAATTTGCACCATTACTGAGTCACTTCTGCAATTATGTGCTGCATTACCTTTCTAGCTGGAGCCCAGAGATAACAAGAATATTGTTTTAGAAATACCTATAGACCAACCACAGACTATAAAAATGAATTAGTGACTGGAGATCTTTGATTTCAGAGACTTGAAAGGGCTCTGTTCAAGAGAAGGCAGGGAAAGAGGGCAAAAGGAAAAATGTGCTCAGTGCCCTCTGAGAGCCAGCCTTCTATCTTTCCTCAAGCTGGGCATCCTGATGTAACAGGAACTTCTGAGGGTTTAGGTCCATACCAAACTATGGACCTCAGTCTGACTCCAGACCTTGAAACGATGCCTGAATGAGGGGCAGCATGTGCCTGCACTTCTGCCAGAGCTGACCATAGAGCAGACACACTGCCATCTCCAGCCCTGTCCACTCTCTGGGAAGCCAAGGGACAGCAGGGACCCATGGAAGCTGCTGTCCTCAGGCCACCATCCAGAATTTGTGCAGGTGACACAGAGGAGGATCTAGCAATTTGGTCTTTTTTACCCCCTTGCAAATGATATTGCAGAGTGGCTCTTGCCTTGAGGTTAGCCTTTTTCACAGTTTTTTGTTTTGTTTTGTTTTGATTTTTTTTTCATAAATCTCACAGTGATCATACAATTTTTCCAGCCTGGGGAAAAGAAAGGTTTAGGTGCAAAAGAAAGACATTTAATAACTCTCATGGCTTGGACAGCCTCTTCTATTATGGCATCAGTTTCTTTGAACTGTGGGGCCAAGAGTGCATCGAAAAAATGTCTGCTGCTTGACTGACAAACGCTTGGCATAAAAAATATCCAGTGCAATGTGAACAATCATTCCTTCTAAGGGCAATGTGGACTCCTTCTTTCTGACTCACTTTTATCTCTGAAGGTGAATGCCTGCTCACCTGCAATATATTCTGCCTGCAAATTGGCAAATGCCATTGTAATGGTTCTCATTTTATCTTTTTTTATTAAGCCTGAGGGAAGAAGTTATGAGGAAGAGAGAGAGAGATTTTTGTTTTCTCTTCTGAATCTCCTGTATAAGCAAAACTTATCAAAGAGAATTGTTTGTCATTTGATTTGGAAATAATTTTGCCTTTCAACATTACTCGAGTATGTCAAGATGAATAGAGGCTTGCAGGAAAAGGAGATGAAATATCCTCTTGCTGTTATTTATTGATTTTGTACAGCTCAGTATGGAAGCTTCATGTAACAAAAACAGCAGATTAAGAAAGATGACCAAGCCATCAAGAAGCACTTAGGTACACAACTTCTGAAACAAAAAACTGCACAATGTTATTGCCTGTGAGAGGAACATGCACACTAACACCCTTGGACATATATGTGCACTTCTGTGGAAGGGGTCAGAGACCCCTGGGGAGCTGAAATTTACCCCTCTGATGTGACAGGCAGCTCAGCAGCCTGTGGTAGCTTAGTCCAGGTCTCAGGAGTGGCAGAAATTAGACACCTGTCCCCAGATAAACATAGCCAGTGCTGCTCTACCAGCCCCAGGTACTCACCACACCATGCAGAGGGTGATGAGTAACCTCTCTGCACAGTGTGCATGCCTGCACTGGCTGATCCCATGCTAAGCCTTAGCTGGTACTGTTTCATTTGTTAATATTAAAATCAGAACATGGCATAAAGCTATAATTAGGAAAACCAAGAAGAAAACAAAAGGAGTTCAGTCCAGCAATGTGTTGCTATGCAGGCCATGTTCTTTAATCCTGCCTAGGCACACACAACATTCAAATACATTTCCATTTCTTGTATTGGCTACAGATACCTGTTCCTTATGAGCTATTTTAAACACACAATGAGCTTAAACACCAATGCATAGAGGTTTTCATTTAGTTTTGGTCGTTGGATAAAGGCACTCAAAGACTTAAAAAATCCCACAAACCCCAACATAAAATAAAAAATTTCCACCCCCAACCACAGAAAAGTGGCCATAGTACCATTATGCTGTTTTACTTAGCAATAATATAGTTCCCTCATCAAGATAAACTACTCAGCTTTCAGCCTTGCAATTTTTCTGCTCAGGAACTGGATTACTGCCTCATAAAACAGTGCAATGGTGCAATTATCAGTTCAGTATTAAGTAGGTACTGCAAGGTGCTCTTGTTCTGTGTTAGGTAGGACACTTTATGGTGGCCATAAAGCCAATGTGGTTTCAAGTATTTTTTACAATGATAGGCTGTGTTTTTACCAAAGCGAAATACCTTCTTTTCTTACGACAGGCACTGGAGGTGTGAGGTTGTGTGCAGGTGGTACAGCTGTCAAACTGGAGGGGGAAGGCTGAGCTGGAGACAGATATACGTTTGAGACTTCACTAATGTGCATCTCTACCAAACTCTGCATCTCAAAGTATGCTTACTATGTTTTCTCCCTCCCTTCATTTGGGAATGATCAGGTGATAAGTTAGTACAACACCACATGGGACTCTGTGAACAAAATAGAGTTTATCATTTTCTTTCAGATGCCCACAGGGAGTGGGAGCAGATCTGGGAGTAGAGCAGTAGTGTCCCACAGCCTGAGATGCAGCTGTGTTGGGAACACCAAACACATTCCAGTTTCTATGCTAGGATTACTTGTGGGGAAAAAGGAGTCGTACTCACTGCAAAAAAGCCCTTGTATCATTCCTTGCAGAATGTGTAGATGCTGAGATATAGGGATGCACAAGGAAAATGTGACACACTATACAATATTTTCAAAGTCTGGAAGGAAAGGTGGTAGAGACCTTTTCAGTACATGAGTTGGGTCGTTGTTGGAGTGGAAAAAATATCAGTGCTGAAGATGAAAGTGGTTTTGGGTTGAAAAGTAACATCATCACATGCTGGAGAGAGAGGTAAAATACGTCTGAAGAAGGTAAATGGAAAATAGACCAAGATAAGCAAGAAACCTCCCAACTCTCTTCAAATATCAAGGGTATCATCTACTTTCACAAACATGCAGAGTGTAATTACTTGAGGTTCTCCTTCACATTTTCCTTCCACATGGTTTTGAAATGTTCTAGAAGCATTTTCATTTTTTTTTTTCAAAATGAGGTTTCAGATTAAAGTATTTTCACAATCATTCATTTAAAAAATATCCTTAAGACTAGCTTTTAATTTCACACTATCTGAATGGTACTGAAACACCATTTTTAAAAAGCTGAAGTTTGTTTCAGGGTAAATAGAAAAAAAAAATCAAATAAAGTGGCAATCATTTTGAGAATTTTGCTGACAAATTAAAAATTGAGAGAAAGTGATCAAAAACACCCTAATGAATTTTAAGGAAACATAACAGTGTCAATTTTTATTAGCCTAAAGCAATAAAAATCAATATGCCTTATTTTTCAATAAATTTCTCTTTTCTAGTTTAATAAATCCAAGTAAGTCAGAATAACAGTATGGGTGTTTCAGATGAACGAGTAACTAAACCATATTTGAGAGCTGGCCTTCACAACCAAAATTTTAAATGAATGCTTGTCAACTTTATATGCTCACTGAACTTGAGACTTATTTAAACACTGCCAATCTCTTAGCTACCACATGCATAAAGATTTTTATGGCATTTATTGATCCTGGATCCATTGCACCTGGAGATGTCACTACTCATAAGGAATGTAACAAGATATTGTAAATATTCAAAACACAGATATATGAGACAGGACTGGCTCAAAGCTCCTCAGAAATGGAAGCAAATGCAGTTTTGCTGCCAAAAGGATGAAGAGGAGATGAGACCAGACTGAAAAACAGGTTTCCCCTGCTCAACAGCAGGGAGAGAAAGGGCAGTGTCTGGAATAGAGAGGTATCCCAAAAGATACATCTGTCATGCCACTCACTGGCCAAGGAGTGAGGGTTGAGATAGAGATAGGCATATGTTTGAGACTATATGTCTGCATTATGAAAATTACTGTCCTCCACCCTGGAAGTGAAGAAACAGTATCTAGGGAATATTTTCTTGATGATCTTATTTATTTATTTATTTATTTATTTTTTCCCCAGGAGTAGCTAGATACTGTAGAAATTCCCCTACAGTTCATTCTTTAAAGGTAACTTGAAAGAGGGATGGTCCTCTCTATATCCATAATTTGCAAGAAATGGACTTATGTAATTATACTTAATTAAGTTTCAACTATGCAACTACCTCCTTCATTATTTAGAGGCTGGAAATATCAGATTCCTAAGGTAAATTTACCTGAGTTTTTCTACTTCTTGTCCATCTTCTTTTCTCATTCCTACTTGCCCCCCACCATTCCTCTAGCAATCACTGCCAGTGATTGCCCCTGCTATATGTATGCTTCCTCTTCCTCAGAAAACAACAGCACCAGAAAGCCATACCATGTATCAAGAAACAATCTTTTGAGATGAGCTAAATTTGGTAAATGCTGAATAAGCAGAAAAGACAAGCCTGTATTTTTGATGTTAAGCATATGTTTGATTCCTATCATAACTGATTAACGAAACATACACAACATGGAGATGAAAATGACCTTTTTGATCCCTTCCCCTGGGCATGAACCTTCATATGCTTGCTTTCTCTCCTTGTTTTTACTGCCAAATCCATGGCTCAGGAAGAGGTACAAACGTAGTTCAACTCATTCCTCTGTTCTGACCTTTGGGTAGATACTACCCATGCATGCAAATTGGGAACTGGACATTAATCAGCTGAAGGCATTGAGGTTTACTCTTTGCAGTAAAATCAATGCTTAGACACTGGAGGTAAGTCTGATGAGAATGATAATCTAATGCAACTTTTCATTTCTTTCAGGCCAATTCCTAATATTTCCAATGAGAAAACGCTGCTTCAAATTGAAGGGAAGCCCATTCAGAAATTCGGTTGTTCTGTTGATCAGAATGGAGCCAGAAAAAATTAGTAGCTCTGCTATAGAGTCTTTATCATGAGAAACCAAAAGAAAACAAAGTTTTGGATAAGAAATAGACTCTTTAAAGTTCACACTTTAAATGTCTATGCCAAATACTACAAAGCTGAAACATGCTGCAAAAACTGACAAGTCAGATGGAATTTATTCACCATTAAAAAACAAACAAACAAAACCCTGAAGTGAGAGTGTGGAACAAAACACCTGAAAGTAATGGTAGATTCATAAGTTTGTTCTAGTAGCTGTAGGCTTTTGCAACAAAGAAAGGCAGCTGGACACAGTCAAAACCCTGACATTGGCTCAGTTGTGCTTTTGTCCATCCAGTCCCAATTTGGAGCAGAGGCTGATGTCAAATGCTGGTGCTAGAATTTCTGCTCCCATCTCCTGCCTTGTAATTCTGCTCCTTTTACAAGTTTCCAAGTGCAGCCTTGTTACAACCTTGCTGTACCTGCAGATACCACCAGCAAAACCAGTTCTAATTCATGCAAGCTCACTTAATGGTCAGTAAAATCTTGACCTAGATACTTTGGTGTTAGAAACCAACTTTCATTTCTAAAGTGCCAAGCACAGCATGGATAACGGAAATGAAGTATTTCTAATCTCATCATACTGGCTAGAGATGAGCAAAACCTGAACAACATCTTCTACGTATATTCTGCACCAGACCCTGCCACCATCCATTGCAAGGCTGTGTACACTGTGTATACACTTCAGACTGGAAATCCTCCTGTAAAAGGAGGTACCAAATCATCTATATTTCATATTATATTACATGGTATGCAATGGAATTTGTGAAAAACTCCTTTGCAAGAGCTTTGGTCTGGATGCAGATGTTACACTCAGCCCTCTCTTTCTCCTCTTGTATCAATGTGATTTATTTACACAACATATAATAAGCAATTCAGCAACAAGTAGGTTTTTAATTAATGTAACAGCTTTGGAGTTTGCACTTCCAGAATGCATTGTATGTTTTCTGCTTATTTTCAAATGCATCTCAACTTAGCTAATTCAATTTCTAATCTCACAAATGTTGTTATCAAGACATTATAATTGAGATTCTGAAAGCCTGCTTCCAATCTATTCAGAGCAGTCAATCCGCCTTAAAATATTTCTGTTTGGAAACAGACACTGCTTTTAAGCAACAGGCAAAATCTCTTTCAAGAATTGCCATTCTTTTCTTTGTGTGGAAGCATTCTCTGTTTGGGGTCCAAGAAAAATGACAAGCAAAAGGAAGATATATAATTATGCATATACTTCCTGTCAAATTAAACCAAAGCAAAGCAAATAAATGGAGTTTCCAGTGTGTGAAGAAAACTACTGCCATATTCATATGTTCTAAGAACGGCATTAAAAATGTCGTCAAGGATACCAAAAATGCTTTGATTGAGACTTAAAGCTTGAAAAATAAAACCATCATATAATGCCTCCTTATTACTAAAGAGTGTGCACTGCAAAGAGGTATGATGTGCTGAATAAAATGATACAATTCACTTATTAACTTAGTTAGGAACATAAATGCAAAAACTTAACAAAATCGATAGCAGAGAAGATGTGAGTGAAAAACAAAAGGGTAAACTTTAAGTTTTCTTACAGAAGTTTGGAGAAACTTTCACAGGCAGAACAATCCCCTGCACCCAGCAGCAACCCTGTGCAGCCCACCTCCAACTCCCCCGAGAGGTATTTCATGAAACCAGCATGCAAGAGGCATCCCTGCCTGGGCTGTGATAGTTATGGCTCAGCCCCTTTTCTCCATTAACAGGAAAAATTGCAAATGGTTTAATTAGCATATTCTTCTGCATACCATTCATCAGAAAAACCTCAAGTAATAATCATACTTCTTGAGAGATAATTGAATGCAGCAATCTTGAGCACGAGCTTAACATGAACTCAGCTCAGAATGAAAAAGTTTGGTGTGCACTGCCAAAGACTCTTCCCTGCTTGGTGAGGAAGTGCAAACAACCCAGAAGGATCAGAAACACAGTATCAGACCCTACAAGAAAAGGAACATCCTCTCGTTGTGGTCAGGGTGGACCACGTGGGCTTGAAGCCAGGCTTGAAGGCAAAGTCATTATGCTTGTGCTTCTTGCCTTGGGCTGAGCAGATATCTGAGAACAGGGTGGGGCACCCAGAAAACCATCAGAAAGAAACAAATACCTGTCAAGTCAGATTCTTTGGGGTGGCAACAGCATGATGCTGCACTGTTTTCTCACAGGGAATTTCTGGCTTGTTGGCAGAATACATCTAGGTAGACACAGTGCATTAAGGAAGAGCTTTTCAAGGAGGATGGATGGTGTGGGGTTTTTTTAAAAAGAAAAAAACCAGAAAAATAGGCTGACTGTGTCTGTCTGCTGGTCTGAGTTTGTCTCCAAGTGACTGGCAGCAGTCTAAGAAACTGCATTTTCTGTAGCAAAAACATAAAAGCCAGCACTTGCTCTTTAACTTCCTCACTGCCTCCTGCTGCCCAGTGCAGAAGGTATTAATGAAGACCCCAGGAGCTGGATGATATCCTTCAGGCTGGCTGATAGGAAAGGGAACCAGGAAACCGGAGCCTGTGGACAGCACAGCACGCCAGAGCTTCTCTTCACCCTCAGTTATTGAAATACAAACCCTCATGGTGTTTGCTCATTTGTAATCTGTGTGTGTGAAGTGAGACGTATTCTGGATAGAGGCAGGTGTAAGGACACATTCTGGCAGAAGAGATTTCTGGTCATGTTTCCTCCAGTGGAAACTGAGAGAAGCGTATCCAAAAACACGACAATCACCAATATTCTTGCTTCTCTGCTACCCACAGGCAATCTGGAAGTCAGGGTTTCCTGGCTGTTCCTGGTTAACAGAGATGTTTTAAATGTTAATGACTGCCTGTGTGATTAAATAAGCATGAAGTCCAACAACTTCTGCCCTGGATCAAGAGCCAAGTTCATTAGAAAGAGCTGGTTTACTTAAAGCTTCTGAACAGTGCAGCTGTAGATGCTTGCAGGCAGCTTTGCTGCAGTTCGTGTGATGTCCCACCCTGAGAGTCCTCCCGTCAGGAGAACAAAAGTCTTTCACTGCTACACCCCATGGCAGCTCATCTTTGTACACCCTGTGGCAGGTCATCTTTGCATTCCAAGGTAGAAAAGCTCATCTTGTAGATGCAGAGCTTCTGGCACCATCCCAGACCAAGTTACCACAGCAGCCTTTTGAAAAAGGGGAACATTCTTGGTTTTCAAACATCAAGCATAAATTCAAAGTCAAGTGTTGTCCACTTCCAGAATACTATAGGAAACCTCTGGGTGGCATAGCTTCAGACCCTAGGGCTGATAAAAGAAAGAGTTCCTCAAAACTGACTCTCTGAAACAACCAGATGTTCATATGCCTTATTGTCTCAATGTTACTCTGCAGCAGACTGTTTCCCTCTCCTCAAAGTGTTGTTGCTGTGCTGCACTGCCAGAAAAGCACACATTGTGAATTCTCCTCCAGTTTGAAAATAGAGTCTGGAATTGAGTAACTTTTCTACATTACTTCTTTCAGGGTTGCTTTATGCAAATTTTCTCCCTTCCTCTAACCTTTGAAATAACATCACTGGTGAAAAGTGAGAAATATTAAACGCTTTCCTCCACCTGGAAATAGAGCCTTTAGGCATCGAGGATGGGAAGGCAGAAGGACTACCAAGCAATGAGGCAGAGACTTGCTCTTTCCTCTCTTTCCTAAGAGAGGGCTTTCCTTAGCCAGAGAGGGCTACTCACTGATATTAAGCTGTGCTCCTTGTTGAATAATTAGACGTAACAAAGGCTGAAAATGTTACTGCAGAAACTGCTCTGACAAAGGTTTTCCCTGTAACTTATCAGTGTTAACAATGTCCCTTTATTTTGTCTTTGCCATTTGCCTTAATCAAAACCTGTAGGACTACAAAGCATAATTGTACTGAGCTACTTAATACAATTAATGACATTAGCTGTGGAGATCGGGGTGCAAGGGTGTATTTCTTCCACTCTGTTGGAATTTAACTCAATCTGTGTCCACCAAAAGCATTCTAAAAGTTTAAAAACCACCTTTTCAGACAAAGAAATGTTCACAAACACAATAAATGGGGGTAATTATATCCTGTAGTCAGATAAATTGAAAGTGATTCACATATGATAGTTACGTGACTTCTCTCTGGATTCACTCTGAATGACACATCTCTGACTTAAAATAATTTTTGTTCCAAGCTGTTATGAAACCATTTACACTAAATGATGACAGCACTTAGAAGGGTGGCTGAGAGTGAGATTCTACTGCAAATAGCACACTCATTAAGCAAAATCATAGCTTGTGGGTATGTATGTGGCAGGTTTCCTTTTTTTTTCTTTTTCCTATTTTTTTTTTTTTTTTACTATCTAGAGGGAGAATAGCTCAGCATATATACCAGTGTGGAAAGCTTGCAGTTCTTCCGGAATGTCACTGGCATATCATTATTTGACCTCAAATCTTCCACCTCTGAAAGTACATTTTTAAAACTCCCACCCCCAAACGGCAGCAATTAAATACCTGACAGACACCCACACAACCTACAACCCACCTCTAACAACCAACACAGCTCTGGGACCCACTGCACACATCCCTGGATCTTTCTATATGTGTCTTAGGACCCCACCCCCTTTGCCCATCTCCTCCCACCCCTATCACTTATCCCAACCTCCATCCTTAGGCAGAGCAAGCAATACATCTGTGCTCCTTATCCTCCCAGTCTCTTCAGCATTCATCCTAATCCCCCCATGGCTCCTTGGAGCTTCCTGCCCGGGGCAAGTGCTCAGCACCCAGCCTAGGAATGTGCTGCCTGCCTGAGAAATGGTCTCAGCACTTCACCCAGGCTGAGACACAGGTGATGCTGAGGAGCCTTACAGCACCCAAGACTCATTCTTGAATGAAAATAAAAATCAGAATCCTTTCCCGTCTTCTCTGTACATCCAGAGTCGGATAAGAGAGCTGCAGAGTGATTCTGAGTAGAGAAATACTTGATTTATTCTCCTTATAGCTTCCCTTTTTTTCAAAAATCAATTCACTGAGAAGAAAATGGGTAAACTGAATATTCATTAACCACCAACATTTGTAATTCTTAAAAAGCATCAATGCCTCTTTACAGTGTTGAAATAGAACTGGCTTGCCCTATAGTACTCTAATTTATCAGATGAGATGCAATTGATAAGTATTTTCTTTAATTTCTAAATTCAAAATAAAACCAGACAACAGTTGGGATGAAACACAATGTAGCACTAAACAAATTTGTTGTGACTCTCTCCTCCTTCAAGAGTGTGATGTTTCTGGGATACTTAAAGTTATTGTTGGGATTATCTTTAAAGTTTGAAAGAGTCCATAAATTTTTATGAGTTGTGAGTTATGTTACAGTTACAACCAGAACTGTGCATACTCTATGTGCAAGTTAAAGGTATCTGAATGTAACAAATAGAAAGGAAACTCTCTGTAAAACTAGTCTTCACCTTACCCCCATCTTGCTGTCATTAGTAGGATATCGAGGACTGTAATTAATAACAAAAAACCCAAAAAACCAAAAACCAAAAACCAAACTGAAAAAAAAAAATGGGAATGGAGACAAAGTTCATATTTAGCTGGAATTGAGTTCATATTTAGCTGGAATTCTTCTGAAGCTGGCATCAGCTGCTGAAGGTGGCTGCCTGAGCCAGCTCATCTGAGATTGATGGCTACCCCCTCACCCCCTGCTCTCTGCTTTTCAAAGTAATGGTGAGGCAGCTCGGCACAAATCCAGCTGAGTGCAGCAAGAGGGTATGAGTGTTCCTTGAAGCATCTTTTTTCTGGCTTCTAAGAAACAGCATTAGGACTCTGCAAAAGCTTTCCCTTGGTGGAAAGTACTCGTTTAGCATGGGGGCTCAAGTGGGGTCTGTGGGTGATAAAATCTCCAATTGTGAAATGAAAAAGAATCAGAGAGTACATGAGAGCTTCCAGCCCCACCAGGATCAGTCCAAATCACCTATTGATTCTGTGGAGAATATTTTGAGAGAAGATTCATGCATTGCTGTACACACATTTAACATTGTCTTTAAAGTTTGTGTGAGAAACATATAACAACACACAAATATTCCATCCTGTATTTACTATGACTGTTACCTGTGTTTTTGTTGAAATGGCCCATCTTATATATTCAGTATACATTGATAACACCAATCTGTGTGGTGTGGTCAAGGAGGGAAGGAATACAATCCAGAGGGACCTCAACGGGCTTCAGAGGTGTGCCCATACAAACCACATGAGGTTCAACAAGGTCAAACGTAAGGTCCTGCACCTGGGCTGGGACAATCCCAAACACAAACACAGGACTAAGAAGAGCCCTGAGGAAAAGCACTTGGGGTACCAGTTGATGAGAAGTTCAACATCAGTGGGCAATGTCTGCTTGCAGCCCAGAAAGGCAACTGTATCCTGGGCTGAATCAAAAGCGTTGCCAGCAGATCAAGGGAGGTGATTCTCCCTCTCCCCCTGCTCTTGTGAGACCCCCTCTGGAGTACTCTGTCCAGTTCTGGAGCCCACAACACAAGAAGGACGTGGAGCTGCTGGAGCAATTCCAGAGGAAGGCCATAAAACTGATGAAAGGGCTGGAGCACCTATTCTGTTAAGACACTCAAAGAGCTGGTGTTGTTCTGCCTGGAGAAGAGAAGGCTCTGAGGACACCTTATAGCAGTATCTGAAATGAGCCTACAAGAAAGCTGGAGGTGGACTTTTACTAGGGCATGTAGTGATAGGGCAAGAGGCAATGGTGTTAAACTGAAAGAAAGTACCTTTAGATTACATATTATTGAGAAATTCTTTTCCATGAGGGTGGTGAGACACTGGAACAGGTAACCTAGGGAGGCTGTGGATGCCCCTTCCTTGGAAGTGGTCAAGGCCAGGTTGGATGGGACTTTGAGCATCCTGGTCTGTTGGGAGATGTCTCTGCCCATGGTAGGGGGGTTGGAACTGGGTGATCTTTAAGGTCCCTTCCAACCTAAACCATTCTATGTATCTATGATATACTCATTTTTGCTATGATGTATTTACACTTCAGCTGCAGTGGTGTGTTTTGTTAAAGGTGTTATGATGGCTTGACACAACAAATGTACAGTGAATGATTTTTCTTTTTCTTTTTTTAAAGGTGGGAATTGTAACTCCTCCCTTAGGGACACAGAGTGGCTAAGTAGCATCCACTATTTTCTTTCAACATTAAAGCAGTGTTGGTATGGGGAATGTGAGGTGATCACATACCTATTTAGTCTCCCTCCTCCCATGGATTATTATACATCTTTAACATTAATGATTCAAACAGTCCCACTGAAGCCAATGCTTTTCTTTATGTGCTTAAAAGTACAGGAAGTCTATTGATTCAAATTAAGGTGACCTGGTTTTATATCAGGATATTTCACTGCTGAGTGCAACTGAATACTAACACTGCTCTCTATGCATATCCACAGTTCTTTGCTTCGAAATCTTTCACTTAATATAATTTTCACATAATTTAATGAGCATGTTAAACCACATCCACTACTGTAGTTTCTGGAAAAAAACCCTACCAAACAAAAATCCAACAAACTGACCAACGTATGAAAAGGATTTTGACAGTTACATTTGGATGAATGATTACTTTGGCTAGATTTCTCTTCTGGACTATGTCTGTAAAAGGTGTTGGCCTTTACAAAGTTCAGCACAGAATCAGTCAGTATCTCCATCACAGTGTGGCTGGCAGAAATCCCACCGAGAGCTTCATCTTGAACAGCCTAAAAACTGGGTATATTTCATATTTGGGTAGAAGAGCTCGTGGCTGTGTAGAGCTCATTGCAAAACAAAGGCATCAAAGAATTACAAATTAGCAGGTTAGTACCACAGTACTGAGATAAAATCTCAAAGGCTTTGCTTCAAGGATTCATCAGATCACAGGAAAAAGCTGTGCCACAGGTGCGTAAGCCCTGGTTGCATTCCTCGTTGTGCAGACTGGACACTTTGGAGTTCCTTGGGCTGGGATCTACCAGATGCTCTGTCTCTCTTGAAAGGCAATTGATTTCCTTCCTTCTCTTGGAAAGGCTGGCTTCAGCAAAGGCTGAGTTGCAATGGCAGAGAGTTCACCACCTTGACCCTGAGGGAAGTTGGATATAACTTGGCTGTCTGAGTACAATCAGCACCCAAACTCATACCCCTTGCAGGAATACAGTAATTTCCTCTAAAGTGGCCAAAGGGATTTCACCAAGTTGTTTAGATAGAAACATAAAAAGTGAAGCCATCTAAGAAAAGAACATTTTTGCCAGACAGAATTTTTCCCTTCCTTCAGTAGAAAGTAAAGCTATTATCAAGATGATAAAATTTCCAAAAGTAATTTCAACTTTAATGGGCTTACTGCAGCACCACCATAGGTTATCAAAGGTTTTGTGTTTGCTGTGGGACCAGATAGGTTAGTTTTTGTTTTGCTTTGAGTCAACATCAAGACTTTTACACTCCTTTCCTTGCAAATAGCATTGCATTCAGCTACTCCTAGATGAATATTTATCTCCTTTTACATGGCTACTCAGACTTCAGGCCAATAGAGGATTTTTAAGAACACAGTCAAAATGTGCCAAAAATGGCACTAGTGAAAGTAATCTCCTGCCTGCCTAAACTTTCCTAGTCCACAGCTTGCAAAATGATAGACATCTTCTTGTCTACCATTACCTTTGCCTTGCAAGCACTAGGGAGCTGACAGCCTTTTCAGAGCTCTTATGTTAATAAAAGCCACCCAAACCACACAAATTAGGAGCTTGTATCTCACTGGAACGGTGTCATTTAACTAGTTAATGTTTAGAAAGCCTTTTGATATCCACAGATGAAAGGCACTCTTACAGTTCAAGACATTACTGTTATTACCTACAGATGGTAAGAAGTTCTGCCACAGCTACTGCATGTATATGATGAGAATCTGAAAGCTGGCAAAGTTCCTGTAATATCACAAAAGGAGCTGCAATGATCTTTTACTTAGTCCAGCTCTGTACAGCGAAGGTTTTAAAGGCCCTTGAAAAAATGCAATAAACAGCAGTTTCCCAGCAGATCCAGCGAAATTCTACATAATCTGTCTTGCTTAGTAATTGTGTTAGTGTCAGACCTTCAGCTACAAGTTTTAAAACTGTTCAGCTCCTCTTCTTCTGCTCCAAATACTTTTCTTCCCAAAACAACTATGAAAAAACTAATCTTTCTTTTGGCCATGCCCTCACCAATCCAAATCTCTCTGTGTGGGATGGCCCCAAATCCTCATCTCTTGGGTGCCAAAGCAAGGGAAGCCTGGGTTTGGAGTGGGATGGATGCATAGCCCCAGCAGGGCACAAGGCAGCATAGCACTGCTGTTCCTTATAGCACAGAATTTTGGGGAGTGGTGTGCTGCCAGCTGCAGCACAGCTGCAAAACCTCTCTTTTACAGCCAGCACCTCACATATCAGGCAGTCAGTCACTGAGTCTTGGAGCAGGCTGACAAGCTAAATGTGACATGTCCTGTCCTGGAGCACTGGAGAAGTTGAACTAAGTGGGGAAGGAAATGGAAGGAGCCAAATTCAGGAGCTGGAGTCTGGCTGGAAATAGATTTCCACTGCTCTTCAATGAGCATGGTATAGCCAGGAATGCAGGCACCAGCTGGCTTGCACAGCCCTTAAGAGAGGGAGAAAAAACAGAGTACCATCTCTGGATAACACGATTAGTGTCCAGGGATGCCTGAAATGATAATATAGAAACAATGATAAAGCTTTAACTGAGTTCCCAATCTTTTATCCTGAGTTTGTGCATATTTCTTGATACCGTGAAGGCCACCTACATCACTTCTGGAGCTGGACAAATGGGAAAGGCAATCCTGTCCAAATGTAAAGATGAAGTGATGAGAAAACAAAGTGGACCAGCAGCCCTGGAGCTTTATGTGCCAAAGTCTTTTTTTTTTTTTTTTTCTTTTTAATTTTTTTCTATAAAATATATGACACAGGTATGATTTAATGCCATCACAAAAAAAAAAAAAAACCAACAAAAAACCAACCAACCAAAAAAAAAAAAAAAAAACCAAAAACCAAACCAACCAAAAAAAACCCAAAAGAACCAACAAAAAAACCCAAATCAACCAACCAACAAAACCAACCAGCCAAAAACACCAAGAAAAAGAAAAGAAAAAAAAGGAAGAGGGTTATGCTCTATATTGGTAAAGAAAAGTACTGTTTTGATTTCTCAGGCAGTTAGGATACACATACTTTTAAAGATCAAGCCCATGAAGAAACTGATCAGACTGATCTGGCCTGGAGAGCTCTGCTGGCAGTATGAGAGGCAGCTTGGTCTAGTGGACTGAAAGGCAACAATTCCTGAGGTCTAATCCTGGCTGACACAGAGCCACTGCCTGGCCTTGGGCAAGCTCCTTAAAAAGACATGTCAGGTCAACTTAGGCCTAAAATTAAAGTTTCACCAATATAAGGATTTGCAAATACTTACATCAGTAGAAATGAATATCATCTCTTTATTTTTATTTTTAATTTCTGCGGGGAAGAGTGAAGGAAGGGAAGCAATATTTCCAGTTAGAAGTCTTTTCTGCGCTATTTGGAGCCTCAGCTCTCTGCTAGTGTTGGAGTATGAAAGCAAAACTGGTCACAAATTGCTTCTGCGAAGAAGAATTATATGGCTGTAAGACAGCAAAACATTGATGCAGATTGCTCCTGAGCAGAGAGTGCTTGTAAGGGTTAAAAAATCATTGTCACTCAAGGAATCCTAAGTATTAACTAAGCACATGCTAAGTAGTAACTGCAATTCAAGAACCAGACCCTGCTCTCTGGTGAGTACTTTCCATCACCCTTGCCAGTCTGAATTAGAAGGAAACTTTAAGAGGGGACAGGCAGGGACAGGCAGTGTTTTAGAGCTGATAGGAGTCTGTAAGATGATTTATGCCCTGTGTAATACTAGTTAATATTTATTAGGTTGCTACAGCTTCTTATGATTCCAGTTTTTGCCCAAACTGCTTCATCATAATGACCACTGCTGTTACACCTGCTAGCACTGAATTATGAATAGCCCTTTTTTAGAAAGAGTTTGGATCTGTGAGACATCTCTATTTGAGTGGTAATACTGCAATGTTGCTGCACTCCCGTAAGTGATGAGACTGCCTCAGATAACACCAATTTGTTCAGTGGGTTTTGGGATACTCTGGAGGAAAGTCTTCTTCCCTTACTGGGAAGTGCAGCTTCTTGTTATTGTTTTATACAACTGTGTAGCTCATGGTCTTTCTAGAGGGACCTGGGAATTAGGGGAAAGGATTTGCCTTGGGAAAGAGGCCATGCCCACCACCTTGCAGGAGTCAGGAACCAGCTGTGGGTGGCCTGGTACCCATGGCTAATAGGACAAGAGAAAACTAACTGCCAGACAGGGAAGAATTACAGACAGGGAAGAATTACAGGAATTAATACCCCTATGTCTTACAGGTCCAGAACTGAGATTCCGTCATTGGACAGGAAATGACTGTGAGACAGAAATTAAAGAGGAGGAATAATGTTCAATTTAAAATCTGTCAAAAGTTCCCAGTGACTGTCCTAAACCCCCGCAGAGTGGTATTTTTGCTCATAGTATCTATGAGAGATCTAAAAATGAGTTTCAAGGTAGTAAAACCTGCAAATGCCACCGAGTTGTACAGGATAATTAAGACTAGAGAGGCTGCAAGGTGCTCCGGTGGGATGCAATTAAAGCTGGGTGAACTGAGACCACAACCACACACAAAATGTAAGGTAACACAAATTGTGACAAAACATTTGATCTCCTGGGTACATTGTGGACTTCTAAATGAATGGTGACTCTGGAAGATGATCCAGACATCAGAAAAATAAAGGATGAACAGAAACTCCACTGTTCTGTGCAGGGTGGTGACCTGCTATGTCAAGAAAATCCTTGGGGAAAAAGTACTTCAGAAGGGGGTACCAAAGGCTTGAAAAAACTTTTGTAGCAAGGCAACAAATATGGCATATTTCAAAAGAACAACAGAAAGAAAGTAGTATGTGATGCCTAATGGCTTAATTAATTAAATTAAATCAGGTAAAACTTACACAAAAGAAGCTGACAATGAAACTGAAAACAATGCAGCAATCTGACTTCTTAAGTGGAGAACTCATTGCTGAAAAAAATTTTTGAGCCAAAGAACTGGCTGGGACTTTTTAAAAGCTGTACATGATTATATGGGTAATGAGATCTTTTTCCAATTTTATTAGCATCTTTGATGAGGAGATACAAGCACATATACCACAGAACATAACCTAACCACTAAAATGTCAAGAGTTAGGAGAGAATTTTCCAATGAGCAAGTTGTTCCTAAGTCATCTATGACTGTTTCTTGCATTTAACTGTTGATCATTTTCTTGTTATGTGGATGATGAGGATGGCCATACTGAGTCAGAGCATATCTTGTTGGCCTTATGCCTGAAAGCTGATGCTAAAAAAGCAAGCAGACCTGGATTGAAATATACTGCTTTAAAGCCATCAGGTTTTCTAAGGGCACATCAATTTAGCCAATTATCATCTTCCACTAAAAAGCTGTTGTTAAATATCAATGGATTTCAAATAATTTCTTCAGAAAATGAGATGGAAATGCTATTATGAGATTTGTATTGGTCTAAGTACAATGGGAGAGACAGGAGACAGGTATTCAGCACGTAAAATTAAAAAAAAAAAAGCAAAGTGTTGCTCTAGGCACAGTTTCATCTATCTGACTCAGCACAAATGCCCAAGTATGAGGAGAAATGAACCAGAAGAATCAGCTCTGATCTTCCTGGAGTCTGTTCACAGGGCTGTATTAGGTTGACTCTGTTTTTAATTAATGCTTTCCCTTTCTACATTACACTGGAGACTGTGACTGAACTTTATTTCTCAACAGCAGCCCATGGCAACTGACAAAATCCTGTGGGTAAAAAGCCTGCCCAGAAGTGCTGAGCAGAAACCAGGAGGAAAATGGATAAAAAAGAAAAGCTTCTACAGAAAAGCAAATTATTTACTGCAGACTGCCTTGGATTTAGCCCCTTCTCTTGACTGTTGACAGCCCCCAGGAAGATGATGTGATACGTATGAACTGATCTGCCATTCAGATGATGCCCTACAGATACTTGGTGAGCACACATTTCAGCCAGGCCATTTTTTATCAGCTGATATACTTGAGCATTTGAGGTTCGTTACTGAAGTGCCTCCGTCAGTCACTGAAACCATGTGGTGGTGTTTTTGCTCTTTGACTGACTCATCTCTACAACCAAGACAAGAAGGGCTCCTGGAAAGCCAACAGAGGGGCTGCAAGGGGGCTTTTGTTCTTTTTGGAAAAAGGGGGCTGACGAGAGCAAAAACGCATGCCAGGAAAGCAAGGAAAACCACAAGTCATTTGAAATCTTGTCTTGGTCCTTCATGCAAAAGGATCCCACCCAAATGGAGTTCTGCCTTGCAGCATTAAGTGCCTCTCCATGATTTACATGCCTTTGGGATGTTGCCTCCTCGCTATCTCTACATGCTCTGATGAATCACAATTTGTTTCATGTTTTTCACATCTGACCTCTCATTCAGATCGGAGGGTGTGTCCACTGAAAGCAGCACAGGGAGTCACAGAGGAGTGCTATCTGTGCTCCAAACTGGCAGAATGTGAGCCAGAGCACATCTGGAAGCTGTTTAACTTAAGGTCAGAGTGGACACAACTAAACCACCTGCACTGAACCACAGAGGTGTAATCTCATGGATGGCATGAAGAAAACAGCTCACATCTCTAATTTAGTTTTGGAGCAAAAGAGTCAGGCAAAAAAAAAAAAAAAAAAAAAAAGACAAAAAGAAAACTCCTACCAAGTCCTTTACTTTTCCCAGACAAAATCAATTCATAATTAGGGTAATTTTGTTCCTCCTTTTGTTCGTGGTCCTGGTGATGTGAGGCCTTGGCAATGCCCCAGTCTTTGCAGAGGTCTTCCCAGTCTCTGATTGCTTTAAACTTTTATGTTAGAAAGCCTTAATCATGAAAGAGTTGAAAAATAAAATCTCTGGTTCATGCTGAAGGTCTTTTTTTTCTTGTTATCTTCCAGAAAGTGTCATTTGGTCATGTAAGACACAGATGATCCAGGGAGTAGCTGTTGCTTTTGTTCTAGTTTTCTTAACTCTTCCTTTGATCAACAAACCTGAACAGTTTTGAGCACAAACACTGGACTTTAGTCTCCCTGAATTCACACAAAACCACCACATGAAAGCAGGTTATCTGTTATTGTTAAAGATCAGGTAGCCCATTACCTTGGCATTTCACACACACTCCTCTCTCCCCATGAGGCAAGCTAAGTCTGTACCACTATCTCCAACACAAAGCGTCTCAAGACACCCATCATTTGCTTCATTGTTTAAGGTGTGATTTAGGATTGCAAAGCAGAACCAATTTTAAAATCAGACCCCAGTATGTGTCACTTGGGACTGCTTTGGCATCCGTGGAACTTTAGAAGCAAAATGAAATAAAGCTTCACACAAAAGTTATAAATTTTAACTCTAAATTAGTAATAAAAGAAATTTTGATCTCTCTTATCTCCATTTTGTAGCTTCAAATCCAGTAAAAAGTTAAAAGTGAGAGAAAAAGTAACTTTTGGTTAACATGACGTGTGCTCTACAGAAGATTATGATCATCTACCAAATGTTTTGTTCAAATTCAATATCAAACTTCCTTAAAAGGACTTACCATTCACCTCTGAAAAGCATATCTTTAAGGATTATCATTGAAACCACATTCATACAATCATCACTTACACCAGCAAAAAGAATCCTCCACACCAAAATAGAAGTAACATCATCAGAACACCAAACGAAAGTGGACAATGTACACACAATCTACCCCTTGACCCTTCACTACAGTCACAACAGCCAAAATTCCCCATCATCACCCCACTCTCCAGCCCTGTCTAGTCCATGTTATGCCTATTACATCTCCCAATTAATGTCCTTCTCTCAAATGCCTCAGGTCCCCATTTAGGCACCAGTTGTGGTGGTATGACCCTGCCTGGAGACAAGATGCCACTCTATCCCACCCCTTCTCAGCTAGACAGGGGAGAAAAAAATATAAGCAAAAGCTTGTGGATCAAGATAAGGATGGGGAGAAATCATTCACCAGTTTCTGTCATGGGCAAAATAGACCTGACTTGAGGAAACTTAACTGATTGCCAATCAAATCAGAGTAGGATAATGAGAAAGAAAACCAAATCTTAAAACACCTGACCCTGCCATTCTTCCCAGGTTCAACTTTACTCCTGATTTGTCTACCTTGTCCCCTCCGGCAGTGAAGGGGGACAGAGAATGGGGGCTGTGGTCAGTTCATCACAGCTGTCTCTGCCACTCCTTTGTCCTCACACTCTTCCCCTGCTCCAGCATGGGATCCCTCCCACAGTAGACAGTTCTCCATGAGCTCCAACATTCCAACATTCCAAGAGCTCCATGAGCTCCTCCTTCCAAGAGGCTGCAGTTCTTCAGGACAGGGTGTTTTACCATGGTCTTCACCACGTGCTGCAGGGGAATCTCTGCTCTGACACCTGGAGCACCTCTTTCCCCTCCTTTTTCACTGGTCTTGGTCTCTGCAGGGTTGTTGCTCTCACATAGTCTCTCTTTGGCTGCAATTTCTGTTGCACAGGATTTTTGCCTCTTCTTAACTACGTTATCCCAGAGGTGCTGCCAGCATTGCTGATGGGCTTGGTCTCCTTCCTATCCCCACCTGAGAGTGGCACATTTGTGTGCGTGGGAAAAACGTCAGTTTAAGCCTTGGGGTGAAACCTAAGAATTGTGCTGAAATATTACTGCAAATTCCCCAAGCAAAGCAGAGACATAAAACAAAAGATGGACCTGATCCTGCTGCTGTTGAAATCAAAGAAAATATTTTAAAGGAGGAGGACAAAGAGAAGGAGAGGGTCCACTACAAAAAAATCACAGATTAAAATAATGTTGTTCCTGTGCGTTCATTTACATCCATGCATTAAGACTGGACCAGCATCACACCGAAAATTGTAACTTTCACCCAACAGTTTTACATTTATGACATCTATTATACCTGGACCTAGCTAAAATATACTGACATTTTTTGAAGAGACAAGCACCAATGCAAAGAACTGGGTTGAGTGAGCATCTATATTTTGCCCCCAGGATTGTGAATTTTGTGCCCAGGTGTTCTTTCAGTGAATCAATGTTACCCGTGAGCTGTAGCGAAATGCATCCATGTTCATTTCATTGAACACTGGCAATTTTATTTTACCTGTTTATGGCATTATTTTTAATTTCCAGCAGTTTTGTGGTTGCATAGTTTCCTCTTCCACATCAAATAGCTCACTAAACTCACCAAGAGCCAAGAAATTACTGTCAGCTATTTTTTACTTCTGTAACTAACAGCAGGGTTCTTTCTATTTTTCTCATAAAGTTAATGGATGTAGCTTTTCCATTGCCACATTTATAAACAATTTGGTTTAGAAGCTACTAAAGCATACTTGCAAAACATCATTTAGAGAGCGAAAGTACAGTATTTATGCAATATAGTGTTTATATCTGTGGAATGACAGACATGCTGTTTAAGAAGATGTTGCCTTTCTGTCAAAAATTAGGCACTTGGCTATACTCAACAGTTATTCACTTGTTTATTGGTAGTTGTTATTTACATACCTCCTGTCTAATCTCAGTATTCAGAGTTGTAGGCTTGGGAACCAACAGAGATACCTGTTATCATTTGCTGAGAAGAAATAGCAGCTCCTGGCTTGCTAAACTATCAGAGCTACCCAAATATCCTATTAATGTGTTTGGTGTTTTTTTTTATGTATAGATAATCAGCCCTCTTTCCTTTTGTTATTCCGTCAGTTCTGGCTTATGTTGTGTTCGTTTAGTTTTACAATCACATGCAGACATGTATCCACCTCTACCAGCACATAGATACCTATAATTAATGGTAGGGGAATAATAAAAGTCCATTGTGCTTTTACAAATTATGTGTCAAGTTGCACCTGCCAAATTCTGTCTCATTACACTTGAGCATGTGTCAGTTCAGTGTAAATAAAGTGGAGTTTTATTGCCCTTATTGTTGATTAAACTCGTAGTAGCTGAAATGAAGTGGAAAAGATGTTTGTGAAAAGGTTGTTGTTTAAGAAGAAAACAGTTGCACCTCTTAATAATAACCAAGTCCTCAGATAACCATATCAAAGTTTGCAGAGAAAGAAAGATGAGAGATGGAGATAGAAGAGAAAATAGGGTAGAAGGATGAATGGGAAGAAGCTTTGGGTGATGGGGCTATCAGGCTAAAAAGGACCAAACAGTGGTGAGGGGCAAAATACGGTTAGGTCACCTGTATGTGTGTCTCTGAAAAGCTGATGAGAAACAGTTTGTTTTCTCTTGCTTTTAAAAGTTAATTCAAAGAGTAACCCCATGAAAATACAAAACTTTGTTCTGAAGCATAATCTCTTTTTACTGAGAAGGCGAGTCCAACCCCTGAGTATTGCGTCTTTTGGCAAAACATCATGATTTCCATAGGTTGTTTTGAGGACATTGCAACATTTTGGCCATTTGAAATCAGATCAAGTTGTATCTTAGTTTACAAGCTGTCAGTCCAGACCCATATTCTTTTTAATAACAACAAAAAACATGTTCAGTTTTTCTGGCTTTTACTTTTTATTTTTGTTGTATCATAAAGACTTGATTTGGACTAGGTTTTGGATGCTTTCTTTCCCCTCAAGCACTTGTACAGAAAAAAAAATGGTTTAAATTTAACAACAACAACATGTTAATATATGCCGTTTGCCTGCTGTCCATACCACATGGCTGCAGAGGTTCCCTAAAACATAAACTTAAAAGTCAGAAACTATATAGTGCCCAAGATCTTCATCTGGTGTAAATTAGCACCCAAAGAATATGCCAGTCCAGACAATTTTTCTCTTCCTCATCTTGCACATTAGATTCAGAAAGAGCACTGAGGAATAAAGGAGCTGAAATTCCGCTCCTCCTTCATTTACTTAAGTATTGATTATGTGTGCAGAGAAATAGACTGGAAAGTGGCAGTGGTCTGCAGTACATGGGAGTATTGGAACAGAAAACAAACCCCATAAAATTGTACTGATCACTAATACTGGAAGTTATCACTTCTTACTGTTGTTACCTAAAAAATTTGCAGATGTAGGACACCAAGGGGAACACATGAAGTAACATACCAGGGGGTAATTTGGAGAGGATAAAAAAAATAGCAGAAAAGTTCCTTACATTGTGGAAACAGCAAACATGAAACCTTTGTCCAATGTTTGTAGCTCTAGGAAGTAGTATAGTGTAAAGAAAAGTAAAATCAGAGGTTATCTGTTTTTTCAAAGAGACTCCTCTGTGCTCAGAATAAACCAACAGGGAAATGGCATTCACTGTAAACAGCTGTTCTCACTGTCTGTATTTCAATCATTCTCCCCTGTTGGGAGCACAATACATTCATATGTCAGCTGCAAGAATCAACCGGTATTACAATGTTCTTTGGTCTATTGGTAAAATGGAAACAAGTACTGCAAAATACATGCTTTAGGGTTCCTGCAGCAACCCAAATATCAGAGCACATGTTCCAGAGAATAGCAAGATAACAGGATCTCGCAATGATAACTGGTATTAGAAAAGCAAAGAAGAGGTTGTGGCAAAACAGAAAACTGACATTTCTCAGGGACAAATATCTTTGTCTCCAAAACCCAGCTAGAGCTGAGTGAGGGTAAGAGAAAAATTCCCACAGTTCCATCTCTCACTCCCCCATCTCTGTCATTGATATTTGCTAAAAGGAAGTTTGTAGAAAGTGAAAATGTTCAGTAAAAAATATGACTCTCAAACATCCAGGAAACAGCTAGCCCCAAGTATGCACAAGGACACTGAATGAATAGTTGTCTGTTTTAATGTTGTAGATCAAATTTTCTAGGAAAAAGCAAACAACTTTAGCAGCAGGTGGCTAAAGCATAGCCTTCAGAAAGCTTTGTCTGGCAAATAAAACATGGTTGCAAGCTATGTTATTTGCACTTATTGATTCACTGAAAGGAGTTACCTTATGTTTAATTCAAAATGTAGTCCTAGCTTGGACAGGCTTAGAACAATCAAGTTTTACAAATCCATTTGTTTAAGTGACTCTCATGGTGGTTGTTCACATTGTTCCCTATGTTGCTTTTAGATTAGCTCTCTTCTCACTGACAGAGACAAGAGCTGAAATAGAAGGGTGAGTGAGGGGGGAGAAAGGTACTGGCATTCACAGGAGAGAGCCACATCTGGTGGCAGGATGTGGGGCTATGGATCAGCAGGAGATCAGGCAACCAGTATCTCAGAAGCCTCAAGAAGCAGCACCATTCTTTTCACCTACCCAGCTCCACTTCATGGCACCACATATAAAATCAATATCCTCAAAACAGGCTGTATTGCATCTCCTTAAGCATTACTTTTTGCCTTATTGATGAAACAGTTAAAAAAAAAAAAAAAAAAAAAAGCTTATGTTCTTATTTCTCCACATTACCACCTCCTGCTTCCACTTTTTTGTTTTGCTTAGTTTTTTTTTCAAGGAAAATACCACAGCTCCTACACAACCAGAATAAATTACATCCCTCAGACAGAAGGCTGTTCCTTTTACAGGTTGGTGAGTGCACTCATTAAGTGATCAGCTCTCCATCATCACAGTGGTGATGTTCTTGCCAGTTACTGACATCTGTAAAACGTGGGCACTAATGATTCATCAGAATGGGTTAATTTCAAAGGAAAAGGTCACTCTGAGTATGCTACAACATTAATTTGCTAATCTGGTTGGGTAATTTGCTAATCTAGTTGGCTCAAGAGCCCCTGGAAACAAGGGACTTGCTTTGTCATTATTGCAGAAACAAAGTTCAGTGTCAAAGTTTCAGATTGATTTTTGTGCCAAGGAAGAAATACTATCCTCAGTCCAGCAGGACATACCAAACCACGGGCAATTCAGTGCAAGCAGAGCTCTACTGTTTCCACATTACACTGCTTCTAAGTTACCTAGAAATGTTGGGAATAAATAAAAAACACCTTACATACCCACTACAGATATTTGCATTTTAAAATAAATGCAAAATCCCATCCAGAGCTTCCTGCAGAAAATTGCATCCAAAAATACTTGCTCCCCAGCCACTTTTCATTGCTAAAATCAGCTGCACCTTTTCAAACTTACCACAAGACTTTGTACAGAGAGATATTTCTATGGTTGTGGTCACATTTTAGTTTGCTTCAGCTTAATTTCTCCTAATGAGTACTTTGATAAGGAAAGAGACAAGGTGGGTTATGAATAGGCAACTGGACAGAGTACCTCTGCTCTGCCCCAGGGCACCTGTTTCTCTCCTTTTCAGTCAGCTTCCTCACAAAAAGTCGAGACAAACTTCCAACTTTTTCATCCATTTTCCAATATCTCCCTCACCAACATCTTAGTGCTAACAGTGGCTAACAGCTTACTTTCATGACAGTATCAGCTAAAATAAACACCGTGCTATCACTTGAAGTTTCACCAGGCTCCCTTGGGAGTGCAATGCTGGCAGTTACACAGGGAAAAGGCAGCCTCAGCTGTTGATGCAAAGACACAGAATGCTTCAAAACCAAACCCAGCACAGTGTTCCAAGGTTTAAATAACAACAGAAGAATGTGGAGTCATAAGATTGGAGACTGAGATGAAAACCATGTTGAGATTTCACTCCACAATGCAAAAATACTCCAAAAAAGTCACTAGATAATGGCAACGGCACATCTCTGGAGCAAGCACAAATTATGAGAAGTGCTTCTGCTCAGCCTTTTGCCCTCCATGCAATTTGGGACTGAAGCAACAGTGCAAAGAAAGACCATGCATTTAAACTCAAATGTGGAATAAGAAAAATTTGATCTGTTAATTTAGTTAATTTAAATTGTTTTGTTCAGTTATGTGTGTGCATATAGATGCACACACACGAGACAGCTCACAAACAGTCCCCTTCCTCCTGTGCTTCCACCCTCATATCACCACCCACCTGCTGAAAATGTGCCCTGCCATGGCTGGCAGCAGACCATGCAGAGCTTCTGATATCAACAGACAATTTTTAAAGAAGTAGGCTTGCTGTCAGCAGCAGGGTTAGTACTTGTCTTCTCTACAAGAGTTGTAAAGATATTTAATGTCCTCCAGGTTAGGTGCTGCTGCCATCAGTTATATCACTCCAGGCATGGTATTTCTAACTATAGACTGATGTGGTGCAAGGTCAGCCAAGGGTGAGTAGAGCTTAGACCAGAGCAAAGACATAGATATCATTTTGAGAAGCACCACGGTAAAGCATCAGGTTTTGACATAGCACCTTTTATGAAGAATGGGTAAGACCGTCACCACAAAGCAGCAAAGAAGGTTATATATGTTACTGTCATAGACACACCAAACCATGCCATCACAGTTATGCTGCTGGGCAAGGAAGAGTGACCAGGACTGCATGCTTCCTTTGCTTTTTAAAGGCCTTTTGTAGCTTTCCTGAAAAATCACGGAGACTTGGATTTCACGAGACACCATGAGTTGCAAAGCATACTCTGATGTGGACCTTACACATTGTGCTCAAGTTCTGTACATGAAAACTCTGTGGACTACAAGCAAATGGTCAAGGTTTTCTGAGACAGTCTATGAAGTATTCCAGGCTTAAGACTGTGACCAACAGATCAATAACTTGGAATAAGGCACAGAAGATTCCCCTAAATCAACTTTCAGGAGATGGTCCACTGATAATATTACTGGGCATCTGATTGATTCTAAATTATGCAGTGGATAACAGCAACAGTGTTTCAGTCAAGGCACTTTTGCTCCTTAAGTAGCTATTCTTTAAAAGGTAAATTTTCTTAGCTATTAACCATGACCCTTTTAGAGGTATGCTACCCAGCTGCTTAATACATATTGGTACACTTGCAGATGTTGTGCCTTACATTGAAAGACCTACAGAATCAACCAACATGGAGAGAAATGCTAAAGCTACATGGCTACAATTTTCAAAAGTAATTTCTGGATGTCCCTGATGAAGCCTTGTCAGGAGTCACTTAGCTGGATTTTGAAAAAGCTACCTAGGTACTCTGTATCCAAATCCATATATTGTATCCAAATATAGTCTGACTTTTCATCAGCTGGACCAAAACTAGTCACAATTTAATAGATATAAAACCTAAAAATTCTGGAACAAGGAAAACAAAGATCACAGGAATTTTAATCCTAACCACATGCCAGTGGATATTGCACTCGAACTATGCTGTAAATCATTAAGTAGCATCCACAGGAATAAACTGCTCAGAGATAGGAACAAGACAGGAAAGCAATCATTCTAATTACATGCTTTACCTTCTGTTATTATCCTCCAAAATCCTCCCTTTTTTCTTGAGTTGAAGGGAAAATGCATGATGGATTAAGACATTAATGGACACAAAGATTATCTCAACAAAAGTGATGAAGAGAAAATACAAGAGGAGAATCTTGGCAAAATATGTTCCAAGTTGGACTGACTGTGTTCTAGAGTAGTCTGAAGCATCTATTAAAACTGGTTTGGGCAATATCTGACATAAGGAATATATTAATACATTCCTGAAGATCAGAAGGTTAACAATGTCAGTGTTTACCATATAACTCAAAGGTACAGAAATGCCATTTTTTCAAGTTAAAAAAAGTTTTATTGAGATCCTATGTCTGTTCTGTACAATACACATACAAAAAGAGACATGCAGAGTGAGCACAAAAAGTTAATTTTAAAAGTTGCAAAAGGCAGGACTTGGTTAAGTTAAATTTCTAACAACACTTCATCTTGCACTTGGGTGCAACCGTGGGGATACCATCTCTTCTGAGGTATCACCTGTACATCTGTATGTAATAAATAGATAGATCTGATATATCATAGAACAGAAGATGTGAACAGGTGCTCCACAGGGAATAACAGCCTCTTATGATTTGTGCATGAGTTCTCAAAGGAAACTAATTTCTTCCAGTTCTTCCAATGATAATAGAGCCCCTGTTTCAACAGTGGCCTCACTACTTGGGTCATTTCGTGGCAAAATTAAAACTTATGATACTCACATGTAGTTATAGAACAGCCTTGTTTGCTTGTTGACTTTGCAAGTGAATGGGAGAGAGAAGAGGAACCTATTGTGCATTCTTAAAAATAAATTTTTAAGTGCTAAAATTGGCCATATTAACACTGATGTCCTTCCTATTTCCTCCAGTAAGGGTAATTTCTGTAAGAAATGTCAGCTTTCAAAATACAGCAATTTCTCTCATATAAAATGCCCTCCTTTTGTTACAGAGTGCATTTCTTCTCCTCAGTTTTCTCCACCTTACAAAGAAATTACTGTTTTCTGCTCCAGTACTAGAAGTATTTATATTAAGGCAGAGTTGAAGAATAAAGGTTTGGTCAAGAAGGTGCAAATTTCAGAAAAGTTGCAAGTGATTGAAAACCAGAGGCTAGGAAATTGTTGCTCAGAGTTAATGATAGCAGTAACTATCCTATTGCTTTGGCTAGTCTTGCTTCAAAGCAGATCTGTATTTTCTCATCGAGGTTTTCTATATTTGCACATGCTTCCTGGAACAGGTCAGAGCCATAGAGCCACATCTCACATCTTTTACAAGACAGAATCTTCTTTCCCTTCTCTTGGTACTGCTCTGTGCGGCTGCAGGCCTGAAGACAACTTCCATCATTTGGAAGCAGATTAATCCATTTACAAATAAGTTTTGCCTTGAGTGTAGAAGAGTCATGTGAGGTGGCTCAGTGTGGAGCTGTCTTCAGTCCAGCAGGACATACCAAACCAGAGGCAATCCAGTGCAAGTAAATCTATATTGTTTCCACATTAAACTGCCTCTAAGTTACCCAGGGTATACCAGTTACCCCACCAATCTTATTCCACGTAGAAAAGCTGATGTAAAAACTGTATATTTTAAAAAGAAGCTGACTATAACTAATTCTCATGCACCACTCCATTATGGTAGATAATGAGATTTCACATTTTATTTTACTGATCATAGAGTCAGGGATTTAAGTGCCCTTGTCAGAGCACACAATGAAGCTTTATGAAAATAGGTATGATTTTATTACTAAAAACATAAATCAGAATATTTTTTCTCAAGAAGTTCTGCCACAAATATATGACAACATGCCAGTCAAGACAATCCATTTCCTCATGCCTTAGTTTGCACTCAACTTCAGCAAAAAATTAATGGCATGTGACTGCCTGATAGCTACCACAAAATTTATTTCCCATATAGTAAGTATTAAAAACAGATAATCCTTAATGTTGCAGCTTACAGAAACATCACAAAGGAGTTCAAGTGCTCTACACTCTTGGTAGGAAGTGCAGAACCCAGGACATGATTTCAAATGAACCTCCCATTTCCTAAATTATTTTGTAAGTGATCCTGCATAGTTGAGAGTCATGAAGCAGATAAATGAAATGGAGAGTTTCGAAGTTCTGATTTCAAGTATCTACCTCCCTTAATGACCCTTATCTTAATGAAGAGGTAAATGAGACTTCCAGAATTAGATACTTTTAAATATCTTGAATAGCTTTTCATGGTCCATTTTGGGAACATTTCCTTGTCCTTAGAAGCCACCAGTTTGCACAAGTAGCTCTGTTCACTAACAGATGACAAAGTTTCACTTAATTTGATTTCCTTATTTCTTATATTTCTCAGACAGCAGAACACCATTTTCAGTTCCATACATAACCATGGCTGTTTTTCTTTAGTGTATACTAAAAGGTAGTGTCTTCAGGGAGCTAAAGATATTTTTTAGTGCAGACAAGTTGGCTTTCACAGGTGCTAGGAGGATAGTCTGCTAATAAATGAAAATATTTTTCCTCTGGAGCAAGACTTACTTCTAAATTTCAGCTTTTAATCCCAGTGATAAAACTGTTCAACACAAAAGGGAAGTAGAGAGTATTAAATAAATTTAAAAAGTATAGGTATACAATATTCTTGCTCAGAAATATTTTTTATTTTTTTAAATTTAAAGGCAAACTAAGGCAAACATATTTGGATAAATATGAAAGAAAAGAAAGGGAGAAAAGGCGTGCACTGAAGGTGAAAAGAAATTTTCAGATTGCAAAATATAAGATGCTGATAAGAGGAAACAACATAAAACATGCATTTGATTGACATAACCATGAAATTATAACTGCATCTTTTGCTTCCAGCACTCTCTTGATGAATATTGTGTTTAAATGTATGTCTGCAGACTTGCACAACATGTTATGTGTATTTATGTCTTTACCTTCCATTTTGTTCCCTCCATTTAAATTTACTTTTGGTTTTAGCAAACATACACTAAATAAAGGACTTTGTATTGGAAGGTATCTCCTGCACAGAAATGCCTGTGCATTCATTTCTCAATGCAAAGTATCCCTTATTTTGTCTCATTTTCCAATTGCTCCTCATCCAACTCATCAATCTGTCCAAGAGTGTTAAAAAGCCTTCTGAAGCTGGACAAATGTACCAAGTAGAGAAAGGTGGAACTACTTTCTAAAACACAGATACTTTGCTATTATGTCTTTCTGATGACACCCTTCCTAAACTTATTAATTAAAACCCCCAACTGATGGAAAAGTGATTTGATTTATTACTTTTTTTTCAGCAGTCATATATCTAGCCTTCTGACTGGAAAATATAGGAGGGGTAGTGCCAAGAGAGGCTCCTTTTCAAATTAGATGTTAGTTCACATTTCTATGAACTCAGTCTTACCTCCTGCCTTATGAGAAAAGTTTCACTCAAAAGCTAAGTTTGAAACCTCCTCCAGAATCAAGGGTACAACTGTGTATTCAGTGTATCTTAAATCTAACTAATACCTTTTCCCCTGTTAGTTACAGACCTGCTTTTAATTATTGTGCTGTAGAACTAATGCTGGCAACCAATTCTCACTCACATGGAGATTTTCTAATACTAGTTTCTCGAACATTGTCCTCATACTGATGAAAAAAAAAGAGTGTACTCAGTTGTTACAGCTTAGCTGTTTGGGCAGACCAAAAACCAAAGGACAGAATTATTTACTATTACCCCACACAAAGGGAAGATAAAAGGGGATTAAAGACTAGAGACTTGAAGCTGGAAATTAAAAAAAATGTAAACAGATTTACTAGCGCGGGGGAAAGACAATAACATAGGGGATAAATAACAAAAATACAAATATACACAACTATATGTATCCAATCCAATCTGGATGCTGGCAGGGATAGGTGCCTGAGGGCCCCTTGTGTCAGGGCCAACTCAGGAGGGGGGGTCCATGGCTCTTCCCAGCACCTGATGGATGTGGGCTCTGGAGAGGAGGTGGGGAAGAGCAGCACAGCGAGGAGTTGGGGATAGAGAGAGAAGGGGCTGCCGGGCTGCCCGACCTTCTTAGAGTATGGGCAGGGAATGTGAGGGAATAGAGCCCTCTGTGTTCCACCCTGTCAGAGTCTGAAAGGCCTCCTTCTTTGGTTCCTCAAACTATGAGATCAGTTTTGAGCTTAACTGATGGGCTTAAAATAAGCAAATATGGCATTTAGGTATCTAGACTCTAGGCTATCACCAATATTTGTCCTCTAACATCTGGAAAGTTAGTCCTTGATAGTCTTAAAGGCTTCTAGCAGCCTCTCCAATTAATATGAGAGGAATCTTTGTTCACATCTATTTTTAACTAAAAGATAAATAATCAAGATGAATTTAGTGCTAAAGACAAAAGATATCATTCAGCACACACTAACATAAATGATACAGTCATTTAAAATAAAAACAAAAAAATCAAATTACTTCAAACTTTTGAAGCTGATGAACAGTTGTAACAATCAGGAGAAACATTACATTTGCTATGGTCTCTCCTAACTTCAATTGAACATCACAGAGAAGTCACTCTATGAGAAGTCACATATGCATCTCATTGATGCACTCTGAGGAGAAAGACTAATAAACAACACAAATTCAGCTGCCAACACTGAGCATATAAAAGTATTTAAATTATAGCAGAGCTGGAGTTTAAATAGCTGAGGCACAAGTATTTAAGAGATGACCTTCTTTTGAATGGTGACATGACTTTCCAATTATCCATCAAGCTCTGTGTATTTGATACATTTATCACATATAAATCCATTAATATTAATACAGTGGAGAACAAGGTTTTATTCATTGTGAGCTAGTCTCATTACCCCATTGTGCATTATTATAGAGACAGTCACCTTTTGGTGCTTCACATCTAATGGGCTTCAAGAGTGAATGATGCTTACCTGTCCTAGCTAACACTGATAACAAAAGATGCCCATTTATAGCAGAGGAATACCTGCATACCAAAAAGAACATATTCTTACTCAGTATGACCATAACACTTATCCCAATTATATTTTCACTTTTGGACATAGCACACACCTCTATCTAGCTAGTGGTAAGGGACATTGCTTCTCCATAACAGCCTCTGTGGGTGATAATTAGCTGCTGAGATTTGTTTCTGTCTGCAGACTACTTTGCTTTTTCTTGCCTTAAGTCTAAAGCCATAGTGCATTGTGGTAAAAGCATTGTAAAGGTGTCTGTAAGGAGCTGGTGTAGACAGAAAATAAACTACAAATTCCTGCCATCATGGAGACAGACCTATGCAGATTAAGCAAAAACAGAATAAAAAAAATAGCTGGTAGGACAATTAATGACTACTTCTGGGAAGAGGATGTGAGTTTTACCTCCTTATTTCATAACAACCTCCAAAATAAGTGAGTGCCCTTAGGAAAATTAAAGATACATTTGCTTCTTACATTTCTCTAAAAAGTAATTATTTATATATATGGATGATAAGGAAAAAAAAGATAATTCAGACTAACAGAACTGTTGAACATTGACTAGATAATCATTCTTATGCAAACTCAGGCTGACTATATAATCAATACAAACACTGAAGGGCTCTTCTGAAGGTGATGGAGATGAGAGGAGGGAGAAGGATTCCTGTTTAAAGACGAGAGGATACAAGAAACATCATCAAGATGTGAGAAGGAAGCCAAACGTTAGGATGATGTGCAGGGTCTCTGGAGCTTGGAAGGAGAACAAGGATGAGCACACACAGGGAAAACGAGATTGTATGATAGTCATAAACCAAATGAGCAGCTGTATTCCCACCCTTTCATACTCAAAGCTACACAGGTACATTCTGTGATCATAGACAAAATACCATCCAAGGAGCTATTGTCTCTTCAGGAAAGTAAGAACCGAAGTGATAAGGAGAAAGGCAAAAAAATCTCAATCAAGCGGATGAACAATAACAACAAAACCAACATAAAACTGAGTTTGTGTAATTTTTACTTCATCGCCTGTTGCTAAAATTTTGCTATTCTGAAGTTTGCAGGTTGCCTAAGGAAAGCTGAAAAAACCAAGGTATTCCAAGGACAAATGAGAAGCAAAATCAAAATATTAGAGGGCTCAAAATACAGAGTGCATGGCTAAAAGAAGACCAGATTTGAACAAGCATCTCCTTTACCATGAATATACTTTCAGATCTTTAACTAAATAGGCAGGGAAACTCCGGAAAGAGTAAGTGTTCCAAAACAACATCTCAAGGTGTGAAGGACCTGAAATACTACATAATTTTTGAGGCTGACATACTCATAGAAGCATATCTTGCTTTTAAACAGTACCAGATTCATCAGGAACAAACAGGAGGAAAAGAGGCAATGGAGAGTAATTACAAGAGAGTGACTTATGCTACCTCCCTTGATCAACCATGGCTACATACCACCGAAGAAGAAATGTAAAAAATGTTTAAGGAGATGACAAGCATCTCTTGGTGCTTGTTGACAATGGAAATGTTGGCAACATTTCTTTACTGAGACAGAATTTGTTTTTTAGAAATTAAAAAATGAAAATATGTGTAGTAACATACCATATGGGAATTTCTGAGTTGCAGCAGAAAATATGAAAGCCTGACAAAAATTGAATGCTTAAGAAGAGTAAAGAAAAGCGAGAGATAGAGGCAAGAATAATAATGAGCTTTATTAAAAAGAAGAAATGCAGAGTGCCTCTTTTTTTCTCCTCACAGAACTGTAGTCATAACTATTGAAGACAATTAAAGGCTTCAGTTCAGATAAAAATCCCTGAGCACTAAATGCTATGCACACACTCAGAGAGGATGAGAAATGATTGCTGCCTAAAGCACTTGCATTCCAAGAGGACAGGACAAAGGATAGAAGATGAAATAGGGGCACAGAGGACTCCCTCTTGAAAGATGCTGTATTCTTAGGTGATGAATCAACAAAGCTCTTAAATATTCAGAGTCAGTCATTGTGCATAGTTCAACATAACTGTTTCAAGCTAAATACGTGCTTAAGTGTTTTGGTGGCCCAAAGCCAGGCTGCTTGGCAGCTGACAGGACTGAGCCCAGGAGTTGTCTCATCTGTGGCTGTGCTGAGGACCAGCAAAGGAAGAAATGCAGCCCATTGATCTTATCAATATGAGTCCCAGTGTCACTACTACACTGCTATTCTTCTCAGGGACACCTAGAAGCACATGCAGTGTCAGGTCCACCCATATTTTCAAGGCCAGTCCTTTTAATAAATTTAAAAAATGGCCAAGACATACAGGACTACATTTTTAAATAAAGAAAACCTCATCTTCCAACAACACTTCTATGCTGTGCATGTGGCAAAACCACAGAAAAATATTCCAAATATATATAATTTCCCCGAGAGACATTTGAACACTTGAAAACATTAAATTACCAGGTTCCACTATCCAATCTTACAAACATAGCTGCGTGGGGCAACAGGAAAGATGGCAGAGAGTCAAACTGCCCACTGGGTGGCATAAATTAGCAAAGAAACATTTCAGAGAGACTTAAGTATAGAAAATATTGCACAGTTTTCTTACTTAACACAAAACTGTCACAAATACTGTTATATACTTGCATGTCTTTTTCAGCTGCACCAGCTAAGCAGTTTGAAGAATTCAAGCTACATCCAGGATGCTGAATATATCTGGATAAAACAGAACACACACTACCCAGGAGACAAAAGAGTCAGGGCACTTTTGGTGAGCAGAGATTTCCTTAATGAAGACACAAACTGCACTGAATACTGTGCCCTGACAAAACCTGCCCTGCAACATGCTTATCCCACCACTGGGGAGAATAAACATGGGAGGAGGGATGGGGAGAGGAATAAGTTTCTTGCAAATGAGTTCACTATCATAGGGAAAAGACAGAATTTTCCTCCACAGAAAGCAGTTGAAAATCAGCAGGCTGGGGATGCAACTTTCTCTATCAGCATCTCCTAAGGTTGGGGAAAAGCAGCTTTCTTCTTAAATAAATTTCAAGAATAGTGCAAATTAAGATGAGTTCTGCGATGCTTCGTTCTGTTGAACTAAATGCATTTTCTCCTCGGTTATGTTGCCACTTGAAAATGTATATTGCACAAGTCCCTAAGCACAATATGTCTCCATGAAATAATTATTATGAACCTTTAATAAGACTTATACAGTGCTTTCTGCTTTATCATAACAAGTAAAGGCTAGGTAGTCTACATCTGTGTAACTCTGCCATACTGCTTGTTCTCTCTTGGGGTACATGCAGCCACAGAGGTCTTTCAGAGGAATGAAAATAAGACAGGAACTATAAATATCTGATTGCTGATAGGAACTTTCAGAAGCTCTTAAACAGGAGACAGCACCTCTGAAAAGCTGGTTAGCAGCATTTCTCACTCTGGAAAACACCTCTCCATGAAATGTTTAAATTTTCAGCTTCTTTGGTGGCTACTTGATGAAATTAACGCCTGTCCGAGCTTAGCAAATTTCAGAAGTGGCACCAGTCATTTTGGTTATTGACAGAAAGTATTTAGAAAGAACTGTATAATGAGCTGATGGACTCACAGTGGTTCTCATGAGAGAATGAAAAAAAAAAAAATGGGCACAAATAAAAAAGAATAGCTGATGAGAAACTTCCTATCAAGATGAAACAAAGCCTTAGCATTGTTTGCCTGAGTACTATTGCCCATGCAATTTCTAGACTTTATCTTTTTCTCTTCTGTCTTCTGAATAATACAGGTGCCACAGACCACCAATAGTGGACTCAGAGGACTTAGATTCCTTCCTTTGCAGTTGTTCCCTGGGACATTACACTATTTGCATTCCTCCTATTTTTTGATTGGCTTTATATCACCACTAGTTTGTAAGAATTGCACTTCACTTCCCTGCACACTTCATATTGTGACAGGAAAAGAAAAGAATGAAAAGCATTTTTAGACCCACTAAGAAAGAAGAGGTGAAAGGAATAAGACATAAGCGTCCCTGAAGGAAAGAACACTATTAAAAATAAAGATGAAAAAAAGAGTAAGCTTCAAAACTACTCAAACATACAAGGCTGCTTGTATTAAATATAAGAAGGAACATATCCCTAGGTTTTCATAAAGGGATGAACAACTCTTTCAACTTTGAAAAAAGTTCTCTGCTAGCAGGTGTATACATTTGTAATAAAAATATATATTAACAGTGTGCCTTTTACCCATGGCCCTCATGTTGCTTTAGAAGGTGTAGCTCTCACGGTTGTTCATAATCAGATGAACAGCATAGTTTAATTAGGTCCATCCATTCCTAATAAAAAGAGGAAGGGAAGCTGAACAGCCCATGTTCCAAACACTTGTATTGAGACTTCGACTCACAAAATCATTAGGTTGGAAAAGATTATCAAGTCCAACTGCAAACCTCACACTGTCAGGTCCACCATGTCCCTGAGTGCCATGAGTTGACTTTGAACTCATTACTACACATGCATAAAGTGGTGCCGTTCAAACTCCTTGCACAAGCAGTTTAACCAGCAGTGAAACAAATACTGACATGTGTGTAGAAATAAGGCTTGGGAAATGGAAATTCGGTTGATTTTGCTGTGGGTATTTAAAGTATAACAGACAAGGTAGCCTCTCATTTATGGTTACCATAAGACTGGTAGTATTTTGAGCATAATTACATCAAACATTATGAGTTCCTTTTGTACTTCTACAACTCTAGGCTCAATTAAAGAGACTTTAACTGTAGGGACCCTTTAACAATCCTCAGCTATGACACAGTGACAAAGAGGCTAACATGCAAGGCTCTTGACCCTTGGTCCTTCACTCTACAGGAGTTAACCTTTCCATAATTACTTGCTGTAGACTTCTGACCTCCGTTTACTTCCACATGTCAAAAGAACAATTAGACTGGGGTAATTTAGCTCACCAGGCTCACACCGTCACTGCTACATACCATTCCTCAAGCCTACAGGCCTCATGCTGCCATCCTGCTGCTTGTTGGTCTTGCCTGTAGGCAACGCAGTAGAGTTTCAAGATCACTCTGTTTCAGTTTTGGCCTTCTCTGACTTGTACAGATTCCCATTCAGGAGCAATGCTCCTGGCTCCACTGTGCACTACTTGGCCACTGCAGAACAAGCAGCTAAGTCTTGGATAAAAATTTCTTTATTTCAGGCAATGCTATTCTGACCACTGAAGCTGTTCAATTAGGGAAATATCATGGCGAGATCACAAAGAATAACTCTCTCTTCCTCACCCATTATTTTAGCTATACAAATTTAAGATGAACCCAAATCTCAAACATGTCTCTCTCTCAAATCACCAAAGTCTTCAAAAAAGCTTCAGAGGCTGTCTGGAAACTGCTGAAGTGATGCAAAATAAATAAAAGCAAAACAAAACAAATACACAAAATAAAGAAAGCCAAAAATCCACAGCACTTTTTTCTAATAACACACTACTATTGATTTTTTCTTTAATTATGTCTGTCAAAAAAGATAGCTAGGAAAAATGTCCCAAGAAATACCACCAAAATTTAGATGAGAAATAGTTATGTTAAAGCTAGTTTATTTACAAAAATAAGAAAAATAAAATCAGTTACATTATCCCATTGAATCTGACAAGCAATTTTTCACACTACTCATAAAAGTACTGAAGAAGATGAGAGGCATTATCTGCATATTCCTTCCATCCTCTAACACAAAAGATCTGGATTTTTATTGCCACTAATAATTAGCTTAATAAAATCTAATAAAATTTAAAATTTAAAATTTAATAAAATTGCCACTAATTACTAATAATAGGCAGAAGAGGTAGAGTGAGAATTTCAATATACAAATATTTATAATCAAAAGCAAAAAATCGTAGCTGTCTTACATAAGGCATTAGTTTACACTGCATTTCATTTCCTAAACAGTTAGATATTGAGATCAGTCTTCCCGTAGGATTAAAAGTATACACTGAATTTGTTCGTATTTAAAATATCATAAAAGTAAATAAAAGTTTGCAATGCCACGAGACTATAAAGGGAAAAGCAAATCTAAGAAAGGTCATTGGAGGCCATCATGCAAGAGACTAAAGACAGCTTGCAGAACAAGAAGTTCATTTAAACACAGTAATTTGAAAACAGGCACAACAGGAGACGATCTATATTATCTTTTATTTGCTGATCTTTTTGCTTTTACTACTGCCAATTCCACCCCTGCAGTTCAGACCTGGCAGCTAAATCTCTGTTGCTTTCCAGCAGCTTTCAGAAAACAGATAAGGAACCAAGCTAGCAAAGAAATAGGCTAAAAGTGCTCTCACTTTCTTACTCTGTGTTCAAGTACAGTGACTGAATCTTTCTTTACAGCATCAGCCAGAGTCTTGGGAACTCTTGACAGCAGAAATCTCATACTGACCTAGTAGTGTCTGAGTCTGTGACTACCATAAACTTCTTGTTAATGGTTTCCTATGTTATTATATTTTTTCAGCAATACTGTGTACCTTGGCAAAATAATGAGACACAGTTCATGCTCAGGCCCCACCAAAGTGATACAGTCTTGACATGTGAAACTCCAGAGTGGTTTGGCTCCTGCAGAGAGAAAAAGGAGCAAAGACCTCTGGCTGTTATCTAGATGGTACAATGATTCTATGGAGAAAGACCCATCATATTTTACAAGAAATATTATACACAAAAGATGGTTAAAAAAAAAAAATCATACGAACTATGCTATTGCTCTACATTTGCTGACAGACTTTTATTTGTCATATAAATAAATATCTACTGAGCCCAAATGATCTCAACCTATTTAGAAATATTTTCCTCACATCCTTTTTACAAGCATTTGCAGCATTCTATGTGGACTACAAAACCAATCCTTTTAGGTTATCACTGTCTGTGCTTGAATCCAGTTATTTTTGTACTTTGTTGACTATACTTTAGAGTCTTAAAAATAAATCAGCAATCATTCTGCACATCTTTACACCTTAGAAAAGAGTTGAAATGCTATAATGATGAGACAGAATTGGAGAATATGTATGGTGTTACATGTGCTATATGAGCACTGATGTCAATGGGAATGCTGTGCATTGTCCTTGTTTTACACAAAACTAAACTTTGAGCTTGCATCCTGCTGCCTGTCATGGTGCAACATTGCAAAGCAAAACCTTACTTTGAGGTCTGGACACTTTGTCGCTTCTTCCCCAATGGTAACTTACATTGTTATTAAAACTACTCAGCTTTAAAGTCCTCCCAAGGCAAAGTCCAAAATGAGATCCAGTTTTGATCCTCTCACCAGTGTTTCTTGGTGGTGCCTCACAGCTGAGATTCTCTAATTTCAAGAATTCTGGTCTCAGACTGTGGCTGACGAATAGGCACGATCCCTGCTTGCTTCTTCAAGATTTTCCTCCTATACTGTTATAATTCAATAGTTTTCCTACTATACAAATAACTTCCTTGATATGCCAACATCTTTCTATTCAGCTTCTACCCTTATTTGTTAAGGTAGTTCTACCCAACCACCAAAATAAAGTTTACAGGCACCTTTTCAGCCTCTGTGATCAAGGAGTCCCAGACTTCCATCTCTCTCCTTGGTCACTCCAGAAGAAAGGAAAAAAAAAAAAAACAACCAGGGTTTCTGGAGTGCCATTTCAAGCATTACTTAGAATTCCACCATCCTTGAAAGAGAAGTCTCAGAATACCTCATTCGCAAACACAGTACTCTGTGGGTGTTTATCCTGAAATGCAACCTGTTTTCCAGCTTTATTAATATTTATTAATATTAATATTTTTAATTTTGCTTTATTAATATTGCTAAGTATCAGTCCATCCTGCTAACTTCCTGAGTATTTTGGTAGAACAATGGAACAGGACTCTCAGTTTCTGACCTACAGATCTGATGACTTATTTGTGTCAGAGGAGACCCGGGACTGAAGATGCTCAATAATTTCTCAAGAGAAGTTTAATTCAGTAAGACAAAAAATTACTCCGGAACACAAAGCTCAAACTGTTTCCTCAAACAGAGGAAGTCTAGGCAAGAAGTATCTGCTATTTGGCACACTTAAAAAAAAAAAAAAAATCTTAAAAGATTCTCTGCCTGACCTAAAAGGCACAAACAGCACAGTTCTTTTAATCAAAGCAGGCAAAAATTTCATATTCAAGGCGTCAAATCATGATCCCATTAATTGTAAAACTTGCAGAAGCTGTAATGAGGAATTGAGCTTTGTTTTTTATTTTTGGCATTAGTGGAACGGGCATGCAATCAACTTCAAAACAAATTTAATTCAAAGACTAATTCTGAGAGCATATTGATACAAAGGGACCAATGCAAACACCTACTGAGGTATGTAGGAGCCTTTCAATCACATAATTCTTAAAGACGATGTAAATTCATTACAGGCTTTGGATTTAACTTAGGGCAAACTTTATAACCTAATATTATAGTCATAGGGACAGAAAATCTGAGTGGCCCAAATGTGTCAATACAATCATAACCAAAATAAAACTAATGGCATTATTGGTATCAGCCTTGCGGAAAAAGGACATAATATTATACAAGTATAATCAAAGCATAAAAAAACTGAATTTCATTATGTAATGTTGAAATTTAAAATATTGTTTTCACATCATTTATTGGAATTTAAGAGAAGTTTCAAAACATTTTATGTTTGCTATGACAGAAAGTTGAAAGTAAAACATTTTTGCTTGCAGAAAATTTTCTCAGCTAATACTGTAAAAGTCAGCTGGGCACATACACACTGATCAGTTACTTCAGTGTTGAGAAGGAATAAGTAAAGATAGCAATAATAGGCATCTATTGAACCATTTCACATTTTCTCGTTCTATAAATTTCTTAAGTAAATCAGCAAAATTTGCTGCAATGTGATGCCTATAAATCTCAAAAAAGCAGTTTGTGAATAGGTCAATGCATTAGCTTTGCAAGCTCAATTTGCTATGCTACCACCAGGCTGTGAAAATCTACAATAAAAGTAAAACAGCTCTAGCCCATTAGATTAAAAGTGACCATAAATATTAAGTGTTGTTGTAAATGGATATGTCATCTAATTTTTAAAGCCTCACTTAGTATTTAATTCTTAAAGGACAATGTCACATTTTCTTCTAGTGTAATGATACCTCACAAGAAAGCATTTAAACATGAATTAAGGGATCGTCTTTAAGGAATAAAATAAAGCTTTGTTCACACTCTATTTGCATTTTGTTTTATTTCATTTTTTTCATCATGTTTATCAAAAAGATTTGTTTTGAAAAACAAAGAAGTCAGACTTGGAAACTAACGTATTATTTCAATAACCAAATGTAGAACTTTAAGTAGGAGGCTTACAAAGCAAGCAAGTAAGCTTTAATAATGCAGTTTTGATTAATAACTTATTTCAAACTCATGCTTTACATTTGAATAAAGGGCATCAGTGCAAAATAAGATAAAGTAAAAGAGGAAAAGAAAATGGTTTCCTTCCCCCATTCCCATGTCCCCAGTGATTCTGCAGTTCTGGGGCTTATTGTCTTCATGGAAACCTCCTAGGGAAGCAGTGGTATTTCTTAATGAACCAGAACCAGCTTCTCAGAGTAATTCTGGGAGGGCTCTAAGAAGGGGAATTCATACATACAAAGACTAAATTTATTTGACTCCCACTGCTGTAATCTCAGTTAGAAAGTTGGGAACTTCCCCCCCAGAAGCTGACTGGAGAGCAGAAAAGCCAACCTGTTATAGTTATTCATGAAGGTAAAGGTCAGCCTATGCACATTTATCCATAAGTAACTTCAAGGCTTATGTGAAGAAATGGGTATACTTTATGTGCAGTCCAAGCCTTTTTAAAGGGGCTAATTTAGACAATTCACAGTGTGAAGTATTAGTGTCCACCTTTGGGTGCAAGAAGAGGCCCCAAAAATCTGAAAGCACAGCTTCATGGCCTATGACAGTGCAGTGCAAGCTGTGACACAGCCTTGTTAGCCAGGGGGGACATTTTAGCATGGACAGTGACACTTACTACAATGTATATTACAAACACTGAGTAGCTCCCACCCCATTCACACTGGAGCTCTGTGCCTGCTTCGATGTGTCCTTTTCCAGTTTCATGGACTGTTTAGTGCTGCTGATCTGTTTGTCTAAAACCTTGTACTGTGCCCACAACTGAGGTGCCCAAAAACTTTCCCCTGCTATTCTGTGGTACTTATGGTTCTGATTTATCTATTTTGTACAAGCATGACACTTAAAGAATTCTGCCTCAAAGCTTCAAAATTTGCATGTGTGTGTCTTTAAGTCATGTTACTGGGAAGAAGCTGATAAAGATTTTGCTTATCTCTCTGTTCTTCTCTCATGATTAATAGCAACAGCTGAAAACAAGTGGCAGAAGGCCAAACAATCAAAGGGCAGAGCAATAACGGTTTTGTTTCCCTGCAGTTCTCAAATTATTTCATTATCTTTCGACACTGCAATCAGGGTGCAAATCCAATACCCAGCTGCCTAGGTTACAGACATTCAGGTAGGTTTGATCCGACTGAGTAACGCCCACTCTGCAAAAAAACTTTTTCTACTTCTAAGAGAAGACAGACCGCTGGAAAATTTAATATTTTGTCTTCAAAGACCATGTCAATGTACTTGACTGCAAAGAAATAATTTCTGTATAAGCATTGCAGCCTGCTCAGTTTGAAAGATCTGAATGCTTATGTTTTGCATCCGTTAAAAAATGGAATGCATTTTTCTACCTACTTTATAAGCTGATTGTCAATGTACTTCAAAAAAGACAAGTGGAAAAATATATTTCATGATGTTTTTAAATCATCTTCATGTGGGCTCTCTGAGATTGACAGCTCTGCAGAAAAACAAAGATTCTTCATTTGAAATTAAATAGAATAACTTGGAATATCTGAAATTGTCAGGAGGCTTTTTGAAAAGATGTCCTTATGCACGTAACTGCAAGTCCATCTGTTGTTTTAATTTGTCTCTCTAATAATTCCCTGGAGTTTCACTTGGTTTGAACGTTAGAATAAATAGAGAGGAATCAAACCATGGATTCTTTAAACAAAATTTATCCAAAAATATAGTTCTGTGCATTAACTCTTGCCTGTGCCAGCCTAATTTCAAGTTTCACTGTTTTCATTAACATTTACTGAGCGCCTATTTAAAGTAAATGTATTCATTCCTACAGTTGCTCTTCCTTAAACAGAACTTAAAAATAATTGAAAAATGCAGCTTACTTAAAACAGATAGCTGTATTAACCATATCATCTAATTGTACTTCAGATGTTCTTACATTGTCAAATTTTGACAAAACATGTATTTAAAGTTTCCAGATGGCTGATAACGAGAATATGTTACTAGTCTGAAAAAAACCAAAACAACAAACAAACAAACCAAACAGAGAACCAAACCAAACAACAACAACAAAACAAGAAAAAATTCTTCACCTGATTTTAACTAATTCTTTTTTATTAAAAAAAAAAAAAAAAAAAAAAAAAAAAAAAAAAAAAAAAGAATAATACACTGCTTACTAGCAGCTAGGAAAAAAAATAATTTTTTTTTCCAAACTTCCTAGAGCATAACATTCTAATGAGGCAGTGTGCTAAATTCTCAACTTTTCCCTCAAGCCTAATCCCTGCTATTTGTGTAGATGAATTGGATGCTTCCAGCTGAAACTAAATCCTGATCTTTCAAATTAATAGAAATGCATTTGATCTAGTATGTCCAAGGCCATTATACATGCAAATAATTGCTTGCATTGAGTATCATCTCACCCTGTCAAAATTGATATTTGGAGTGAATATATTGGAACTGGTCCCTAAAACTATGATTTACTAAGGTCAACTCTTTAACTAACTAGAAATATCCTACAGAATCCAATGAATGAAACTTTGTTCTCATTCAAACATCCTATGGAATTTTTTGCCACTTACAGATCTGCCATGAAAATACTGATGGACAAAAAAAGCATAGAATGTAGTGACTAGACAGATTTATGTTTACTTTGAATCCCATTTTAAAACCTAGGCTAATTTCTGAGGATTCATTCTGGTCTTACTTGCCTACTTCCACGAGTGATATTTATGACTCTCATGTGCCCTCACTGATTTTTCTGGTGTCCACATCAGTTAAAAGTGAATCTTCCATAATATTTAGATGAATTTGGATTGCTCCTGCGCCCTAGGCATATGCATGTGTCTGCTCTGTTTCCCCTAAACATGGACACCAGGGATAGGGGACATTCTTTGGGAAATTCAGAACTCTCAGGACTGCCTGTGCTGTGATTTCTTCCCTAACCTACTTTAGTCAAACTTTCACCTGGTGTAAAGTGGCACAACTTAGACACAAATTGCAGATTAAAAGATGGGAGATGGGAGAACACAGAAAGGAGAGAAAAAATAAATAAGCCTCTGACTTGAGGTTCTATTAAATCTCATCAGTTACCTAAACCACATAGAGATGGGGTGATTATTAGTTTTATATGGGGAAGGGCAGAAATGTAGGGAAGGAAAAGTAGGAAGTTTTATATGGGGAAGGGCAGCACTTCCTCCTCCGTTCCTTTCTTAGATTCATGAGCGCCATGTGCTCAGAAATTGCTTTCCTCTTATTCTGCAGAGGCCGTGGGCAAACTGTTTCTCTAGTCTTCACCTGTGCTTGCTAAGAGCTCCCTCTATTCTGTTTTACTCCACACAATACCTATGGGAGGCTACTAAGTCCCTCTGAGAACTCTGTTCAGTAGGCAAAAGCCATGACCTGCTACGTGAAACTGCTTTAACTAGTCCAGAAGTTTTTAACCCAAAGATGAGAACGAGACAGATCAGTTGGCACATAAGCAGTGCTGCTAGTGTCTCACAGGATGAAGGCAAAGAAGGATCATAGAAGCTGGATGTGACCCTGTGGACAAGAGTTTCTTTTGATGGTGCAGCTATTTGGAAAGAAAATCCAAGTAATTGTCTTAGTATAAAATACAAGCCAGGAAGAGGTTATTATTTTTCCATTTTAACGAAACTCATCCAGCAATGTATACAGTATGTCTGGGTTATTTTATTCTTTTATACAGAAGCCTTCCTTATTCCGTGCCATTATGACTAAACTACATCATTTCATATTGTTTTTACAGTACATTGACAACCTAAGCACCTTACTCTCCAAAGGCATTACTCATAACTGCATTAGTTTTTCCATCCAGTGTCTCCATATTCCACTGACTCTGCTTAAATCAGCAGCTTATGAATGGATAATAACTCTCTCACAACATCCATGAGGTGAAACTGTTATAAAAATGTGAACAGTGAAGTATGTCAAAACAGCAGGCAGCCCAGCATGGCATGCTTACTCCAGCAGAGATGCCAGAGAGAGGTCAAGATAGATTTCTGCTTTGAAAAGCAGACTCTCCAACCTCTGCCAAGTGACACCAGAAACTGCATGTTGATGTATGATGAGGACAAGATTTCTTTGGTTCCCCTTGTTCGCCCATGGCCTGCTCCATTTGCAGCTATCAAAGGAACAAAGCTTTTAAATGATACCAGAAGGAACATGCTATACACCACTGGGTGCATAAACACATACAGAAGAATTAACCTTCAGCTGCCCAAGAGATATAATCATGATTCCTGAAGCTGAAAGGACACTAATTGTTCACAATGTGGCTGCTTTAGGTTGCCAGAGAAAATAAAGGAGACTTCAGTCCTTCCTGAATCTAATATAGATGTGGGAAAGGCAATATGAAAAGCTGAAAGTGAGGTGAGAAAAAAAAAAAAAGAATAACGGTTCTTCCATTATAAGGGTCCACTCAACAATAACCTGTATGAACTTTAGCTGAACTAGACCACCTCCTTAAAAAAATCCCAGGCTGCTACTTGCCAAGGAGAAATAATCCAGGAGTGCAAAAGGGGAAGGTTGAATTTACGTTCTGTATTCTCCCTGTTTCCTTTTAAAGCTGCATGCTTATTTGGTGCCTCTTATGGGCTCCTGTGACTAATGCCATAGTTTTTCGAAGACCTAAAAGCAGCATGGATTCTGCTATAAACATCTCTTCCTTTCTGGTAGGGTTTCTGAGATTATGCTACATTCTGCACATCCCTAAGGCAAATGAATACTCAGATTTACACAGCAGCAACACATTCATTTTAAAAATCACCAAAGTGGCCTTGTCTGGGAGGAATCCACGAACACTCATTGCCTCAGGGAGGGCTGAAGACTCCTGTTCCTCAATATTTTGGTATTAAGCCTTTAAAAAAAAATATAAGCCCTAACTAAGAGCAAAACAAATCTCTAAGTCACTTAAATATTCTCCTAGAGATGCAAAATCCCTGCAGCACGAAATATCCTGTAGTTGTTAGTTATGCTGTTATTAACTATGAAAACACCCTCAGAATAAGCAGTAGGTTGCAGACAGCTCTGACAGAAGAGACAAAAGCTTGCTATACACAGGCACCACCAAGTAAAAATCTTCAGCGTGGTGTGTGGACATTAATCTCCACCTAATTCTCCCATTAAAAATGTTTCTCTTTTGATTTGTTTGTTTTATTCATCAGACATTTTTTTGCCAGATTTTCATGTCCTTTTGGGACAAATTTCAGGATTCTGTCATCTGCTGTGCTGATGGTGACCCTGCGGACCAGCAAGTTGTGCTGCATCATACACAGAGAGCACTTAAAGGGAGTTTAAGACCAAATAAACTTTGCAAATATCATCACTGAAATTACATGCTTGGTGAATTCATCTCTTTTTGTTAGATCTAATCTAAAGAGGATTTTTTCACTCCCCCCTTCCTGAAAGATTCATTTGCTCCTGCTGCTTATTACTCATCAAAAGTCATCATTTTCTATCTCTGACATCCTGATAGGCTGTTGCCGTGGAAAAGATTATGAAGCTGAAAACAAGCAATCTGATTTGCATTAAGAAGTGAGTTTCAAAGTGTGCAACTTTTGTTCATAGAGGGACTTAAGACACATCTGATCAGGCAAAGATAATGTCAAAGGAGAAAAAGATTTACTTGTGAGAGACCTTTTGCTTTTTAAGACAGTGTGATGATTATTATCACAAATTATAAAATCAAATTATTACAACAATTCTTTTCAAACACTCCTTTCTCCTGAATGTTCTTCTCCACTTTATCATTCTTTTTTTCTCATCTCTGGAATAGCAAATGTCCTGCTGGCCAAATATCCAACTGCTGTGGCTCAGTATAGCTCCATTAACTTCAGGGTAGCTGTACCACTTTAGCAGCAAAGGATCTGAATCTCTGTTTCAAATGGCACAACAGGAAAAGGAACCTGTTTTTTTGCAAAAAGGATCATTTGAAGAAAATCAGACCTTGGTGTACTAACAACCAAGTGTAGCTGAGTGTGGCCAACAATTACATGGCTTCATGGCATTTACAGAACACCACACACTGTTAATTGATTGAAGCAGAAGATACAAGCCTGTTTATAAATCAGCTTAAAAATATGCACGCACCTTGATTTGAGATGAAAGCATCCTTTTACCTCCTACCTCTCTTTCATGTGATATACAGAACTCCAGATGTTAGGCTTAGCAACAGAAAATTCTGCTGGGGTGAGGAAGGGAAAAATGTATTACCCCTTGACACAGGAATTGTGTGGGGATTCTCTCCTGCTCTCCTTTTTGTGCTTTTCTTAGGTGAGGATATAAAGAAAACCTAGTTACCTTTGCAGCCTATCTAGACAGCTGGATTTCTACTGTTTGATCTACCTCAGTTTTTCCTTCCTGATATTGAGTACATCATTCAGGCCCAGAATAGCCAACGATGCCTCTAGAAATCAAAGGAATGAACCCTATGATGAGTTCTTCTGCCTCTAAAGTTAACAGTTTGTCTGCAAGATGATGCTGGATAACTGCCTGTATATTAGAATTGGTACCAATATAGATGAGTGGCTGCAGCCTGCTATATATTTCACAGAATCACAGAATTTTTCTAGTTGGAAAAGGCCTTTAAGGTCATTGAGTCCAACCATTAAACTGACTCTAACAAGTCCAGGGTTAAACCATAATCCCAAGCACCACATCTACACATCTTTTAAACACCTACAGGGGTGGTGATTCAACCACTACTCTGGGCAGCCTGTTTCTGTGTTTAGTAATGCTTTCAGTGAAGAATTTTCTCCTAGTATACAATCTAAACCTACCCACAACTTAAAGCCATTTACTCTTGTCCTGTTGCCTGTTACAAGGGAAAAGAGACCAACACCCACCTGGCTAAAACCTCCTTCCTAGTAGCTGAAGAGAGCAATAAGGTCTCCCTTCAGACTTCTTTTCTTGTGACTTAGCAGCCTCAGTTCCCTCAGATGATCTTCGTAAGTGTTCTCGACTCTTCACCAGATTTGTTTCCCTTCTCTTGACTCACTCCAGCACCTCAATGTCTTTCTTGACAGTATTCAAGGTGCAGCCTCATCATTACCAAGTGTAGGAGGACAATCACTTCCCTAGTCCTGCTGGCCACACTTATTTGACTAATAACAACTTACAGTATTGTGCAGGCTGGCTTCCATCCAGCAGCACAGGATACTGTCTTAGCAGAGGTGTTCCTCCTGGGCAAATAGCACCTAACCATTCAGTGCAGGCTAAGTCCAGCAAGATGCAGGTAGCTCTGTTAGCCTATGTTTTCTGGCAGCTGCCTCTCTGAGGCTTCAGGAGATGTTTTCAGAATTTCTTAATTCAGCCTCAGTTTTTGTTTTAACTTGAGCTCACATAGCAGTGCAGTAATCAAGTCTACCACTTATTCATTCACATAACACTAAGAAGTGATGAATTCAGTGGCATAATTATTGTATTTTCTCTTGCTTTACCCCCCCTTTCTTTCATTATTTTTGTTCATTAAACCCAATACTCCTTGATGATAATAATAAAGCATGACACAACATTAATTTTACAGCCATTTCCCTATGAATATAACAAATTAGCTCATAATAGACCCAGAGCATTTTCGCTTTCAGTAGCGTGTTACAACACATCTTACTGTATTCATCATTATATTACTTTTAATCAGTTGACATAAAGTACAGTTAGGCTTAAATAGTAACCTTTATCTGTACTGTTTATCTTATCTTATGATTTCCTATAACCCTGCATTTCTTCTTGCATTTTGGGGAATCTTCCTGGAATATTTGTATTGCCATGTCAGTGGCTATATTTCTTCAGGAGGTTTTAATCTATGCTTTGAAATACTTTATTGAATATGGAAGAGACACACAATATTTCCCAGATATTTTAGAACTGTTTCAATGAAGTGTATTAATTAGTGGAAAGCTGTAAACTCTGGGCTTATAGATTTTGCCACTGGACTCAAAGGCACAGTCAAGCAAATCAAATGAATGTTACACCCAAGATCAAAGCGACTGAAATTAAAGAGAACAAAGTCTCCATGACCCTCCAACCTTGAACCAGTACAAAGTGCATGTCTGCTGACTATTCCTCTTTATCTGTGAGACCTGCAGGACTCCTCAGCTTTGCTGATTCCACTCCCTCTTCAGAGCTAGAAAGCAGAGCATCACCTGTGCCCAGTGTATTTTGTTACAAGCTGTCACACAGCTGCCTGTCACGATGTGTCTACTGGCACATACAAGCTGCATCAGAAAACAGGACTCTTTAAGACATTCAACACAATAGCTGCTTTTGAAATGCTTTGCAGTGGTCCAGAGGAGCATGATCTGCAGTACAGTCACCTGCTAATATAAACACCTTTCAAAGGATGGACTCAGTTTTGAAGCCATTAATAAAGAAAACAGCTGGTTCACACGTGAGAGAATTTACAAGAAGGAAAAAAGACATATTCAACACTAAGAATATTTAATATTAAAAAAAAAAAAAACAAAAAAAAAACCCAAGAAAAAAACCAAACCCATTTTATCCCCTTCTGCAAGCTTCTCCTGGTCCTGAAAGCTAACCATCATTCCCTGTTACACATAATGAAAAAGAAAAATCCCTTCAAGCTGAAATGAGGTGGTAAAGGGAAGAAGGGTAGAAAGGGATGTAAAGACTTTGAAGGTGTCTTTCTCTTTCTTCACTTTGCCTACAATTTTCTGCTAGAAGTATCACAGGAAAGGCAGATGAAGATCTATAATAGAACTCAAAGTGCTTATTTGATCTGCTAATGACCTGCTTAATGCTTGTACCAATCTTGCCAAAGCAAAGAAATTCAACCTCCACGATTCGAGTTCTTAAATTCTCCACTTCTTGCAATGGCAATGCTGCTATCACATGCTCTACCCCTAGAAGTGTGATTAAAAAGTTTCATCTACTCCTCCTAAAGTCAATGCAAGTAAGGATTTGATCTGCTGTTTTTTAGCCTCTCGTTGCCATAACAGAGAACAGGTAATCACAAATCTAAAAGTTGGACTGCTTCCTGCATATTTTTTGCTGTGCTTTACTTAAGTGTTTTGAGAGTATTTTGTCTGTTTAGTCCATGCAACAAGTTGGTATATTTGCCCTGATACTACACTTTCACCACGTCACTTACAATTGTTCTGACAAGAACCTGTTCTATTTTATCAAGCACAAAGATTGTCAATGATTCTAATGTGATGCAAAACTAATATACTCCAGCCTGCTCCATTACTATAGATCACTGTGTTCAGCTTAGTTTCAGTCTGAATCCATATCTTAACTACTTAATTCAGGCTGGAAAAGCTGCAAATTATTTTTGGCTTGTGGCCACAAAATGTACGTTTCATTAAAAGAGAGAAAATTGATCAAGAGAAAAATTTAAAAAAACCCTTTCTTCACAAATTTTAAAACTTTGGTTAGTTTCCCAATGAGAAATCAAAATATTTTTTGCTTAAAAAAACACTCAAAATTAAATGTGTTCTCATTTCTGAAAAGTTGTTGACAAATTGAAGGACTTGCAAAAAGAAGCCAGACAAATTAGTTTGGGTTTGGAGAAAGTACCTTACATTAAGAAACATAAAGGTCTCAGTCTGAAAGAAGATTGAAAGGTCCTTTGATTACAGTGTACAGATACCTTAAACTGGGAAAAAACTGGGTTGTGCAAAGCTGTTTAATCTAGCAGGAAAAGACAAAACCAAAGTTGAGCTGAAACTTCAAACCAAAAAAAAATTTTTTAAAAATGTGGAAAAATGTGTATAATTAAAAGTAACAAAAGAAGACCTGAATTCTCCACCTCTTTAAACTCTATATGAAAACTGGATGAAAAAAAGATCTAGCTAAGAGAAATTGTTTTAAGTGTTAATAGGTGATTAGGGTTGATATTGGGGTAAGAAACTGGAAGTTAAAAGTCAGCAGTATTCAGGAAATCAGACTTGGAGAAAATATTCTGATTCTCAACTAATGATGTTTGTCTTATTAATAGAGCAGAAAGCAAGACTAAACTGAAAAGACTGTATCTGATAGTTGAGCATTTCCTCAGACCATAACATTTTAGTCACTCTCCATGGGAGGGCCAGGTCTAACACTATAAGGTTGGGTCCAGCCACACCTAGGTTCCTCTACAATCTGTGTCTCTCTGGGTACACTATCTGGATTGTAACAATGTCAAATCTACAAAAAAATTTCTAGTTCTTCCTCAGGATTAAAAAAACCACTTTGAAGTATGCATACATACAGTATGTATATCATCAAAAACACATAATGTAGAAATATACACTTCTGATGTACATAATGTGCGCACTACATATATTAGAAGAAACCACTCATCCTTATTTTATTCTATATGCAGGGCCTTAAATAAGATAAACATGTCATAGGCTGATGAGGTCACCTTAATTTTACCTAAGTGCCATCCCAGTTTCAGAAACATGTACCTAACTGCTTTCACAAAACCAGATTTTGTGAAGAGAAAGGATACTTCTGTATCTTACCTGTTAAGGAAATATATTGATTTACTGCAGCTGAATATCTTGCCCTTTGTCTTTAGAGTCTCGTTCATCCATCTGTAGCATGTAACATGTCTAGTTTTAATTCTCTTGATTAGAGCTGATTGTCTAACACGCCTTTGCTTCATCAAAACTCTATCAGAGATATCAAGTATCTAAATGACATGATACTTTTTGTAGACAGATCTGATCTATACCTACATCTGTAGCCTTTTTCTCTTCCTCCTTCCTTAGTCCTTGATAGAAGTTTTATATTTGTTAAAGACCTATTAGAACTACATTTCCCACTGAAACAGAAACATCAAAGTGTCTTCACAGGGTGACAACATAAGAAAAACAAAGGAAATTTAGTTTGTTGGGGTTTTTTTCCCAAATACAGTGTATTTCCATGTGGAAGCCCCAGGATCTGTACCTGTAATTTCATTTTTTACTTTCATTTTTTACAAACCCTGTTCCTATTTTACTGTTGTTTTTTTAAATGCAAATTTGACAAAAACCTTTCATATTGCAGGCAGAAGAGAAACCTTCGTTTTTCAGTTAGATTTTAGAAGACCTTCATTTTGATAAGTTCATTTTATTTTTTTTCCCACAGGGTTTAGGTAAACTATTTTTCCTTTTGCTGCTTGATTTATCTAAGATGTGACAGTGTCATTTCTGGACCAGTGTTACTGAAAAAAGGGGATTTTAGAGGGGGCTTAGATTAGTCCCAGCTTTGGCAGAACTAGCTCAGTTTTGGCAGTTCCATCTCATGTACACCTAAGCTTCACTACCAGGATATTGAAGAAAACAACAAAAAAAAAAGGTATCTGTATTCCTACTGTAATATACATATTTAATCCATTTTCTATGACCACTCCCACACCAAAGGAAACTATATTTAATCCACATGGGGTTTATGACTGACAGATATGTTGTTTTTATAACACATCTAATACTTACCATAACTGTTGGGTCTGAAAACTCAGGAAGACAGAGAGAGAGAAAGAGAGAGAGAGAGACAGACAGACAGACAGACAGACTAGCTTTTCACTAAATTTCCATATTGTTGCTTTCACTTCCAGTGAAATCAGGAGTCAGTTATGAAAAAGTAGCTTGAATGAATACAAAATCACTTGAATTTGCACCACCTTTAAACTTAAAAACATCCCTTACAATACCCATTTATTCTCTGTCTTTGCCTGTTGCATATTGCAAACAAAATCAGCTCAGACATACAAGCTAAATGAGCTACAGAAATGCCATCACATATGGGCTACAGGTTTCCCTACACCTATTGAATCATCTCTCTGCCCACAAGCCTTCTGAAATCTAAACCCTATGTAATGAAAGAAGGTGCAGATTATTTAGTTCCTACAATAATTATGTATGATTTATCTATGAAGTCAGTTCATAAGAAATAAAGCTTTCTTGGGAAGGTCTAAATATTTTTCAGATTTTTCATGTCACGTATTTGTTTTATTTTTCAGCATGAAATTTTACAAATCATCTACAGCACATATGTGCATCAATGACTTAAAAACAAGAGAAAATTAACAGGTCTTAATAAACTTTATGCATGACTTACTATTGACACTGACTGTCTAAAAGAAAACAAGTATTGTAATCAGTTCTCCTTAGGAAAGCATCTCTAAGTTAGTGTTGCATGAAATAAGACTTGCTTATACTGTAATAGATAGAGCTGTGAAAAATATTCCCTTTAATTCAAAACCAGGCCAGTTTCAGCATTTAAAAAATTCAGGTTTTAAAAAACACAGTTTTTGGTACTAAACTTTGCACAACTAAAAATTCAAATTTATAATCTAATTTTATATTTGCTTTATATTTGATGATGTGGGGAAGCTAGGATGCAGGTAAAGCACTGATTAGACTTGGGCTGGTATTTTAGTTCTATTTGAATACAACAAATTGTAGTTTAGAAATGAGACAAAGCACTCAGGACATGAATTCAATTTCAACTCTTGTGTTGAGCATCATTGTAATTACAAAAATGATTAAAGTTATACATGACTTTAAGCACTCCACTGAATCAGGGCTTTAATGCTTTAAAGGATCAAACCAGGCAGTACCACTATGGTCATGGTCAAGAGACAAAGCCATTTTCCTGGTCTCCTGATTTCTTCCCACATAATTGGGTAACATCACAATCAAGTGGTTGTAGTGGGTGACCTTAGGAACACAGCACAGGAACATAAATTAAGTTTATCAGAATTTGTGGAGCATTTTGAAAAATAAAATAATACCAAATCAACTCAAATAAAAATATCTCTGTTGTCTTTGGATCAACCTCCTGGCTAAAATAAATTAAGACAGAGAAAAACTGGCACAGAAAAAAATAACCCTATTTCTAAAATTATGAATAAGTTCTTAATAAATCCAGGCTCACCTTTCATAATGGAATAGCTTACAAAACCTCATTACATTATATTAAACACATTTCTCATGCCTTTGGTAATTCAAGTAACACTTGCTACAGGTATTGTTGACAAAGTCAAAAGGGTAAATATATAGCTTTTCATATTTGAGAGAGTAACTGGTATTTTTCACTTAAAATATGTTTCAGGGAAAACCAAGGAAAAAAATCTACTTATAAGCCTGAGACATAAACAGGCAGAGGAACTTAGTCAATAAAAGTCCTCTTAGCAGGAAAAACACCCTAAGTAAGCAAATAACTCAGTACTGGCAGACAACATAACAAGGGACAAAAGCCATAAATTGCAACTTGGAAGGTTCAGATTGGACAACAGCAAAAACTGTTCCACCACGAGAGTAGTAAGTACTAGAACAGGTTGTCCTAGGAGACAGGCATTTTTGTCTTTGTCATGTAAGTGAATAATGACCCATGGAATACAGTGTTCACCCCTGGGAGGGTGAGTGAGGTACAGGAAGATTAGAGGAAATAGAGCAAATACCCTTAAAAAGCAAAAAACATTAAGTTAAGCGTAACGTTAATCTCCATTTGCATCCAAATACTCAAACACTATTTAAAAACACCTAGAGGAAAAACAATAGAGACATGGATGATATGCTGTGGATATATCATAAGCAAACCAGACAAAACCTATTTATTTTTCTTCTCTGACTGAGAAACAGATTTTGAGGATAGATGAGGTCTGTCATACTACTTAGCTCTAGTAAGGATTTACCTCAAATATCCTTTTCCTTAGCCAACCCAGGAATTACTTAAAGATCTAGAGAAACACAGCAAAGCTGCAGTTAGTTAGAAAATCGTTCTTAAAGTAGTTAACAACTTAATGGCATCATTGCAGTACTCTTCCTATAATTTCAACAATAGTTTGGTGACTGAATATAACATGCTTATTGAACACTACTCATGGCACAGGACTGGGAGGGACACAGTTTACAGTGAAGTGGAGAATTTAAAAGGATTCTGGCAAATTCAGTGTGAGATTTTGAAGCCAAAGAGAGATTACATTTCAACAGGAGCAAGTGGAAATCAATTGTAACAGAATTATATAAATCACCAACTGCCTCCCCATCAACAGTGTCATCCTATTGCAATTTTATGTAAAGACCTCTCATACTAGGAGGCATTAATAGGCATACAGCCTGCAAGATAGAGAGTAGAGCCCTCCAGTTTTATCCAGCCGTGGAATGGCATCTAAGTATTGTGTCTGCAGATACACTTCAATAAGAGGTGTAACTAATTGAAAAGGTCAGGAGACAAGTAAGAAGACTCAAAGATGTAAGAATAAAAGCTTAATGGTGGGTTACATAAACTAGTGTTTTAGTCTCTTGAAGAAAAAAAAAATTACTGTGTTGAACAAGTGGTTGAATAGTGGTGTTAAAATATTAAAAGAACTATTGTTCTCTTCATCTTCTTTATAATATATTCCTTATGATCATGGTCATTAAAAGTGGAAATAACAGACCACAGGAGTAGCAGATTAGGCTGAGGAGGAGACTTTGTAAAGGTAAGGATGGCAAAGTACAAGAGGCTGCCCGCAGAAACTATGGAGTTTCCGTTGTTAGAAAACATTTTAGAGCAAAACAGATAAGCATACATCAGGACTGACATAGACATAGCTGATTCTGCCTTAAAACATGAGGAAGAACTCAATGACCCCTCCAGATCCCTTCCAGTCATCTAATGAGATAAGCAAATAAACTCAGTTCAGAAGAGACACAAGGAATAGACATCAAAACAGGAGTTGTCAACAGATTACTTTAGGAAACAAGCTGTTGCAGACACAAGGGTGATTTCAATTTCATAGTAACCATTTTATATTCAGATGTTCATAGAGAGAAATGGTCAGGCAGAGGGCATCAAACTTAAGGAGAAATACACTGGACAAAAAAAATTGGGAGAGAAAAGAATGTACTGGGGTAAAAAATGCCCAGTATAGGTTTAAATTAACATGTCTCTGGTTTCATGTGAAATATAAACTCAACAGCAGGAGAAAGGACTAAAAAAAGTAGGAACATATATAAAGATGTTTTAAAGAAAAATGAGACCTCTGATACCTTTTGAATTATTCAGCTCTATTCTGGGATTTCCATACTGGCCTTCTCAGGAGAAACTGTCTAGATTAATTGAGTTACTTGCTTTCAGACCAAGAAATTAAGGCACACTTACTTTTCATTGTATAAAAACCCATATATACATCCAAAATAAACAAGGAAGAGCACAGCATCACAGAATAACAGAATGGCAGGGGTTGGAAGGGACCTCTGGAGATCATCTAGTCCAATCCTCCTGCCAGAGCAGGTTCATCTAGAGTAGGTTGCAAAGGATGGCATCCAGGCAGGTTTTGAATGTCTCCAGAGACAGGAGACTCTGAAACCTCTCTGGGCAACCTGTTCTAGAACTCTGTTACCCTAAAAGAAGTTTTTCCTTATATTTTGGTTGAATCTCTTGTGTTTCAGTTTGTGACCACTCTCCCTTGTCCTGTCACTGGACATCACTGAAGAAAGACTCATCTCATCCTCCTGACACCACACCACACCCCTCCTTTACATATTTGTAAAAATGTATGAGATCCACCCTCACTCTTCTTCATGCTGAACAGACCCAGCTCTCTTAGCCTTTCCTGATATGGTAGAAGCTCCAGTCCCCTAACCATCTTAGTGGCTCGTGCTGAACTCTCTCAAGTAGTTCATTGGCCTTCATGTACTGAGGAGCCCACTCCAGATGGGGCCTCACTAGGGCAGAGCAGAGGGAGAGGATAACCTCTCTTAACCTGCTTGCCACACCCAATGCACCTCAGAATGCAATTAGCCTTCTTGGCCACAACTTCATGGTCATCCTGTTGTCCACCAAGACTCCTAGGTCTTTTTCCACAGAGCTGCTTTTTAGTGCTGGTCAGCCCCTAATCTGCACTGCTGCATGGGGTTGCTCCTGCCTAGGAGAACATGCCCTTGTTGAACTTCATTCAGTTTCATCTGCCTGCCCAGGTCACACTGGGTGGCAGCATAACATTTTGGTGTGTCAGCCACCCCTCCCAGTTTTGTGTCATCAGCAAACTTGCTGAGGGTACTCTCTACCCCTTCATCCAGATTATTGATGAATATATTGAACAGGACTGGAGCCAGTACTAACTCCTGGGAAACACCACTTCTTACTAACCTCCAACTAGACTGTATGACACTAATGACTATCCTCTGAGCTCGTTTTTAATCCACCCCACTGTCCATTCATCTAACCCACACTTCCTAAGCTTGCCTATGAGGATACTACAGGAAACAGTGTCAAAAGCCTTACTGAGGTCAAGGAAGACAACATCCACTTCCCTCCTGTCATCTATCCAACCAATCATGACACTGTAGAAGGTAAATCTCTTGATGAATCCATGTTGACTTCTTCTGATAACTTTCGTTTCCTCCTTGTGCTTTGAGATAATGCCCAGAATGAGACATTCTATCATCTTTCTAGGGATAGATGTGAGGCTGGCTGGTTTGTAGCTTCCTTCTTGCCTTTTTTAACACTGGAGTGCTCTTGGCTTTTATCCAGTCCCCAGACATCTTGTCTGTTCTCCAGGAGAGTTTAAAGATGGTGGAGAGTGGCCCAGTAATCACTTCTGCCAGCTCCCTCATCACTTGCAGGTGTATCCCATCAGGGCCCATGGATTTGTGGATATCTAATTTACTTAGCTCTCTAACTTGATCCTCTAGCAAGGTAAAGTCTTCCTTTATCCAGATTTCCTCTGTTACCTCCAAAGTCTGGGATTCCTGGAAGCTGTCCTGAATAGTAAAGACTGAAGCAAGGAAGGCATTCAATAACTCCACCTTCTCTGCATCCCCTGTCACCAGGGCACTTGCCTCATTCAACAGTGGGTCTACACTTTATCTAGTTTTACTTTTGCCTTTGATTTCTTCTAGCTATTGAGATGCGTATGTTTAGGAGAAGTAGCTGTCAAACTACTGTCTATTGCTTTATGAGGCTAGACATGCTATATTTATTTAGAAAAAAAAAACAAAAAACATCCAACCCCAAAAAGCACTCACAGCTGTTTGGGAGACTTAGTTACCTTGTACTTCAACTTGCTGTAATTTGTAACAGTCTTATTATAAAATTATCCATTTTTTATGATGGGAAGGGATACTAACTGGACGAGATTATGATTTGGAGGAGCAAAAGAAATATATAATTAAACATTTTAGATAGTTCAAACAGAGGAGCAAGAGAGAGGAATACAAAGGAAAAAAACCATCAGTAATAAAGAAAATTAATGGGCAGAAGACAAAGAACAAATAAATGAACTTCCTGCAACAGTAGCAATATAACAGAGAGAAGGTAACTGAACAAAAAGGAACAATATTTGGACGTGAGTGCTGGACATTTGATTCCCACTAAAGCAGTGATAAAGAAGCAATGAGATTCTTTTGAGTGTACATCAGTTTTGTAACTTAGCATCTTTTTTAGCCATCTAAACCAGTACTAAGGGTGTGCTAAACCCCAGGTTTAATGAAGAAGACAAACTCAAGTTAAAATCTCATGCAATTTCTCAGGTTTTAAAGTTTCGGAGACAACCCAAAGATACAAAAAAAAGAGAAGTAAGTTGTCTATGGACACATCTGCAGAAGTTCTGTCGGAGACTTTTAGCAGCATAGGCAGAACCGGAGACGAATATCTTCTTTTTCTTTTAGTGTCTGAAATGCGTCAGTGTTGATGTGTGCAAAAAGAAAAAGCCTTCTTGGCCTTAGTCTACGGGTGTAAAAGGTTTCCCATCTTTATTTATGGGAGGCCAGTGTTAGATGAAATTGACCATAAACTACTTATTGCTGTTGCCAAAAAAGGTCTGACAAACATTCCCGCTGAGAACAGAGAGTGCTTTTTTCTGCTGCAAATATAGGATTTGCAAATTGAACGCAAACCTGGAAGGATTTGTGGCTGTAGGCTCACCCTCTAGAGCATTTCAGCAAAACAAAGCAGCTGAATAAAGTCCAGAACTAAATTAAATACATGTCAGTCTGAGGAAAAGGAAACATCAACCACCACCTGTCCAATCCCATATAAAATACAAATGACAATTGCCAGAGCTGTGGCTAAGAAAGAAAAGAGTAATGAAGGCTATGATCACAGTCCTATTATCAATTTGAAGGACAGTAGCTGGCAGTAAATTGAGATCTTATCTAAGGGCATAAGAAGGCAGTTCCTAGGGGGATAATGTTTGAAGACCTACAGGAACATGTTTTTTTTCTCACTGAGCTAGACCATTAACCTATGTCTAAAAATGGTCACTAGTACATGTTTAGCAGAGTAGGCACACACAGCCTTGATACTGTCAAATGTACAATAGTTTAGGGACCTGTGGATCCAGAGGCTGTAACAAGACCATTGTGTTTGATTCCAGTCAAAGTTTCCATTCACCATAAATTTAGCAATTTCATTTTCATGTCGTTCATACTTTTCAACATACTTTACACATTGGGGTCTGTTATTTTAAAACTGATCATTTCAAGCCTGATAACTTCATTTCTTACCCTGAACCTCTTGCATTATAAAGGTCAGTGAATAACCATTCTTTACATGTCACCATATCAGCTTTTAACATACCACATCTCAACATATCCCCCTTTAGTCATACCCCTCTTTTCCATTATGAAGTGAAATAGTGTATTCAATTCATCTCCTATCTCTGACCATCTCTACTGCTCTTATCTATGCTTTTTGTATTCCATTTACTCCTTTCCAAGGTGAGATAACAAGAATGCCATATTGTGTTCAAGACATGAGAAACATCATTATTTATACAGTGGTAGACTGCTTTCAGTTCTGCTCACTGATTCTTTCCTAAAGGTCTCTCACAATCTATGTGCTTTTCCTAACTACCTTTGATCACTGACTGGCTGTCATTCCTGCATGATGACAATTCATTTGAATGCCATCACTGAGTACACAAAATTCCTTTCCGTTTACTCATTTGCTTTCTAATTTACAGATTATAACCAAATCTAAATGAAACAAGATAGCAGAAAGTCCCCTTCCCTTGCTGGCAAAAAAAAAAATATGCTTCGGTGGTCTCAAAGTTAAATAACTGAAGAAACTGAGTGCCTGATTTCTTACAAAAAATAACAAAACACCACTGAAATTGTGTGGCTACCTCAGGACCAAAGATCCCTGAAACAAAGTAATATTTTGAGCTGAAACAACTCCATCTCAAAATGAAAGCAGACCTCAATTTTTTGAACTCTCTAAGCACACCCTTACCAGAAAATGCTGTGTCTAAATGATTATTTGGTCATATAAAATCCATTTTCTGTAGACAAGGTTGTTCCTGACAGCAGTTGCAAGTCTAGTAAGGACGATAAGAAGTCAGACCTATAAAGTTTTCCTTGTTTCGGGTATATTCATCTCTAAACAACAGCTGAAATTTCTTAATAAAGCATGAACATGCTTGTTTCATGGCTTGTTCAGAATTATTAACCTAATCTTAAATTATTTTGCTATTAAGAACTATGTATCTGAGTTGCCTTTTAGTGTTCTATTTTCCTACCATACGTTTAGAAGGTTTAATTTTTTGCCATGCTTGGGTTTCCTTTTTTCTTCTCCCTCTCCCTCCCCCCGAGTAATAGAAATTATTTAAAATTACAGAAAATTACAATGTGATCCCTTTAGAATCATAGAATTTTCAGGGGTGGAAGGAATTTTTAAGATCATTTAGTTCCAACTCCCCTGCCATGGACCTCCCACTAGATCAGTTTGCTCATAGCCCCATCCTGGCCTGGCCTTAAAAACTTCCAGGGATGGGGCTTCCACCACCTCTCTGGGCAACCCGTTCCAGTGTCTCACCATCCTCATGGTAAAGAGCTTCTTCCTAACTTCCAATCTAAATTTGCCCTCCTCTACTTTGAAACCATTCCCCCCCAGTCCTATCACCACCTGACATCCTAAGAAGTCCCTCTCCAGCTTCCTTGTAGACACCCATCAGGTACTGGGAGGCTACAATAAGGTCCCCTTGGAGCCTTCTCTTCTCCAGATTGAATAACCCCAACTCTCTCAATCTGTCTTCATAGGAGAGGTGCTCCAGCCCTCTGATCATCCTCATGGCCCTTCTCTGGACATGCTCCAGCACGTCCACGTCTTTCTTGTAATAGGGGCTCCAGAACTGGACATGGAATTCCAGTCTTCATACTTAGGTATAAAAAGAAAAGATAAGGGGCTAATTTTCAGACACCAAAAATAGTCTGAGGTCATCTAAATTCTTACAGATCAAAGAAGGCTAAGAGGAAAATGAACTGAAAATCTGCTTGTCAGAAAACACAATGCAGGCAGACGCCATACTCTTACAGCAGATCTCACATCAGAGGTGTTCAATACAGGTTTTTTTGTGACTTCACACAACCTACAAGAGAAAAAAAATGGCACGTTCCAATCTCCTCAAAGAGTGTCACCTGCAAAATCAGCACTCTAAGAAGGTACCCTCCAAGGCACAACTTTGGTTCATCAGCTGCATGAAAATTTCAGAGAAAGGTACAAAATAGTTGGAGTTTAGAGACTCATAATAACCCTGTAAATTTTCAAAATGAGTAATGTATGCTTTTCTGTACCTCCCACATAGTGTTTTGTAAATGACTTGTTGAATGTCTTTGAATTCTACATTTTGCATGAGTTAAATAGAATCAAAAGACAGACATAACATAGAAACCACAGAAAAAAATATTAACACTAAAAATATGCACTAATAGTCATATTGATAACACTAAGAGAAGAATCGTTAGATAATGACTAAGTTAGACATGAAATTGTCTTCCTGTTTTAAACATTAAAATAAATAGCTAAATTGTTTCACATCAAAGATATCAAATCAAGTGAACTGTTATATAAATCTACATAGTTCTTAAATTCATATTTTAGGAACAAATATTTTGCCCTATATACTAGTCCAAGTTTTTTCCTTGTCTTCATGAATCTAACACATTCAAGGCTATCAAATGCTGAAAAATTAGTTAGTATGGTAACAATCTTTGTCTGCCACAGAGATCTCTAGGGAGAATGATCAATAGTTCTAAAAAAAAATATTAGATTGCAGAACAGTGCACATGCAGTCAAGTAACACACTGAATATAATCAGTAACTACAGCACTCAGTATGCCCATACTTCTTCATCTGCTTCAAGCTTGAAGCTGGCCTTCACTAATTCTTTCCCAACTACCCCAATATGGAAAAAAGATGTGAAAAGGAGACATTAATCAGAATTCACCACTAGATCACACCCTCAGACATTTTTGTGTGCTAATAAATGGCAGGTGAATGATTTCCTAATCTGATTTGTTTCTTTGAGCATCTTTCCCTCCAGGATCTCATACACCTCAGGAACTACTTATCAATATACAATTGCTAATCAAAGTAATTGCTAATCATATGAGATATAAATAACCTTTCAGTAAGGTAGTAATAGTGACCTTAAGTACAACCTTCTACTAAAGATGTACACTGAAATTATTTAAGCAGTTTTGACAACATCACGTGTTTAAAATAGTCTTTCTAGCCCAACCATGTCTTTTAATACTGAAAAAATGTGTTTATGACTGCATTTTAATAATCTTGGAAATGTATGTTATGTTATGTATGTGTGCTATACATTTCATTACCATTTGAAGGTAAAGATTTTAGTGCTGTCTTTTAGATTGTCTTCAGGTAGTTCTACATCCTTTTTATTATCTCCACTACAAATATGAAATTATAGTAAAACACGACAGTATGCTGCTTTCCTCTAAAAGTTTATCTTAAAATTTTATAGGAAAAATATTTGCTAGATAATCTCTACAAAGCCCTCTGGGAAGAGACGGAGAGTACTGGTTGCATATACTTCAGATAAATACTACTCAAAATATAAGGGACTGTAGACAAACGGGTTACAGGTAAATTTGAGGCTATATTCCTGTTCAAATCCTCTCTTCTTCAACTTCATTGACTGCCTTACTGCCACAGAGGTCTGCTTAGAAACTAAGACACATTGTACTGTAAAACATTAGACAAAATGAAGGTCTCTACTGCAGAAACACACACCGTACACTGAGCTATTTTGTGAGAACAAGAGCGTTTGAATTCTTTTAACCCTTAATGTCTAAGGTAGATTAATTACAAAAGAAACCACCACCATTTCCCAGCTCCATTCAAACGATATCTGTTTTAAAAACCAACTTGTAACACACTTTCTATTAAATGAAAATTACAAATATATGAATTTTATGGGAAAAAAAGCATAAGCAATGATCACAATATTGAAGGAAAGACCTTCAAAAGACAATTAAAGCCACCACTGAAGACGTAAGGACTTTTACTGGTATTGAAATGCAAGAAGTTAGTTATGTTGGTGTCTCATCATGGAGGTGTGCAGTGAAGGCTATAAGCACCCTAGTACCCTGCATTTTACTTTTAAGCTTTACATTTACAGAAAATGTTATTATTAATGTTATCTCAAGTTTGACATTTCAGCAGCGTTTACTTGGCTAATATGAGGCTGTCAATTTATGATGCATGTGGATGAGCCATTCCACTCCTCACAGTAAAGTATTTGCTCTACTTTTTTTTTTTTTTTTTTTTTTTTTTTTTGTAAGCATATATTGAAAATGTCAATAATGAAAGACACAAAAAACCCCAGCAAAAACCACCAGGAGAAATAAAAAGCCTTCACATAGAAAATTTGAAATTTCAATCTATAGCAAAACAATGTAGAGGGAAGAATTAGACTGTAAATTGTACTCTACTAATGGATTAAATTATGGTAAACCAAAAAAAACCCAAACAAACAAAACAAAAAAAACATTTTCCACCAATCAGCAGTTTAAGATTAGCCTGTGTAAAATTTTCTGCATTATTTTGGAAGACAAAGCTGTAATGAGCATGCAAATAGTAATATTAGTAATATACATTTTCTTTCAAAAGACAATCATATTATATTTGCTCACAAATATATTCAATAATTTTTCAGGACATTGCTGCAATTATGAAATGCAGAGTATTAGGTATTCAATGCAAATAAGCAGTTACTATTTAGAGAACATCTTTCAGAAGGTACAGTCATCCCTTTTCAGGGGCTGTAATAATACTGAAGAGGAAAGTACAATTTGAAAAAAAAGGCCACACATTCACATTAATTGTTTCTGTGATTCCAAATTCACAACTGGCTCACATGAGGGTTTTTTGGTTTTTGTTTTTTGATTTGGTTTTCATGTGTGTGTGTGTTTGATACTCCTGGTCCCTTAAGTCAGTATCTGAAGCACCGCCCTTTAGGTAATGTTAATCAACCCCTTAGATCACTGTCAGGTGATTTCAGAGCATTAAATTTCCTTTAGGGATTCTGCACTGGCAGAAGTGACTGCACAAATTGCCCAGTAGCCTTATTTGTAATATACTGCAAACCTGTAATTTCTGTTCACTTCACTGGAGATGTGGGAGGAGCTCAGGAGTCTGCTCAAACTTTCCATGTACTTAAGAGATCCACCTTCTGGTTTGTCTGGTCACATCTGGCTGTACATTAAAACAACAGGAGTCTCACAGCATCATGCTGTCAAGTCTAGGATGATCAGTTTTCACAGTCCCAGTCTCAAAGACTCTCTCAAAGTCTCCCAGGAACCATACACCCACATCCAGTTATCTTCATATTTCAGCACAGAATAGGAACCTATGGGGACACCATGGTGCTTCCCAGCTTCCAATGCAGCAATTAATGGGTACCAAACAAAACATATACACACCACCAAATGGACTTTGGTGCCTGCAACAGCATAGACATGGCCTGTGGTTGAGATTTTAGTCCCAGATAAGTATAAAGTACAAGACTTTTCAGACAACTTTCAGCAGTGAAAAACGAGCACCTTGACAAGACAAAAAAAAAAAAAAAAAAAAAAAAAAAAAAAAATCTTTCTCATTATGTGTTCATTTCCTAATTTTCAAAGGATGAGTTTTGTCTTCTTTGTAAAGCCATGCTGAATATAACAGGATTTTCAGAAGTGTAAATGAAGTCAAGATGTGCCTAATTATTTTAGGGTTTGAAACTAAAAATAATTACTCTTAGATTGCTTTAACCCTTCATTTTTCATGACTAGTAGTTTATAATGTATTTATTTTAAGAGAGTTTCTGTACTTTCATTGTAAGCACTCACCACTTATTTGCAGTCAGACAACTAGAGAAGCATCATTGTCATTCTGGAGAGAGACTGCACTCTTTCAACATATGTAGCAATTTGTAAAGACAAGGAGAGTTAAAGAGATGTACATTTAACATTTTTTGCCTTCCATTTTTTCTAAGACCACTTACTTTTTTTTTTAGTTCAGGATGATAACAAATTCTTGAAAGGTACAGGTCAACTGTAATCAGAACCTCCTGCTCCTTCCCCACTCCTGGCCTCAGGTAAAATCTCAGCTTTCATGACATTGCCACTGTGTAATGGGGTGGGGAAAAACTAAAAATTTAGATTCAATGACTGGCAAAGGGGTCAACAGTGTGCAAAGATTGCTTTAAAGAGCTGGTACATTTTAGAGCAAAGATTCCCACCTTGAAACTTTTCTAATCAAGTTCTGAAGGTTTCCAAAGCTACTCTGATTAAAACAGAAACATTCTGGCAAGAATAACAAAACCCTGATGATTATTTATGGCAAGACCCTTGTATAGCATCTTAGATGCACAAATATCATAAATTGGCCTAAAATATTCAGGAAGGCAAACAGTCCCATCCTAGATGACCTCATGAGGAAATGCAATGCTAGCAGGATTTTCAAGATCCTCCCTTAAAGAACATGGCAAAAAAGCATGATCTAAAAACATTATATTATTATTATTTACCTTGTGGACTCTGGAAATCAGAGCATCTTACCTTTTCTCTGTCACTGAAGGGTTTTAGACTGTCACCTAAGCTTCCACTAGATTGCTGTTCTGCTTCAGCTAATATTCCTGTCCCTTAGTTTATTTTCTATGCCTCAAACCTCTCATGTCATACTCCTAATCCTCTGGAAACTAGAAGTGGAAAAACCTATTTTATCCACTGCCCCTGATATCAGGAATCTTATCAGGGATCAGCTCATATTTCATATTCTCCTGTCAGAACCCTAAATTCCTCAATAGACTGTTCTGGAAAGGCTATTCAGTTCATAGGTACACGTTGGAAGCAAAGTGGAGAAGCTGTGGAGAAGCCATAGACAGAAGAGAGAGGGAGAAGGGGCAGAAACTGAGGCTGGCCATTGCACACTTTCCCACCCCCAACTGTGATGCTGTGTTTAAGGACCTCATACAGGATGGGTGAAAGAGAAAGGTGTTCCAGAACACTCCCTAGTCAGATACCTTATCTGTTTATTTGCAAAATAGGTGATAAGGGTTCAAATCCCCTCCAGGGAAACAAAAAGTATGGGTGGGATTTGTCCTAGCCAGTGTCTGACAGAGTATCTGGTTCTTTAGGGCTGGTATTATGGTCAGCAGGGATCTCAGCCAAACTAGCAAAGGAATCACTGATGTGACCAAGTGCCCCTTGCCTTCCACTGTCATAATCACTTACCCACCAACTAGAAAAGGATTCCAGGGGAATCCCTCTGACACATTTGCCCACCATGTAGATACAAAACCACAGAAGAGAATGACAGGGCTTGGAAGGGACCTCTGAAGATCATCTAGTCCAACAACCCTGCCAGAGCAGGTTCACCTAGAGTAGATTGCTAAGGATGTCATCCAGGAGGGTTTTGAATGTCTCCAGAGATGGGGACTCTGCAAAATCTGGTCTGTTCTAGTGCTCTGTTACCCTTAGAGTAAAGAAGGTTTTCCTTATATTTTGGTTGAACCTCTTGTGTTCCCGTTTGTGACCATTGCCCCTTTTCCTGTCACTGGACATCACTGAAAACAGGCTGGTCTCATCCTCCTAACACCCTCCCTTTAGATATATATAAGCATTGATAAGATATCCATTCAGACTCCTCCTTCTCCAGGCTGAACAGACCCAGTTCTCTCAGCCTTCATCATATGGTAGAATCTCCAGTCACCTAATCATCTTAGTGGGTGACTAATCATCTCTCCAGTAGTTCCTTATCCTTCAGACAAGGGAGCCCTTCAGTCTGGGGAGCCCAGAACTGGACACAGTCCAATACCCATAGTTACTTTGAATGCAGTCAATGCTCATAGTGTGACAAAGCCATCTCTCCCACAAGTTGATTGAATTCCTTACCTATGTAGCTGGTGGAACAACACCACATTCCTCATTTCTGCATTTAGTAGAAACAATTCTTCATTTTCTCTAACTTCTTTACAAAGATGCCAAATATAATTTGTGTTGGTTGTTAGGAAACGTATAGCTCAGTAAAAAAATTATTGCAAGTCTCTGAAAAGAAATGGTTACATCTAGACTGAGACAAATAACTTTGATATCAGGAATCACTGCAATTGACTCACAAACCAATGCTACTGAAGAAACAAATCACTGAACAGCAGTGTCCCTCTTGATTAGACTCCTCTCACACCTTAACTTTACCACATATCATTATGGAGAAAGAACTGCCTTGAATGTTGCCATAAAACAGGTAAAACTGAGAGAATTATTATCACACAGTAAATTACACTTGCATCAAAATCATTAGGAAAAAGCACTGACTACAGTTTGGTTTGACTTGCCTGTTCAGGCTGCTCTCTGCCTTGCCAATCTGACTGTCCCCAGTAAAGTCCTCTGTCTTTGGTTAGTGCAGTGGTCTTTTGGAAGTGTGGGGGGACACAGTGGGGGCTCCTGTGAGAAGCTGCTGGAAGCTCCCCTGGCTCCAGTTCCCACCCCACCTCTGTCCAAGGCTGAGCAGACATGGGAAGCTGGATGTGACGTTGTGAGTAGCATATTCAAGAAGGGGAAAACAGAACTGCAAAAATAAAATAAAGACCTGCAGGTGAGAAGAGGAGGTGAATGCAATGCCAGAGCAGAAGTACCAGGGTTGATGAGGAGGTGCCTGAGGAAAGATTTCTCCACAGTCTGTGGTGAGATGGCAGCTGTGGAGGGGCACAGTGGAGCATTTTGGAAGGACCACAGTTGGGCAGAGATGGATCTGCAGCCATGGAGGACTCCGTGCCAGGGGAGGTGACTGTTTCTGAAGCAGACTTTGACTTTGTGGGCAGCCCAGGCTGGAGCAGTCTGTGCCTGAGGGGTTGTACCCTATGGGAGGGACTCATGTTGGAGGGGTTTGTGAAGAACTCTCTCCCATGAGAGGGACCCTATAATGGAGCTGGGTAAGAGTGTGAGGAGTCTCCCTGAGGAGGAAGAAGTAATAGAAACAATGTGTGGTAAACTGATGCTAAGCCTCCATCCCCATCCCCCTCCCCCTGTGCCACTAAGGAGGAGGTAGGAGTGAAGTAGTTTGGGATAAAGAAGAAAGGATGGGTGGGGGGAAATGTATGAAGATCTGGTTGTGTTTTCTCTTTCTCCTCATAAATTAAATTAATTTTTTTCCTCCCAAGTTGAGTTTATTTGGTTTCACCCATTACCTTAACTGCTGACTGAAAACATCCCTGCCCTTGTTTGGATTAATGAGCCTGAGATGGATTTTTTCCTCCCTTCCCCATGGTGGGGGTGTCGGGTGAATGAGCAGAGGCCTGGTTGCTACCAGCTGGGACTAAACTCTGATATCCTCCTTACAGGTTCTCTTCACTTTCTCATTTTGATATTGTTTGGTTTCCATTATTCTTTTCTGCTGAAACCATATCCAGATTTGTCTGAGATATCATTCCATGTGTCCCAAAATCAAAAATAGCTGTAAAAACACAGAAGAAAAGTAGGTACTTTATCCTTCCATTTAATTTTCTTCCTTTCCTTAGCACACATTGATTTCTTCAGTCACATCTCACCATTTTCCAATACAAATATCATTTGTGGTATCACCTGCTTTCATTCACCTTCTTAATACAGTGCAGCCAATTAAATGACATTTCTCAAGCAAAATAAAAGATGGGGCATCTGATGCTACAGCCCACATCATTTGGATCTTCAACTTATATCAGCCATTAGTGAGGTACTTTTGTATTTTTTGCAGGCCTATTTGCTCAAGGTTATAGATTCCTTCAGTAAAGCCTTGAATTGAATTACTTCTGTTGTTCATGCCAAAAACCACTCAAAACAACAGTAGCACCCATTTTGATTATTATTTGAAAGTTACAAGTTATTATTGTAGTTCTGACTCAAGTTCAGCAGACAATACAAAGCAAGTACTCAGAAATTTTTGTCACAGGCAGGCAGGTAAAAATCTAGAGATGCCTTCAACTGTTTTTTAGAGGAACAAAAGTCTGAGATGCTCTAATGTTCAGGTTTGTTTTCTGAAGAAAGCAAGCTCATTCTGAAACAGTATAAGAAGCATCACTGAAGAAATTTCTTTCTTGTGCTGATGTCTCTCCAGGCTGCTGACACTCCGTGGTTTTCCTACCCACCCTATGTGTCTACAGCCTTGCTCCACCAGCCATTGTCTGGTGTAGACAATACCATCCATGTAGAAAGAAACAATACCATCTCGGTGGCAAATCAATCCCTTCTCTGTTTACTTTCCTTCACTTAAGTTTATCTGAGGAAAATCTTGTCATTTAAAAACACCTAAAGTACATCTTTGATTTTTATTTTATGTTACCACAAATTCTGTACTATAGATTAATTTAGAAGAGTTGCAAGGGAAGAAAAAAATCTTCTACCTGCACCTCAACTGAAACTTTCAGAAACATTCAATCAGAAGGAGGGCACTTGTAGCAAAGATGGTTACATTTTGCTTTCAAATTTCTTGTTTCTTCTCCTTGAAAACAGAAGAAAGAAAAGTTGGAGAACTGCAGAGAGAAAAAGGACCAGTTGTGCCTCTCAACTGTTCAACCCAAAGGATTACATTCGGTGAAATTAGAAGGGGGAATAAAAAAAAAAAACCAAACCTGGCACAGGTAGGGGTGACAAAATTACCACATACAAATTTCTGATCTCTGGAACTGAGGCTCCTGCAGATGAAGACTGGCGTTTGTATTGAATTAACTTTAATTCAGCCCTTTCTTTTCTTAGTGCAGTATCCAGAAGCTTGTAGAGACATTACTGGGGGTATCAAAATCAAATTCAGAAATAACATGGTGGGAGAAAAGGATTTTATTTATTGCATAAATCTTTAACTAGATAAAGAACTGTTGAACCCCACGCTGTTGCAGAGGCCTCTGTTTGATCTAATAGACTCTCTTGTACCTGGTACAGCAAAAAGCTCAGATTTTCAGCAGGAGGATTGTGTGCACACAGAGCAAATACACTGATTGACATCGCAATTGCTAAAGAGTGTTTTTATTTAATTGAGGTCTTGAAACAAACAAATAAAAAAAATCACTGGAACTTTCTGGACAGCACTGTATCACCTTTTGAGATGCACACCCCAGCCTTGTTCTCTTCACAATGTCATGAAAGGGCCAGGTATGCTTCTTATTATAATCAGCCTAGAAGTTCCAGGCTAGACAGCAGCTAGCCTGGCTCACCCTGAGCAGGACTTTAAAGGAAACAAATGACTGGAAAAAAAGCCAACTCCTTCCATAGGCAAGTCTTTCACCCTTAAATGCTGTGATTAAACAGATATTGTGTCAAATCAAATTGAGAATAGAAGCAAATATCCCAGACTTTGCTAACTTCAATCATATGGGCTGATCTTTCAGGGGGCTCAGCGTGGTCCTTGGTTTCCAGACCTACTATGGACTTTTGCTTCTGTACCTCTGCTTCTGTATTAGCTTTTCCTATGGGCTTTCCAAACTGTTTTATTTCATCTGAACATATCACATTCTCTTTAGAAGATCTCTATTTGGGCAGCAAGTCGCAGCTTATCTCTCTTTTTACTCTTGACCCATTCACATAGGACTGCTGGAGATAGTAATAATGGCTGCCATTCTTCTAGACAAAATAAATTAATCAATCAAGTTTTATACTTAAATATTTTGAAGTAGAAACAGCAGAAAGTTGGTTTTCCTGCATCTGATGAGAGCTGTACATGTCTCATAATTTTACAGTAAGACAGCCTTGGTACTTGTGTTCTACTTCTAAGGATTACAAGTTTATAAACACAACAGGAAGCTTTACAGGAAAAAACTAGCTACCCCCTATGCATCATAACTTACAGTTCCAAACAGCAACCTTGGCTAACATTAGTAGCTCATAATTTGGAGTGGATTACCAAATCTCACATTTGTTTTGAAATGCTGTTTTTTTTGGAAGCAAGGGGAACCTTAATGGTAATATTTGTTATTATGCAATGCACACAAGACTATGCATACTTCTTACCATGCCACTAATATAACTGAGTTTATATTAAATTATGCCACATAGCTAACTGATAAAACAGCAGTATTACCTGAAGTTGCCAGAAGCTTATGTCCAAAAGCTCCAATATATCAGTGGTCACAGAGTGAAATACAAAACTGTGTGTCAGAGCTGATGCTGCACAAATGCAGACATGCTGTGGTGGGTGAAACTTGCCTTGCTGCCAAATGCCCACCCAGCCACTCTCTCATTCCCCCCCTCGACAGGACAGATGGAGAAAATGAAATGTAAAAGCTTGCCTGCCAAAAAAAAGACAAGGGAGATCCTTTACCAAAACAGACTTGGACTGGGAAAAATAAATTTAGTGCCAATTAAAATAGATTTGGATGGTGATGAACAAAGGCAAAAACTAAAACACCTTCCCACCATCTTCCCAACACTCTCCTTTGCTCAACCTCACTCCTTCATCCCTGTGTCCTCTACCTCTCCCCCTCTGAATGGTGAGGGAGGATGGGGAATGGGAGCTGCAGTCAGCTCACAGCCTCTCCTCTCTGCCTCTCCTTCCTCCTCCTCCTCCGACTTTTCCCTGCTCCATCCCAGGGCCTTCCCAGGGGCTGCAGGGAAACCCCCGCCCCACCGGGGTCTCTCTCTCCCGGGGCCGCAGGGGCATCTCTGCTGGGGCGCCCGGAGCCCCTCCTGCCCTCCTCCTGCTCTCCGGAGCCTCGGGGCTCGCAGGGCTGTTTCTCCCCCTCTTTCCCTCAGCCCTCATCCTTTAGATCAGAAGGTGCTCAGGGCAGGAGCTAGAAGAGGATGGTGGTGGCCCTTGCCAGGATGCTCCTGTCACTGCTCTTACTGATGAGAGGTTGCACTTGTCAGCAGTCAATGGCAGCCAAACACCCAACTCAGTTACAAGGTGCATGGGAACTGGGCAGCAGGTTTGAACAGAGCTCAGGAACACCATCAGACAACCCCACCCTTTTCCAGAGCCAGTTGTATCAGCAGGTGAATAAACAAAGTGGGGTTCATCAGCTCAGCAGGCACATAATGCATAGATAGAGCGAGTATTCAAAGGTGTTATTACTGTATGCACAGTTTGTGTAAATCTCTCACCTCTTACAGGAATGGTAATTTTGGTAAGTGGAAGTGCAATTGCAGTGGGTGGCTCGTAATAGAGTATCATCATCATCAAATCCACATTTAAAAGAGCTATTTTATATATCTGTGTTTCCTATTTTCTATATTATTTCTATGTTTATTATTTTTATATTATTTCTATATTTCCTATTTTCTAGAAATATTTCTATATTTCTAGACAAGTCTTTATAAAAGACAAGCGTGGTCCTGTTTTAATAGGAAAGTAGGCTCTGTTTGAAAAAAAGAAAAGACAAGATAGCAAAGCTTTTACCAATAATGCATCACATTAGTCAAGCATATTTACCCAGCTTCAAATATTTTAGACTTTTTAAAATCTACACTGATAATTATTGCAAGAAATTAGGCCTATTTCTCAAACTGTTTTCCTTTAATTTGTTATTTTATCAGAAAGTAGCTGCAAATGTCATGCTGTACATGGATAAAATGGTTTAAATTTCTCTCAGATCAAATCTCTAGATTTTCATTTTGGCTGCTCCTAATGTGGTATACTAAGAAAAAGATTGGAAGCATGTTTTCGATCTACTGACAAATTCTAGCCAAGACTAATCATAGTTCAGATTCTGTGCTTAAAAATGATGACTTCATGGCCCAGATCTGATAGGTATTGGGAATTTTTTTTTCAGGTTTTCCAGGCAGGTGTTTAAATCTGTGCTTCTGTCTGTGCTGGGCGGAGCTGTAGCCTTGAATTTATACAAAATTTTTTTATCCATCTAGTCCTTTTATCCATTACGAGACTCAAGAAACTGTATGACCCTCTTCCTAGATGTTCTGAATGAGTTAATCCAGGATTCATTATCAAGAGATGCCTTGTGACATCTGGCTGTCACAGATACTGTGACTGGCAGTACTTTAAAACAAATGAAAGCAAGAGAAAAGGAAAGCCTTACTTGAGTAAGGCTTCTTACTTAAAAAGAAAAATTTTACTTAAAAAGACTGTGATTGGAACTTTTCCTTGGGAGAAATAGTATCTGGAATAAATTTCTTCCAATGCTTGCAGATGAAGACACATACTTATTTTAAGGTCAATTAGACTGGATGTACTGTCCAGTGTTCAGCGTTGATGGCACACAGTCCATCTTGTTGAGACTATTTTGAAAGACAGAAGAGAATTTATAACATCCTGAGCTACGGGGAGTGCAAGAAAGACCTTAACAGTGTAGCCTAGGGATTAGGATGGCCACCTGGAAGGGAAAGTTTGTGATGGAAATTCCTGCTCCAAACACAAGTATTTCAGCCCACAGGTATTTCACATAAGGAAAATATGGAGAGGGGTGGAATGGGTTTTCCCTTCTTTCTTATTCCAGGTCTTGCTAGACCCAGAGCTCTGCAGCCTTTAATGTGAGTCAAGTCAAACTAGATTTTATTCAACGGACCAAGTGTCTACTTGACTACAAAATTTAAATATTCTCAAATTCAAAGAACCATTAATGTCCCATTATGGAATCCAAGATTGCCTTCTTATCTGCTTACCCCTAGAGACAGCTGCCAAGAATACTGGAGTATTAAAAAGTGGTATTTATATGGCAGGTATACATAAGATATACTTTCATGAGCTAAATGTAAACAAATCAAATGTTTTGAAAGAGTGAAGACTTCCTCATATTTGTACAGTTATGAGATCTTTGAAACCTCATAATCTCCAAGGAAACAAAAAGATTTCTTCTAATCTTACTCATTTCTAGTATAATTGTGAGAATTTCAGAAGAAGGCCTAGCTTAGCAGAACATATGGTCCAGTTATTATACTATAATGAAACTCAAAAAGAAATGCTTGTGTGACACTTTTGAGAAAAAACTGGCTTGAAAATTTTGAGTGCAGCATTTTTATTGATTGAATGACACAATGAATTCTAGCATCCCTCTGCACTGCCAATGGATAATTATGATTATTACAAGGAGCATGCTTTGACTGAAAAGTTAAGCAAGTCTCAATTATAGCTCTGAAAGACTACTGCCCTCAAGAGGCCACATGTAGAAGCAAAGCAATTTTATATTAAAATTTTCATTTTGCCTTTAAAAAAATAAATTAAAACGAATGTGAATCGTAAATTTCATCCTCCAATGTAATCAAGAGGAGAAAACATCCCTAGAATAAAGAAATACCTCAGGTGGAATATGGGACTCATACAGCCAGGTGCATCCGTTGTAAAAGTCAGGGCAAAATCTTAAACACACTCCAATAAACTTTCATGCTGAACTCCACAGAACATTATCCACTACTGAAAGAACAGAAAAAAAGTGACTTGCAAGACTTGAAAATGCAAGCACATCATATTTGCAAATCTTAGACTTGGTAAATTCCATTACTTCCAGGGGAAAAATAAAAAAGAAAAACCTTAATTTTATGAAGCCTGGTTTTCTCAAAGTTATTTATACTGAATAAGTAGACCTGTTTCTAGGGATGGAGCATCTACCACCTCTCTGGGCAACCTGTTTCAGTGTTTCACCACCTTCATGGTAAAAAGTTTCTTCCTTATATTCAGTCTGAATCTACTCTTTTAGTTTAAAACTATGACACCTTGCCCTATGGTTACAAGTCCCACTAAAAAGCCTGTTCCCATCTTTCTCATAAGCCCCCTGTAAGTATTGAAAAGCTGCAGTGATCTCTTCTCAGACCTTCCTCTTTTACAGGCTGAACAACATCTGCTTCTTAAGGCTCCCCCTTGCAGATTTCCAAAATCCTTTTTCCTTCTGCAGATATAATCTTTCTGATTTAAACTCTTGTACGTTCTATGTATGTGAGACAAAAGATTTATACAGAGATAAAGAGAGGCAACACAGCTTCTGAACACACAATCAGTTTCCCCAGAAATGTAAAGTTAAACATTATAGACAGTTAGTTAATCTTTCCTGTTCCTTCAAATTAGCTCCCCTTCTGTCAGGCTAGGGGTGAGAGACTCAGATTTAGTTAAGAGGAATTCTTTTAAATTCATTTGTTATGTAGAATACTCAAGGTGGACCCAGGTAATTTGATTTGACCCAAGACCTCTCTCCTGTACCATTTTTTTTCTTTATTACCAATGTTTTGTTCTAAAGAGTTCTTTGGCAAAATTTCTCCTTCAACTTAGCACCTTGTACACCTAGCCACACTTTTTTCCCACTATTCCAGTTCAGACTCCAAGGTCTCATCTCTGCTTTTTTCTGGTAACTATCCATATTCTTTTCTTCTCCCTTTCATCTGAAAGGTAGGACAAACCACCTTCCCACTTCAAGTGGTCTCCTTGCTAGATTTCTTGTTGATAAATGTGTTTTCATTAAAACCAAGCATGATAACATAATCATAGTCTGAAATTATGTATTGAATGGCAAGGAAACTATCTCAGCAGAAGCATTTTTAACAGTCATTTCAATAGCACCACTATGGAAAGCTTGCAGTAAAAGCAAACTGTACTGACATAAATTATGTGGAAAACCTTGCCAAATCACCACGCTGGTTTACTCTAGTTCTTCCACCTGTGTGGAGAATTCAAAGCATCCTCTTTGAAATCTTGTCCAGAGGACTCATGGGATGAGAATATCATATCCCATCAAGCAGTAGGGGAGGGAGCACACTCAGTGGAAGCAAAACACCGAGAAATTACTTTTCTGAGTCTACTAAGCAAAGAGTTTTTCAGCAAACTATAACTCAGCAGCACCTAAGCAAACTATGACAGAAGAAATGAACAAATTGATAAGCATGCAAAATTTGCTTCTGAAAAGCACATATGTATTAAAGCTTGTCAGTGAGGTAGCTGTGACAACTCATCATGGGTACGATGGGTTATGCAAATCTTAGTGTTAAAAATAAACCAGAAAGACAACAATGGAACTGCTCAGACAGCATGAAAAAAACAACATAATAGTTACAGTTTGTTAAAATCATACAGTTAAATTTTGCTTTTTCCACGGGCAACTGCAGACTTGTGTAATAACCTTGCTTTAGACCATCACATCTATGAATATGTCTGTATGACCCAGATAAATGATTGTTTGCTGGAGCCTGATACTTGCAGACTGAAATGTGTCCACTTCAACTGGCAACACTTAAAGCATTTAGTTAATAAGCAGCATGACTCATACTGATAATTTATGCAATTTCCTTCAGCCCCTAAAAAAGTCAAGTGGGGTAGTGTGTGTTGCATGGTACTGAGTTCTCAATCAGGGGTCTGGATTTATCCACACCAGCTACCTTGAACAGCAGTGGTGATAAAAACAGATTCTGAAGAAAAAGGAGTACCACAGGGTGCTAACCCACAGACAGTAGATGACTTGAAGCAACCCCTAGTATTATTTTTTATCACTCCCTCCTGCATTTGCTACAATGTACACCACAGAGGTTCACTTAATTTAATTTTATAGATAAGTAGCTAATTAGGACATGCTCTTCAGCCAACTGAGAAGAGGCTGAAACAGCTTTTACAGCTTTCTGCTGTACTTAGGTGAGTCACAGAGAAAGGCATACACTTGTTTTTCAACTGCTTTCGCTCCATTTTTCATGGCTATGTTAATAAAATTCACAGAGAAGGAAAATGAGACATGCACAGAACATTAATCACCATTTCATTCCTCTTATAGGTCATCTTTGGTATCAAGGACACTGAGAAGGACAAGGTAGTCTTCGCATGACACTATTGTTTCATGGGCCATGGCACTATAAAAGCAGTAGTGTCTTCTAATTGATCACTGGCAGTACATCTTTCCAACTGCGGTGTTGAAAACGATTGATGGCAGCAGGGATGATTTAAGTTTGCTCTTACTACAACTTACGAAGAAAAGGTCTTCAAGAAACTATTTGGGGTGTAGTAGGCTGAACTCAATCAAACAGTGCTGTTTTCTTGCTATTTGCTTTGACAGCTGGGGCTCAGCTTTCTAGTTTGAATTGCTCATTATGTGTTTCTTTGTCCTTCTAACTTCGTCAGCATGAAGACCTTTATGATCCAAAAAATACTGAAGATGTTGGTTTTTTCCATGTAAAAGAAGCATATTATTTTGAAGAAGAGTCCCAAGAGACTCTCACACCACATCTTTAGAAAAGTATATATGAAAACTGCTGTTACTCATGTCAGGCAGATTTAACCTTTGCATCTATCACTATAGGTCTGAAATGGAAACAAGTATCTTTGCCTGACTGTGGTGTTGCTGAAGATACAGTAGATCTGGATCTTTCTTATTAGAAAGATCTTATTAGTAGATCTTTCTTATTAGAAAATCAGGCAGTGTGTGTTGTTTTTTATCATTTGCGTTGTTTTGTGGATTTTTTTGAAATAGTAACTGTGCTTACACAGCAAGGCGACTGTGCTTTAGTAACTCAGTCTCTGAATCAGTTCTGACACATCAAAATGAAATTCAAATATATGATCGTTCACAGGAAGCTGTGACACATGGTAACTGGTGTCCCTGTCTGGATGATTGGTGATCAGAAATACACGTTGCAAAGAGAAGAGAAACTGCTCTACAAGTGAGCATGAACACCAAGTCTGCCACTGCCAGCTTGCTATGAAATGAAGCCAAAGGTCCAGCTCAGTCACACAAGCATCACAGAGACAGCAGGAACCTCCTTGCTGGGTGTTTTTGTGTCAACAGGATGATTTCTGGGGTTTTCTGCTCCATAACTCTTTCTGGTCCTCTAATTTTGAGCTCTCAGCTCAACCCCACTGGTTGGTTTTCCTTTAGAACCAACTGTTTATTCCTGAGGTTTTTTTCCTCCCAGGACGCTTTTTTTTTTTTTTTTTTTTTTTTTTTTTTTGTTGTTGAAGGATGAAAAAACATACAGCCCACATGGTAAAATGATGTAAGATCTGAGTCTGAAGGACTTGAACCGAAATTCCAGTATACTACCTGCTGTTTTCTTTGGTCTTAGTTCTCATGGTTTGTTACCTGCACATTTTATAGTCTGTTTCAGACACAATTTAAAGGTGATATTCTTCCCTGTCCTGAGCTACATAATCTGTTTTTTTGTTTTTTGTGGGTTTTTTTGGTGTTTTTTTCTTTGTTTGTTTTTCGTTTTGTTTTTTGTTTTGTTTTTTTTCGGTTATGATGGAGAAATTCCTCTCCTTCTTGCATGCTGTCACACTTCAGGCAAGGAAAAAATGGATTTTTAGAACTCAGAAAATAATGATGAAAAAGAACTGAATTTGATATTGTGATCTTAATCTTATTTACTAAATCAAAGAACGTGTTTTTTTTTTAAATCTTTGTCTTTTTATCATGAAATATCAATTCTCTTTCAATTTTTCAATTATTTTAACAACTTAAGGTGATTCAATTGAACTTTCCAGATTTAACAAAATGTGGTTTTCTTCTTAGAAATTACACTGGGTTGGCCTAATGCTATAATTACATGTAAAGAGAGTAAAATACAACATAATGACTGAGTTTGGTAATTAAGTTATTAAAAGAATGGCTGATGCATTAAAAGCTACTTTAAAAACTATTCATAGTTCTTTCACTGGGTTACAATTTAGGTATCTTGGTTGAGTGAAAAGAACTCATTTTCAATATATAAGGCTAAGACTCAGCTTTGGTTTCCCTGGGGGTTTCTGTTTATGCTTGGAGTCAGTATACTGAAGAGAAGTAACCAATGTTTAAAAAATTTCAGTTATCTGTAAACCTGAGCAAGATGTCATGGGTTTATGGACCCAGCAGGAACTCTGCTGCTTACTTTGGAAAGGCTGAGTGAGAGGAAGAGAGCCACATGTAATAGTGAAGACAATACCAACGTGGCTCTACCATCTGAAGGAAAGGAATATATTTAGCTGCTAGGTGCAGTAGGCTGATTTCCTTTCTAAGTAAACCATCAAAGGGGAAAAAAGTAATTTCAAACAGGAGTTTAGACATAAATTATGTAGTTATAGCACATGTACAAAAGATCCAGACAGATCCTGTTTCTTCTCTTAAAAGGAGGTGTCAAGGATCTCTGTGGAGGCCTCCATCTCTGACATAAAAGACAACAGCCTTTCCCTCTGAGAAAGGGGAGCTGATAAGTATTAATTGCCTTGGCCTCCAGGGAGTGGAATATTAGTTTGAACAATGGATAATAGAGCATATCCTGTCAAATCAAATGTATGGATATAAACACCTCTGTAACATCTTCTCCCAGTCCATAAACATAGCATCAATCAGCTTGAATTTCAGCAGGTAACCTTCATCCAAGCACTCATTGACATTATACACCAGGTAAATCAGTAAGCTGTATAATGCAGACAACACAGCAATCTTTCTTCATTATCCTTTCTAGCAGGACCATATAGGTCTTGGCCAGGACATGTGATAGGAGGAGATCCATCAGGATCCCATCTAAAAATCTCCTTGGAACAAAAGAGCAGTCACTGAGGATGACCCTGGAAGGATCAGTGAAATATGCATTATCTCACCTAATCTAACTGAACACCACAATATGCTCATGATTACTAAGAGAAAGATGACAGATCTTCCTCAAAAAAAGGTAATAAAATAACATACAACAATAAGTCTCTAGCAGTTCTAGCCTTTAGTATTTACAGCTTGGAAGATAAAATACTCTCTTCTCCTGCTTGTCGATGTGCAAGCCAATTTGCACAGATAAAAATGGCTACTCCATGTACAAAACAGTGATCCATTTTGCACATCCAAGGTGATACTGCCTGAACTAGAAGAGAAATGATTCTTTTTCCATACAATTCAAGGTGAAATACATAAAGCAACCCCTAAAATATCTGTTATTCTAAGATGTGTAATCTGCTCACATTTTTTTGAATTTTCAAAATGCAGGCTGTTTATTTAAAAAGCCCTTTAGGCTATTAAAAGATGACTACACAATTCCTTCTCTCCAGATGCTATTAGTATTAGCAAAGAAGCTTAAGAAGTTAACCTTTGACAGAATTTTAAAGGATGCACACTCTTTGCTTCTCCATAATTCAACTCATCCTTGGCACTAACTCATTGGCTCTTCAGTAACTAGTGAATTGGGCAAGGCTGGTGAACAAAGCTTCATTAGCTGCTTTGCATCTATGACAGTTAATTAATTACCCTGGAAGAGTTTGTGTGTGGAAGAACAGAATAGGGCAAACCAAGAACTCACAGTGGAGATTTTAACAGCATTATTATGCTTTGTTGGTGTTGCTGTGTTTTTCAAACCAGGATGGCTGCAATATTGTTTCTGAAAAAGTCAAGGGCATATCAGGATGGAATCACTGAACATATACATAACCAGAATCTGATCAATCTCACAAGGATAAGCACATAAAAACTGTCAAAATCTCAGACAGTAATATACAGTATTTTATTTACTTATTTTTCTTAGCAGAGAAAATTCAAAGCAAAGGAATTTTCACAAAACATCTGATCTGAATTTAAAGAAAAACATTTATGCAATGAGACAAGCTCTCCAAGGAGTTACAATTTATTGCAGCCGAGATGAATATCACAGGGCAGATCTTCACACTCTAATGACATTGAATTTACAGCTGACTCATGGTCAAAGTGATATGCACCACATGCTTCTGGAGAATATAACTTGTACGAAGTACAGCTACAGGTAAAACTTGTCACGAGCATCATGTCTCAACAGCAAAATTAGCTGTGTCATTTACATTTGCTGGCTGCCAATTGTCTTGTTATAATTACCTGTACAACATTTTACTTAATCTTCCTGTCACTAGTAAAAGGTGACATTCACATAGCAGGAGGAATCATCTGCCAAGAAATACAGCAAAGCAACCAGAAACAAATTTAAGTGCATGTGCGATATAAGGAGAAGAGGGAGAAAGCTTACTTGGTCCATGAATATCTATAATTTCTCTACCACATGCGCTTACCTGGAGTATTTCACTGGAGTGGATGTGTGCAGCAAAGAACAGGTTTTTTAGTTATTTATTATTAACTAATACTGAATAACTATCTCAGCTAAAGAGCCCTTAGTTTCCCTTTGTAATAAAACAAATACTGCCTGAAAAGAGAAAGTTCTTCTTGCAAGAAGAGACAGCAAAACATGAAATCAGATTTTTTCCATCCCAGATCATGAAAGTACCAAACTTTCCTGCTTTCTCCAAAGTTTCCTAATGCCAAGTCCACAGCTGTCACTGCTTCTCCATGAGCCACTCATCCGTGTTGCACTAAATAGTGTGTTGTGCTCTCTGAATGCAGGTCAGTATCTCTGAAGCATCAGAGGTATAGATGCATAGAGTTTACCTAGTTATGTAGTGTCACCACTAATGACAATGTGCCACCTTTGCCTGCCCTGGAACCAGATATGAATTATTTCTACTGTTCTATGGTGTCCTCAAATGTCTTAGAAGCTATTCTCAGTGAACAGCCCCCTGCACAACTCATCTTCTAAAAAAGCACCTTTCTGCACATGGCAGGTATTCTTACACAGCACTGCAGCTGGTGTTAGCTATCTTAGTACAAAACTTTCAACTTCTGTATTCCTGGGAAGTAAAGAAAGTCACAAGAGTGAGAAAAGAGAACTTGTCTATCTGTTCATAAGCCTCTACTCCCTATGCAGTATCCACATCTCTCCCAAACACCCATTTAACTCAGATCATCACATTTAGGCAGGAGAGTCTCTTGTTTAAAATCACAAAACCCTAGAAGAGAACCAGGAACTGACCCTGAGTCCCTGGGCTCCTAATTTAATCCTTCACCTACAGACACTCTCCTTCCTTGGTAGAAGTAGAGGGAATATTGTTTCTTTCATAAAGGCTTGATGCTAAACTTAAATTGTGATGGGGATTGTGTGTGCGTGTGTCCCCCTCCATGCACAATAGTCACATATTAGCAACTCTACAACAAGGCAGTAAATAACCTATTTTTCCAGTTCTTCATATGCACCTAACACACAAAGAACAAAATGTACATTAATTTCCTCTGCTCCCAGAGTAACTGACTCTCTTGTCCATGTCCAAGGCAATCTTTCATAATAAATAAAGGGAAAACCAAGGATGTTCATAGGGACTGGAAAATAACTGTGGCAGCACATAAATCAGAAAGAAGTCTCCCAGAACAACTTGTTAGAAACTGATGTGGCATTTGTAGGAAGATGTCAGTGACAGTGTTCTTCCCAAAAGCAAAATAACTGCTAACTGGTTGCTAGAGCTCTCTCCTGCTAGGAGAGCATCAATTAGAACAGCACCATTTAGAGTTACAGAGTTCAACACTTCTAATCCCTTGAAGGCTGCTCTTGTGTCTTCCATGCTTGCTTGCATAAGAATTACAGGTTACTTGTCAACTTGAACTATTATTTTCCTATTTGAAGGAAAAAAAAAAAAAGAAAAAAAGAAAAAAAAAAAAAAAAAAAAAAAAAGAAAAAATTATCCTTCCAAATCACCCTGCACCTGAATTGTATCTGATCAGACTCAACACATTATCTACTATCATAACATTTTATGCAATTTTTCCAGAAGCTGATTCTGTTAGTTTATTCAATAAGTAACTAAAAAGTGGATGCCTGTGGTCTCAGCAGGGAAAGTCTTGCTCTGGCAAAACAAATTGCTCCCAAAAAGAGACACTGAAAGATGTTCAGTGAACTGTGTGAAAGTGAGCATGCAGGCAAGAACAAGATTCCCAGAAGATCCTCCTAAGGCTCTGAGCTTCCTTACATCTCTCCAGCATCACTTGACATCACTAGTGGAGCTCAGCAAGATTAGACTTAAAGACACTTAAGAGATTACTGTAGAAGTAATAGGTATTTTTTCAGATTTATGATCTAGGGGCACAACACATCCATATCTTGTTTATATACTCATAGCTGTTCCCAGCTGCATATCTGGTATCTACTGCTATAACTTGGGCTGCATGACCTGCTGCTTCCCCTCCAAGCCATTTCTACATCAGATAACCCCGTTGTTACAGAAGGGGACAGTTGAAGAGGAATCTCAATTACCCCACCAGTGCAGCTGGGGATACAACACAGCATCAATTTCCACTTGATGAATTTCAGGGTTTGGGGGACACACCAAATGCCCTGCACGTGTAAAATACACATTTGTCCAATTTGAAAGGAAGGAAATTTTTCTTGGAGACCAACAACTCACGTTTCTTCTAGCTTTCAAAAGGCTTATAAAGGTATTTGAACAAGACCTTCTAAAGCAACCTGCTGCATTCAGGGGGCAGAAAATCCCTACAGAAAGAACAAAGATAAAAACTGCGCAACTTGTCCTTATTATCAGAGTTTTGAGAAAGAATACGAATACAGATTTGTACACCTGTTTTAAACACCTGCTAAAATGCAAATCTGTAGTAAACCAGGTCACAGCAATATGCATGGTAATAAGCATCCTGTTGTGCTATAGAGGGGTCCAGGGGGAATCATCAGAAGCATTTAATACTCTCTTTGCTATCCCTTTGCAGCATGTGATTATAGCAAAACCTTATTTGCCTTTTTTTTTTTTTTCTCCTCCAAAAGACTTAGAAGAATGCAAAGGTTTTTTTCAATTGTTCATGAGAGGTCATTAAATTTTCCTTTTACATTTAGGGTTTATTCTTCTAATTGGCTGTTTGGTCTGTTCCAGACAAATATGAGAGGCTGCATAGTTTCCTTCCACACCCCCCGCCCCCCTTTAATAGAAAACAGAGCTTTAGAATGAAATGATTAGGGATTTACATTTTTTTAAAAAAACATGAACACTTGGGGGGGTTAATTAGCATTTAAAAATCAAATTTTTTAATCAGTGCTAAACTATCTGGCTGCAGCCTTGCATATCTATCATGAACTCAGATTCTTCTGAAAGTCACTGATTTATGTTAAATTATTATTATTTTCCACATTCTTCTTGCTACCACTTGCAAACCACTACTTTGGATCAACACTTAAAAAAACAGGAGAATTAATGACTGTTCTCAGAAGCAATGGATACATTTCAGTAGATAACATAATATGAGCACCACCCATTTTCTTACTGCTTTGTGTAGAAGAGCTCTTAAACTCTTAAGAGGGGTGGAAGAGATACTCAAAGTGAGTTTTAAAAAAGTAACTGGAACCAATGTTCTGTTTGAGTACAAATGATTTCAGGAATTAGCTGGAAGGTGATTGATTTTATCTTCTCTTCCAAAGGTAATTAAGACTACAATTTTTTTGAAAGACATTCCCATGTTACAGGACTAGAGTTGGTAGAAAAACTGAGCGGACTGAAGTAGTAAGCAGATACAGTGAAGTTCATGGCTTCTGCTGGTGAATCTCTACTAGTAGGTTAAGTATTGGTATCTTGTGATTGTTTTCAGAGAAAAGGCAGCTGTTAGATGGCATTAAATGTTAAACTCCCAAAATACTAAAGTGACCAAGCTCCAGTGGAATAAACAGACACCTAAAGACAGGCCTCACAAGGTCCCTGAAGATATCAACAGGTGTGCAGGAATACATTTCTCCTGGTGGAAATCAGGTACATCATTATAGCCTGATTCAGGAGTAGGATTTAATTACATTAGGATTATCTGAAAGATAGAGGTTCTGCTGGGACAAAAGTAAAAAGAAAGTGCAAATCACAGACTATTGCTGTTGCATGGTCTGCTTGGCTGACACCTTCAGTAATCATCCTGAAGACAAAGAAATCAAAGACATATTACATTTCCTTCCCCTTGATACTAATTTGTTGTTACTTTTTGATATAGAAGGTATTTCTTATTTTTACACATTTTATCATACAACAAAGGGAATGATCATTCCAAGAATATTACACCTATTCTGGGAATTCTTATCTATAGATTAAACTTGCATGCCCAATCCAGAAACATTTGCTTAGTTTAGTTACATTTGCTGAAGTAGGACAAAACATATACGTATGTCTTTTTTTAGAGCATTTTGTGTGTAAAGACAATGTTAATGAAGTCATTATAGTACAGGAAGTATCAGAAAGGTTCCTGCAGGATTCATAAGTACATAAAAAAATTCCTTACAGAATTTATAAAATCTATAAGGGTCTCTCCATTTCTATGGAGAATATTAAAAGCCCATCTATATCAAAGCTCCATATTTTTAGCACTGTAGAGTTTCTGAGGTGTTCCACAGAAACTGCTCAGTGGTGTTCTACCTAGGATTTCACACTTCTTAAATTCTCCTCTCTAGGGGCAGCAGAAATGTATATGCTGCTCAGGGTGCCTATAAAGAAGCCTATGCATTGCTTAACAACATAACTAATCTCAAGCCCTCCTGGAAAAGATACACTTTGGGTTTCAGTTATCTTTTTTTCCTTTTTAACTTTAAAAAAAAAAGGTTTCTCAGCTGGGAAACTGCAGTTTCCTGCTGCAGCATACAGACAGCTTTCCAATATGTGTTTGCCAACCTTCCCCAGCAGGTCACAAATGCAAAACTGGGAGCAGAAAATGAAATTTTCACATCGAGACCATACTCCCATTGCAAAGCCACAGGCTCAGAGTTATCTTAGTTCATGCAGAGCCACAGGAATCTACCCACAGCTCTGAGACAACTGTGGGACACTGGAGACATTTCTGAGCTCTCCTGGCCACAGAATTGCCCTGTCCAATCTCCACTCCACAATGGGATGACACTTGGAGGCAGACTCTGTGTTCCAAAACTGTGCTTTCTGTGTCATGGGAAGAGACACATGCAAGCTACAGCTCAGCACATTAAGGAACATCACACAATCAAGGAAATTAGGAAACCTTCAGAAAGAAAATGCATCTTCGCAGGAATGCTAACAAAACTCTCATGATTTCGTGTGACATTTTTAGTGTCTCTATTACAACATTCAAAGTAAGTGCTGCAAGCAACAAAATTATGGCTCAACCCTTCAGACATGAATTTATAGCAATGATTTCTGAACCCCTGCTTTGGTAAAAGTAGGGAGCCTTTCCTTAATCACCCTACTGAGTTAGCTCATATGAATGACAAGCTCTGGTGGGAGAGACACTGCAAGTTTCTGTTATCACTTGTGCTTTATTTAGGTGACTGACAAAGTGTACATCTTTTTGCTTGTGGAGTACATCATTTGAAATCAGCCTCAAACATCTTAATATTCACACTTCTCTAACCTTGGAGGTAGCAGCTTTTCAGTATTACAAAATCCAAAGCTCAGACCATGTGTTGAGAATATAATATCTTCCCAACAGAGAAATCTCATTTCAATACCTTCAGGCTCATGTAGTCCCGAGCCCATTAGTCATTAATTGTACATTTTATAATTAAATGAGACATATTGGCAGATAGAAAAATCTGAACTAAGACAACCTATAATTATTACAACAACAAAACCACAAAACTCAGCAGAAAAACAGGCAAAGCAGCAGCCTGTTCTAACCTGTTTTCACACTAAGTAAGAGCTTAGATGTGTTTTTGTACAGAGATTTGGTAATTCAGATAAGAAACAATGATTAAAGCTTTGGCAATTATTACTTCAAAAGAAATGAAAATTTTATGGTACACCATGTTACCACTAAAAGAGAAAACACATTTTCTTTAAAAAAGTTAGTGACTTTAATAGTTTTTAAACTAAATTCTTCTTAAGAAACCCATTTTTTTGCACTATACCATTATCTACTAATAATCTTGAGATAAACATCATATTCCAACTAAGTAATATCTCTTATAGAACAGCATCCAGCATCACCTTCAGATCTTCCTGTCTCTCTCTGTACTCCATTTTTATTTTCCCCAGTTAGACTTCAAGCTTTTTACTGTCTCTCACTGAGCATTTGTATAATGCCAAGTAAACCTCAAGACAAAACCAGAAAGCATTTATCAGATGAAAGAAGAAAAAATAAAAGAACTTTCTTGAACTGTCTGCTGCCAAGCAGACATGTGAGGACTGCAGGTGTTTTCCAGACTTAATTGGCCACTCTCCATGTAGAAGCACGTTAGAAAAGTTAAGCCTAAATGAATTAAGATAGGTAGGCAGACAGTGAAGAACTGCATATAGATTTATAAATAAAAAGGTTCATTTTAACAATATAAGCATTAGCAATTGGCACTTCAAATAGCTGAATAATGGCCATTTCTGGTGTGGGACCCATCTGGGTGATGTCCTATTGTAGTTGAAAAAAGCTCTTATATGCATGTTTACATTTAAAACAGGAAAAAAAATTAAATAAGAGGAAAGAAGACAAAACTATGTGTCTCCACTATGCCTTTAAAATTAAAAACAAACCACTCACCCTGCACTTCTCCAAAGCCCATAAATATCCAAAGGATCCACAGTGTTTCCAGGCATTATCTCCTGATTGACCTTCTAACAGCAATGTCAGTTCTTCATACATAATGAATTTCACATGTGATTTTGTAGATTGTTTTCAAGCACAAAGAAAGTTTATGGTACAGGGTAGGCCCAAAGTTTTTGAGAAAAATTTGCAAAAGGGAAAAGGTTATACCACTGAAATTTTGTTTAGATGTTCAATTATCAGTCATTGCAGAGCTAGATTTTGAGATGTAAGCATATATTGTCTACATATATGAGAGAAAGGGTGAAGATTTATTCAGGCTGTTTGGAGGAAAAAAACAATCACATGACTCAATAATGTTTGAGAAGTTTCCTGCTTGTACAGATACCTTGAATGGAATTTGGAACTAGATTAAGCAGGGATGTAGAAGGAAAAAAAGTCCCATTCTGTACAGGTTTTATTTGTCAGAGACTAGGCTAGTTTCAACTAAAGTATATTGAGTAGGAAGTCTCTGTCTGGAATTTCCATATTTTCATGAAGAATGTTCCATAAGGACCACTCTAACCAACTAATTCAAGGGTAGATTGTATGGAGCTTTGAGCAGCCTAGTGTGGTGGAAAGTGTCCTGGCCCGTGGCAATGGTTGTAACTAGAAAAAGCAGATGATCCCTTCCAACCCAAACCATTAGATGACTCTGTAATCTTAATCCATCACTTTTGGTCTTGATTTTTGGTTCCTGTAGATAGAGAGCATCCTCCCTTATGGAGGGGGGACAGGAGCCCCAGCTCCTCAAATGAAATTGTTGAAGCAAGTCAGCCTGAGACTCACCTCTGCCAAGGACCCAAAGTCCAGTGCTAGGCCCTGGTAAAGCGTTTTTAAGTGAGAGACCTTGGCTTTCAGACTCACATTTGCTTGAAGTGGTTCAGGCTTCACAAGTCTCCTTCCTGAAATGGTGGTGTAACCATGATTTACCCTCAGAATTGTTTTTCCTTCTCCTGCAGGGAAGGTCCCTGAACAAAACTGCTCCAGGCTAACTGGATCACAGACAGTACCCTCACTCCAAAACTTGACTTCCTCACTTCTCATGGTTCTTGTGGGAAACAAGGCCTTGAACAAGTTCACAATGAGAAAGAAACTAACTCAGCATCAATCTAAGTACTCAAGCTCTTTTTGTAAGGTGACTTGCCATATGCTTTCTCTCACTAAAACCCATTTTAGAAGCAAATCGTAAGCACAAGTGTGTTTTGCAGTTAATTCTTATCTGTCATTGTGCCCTCTGTATCAGTAAAACTAATTCACTTCAAGAATTTGGTAGTATAACACTTAAAAATGCTCACATCACTGATAATTCTAGCAATTCCTATTGTAGTAGCATCTCATTTTTCTACAAGAAAAACTGAATTTCCAGGCAGCTCTGACCCATGGTTAAGCTTGGTTCTTTGAAGGCTACAATCCACTCAAATATCCCTGGAAGTCATAGTATCATAGAATTGGCTGGGTTGGAAGGGACCTCAGAGATCATCAAGTCCAACCCTTGATTCTCTACCGCTGCAGTTACCAGACCATGGCACTGAGTGCCACATCCAGTCTTTTTTTAAACATCTCCAGGGACGGAGAATCCACCACTTCCCGGGGCAGCCCATTCCAATGCTTGATCACCCTCTCAGTAAAGAAATTCTTTCTAATGTCCAACCTAAACCTCCCCCGGCACAACTTGAGACCGTGCCCTCTTGTCTTGCTGATAGCTGCCTGGGAAAAGAGACCAACCCCCCCCTGGCTACCCCCTCCTTTCAGGGAGTTGTAGAGAGTGATGAGGGCTCCTCTGAGCCGCCTCTTCTCCAGGCTGAACACCCCCAGCTCTCTCAGCCTCTCCTCATAGGACATGTGCTGGATCCCTTCACCAGCCTGGTTGCCCTCCTTTGGACCCACTCCGGGACCTCAATCTCCTTCCTGAACTGAGGGGCCCAGAACTGGACACAGGACTCGAGGTGTGGCCTCACCAGCACTGAGTACAGGGGCAGAATCACTTCCTTGGATCTGCTGGCCACGCTGTTCCTGATCCAGGCCAGGATGCCGTTGGCCTTCTTGGCTACCTGGGCACACTGCTGGCTCATGTTCAGCTTCCTGTCAATCCAGACTCCCAGGTCCCTTTCTGTCTGGCTGCTCTCAGCCACTCTCTGCCCAGCCTGGAGCTCCCCATGGGGTTGTTGTGGCCAAAGTGCAGGACCCGGCACTTGGCCTTGTTGAACCTCATCCCACTGGAATCAGCCCAACTCTCCAGTCTGTCCAGGTCCCTCTGCAGAGCCCTCCTGCCTTCCAGCTGATCAACACTTCCCCCCAGCTTAGTGTCATCTGCAAATTTTCTGATGATGGACTCAATCCCCTCATCTAAATCATCTATAAAGATATTAAACAGAACTGGGCCCAACACTGATCCCTGGGGGACACCACTAGTGACCGGCTGCCAACTGGATGCAGCACCGTTCAGCACCACTCTCTGGGCCCGGCCCTCCAGCCAGTTCCTAACCCAGCGCTGAGTGCCCCTGCCCAAGCCCTGACATCTTTTTCAGGAGTATGCTGTGGGAGACAGTGTCAAATCTATGCTTTCTGAAAAAATAAATTGTTAGCAGTTTTTAGAGACATACTCTGAAAGACAACCCTAGCATTCAGCTTGCGACCAGAGCTTTTTGGTTTTCATCCAGACTAATTTAAAAGCAGTCTAAAACTTGTTCTACTAGTTCTCCCAAATCGATGCAATACAATATAATTTGGTTTTTTCAGTCTCCAGAAATCTATTCTTACAATTACCGTATTAAAAGAATCTCATTGCATGCCGTCAAACTGTTAAAAGCAAGCAATACCATGGTTCTGATTTTGCACATCAGCCTGATTTTACTAACCTTCAAAGATAAAAGTGGTTCAGACCTGAGTTTAAGTGAATCCCTTCTTGCCTTTAAAAGTTTGGAGGCAAAAAATTCAGAGGTGAATGCAGCTAGAAAGTTTCTAGCTTGTTCAAACCCACAAATTCCTAGTGACTAAGTATACAAGGCATTAGATCTGCATCCAACATAAATACAGTTCTGTCAAAATAACGAAAACATGATTCTGATTGGGAACCTTTTCTATTTTTATTCTAGGTCTATGAAACTTACAGGAAGGCAGGCAGTACTTGGCTCGATATAAAGTTAAACTATACATTGAATTCAAAAAAACCCAGCCAATTAATTTTAACCAACAGTTCAAATTCAATGCTTTGGGTGATGTAGTTGAGATGTATGGACTTTTTAAACTGATAATTATATAAGTGCTCAGCTAGATTTATTGTATCATCAAGACACAAGTTCTGATCTATTTTTGTGAAGATATGATTTCACAACTGATTAATTTCCCAGTCCTGGAAAGAACACAAGTAGAATAGAAATAGTGTAAAAGGTAGTTTTGGTCACATAATTCCTAACATTCTGAATAAATATTATACAACAACATAATAATGTTGTATTGACTAGGACTATAACAAAACAGAACCTACAATAAATAGCATTTACATTACTATTCTTTTCAGCACTTGCACATCAGAAAAGCAAATAACAACAGTAAAGGTTGCTGGAAGAGCATTTGGCTTGTGTAAACGGATAGCACTCCATCAATTGCAGCAGAGTTTTGCCATTTACATGAGAAGATCATTTGAGATGATTGGGAGGAGCTGTCAGCGACACGCATAATGAGAATGGAATGATATGTGACATATGAGATGTTTTTATAACAAAAATAACAAAAAATTAGACATTTTTTGTACCTGGAAACTGAAGTGCATGTTACAGCTTAAATGGGAAAGAAGTTGCAATATCATCTTTCTTTATGCTCTGCCTGTAAAGTAACTCCTCAAGAATGTCTGTGGAGTTTCAGCATACATTATGCAGTTTTTGAACAGGATTTTGTTTTCTCTGTGGATTCCCTAGGTTCAGTACCTGTTAGTGGGATCTGCATATACTCAGGGTCTGTAATGGATTTTCTCAGAGTTGGCTTCGCTCCCATCTTGTTCATGAAGCTTCACATATTCACAGTGCAGGCAAGCAACAGAAATTATTATCAATAAGTTCATAATGTATCATTGGTTCTGCACAGTATAGCCTCCTAAGTTACTGTATGCCATGATCCACGATGAGTAAAATTGTTGCTCTTCAAAATACCAAAAGTAGGTATCCCCTGTAAGCGGGTACCCCCAGTAAAAACAGGCCTACTATTTCTTATTGCAGTACATTTGCAACAACTGATTCACATTCTTGGCCATTTGTAGTCTGTGGAAATAAGAAGCCAGGGATTTAGAAGCATCAACAGGACCCTAATGAATTTTCTTCAGCTTCCCATACGTCACTAAGGGCTCTAAGAGCTTCATCATGCTCTTCTCAGCTCTAAGATCTGGTAGCAGCAGTTCCAAGTTTCCAGCTTTTTCAGGCCCCCATATCCATGCATCCTACCCACTGTAGGCTGCTGTGCACCCACACAATAACCTTAATTCCACGTGCAGGTGTGGAAGTCATACACATAGCAACTGGAAAGAGATACTGTGTTCTCCTTCTTTGGCAAGAACCCTTGAGGAAACCAGAGTTTGTGATAATCTATATTCAAGGCAATTATTAATCTTTTTTTTTCCTCTTTCACCACTTTCCCCTAAAGCCTTGTGTACTGTAGCTAAGTGAAATAGATCCATTTTTCAACAGCAAATGCTATCTCACATCACCTTGAGCTCCCCAGGTACAGCACAGGAGCTTTATGTCTCTCCAGGTCACTCAGCAGCCTGCCTTGGCAGGCAGCCAGACAGCTGAGCAATGTGGCCAGCAGGGAAACCAGAAGTAGGCAGCTGACTGGGATGGTGACAGAAGAGCCTTCCAAAATGCTCAGGAGCAAATTTTCAGCTGCTAGCACTCAAATAGTTTTCCTACCCAAATAAATAAATTTGTAAATTGCATCCAGTCTATGTTCTGACAACACTAGAATGTTTTTTGCTTCCCCCAAAATCCTGACTTTTTTTTTCCTTTTTAAAAATACTGAAAATTTTCTTGCCTGATCAGCTCTATTTACTTTCCTGTATCCTCTCTGATATGTATCTTTCTTCCCCCTAGGTTTTTTTTACTTGTGTACTGCCTAGCAGATTGAAGCATTAATCTTAGCTGGGAGATGCAGGAAGTACTGTAATGTGAACAAGTAATTATTGTTATGAATATTTAATCAGGAATAGGATGAGCTTTGTCTGATGTACAAGGCCCTATCTTATTTCCCCTCTAAGAAGACAGGAGGTCAGAACCGACATTCACTGTGTCTTCCTGTTCTTGGAAGTATTTTTGAAAAAGAACAAACCAGAGCTGTAGTTGGCCATATAGCTTCCTTTGGGCTAGATGTGGAGTTACCAACAAATGGAGCATCAGCAAAAAGCAAGCCCAAACATATTTCATTCCCTTCAGGGAGCCACAAGAGTGGGATGCTCTTCACAGTGAAGTGAGCCAGGGGTGGAGGATGACAGGAAGGTGGGAATGGGCAGTGCCCTCATCCACAAGGGGCACAATACTGTGGGATGCTGAACACAGAAAACAGAGGATCTCTGATCAGTGGCAGAGGGCAGGGTCATCCAAGAGCCTGTATCATCAGGGAAGCCCATAGGGATGACAGAAGCCTGAGCTCTCAACAGGAACCAACAAGTGAAATGAGGTCAGGAACACCAAAGTCCATGGCCAGTCAGAGGCATGGATGCAGAAAAGCTGAGGATCAAGGGCATGGGGCTGAGCGTAACCACAACTCCTGAGTAAGAGAGGGGCAAGGGGAAAAGCATCTCGGCCTGATGTCACACAGCTCTTTTCCAAAGTAACACATCTGTACCACATCAGAGCTTGAGCTCAAGTGGCTAAACTCTGATGAGAACTCTGAGAAGAAATGTGACTGTTTTCTGTGTATACAGAAGACTGACTGTTCCCACCCTTTTGAGGTGTCAGCATTACTGAGGGAGAGCACCCACCAAGACAGACATTTGTTCAGATTAAACACCAGAAGTAATTTGCAGCCCTGTGTACATCTGTAGAGGTTAATTTAACATATCTCCAGCGACATGAGATGTCTAGCACAATATACTTCAGGGTGAGAATTTTTTATTTATTTATTTCAGTTTTCTCCCTCAGTTTTAATTAATCTCCATGTGGTGTTCTAATGAGCTCCGATGCCACAGGGTCAGCCACGGGCTCTGGAGCATCAATTAAATGAGAGGGTTTGTATCACAATGAAAAACCACCGTTTTAACACAGAAGTGCTAACAAAAGTAGCAAGATTGAAGGAAATATTGAGCAATTTATTTAGCTGCAAGAGCTCAGACCCTTTTGGAAGCTATGAGTAACATACAGCCTCTTAAAAATAAGATAAAGTGGTTTGCTTTGGGATCAAAAATACCACAGGTAGATTAAAATACTGCAGACTACTAGAGAGAAGTAAACATTTGTGCTTTTTTTGTGTAACTTCTGCCTATTAACTGCTTAGTTCAGAGCCTAAAAAAAAAAAGCAAACAACAACCTCCCTAAAAACAACCAACCCACATATGATGAACATATTTCCCAGGTCTCCTCTGGTATTTCTAGCCTCCAACATTCTTATGAGAGAGAAAAGAAAATAATTTAGTAGAGCTCCAATGAATAACTACTTATGGAAATACAGTAGGACTTACAAAAAGTGCTTGTAAATAAATGACATTTACATCCCATACATGTGAAACTTCCTGTGCTACATGCTGCAAATCAAGGAAGTTGCACTGGTACCTACTGAGGCTCTAAACACATGGAATTATATCTTCATTGCAAGACTATTTCTCCACAACTGTAGAATTTTATTACACAGTCTGTATGATCTTTCTTTTCTCCCAACCTAATTTGATTGCATTAAATAAAAGAATGATCATGACTGAGGCTGAACAATCATTATCAATACTTTCCTTCCCCAATATAAGTGAGACTTAATGGTTAAGATTTTAAAACACTCAAATTTAAGACACATCATTTGATTAATATTCCAATTTTTAGTTGATTTTGCAGCTGTCCAAAGCTTTGTGGCAAATGCACATCACACAGTGAATTAAACCTCATGTATTCCTACTGACAGTAACCAGCAACCCAAAGATTTTGTTATTTGCATGGCAGCCGATTTTCCATTCTACCCCACCCCAAGGTAAAGCTTGCTTCCAATGACATCAATGGAAAAGACACTTTGAATTTGAAGAGACAAGGATGTTTCCTCACACTTTGTTCCTTTGAGAGGGAGAAAGGGGTCAAATTAGAGTTTGCTTCCCCTTCCTCCAGATTTTTTCAGATTCAAATAGAAAACCACTGTAGATCTGGGACACCGTGACCACTATGGACAGAGACATCTTTCACTAGGCCACATTGCTCAAAGCCCCATCCAACCTAACTTTGAACACTTCCAGGGATGGAACATCCATGGCTTCCATGTGCAACTTGTGCCAGTGTCTCACCAGTGTCAATCATAAAAAATTACTGCTTTATATCCAATTTAAACCTATCTTCTTACGGTATAAAGCAGGAGTCCTGTGTTCTGTTACTCCAAGCCTTGGTAAAAGTCTGTCCATCTTATAAGCAGTCTTTGTATATTGAAAGGCCACAATAAGGTCACCTCAGAGCCTCCTCTCTTCCAGGATGAACAACCTAATGTCTCTCTTCCCCACTGGAGTGCTCCAACCCTGTGATCATTTTCGTGATAACCATACCTAAGCATCACAAGAATTTTGGTAAAACTTCTGGTGGTGTACAGAATATTTAAACTGATCTTATTCTGATGCTGAAGTGATGCTTTTGTGATGGCACAGTGAAAATAATTATCAGATGTATTTGTAGTGCATAAAAGAGTTGGAACACATTAGGGTTGCCATGGATTTGAGTCACGCACTCCCTTATTTTTACCTTTCTGAACTTTTCCTGTATATATAGAATTTTCTAGCTTCTGCAACATGCAAGTAGTCTTTGAATCTCTGAATGTAATGTAGTACTCCTGCTCATTAACTAATTGAAAGTAAAAATCATCAAATTTAAAGGGGACAAGGAATGAAACTTTGCTCTATTGATAGTCACAAATCTAAACCTGTCTGCAGGTGTACCCATCCACTCTATGGAAGGATTTGCACCCACTCAAACCTCTTGTTTTAAACATAGAAAAGAGAGTATCTTTATCAGCTTTATTAACTAATATGAGAAAGGACGATAGTGCCAGACATAAGCAGTGTTTTGAACTTTTCTTATGTGAAGTCTGTAAAAAGATTTTTGTTGGGTTTTTTTTGTTTGGTTGGGTTTTTTGTTTGTTTTGTTTTGATTTCTGTGGGGTTTTTTGGTCACTGATGCTCTTCAGTGCTTCCAGGACATTTTGAGAGTGATGCCAGGGAAGAAAGTAGAGGCTTCCTGGTCCTTATGACACTCTGGAGCAACACTACACACCTTCAAACAAAGAAATCACTTTGGTGAACCAGTGGTTCTGCAGTACAGCCATAAGCACAGTAGTCAGCAGATGACATAAAAACTTGCACATTAGATGCAGATGGAAACTTCAGCATGTGGTGCCTTCATTATAGCTCCATTTGGAGCTACAGTGGAGAAAGATAGATGTAATTGTCATTCTTTTACTTAAAGTCCTTTGGACCTAATTCTTCTTCTGTTTGCACTGCTGTAAACTAAGGGGAAAATCTTATTATTGGATTGTCTTATTATTACTGTCTTATTATAATTGTTATTGGATTTTAATTAAGGTAAAGGTGCAGTAATGAATGGAAAAAATTATCCTGTGGGTCAGAATTTTAATTTTGGAGAGTTTTGTTGGCAGCTTGATCCAAACACATACCTACAGGTTGGGCTTGACCCACTGATGATGCCTTTCAAGGTAGTTTGGATCCTTAATTACAGAATCCAGAACATTATACTTCTGACACATACACATATACTTTGACAACCTCGGTCCCAGAAAAGTAGTAGTACAGTTAAACCCTGATATTTTTGTAGAAGAATAAAAGGAAATCTGGTTCAATTTCAATGAAACAGAGTGCTAGGGTTTCATTTTCTCCTTAATAAAGTAAAAAGGCACGAAGCAAGACTTGAGTGTTTTTAATCCTCATCATATCCATGAAAATACAATCACAGCTTGCTGAAATATTTAATCTCAAAGAAGTACAAGGCATAGAAACATATGATCTCAAAGGCTGTTTTTTTAAAAAAAAAACAAAAAAAAACCCTCAATTTGTTTGATTTTAAATTTTACTTTAAAAGATACTCTGTGAAGAACTCTGTAAATAAGTCAGGATAAATTCTGTGCCACTTGCAGAATGAGGTAACTTGAGTATACTTTGCTTTCTTTTATTTTGCAGTTTTAAAATAAACAGAAATGAGCTGGTTGTTTCACTTGACCCAGACCAGTCTTCTACATTTCATTCCAGTTTGGAATGACAGTGACTTTATAAATTCTTGACTGATACTTCTGCAGAATTACTATTTTTACTTTCCTTTTCCTTCCTTCTTCCCTCTTTCTTTCTTCTCTCTCTGTCTTCCTTATTGCCTGACAACATTCTTTCATGAAAAAAAAATTCAAAATTTTTTAGAAAAGGATTTGGGGATTGCATTGATTTAAAGGGCAAAAGACAGCACTATGGATATTTTGATTGACATCCTCTTTAACACAAAGCTCTATGCAGTTATTTCTACAGACTAACATCAAAATTCTTGCCGGAATAACAGCTACTACTTTTAGAAAGGTTAGAAGCTCCCAAGGAGTGGAGAATCAAGATCTTTTTAGAAAATGGTTTTCCAACACTATTACTTTTACCATCAAAAAGCATATTTAATTTTTCTGTTGATATATTCTTGTTAACCTGTTTTAGAATAGTGTCTCATTGATCTCTCTTATTGTAGAGTTTTTCCCACTTATCTTATCATGTTCTCAAATTCCTTCAGTTTTAATAAAGACATAAACCACACCTCCTATTTGAGCTCTATCCTTTCCCTCAGTTGTAGGCATTACATATGGCAGAGTCAAAATTTATAGAGTCACAGAATGGCAAGGGCTGAAAAGAACCTCTGAAAGTCATTTAGTCCAGCCCCCCCTCCTAGAGCAGGATTACCTAGAGCATATCACAGAGGAAAATGTTCAGATGGGTTTTGAATGTCCCTGGAGACAGATTCCACAGCCAGTCTGGGCACAATTCTTGTTCCTTTGTCCTCTTGCTCTGGATGGATTTGGATGAATACTTGCCATTTGTTACTACACATGATGCAATATTGGCACATCTTACCAGCAGTATGCCTACATCCAGTTTCCGAGCATTAAACATTTCTCCAATTTTTTTTTCCCAAAAATATATTCCTTAAAGTCAGAGTCCCCCCCCCAGCCCCCAAATCACTCTTTGATAATGTCTCGGCTGACAATCTACTTTCTCTGCACCTCTTAATACAGACTAAGCCGATCACAAAGTTTACTAACCTAAAAAAGGGAGACTTCCTTGTCAGAAAAGTCTTACAAAACTCAATAACCAAATTTATATCTCATCTCTTTTTCTCTACCTTAGCTAAAACCGGCAACTTAAAAATAAAACGTAACACTTTCTTCCCAAAGAAGTCCTTAATAAGATCACTTGAAGACACGGTGACTTCAGTGTATTCCAAAAGTTTCACTACATTTTGGAATCTGTGTAGAAATTCTTCCATCTATTACAGATTATTTGCTGCACCCCATATATCTTGCTTGCAAATCCCAGCTACAGACTTAAAACTGGCCTCCGTGTGCCAGTCTTTGCTTCTACCCAGCATTGTGCCTCTTCACCCCACTGCCTTGCACCGCGCCCTTGAATATCAGTGGAGGATCTGCAGGGGAACCCCAAATGCCTGGTAGTAAGCAATCTCTCAAGGGAGGAGGGGGGACAACCAGCAAATGAGTTCCTGCCCTGCCTGCAGCACACATTACATGAGTAGTAGGAGGAGAAGGGGTGCAGGCAGCAGGGGAGAGTGCTGAACCAGGCAGGAGAGGAGCTGGGCACCTGAGTGCTGCCTGGTGAGGGAGCCTACTGCTTCCTTGTGCAAGCCTTGCCATTACAAAACGCAAAAATTCAATTTGTGGCCAGCACATATGCACAGCCTACTAGGGTGCAGGTAGGACAGAAAAAGGATCTGAAGAACATCAGGAGGGTTTTGCTTGCAAAGCTGGGGAACAGGTGGCTGGGAGGACCAGTGTGGGGAGACGTGGAGCAGCGACACATCAGGGAGGAGGAGTGTGCACCATCTGCCAATCTGCATAGAGCATAGAGCTGTCTCACTGGAGACAGCAGACAGCTGGCCTGGACCCATCAGGACAGCCTTCCTACATCTACTGCTGACCCGGGGTAGCTATTTCCAAACTTTCACAGTCCTCAGCTCCTGCGCCAGACCTGCAAGAATGCAGTTCCAGGACCTTCCTGTTCAGCTGACTCATCTCACAGCAGCAAACACTGCTCTTGAAACCAAGAAATGGCCTCCCAAGGAGTCCAAAGTCTTCAATTTAAACTGAAGCTTTTGAAACATCTCAGGTATGTATCATGGAGAGGTCCCCAAGGTGACCATACCCCAGGATGTGCATCCACTTGTGTGGGAGACAGTGCAGGCACAGCTGTCCTCCAGCTTCTGATGGCCAGAGTGTCCTCGTATGCCTAATGAACTGTAAAGTCTGGTGAACCGAGCAACCACCATTCACATTCTTTCCAAGTTTAACCCCTGTTGTTTTTGAACAGCACAGGTGTCCTTTGTGTGGGGAAAGAAAACGGGAATGCAAGAGAAATGCTTGAGAGTGTCATGGTGCACTCAGAGACCTGATCCACTCTGAACCCAAGCAAAGCCAATGCTACAGGCTGAATGCTTTCTAGTTTGGGGAATTTTACTTACTCATTGTCAATTAAGATAAACTTTTGCTTACAAATCTGGGCACTGAGAAAAAAAGAAAGCAAGCCATTAAAAAAAAAAAGAAAAGAAAAGCTCAGAGAAACAGACCTTTCCTCCTTCCTGAGGCTCAGTTCAAGCTCATCTCCTCTCCTTTCTCCCTCCTGGTGTCACATTGCTTCAGTTTTGCCCTGCACTGCACTCAGCCCTTGGATGTGGCAATGGTTGGCAAGAGTGGCTTGAGAACCTTTGCTGCCTGCTTCTTGCTCTCCTCCATTACTCCTTGTTTCTCCCTGCTCCTCTGCCCCAGTATGGGTCACCCATGGTCTGCAGTCCCCTCTCCACCACCCAGAGCTGACCAGAACCAGCTGCGACCAGCTGGGAGCAGCCCCTGGGCACAGCAGTGCCAGTGAGGCCCACCTCCCTCATGTGAAGTTTGACCCGGGGTAGAAGGCAAATGCTCAGCCCACCCCTGCTGCTCAACATGGGGCTGGCAGAAGGGGACTGATTCTCAGTCAAGAGTCCCTGTGTGTGCCCAGCCTTGCATGAGCTTCTGGCCTGAAAGCACCTAGTACACAGCCAGACGTGGAGAAATGATGCTGGATTCAAGCACATCCTACTATTACAGAAGTTACTACAGTTTAGCTGTTGCTGCAGCAACACACACCAAATCCTATTATCCCTCCCTCATCCCCCCCTTCCCCCTCCCTCCATTTGTTTTCATTATTCAATTTTAAATGAGAAATCCAACCATAACTATTGTATTTAATTGTACACATTGTATTATTTACACTGTTCAATAAAACAATTTATTCCGATCAATTGCACTTGAGCTTTCTCTACGTTTACAAAAAAAATGGATAATTCATCACAGATGAGTCAATTGTGGATTTTAGTAAAGGTGGGAAAACATTTCCACCCACACTGAGCCCTTACAGGGCACAAGGGCATTCACACAGCCAAACATCTTCATTGGGAGCCACTCCACTCTGCAGTTCTAGAGGGGCTGGTGCAGTGAAACAAAGCAAAGAGGTGAGGAAGGAAGAAATTAAGACCTGAAGGAACCTTCTCTTCCCAATGTTTTTTAGTCCTCAGAAAAGTGCACTGATCTTCTTCCAAATGGATAAAAAACAGTCAATTTTGTCCTAGGTAAATAGGCCCCAACCTTTCTAAAAAGGCAAGTGGGAAAAATGAGAAAATACTCCCATCCCCCCTCACTTCAGTGTCACCTCTATTCTCTTTTGGGAAAAAGAGTACACAAAATTTGCCTATATTTCCTTAATAGTGCTTAAAAGAGAACACAATATCTGCCATGCTCATATTGGATCTCTACCTAGTTCAGGATCCTCTGTACAAGATGTGTTATTAAAAGAGGATATTACATGAAATAATTCCTGAGTGGTTCTTCCTCTGGTGCACCACTGGTACTCTTAGTGCCAAGGTGGGGCCACACATCAGCTTCAGAAATCTGAAAGCTAACCCAACACTGCCAGAAAGCTGAAATGGTTCTGACAGGAAGATGGAACCAGACAGAAGTCTGGTTTTGGAAGTTTTGGAAGACCTGCAAAGAGCAACTTGGACCTGCAAAGAGCTCTGAGTTCTCTTACAAGTCACTTCTCTACAAGTGACTGTGAACAAATACATCCCAAAGTGTGTGAATCAAAGTCATTAATAAAAAAGAAATTGAATTGACAGAAAGAATTGGTTGTTTGGGGTTTTTTGGTGTTATTTTTTGTTCATGGTGGTGTCTGTTGTTTTGTTTTGTTCCTTGAGGTTTTTTTTCTCCTGAATGTTTGTCAAACTCTGCTAGATTAATCCAGAGTTGAAACAGCTAGAACCACTGAAGTCAAGGGATATTTGATATTTCAATAAGATTTCCATAAAAGTTCAAAATAAATAATAGTTAAAAAAAAAAAATCTGTAAAATCCCCTATCTTTCTCAATGCAAAGAATCATGCACAGTCAGGTGACACCCCTGGGATTTGGTTTGTAAGCCAATCTAGCTCACTATCAACTCTTCAACAATAGCCACTAGGAAAAGTTCAGGAAAAAACTCTGAGAAATAGGATAAACACAGGATGAATTGTCCTCTGATAGACTTTAAGTATGTGCCAAACACCATACCTCGATAAAAACCTTGAAATAATTTAAGATTATACCAGCATCTTGCTTCCAGGCAATTCTGCTTTCCATTATCCATTCAGTGTAGCTCCCTGCCCATTGAATCCATTAAATGCAAGTGAGAGACATTTGTGTAGGGTACTACCAAATAGACTAAATATATTACTAGAACCAAATATAATTTTAAAAGTACATACTTTTAATTGGCATAATATACAATTAACCTACCGGAGTTACCTCTTTGTAATAGACGTATAAGCTAAGTTTTGGCTTATATTTAGAAAGTTAATTTTCAAGTTTTCATGTCTTTGAGGTAGTGTAATGGACAATGCAATTGTTTCAGTTTAATTCATGTGACCTTCTTAAAGGCAATGTTAGGTAACACAGGCAAAACCCAGAGCTGACTTGCATTGGCATACATTGAGTAAGGCCAGTGCTCTTAGATTAAATAATTAAAGAAGTGGAGAAAAACTAAAAAAAAAAAAATAAAAAAAAAAATACTTATAAATGCCACCCATAGGGGCATGACTACATACACAGCAGAAACTAATAAGTTAAAAGCATATAAATCTCTTTCACTCCAGTTTTTTGAGGAAGAATACATAACTAGAGAAACAATGCACAGGCATCCTTTTTGCCTCAAATACTAATCATCATAGCTCAGATTCTTTCAGAACATGTGAGCTTTCTCTCATTTCTTTCCTAAAGGAATATTATAGTGCAAATCACCTTTGATTTTGCCTGGAAGAACAGGTAAGTTTGAGAAGTGTATATAGAGAGGATAACTAAGATAAATTCAGAGTTACCATTCTGAGAATCCTTAACCAAGCCCAGGAGACTCCTAAGTCCTAAAATTTGGACAACCTGAACACCAGCTAATTTGAGTTGCTCTGTAAATGTGTGTCCATTTAAAGCTCTGTTTTATATAAAGTGAACTCTGAAAAGATAGTAAAGAAGAGAGGTGTATTTGTAGGAATGTTTTACAGGAACACATTTTTATAGGAACACATTGCCAGTGCTCACATGGGAAAAGGGTATCTGCTACTCACATTATGCATCACTGATTGTTCTGCTTTAAAAATTTCAGACATCCAAGCTGAACCAACAATAAACACTGGATTCAAAGAAAAGCCAGCAATCAGAGCAAACAGACTGAAAAGAACTGTCATGCTGAAAACTGCTCATTCAGGCTATTTGGTAAAATTCTGTAATCACTGGAAGAATCAAAAATACTAATCAACTTACAACCAGAAAAGCATTTCCATAAACTTCTTATTAACCAATAAAGTGACCAGAATTCAGTACCAGGTTCAGAATTTTTCTTGCTTAATAAGTACCATAGCAACCCTGAGGAGATATTACCTCTCCAGAATCCTTCTCTGGATTGGATCACCATTCCCTTTTATATTTTCTCTTTGTCATCTGAAATCTGAGTTCAACACAGCAGGACAGAGAGCTCCTATTAACAAATCAAGTTCTTTTTCTTCTACTGCTTCGTGGGATATTAACATGCCTTGGCACAAGAGGAGGGCTTAATGTCCCTCTTTTACTAGGTCTACTCTCTCCATACATAAAAGTTTTGCACAAGTTAGTCCACAGATCAAAAAATACCACCTCCACCTTCAGTCTTTTTAGTGAGTTCTGCTTCAGTTGACTGATTAGACCAAAACTAACAATTCTTCTGTAGTTAAACAGTGAGAGAATACTTCATTTCCCATCTTCCATGAAAGTAAAGATTTGGAAGCAAACATCTGGTTCAGTGTGGAAATGTAGTCTAGTCTTCCAGAATCCAGATATAATTTTAACTGCATCCTTCTTGAATTATCATTCACACTGGAAATATATATTTTTTTAATGAAGCCAGTGATAGGAACTGTGTACTACTTATTAATAAAACTTATTCTTGTATGACTTGACATGCAGAAAATGTTGTAGCAAATAATACTTCATTTGCATGATACTAACTGAAGCATTAAGTGAACTTAGTTAAATTGGAATGCTGTAAATTAACATCAGTAAAACGTGGGCAAAAATATCGTGCTTACCTATTTCCACATGCAAACATGCTTCTGATTATGAAGCATCCTCTCTTCGTTCTTACGTGTGTCCCTAGCATCAAACAAGCTCACAAATTTTAAGAGAATTATAGCTGTTCATCACATAAGGGCCAACATATCCATCCACAGGACATGTAGAAACATTCCAAGGTTAGATCCCTGGAATCAACTGAGTGAGACTTTTAAAAATTTTTTGTTTGTTTGGATATTGGTCTTGCTTCTGTTGGGCAATTTTGTTTTAGATGAGCACCTATACCATATTATTTTTGCAAATGTGGTTAAACTAACATGATCAACCAACTCAAAAGTAAAATATTACTAATATTTTACTCATCTTATTCCATGTGAAACTGTCTTTCAATTTATAGGTTATCTGCCACTTCAAAATATATCCATCTAGTGTTTAAGACATTCTTTTCTCTTCCTTATGTGCATCATATCTCCCTGTAACTATTTACATGCCATATATTGCACCTAAAAAGAGCAGGCATCTGAGGATTAAATTGTGTATTCCTACATTTGTCAGTAAAAACTGCAATAGGAATGGAATTGAAATTTTAATGTAATTGGAATGCACAACTCTAAATATTTATTATACCTACCTCCACCCCAACCATTAAGCACTCTGGGTCAGACTCATGTGCTGATTATTATATCATTATGGCATTGATTTGCATTTTGATTACAAGGTTCAATTTTAAAGAGAAAGATGGGAAAATTCCACAATTATTAAGAAAGGAAACTGATTCTTTCAATCATGACAGCTGTTGATCTTGACTTTTTCATTTCAAAGAAGAGGTAAAAAGTCCTCCCTGCACATGGAAATATAGAACTGGCTTTTATACTGTGCTTTGGAAATGTTTAGAGTTTATGTTGATGCCTACCATGGTCAAGTAAAAACATTCTCCCTGTGGTCTGCCACACACCATAGCTACTCCTTGCTATTGTCTTCAGACTAATGCGTATGTCAGGAGGAGGAAAAAGAACAGAGAAATTAAAGAACAGTTCTGGGAAGGAATTCAGTGAAGACAAAGGTCAAACTGCACGTTATTTATTTCCACATTGCTTTTTTGCAGATGGGAAATTTGTGAATTGATGTGCTGGAGAAGACCTTAATTGTGCCCCTCCATATCTTAGATAAGGGCTCTGAAAATTCTGGCTGTAAGCAACTCTGGTCCTTCTTTCTGTGAATTTCAAGTCTTGTATAAAGTCCTGATATTTATGACCTGGCATTTTCTACCCTTATGTTAGTTCATGTGTAATTTCCTACCAAACACACAATACATGAATAAACATGGGGTGCTGAGGATGCTAACACAGCTCAGTGCAATTTGTACTCTCATATATTAATTCCATCATATAATATTTGTGTTCCTCATATCAACCGTATCAGGAGTTCATTCAGCTCTGGTATGATTGTCATGCTGCCAGTAAACAAAAGATTAAAAGGGCAAATGAGTCCTTGACATTTTGGATAAGAAATCCAGTATTTGGCAACCAGGAATTTAATCTACAGGACAAAAATTCAGGTGTAAAAAAGGAAAGACATCTAGCAGATCATCTGTACCTTAAAAAGGTTTAAATAGAATACTCTCTAAGCTAATGCTCAAGGGAAAAAAAAAAAAAAAAAAAAAAAAGGAATGAATGCAGGCAGAAGAGGAAAGGATATTATAAGATGGGAGAAAGTTGGCAGGGAGGCTTCACCCATTAGAAGCCAGGAGACTGCTCATGTAAACAGTGAGCATACTGAGACAAACCTCAGGAGGATGGAAAGCAAAGCTTTTCCTGGGAACTCAGATTAGATTGTATAGTAATTGCTGTGATTTAGGAAGTCATCCACTTCCTGGATTGAAAGCAAGACTAGAGAAAACGACCCACCCTGAAAGAACACAGAACTGGAGGAAAATATGGGTTTATAAGTTTATTTTGTATTTGTCCTGGTTTGGGCCAGGATAAAGGTGATTTTCTGTCTTGTACTTTTGCTTTTAGCTAAGTCTCTTGTAAGTAGTTGCACTTGCTGAAATTAACAGCAAGTTTCTCAGACAGTGTCTGCTTCTAGGACTGATAACACTTGATGCTTATATTTACTGCTAGAGACTGGTGTGCAGAGCCAAGGACACTGCTCAGCTCTGAGGAAAACCTTTTACCCTCCAGAAGGAATAAAGAGGTCCCACCTGCAGCCCTCCTTTGGGGAGGAACAGACAAGATAGATGCCAGAATTGACCAAACAGAGTATTCCATCCCATATACGTCATCCTCAGTATAAATTTGAGGGATCACGAGGGCCAAGCCATGATTTCCAGCTTCCAGCCCTTCCTGCTTCCCTTCCTTCACCCGGCATCCTGGAAGGATCCCGTCCATTCGTCTGCCTGTGCTCCTGATCCGTGCCAGCCCTTATCTGTGTGTTCCTGCCTCCAGCTCCCAACTGCTGCCGACTCCAGGAGTCCAGCCTGGACTTTCCCAGGGCTGCCCTACAGCCCCGGTGGTGACATGAGAGCTATTGGGGGGAAGGGGGGAGGAATGTGGTATCCATTTTCTTGTATATTTGTATGTATTTATTAATTTTTCCTATTTATCATTACTGTTTCATTAAAGTTGTGTAGTTTAGTTTCCAACCCATAAGTCTCTCTCCCGTATTCTCTCTCCTTTCTTATCAGGGAGGAGAGAGAGATTAATAGAGAGCGTCTGTTACTCGGTTTAATTGCCGGGCCAGTGTTAAACCCTGACAGTATTTGTATTGAGTTTACCTCTCTTTGTATTTCCTCTAACCCTTAAGAATTTTGCTTTTCTAGTTTACACTTTATCTCAATGACGAGAAACATCACTTTTAAAAAGGTTCAGGAAATCTAGCTCAGAGATCTGGAGTCCTGAAGGATCATAGCAGTGACACCTTTTCTTATGTCAAAGAAAATACCTATAAGCCAGTGCTGTTTACTCTAAACTATTCTGAACCAATATGGAAGGGTACCTCTGTTCTTTCTGCTTATTACTATGTAAGCTTCTTTCCATTACAATATATTTGCTTTTTTACAGAATACTCTAGACCAGGAGTTGAACTTAATAATAATTTTTAAAAAATTGTTTTACTTAGCCCTGAATTTTGAGAGTAAGATCGGAGTGTCAAAAATTGACCATATTCAGCGGATCGATATATAATTATTTTCAAGTATACTTTAATTTGTGGGTAAGAATAATGCTGAAACTATTTAATCAACAATCTAGCTTTTACTACCAATGTGTCTATATCAGACAAAGCCACAAACAGAGTAAAGACTTCTTTATTTCTCTAAATCACATACATACACTGGTTCTCACTGAAACAGAAATATTGAAATCATCAGACTTTAACTGATATGAGCCTGTGAACAGGCTCACTATGCATAAACTAGGAATTCTAATTAATTCTAAAGCTTATCAGTGATGCAGGACATAAATGCAAGATTCTGTACAATGGCAGGAAATTATTACTCAGTACATAAGCAGGTTACATTTGTTAAGAGCCAAGTACATAAGAACTGCTTGGTCAATGAAAATTGGTATCTCCTGAACAAAGCTTCCTACTCTAACTGAAGATACCCCAACTCCTGTACTGGCTTACCAGCCTGGAATTCTGCTTTGGGGGTGTCTCAGACTACTGGTATGAAATACTGCAACTATAAGAAAGTTGTTCTCCATTCTTTTCCTAGTTATCTGAAATTGCCAGGACAAAGTCCTTCTCAGGGACAGGTGCAAATGTGCAGGATCCTACCCTGGATTTGTGAAATGAAGCACTGAGAGAAGGTTCTCTCTACTATTATGCTACGGACAGAGAAAGAGCACTTAACTGTCCCATCTTCCCCCTAAAGGTGACCTATGGAAGAACTACATAGTTTACTAAGAAATTGGAAGACGACGTAGGAAATTACAGTGTTCAAGGAAAAGTAAATATCATCCTGCAAGTTTCAGACCACTGTAATGGCATATCCCAGATCTTGTCTACCCACAAAAATTTGCAGCAAATAAATTCAAAGTGGAGATTTTTAAGCATCGATATAAACTGGAATAAATCCCTACAAATGCATTGTTTGCAACTGCAGTATACTCCTTCAGTATAATTCAGTGGGCTACTGAACTCAGCTTAGTCAATACTATATTTTGATTTAAATACCCAAAGACACCTCTCCAGCATGTTCAACACCTAATATACTATTAACAGTGCATTTTAAAATTCAATAGCATTAAACAATCAATTCAAGAGGAACTCACCCAAATGTCTAATTAAAACTCCTTTCTTCTCTTTGTGATTTCAGAAGTAGACCTAGCCTGCCTAAGAATAAAATTTTGCAGCAGTTCAGAAGCTCATTGAAATCGAGTCTATGACGGATGTGTCAGCAGCAATTTAATTCAAGTTAATTAAGAAATCAAAAAACAAAACTGTCTCAGCTGATCTAGTTAAACTTGTGTATTAAGCTTCTAGAGACCAAATATATCTAGGATAGGATAATATTCCAACTTTGTTACTGAGATACAAGTGGCATTTAGATAATGTGCAGCCAACTAATGAATAGTTGTGTTTATCAGAGAATTTAATTTTGCTCTAGTGATATCATTCCAACTAAATAGATAATTTGCTTTACATACGAGCTTAATATTGTAAAACACCATAGCTACTACTGCATGAACATGTTCCTAGGAAACACAGGGTTTTAATTACCCATCGTCATTATGTCTCTACAATCAAAGTGAATGCATAAGTTAGAAGAACAAATTAAAAACCTGCAGTTTCTCTCTTAGTTTATTAATAATACAATATAAGCACTTGTTTTAACATCTTTGTTACATCTTTATATTTTTTCTTTATATAACATTATCTTAACATTAACCTAAATCTTAACAGCACCTTAAAACATCTGGATGGAGCAGGAATAACTGCTTCCTTCTCAGTAGTCACAGAAGCAGTTTTGCTGTTGCCTCACATTAAAAAGCTCCATAAAAAAGGAGGTCCAAAGCCATTGATTCACTCAGGTATTGCTCCAAGAGGCCATTTCACTCACTGCAAAACTGCCCTATAATATCTCAGCATCTTCTGCAGATTCCAGTGGAGGAAAACTTTCTGTCCAAATGCCAAACAAAGTGCTGTAAGTCTGGTTTTCCTTACTAGGACAGCTGAGATGGGCCAAGGCTGAAATTTTTCATGTCACCTCAAGGCTTTGAAGACCCAGGGGTAATTTATTTTAACCAAGTCTCCAAGCCCCCCAGGCTCTTTCAAGAGCCCTAGCCCACACAGCAGAGTGATAACTATTCCTGGTCTGCAGCAAATAAAGGGGACCTGGGCACACCAAAATCATCAGTCTCCTTTCCATTGCCAAATATTGTAATTTTAATCTTTCTAAGCTAAGCAGGAGGCAGTGCTTGCTTGTACAGCCCAGGGAGAACAGCAATAAACAAGCTGTTACTTGGGCAACTCAGTCAGGTTTCTCCAAAGCTCTGTGGGGTAAATAACCACTAACATTCCTCTGCGTGTGCACTACTGTGGAAAGGCCAAGGATCTTCATACATATTAAATAAGATTACTTACATCAAAGAGAACTACCCCAGTACAGGGTTAGTTTTCTTCCTGAATGCTGTTACACTTCATCATCCTCAACAAGTGATCTTTAGCTTTTTCAATCCAAGCCTTGCTCACAGAAAGATGAAAGATATGTTCACTCAAGAGACAAGCTCAACAGCCAATAAACCATTCCAAGTAGATAATTCTTACATAAAATATGTAGTTTCTAATGCTATTGTTGTACCTCTCCCAATGTGACCATCCCTGTCACCAGATCCAATATGTTTCTACTGCGTTCACGGCTCAAAAATTTGTAATGATGTGCTATTCCTAATGAAAGAAAGTAAAATAACACTCCCCAGGTTCTAGAGTCAGAGTTAGGCCTGAGGGGTAAGATCATTTATGGTCATTTCACCTCCAAGTTCTCTGCCATAATTTTTCTTCTCTGTCTATACTTTAACTGGCAGTGCATACCCCCAGAATGTCAGCCTTTCAAGCCTCTAGCTTATTTTATGTTTCCTGAATTCTGCTCTGGGATGTGGTACACAGAACTCTTTTACTTCTATTTTAAATTGTGTATTTGCTCCAATTGTCTCCTGGTTCTTCTTTATCAGTGGTTGCAGGGTATAAATCTCAATGACAGAACTGTATCTCAAACTTGTCTAGATTAGACTGGTTATATGCATATATTTCCCACTTCCAATGCACTTGCTTTCAAAGAGCTTCACGGTTTTTAACCAGACCAAAACACACTGAAGCTTTTCTTTATTGATCTAATGTTGAGCTAGTAAAGTGAAAGATATACTGATGAAAAAGGTACTCTGCACAAACTCTGCAGAACACATTTGTTTGAAGGGCTGAGAACCATGGCAGCATGATACACTGAAGTGCAAGGAAATTAGTGGAAAATCTATGTGCCCCTCCTCCATACTCTTTGCAACACCAGTTCAAGTTCATTTGTGGGACACATTAAAGTCTTCCCTGTTATCTTGAGAAACAAACTTCAGGAGTTATTACTTGGGCTTCAGGCATACAAACTCTTCAATTTAAATCTAACATCACAATTCAAGTGTTTCAATGAAGAAGACAGAAACCATGGAAAATATTCAATGTTGAACAACAGAACTTCACTAGGGGCTTTGGGCTGGTACCTTTTTCTAATAGAAAAGATATACCACAGGTAAGAAACCTATAAAAATAGGCAGGAATGTTGCAGAACTACCAGGATGTCATTAAAGGAGGCCTTCAGCAAGACAGTATAGAGTGAAAACTGGAAAAAAGATTTTAACATAAGGCTCCTTAAAAAAAAAATGAGTGGCAGAGAGTTTATAAATAGGTGATCTCATTAATGCCACATAAAAGTTTACAAACAAAATCTTTTCATACCAAAGTTGAAAGGACCAACAGATTGTCACTTGAGACAGCAAAGAACATTGCTTCCTGGCTTCAAAAAGCACAGGCTTTTTCCAGTACCTTTTTAAAGAATTTGCCATATGTAACAAGACCTGTTACTTTGCAGAATGACTCAAAGAATAAAGACAACTTTTAGGTATTCTTTGGAACTGTGCCACTAAAGCTCAACCTCAGGGGACAGACATATCACCACCCAGGTTAATCACCACAATATTTTTTTTCCTGATTTAGCAAAATCCTTTCATCAGCAGAATCCTAGAGAATACCATGTTTGTTTGCTGCAGCCATTTTTGACAATAACCATGTGCAATAAGATAGTAAACTGGTAGAGAGCTCAGATATGAGAGCAGGTAGCACATCCTACTTAATGTCAGCTCTTGTCAGGCAAGCAGATCTACCACTGGAAGTTCTGCCATCAGATGTACAAAAAAAAAAAAAAAACAACAAACCAGTAGCTAGCACAGAATCACCAGTAACATGTAGCTTTCATGTTCAAGAAGCCTTCTGGTGATTTCCTCGAGCCACCACCCTCTTCCCCAAAATGCAGCTTCCCTATAATACACAACAGGAAGGGTTTCTTGAGGACCTCACATGTTTAAGCTACTGAGAAATACAGGTAATTTCACTGATCCTGACAACAACATAAAAGGTAAAATTAAAGCATGTGTTTACATGTATGGATGAAGAAAGTTAAATTAGATCACCCTGGTGTGGTGAAGACTGTGTCTGGATAGCAATTTACTGGCCTCTCCATGAAATCAAGGAACAGTCATACAGTGTCTAAATATTTTGGAAGTTAAATATTTAAGTTTTACACCAAGAATCTGGACTGCACTGACAGAATCAACATAGGTCAACTATTTCTTTTAGAAGTTTGAGCAGCAGCACTATGTCAGGGAGCAAATTTCACCGGTGCTCTCAACTCTTACTGAACTGAAAATGACATTAAAAAGAGTGTAAAAAAACTCAATTCACCACATGTCTTCAAATCTGACATAAAAAGAAGACATTGGAAGTGTCAGAGAGAGGGAGGATAAAAAAACAAAAAACCCCTAAAACCCTGAAAAAACCCAACCCCAGAAAGATCAATAAATAACCAGTAATAAACAAACGGTCATCATTTGAAAGAATCAGGTACTTGCTTGTGCTATTATCCAAGGGGGCACCACAGAATGTTCACTACTAAAATGCTTAGATTGTTTTTTGAGTTGATGAGAATCTTGAAACATTTGGGCACCTAGAAATCCTCTCTTTGATTTGTATACTCATAAAAGGTCAGAGAGGGTGATACTGTTAAATAGTCATTATAACTTTCCAGTGTCAAATCCTCTTTGCCCCCAATGGTGTCAGTTACCAAAGAATAATTTCCAGCAGAAATTTCAAATTAGGCAGGAAAATCATGGTTTCAATGCCTTCCTTGAAACATTCTCTGTGCCAAGGGCAGAATAAAAAGTTGGAATTCAGCTGCTACAGCAGTTCTGTATTATATGAGAACTTTCTCTACATACAAAAAGAAAAATAAAAGTCCTCAGCTGTCCAGGTATGTGAGTTATAAAGATGATTTTCACTTTACCTTTGAAACAGAGGGGAAACTTCATATATTTTGCACTTTTAGTTTGCATACACAAATTGGCTAGAACAAATTGAGTAATGGTATATACAAAAAGCTCTAAGATCTAATTAGCTTTAAATAAGATCATTCATGTGTAAAAGCAAGGGTGGCAGGTACAAATCAAGAACACTTTGCATACCTAAACTTCAAAAACCTATGTACAGAGCCACATGCACACATATGGACATCAGAAGCAGGAAATCCAGGCACAAAGCACAAATCTCGAAGGTGCAGGTTAATTAGACATGTGGGAATGATAAACAGCACATCAGACATGATGACTGGATGAATGAAAAAGCAGACTAAAGTGTTCAATTAGAAAAAGACCAAGCATAAGCAAAGAATTAAGACACTAAAAGAATGAAGAGCAACTACATAACCATAACCTATGGATAAGGAAGACAAAAATTCTATAGGAGTACTTCAGCTACAGTCATAGGAAGAAATGAGAAAAGCTTCTGTATGCCAGAATTCTCTGAGACAAAACATATCAGCTGAGCTGTCTAAAAGAAGAGCATGTTCTGTTAAAGAATGCTATGCAAGTGAATGTTGATACAAAGGAGTATAATATTTTTTGATTCTGATATGGAACAAGAAAAAGAAAAGGGATCAAAATGGAAAACATATCCAAGGAAGAAAGTAAAATGACACAAACCAGATTGTGAAGTGAAAGAAAAGAAAAAATACTATATAGGAATTAACAAATTAAGTAAAGGAGAAATAAAGAATTATCATTGTGATTAGCCATATTGCCAAGTCCTAGAACAGAAGAGGTAATTTGGGGAATGTATAGCACCTGAATAGGTGTACCTATACCTGAGGTAAACAAAGAAAGGCATACAAGTGCTTCACAGGATACACAGGATACTCTGCACCATAATGGGAAAGAACGTATCTAGGGCAGTTGTTGAGCCAGATCAACAAGTGAACAGATTATATGGATATTCTCCCTCCAGTGTAGAAGAGGGAGGATGTAAAAATCCACTCTAGCGTTGCTCAATATCTCCCATGTAGAGTCAAGTAATGAGTTACTAATTTCAACCCCTTGAAATATCAACCACAAAAAAAACAAAAATAAAATAAAAAAATGTAGCAAGACAAACCTCTTTTAGGGCACGGCACTCCAAGGTCCAACCAGGCGTTCCAGGAGAAACTCACGAATAGTGCTCCGAGTCCAACGCTCTCAGGGCTGACCGGCCTGGATCAGTGCTACTGCTCCAAAAGTGACCTCCCCTCTGGCTTCCCCAGGTGTGAGCTTTATTGTCCCCCTAATCCTGCTCATGCGCAGTAGGGGCCCACCCTAATCAGCCACAGGTGGGCTTAACACAAGGTCATGCCCACTACCTGGTAATTAGTGCCACCTGGTTGCCTCATTTCACTACAAAAAAACGTTATCATCTAAGACAAACTAATTATTTCCTGTTGTGGTTTTTTGTTGGTTTCTTTGCTTGTCGTTGTTGTTTTTTTAATTGAAATCAGCATTAGATCATGGTTAGTCACAGAATGTGTTTTCTATAGGATCCTTATAGAAAACTCTTTGAGCAATGAAATTTATTACTTAGTGATCCATTTTTCCCAAGTCAGGTCCACTCAGCTCAGATTATCATTCTAGGGTTTCTGATGATTTTTGTGTCATTTTTGGCTTCCTTCCTTTATTTTTCTCCCATTTACCATGATTAACTGGATGAACAGGACATCGTCAGTAATTTACCACAGTTAAAATTACTGTTTTAATGTCCCAAGTAGATCCCTATATCTAGTATGTATATTTCTGCAATAAAATAGTAGCTCAACTTCTGTGCAAGTTCTTCACATGCTCGCTGTTCTCTCACACACTCACAAAACTTCTTTCTCATTCTTGCTGGTGTTATATCTTCCTGAACATAAGACTAGGCAGATTTACTTCAACTTTCCTCCTGCATATTAGTTCTATTATCAAAAAGACAAATTGTCTGTAGGTAGGCTTTGTGCTACACTTAAAGCAAATGCTGGTGTTGGAATTAGACCTTGCCAACCTGATTAAGTGGCATATACTACTTGTTTCCCTGTAGAATACCAAACTTTTAAAAGACACAGTTGTGATTTATAAGGAATAATTCTAGTTTTGGTTTGGGTTTTTAGGCAAAAACATTGTACTCCAGTCCTTAAGAAAATCCTTGGGGATTTTCTTAACCCAAGTCTAAAGTTCAAGTCTCCAGTGTTCTTTACCTTATCACATTCCAATATGAAAAGTCACACCTATCTATGCTCACTGAAGAAGTGAGATTATGAAATTGTAACCCTGCTTTTGATTTTTCAGTGAAGTTTATCTGAGTTTAGCTTTTACTTTACACAGAGCAGTCAAATGTTTGATTTTGGTTGTTTTTTTTTTTTTTTTTTAAGCCTGAGAGTGGCCTGACAACTGATCTATATCTCTCACAAGGAATATAAATTTTAAAGGCGTTTTTACTCTCCATTGTGGGACCCCAAAACATTTAAAGAAAGGAGAATATGTGTTAAAGTACGATGAACATCAACTTCATAATCTTTATTAGTTAATTAGTTATTAGATAATTTGTTACCTCTTTGAGAACTGCAAGCAAGACACAGCAAATACAGCAAGAAATAAGCACCACCAATGTCTGTGGTATATGGTGTGGACATCTCCTCCACACTTTTGAAGACAGGAAAAATGGGAAAAGCTGTTCAAAAATCAGAAGGTATGGGCTCATAATGAACAGAATGGAATTCTTAAAGGCTAATGCAGAGAGAAGAAACAATCCAAATACAGAAACTAAAAGAAAAATGAAAAGTCCTAATTGGCAATGACAGTTATCATCTTTATCGCCAACTTTCCAGTGGAACAAAGTTATCAACTGATTTAAAAAAAAAAAAAAAAGTTAAAAAAGGGGGGTGGGGGTAGGGAGAGGGAAGAAAGAAGAAACTTTAGCAAAAACCAAATTCAGAGTTTAAAAAAAAAAAAACAAAAACCTTTAAGCTATTGATATTCCATTATAACTAATATTTTTAAGAAGAACTATTTTATAAAAGATAGGATCAGCTAGCCCCTTTGGTCACTTTGGGATAATTAGAAACTTTACTTAAGGGTCTGACTATAAAATGCCATTTCAGGAAGCGAAGAGAATTGGTTGAAAAATCTTTCACTATTGCAGAATCTGGGATAAAGATCAGTTTTAGCTCTGGATGGATTTATGGGACATTTAAATGTGCTACATCAGAAATTCTTTGTGTTAAATATACCAAGGAAATTGTGCCTTTAATTAGAAGTCCTTCCAAGAAGGCCTTAATTTCCTCCATCTCTCTACTAATGCACTTATAATTCCCTCTGCAGAGCTTATTTCTAGATTTCTTATGCTTGTTTTGTAAATGCTGACTAAAAATACCCATCCAGAGAGACCTATAGGAAAACAGAGTGCTTTTAAATAAAGTTGACTGTCACTCATTTTTAAAAGTTTGTTTACATGTAAGCAATTTCACTACTTGCAGTAATTTATCATTAATTATGGTGCTGTGTGGTCACTTAATGCATGTGAAATGCCATATAGAACTTAGAATAATTAGTATTTAACATTAATATTATTATTTCAGTATAGTTATTATGGCATTTTGTAGAATAGATCATGGTAAGAATATTTCTTTGCATGTATACACATATACAGAAATTAGAGGTAATAGAGGATTTGCTATTTGCACCCAGTGTAACATATTTTGTTAAAACCTTGAAGTACCATTATGTTAAGCAAAATATATTATGATGCAGAGATTAAAATGCATTTTCAATTGATTCACTTTTCCAATTAAATTTATAGGCAGCAGAGACATAATGATATTATCCACAAAATTGTACCAGATATGATAATAGCACACAACTGCATCTGTGCTATAAAAAGTACAACAATAGTGCACTATCACGGGTTCTAATTACCTCCTATCCTTTAGAGAGTGGCAGGTGGCCAATGAAATGTGGATATAAAACTAGAATATAATCAGATGAAGCTGTTATTGGCTTTTAGTTATGTAAATTAAGAATTTTACTCAACAAGTTATTTAGTCATCCTGATGAGTGGAAACATTCATTTGGAAGACTAATTATACAGTACTTACTATGATTAGAACACCCAATTGTATTTTATACTCTTGGTGATAGAAAATTTTGCATTATATTAAGTTAGTGGTGAGATTTAATTTTGTTTATTTCTTTTACAGAAAATCTCCAAAGAAACCCCAGTACAGACAAAAGTAATTGGCACAGTGGTGAACCTGAGAACTGTTCTCTCCTCTAAATTGGTTCTCTTTTCCTCTGCCTTTCAGACCTCCTTTGAGTCACTATCTCACACACAGATGTGCTCAACTACTAGAAAGTCTTTCAGATGAAGTGCACCTGAGGTTCTGATGACCTGCAGTCTCCTGAGATGGCACAGTACATTTGAAAGGATAGCAGCATTAGGTAGTAACCTACCAGGATCCCTCAGCTGCAAGGCTAAGCAAACAGCAGACCTATTTCCTCCACAAATATTTGACTGAAGTATAAAATAAACTGTCTTGTGCTGTGCCCATGACCATATTCCATTTACTTCATACAAACATGGTTATTTCATACTATAAATACCTATTGAAAGGACATTTTTTACTTCGGTTTTGTAAATGGGAAAAAGACTCCATTATGCTAATTTCTAAGTGGCTATGTTACTTAATGACACCAGCCCCTCAAATAAGAAAAATAGCATTTCCTTAGCTATTTAATGGCTTGGTACATCATGAACTGACTTACAGAAGTGTGTAACCTACAAGTCATCCACTCAAGAAAAATTCACTAAGATCTTTGTACAGGTTTTGTACCACAAACCCCCAAAAGAGTTGTGTTTGTTCATGTTTATTCCAAAGTGGAAGGAAATAGATTTCTGATAGAACTGCCTCTCTCACTCAACATTGTGGGAGATGAGATAATGGGCTGCAGATAAGGAACATAAGGGAACAGTCAAAGGGATTTTTCCCCCAAAGTCATAACACAATATTAAAGTTCACTGTGCAAGTTATTTCCATTCTTTTTTATTCCCATTTCCATTGATTTTGCAAAGAAAGTACTAAAATACTGCTGCAACTTTAAAGATAATCCTAACAAAATAAAACAATTCATAACTATTCATTGCCTTGGCTACTGCAAGTACAATTATCCTTCTTCACAGTTCCACTGACAAACACAAACCTTGAAAAGGAAACATTGCTTTTAATCTTTAGGATTCTATGCCATTATACTATGTTTTTGTGCAATAACAAACATGCCTTTTTTTTTTTTTTTTTTTTTTTTACCTTTTTAGCCTTTACCTTCTTATCAGACTTGGTTAACTGAATCAACACTCCACTCAATTTTCAGATTTTTTTTTCCATTATCTAATTTTCACCCTGCTTCTTTGCACAAATAAGCAAGCAGGCTTCCAGATAGCTGTTGTGTGTTGAATATCCAGCTTTGATACTTACAGGGGTGATCTCAGGAAAGGTGAAGTAGAAACATTCGTGATTTACAGATATTCTTTCTTCATTATATTTTGTATGTAACTAAAGATGACAGGATTTGACGTCCTCTAGACTACCCCTAGCTTTTTAAATAAAGTTTACAATAAAGAAAACCTGCTTCAGAGCCATAATACTGTTGATGTTCTCTTCACTGAGGAAAAATTCCTACCTGCTCCCTGACTTGTGACTATGCTACAAGGTAACAAGGTGCTACAGAGCCAGTGGGGTGATCATAATCCCGTGGCTGCAGCAATTATTACAGGACATCCTCAACAAATCAGTGCCTGACATACCAACTCTCCTTTACTCTGACAAGAGAGACAAAGAGCATCACCCCCTGTGAGTTCTTGTTGGTGATACTGTGTTCACCAGACATGGGCTTTGGGCCCAGAAGATGAGCATGGAGTACAGCAGAGAGAATGAGAGACATCCCAAAATTTCACACATTGTTGTTTGTAGCAGGCCCCTGACTTTGCCATCCTCTAAAGAAATATCAGGAACCCTCTACCTACATTTTTGGAGAATGGCTATTTTCCTGTGCAGTCCCATGTCTCAACTCCTATCACTCAGGCCACCCTCCCAGCCACAATCTACTTTGCATCCCAACACCTTGTCCCTTTTATTGCTCAGGAGCCACAAGTGGGATCTGGAGTGCTGGCTTTTGGAGCACAGTAAACACACTATCAGCTCAGTAACCACTGCATTCAAGGAAGGAGAAGAGATACGCAGTAGAATTGTGGCAGAAAAGTTTAGGAGGGCTTTGCTACCATGATGAGGCTGCATCTGCAACTGATGTGGTAGCAGTGACTAAGAGTACAGGGTGAAAAGTGGTTGCATAGTTTGGGATTTGTTTAGCTGTTACGCAGGAGACCACTCTCAATGTCCCATGGCAACAACTTTAAAAAAAGTATAACTGCCCTTGGAGCCAGCAGACCACTTCTGTGTATCATCTCTCTCCAAGTCCTATGTTTGAATGTCACAAGAAACCTCATCCACATCCTTCCTTTCCCCCAGGAAAACACATAAAGAAAAACATTGCACTTACCAGGATGGCAGCACTAGGCATTTCTGCAAGAAGCTCCCAGTTCTGAATGGGGAAAGGAGCAGATCAGAACATTGTCTCTGGGTGTATCTCCATAAGGTTCGTTTGCCAGGTCCCACCACAGACACCTTAGAAAGGCACCAGCACACGTAGGCTCCTCTAAACTATCCAATGGAGTAGTCCTGGGGTGCAGTTCATCCAATCATCTGGTGGGGTTGGTGGCATATTTACATCTGAAGATCTGTTGCAGGTCTTTATAATAGTCACTCCAACTCAGTCCTTCAGAAAGAGCAGTTGTCACAAGCTTCTGGACATGTGATCTTCACCTCCTTGGGTTCCTAGCATTGTTCCTCAGTCTCACACTCAGTAGCAGGAATAATATTACCAGATTTCTAACTCACCCCCTAAGTTTTCTGCCTTTGGAAAAACTTGTTCAGAATCCCTTCAGCTGTATCAGCAGGAGACAGGGTTGAAAAAAGGACTGAAAGAAGGGCTATGATATACATCCAAGGTGCTTCCAAGAAGCAGAGAGAGACACCTCTGCACTGTAGCTTAAGCCAGGACTGATGGTCCCTGAGTGGGCTGAAATAAGGTTCAGATGCAGAGCTGGGGGGAAGCCCCAGGTGAGGATGATCTGAGCCATTGAGTCAATCAGTATCCTCAGGGCCCTGACAGCGACTTAGCTTCAAAACCATGATACTGCTTTAAACAAAAACACTAACGTAAATACATTCACTTTGTATACTGGGGAGAAGAGCTATGTATAAAGGAAGGGCAAAACAGTAAAAACACTGCCTGCCTCACAGCTCTGGCATAAAAATATTTTAGCCTTAATCTTTTATGTGGAACCGAGAAAAAGATGTGAATAACTCACAAAATTCTCTGTAGAATTATGCCATTTAATAATCATCCCATCAGACACAGCAGAATGATACTTATCTGTTGGATTCACACTCTGCCTTGAAAAAGTAACTAGGGGAAACAGTCTGAAACTAAATCTCAGAGATTTTTCATCTCGGTGGCACAAGACATGCATGCATGGGCATCCCTGAACTTACATGTTGCTCCTCACAGTAATCACCAGGCCACATGCTTGCTAAGACTCTCTCTGTCTGCTTAGACAACAATAGAAAACAGTTTTCAAAAATACTCTGTTCAAATCAAGTACACAAAAGACACGAACTAACTGACATAATTTTTGTTATTAATTTCTTCCTTGGCGATTTAAGTTTTATACATAACAAAGAAGAAAACTGGAAGCCAATCAAAAAAACTATTTGATTTTTCAAATCAGAAGTTATTTAAATTATAAGAACTGGATCAAGGGTTTGTTTCTAAACTCTCAAAATCCGTGGGAAACACCAGATTCAGACCCCATATTTAGAGGAGGTCTCTTCAGTAGGACAGAGAAAACAACCTAATATTTGAATAGCTAAACATTGGTGTGTTTGCTTTAAAATCAAAACCAGAGCATTGCAGTCCAGGTTATGGTCTGTGGTCATTTAGAAAGATTTTACTGGGATCTACATAATCTGAAAAACATCCTTTGTAGCCATGGGATAACATATTCCCTCTCTGAAGTACCATCCATTTGAAACATTATTCCTGTTCTCTTTCAGATTAGCAAAGTGGGTGTTTTGCTGACACCAAAAGGTAGAAATAGGCAAAGTACCATGTGGTCCTGTGCAAGCAGAGAACTGCAAAGTGATTTCCAACCTGCTTCTTATTTATACATTTGTTTGAATTTGTGTACAGTTTTCATTTAGTTGGTAGGCAAAAGGGGAAAAAAAAAAGAATAAGCATTCAGTAGGTCAGCTATTGAGTCTGAGCAAGCAACTGCAAAATTCACCACAGTAATTTATCTGCATGGGTCAATGGCTATTGACTGCCTGAAAATAAAGGTCGATCACAGTGATAGATTTCGATGCCATCGCTATGAACATACATTAATAAACACAGCACTGAAGTGATTTTTGACTCCGGTGGAAAGGACAGATAATCAATATCCTTGTGTCCTTGCCCAGGTTGAACTTTGTACTTGGATTATGCTAATAGAGAATAAATAAAGTGCTGATGTTTTCATATAATTAAGAGATTGGGGAAATAATAAAGTGGCCAGTGGCTTTTGTTGGTTATCTCATGCTGAAGTGAACAAGCAAAACACCTAAGCCACTGGAGAAAAGCAACGCTTGCTTTTTTCAAAACATCCTATTCTGTCCCAGATATTTCTCCTTGCCACGAGAACAGATTCAGCATTTTATGCTTCAAACAAACATGACCAAATAGCTTGGAAATTTTTTTGTGCAAGATAGCAGAAGGTCTGGATTGTTGCTTTTTTTTTTTCCAGACAGGTGCCTAAACCATAAGGGTCCACTCATCCCTGGATCTTTCATTCAGACAGAGCACTGTTTCCTCAGACATCTGAAATTCCCTTTTGGCTAGAAGCAAGAGTGCAGATTCCTGGCAGCCTGACCATACCTGAATGCAGCAGTTCTTCTTGTTTGCATGGCTGCTGACTTTCCCTGCCTGGCACTTGGACTTGCACAGCTGAGCTGGGTGAGGGAGCTAATCCAGCCACAAACTAATCTCTTGATTTGGTCAGAGTAGGATGCAGATGGAGCCCCTTCCCTCTCCCCTTGTGCTCTTGAAAATGTCAGGAGGCTCAGGATCAGACCATCAAACTGGAGCAGGGCTCAGCAGTCTGGCCACAAGAAACCATAAGCTGTGATGGATGCATCTTGAGAAGCAAATTGCAGAGGAGTGAGGCTAAATAAGCAACTTGTAAGGTGTAACTTGTTGCTCTGTGACACCACTGAGTTTCAGTCACTCAGTGTAATGATTGGCACACAAAGTATTCTATTATACCATTTAGCTGCTCTGTCTGGTCATTGCACTAAATGCCTACATTATTCAGGCATTTTTTTAAATACCTGGCATTAATATTACACCCATACCATGAAAGCAGTCAATGAGGGAAATTACTAAAATTTCCACTCTTCTGGAGAATAGATGCTTTGTGAAAATGTGCTCATTTTCTGAAATAGTGTGTATAATGGCATGAGTCAAGGGGCAAGTATAAAAGACTACACAACAGTATAAATATGTATAGTAGGAGAGGTTTTACTTCTCTTTTTGAGATAGCTGGTTCAAATAATCAAGAACCAGGTAATTTGAATATTACCTACCTATTATTTTTCTCTATTTTCCTGTTAAGAATTAAAACTTTTGCCAATTCTTAAGCTGCTTAGGTGTTTAGGTTCTTATCAGACCAGTAGTGGAGTTCTTTTCTTTTTCAGATACTAATATTACCTTGCATGCAGAATAGGCAGCTTAACTACATATAAATAGCTATACTGCAGACTCCTAGATGATCCCAGATGGACCAGGCTTTCAAAATTGCAATCTCAGTTCTATACCTACACAGGAAAGCAAGCAGAAAATGCCAGGTGGTATTAAATTTTTGTCTACCTTCTAACCAACTGTTTGAAATGTGGACGCACTTGAATAAGGTTACACCTAAGTGGTAGCCACATATCACTTGACAATAACCAGGCAGCTAATGTGCTCAAACTGCTATTCATTACACAGAACAAGGGCAATTTACACTTGTCTTATATTCCCTCTAGGTTTTATCCACTTATTCTTTCACTGTACAAAAGTTGGCATCTTTTTCTGAAGCACAGAGCAATGACTATATTAAGGAAAATAGCTGCATAAAAAGTACTGTACATTACTGACATGTAAATAATAGCAACTGTGTAACAAATCTGAAACAAATCTGTTAACTATTTTTCTTTAATCCTTCTCTGCACACATCTCTATGTTAAACTTTTTTTTTTTCCCTCTGAAATGAAAAGCCACGTTTATTGACTTCCTGGTGGAGGTGAGTTTTAATTCAGTTTCTGAAAGGAAAAAAAGGTCCTTAATAACTTATTCAGGATGCCGCTCCTTTCCAAAAAGGATTGAATTTTTGCTAAATCATAAACCTGGGTACTATCATTGAAGTTGAATGTAGCAGGAAAAAATATTTTTTCTTCTTTAATTTGTCTATATTTAATTCAGCTGGATTTGCCCTTTAAGCTTAGTTGAAAATTAAAAAATCAGATTTTCCAAACATTTTTCAATTTTCTGTTTACTTGGAACTAGAGGTCAAATTTAAACTGAGTTTTTAATTTTTCTGTTTTTGAAAGAAGCATAATAGAGCAGTAATTTCTTTTTTCAGCTGAATATTTAAGCTTTGTAACTGATTATTTCCCCTAATGGTGTAAGATGATTGACATTTTCCAACCATCTACATTGCATATGAGCTGTAAGAAATTTAGCTTCTTTGCATCTATAAGGTTAGATTTAAGTGTGTTGAAGTATAATATATTTCTTAGTTCTCTGACCAGTTTTCCCATCCACTCACTAAACAAAAAGGAGATTTCCTACCAGCTAAACCAGTTACATCTCCCACCTTCCCATCCATCTGCCGAATAGGAAGAGAATTCAAATCAATTGAACCATTTGATTTCATCGTAAACAAAAGAGTTTAGGAGTCTTAATAACCTTCCCCCCTCCTTACCCTCCTCTGCCTCTTCACATTATTATGCAAATCTCCTTTTTAAGGTGTCAAAATAAAAGTTGAGACCTTTCAAGAATATTGCTCTTTAAACAGCCTGAACTACTCTGGAGCTGTGACACCAACCTGCGAGCAGCATTGGCTTCTGGCAATCACTGTAAATTGCTGCGTATCTTTCATTTAAATAAATATATCTGCAGCCTTGAATGTTGAGCAGTCATTACACAATATAAAAGCAGATTAAAGCAAGATTCTACTGACTTATCCCTGTCGTGGAATTTCCACCAGATAATACTTTGGTGTCACAGTGGTATTAAGAAGATCAGTTGAGTATGAAGACTGACTATTGATCTGCCAGTCATTTAGATCGGGCTTCTGATTGCAGAGCACTCTGGAGCCCTCCTGGCCCATGTACCTGGACCTCTTTCCCATAGGGAAAGCATTTTGAAAAGCAGCCAGCTTTCATTCAGGTGTGGGGTTAGGTCTCAGCTGGGGTGCAGAAGACCTCAATTTAGAAGAATGTTACCTTTGTGTACTCTTTGTAAATCAAGTATTCAGAGTTTCAGAGGTTTACTTACACTTTTATACTAAAAACGCTCTCCCCTTTAAAATAAAAATTTTCAAGGTTAATTAAGCAGAATGATATCACAGATTATTTTATTTTCTGGATGATCCCAGTTTTCTCTTCAAATGTATGTGCTTTCTGAACTGATTACATGAAGTGAAATTTGAATAGATAAGTAGGAAAATTCTACCTACATTTTTCATAGTAAATCCAAACTGAACAATGTTATTTTAACTCCCAAAGCTAAATTCACTACAATGGCAATTCAAGACATTTGAAGAGTTGTATGGAAACACTCTGGGGACTGAACTTCAGATGTTTACTATTCTCTTTATAATTAAAACCTTTCAACTATTTAATACTGAGTACGTTTTTTTTCACAATGTATTTCCACAGCCATTGGTTTTGTTAGGTAGTCTGCATATGAATTCACTTAGAAGCAATTCAAGTTAACACCCCTAAACACTGCAGTTTTCATAATCTCTTAAGTAATTTCTAAAATAATAAATGGATTAAAAATTGTCAAGGGTTGCAACAACCTATCCCTTGAGATTTATGGTCAGATGAAGTGGAATACATTGAAATCTCTATTTACAGATGCTGTCTCAGTGAAAAAAGAGGTTTGTAGCATGCTTCTAGCCTCAGGAATGAGACTGAGCTCAAATGGGTTGTTTTGATTGTGGAAACCTGCTCAACTCTTACCAGATATGCCTCTTTAATTGTTGTGGGGTTTTTTCAGTATATCCTATAAGTTTCTTTTCAGACTTTCTGAGTGTTTTTGCCAGGGCAATACCCATGGTCTGGGACAAGCTCTCAGCCTCCCTTGGAGTCAGGCAGACAGCTTACCTGGGCACAGAGTTTAGTCCCTTGAGCTGGGCAAACAAAGGCATATTGCTTCCCATGAGTCTTTGGCTAGAGGAGACAGCTTGCATTAGGTTTTGAGCTAGATTTTTCTTTTCTTTTTTTTTTTTTTTTTTCTTAATGCTCTCTGCTTAGCTATGTTATGTTTATCAATTTCATTTTGTGCCCATGGTATGTATATAAAAAAATATATATACTGAAATTAATTATTTCATACAGATATTAATTCATCCAATGGGTGTGTTATTTTAATGCCTCCCAAATAATTAGAAGCATTAACACCAGTATTGGTGTTCAGCTTTACCCACAGCTGGGGAAAGTACAGGGTAGATGCCTCCTCTGTGACTGTATGTAAGTTAATGGAAAAAAAAAAAAACATATCCCAAGGCTTTAGATTACGATAAATTTTGCTTTAGTAAGGACTCTGCTGTTCTTCCCCAGCACTGCAGGCATGGTCAATGCAGAAAGAAACAAGGCTGCTTCCTCACTCTTTTTGAAGACAAACCTACCCCTATAAGAGTTTGATTTCTCTTCAGCTTGAGATTGGATGAAGTGGGAAAGTCCCTCAATCTCCCTCTCTAATTCTGGATACCTCCATTCAGCACAGTTAAACCACGTTATTCCCAAAGACATTCTCTGAGAAGATAAAATATAAACCTAAAAAGAAGATGTAACAATCAGCTGCCTATTCTTAAATCAATCCAAGAAGTTCACAGTAACTTTCAACATAAAATGCTTGCTTGATCCCTTCCAGTAGTGCCTCACCTGCCCAGAGTTCATTAAATCACAAGAGCTGTTAAAATGCACTTACCCTCTTGTCAGCTGCTCTCTGTATCTGAGTCCAGGGACTTCCACATTTATCAAGTACTGATATGTCTCTGCGAAGTAGACACATGCTGTAGGTAAAAAGATAACACCCAATAGCCTGCCAAACAAACAAACCAAACCTGGCATACAAGCCCAGGTGAGTTGTGATTCTCTCTGCAAAGGTTTTCAGTAGGGTTCTTGCCAGGTGCTGCATGCCCTACTCAGACAGAGGTCCCAGAAGTAACCATCCTTTATAAGGCTCTATATGCATCTAAAATAGAGGGGAATCTTAAATTGACTTGTGGTTTTAATTAAGTAGAAATGGTCAGATATTTCCTGCCAAAACAGTTTTAATAGGGTTGACAGAACTGTTCATGGGGAAAAGATGACTCTTAATGAGTCTCTAGATTATACAAGGATTAAAAAAAAAAAACAACAAACAAACCCAAACCAAAACACAAACATAGAAAACAGTTGATATGTCCCAGTATCTCAGTTTCAAAAGGAAATATTTTGTTTTGCCTATGACTTCTTGCACAGATATTTTCACACATTAATTCTGGGAAATAATGCAATGGAAAAACATTTCAAAATCAGAACAGTTTGACTAAATCAACATTTTTCTTTTATTAGCAGTTTAGAAACATTTTCAAGTTCTTAACTCATAAAAAAACTGTCCAGGAAGAAAATTATAACACCTGAGGCACCAATAAGTCACATTATTATGTGGTTGAATATTTAATGTGAAATTAAACCATGTGAAGAATGCCAAAAGTCTATGAGGAACAAAGGTTCACCTTAAATTCTCTGTTGCGTTGCTATACTGTTTGATGGTGGGATTTATTTGTTATTTTTTCTGTAATTTGCCTTTTTGTACTCAGTTTTTTCCAAGTATTGTTTTTTCTCCTTTCCTTTCTTTCACCATCACTGTTCTCATCAGCTTTGCCTTCCATCATCACACCACATGAAACATTGATGACCTTCCCAAGGGCCCATGTGGCAGAGGGCTCAGTAGGATGGATGGATGGAAATGTGTCCTCGCTTTCTTGCTGGAGGGCCAAGTGGCAGGAAGAAGGTAGAAAGAGCATTAATTAAGATCTTTCCCTTGAAGAAGAAATGGGGTACAAAACTCAACAGGTGCAGATTCTGCTCTCAGTGACTTCACAGCATCAGTGCCAGATCTTTATTCCTCATAAGTGTACCAGGTAGCATCAGGGAGGGAGGAGTCAAGGAGATCTTTCTGGGTAAGATAACAGATATAGCATGGCCAGCAGGAGCAGGGAAGTGATTTCACCCCTGTCCCTGGCAGTTGTGAGGCTGTACTGTGAATAATAGTGTTCATTTTTGCCCAACAATGCTCCCCCACCCTCCCTCCTGCCCCATCACTACAAGAAGGACACTGATGTGCTGGAAAATGTCCAAAGAAGAACAGAAAAGCTGATGGAGGGTCTAGAGCACAAGTCTTACAAGGAGCAGCTGAGGGACCTGGGGTTGTTTAGTCTGAAAAAAAAGGAGGCTGAGAGGAAGCTTTAGTTCTCCCTATAACGACCCAAAAAGAAGTTGTAGCAAAGTGGGGATTGGTCTCTTCTCCCACGTAACAAGTCACAGAACAAGAAGAGGTATCCTCAACTTGTGCCAGGAGAAGTTTAGGATATTAGGAAAAAATTCTTCACTGAAACAGTTGTCAGACAGTGGAATAGGCTGCCCAAAGAAATGGTTCAGTCACCATCCCTGGAAATATTTTAAAGATGTGGATGTAGTTGTTAGGAACATGGTTTAGTGGTGGGCTTGGCTTAGGTTGGGTTGCACTCAACTATCTTAAAGGCCTTTTTTGTAACCAAAACAATTCTATGATTCTATGATGATTATTTCCTTAAGAGAAGAACTACAGAGAAAAGGAACAAAACAGCAAAAGGTATTTCCCACCCCAGAAAGATAAGCAGAAATTTTCTGTCTTTTTTTTTTTTTACTGACACTTGTTACAGCACAAGACCATGTTATAAAGTTCACAACCTATTCTCAAAATATCCTCATAGTTACATGGGTGGAAGCCAGGCCTATGGTCTAAGATGCTGAGGTCCAAAAGGAAATCTCTTAGGAGCTCCAGCTGTACTTCTTAGCGACTTTGGTTTTCTATTTCTGTATACCAACCCTTCTTTTCCTGATGCTGAGAAAGATACAGAACTAAATTTATATAATCTCAAGTCTTAAGATCTCCACCTCTGAGGAATGACTGCAGACAGATCCACAAAATACACTAAGCATGCAGGATTGCCAGTGTGCAATGTTTGCTTCATGCCATAGCACAAATACACAGCAACATTGCAAATGAGCATATAAATGTCAGCTCCTAGTGATGTGAGGTTTTTTGAGACTACATTAGATGCATTTGTGTCTCTCCTACTCCTGAGCTTTCAGAGGATCAGATGTAAATTTTCTCTTCCTCTGTAAGAAACTTAAAGAATATTCTTTTCTCACTTCTTTTCCAGGTCACTTCATTCACAGAGCAATAGAACAAATTGGAAGAAACTAGCTAAGGTTTAGTAACTTTCACAAGGTGAAATGAAAATTTGTGCTTTTTAGAAATGAATGCTTACATTTCAGGGAGGCTGTGGATGTCTCATCCCTGGAAGTGCTCAAGACCAGGTTGGATGGGGCTTTGAGCTACATAATCTAGTGGAAGGTATCCCTGCCTATGAAGGGGCATTGAAACTAAATGATTCTTAAGGTCCCTTCCTAGCCAAACCATTCCACTTTGGTTTCATATTTGAAACCAAATTTGCCCCAAGAAAGCTACCATCCTTATTACATGTCTGCAAGGAGAAACATGAGTGTTCAGAAGGCACAGAAAGGAGGGGATGCACAGACAATGCCCTTGCACGTTTTCCATAATCCCATAGTTAGTTTGTAGGACGTTTCTAGATTTTAAAATTGGCAAATTTTTCTTCCACCTGCAACAGGATAAGAAGTTTGTTAGCACGAACTGCCTGTGCCACCATGTGGGAGGTTCCAGGAAGTGCAGGAGTGCCCTGAAGCAGCAGCCAACCACTCCGGCACCAGCCCTTCCCTTTACATAAGCAGACCGCCCAGAAGTGCAATTCTCTGCCAGCGAGCAGGCTGTAGGGAATCACCCCAAGTGACACCAGGGCAAAGAAGCTTAAACTCTTCGGTTTTATTTACCAGTGGATTAGAGGGGGAAAAACGCACCACCAAACCCCCAAATCTTCTGAATCTGAGTGTGCACGAACGTTGCGGCTGTTTTTACCTGAAGCAACGCAAGTGTCACAGGCACTCACATCCTTCATAAATCACTGTTGGCTAATGAACAGCAAGAAGAGTGTTTTTCCTATAAAATACACATAACTTTAAATAGTGAAGGAGGAACTGTCAGCAGACACCGCTTGAATGCATTAATTAAAAGCTGTTTTACTGCTGGGAAACTGTCTGTATTTTGATGCAGGCACTTGCAGGCAATCCCAGGACCATGAGCATACATTTTTAAACTGCTCAAGGACTAGATGTAGTCAGTTACAGAAATAAAATGCAGACAATAAAAAATATAGTTTATTTTGTACAGATTGGAATATACAAACAATTTAAAAAAAGAGCATCTGTGCACCAAGTATGCTGTGAACTCTTCCAGTCACTTTCTACACATCATTGAGGACATGCTTCTTACCTAAGATGATGCTAATGTGTAATTTAAAATGAGAACATTTGCCATGAATACCATTCAAAAATTTTTAATTGTTTAAGCTACCATTAAGGTTTCTATCACATACTTAGTAGTGGAGCTAGCAGGAAAAGAGGTGAGTGCAGAAGGGAGATGTGTGCATGTTGATATTACCATAAACCAATATTTTCATAAACCGTTGTTTACTTCTGCTCCTTTCTCTTTTTCAGTCCTCTAGCTCATTCAAAAATGCAGATCACTCTTATGTCTTAAAACAGGAAAAAATATCACTAGCCCTTCAGAAAGACTAATGAAATTACTTAAAACATAGGGAAAAACAATAGCTGGTTGTGTTAATAATTGCTCCTTGATCTTTATATTCCTATATGTATATATTCACATATACAAACGTGTAGGTACATATATGAAAATATATATATATATACTATTCCTTATACTCGTAAGAGAAGTGTAAAATCTTCTTACCTTCATATGAGAAGAGCTTTGTAATATATACTAATGGGACAGAAGTACAATCCTAGGAAGGCCTAGGGTTAAAGACCATTGACAATACTGTCTGATGGAGTTGAAGCTTTCCATTCTCAACCTAGTCCAGCAGAAGAGAAGGGAGGATGGAACAAAGGACATCATTACTGTCCTGAAGTTTTCTGACATCATCTGAGGTAAAGGATATTGATCCAGTTGTATCCAGACCTAGGGCAAATGACGTCCTGTGAAATTTAATCTGATTATCACTGAAATAATAAGATCACTCTCCCCGTATGAGTTATGAATATTAAAGGAAAAAAAAAAAAAAGTCAAGAGGTGCATGAATATCACTACATTGTAGACGTATTTTCTTACTTAACCTGGATGATATTTAAAAAAAGACTGTTAACCTTCTTCTAATTCTGACATCTTATGCAATAGCCCATCTTTATCTGGATAACCTTTATGTTCTGACTCAGCATTTTCTGTGTAGCATTTGAGGACATGTGATTAGGTATAAAGACAGACCATGATTAAAAATGGATCATAGAATTGGCTGGGTTGGAAGGGACCTCAGAGATCATCAAGATCCATATAGCTAACATTAAATTTTCCTCTTCTTCCTATGCTGTAAGGAAAAAAAAAGGTCAGCTCTGTGGGTTAATGGCTAGAAGCACCTTGCAGAAGAAACTGAACCTCTTGAAGAGCTGAGATCCTGTACAGTCTCCAGTATGAACTCAGGTTGTCCAAGATTGCCATGGAAATTTGAGCCACAAGTACTGCAGCAATTACAATATTATGAGACCCTGGAGGCAGGAGCTCTGGTGCCTGACAGACTGAGAAAAAGGCAGATCCAGATTTTATTCCTTGATCAGACAAAGACTGATTAGGATTGGATGCTGACTAGGCATCCAATCTGTTTGACTTCCTATTAGGTCTGTAAGCCACACAGGCCAAAGACAATCCCCCAGCCTGGGCTTGCACTGAACTGAGTAAACCAAGTCAGACTGAACGCCATGCCTCAATACACCAATGCAAAGCACTCAGAAGTGAGTTGCCTCTGGAATGACAGTCCCCTATCACCTCTTTTGTCCTTGCTGTCTACAGTGGTGGCAAAAGAGTCCTTAGGCTCTCTCCCCGTGAACATTTGCTGCTGTAGCCCAAGCTCCAGCTCCAGGAAAAGCATCACATGCACTTTGTCCCTCCTGAGACTGGGCATGGGCCTGCCCATGCTATTCAGCACACAGGCCCTGACTCTTTGTTGCACATCATCCAGCCCCCACCTTCTCATGCTGGGAGCTGACAGTGCTCAGTCTCAGCTTATATTGCTAAAACAGCTGTGAGATTCTGGCCTTGGATGAGGCAAAGAGCCTAAAGAGCTCTCCCTTGTTCCCCTTTTTTGGCAAAACACCAGAGACCATCTCTGCTTTAGGGATGCTGTTCCAACCCCCAGCCCAGGGTGGAGTACCATGCAGGGGACAACCCACAGCCCCTTACCCACCCCAAACAGACCCTGTGCCCTCTCCTGCTCCCAGCCAGCTTCTGCAGGAGAGTTGTGAGGAGATGGAGGATTGGGCAATGGTCATAGCATACCTGCAAGCATGCAGCACATCATGCATCATAGGCTCAGTTTTATCCCACCATTGCACTGCATTTTTCTAGGTGTGGGCACTGATCTTCCTTTGATTCCCTTGTGCCCCAAGAGGAAGGGGGACAAAGAACAATGTCCAACAAAGAAGATGGAGGCACAACACAAGGTATCACATGTGGTCTCTCTAATATGAGGTTTCTGGAAGAAATGAGGGCTGTTACAAACACCACTTTAATGGTCCAGTCATGCCCCCAATGAGACAGGCACCTGTCACAAGTAGCAGTTGCTAAATAATGGAATAATGGCAATAAAGTGACATCTGCACATACAGAAATAGACTTGGCAGTTTAAAGCACTGCATTTTTTTTTTCCTCACAGTTCTAGCAGGAATGTAATGAAGTAGAAGCTTAATGCCAGGGAATCTAATCAGATTGCTTTTATATTATTATTTGAACAATAAATCTAATAAAATAGACTCAATGAAAGTTAAACAAGCTCACTAGCAACTTAATTTTCATTTAGTAATTCAAAGTCTTCCTGGAGATGTTTGTGAAACACAAGAGAAAATCCTCTCTGACACCATTAATGTTTTATGTCAGAGTCATAATTTTATTCAAGAACCACCTTGTTTCAGCCTCTGAGAGTAGTATTGTAACATCTTAGAGACTGCAATGTAGGCAATTTAATTACTAGATGGTTAGATCAACAGTGTGAAAGAACAGGACTCTGTTATTGATGAACAAGCCAGCAAAATTAAACCACTCACTGGAAATTGTTTCTTAAAAACTTCTGCAATACCAATGAGAATTGTACTCAAAGGTTAAAGTTCCATGTAATAATCACTATCAATTTCTTCACTGTGTTTTTTGTTTGGTTGGGTTTTTTGACTAGTGATAATAGGTGGGATTTTCAGAATTACTTCAGCAACTAGGATCCCAACACACAACTGCAAAGGTCCCCAAGCTCCTAACACCTCTAAAAGTGGAAGTACCCAAAGCTCTCACTTACTTTTGAAATATGACCTGAAGTCTAGTTTTATGACCACTTTTGGTGTTTGAGCATAGAAAGGTTTCTATTCATCTCAGTCATAGCATATACTCTGCAAACAGCATGATCCCATTTTTTTAAAATTTAAATGTGCATTTTAAGGCAGATGCTCAGGACTTTATTGTTGGAATAATTTAACTGAGGAGGAAATAATACTTTAAATTTACAGTATTACTGAAAATGCAGGCTTTTGAAAAAAAACCAACACCAAAATCCAACATTTGGGTTTCATGCAGTGAATTACAGAGGAGCTGAATTAATTTGCTCAAAATTGTAACATTTCACATAAATGGCCAAAAAGGAGGATTATGTTAAGACTCCCAGGGGGTAGACAAAACCTTTCACATGTTTTTAACAGCGTGTATCATTCCTTTGAACAGGCCATTCCTTTTTCCTATCCTGCTGAAATTAATGATCCTAGTTTCAGGCAGAGTGAAGGAATCCTCTTTTTTCTTTTACAATTGTCATTTAAGAGCAAATTAAATCTACTTGGATGCTAATTCAAGTAATAAAGTAATGGTTTGCCAGCTTTTCTCATATCTCAACGATGTAGAGTAATAAAATCCTCTGCAATGATGACAGGGTTTATTGAGTGGCTTTTTGAATGCTTAATTTTGTCTTGTATGTTCCAGGGTACCGAAAACTGGTGATTAAAATTGTTCAGAAGGGTCTTAGAGTCTGAAGGTTTAACTGAAGCAGAGAAACATGTGGAAGGTGGGAAAGGAAGAACAAAAACTGGAAACAGATAGGCATGGAACCAATGTTGCTGAGGGGGAGATGCAAAGTGCTGAAAGTGAAGGGAGGCTGGTAGCATCCTGACCAAGATGAACCTGAGTCAAGACTTACAAGACATTCTAGACCCATATGATTCTCTGTGTAAGCTGTATTTAAAATTGCTGTAGGGTTGTAAAGCCTCTCTTTTTCCCCTTTTACTATTCACTAATGCAGTTTAAACCACTTCAGTGTGTGACAGATACACAGCCTGATGGGCTTCAGAGCAGGACCAGAACCGTCTACATCAGCATCCTTAAAAAGGCAAGCAGACATTCAGATTGAAAGCAAGATACTAAATAGGGGTTTCACTGGAGCCTAAGAATGACAGATGAGAGTCTGCTAAAAAGACTTTGTTTAATATTGCCCTTTTATACAATTTGCACAAATCATTACACATTTTAACAAAAGAGTCAGCAGTTTTAAAAGATTCCCACTGGTATTTTATCACTCTTTCTAACCCACATAATACAAATAGAATTTTCTTTTGTATTGTAAATGCATATATTAAACAGTAAGTAGCCCTGCAGAAATTGAAATGACCCTTAAAGACCCTTTGCCTCTGTAAAAAACCCCAGCATTTTGCTGGGAAATCCATTCAAGTTAAGAGCAGAGAAAAAAAAAAGCCAACCCTTTACTTGAAAACCGGTTTTAAAATTATTTACTGTTTGTAAACCTTTAAGAGATTCAGTGAGGGGTTTTTCCAGGCCCTCAGTGATTTGTCCCCATGATCTTTCAGGTGCCTCCTATTAAGAATCTAAATTAAATTAGCTGTTAAGACACAAGGTTTGTTTTCTATGTCTATTTCAGTAAATTGAATTTGCTCTCTTGCTGTTAAAGCACAAGCAGGTTAGTAAAAAGAAGGTAGGGGTAGAACTAGGAGTTGTACCAACCACAGGAAGAAGATCAGGAAAAAAACCAAACACCTAAGGGGTGAAAACAGTATCATGCTGGTACCATGTCCCTAAGGATGTAGTTGAAACTGTATTGATGGAATAAATTAAAATGAGCCCGGAAAGCTTATTTGAAGAGTATAGTTACAACAGTGCTCAGGGGATAAAGTAGGTCATTCCAGGCCACAATTCTGTTAGCATTCATTTCCATCATTCAGTTCTACTGTGGGGTTTTTTTGCTTAAAAGAAGAACTTTGTACTTCAAACTGTCTGCATGCTGCATATCACTCATGTACAACTACTTAAGAGTATGGTAGCAGCCTCCAAAAAGAAACAATGGCAGTCCTCATAATTTTAATATTTACAAGGAATATTTATTGAACAGAGAGAGCTATACACCAGTACCTTTCTGCCAAAGGTAATGGGGAATCATAATGCTTTGATTTTGCTTCAGTGGGGAAGTATTAGAAGTACCAGAGCTGCTACCTTCTCTTCAGATGAGTTTGCAGCAGTGAAACATGGACTTGAGGAGAAATATTTGTATATATGTTGCAATAGAAAGAGAGGAAAGAAAGTTTTCCCAGCAGCAAATTGTGTTGTGTAAAAGGCAAGCTACATATATAAGTATTTTGAAGAGAAACCAGAAATGAACAGGGAGTGCACCTGAAGGAGGCTGGGTTCTCAAGGACAGCAAAACATTGGTGTTATAGATATTCTGGAAAATAACCGGAAAATCAAGAAAGAAATTAAAGCTATGGAGCACCTGCATATGGTTCTGCTCTGGACTAGTAAATTTAGCAACACTTCTCATTTACCTTTCTGCACCTGCCATTATAATGATGTTGCCCAACTGAAAATAGGAAAAGCATTCAGAGATTAATTATCACAAATCTTTGCCAAATTTTCCAATTTTCTTCAAGGAGGAAGACAACATGGCTCCCTGGAAGCTGTGCTGGAGAAAACCATTCTGAAAAAAATGGATTTGTCACCATGTTGCTGGTGGTTAACCACTGTCATTCCTTCCTCTGTGCTTTGATATTGGGATCAATCTACATACAGCATGGGAATGAGTGTGGTTTAAAGCCTTTCTGAAAAAAAGGAAAAAACAAAAGAGAGCAAAGCTTCTTTCTCCCTCTGCTCTATACCTGACCTTGCAAAATAAGCTAGAATGCTATTCAACCCAGATCAAAACATTTCACAGGGTTGTGTCTAACTTAAGGAATTTGTCACGAGAAGAACAATCCATTATTTTGGTTGTACAGTTTCTAGCATCATATGACCTTTACTGAAACCAGAAAGAATTCTTTCTGAAGAAATGGGGTCCAAAAATAAATTCAAAACAAAGAAAGACTGTAAGCCCCTGGATTTGAAAACATTTGACAAAGGACTAATGCAGATGTTTCTTTCTGGGGGTTATCTGATGACTATTTGATGTGACTTATGCTTTCAGTAATCATACTTAATACTACAACTCTCATGACTAGTTAGATTTCTGTTTGTTTTCTTACCAGAAAGTTCCAAACTCCCAAAAGTTTTCATAGTGGCTAAACAAGCAAGGGAGCCACTACAGTCATAGGGATGCTGTCCTTCTCCTCTGCAATAAGGGATCACCTACTCCAGTACAATTCTTCCTCCTCCCCTTCTCTGCATGGTCTTGCAGCTCCTTGCTGAGCCCATGAACACAGAAGCCAAGTACTTCTTCTGACTCCACCAAAACACCAAGAAAGTGATAATAAACTGCCTTTAGTTTATCACTTGCAGCCCACTGTGGGGGGAAAAATTAATTCAGGGATCACTATGACTTCTCTAGGAAGAATCAGCAGAGAATCTCTAGAGAATCAGCAGGGCTGGGTCATTCAGGGCAAAAGTCAGAGGGGACTGTAGTTGTAGTAACACATTGTGAGTTCACTGCTGATATACCATACATTCAGAATTGTCTTAACCCTGTGGTATTAATTCACACCTCTCTACTATTACAAATACTTCCAAAATACATTGTTTTTCTTGGAATATATATAAGTATACATATATATGTGTGTGTGTTTGAGGTTTTATTTAATTTCTCTGAATTTGTCCAGTTCTACTTCTGACACTTGTTCATTGCGCATTGCTGTTTGAATCCTGCTAACATTCAAACACACAGAGATATTAGACCATTGAAAAATACTGATAAATGCCCCCAGATTGCCTGAACAGTGTTAGAAAGATTACCTGACAGACTACATTATCACGTTATGGTCCACTTGACCTTCATTTCAGACTTGCTGGGATGTATCAGAGGCATACATTGGTGAGCTCTGGCTTCTAAAAGAAGGTTTATTTCTCTGCTTAGGAAACACCAAATCACAACAGAAAGCCCTCCTGCTCTTTGATCAGAAGTCAGAGGACTTGATATATATTGAACAGTATGTGCATGATTTGTGCTCTGAAGTTATCTGCATTTTTCAAGAACTCTATCCCATACCTAGAGAACTCTTGTTCTGACCAAGGCTGATAATTACTGCAAACAATACTACTTGTTACCCTTCTCATCATACTTGCTTTCTACAGAAACCCACATCTATTAGAACACTTCCCTAGAAAAAGCTGCTGAGACCTCTGGTCCTTGTAAAGCAGAACAGCATAGATGTTTAACATTAAACTGTTGAGCTGTTCTGTCATTATGTGGACCTAAATGCACAATGCCACCACAGAATGCAGTGTGAATCTTCATTATACATGCAATCTCCCCATTTTAAAATGCTGACACTTTAAAAACAAATTATTCATAGAAGAAATGAAAAAAAAAGGCATAATTCTAAATTTCACTTAGAATAAAAATAGTAGAAAAAATGACTAGGGTCAAATGGAAGTGTTTTGTTTCAGTAATCCCAACTTTTATGTTTTAAGAATATGTTGCTGCATAAGTATTGAAACAAAAACATCAAAATGTGTAAGGAATTTATTTTACCTTTGCGAGATACCTTGACATTATGAAAATAATAAGTCTAATCAACATAATAGTCCTTGCATTTTCCTGCTCTCCCACTGAAACAAATAAGCACAACTCTATGAAATTATTTCATTTTTATTACTGCTTTGACAGAATACTGTGATAGGTTCTAGTCAATATCTTGCAGGATCAATACTTTAACTGTCACCAGCCAATTATCTTCTCCCAGATGAGCACTAAAAATAATCCTAGTCTGATTTGCTACCTGTAGTTACAATATGAAAAGTGCTTGCTGAATAAGAGGTGGGAGGGATAAAAATACTGTGTTCAAGAAATACACCTCACCATAAGGACTCTCAACAGCACATTATGATGCTTATCTGTAAAACGCCTGCTTTAAGTAAACAAAGAAGAAATAACTAAAACAAAGCGCATAATTCATTAGCAAAAAATACTAGGTATGTGAGAAGTAGAAGACAATATGTAGAGAACAGAGATCAGAAAGATCCATTCATCCATGCCACATCATCCAATGTAAGCTCAAAGTTTTCCCTTTAACTCAATTCCTTGTAAAGATACTCAGCATGATCAAGGAATCTGTTGATAAGAGTCTCAAAGCCTGATGTTCCCTGTTCAACACCTTTAGAGAACTAGTCATAGCAATGATAGACATTCACCATTTATTACATAGAGATAAGGATAGTGATAGAAAATAATAGGCTACACCGACCTGGTAACCTTGTGTTGTGCACAACAACAAGCTGAACATGAGCCAGCAGTGTGCCCAGGTAGCCAAGAAGGCCAATGGCATCCTGGCCTGTATCAGGAACAGCGTGGCCAGCAGGTCCAAGGAAGTGATTCTGCCCCTGTACTCAGCCCTGGTGAGGCCACACCTCGAGTACTGTGTCCAGTTCTGGGCCCCTCAGTTCAGGAAGGATATCAAGGTCCTGGAGCAGGTCCAAAGGAGGGCAACCAGGCTGGTGAGGGGACTCAAGCACAGATCCTATGAGGAGAGGCTGAGGGAGCTGGAGGTGTTCAGCCTGGAGAAGAGGAGGGTCAGGGGAGACCTCATCACTCTCTACAACTCCCTGAAAGGAGTTCGGGGGGGGTTGGTCTCTTTTCCCAGGCAGCCATCAGCAAGACAAGAGAACACGGTCTCAAGTTGTGCCGGGGGAGGTTTAGGTTGGACATTAGAAAGAATTTCTTTACTGAGAGGGTGATCAAGCATTGGAATGGGCTGCCCCAGGAAGTGGTGGATTCTCCGTCTCTGGAGATATTTAAAAAGAGACTGGATGTGGCACTCAGTGCCATGGTCTGGTAACTGCAGCAGTAGTGGATCAAGGGTTGGACTTGATGATCTCTGAGGTCCCTTCCAACCCAGCCAATTCTATGATTTTGTGAATGCTTTCTGGAATAAATACTGGTTCATTGTTGTTTGTGACTGAAGTATGAAAAAGTGTGATATAAAAGTGATATATATATATATATATCACATATATATGATATATAATCACTTATAGCAGTGATTTTGAGAAAATTAAGAGAGCTGCCTTGTTTTCTATGCTTTAGAAAGCATGTTTACCCTGGATGAATATTTTTAGCTGCTGAAGAATCCCATGCCAAAACAGGCTTTCAGTACTGTTACCTGTGGTTTTGAACTCAATTCACCTGTCCTGTACCCCTTACAAGTTTGACTTCTACTTTAGACTGCTCTTGGATCTCTGAACTGTTAAAGAAACTAGTTTAAGAAAAAATATTTCCAGAATGTTTAGCAGCATGTTTAGCTTCACCATTAGGGGGACAGGGATCATACAAGTTTTAATTTAAACAGGACATTTAAGTAACTCTGAGGAGGAAAGATGAATCCCACTGCCAAGTAATTATCCTACACAAATTGGACTCACAATAAAATGTGCTTCTTAATATTTCCAATATTGCTGTACTCCAATTTAAAGTTTACTTTTATCTCTAATTTCAAATATTTTTCAGTCTGAAACAGTGAAAAAAAATGTAAATTTCTGGAATAAGTCTGTTTTCAGCATCCTTTTCTACCTGAAAACAGTCTGGAACAGACAGCTTTTATGCATCTTATGACAAGATTGTAAAAGATCCTAGTAAAATAATATGATAGTCACTTTGAAATTATAAATGTGCAAATAACTTCAAGAAAATGTATTTTTTTTCTTTCTAACTGGAGTTTAAAAGTAAATAAACAAGACTAAAAATCTCTGCTCAATCACACCTCCATCAACTGAAGAGAAATAAAACATAATGAAGCAGCAAAAGAGTCTTTTGAGCTTAAACCCAGGAACATTAGCCAATTAAATATGTGAGGAAGTATCACATGAGGTTAGAAGAGATCATTCTCCCAAATGTATTTTTTAGGCATTTAAGACAATTTTTTCCTGTTGCTTCTGTGGCTAAGAATGACAGCACAGACCTTGGTAAACCTAACAACTGAATAAGCAAATTTGTTAAGTCCTTTCTCATAATAGTGTCTGATAGGCAAGTTGAGTGTATTTGCTGTTGAATTTAAGGGTTAAAGACTAGAAACCTCTACAGATAATTAGTTCACCTATTGCACCATTAGCCTGTGGCTTGTCTACATGAGAACTTGTCCTGGTTCTGGGATTTAAACTACTTGCACATACCCACACAGCATGGTGGTCAAGGTATAGGGTGCAAGTCAGAGTACAGAAATGGTAAGACATCATCCTTAAGAGGAAAGAACATCCAAGAAAAAACACTGAAGGAAACAGAGTGCCAGTTGCTGATGAAGAAATATGTAATTGTGGGATATTTTAAGCAGAAGCTATACCTTGGTAAAGCAATAACAGCTATAGCAGGAAAAGGCAATTTATGGAATATATATTCAAGAAAAGTTTAGTATAGCAAGAAGGTAAAAAATAACAGAAAAAGTCTGGGATGTTATTTTTTTTAAAGTAGCCAGGATTTTTTTTTAAGTGTTTTTTATTTGTTTGCAGGGGGTTTTTTGTTTTTTGGTTTTTTTTTAATGTGTTTTGTTGGGTTGGTTTTTTTCCTTTAATTTTTGGATTTTTTTGTTTGTTGGTTGTTTTGGTTGTTAGGTTTTTTTGAAGGGGGGTGTTGGTTGGCTTTTGTTTGGATTTCGTTTTTTGTTTTGGGTTTTTTTGTTTGTTTGTTTTTTAGAATCATAGAATCATTGTTGTGATTGGAAAGGACCTTCAAGATCATCAAGTCCAACCTTCAATCCTACACTGCCTTAGCCACTAAATCATTCCCTGAAGTGCCACATCTACCCACTTTTTGAATACCCTCAGGGATGGCAACTCACCACCTCTCTGGGCAACAGGTTCCAATGCTTCACCTCTCTCTCAGTGAAGAAGTTTTTCCCAATATCTAATCGGAACCTCCACTGGTGCAACTTGAACCCATTACCCTCGTACTGTCACCAGGGAGAAGAGATCAACACCCTCCTCACTACAACCTCCTTTCAGGTAGCTGTAGAGAGCAATGAGGTCTTCCCTCAGCTGCTTCTTCTCCAGGCTATACAGCCCCAACTCCCTCAGCATCTCCTCATCAGACCTTTTTCTCCAGACCCCTAATCATCCCAGTTGCCCTTCTCTGCACCCTCTCCAGCACTTTGATGTCCTTCAAATACTGTGGCACCCAAAACCGCACACAATACTCAAGGTGCAACCTCACCAAGGCTGAGTACAAGAGTAAAATCACTTCCCTTATCCTGCTGGTCACACTGTTCCTGATACAGGCCAGGATGCCATTTCCTGTCTTGGCAGCCTGGGCACAATCTCATCTCATGTCCAGACAGCTGTCAATCAGCACCCCCAGGTCCCTCTCTGCTGGGCAGCTCTCCAGCCACTCCTTCCCAAGCCTGTAGTGCTGGTGGGGCTTGTTGTGGCTGAACTGCAGGACCTGACATTTGGCCTTGTTGAAACTCCTACTATTGGCCTTGTTTCTTCCTAGATTTAGAATCTCATTGCATAGAGAAAGAAAGCAGGGAGAGATTCAAAGCAGCAGCAACATGCCAAGAATGACAAGTGGAAAAAAAACCCCTATCTGCTCTGAGATGAAAAAACCCACAACTGCACCATGTTCTTGTGCTCACCTTTCAATGCCATTGAGTTTAAAAGAACGTTTCCTACACATCATCAGGTCACCACCCCATGCAGACTTCATAAAATCATTGACTAAAGATTTACAACCATCATTACTTATTTTCTCTTATGAATATAAGCTGTTCAATTAATTACATAATACAAAGAAACTCAAAGAAGAAAAGAAACTAAGAGTTTACCCTCATAGCCCTACTCAATTAGAGGACAAAACTAACACATTAAAAGATAAAGTAGATTGATGGCATACATCAAGTTATAAAGGGCTGCACCACACCATTGATTACCTATACCATTCTGCTGCTTATTATGGCAGAAAACAAACTGGTGGTCTTTGATTCATCCTCTAGTTATGCAAATTTTAGCCCTGACTTCAACATGGTTTATTGCACAAATGAGACAAGCAGGGTATATAGCACTGCAACAAGAACTCAAAAATGCCAAGGGTTATATTCTGGTCACCTTTATGCCAATCTCATTGTTTTCAGTGAAAGTGATTTCATATGAAGCTAAGTTTGGTCTCTATCTACAAACAGTTGGGTTATGTGGGTGAAAAAACCAATTTAATTCTGTATTCTTTATTCACTGTATTCTTTATTAACTGACCTTTTCAAAAATCTTGAGCTCCCACCTCTGAACTACCAAACAGCAGCTATCAGAGCAAGGCAGCCTTACAACAGTTTCCTATTTTTGCCCATATAAATAGTCTGACATCCTCTTTATATTTTGTTGAAATTACAATATCTTTACGGGACACAGAAGTTTCAGTGGAATAAGTTCATTATACTTCTATTATACTGTCATCGTATCACAGACAAAATCAATGCTGTGCACATCAGCATTTAACTGATTTTATATGCAACAGCTAAGCATTGCCTTGAAGTTATTCCCTAATATTAGGCATGCAAACCTATTTACAGAATCTGTCTAGAAGTTTTCAGGAGAGTTTGGTGGACAACAGTTCCTGTAAACTTCAAAATTATTCATGACACTTCACAAAAACAGCAAAACCCCCATAATAAAAACCATCTGCTTTCTCCCCTACACCCATATACTTCTACCAGAGCTAAGAATTTTGTTTAGGGAACAAAATCAACCTTTCTTTTTTATAAGCCATGTACCCTGAAATAGGACAGTAAACTGAATGATAACTTTGAAGACAGATACTAACTTAGGACTTCAAATGTTGCATGTTGCACAGGTAGCATGTGTTTAATTTGTGGACTTGGCTTAACTGGTGCAAGAACAATTATAAAATTGATATGCTCTATGTTAATGCCTGAGTGCAGCAACCTTACTTGTAAACAAGCACAATACTCAGAGATTGTCCTCTTCTGTATTTTTTTTTTCAAGTAGCATCCTTGCAGACTAATAGGTTGTTCATTTCACAATGACAGGAAAATGATACCTACAGAACTAACTCCAGTTTTTAAGCCTGTGAGAATGCCAAGCATTATTTCCAACAAGCCTTGCATCCACATGCATCCAGAGTTTGTGCTTCTCAGATGTGTCAGCAATGTTAGAAGGTGGATCAAATGATCAATAAATGGTGATAGAAACAGTGGCACAAAAAAAGTGGGATGTGGCCCTGAAAATGACAGTAGATTTTTCAAGTCCACATGAGCTCAAGAACACCTCAGAACATACATTATGTTTTCTTCCTATCTCTAGTAGAACTTAACTTTATAACTAGCAATGAAGAACATTCTTCTTTACTATCTCATCTATTACAATTTCTTAAATTCCTATTCCATTTCAGGGTGAACTGGAAAAATGGGTTCTCTTCTGAAAAAAGAAAAAAAACACAAAAAACCCAAACAATAATATAATGGCCCTTTATCGGTAGGACTGTTTCTATTCATGTATGAAACAACCATATATTCATCCCTTGACATAACCCACGTATTGTCATCAATCAGAAAACTTAAATAACTTTAAATCAGAAGCTATCTAAAAACACCACAAGCTCTTGAATGCTTTTGTAAATGTAGATCTTACTCTTGCTGTGTTGGTGATGTAGCTGAAGAAATTTTCTGAGCTTTCTTGGCTCTCCCCCTCAAGCACATAGGCAGGTGTTTCAGCAATGAGAAAACCAATTAAAGAATAATAATAACAAAACCCCCCACTTCAGATCAACTTGAAATGAAATATTTAAGCTCCAAGTACCACAATAATTTTATTTTTCAAAAAAGCTTAGCTGTGAGCCAACACAGAATCAACATGCTTCATTTAGAAATATATCAAAGTGAAGATTTCTAATTTTCCTTCATTTGGGGAAAAATAGATGAAGCAGCAGGCCAGAATTTGACACAAGTTGACAGTTTTCATTCTCTTCAAAACCAGATTTTTTTTTGTTTTGTTTGTTTTTTTTAGTAAAGCCCTGCATATATTCCAAGATGAATAAAGAAAAATGAAGTATGGCTGTAAAGCACTCCTGGAAACCACTACTACCTTATGCAGAGGACAGAAGGTCGCACTCTAATGAGAAAAAAAAACCAAAAAAATCCCAAAAAACCCACTTTCCAAATAAAAGAGTAGAAGTCCACTGTGAAAGTAGTTCAGATAGGCTGAAAATGGCAGTGGGTGCTTGGACAGAAGCTCAGAAGTTGACAGACTTCAGCCAGTGCTGTCCTATCTTAAGGGGCCAGTTCTCACCATCTGTTCCAGTGCATGCAAATCCCTTTGGGAAAATTCTTTCTTTTTGAAAGCAGAAAGTAAATCTTGCACTCCCACTTGTATGTGAAGGAGACATTCTGATATGGTTCCTATCCCAAGCCTCTGGGCTGCTGCCTCTTCAATGAGACAAATGTGTCGCAGGCAGGAGTAACTGGAAAATTATCACATCCCTGGAAAGGCTGAGTTAAGAAAAGAGGAATCTACCTTTTCCCGCACTGGGTTTCTTGTCCACATTTCCTCAAAAGGCTGAGCAACGCATTACTCTTTGCCCAGAAGGAGATAGGAAGAACACCCCATCCCATTTTTTGCCTAAAATACTTTCTGCCACCTTGATCTATATCAAAGAGCATCAACTCCTAGAAGCAAGTAACGAATGAGATTGTGGAAGTTACTTAGAAGCATCCACTACTTTTTACTCAATTTTTTTTCCTCAGAAACAACAGCCACTTTTTATTTAATAAAAACTGAACAGGGTAAGACCTGAATGAAGACCTACAAAAAGCAACTTGTAAAACTAAAACCTGCTTTTAAGAACAGCGAATTTTGTTCAAGACAGTCAGAGTTCATTTTATAAAATAGGATTCCTTTTGGGAAATAGATCCAAGGACACACTTCATCAGAGGAAGATAAGCATAACCATTCTTGATAGGCATGGCATGTCTTACCTTTTCTCATAGTTCACTGTAATTACAGTATCTGCCACGATTCCAAGAACCACTGCTTCTTTCTTTGGTGAATAATGGCTCTTAAATATAAAGAACAAGATTTCAGGATCTTTAATTGTGTTTACATGAAAAATAAATGGTATATATATTTGCATATGCTAGATGTTCCTCTTCAGTCTTTCTGTCCTAAAGAAATACATTGTGCATGACTCAGTTATATTAAAACACCAGCATTAAAGAGGATCACCAGCATTCTGTTGGTTTGTCTCAAGCAGGAGCAGCAAGACATTTCAGAAGAAGCTGTGTCCTCTTCAATCCATTCTGTTGTGCTACACTGCACTTACCATTTAAGTCATGTACCTTCTGTCTTGGAGATTTGGTGTATAACATTTCTATAAGATGAGGCATTACTCCCAGCATGCATCAAGATTTAGCATGTTTAAGCTTAGTCAAAATCTAAGCAGGAGTTGATTGAAGAGTCACAAGTGCACAGCCACAGCACCGAGTGTCACCTCCATCCCACCTGCATTGCTGCCACAAGGTGTCTTCTGATATCAAGTTCTTTCAGCTGAGGATGATTTTAATTTTGTAATGTCTTTAGGTCTTTGAGCTGAAAAAAACAATCCAATTCAATATTAGCAGTACTTTATTTATTAAAAAGAAAATTTTAATTCAAACAAAAGACTCTTTGATATTCTGAACTGTAAAGAAAAGAGACCTACTTGGTTTGGGCTGATGAATAACCATGTTTTTCCTACTTGTTGAAACTGTCAAAATTACAAAGAGAAAGAAAAATTAAAAATCATTGTGTGCTCTTGAGGTTAATTTGCTAATACAGTTCAGCAAGATATTATTGCTTCTTTCCTTCCATGCAGTAGCAAGCAGGAAAAGAGACTCAGTTCAGGGGTCTGCCTTCAAGTAACAGTAATTTCTAGACCACATGTTTATGCAAACCATGCTCCCCTATTACATGATTTAGGGATCACCTAAAGCTAAATACTTGTAATATGTGGATGCTTACCTTAAACACGACAATCAAAGTGACTCAGGAGTATGTAACGCCTCTGGCTCAAGTATGGGACCAGGGGCCCCCAGATCATAAAGAATATTTTTCCAGAAATACTGAAAAATAGGGATTTTCAGAAGTCATGGGAATGCCTGCTTTCTAGCACAGGCATTGCAGCACTCCTCACTGTGAGGCAGACTATTGATGGAGCCTACTGCAGTGAGATACTCACATGTTCAGAAACAAACAGCACAACGTGTGGAAGTGCATCCATACCTTTAGCTTTAAATTCAGAAAAAGAGTTGCAGCAACCAGGCAAAACAATGTAGAGTGTTTACATGGTCCCACCCAATGGCATGGCAACAAACAGAAAGAATTCAAGTTTAAGTCTCCTTGCCCTTCTGCACTGACCTCTCAGTCTGCAGAGCTGTTGCTCTCACATACTCTGACTCCTCTCCAGCTGCAGCTGCTGTTCTGCAGGGTATTTTCCACCTTTTAAATATATTATACCATAGGTGCTACTACCATTACTGATGAGCTTGGTCTTAACCAACGGCATCTATGGTTAAGATGGTCCATCTTGGAGCACTGGCTCCATCAACTATGGGGGAAGCTTCTGGTAGCTTCTCACATAAGCCACCTCTGTAGCCCATCCACTACCAAAGCCTTGCTGCTCAAACCAAACACACATTCCTTAGCTGGTGTGAGCCATCATCATTCTTCCAACCACCTATTAATTCTTTGAGAGGCAGGATGCTAATGCTCCAAACACTTGCATGCTGCCTGCTTCTATAGTCTCCTACCTGACCCTCAGATAAGAGGATTTCCTGTCCATTCTTTAGCCCATTTTGTACTTACTAAGTTTTGATAATGTTAGAAATCTGACTCTGGGACTTTGGCAGGGAAAATTTTCTTTTAAAGAATCTAATTATTACTTAAACAGTCCCAATTTATCCTCTTCATTAATCCGTTGAGTCCTAAGCTTCAGCTTGAGCAGAACACCAAAGCATTGAGAGAGGAATTAGTTGAACACAAGTTGTTGTCACTGCAGTTAATGTCTTTTAAAAAGTTTTTTGTTTGTTTGTTTTATTAGAGCTGATTTCTGATATCTAATTGAAGAAAATACAGTTCTAGTACCTCCAAATCTGTTTTCTTCTAGATTAAAATGAGAGGAAAAGTTATTGCCTGTCTTACTGCATGCGGTTTTGCCCTCTTGAAAACTTGTCACGTGTTCTCCTCTAGAGCCTGGCCTGAGTACAGTGTCTCTCTCAGTTCAGGGGGATAGAAGGCTTCACTAGCTGATGAAACTCATAAGCAGGGTTCATTATCTTGCTCTACTTACCTGAAGAAAATGTCATCTTCTTAAAATTGTCTTCAATCATTAAATGCATTTTCTTCAGGAGAATCTGCTCCGTAATAGTGAAACACAGGAGCCATTTCATATATAAATCTCTCTCTATATACACACACTTCTTTTTCTTTTTTTTACCCCAAAATAACAGCTTATTTTAAGAGTATTTCATGATGCAGGAGAACCATAATCAAATGGAGGTTTTGATTTAGTGAGATGAGAGAGCATCAATTATGTGCTTTCCTGCAGAGGAGAAAGATGCACTTCTGACAGACAGGCATATTAAGGAGTCGCTATACAGTCTGTGATTTTACCCAAAACATCCAAAAGCTGTGATTCACACTCAGGCTTTTGCTACAAAATTTACTTAATTTATGTCTGAGGTGTGAACTACTATAAGCCCATTTCACCATACAACTCCAAACACGTCTGAAGATAGATATAACTATCACCCAGTAACATAACAGTTTCCATGGGCTTGCAGACCGTTTTCTATTGCCTGTAGTGCAGAGGAAAATGCACTGCTTGGCAAAAGTAAACTACATAACATGCAAAAATACTGTGCTAATTGATGACTTGCATGTAACTAGAATGAATCAGCTGTACTTATTTTACATGGCTCTGTTATATTACATACCCATACATATTTTTACCTAAAAACAGATCTGAGAGGTGCTTGTAGGGTATAGTTATGCATTTTTGCCTAATAGTGGAGCCCAAGAGAATGTTTTAACTTTTGCTTGATTGAATTTTTTATAAACTTTCTTCCTTTCAATTCTTTTAAATGTGGCAACAACCAACCTGGTATAATAAACTTATTCAATATAGACTTACTAGAAATGACACTGAAGCACTGGTATTTTCTAGTTAAACCAAAGCCTGTAATACAGCAGTCCTATAAATTTAGCTTAGAATGCTAAAGAAAATACTTATAATCTAACCAGCTTGGATTAATACATCACACCATCACCTGGACTGAGAACCAGATCAGGATAAGTTCAGCCATAGGGTAACAAGTAGCAATAGGTATTTTCTTTGGAGGACAAATATCAGAAGCTGAGTTTTAAAGTAAGTAAGAAAAACCTCTGAAAGTTCAAGAAGAATTCTGGGTGGCTTTTTGGCCCTCTGCCTGCAATTTTTTTCCATATGGCCAAGCTTGCCTGGAGTGCAGAAAGTTAAGCTAATAAGCAATAAGCTGTGTTTGCATGACAAATTGTCAGAGCAATGTCAAATTAATTATAAACAATGGCTTTGCCATCACCAATGAAGACAACTACATGCTTAATTTAATTGCAAACATCAAGAATGAAAAATGGTGGGTTATGTGTTTTATGACAACAGCTCCTTTTTTCCCCCTTCAAATTATACTATATCCTAGAAGGCTACGAAAAGGGGAATGAGAGGCTTTTTTGTGTCCTTTGTAAAAAAGTTACCCAATAAAATACGAGTAATTCAGCTTAAAAGGAGGATTGCTTACACATTCAAAGCATTTGATGACGTAGTAGACTGGATCTACAGACCTTTATCTGATGTTAATCCAGGAATGCAGTACAGCTGAGAAGCCTCAAACCCTTTTCAAAGGCTATCAGAGAAGATGGCATTGCTACTTAAAGATAACCTCATCCACAGACATCAAGAGACAAAAAATACTATCACATACACGTAATCTGCATACTTCTTTTGCCATCTACCCTTTCCAAAAGTTCAATAAATATTAAGATTTCTCTACTCTGATTTGTCCCACTTTCTGCACACATATGAAAGAGCTAAAAGGATATTCTAATTGGAAAAAGGAGGTAGGAGCACTATTTATTAGAAGTTGAAAATCATTGGCTACTTCCATGTATATAAAAACTTATTCCAACATCTCCAAAAATAACAATCACAAACAAAAGAAAAAACCAAAAAACTTTTGTCACAGGCAATTAATACACATTCTTGTTCCCTCCAATATATTGCAAACCACTTAATTTAGATGCTTGAGCAGCTAAGATACAAGTCTAGGAGGGACAGAATGGTACCTCAGCTGAGCTTGGAACCATCAGTCCTTTCCACTGTTTCCCTTAGAAATTGTGGAAGTACTTGTCCTTAACCCTGTGATTTCTGCTTTTATATAAACATATTTTAGTCTTGTGCTGCTTTGCTTTTGTCTGTCTCTGAGCACTATTCATTTTCTGCAAGTAGAAGATATTTGCTCATGCTGTCAAGGCCATTCCTGCTCCATTCTTGCCCATCTCCCACTCCTGAAAAGCTGCATTTTTAGTCCTGAAAGCTATCAAAATATCTTTGCAAAAAAGCCTGCCTTTTATTCAGTATTATTTCATGTATGTTAAGAAAAAAAACAATTAAAAAAACAGGGTAGAGCAAATACCTAACAATATCCTTATACTGATAATTGTGTTTTGATAAACCAGAAAACAATACTAGAAAGACAAAAAAGAGATTTTTTTGAGGGGTGGGGAATTGTTTGTATACACAGGTGCATATGTACGTGGGACTTTTACAGGGAATTAATGAAAAAAAAGTTTTAGTGTGCAGAAAGATGTAGCAGAACCAGTCACATACACACAATAGTTTAGATTTTTTAGGAGATTCTCTGAGCAAAGCTCTGACAGGAGGTCAATTCACCCTTTGCTCACCCTGCTCACCTGTGTTACCTCCTATATGGATCTCTAATGGTCCCCAGTCAATAAAATCTTGCATGCAGATATCGAGTCCTGGTCAAATATCAAAGGGCTTAAAATATTAAGCCCTTATATATTAGTCCTTTACCTACAGTTTCCTGAGGCAGAGCACAGAGATATTAGAAATTTTGATCTGCATCAACAGCAGATTTTAATTCAACTCATTCTCAAAGGAATACAGTAATTTTTCTGGTTAGCACACCCAAGTCAAACATTTAAGATCAGTTGCTACTAAGCAAAATGTGAGATGAGTATTTTAATGTTACTGTCTACAGGTGTTCTGCCAGCAGCCACTGATGCCCTGAGCAGATGTTCTGCAGGATGTGCATGGGAAGCACTTCCAGAAGCTGCAGCTCTCAGCTAAAGCTGTCTGCCTGGCTTTGGCAGAGCCAAGGTCTGCCCCATGCTGTTTTATCATGACCTTTGCTGGGCAGGGAAGAAGTGGGAATATAGTCAAGAAAGAATGCTTTAGGCAGATGCTGTCCACTAGTGTAGAGAAACAAATATATGACCACGCCTATTAGTGCAGATATAGGAGTAATTGCTATAATTTCACTTTCTTAAAAGGAATGGTGTTTACAGCATGTAAAGGATTTGTATATGCACAGTATGTAAGTGCTTGCTGGAGCTGTGAGCCATTCCCCAGATAGACCAATTATATCAAGGCCACTAGAAAGTTGAAATAGGGAGGATGTCCTGAAATAATAGGCAAGTAAATCAGATTTAGTGTAATAGATAGTTTTCCTAGCACAGTCTCTGTTATCTGTCGTGAGGTGATTAATTAAAAGGACATGGAAATCAATACGGGATACAAGAAAGAGCTTGTTTCATGGTAATGCTGGATGAGAAAAACACCCCTTAGAAAAGGTTATAGTGAAGCCTGTAAAGAATTAGGCATCATAAAACAAACAAACAAGCAAACAAAGAAAAAACAAACAGGAAAATGAATCAACTAAATTTGCTTTCTACACCAGGATGATGAAGTGCTTGCTGAAGTTACTAATTTTGGCAGATGTTTAGAAGTATCCTATTATCTTTAGAAATAAAACTCCCTATGTCCTTGAATATATGAACGAAACCAAATGTTTTTACATCTTTCTGCTGCTTACTGAACTGTACTGAGTTGAAGACTGTGCTGTACTTTACCACCTTTGTAAATACACCAAACAAAAAATAGCTGAAAATAGAGAGAAAAAAAAGGGACACAGGAAGTCAGCCAAGCAAGTAATGAAAAATGCCTTAAAGAAGAGTAGAAAATGAAACAAAGCAAAACCAAAATAAGTCCTGCAAAAGTATTACCATTTCAAATAACGTTATCATTAATGACAGAGTAAGAGAGGTATTTTTCTCCTGCATTTATAGGTACGTATCAAAATTCAGTGTCTCAGTAAGGAAGTAATACTTAGAACACCCAATATAGAAACTTATTTTTATTCCACTGACCATGAAGAGATCCCTAAATGAGACAGTACAAATAATTTGTTGTCTGTTAATTGGTCCCTGGGTAGTACCTCTCTTGTCACCATGTCTTATGTAGGAGCAAAACCTTCTCAGAGCATTATGAATGTTGGTGGATGAATAGCATTTCCACAAAATACATAAAACACGTTGCTTTTCATACAAATACAGTCCAATCCATTAATCAAATAATATATTTCATGCAACTGTGCATTGATGTGACTATGTGAGGAATGTTAGGGTTTTTTTTTTCTCTTTTTCCTTTTCTAACTCCATATAATAAGGTGTCCTTACAATTGACCTATACTTGTTCCAAGGGCTGTGACTGATCAGAAAGCTCCAATTTGGATCATTGCAAGCCTTCCAGCATCTCATAGAGACAGTGAAAGTTCAAGACTTCATGTTCTCCATCATAAGCTTTCTTAATGTTACTCAGGAGAATCTCTATCACATGAAGCAAAAATTGTTCTCTGAAGCCTACAACATTCTTAGCAGGCAACAAACCTAGGCAGAAATGAGAATGTGAATCAGTGTTAAGCTTTATCAGCTCTGTCAGGTTGGTCAGAGACTGTTTTAGTGACTATGAATATTCTGCCAAGTTTCTCCCTGTATATCTATTTCACGGGCAATCAAACAGGAATGAAGATATAACAAAACAGTGAATAGAAGGAAAAACATGGTTAAGAACATGAAAAATTTTGCAACATTAATAATTACATAGTACTTCTTGCTTCTGGCACAGAAAGTGTCAGTGCAAGCCTGGCTTGTGAGATGGTGGCCATCTCCCAGCTGATAAAATGAAGAGTGAGAAGGGAAGCACTAGCTCACTTTGCATCCATTCCTGGGACAGAGGAGCGCATTGCTCCTTCTCAACTCCTCCTTCCAGCAAGACTTGATCCATAAGGCTTCACATTGCTCCAGGGAGTTGGCTACCAGAGTGATTATTGAACTTTCAAGGAAAGAGTGGTGAACACTCCTTCCTTTCTCAATGTAGTGCTTTCTTCCTCAACATGGTTTTGAAAAATCCTTTCATCATGTTTACACTGGTTTTAGATCTGAGGTGATCATCCATCATTATGGCAGAGACCTCTGGAACTAGTAGGGTTATTATGCCCCTCTCCTGAACAGCCTTCCCCACAAACTGCTGTCCCATACTCTGATCGCTCACATCCCCCAGACCACTTTTGATAGGTGTGAGGGTGGTAACCATAGCCCTGGCAACACCCAGGCCTCATCAGTGTTTCCTGCAAGAACTATTGGCTCCTGGCAGGTCTCTCCTCTCCTCTGGTATTTCCCTGCCTCAGGAAAACCTGCTGTGCACGGAGATCTGCTGTGGGTTGAGCCAGCACGGGAGCAGCTTCCCTTGGTGACTGAGGGACTGGTGTACCCCATGGTGTCCTGAATCTGATTGATAACTGTGAGGGAGAGGAGGAAAGGGGGAAAGTTAAACACATTGATACAGCTTATGGTGTAAGTCAATACCAGGCTGCAGGGTGCTGGAAGCTGGAGGATTGTGCTGAGAGGAGTATCACTGAACTAAGGGTAGGCTACACACAAGGGGTAGCCACAGGATATTGAGATACACAGATACTGACCTGTGGGCTATTCTTCTCTTCTTATTTTTACTAAAACTGTTATTTTAATAAGAACAGAGACTAAGTCCTAGGCTTTGCTGAACATCCAGGCTGAGCTAATGCTTAAAACTTAAAGAATAACAGACCTCTGAATGTCAGTAAAACAAGAATAGTTGTGGAAAGGCTTTGTTGTCTTGGTGCTTATGCAGACAGGATAGATTTGCATGAGCTTTTATCAGACAATTACATTTTATGGAACTGTAGGTTCTATTTTCATCATGTAGGTAAGGAACAGTGGTAATGTCACTTGCCTTTATCGTAAGAAAAATAATTTAATCAAGTGAGTCTTTCCCTCCTTTGTGACAATGGTACCACAGCTCTCATTGTATACTTGTATCTCCTTTGCTCTTAGTATTTTCTTGCTGCAAAACATTGGGATAAGCAACCAAGCACTTTCTTCACTGAAACAGCAAGATGTATGCAAAATGTGCTGGTCACATAGTGATTAGAAATCCAGGCACACAGTACCCAAAGCAGCTTCTGCAGCAGGTGTTAGAATTGCTCAATTCTCCAGATGCAATAAAAAGTAATACTTGGGAATTGACTTGTCTTCTGGAAATTTAAAGGAGATTTTTTAAATGCAAATTCTTTGAATTTGTAAAAGAAACTACTAAAGTTCTTTAAAAATCTGTTCTTTATAGTAGCAGAATATTTACTTGCACTGTCTATAAACATCATGCACATCCTGATTTGTAACTACAACTTCAGATTTTGTAGTTTAATTTTCAAGTGCAAATGGAAATAGCCAAAGTTTAATCCCATAGTTGTGCCCATAAATCAGTCATCAAGTGCATTAATGAAGGTGAAAGAAAGAAAAATAAACTTAGTCACATTTATTTCATGCTTATGGAAAGAAGATAGTCTTTATAAGGCTGACATTACAACTATGCAAATACTGTTTATCTCAAATATATATCACATTTTGTCATAAATCTTCCATGTTTTCTGAGTAATTATGTTTTGAGTTATTTTTAGTTCTGCCTTTGACCATGCACAATAAGATTACCAGATTTCTATGGATACAGGAAAAAAAAGCATCTCGGTATGAATTAATATTTCAGATTGCCATTCCTTGTAAGTTGTGAAAATAGCCTTAAAAAAATTGAACACTAACCTCATCTTTGTGACTGCCTAAATATAAAAGAGGGCTTCACTTTTCTTTCCTTAAAGAGATTCATATATTTTTGCCATCTCTCCTACTCACTTTGACTTCCAGCACAATGCATCTGTCTTGTGCTTTTAGCCTCTAGTTTCCAATCAATCACACTTTAGCTAACCATGAAAACTTATCTGCAGTACTTGGGAAACTCACCTTTTGGACAGGGATATAGTGAGGTTCCATTCAGTTGAACTTTTGAATTCTCCTGCCTCAAACAACAATATGGCAAGTGGAATGTTAGGGCCTAGACCCACACTGACTGAAAATTTCAGGTGGAGGTTCTTGCTCAGGCAAACTGGCCAAGGACCACCAGGGAGTGAGGGGCAGCAAACAACAAGCTTTTTGGTGAGGAGAGGGGACCCTTCTGAGAGCAAAATTCCAGGAGCCTGAATCAACCTTGAAAGCTGTGGGAAATTTGGTGCATATAAGGAACACTGAACTATTCACTCATGATTGCCTATCTCCAACCCTCCACCCTACACTAGATCTTTCCCCCATCTGGAATCAGATCACCATTCCAAAAAAGAATGATAGCCGGACACCAGTCGATATATGGGTGGTGATTTCCCTCTTTTCCTCTATGTGTAATATATAAAATACTTGTAATATCTATAAAGTCTATATAAAAATCTGTAGAATCTGTAAGAACAATGCATCTGTTCTTTTACTTACACGGTTGGCAAAGAGCTATTTAAATGTAATGAACTTAATAGCTGAGGTCTTACTCTTACTAATGTAATGTAGAATAGAAGTGTGCTAATTGTCCTTGTCATCTTAATGACAGACAGATTTATCAGGTTGGACTGAAAGAGCTGTAGGCTCCCCATCTCTGACAGCTCTTTTCTGGGATCATGTGCCAGAAAAACAGTTGCATCACTGCAGAGAATCATCCTCATTCTGTAGACTGTCCTCCCAGCACAGCTCCCACAGCTCCCCTGACCTCAAGCACAGCCACTTGGACTGAGGCTCCTCACATAGCATTACCTTCTTTTTCTTTGTTTGACTTCCCCTAAATCAATCCTCATTCTTTAATTAGTTGCCAGTTCCTTTTCTAATGAGTAAAAGAAGCTACATACTTCAGGTAGCATACTGAAAAATCAAAACAAGATGCATAAAAGCAAATAAAGTAGCTGGAAATAGCACGAGGCATAGCAAATGAGTGGTTGAAACTAGAGCCACTAGAGAGGAGCCTGGACACAACATGCCAGTGCTTGTGGAAGAGGAGGGTGCTAGCAAGGTCTTACAGTTTTGTTTCTTGATGAAGGAGGAGAATGATATTCCTTGTGGCAGGAGAAACAAAAGATTTGGTGCAAAGTTGGTTACTTTGGAAACATCCGAGTATGGTCTAGAGGGTATTAAGGCTTCTCCTACCCAAAAAGTGGTTCAGCTGAGGTGCATCTACACTAATGCACACAGATAGATAACAAGCAGGAGGAGCTGGAGGCCATTGTGCAAGTGGAAACTATGATATAGTTACCATCACAGAAACATGGTGGGATAACTCACACAACTGGAATACTGCGGTTGATGGCTACCAACGTTTCAAGAGAAACAGGCAAGGAAGGAGAGGTGGTGGAGTAGCCCTCTATGTTAGGGAGAGATATGATTTTCTAGAAATCAGTGATAGTGATATCAAGGTTGAGAGTTTATGAGTTAGAATAAAGGGAAAAGTCAATAAGACATCCATCATCGTGGGAATATGCTACAGACCACCCACCCAGGATGAAGAGGTGGATAAGGTACTTTATAGACAGCTGGATAAGGTCTCAGAGTTTCTACATTGTCTTCTCATGGGGGACTTCAACTTCCCAGATAACTGCTGGAAATATAATACAGTAGGGGGAAACAGTTCCAAAGGCTCCTAGAATGTGTAGGAGATAAACTTGTCACAGGTGGTGAGGGAGCCAACAAGGGGAAGTGCACTCCTAGAGCTGCTGTTTGTTAATAGAGGTGGTCTTGTGGTGGGTGTAATTGTTGGAGACTGTCTTGGGCAAAGTGACCATGAAATGATAAAGTTTTAGATTTTTAGTGAAGCAAGGGGGGCAGTTTCCAGAACTGCCACCTTGGACTTCAGGAGAACAGACTGCGTTTTGGTCGTAACAACCCCAGCCAATGCTACAAGCTCAGAGAAGAGTGGCTGGAAAGCTGCCTGGCAGAAAAAGACCTTGGTGTATTAATTGACAGTAAGCTGAACATGAGCCAACAATGTGGCCAGGAAGGCCCACACCATTCTGGCTTGTATCAGAAATTGTGTGACTGGCAGGACAAGGGAAGTGATCCTGCCCCTGTACTCGGTCGGCACTGGAGAGGCCCCATCTCAAGTACTGTGTTCAGTTTTGTCTATACAAAAAGGACATTGAGGTGTTGCAGCAAGTCCAAAGAAGGGCAATAAAGCTAAAGAGATTGGAAAATATCCCTTATGAGGAGCAACTGAGGGTGTTGGGGCTGTATAGTCTGGGGAAAAGGAGGCTGAGGGGAGATCTTATCAGTCTTTCCAAATACCTGAAAGGAGGTTTTAGTGAGAGTGGGGTTGGTCTCTTCTCACTGGTGACAGATAACAAGACAAGGGGAAATGGCCTCAAGTTTTGTCAGGGGAGATTTAGGTTGGATATCAGGGGAAACTTCTTTACAGAAAAAGGTTGTTAAGCACTGGAACAGGCTCCCCACAGAGCTGCTTGAGTCTCCATCCCCGAATGTGTTTAAAAATTGTCTGGATGTGGTGCTTGGGGACATGGTTTAGTGGTGGGTCATCAGGAACAAGGTAACAGGGTTAGGACAAGGCTGGACTCAATCATCTTGAAGGTTTTTTCCAGCCTAAGCAATTGTAGGATTCTGTGAAATAGCTCCCTTCATGTACAGGTCTGGGTAAGAGATTGGCCTTTTGTGATAATATAATGGCAAAAATACTAAAGACTAAGTGAAGAGGTTATGTAATATGAAAGATGCAACCTCCTGGAAGCCTTAAAAATCTTTCAGTCTTTAGAGTTCTAATGACTCATCTAACTTTTTTAATGTTCATATTGGCTACTTTTATATATAGACGCACCATTCTCATCATGCTAGATTTTTAATATACCCATGATATTAGTAGACTCGTTATCAGGTAGTCATGAAGAGAAGCATATTTACCACCAAACCACAGAAGCATAATGACAGCTACAAAGCACACCAATTTATTAAAAGCAGGTTTTGCTGCAATTACTTTTTGTTTTTAAAAAGGGACTCGCATCTTAGATGTAACTGAGGCAAAGAATTAAGTAGTGCTCTATCAAAGGAAGCATATGCCATTTTCTCTTGAGTATGATCAGTATATTTCAAATATTCAAAATAAGGACTTTATTGATTCACTTAGTTCTGCTGCCTTCTTACTCATGAAAAGGACACTAGAGAAGGCTTGAAAAAAGGTTTCATTTGCCTTCCATTTCCTCCCCAACCCTCACAGTCTCAGTGAGCCATATTTCCCACTGAAAAATGGAAAATGTTTCCATTTACAGCTCACCAGTTTCTAGAAGATATTTTATAGATTTTTTTTTACTTTCCTCTGAGTTTGTCAAATGTTATTAACTTCTTAGTTTAATTTTTTAAAATCATTTCAGAGAGGTGAGAAAAGTTTACCAGCTAAATGACTGAGCAGATTACCACCAGTTGAAATTACATATTGTCATCAGGAGTTTACCTAATTCTCTCTGAATTTTCAATACAACCTTAGATCTTACAATTACTTTTGGAAGTTTACAAAATTTCAATAGACCAGATGAGAACCTCCTAAAATATTTACTCTATTTCTCTCTGTAAAGTTAGTTTTCACTGGATTTGCATCCCTTCTCTCAGCCAGTACATTTATCAGCCTAAAGATGTGACAGCACAGTCAGGAGTCCACCTGGTTCTACACTGGTATATTGGGTGCTGCATAGACCTTTCTTTATACATCTGAGCAAGGACCAAGGAAACAGATGCCTTGAATTCCCCTGAGCACAAGAATACAGCTAAGTTAGCATGACTCGTCCCTCCAACACAGATAAAGAACAATGAAAAAAAGCTTAAAAGGAATCATATGCTGTTTTTGTGGCACCATGATACAAAGTGTGATGAAGTGTCTCTTTCATTCACCTCCAACCTAAGGCCCTGTCTTCATGGCTTAGGAGATCCTGCTATCTTTAGAGCTGGAATAATACATCACTAGCATACATACATGTGAGAAAGATAAATGAAAAATGACATCAAGAAGTTTTCTTTCCTCTGAATTCATTTGTGCAGACAGAAGGAGCTCAGAGAGTTAAGAGGCAAGCACTTAGCTCAAAACACTCCTCAAATTCGACATTCTAGAGACACAAGCTAGCATCCCATTTAATATGCTGGAGGGAGGTTGGAAAGACAGGAAAAAAAGAAGTTTTTCAAGTGGTTTCTCACCTTTGGTTTCCTCAGAAAAAGAAGAATCAAGGACCACAATAAAGCTGTTACAATGATTTTGGAAGATGTAAATGTTACATCTGCCTCTTCAACAACTCTTTTGAGTACTCCATGTTCCAAACAAGGGTAACTGAAAGATCAAGTTTTTACAGGTTCAGAAATACTTGTCCCTCTTCCCTCTTTATACAGATAGAGGACAGTAAGACTTATTAGTGACTGCCTGGGAATATACAGCACTCCAAAATCTTGCACATTAGGCAATATGTTGTTCTTCTGCCCTTACCTCTTTCCTTAATTTGCTGAAACAAATGCATGAAAGACATTGGCTCTTTGTCAAACACTTATTTTACCAAAGGTATTTTTTCCCCTTGATCCTCGTTTTTAGGTTAGCTATCTGCAAGGTTCTCTAAGAACCTAAAACTAGCCTAATTGACCACAGGACAACCATTCTTGCTTAGATATCTTCTCTAGTTCTGCAACTACTATTTGCATCTACATTGTCTTCATTAAGCACCAAGGAGAGGATCCCTTCATACCTGAAGTGATTCAGGCTTCTGCTTTGCCAGATCTTTAATTCTTCCTCAGACAAGGTCAAACAGCACCCATACTGCAAACTGGCTGCTTTGCCTCCTGGCCCAGTGCCTATCCACAAGTTTCTCCAGCTGGGAAGTGTGGCCTCACCTACCCTGCAAACACCCCCAGCATCTTTCTACTTCTCTCATCACCCCACTGCCCCAGCACTTCCTGCAGAATGCCATGCCAAATACCTGATCTAAATTTACTGTCCCAAACTTTCCCACTACTCCCTCTCTTCCTATTGCTAATAGAAAGGTTATAACCCCTTGAACAAGTTCCTTTTCTTGACATTCAGGCAATGGGCAAGGCTCCTTCCTCAGCTACAGCAGCAATTCATGTTGCTTTAAAAATGATCATGCAACTATGGCCGAAGATTATTTACCATTACTGTATAAGATGAATCTCATACAAGCATATATACAGAAATGCCTATAGAACACATGATTATAAGCAACATGAATTACAGGAGGCTTCCCTGTGTGGTGAGGCCCCCACAATTTAGGACATTCTGATGCACAAGTTCTTACTGACAATGGGAAACTCATCCCTGCTCTGGAGAGAGCCTAAACCTCCCTTGAGAGCATTCTGTGTTCAGTATGGGCTTAGGCTCACATGCATATAGTTGCTCCAACACCAGGGCACCATGGTGGTGGTTTAACAGCCAACCTTTTCACTCTGTACTCTTCAATTCTTACCCTCAAACATGAAATTATCTGCAGGACAGGGCTCCCTTTCACCAGCTAGTTAGCTGGCTTCATCTGTTAAAAATTGCCTCATTTAGAAAGGGCCATGATGCTTGCAAGGTCATCACTTGTTGCATTTGCCATTTTGCCTAAGCAATGGCCACACAAATGAAAAGATGCAATCAGACATAATATAGCAGACTGCTTTCTTTGTCTTAAATGACAGCCTTGCTTAGACATCTTACTGTTTTGTTTCTTTATATCCTATATATAGGCTAGGACTACTGCTAGATACAACTAATTAAATAATCAAAGTCAATCTGAAGAAAACAATCTGACTTAAATTTGTAATCTGCAATGCAGAAAAGTTTAAAACTTTTAGAGAGTCATTTCAGTGCATATATACAGGTTACTACATATACAGGTTATGATCCATGACTACAAATCAGACTTATATGAGATACCTTGCTTTATTCATTTTTATGCTATTACCTAGAAAACCATGCCACTAACAGCAGATTAAAAAAAAAAACAAACCACAAACCACCATACAAAAAACAAAACAAAAACAACAGATGATAGAAAGGTTCCTTTTTTTACTTAAATATGCCTCTCAAGCTTTGATGAGATAATCAAACCTCCTCATACAATTAAGTCCTTGAGAAAAACATGAGTCATTATAGAACTGATACTGCAAAAGCTATTTTCATAAATCTAGCAAGGGGAGCTCTCATTTCTGCATTATAACATCTACTTGAAAACCAAGCCAAACCAAACAACAATAAGCATCCAATGAAAGGCTGAAACGTGGAAAACAAAAGGAAAGAAGCTATAATTGCTGGTGCCCATAGCATATAACTCACAGACAATGCCCCAAAGCAACAACAACAAAAAAAAGCCTTCAAAGATCACCAAACAGTTCTTAGTATCTTTCTGCTAAGGTCAAGCATTTGTCTCATCTGTGTGACAGATCAGTCCTGTGTAAGCTAGGTAACTCTCTCACCCAGAAATCAAAAAGCTTTTGTTATAATCACTGGGAAATGTTTCAGAAAAAAAAAAAAAAAAAAAAAGGTTTTCAAATGCAGGAGCAGGAGGCGGAGAGGTGAAAGGGAGGAAGAAAAAAAGCTGTGAGAAATTCAAACAAACCTCAACACGTAAATAATCAAATAGTAAAATAGAAATTTCGTTGGCAAAGTGAAGACTAAAAGGTAAAACAAAAAATGGTGACGATTTAAACAACAGAACTGTATAAAGATGAAATAAAAAACCCACCAGCCTTTCTAAATGCAGGAGAATCACATCAAGGGCTAAATGCATTCCAGATATTTCAAAACATCAGTGAGTTAGTAATAATGATTGCGCACAAAAGAATTAAGTCACATAATTATTGTTTGAAGACTTGGAACCAAAAGCAGTCCTGGTTTCAGTGGACAAGCTTTAAACCCCAGGGGCTTTTTTGTCCCTTGTTAATTCTGTGTCCCCTTCTCCAAGAGGAAAGCACCTGTGCTGACCTGATGGAATCAGAGGATGGGGCACTGGGGACTCTCCTCCATGGATACATCTCTTTTATTCCCAGAGTGAGGCTGGGGTACAGGCTGACACTGCAAAATCAGCTCCCTAGCTGATGTTATGGATCATGCAGAGAAGTGAAGTACTACAGAGCTGCTCTCTCATTAGTACACGGACCTATTAATTCACACATTTCAGGAGTTTTAAATGATGCCAATTGATAATTGGCCTAAACCTGAAGTAGGTGTGACAGAGGCAGTGCATCTTCAGAAAGTCCATTAAAGAGTGACCCTGCTAACACCAGTTTGGAAAGCCAGCACTGCTTAAAAACAGGATGTGTGCTGAGTGTAATGTAAAACATTTTTCTCCTTAGTGCTTGAAATAAGATACTTAAAGATGTTTTAAATTGTGTTTTTAAAATATTTGTTACTAAAGTGATTTGTTGTTTTGTTTGCTTTTAATTTAAATTGGAAAAAAACAATGAAAGACTTTGCCCCAGCTTACATTTTGTTTATGAATCTGAAATAATTTCTTATTTAAAAGATCATTATTGATAATTAAAAATTGCACTTTGAGTGAAAGTATTTTTTCCTATTCCAGGAGTGATGTCAGAATGAATATAATAGAAAAAGTATAAAAGAAGTCACAATGAAATGGAATTTTTTTTTTTTTTGCAAAGCCTGATTTAGAACAGCTGAAGCTGTTTACTTATTTTGACCAATTTCAGTCATTTTATGTTTAAAATACATTTTGTTACAATCATACTCAATTTCTAAAGACAAAGTAATTTAAAAAGATGTGTATCTTTTAGTACTTATTTTTTAAAAGTTTAACCCCCTGTTCCATAAAAACTGATCATAATAGTTTTGTTATTTTTCCTTAACAGCTCTGCTGTTCTCATTGATTCTTCTTACAGAATTGTGCTCAAAACCAAAATACATGAAGATATCTCTGCCAGGTTGTTTAAAGGAAATATATCCAACTGATTCTACATGTTAATGAATTGTTTAAAAAATGTGTTACCTAATGTTTTAAGCTGGGACTACTCCTCTAAGTAATATCAACTCCAAAAAAACCCACACTAGATTTTATTTTGCAAGTATAACCAGTATTTTTCTCAGAGAGTATTAATTTTTAAAAGGATATTGCCTCTGAACTTTTATGGAGCCCATAACATTCCTTCAGGGCTTTTTATCTTTACTGAGTAACAAAATTAAATCAACGGTTATTTGTTGTAGCCAAAAGCAAATATGACTTCTTTACTTTTCTTAATTACTCTGCTTAATAATTCAAGACAAACTGAAGCATCTGAGTAGTGGATCAAATAGGGATTGGCAAAGAACTACAATGCCTCCAGAAGATACTGCAAGCTGATTTGCTATCCTCTTGTCTTGGTTTTATTTGCCTCCCTGTTTCACTCATTACTTCATTCTATCCTAGAGGTACAAGTCTCTCATATAAGGCTTTCTGAGGGATTGTCTGAGAGATAATGTAGCAGGTAAAAACAATGTAACGGAGAAAGAAGAGTGGAAATCAAGACCATAATGTGTTGCTATTTTGTGACCCCTCTTTGATCTCTATCACAGCCTTTAATACCACAATTAGAATAAATTAGGACTTTAAAAAATAATCTTTTCAAGCTTATAGTTTTGTCTTTTTTTATCCCTTCATTTTTGGAGAGGGGGAATTCTTGGAAAAGGGGCTCTTGTAACTGAAACTTGCTGGGAAACTTTCTCAGAGCTAGACTTGCATTTCTCCTAAAGAAAAAAGACAGAACTACAGCATGCAACAGATGAAGGCATTCCTTATGACCTGTTAGAAATACAGGTGTTCTGCAGGCACATTTGTGTCCAGTGATGCTGAACAGGGTTTTTTGCCTCAAAGCGCACATCTGTTGGAGAACACAGATGCTGTAAGCAGCACAAAATGCTAGATGTAAACTTCCGATGATTGGACACGAAGTGGAATAATCCCCTGCCCCACACGTATACCTCAATCTCTGTAAATTGGAGTGTAGGAATGTAAAATATGCCACCCAAGCCTAGGTGCTACGCTGTTGTAAAGATCATTCTTCAGAAAGCAACATAGCCTTGATCTTGGAAAAAAGAATCTATATCCATGGAAGCACTTAGGTGATTAACCTCAACCACACCCACAACCAGTTTGTCCCACATAAGGATTCACTCTGGTCTGATAATGTGTTAGTATTCACAAAGAAATTCATACAATGATGGAAGAGGTTTTGTTGTTCTTATAAAAAATACAGTTCTTCCCTTAGGTATTCTTGGGGGAAAGGAGGGCTGGGGCAGCATGGTGGGGGACAATCCCATTTTGTATACAGGTTATGTTCCAAGAGAAGATTCAATTAAAACCAAAGCATTTTGTTTATGCTGTTGGAAAGGTATGGTGGCAGTGGTGAGAAAATCATAAAAGAAGGCAAAGTGTACTGAAATTAATGCACTGGGTGGAAAAGTTAAAATTAACTAATGGAAGAGACAAAGTAAATATTTCTCAAAATAAAAAATGTGTTTCAGGGAATTAAATCTTTTGCTCTTTCTTTCCCTACACCACAAGTGATCAGAGATTCATTTAAATTTGTTAGGCTTATCCCAGTGTTTTCTAGGACTTAAACCTAAAATTTGTCCACATATTTCCCCCTATAAAATTTCAAACCCAAAGCCATCCAAATGCTCACAGCATTTTTGTTTGACTATATTGTAACTTTCTGTTGTGCAGTTATTCAATATGATGCTTCCCTTCTTGAAAATAGCACTTATTAATCAAGTACTAAGTATATATTTTGGAGCAAGCCTAGAGAGGAGGAATCAATATAGATTTCTGGGTATATCAAACACAACCAGATCTAGTTTTTCTTATATACCACTTCAGAGGTTATCAAAGAATTGACTGTCCTCACAGATCTATACTAACAAACAATTTCAAGAGATTTCTGCTCCTAGAAAAAGAAAAAAACAAACCATACCCTGGAAACATCAGAAAAACACAGGTAGACAGAAGACATACTTGGGGGCAGAATCCAGTCTACTGATTAATTGTCACAGAGAGTTATCCCAAGTGTTACATGAAAACAATACAGCACCACCTTGTGAGCTTCCCCTAAAAATACTCTTGAAGGGACCACAAAGATACTGTCAGATGCACACTGATCAGCGCACCAGACTACTAAAATAAGCAAAGGCTCTGAAACTTGGATTCAAAACACATGGGGTGTATAAAATCAGCTTAGAAAAACACATCCAAAACCATAAAATCATAGAATGGTTAGGGTTCGATAGGACCTTAAAAATCAGGGCAGGGACACCTCCCACTAGACCAGGTTGCACAAGGACTCATCCAGCCTGATCTTAAACACTTCCTGGGATGGGGCATCAACAACCTCCCTAGGCAAACTATTCCAGTGTCCTACTATCCTCACGGTAAAGATTTTTTTCCTAATATCTATCCTAAATCTACCCTCTTAAAGTTTAAAACCATTACCCCTTGTCCTGTCACCATCCTCTCAGGTGAAAAGCCCCTCCCCAGGCCCCTTCATGTACTGGAAAGCTGCCATAAGGCCTCCCCAGAGCCTTCTCTTCTCCAGGCTGAATCACACCAACCTCTCAGAGTCTGCATAGCAGAGGTGCTCCAGCCCTTTGACCATCTTTGTGGCTCTTCTCTGAACCCTCTCCAACAGGTCTGTATCTCTACGCAGTATTCCAGGTGTCTCTATCTCAGACATGTTTGTCAAAAAGGATGCAGGAATTAATGAAGAGCAGAAAAAATGCCTCTAGATATATTAAATAGTCAAGCCAAAGCCCTCCACTGAAGGCTCTCCTAAGAGTTCTTTTAAGTAATAGCCATACCTTCAAAACTATTGTATTTCTGACCTCACTGGGAATGCAGAAACTCTGACACACTGATGGCATTAATGTCCATCTCTGAATGAAATGACAGCTTTTCCGATGCCTTCTATTCTGATGCTATTCTAGATATCGAATAGCAAGGCTATTCTAGATACTCTATGATTGAATATCTATGATATTTATCCTTCAATAAAAAACTCGACTTGTGGTAAAGGTATCACTAGAGAAGAAAACACAGGTAACAGTTACAGCTGTTCCTCTTCTACCTGTAAGCAGATAAGGTTTAAAAAAATTACTGGAAAACTTCCATGCCTCCTCTGCCGTTTTTATGGCCATGTGGTTTTGCTTTTTACTCTATCAAAAACACAAACTGTTTGTGAGAGAAACACTGGCTGTACTAAGAGGGAGTTACAATGAAGCTGATTTCCCCATAGTCACTTTTCAAGAAATTTAAGATTCTTTTTGAGAACGGGTCAGACTAAAGTCAACAGAAAGTATCCAGTGCTTTAAAAAATATCTCAGAGCTTGTGGTAAGATAGTGTATTTAAATAGATTACAAAATATTAAATCTTCATAATCAAAAACTGAGCTAGCAAGCATGTCTTTGCTCCTCTCTCAGAAAACAAATTGCTATTTTTCCTCTTTTCTATACATATTCTTTCATTGTTCCAGTTTGATTTTGCATTTTTACTGAAAAAAATTTAAACACTGAATGCAAGTTTTTAACAATGCTTTGTACAAGGGCAAAGCACTTTAATAAACTTTATTTCTGCAGAAATAATGTCTCATACAGCCTAGAGCTACACTTGCCTTCAACCCCTCTCCACCTACCCCTTGTGTCCCTAATCTTGAAAACAACAACTGTACACTGGGGACTTCTCAATTGTCCTCCAGCTTTCTGTTTCCATTTCAGCAAACCCAATCGTTTTCTGCTTTGACCAAGTACCCATACTACTTCCCATCTTCTGTAAATTAGTAACTTTTCACAAAACATCATACCAAATCCTTTACTGAAGTCAGCATGAATTTTATTGCCTCAGTTCCTTTGTTTTGAAAAAACAAGAATCCAGGCAAAGCTAACAGGCTTCTGGTGGTAAACTCATGTTCCTTTTTTACTCTTTTCTTTATGCCTTTAATTAATTTTATGCTTATAATTTACTTTTAATCTTTTTGTGCCATTGAGGTCTGACTGAACTGCCATGCCCAGAAAGTGTATCAATAATACTACCTTAGAGGTAGGGATGCATTTAGCTGCGCTTAAAGTCATAGGATGCAGAGGGTGCTATTGCACTGAGCATCTAACAGTAGTCTTCGTACAGCTCTGAAATCAGGCATTGGCCGTGTATTACTCAGGTTATTTACCATCATTTGCTAAAAAACAAATACTATTGAAAAATCGCAACTTACTTGCCATCTTTTAAAAGTAAAGATGAGCCGATGGCAGTCTTAGTAGAAATAAAATTTCTATCTTATAAATCTGCAAGTGAGATGTTCATTTCTGTGCCTGATGCCAGCTATCAGTTTTAAGCATCACAGGAATTAGAAGATCAACTCTTGTTGTAACAGACTAGAATAGAGACTTTCTGTCTGTCAGTTTTGGGTTTTTTTTTAGCCATGAAGAAAAAAAAAAAAAACAAAACAAAAAAAACATCACCAACCAAACAAACAAACAACAACAAAAAAACCCCACCAAAGCTTGACATTTACGATTTCTCTTACAGAAGTCAATATTATTAATGCCAGCCTCAACGCAGGAGAAGGTGGCTGGGGAATGTAGTCAGGGTCACAGATGGATGACTGAAAGGAAGAAACACTTTTAAAACACTTTCCAAAACATATTTTTTCCTAAATTTTCAGTAATCTTAAGCCTGAGTCTTTCAATATGCAAGCTATTACTTTCATGTTGTCTTGCTTAAGTTTCTGATGTTTCTTCTATAATGGTATCCCAGTAGAGGTACAAAGGAATTCAATTGGCTCTTGCTAGCAAAAGGCTTTCTTCTGTTTCTCCCTGCTGTGGGTAGAAGATGGCTTAAAAAGCAGAAGACAAATACCCAGTAAGTCCAAGGACCCATACAATTATTAGAAGTGCCAGCTTTTGGAAGTTGTTTGTCTGGAGAGGGTGAAGAGGTTCCCCTTTCTTCTCCCCTTCCCTGCCCAAATAAAATGGATGCAAAGAAGCAATTTGAAAAATAATGCTGGTATATCATAAAGACTAAAAATTAGGTAGCAAGTAAAAAATAAAAAAAGTCATTTGGAAATATGCCTTTCCCTTCTCACCCCTATTTATTCTTGGGGTTCTTTTATGGCAGTGTCACAGGTTCAGCCAATAACTAAGGGAGAGGTGCTCCCAGTCCCTACAGGGAAGGTACCTTCTTGATGAAGAACATTCTTCGGCGAGAAACACACCACGGAAGGAGCAGCAGAAAGAGCAATGGCAAACAGACACCAACCCAACCAGCACACTATCTAGAGAGACCGGGAGAGGGCTCTCTTGGGACCCCTTTTATATCAAGCACCATGGTCAGGACCACCGTGATGGGCCCATTTGGGTCACCTGACCCATTCCATAGGCACAGCTGCTCCCCATATTGTGACTGCGACATGACAGGACAGCAGCTGATGGTGATGTCCCAGGCAATCTCTGTTCAGAGTAGCCCTAGCCATAGGAAATGTTTATTCTGGTCCTTTCAAATGAAGAGAACAGCTGCTACCTGAAAATTACAAGGACAAGACTGAAAAAAGACTGAAAATCTTTTTCATGCTATTAGTGGATTTAAATATTCTTTAAGAACAAATGTTTGTCTTATATATAAACAATTTCTTTTTCTTTTTCTTTTTCTTCTTCTTTTTCTTTTTCTTTTTCTTTTTTTTTTTTTTTTTTTATCCTATTTTGATATTGAAGATTTGTAGTACACACATGAGCTCAAAAGAAAAAAAGTAAAGACTGTGCCCTATAGTATTCACATCATGTCTCTTAGGAACCCATAGTGCAGCAATGAGAGAGCTGAGAACATTCTGGCTAGATAAATAGCCAAGCATGCTATATTGAGGTACTCCCTTGGTAGAGATTTTTGCCTTTAGGCATGCTAGCATTTGTGGGTTGTTTTTCTTCTGCTTTTTGTTTGTTTGTTTGTTTTTAAGAAGGTAGCTGAAAGCTTGATGCAAAAATACAACAAACATTTTTAAAATGGAAGCTTCATATTCTTTTCTGTATTGGTGAAGATATATAGGAACAAATAAAGAGCCCCAACTGATTGGTGATAAGATGAAGTGTATGAATTGGCTACATTAGTCACTGAGGGCCTTCAAGAACCATTGTCTTCACACTGCTCTGAAAGAAGACAATAAGAGAGCTTGCCTACCAGCTGCCTAATTTGATCTGAGAAGATCAGAGAAGGTTACTCTCTTTGCACATTTTTCAGTAAGCCCATATTTCAAGCACAGAGCATTTTACACTCATTTATTTGTATCTCCTGCTGAATGTGGAAATTTACATAACAAGTTCTGTGGGACATGAGTTTTACCTGTTCGTGTGCCCATCTTCCCAGCATCACAAATGCCTTGATGACAGAAAATCTTAGAAAGTGATGCTGTAAAAAATGGGTTGACACAAGAGATTCAGAACACTGGATTCTGAACTTTCACAGTTGTAATACAAATACAGTTAGTACAAATGCAATCTCTAAACCTAAAAGCAAGTATTTTAAGGAGTTAAAAAAAATTGATTATTTGATTGGTTCCAACAACATGCTCAGTTTGGTGAAAGAAAAAGCAATAGGAAATTTCTAGCAACTTCGAGTTCATCACTGAAGGCAGAAAGGCAATGATTTCCATTATGACTTTTTGAAGTATATATTTTGATGTCTGGTTGCTGGGAATAAGGGAAGATAAAAGACAATTCAACTTAAGAAAACTAGTTGCTTATTAATTTATACAGGGGTGGCTGTGTTATGAGCTATAAGGCCAGAAAATTGAGGTTTGTCCATCAAAGTGAAGGACCAATTTTGTTTGTAATGGAAGAACACAAATGACTGTATAGATGACAGTGATAGTTTGTCACTGAGGAACAGCAGTTCAACACACTGAGATTAGCATTTATAGGCTTACAGATATTCCAGTTGCAAGAAGCTGACTCACTAATACCTGTGCATTCTCATCTAAAACAAATCAGAAAGTAAATATCAGGCCAATGTAAGGTGCTCTGAAGTTCAACCAGAGGCTTTGAACCATGGCAGAATTATGTTACCCTGCAGTTCTTCCTTTGACAGAGCTTTTAAGTGGCTCCCTTCAGAACCATCTCTTTTCACTGATGCAAATATTGACTACAGATAGTTGTCCAAAAGCAAATCATTTCAACAGGTGGGCTCTTCTGGAGCTCAGCCTGATCTAGGCTGAAGGTTAAGTGAGCTGAACCAGGTCACCAGCTCATCTTTGCCTCCATGGTGATAGGGGTCTGCTTTATTCACCTGAGCTGGAACAACTGCCAGCCTTTCTTGACATTCTCCCCTCTGCTCAAGAAGTCCTCTCAGAGTGTCAGTCTCCTCCTAAACCTTTTAGCTGACCGTTGTTTTTTTGGCCTTGGCTTTGGCAAAAAACCATTTAGGTTTGCACCAAAATGTCTGACATCCTATTTTGTTTGAAGTGGTGAACTCTGATAGAGCTTTAACTTTTCACTGAATTTTTTTAGCACTTTCTGGATGATCTAACTGTATTTCACGTGGTCTACAGTCATATCCCAGTTCCTCAGAACTTGTATCTGTAAGCATATTCCTCTAATGGTTTATCCCCTTCTGCTTTATTTCAGTACATTTTTATATATTTATACCATCTATACTTGCAGAATGAAATCAAAGCATAAATGTAGCTAAGAACTGTGATACAATTTTTTAAGATACTAAAAGAGACACCTACAAAGAAACATGAAAAGATACCCTGAAAGTGGTATTTCCCCTCTTCCTGACTCCCACATTCTGATATTTGACAAGACAAAATATTATGGATGGGTCTTTCAAAGTTCATGAGACACAGGATAACTGCAACAAGGTCCATAGAAAGATTTGCTGTGGTATTGCATTGCTATGGTAACAAAACCGGTCCTGGATATAATTTGAAGCACATTTCTTTGCTCTTAGAAAACTTTCCCATCTTCTACCTGTCCTTCCAGATCCCTGAAATTTATTATATAGTGCTCCTGGCTAAACACAATAACTCAAAGAAACCTTACCTTAGTAGTGTATGAAATTTAAATGGGAGGTCTTATTTAGTCAGTAGACTTCAAGAACAAGGTACAAAATTATTTAATGACTTAAGTACAGAAGGATATACCCTGCACTTCAGGTGATGCCCATATAGCACACAAAACAAACACCACAGTATTGAAGCTAGAATACTTGCTAGTAATAGACAAGTATTTCCAACAGTGAACAGATTATGGCAGGAGTTTTCCCATTATTTGAAATCTTTTTATTCAAACAGAGTATCTGTAAGACACAGCCTGTAACACAGTGACAAGGCAGTCAGACTGAAACTGAGTGAAATTTTTATACTAGCTCTATCAAGGTAAGGGATTTTTATGGTCTATTACTAGCTGTATGATTTTCTGAAACATATTACATGTTAGCAACTATAACTGAAAAGGACTCATTATGCCTAATTAGAAATAGTAGTGTTTCCTCAGCTCTCACTCACCTCAGGAATAGAAGGAAATGTTTGAGATCCCTATATGGGAGGGAACACAGTTTATTCTTAAAAAACAAAACAAAAAAACCCAAAACAAAACAACAAAAAACACACAAAAACCAACCAAACAAACAAACAAAAACTGCCAAAGAAACTACTTCCTTCACTGCAGAAGGAAAAAAGCACAGAGAGAGCTATTTTTCTCTGAGATAGCATCACTACGAGCTTGTGCTGGAAGAGCACATCCTCCCCCACCTGAATAGATTTCTTCCCAGTACAGATGGCTATGTCTGTTGCTGCTGCAGTCCACTTGCATACAGATTTTATACACCAGTAGCCCGAGGAGTGTTCCTAGCCTAGGGATGGCATGTAAATTTTTACAGCTGTAAAATGAGATACTTTTGGTTTCCCTCACTTAAGGGCAGCTCAGTAAAGGCACCTGGAAATAATCCTCTGTGTTAAGCACCTTCCAGTAGCTCTAAGCTTTCTTTAGCTGTATATGACTTATCTGAACAGGCAAACAAATATAATTCCCCAGATTAAACCCTCCAGTGATTTTTATTCTGGATGCAAAAGCTGGTTTGGATAAAAGAAAGAGAGGAGAGTTATCAAAGGAAAAAACGGGACAGGAAAGCAAGGATGAGAAGAGAGAAGATCAGACAATCCATGCGTATAAAAAATGACAGTCCAGACTTCCACACTGATATTAACAGTTTGATATCACCAGCTACAGACACGAGTTCATGTGAGATTGGCTCTATCATTCAAAACTCATCATCTTTCTCCCTAGCAGTTCTGATTGAGGAAAGATGATTTGCTAGGGAAGAGGGAGGGGTAGTGTACTGGTGGTGTCCTGGTACAACCTTTTTGAACAGTACATACTGCTCCCTATGGACCTGGGTTACCATATAACATTAACCCAGCCAGGTCCTGCCTTGGGGGAAGAAGAAAATCAGTGGGAGCTGCTGCAGCCATGGTCACCGTGTCACCCCGGAACCACCTGCTTGCCTCAGCCCAGGCTCCTCTGGTATCAGGAACAGAGGGATCCCTGGCTAGCTCGCTGAATGCTTTCCTCAAAGCCTCTCCCTCAAGGTTTCTCTGGGAGCTGTGGTTTACAGTCCTGTGGGTCAGAATGGGAGCTCAGAGAGAGCTGATCAAGGATGGGATGATTTCCATTAGAAGAAAGCAGGACAGGAACGGAAGATGCCAGCTCCAGCTCCCAGCATGTACATTCCTACTTGCCTACTTTATACAAGATCCTTTTGCTGCTTAGAGGGACCATTACAACCTTCACATCTTTTCTGGGTGGCAAAAGCAATAGCAACTGGCTGCAAAGATCTGGAGATGGGCTCCATGTTACACATGGTGTTCCTCAAGACAACCAGAAAATAGTTTTCTGAGGAAAAACAGGTGTTTCTGATAGTTTCTAAATTTTCATATCAGTTTACTTACCTCCTGCTGATTCTTCACAAAGTTATGGGACATCATCTCCTTTCTTCTACAGAGAAACAAAGCTGTGTTGATACATTGGAGCTCTCTTTATAGCATTATCAGCCAGTCTTAGCAGCACTAGATCACACATTTTGATGGCCCATCAGGGGAAGCCTTCTTCAATTTGCAAGCCCAGATCTACTGAGAAGGAAGACGAAGACCCAAGAAGCATAACAAGCTTCACAGTGCAAAAAGTCTCTCTCCTCATTTATATCAGGGCAGCACTTGCTGCTTGTTTTCAATCTAGTGCTGAAATAAGGGTGCATAGAATGGTCTCAGCTACCAAGCAGCAACACATACTCCCTTTTGCCATTCCCAGACAATTTAAGAGCAGTCTAAATCTGTTGAATGTGTGGATAGATTGTCATGACCACACACTTGCACAGCAAGCTGCAGTTAATTGAACTGTTGGAAGTTCTACAGGCTGCCTGCCTCCAGCCCATTCTTGGGTTGTACTTGCTTCTCCCAGTAAGATTCAGAGCAATAAAACCAACTAAATTCTGCCAAGTTTGTTGATCAGAAAACATACAATATTTATTAAATCACAAATTCTTTGGCACTACCTAGCTGTTATTACTAGCAACTCATTTTGAGAAAATTCAGCCCTCTGACTGCCTACCTGCCCCTCCAAGAGCAGTGCCTAAGAAAACCCAGAAATATTAAATGGCAGCCTGAAGTGTTTTTCCTGTTAAGAGTTTGCTTTCCCATTTATGATACTGTAGTGTGGGCTAAAATGAGCAACTAGAATTCTTAGAAAAGCACTCTTCACATCATCCTGTCTCTAGGTCTGTCCCTTTCTTATAATTAATGCTGATAAATCCCATCTAATGCAACACAGCTAGGTTTTAAAGTGTGTTCTGCACCGAAAAGCACTTCAATTTTTTTTATGTTGTATCAGCTGGTACACTAGAGAAATAACCTTCTCAGTGTATGAATTTTATTTCTGGCTGCAAGAAAGCCCCCACTAACATGCACAAATAAGCAAAAAGTAACAAGCAAAAAAGTAAGCAAGCAAACAAGCAAAAAGCCATATATGAGGCTGCTTAGTTTGCCAGCAGTGATCACAGAAGACAGCGAAGGCACCTTGTCTAGCCACTCTCATTATGGTCATCAGACAAGCAGGTACTGGGTGTGCTCAGTAGGAAATACACAGCAGAACACATTTATGAAATGAAACACTCTGCCAAAGGCTTCAACCTAATGTCAGCTCTGGCAAGCTGATTAGATTTTTGGTGGCACAGACTAGCTAGCTTTCAAATTACTGTATCTCTCAAAAGAAAAAGGCATCTAATTCTAGCTATGTCAGGAACCAGGAGGGTGTGAAGAGTAGCAGTTCATTTCAAGTATCAAGTAGAGCAGGCAATGAATATGCCTTTCACATATGGTATCAACTGTCCACAACATCTTTCTAATGTGATGGAGAATCATTTACAACGGAATTAACTCCTATAGTTTATGAAGCAAAATCTACCACTACGCATCGGCAATTCTCTGTAACTTCAAAAACTCTGGGAAGGTCAGAAAGGCAAGTGGCCATGTGCTTTCATTAGCCACAGATCCTCAGGATTGCTTCATTTCTCCCTGAAGACCCTATTTCACCACTGGATTTTCCCTCCAGGTCACTTCCAGAGTGCTGCCTGCTTTCCTTCAGTGTGCTGCAGCTCAGAACATGGCTTAGCCCTGCTTCAGGTTGTCATGGGAGATATAGAGCAGTGGGAACCCAGCTGTACTCCCAGCTTCTCTTTGAAAGTGTATTTATCAGCCAAGGGGCTTCACCCCTACCCCAGTTCTCCCTTCCCACAAGCTTGGCTTCTTTGAACTGTAACTGAGTGGAGAAAGACAGCACACTATACTGTCAACCTCTCATTCTGGCTGTCTCCAATTCTATAAAGCTGTTCTATCCAGTATATTTCATTAGAGCATTCCTCTGACAAATGATACATTTTATTTTTGTACCTGACATGAAACAGATGCTATAGTCTTCGTATGAATGGAACAGGATGCCAATTTCTTTTCTTTAGAAATGTTACAAAAGGCTCTATTACTTTCATATCATGGGTAGATTAGCAGAGACCTTCAAACCATTTTCATTGGATTCTGCCTCATTAAAACCAAGGCACAGGGAAACCCTTTTTCCCAACGTATTTGAATAGCTAGTTTTGATTGAAATAAGGAAATGGGATACAATAGTGCATTCTTACCATTTACATCTAAGCACACATAATAAGAAGCAAGACTAATTGTATTTCCTAAAAATGTGCAGCTGCATTGATAAAGAAACTTCCAGAAGCCTCAGATATGCTTACCTTGTATTAAACCAACCACATCACAACATTATGAACCTGGCATGCTTTTAGTGCTTTAACTACATGTGTCTTCAAAAGCCATTTAAAATTTGTTGTAAGTGTGATTTCCTTATTGTGTTTCCTTACAGCCATTTTTAACTATCTAGGCAACTGAGAAAATGCAGAAATTATGGATAAAGTGATCTGATGGGTGGTAAACAGTGACTAAAGAGAAAGCTTAATAGATTGTCCTCTTAAAGCATAGCAAAGAGAAATCAGAGTAATTTTAAGTATTCAGCATTTAATGTTATGGTAAAATAAAAGCAAAAGACTTTTGGATACTAGAAATTTTAAAGAGTTCTGCAGTCTAGTAAAGTTTCAGTGAAGCTCAGTGAGTAATTTGCTTAAATGACTACTTAAATGGTGCAATAAGGACAGCAGCAAGCCTGACATTTGACACCTCTTGGTGTCTTCACATCAGATGAGATGTGTTTTTTGGAAGCCATTTAGTTAAGCAAGTTATCATGCTGAGCAAATTTCACTTCAGAAAGCAAGATGCTCAGAAGGTCAGTATCTATTGTTTCTTTCTGTGTGAAAAAAATATCTCCCACACAGCTCAAACTTCACTGATTTTATTTCTGCTCTAATGGCACAGCTATGGTGGCACATACAAAACTAAGAGCAGGTTCCTGTGACCTGGCTCTAACAGTGCAGAGGGAACCACATGTTCTCTCTTGCACAGGCAGCACTTGCACCTGTCAGAAACATGCGGGGATTTTTGCAACTACAGCTAAATCCAGTCTACTCTTTGAGGGCAATTGTGTAGCTATGGAATCAGAGACAGTACTCAGCACACCATCCATTCATGCAAAGCAAATGAGTCAAATAGTAACTAGTCTCCCCAGACTCAAACTCATTCCACACGCAGGCTAACTTTGAGCTAGTAAATTCTTGCATGTTTAAATACAGAAAACAAACATTCAGAGTTTTACTGACCCAGCAACAGTACCTATTCCCTTAGTTGGAAGAAACTAAGTGTGCCCTCCAGCCCTCCAGCTGGTCTCAACGATAAAGAAAGGTTTGTTGCCTGTTTTACTCTGAACTTCTCCCACTTGGGGTGTAACAAAGGTTGGGTTGGGTTTACCTTAAAATTACAAATTACAAATTTACTAAAGATTACAAATTCCTAAAGCACAGTATTGGAAGGTTTTTTCTATGTGAAGAAAAACCTAATAAAAATATTTTTAAGTAATTTACCTCAAAATCAGAACAGGCTCTTTGTTAGCTAAGGGTATTTTAAACTATATGGTTATATAAGACTGGATTTTATATTATAACATCCATCATTTTTTTATATTGATTAATTTCAGCAAGATGATGAAAACTCGAGAAAAAAAACTTGTCTTTAACATCTACATATCTTTTTTTTTAATTTGTTAGTAACCATTGTTTTGCATAGAGACCTCAATACTCCTGAATTTTTAAAATGAGAACATTCTATCTGTGAGAAACTACCCTATTAGGCAGACATCAGAGTTTTGCTCATGAAGAAATTTGGTAGATCACACAAAGACTTTTACAGGTGCTCAGATACATTTCCCAACAAGGGGAGGAAAACAGTGAGGGGGCAGCCATATGCCCCACTGTAGCTAAAGCTCAACCAGGGAGGAACCTCCCCACCACCCCATCCCATTCTCTGGCCCTTCAAAGTTGTTTCCCCCCCATATCTGCTGTGTGAATAATTTTCCTTAATGATGTGGGCCAGCTCAGATATATTTGCTATTTTCTCCAAGTCAAGAAGCCAAGAGGGAAAGGCTCACCAGCCCAGCAGGACGTGCTTGTTATTGCTGGTCTGGCCTGTGGTGAAGCAGAGGCAGAGCTATTTACAGCTTGACATTCCTCTCTAGAAGTATCTGTATCTTTTAGATATTCCTGTGCCATTAGAGCTCACCAAGAATTTTTAGACAGTGAAAGTGATGTAATCTGACTGGGTAGACGTAATTTAAAAAGGGGAAAGTGGCCAAAAGAGCTTGAATTACAGTTTTTACTAATGTAGGCACGCAGGACAGGTTTTAGACAGTTAGGGCACATCTTGCCAAACCAGGAATAAAGAAGAATCTCCTTTTACTTCAATAAATCCAAATGAGACATTTTAGGGCCAGCTTTTCACCCTCTGACCCACACGTTTTCCAGAAGTTTCTATTCCACGCGTGCTTTCAGTAGTTTCATTTCTTCTGAAATATTTTCCACTGAAAATACTTTTGGGGTGGAAATTTTAGAGATTCAAATAGCTCTTGCAACTAGAATTATTTAACCCTGTGCTGTCCATCTTCATATTTAAAAGGGTATTTGCACCTAAATAGAAGAGAAAGAAGAAAATAGAATGAAATGTGGTTAAATGTTAATAAAATTGGGAACACTCAGTCTACAGAAAAGGCAGACCTTATATTACTGCCACATATTATTGCCTTTGCAATTAGTCACCACAGGCAGAATAAAGCCATGAAGTTCCAGCAGAGAATACTGAAGTTAAACATTGGGAAGGGAATTTCACTCACTGTAAAGAAATGGAGCTGCCAAGTCTGGCTGGGCAAGACATCCAAAGGTGGATGAGGAATAATGAAACCAACACCCCCCACCATCCCACACATACTAAATAGGAAGAAAGAATAAGTTACCTATTTGCAGCTTCAGAATGACAGAGACAAGATGAGTCACATAAAAATCTTCCCCAAAATGAAAAAAACCAAAAATCAAAACAATCATACGTAAAACCACTTACGTAAGTCAATTACTTTCATAGAGGAACAAGGATGAGAGAGAATATATAAATGAGGCATGACTTGCATTGTTTACTGAACACGCTGGTAGTGAAAGTTCCTCAGATAATTCCCTGATGAAATAGCAGCCTGGCTTCAGGCTTCTGAAAGAAATTTTCACAGTTATGACTCGCTTTAAGCTAAGGCATCACAAAATATGCAATTTATGACACTTTCAAAGAGGAGAGAGATATCTGCACTGTTAAAATTGCAAAATATGATATGTACCTTTGAGAAAATATTTGTGTCATATTTTTAGAAAGAAAACTACAAGACAATCTTTTTTTCCCAAACAATATTTCTAGTTTTCAAGATATTCTTAGTGTCTTGCAGAAATTAACACATCAGTAGATCCTATGGCATAGTATGATTTATGCAAATTAGCATGTTGTGACTGAAACCTTTCACTGAAAATTTTAGCTTCATTCTAACACTAAGAGAATCCACAGAAATAAATTTGCAATATCAAATTAAGAACTTTTTTTTTTTTTTTTTCCAGAGGTGAGGACAGTTGAGCAGGAAAAAAAAATTGTTTTGAAGTTGTAAAAGAATTAAACTAACCATTTTGGGAAAAAGTCAAGCCACAGCTGTAGGGTTCTTTAGGTTTCTAGCTCATGGCCCAAAAACAGACATAGATTTTCTCCTGTGGAGATTTCAGATAGCATAAAGAAAGCCTGAGATTTTAAAAATGTTTCCTATTGAAAAAGAATCCAATTTTTTTAAAAATAATGGATGTTCGTAATGAATGGTTTCATGTACATTCTCACTGAGCCATAATCATTTGCCATCTTACCAACTTTTCGGTGGGAACTTGAAATTCATAGTTTTTCTTAGAATTAAGTGGAAACTAAAGTAAGCACTCTTAATTTAACCTTAAATTCTCAGAGTATATTGCTCCAAGTGTCCCTTTTAGTTTCTGCACCAAATGTGAAAAATATTGAACAGTGAGACCAAACAATATGTTTGTAAGACTGAACCTCTATTTGCCAAAAATATTTGCCACTTTATCTTAACTTCCATTAACAGATCTGATCAGAGGGAAAAAGTAAAATTAAATTGACATTAACACTCTGTAAAGATGGCATAAGAAAGAGGTGGCATTCACAGTCTCCAGACAAATTTTAGTGGCTATTCTATAAACAGGATTTTGATTTTGAAATAACTCATGAGAAATGCTCTGTGTTATTTCTTGGCTCTTCTCAGCTATTCAGTCAGTCTCAGGAGTTTTAATTACTTTTGCTTATGACCACAGACAGGCTATTTTTTTTTTTTTTAGAGAAATCTGTTATCTCAAGGAAAAGAGATCTAGGATTACATAGGTCAGTCTCTCCAATTGTAGTAAAATTTTCCTGCCTGCAAGAATTGTTAATATGTACCCTTACCCATAGCAGCAAACCATGACTGTAGTATTTAGAACATGGGTTCTGCACAGAAATTCATTCCTGGAAAGCAGTGTAAGGCAATGAAGGGTGAGTATGCATATGTAGCAATGACGAGTGATATCTGGAATTTAGGAGTCAACTAATAGAAGACCAAGCAAATAAAAGAAGGACCAAGACAAGATGTATGCTTTTTAGCTCCTTATTTAACACAGCTAGAAGCAGGCTGAATGGGCTCACCCCAGCATGGCACATCTCTCCTAGCTGGACGAGGTGGCTGGAGGTGAGCAAAATGAGCAGTGAGGACAAAGGCTGCTCATAGCTCTGTGAGCACAGGGAGAGGCTGTGCAGCAGCTGTGCCTCTACTCCACCCTGACCTCTGAGGATGCAGCAAGGTTTCACCTGCCAGGGCTTTCTATCAGTTGCAGAGATCCCATTATCTGTAAGAGCTTCCTAGAACTGCAGGGTAAATCACAAGCTAGACCTGGGTGGTCAGCTTTTAAGCGCTCTGTTTTGTTCAGGCTGCTGAGAGCAACATAACATATTCCAGTAATTTGGTAGCTGTCAGCAGTATGAGTTAGATCTAGAGTCCATTATCATCAGGTGAATTGGGTTTGCAGGGCAAGGTTCTGGTTGTGGCAGGGGGTGGCTTCTGTGAGAAGCTGCCAGAAGCCTCCCTGATGTCCAACAGAGCCAATGCCAGACAAGAAGACTCATGCACCTCTGGCCAAAGCTGAGCCCATATGCAATGGTCGTAGCACCTTTGGGGTAACAGACCATGATAAAAAAAGCTGCACAACAGCATCCAGAAGAGAGGAGTGAGAATATGTGAGAGAAACAACTCTGCAGATACCAAGGTCAGTACAGAATGAGGGGGAAGAGATGCTCCAGGCACCAAAGAGATTCCCTTGCAGCCTGTGGAGGTCCACAGTGGAGTAGATATCCACCTGTGGATGGTGGAGGATCCTATGCTGGAGCAAGTGCATCCACCCAAAGGAGGCTGTGACCTTGTGGGAAGCCTGCCCCGGATCAGGCTCCTGGAAGGACTGTGGACCTGTGGAGAGAGGAGCCCATGGTGGAGCAAGGCTTCTGACAAGATTTGTGATCCTGTGGTGAACACATTTTGGAAAAGTTCACGATGAACTGCAGCCCATGGAAAGGACTCTTGTTGGAGAAGTTTGTGAAAGACTGTCTCCTATGGAAGGGATGCCCCACTGGAGCCATGGAAGAGTGTGAGTAGTCCTCCTGAGAAGAAAAAAGTGGCAGAGACAGCATGTGATGAAGTGACCACAACCTCCATTCCTCATTCCCCTGTACTGCTGGGGGCAGGAGGTAGAAAAATCAGGAGTAAAGTTGAAAGAAGGGAGGGATCTGAGGAAGGTGTTTTATGATTTTGTTTTATTTCTCACTGTTGTACTCTGATTTGTTTGGTAGTAAGTTAATTTTCCTCTAAGTTGAGTCTGATTTACCATGATGGTAATTGGTGAGTGATTTTCCCTGTCCTTATCTCAACACACAAGGCTTTCATTAAATTTTCTCTCCCTTGTTCAGCTGAAGAGGGGCAGCAGAATGGCTTTTGTGGGCATCTGGCATCCAGCCAGGGTCAACCCACCACGTCAGGTAAAAAGCCTTTCATCATGTGTAGGAGCACGGGAACTGAAGGAGTCCCAAGTCATGGAATGATATCCCTTAGCATCTTTGCACTGCTTTATGTGCACATTTTCATCAGCTAAACAAGTTACAGTATGAAGTAACTGGTTTTTTTGTGGGATATTTTTTATGCCTCAAACAGACTGTTTAAACCATGATGCTCCTGTTTTCCAGACTTAATCGATGTTTCACCTTTTTATAGCCATTTGCTCCTGTGGTAATATTTTCCTTCAGTTCAGTTAAAACCTGATATTTAATCTCATTTATGGACCACAATCTTACCCCTCTCAGCCCTCCTTATGCTAGCTAACTGAAAACATCCTTGCTTCTCCTAAAAAATAGGCTTACTGTTCCCCTGACATTTCTAGCAACCTTTCTCATAGCTGAACAAAAGCTATATACAAATAAGGCCTCAGCAGAACTGTTTATTGTATCAGTAACTCCTCTTCTATTAGAAATACTTCTTTTCTCAAATTTTGGGACTACACTGGCATTTTTCACATCTGTGCAGCTTATCCAATGTGTCACGAAGGCATACACCTAGGTTTTTTCCACCTCAGGTGCTTCTAGCTGAGCTTCTCACAACTTATAAAGAATTTTAGTTTACAAACAAAACCTGGTTTTGTACTCCTGATCTGAGTTCTGCCTTCATAAGTCAATCCTCAGTCCAGTCTACTGCTTCCTACTTTGTTCCTCAGCACTCTCACATGTTGACCACGGGCACATGCCACATTCACCACTTTTGACCTGAACGAAATGTACAATTTATGTCCTGTGCTTGAAAGACAGATGATCTATATTATCTCAATAAAACAGAATTGCACACTTCATGCCAGTAGCCCAGATTTTCCATTTTTTGTCTATTGCCTTGGCTTCTATGTAAAAATGTTTCAGTTTATCTTTCTGACCACATCTATATCTGTGAGAAGAGGTCTAGCAATGATAGGGAAGGAGCGATTCACCTGAAATGCAGCAAATATACTAACAACCCCAGTGGCAGGAGGGCAGGAGAGAATTTCAGGAAGTACAAGGTAGAGATGACAAGAGCAAATGATTTCTCTGGACAAATGTCAGAGCACACATTGCAACGTATATCACTTTATTTTCAGCCATTGATCAGAAATAACAGTAATTTTTCTTTGCTGAAGAAAAAAACAGCACACAGAACTATACTAAAATGGCTCTAGCTTCAGGAGCTGAGCCAACCAGAAAGGTTTTTCATGTTGAGCATTCCTTCTAGAAAGACTGAGACAAGGAATTAACCCTTCAAAGCATATTTGGAAGGAAGAGGAAGTGCCAAATACAAACAAAAAATCTCCAAATCAAATACCAAGAGAGGATTTTGGAAGGGACATCCCATAGACAGGGACATTCTGATCAGATTTGGAAGAGAATTGAAGGACTTCTCTTTAACTTATATCTAAGAAAATTAACCTATTTTTAGGGCAGAACCTAAACAAAGTAGTAGGTAGGCTTATTACTCAGAGTTCATAGCAATAGAAAGGGAACACAATGATGGTCATAGGTACGGCATCTCTGGTACCCCAACGAAACAGAGGTTCTGCAAATGGCAAAGTTCACATTGTATTAAACCATCCCATATCACCCTACATACAAGGACACCAAACCCTGTGGTTAGTAACACTAAGATGCAAAACAGACCAAATGAAGTGTTTTTCACTTTCTTGTATTTGTTAATCAAAATACCCAAATTAAAATGTTTCTAAGGCTAATGAATGAAAAAGGAGTTACTGAGAACTGGTAGCTAGCACAGTCAAAAAATAAGCAAACAAAACAAAACCTGCTTTGGACTCTCAAGATCTGTGAGGAATTTGTTCTACTTTTGTATATAGGCGGAGAAGGAAGAAAGAAAAGTACATGAGGTTTTTCACCTTTGAGAAAGATAAAATAAAATTAAAAAATCCTGGCAATGCAAGCCATGTTTCTCTCCTCTGTATGATACTGAAAACACTTGAATCATATTTTTTTTTCTTACCTGCTTAGCCTTAACTGGAACACCCCTTGTTTAAAAAAAAATCTGTGGCAATATTTTAATTTTTTATTGCTTTGTATTTTAAGTTTATTTACAGGGTGGAAGGGAGCAAGAGAAGGTCTGCTAATTGATAGATTACTCTCTGGCTTGTTCACACCTAATGAATAAGATACTGGGAGGTAAGACATTGTCTAGATTACTGATCAGCACACATTCAATTTTCTTCCTTAGTCACTCTGACAGAGGGTGGGAATTAAAATCAAATAGGTGGGTAATGACTCAAAATTACCCTTTCTGAACCTCATCACCGATTTCCAAGTGCCAGGTCACTACAATGTAATCACACTTAACTTGAGTCTGGGTATGTTCAGTTGTGTTGTGCAATAACTTTTGGGTTTATTTATAAAATGGTAGTTCTAACGCAGTTTATTACAGTACTGAGACAAAATTTTGGTAGAAAACAGTTAAAGTCTGCAAAGTAGTTCCTCAAATATGACATGGAAAAAAACCTTTTTTTCCTTCTGTAGAGATGATTCAATCAGACCATAACTGAATCATGATGACAGACAGAATCATGATGACCAGGCCTTGCCAGGGAGACACTCCTTCAGAATGAGCTGAACTTTTGTACAGAGATAGTAGAGGAAACAGCCACATCATCTATCAAACCATGCTCATAGTCTTAGGGAGTTTTTATTTATCCATGTAAATGAATAAAAGCTGGAGTCAGTAAGCGCTCTAGCTGCAATATGTCACATGGCAAAGCAACAACACTTGTGTGGAGATAGACTCTGTCACTCTGTAAGCTGACTGTAAGCACACATGGACAATTGTACACTGCCAGCTGTACACTGGACACTTCCACACCACTGACTCCACTGGGACAACTGAGTGCTGATCAGCACTGAGGTTTGCTCAGCACTGTCAACAGAACCTCAGGGAGCCAGTGGCTCTGCTCATGGTGGGCTGATTTTTGCAATGGAGCACTGTATATATAGGGGAGTTTAAGTATGTAAGTTACACAATTTGTAAAATGTGCTTGCCAATTAATCCCAGAATTGTGCTTCATGGGTGAGGTGTCCACCTTGCTTTGAAACTGTTTTCAGTTATTTCATCATTAGATAAAGGAAATTCAATCAAACATGAAATAGTTTCTAAAAGTAATGATAAGCAAATGCGATTTTAAAAACCATCAAAATACATTTTTTAAAAGTCATGTTCAGAACTGCAGCCTGACATGAGCTGGCTGTAGTATGTTTTAATTTGGACGCCTTTATTTTAACATTAATTTTTTGTTTATCACTTTTGATTGAGTTGCATTTGTTAACATTTGGTGTTACAAATCATGTGACTCATATACTTGAACTCTTCTGTATATAGACCCTTTCCTTTCAAAAATCAGAGCACCATGAGCAGAGCCACCTTCTCCCTGAGGTTCTGTTCACAGTGCTGAATGAGCCCCACTTATAATTCCTGTGCAGTTCTCCCAGCTGGAGAGGTAAAAGTGTCCATCAAAGAGCGGGCTGGCAGAGTTGGCCAGCAGAAAGGTGGTTGCAGTGGACAGCCGGCAGAGTAAAGGTGGTGGAGAGTTGTCCCAGATATGACTATGAGGCTTCTGCAGAGGTTAAAAATTATGCACTACGTTGAAAACTCTGGGACTGTACTGCTGCATCAGCCAGGGTTTCACAAAGGATCCAAGTAGCAGAGAACACGGAAGACTACTTTTCTTGGAAATATATTCTGCAATAAAGTTAATATCTGAGATCAGGAAAACGAATTCGGAACAAATGGAAAGAAGAATGTACTGTTTGGAGAAGAAATAAAGGATCATGATGTTCCCAAAAGTATAACAGTTTCTAGGGTGAATAAGGCTGAATGTGCCCATTCTTTCACAGGAACTGATGGCAAAGGAAGATGTTCTTTATTCTCATGTACCTGGCACTTGAAGGGTCAGTACAGAAATACATAATACCTGAAATTTCAATGCCTGTTCAAGCTTAGAATCTAGACATCACCAGTAGCTATTAATTTATTTTTTTTTTTTTTTTTTAAAGAGCCTAGAATTAGACTGCCATGAAAAAACACCCTACTATTTATGACATGCTGTAGCAGTTTCCAGAAGATAGACATTTCTGCTAAGACCTGGCTATCTCCCACCAAAATCTTACCTGGGAGATGCAGAGTGTGGTGCTTCTGACAGGAGATCAATTGTACAGATATTGGCTAAATTACATTAAAGTTTTCTCAACAGAAATAACTTGACTTTTATGACTTTTGTGTAGAATGTACAATCCTTTCTTTTGCTTAGATCTTAACAGAGTCAGCTAAAAGACGAGCAAAAAAAATCAGCTAGGAATTAATGTTTGACTAGGCATCTAAGATGAAGGTGGAAATGCTGTTAGAAGACTGGAAACTCTATATGGATTTCCAGTTAACATGAACCAAAGTAGATTTGGTTTAGTCAAAAATAAAACCTAATCAAGCTACAATGATTATGCGACATATGCAGTGTCACAAGTTCACATGATGAACCACAAATTGTTACATGTTAAGCCTGCAGAGCAACATATGTGCCTGACTGAAGGAAATGAAGGGACTGAAAGTGATGGGACCACTCTTGATTTTACAGAAACCTAATCTCTGAATGAAGCATGCACTCAAGAACTGAGAGTGACATAAAATTGTTATGTCAGGCTTCATCAAGTGACAGAAACTCTTCTGGCAGTTCCAGCAGCAGAAAGATAAGGGCTGAAAGAATATCAGAGTTTGACTTCACTATTTTATTACAGAGCTCCAGTATGACAAAAAGAGTGTTAGAAACTGTGAGTTAGTTCAGTCAAATAATTTGTTTATCATAAAGCTGTGCATGGCAACAGAAACATTTAGAAAACATTCACTTAAAAAAAAAAAAAAAAAAAAGTAAAATTTAAAGAAATGAAATCTGAAAACCAGAGCAATCAAAATAGAATATGATTTGAGGACTATCTAATGAGTATCACATCGTATCTGTGTGGGTTGAGAAGTCAGGAGTGTCCTGAACTGATCAACCTAAGTAAGTAATAAAACAAAACCCAAACAGGCCAAAATACAAATCAAATTAATTTGTCGTATATCACAAAAAGAATTTTTTTAAAGCCAACAAGACATGTATTACAGAAGAGTAAGACATCATCTTCTCAAAGTTCAAGGAAAGGTGAAGGCAATAAGGAGTGGGTCAACCATTTTGCCTATCACAGCTTGAGACTAACAATGTAATCAGAATGCACCGGGAAACAAGAGCCCTAGGGCATGAGATGCCCAGCTGGTTTCATAGGTCGTAAGAAACTCTATTTTGAGCTGACTGCTAGCTGTTCCTGTAAGAAATCTGCAGGTCACTTTACCTTCAGAACTCATTGCTGTGCAGTGCAGAGGCTCACAGGTCACCATCACAGTCACATACAGCTGAGGCAGGGAGCAGCCCAGCCTGACTGCAGGGCAGCTCATCACTTCAGCACAACTCCCTCTAGAGCTGGGCTCTGCCTCAGCAGTAATAGCAGTCAGGAGGAACTTTTTCATAGGTATTCTTTGATTTGTTACATTGATTTCCTGCTAGCTTGACCTTTCAATTTCTTATTTTAAAACACAAATTTGGGTAGTAGCTGGCAAGCTTCTTAAATTATCCTTTCATTTTTTCTCTTTCAATTTCACGATCCCACAATTGCCTTTCCCACTTAAGCTAATGACAGCTTGGCTTTGCAATGATAAATTTCTCCAAAAATCTTTCAAAGACTTCACAAGCTTGTCTGACATATAGATTAATTCCTTCTTTCCTGTAAGTAACAGTGGCTTAACCAAAACAATGACTTTCCTCTTCATAGTCTCCCCATTATTCCTTCCAGTTTGCTCCATTTGTCACATATGCCCTTCCCAACTGCACCTCTCCCTGTGCCATAGGGGCTAGGGATTGCTGGAGCAACAAAAACATTGGGAGAAGTTTGCAAAGCAGCAAGCTGGATGTCTATCTAGGTCCTGTCCTGGTTTCTTCTCCCTGTGTCTCTATTTGAAATCTCACTTCACAAGGTTCCCTGGGAGGGCAATTTAAAAAAGACTACCTGCAATATAAAGCATTTGTTTGCCTTTTGCGTGTGCTAGACAGGGGAAAAAATTGTTCCATTACTTTGGATATTAAGCAGCTGGGTTCATCCTATTTATTGAAGTCAGGATGAGATGTCATAGGCCAACAAAATAGGCATGAAGAAGAATAGAAGATGTTGTTAAAAGATTATTATATACAAATATATTTAATATCTAGGTAAGCTTACTAATGCAGAGGAAGAAAGCAACTATTTACCTCTGTTTATTTCAAAGTAAACTACTGGGGAATAAGATAAAATAGCAGCAAAGACACACTGTGAATAATTTTTCCTCAACATCAAATCCAATCAACAAGAACCCAGGTTTGCATCATAGGAAACAAAAGCCTATGTAAGCAGCATAAGAGAAAAAAAAAAAAAAAGGAGCACAGATGAGATGTTACTAAGCTCTTTTTCATTGGAATAAGCAGACAGAAACACGGTGCTCTTAGAGTCACAAAAACATTTCTCAGAAATCATTATTAGATCCTGACCTTCCACTGGGACAGGCCAGTATGTGGTTCTGTGCATAAGGGACTATATGACATTTCAGATGAAGCAACTAAGAAGGTTTAGGCTTTTAGAAAAAAATATTTTAGTTCCCAGTAATCTGCCACATCCAAAAACCCAGCTGCGCTGTATGCAGAAAGTACCTGGCTGTGCACATGGGCAGCCAGCCTGACCTGCTGGCTCTGCGGGGCTGCAAGCAGCACGCTGCATGAGAGGCAACCCAGAACCTTAGTTACTTGCCTGCAGTCATCTGCAAGAAGCAGGTGATTTTAGGGACTATATTGGTTCCTATGCTGTTTCAGAATTTATTTTATTTTCTCTTTAAATTAAAACAGAAAACCTCTAAAAAGAAGTACTTCGTGAATGTCCTGTGAGTTTTCACTACAATGAAAAAGATGAGTCCTTTTTTTGTGCGTGTGTGTATAAAATATAAAGAAAAAAATCTATACTGGTTTTCATTTTGACAGGCAAAGCTGAACCTATAAACTTTGTCAGTGGCATGGACAGTGGAAATGAGCGCACCCTCAGCAAGTTTGATGGCAACACCAAGCTGTGAAGTGCATTTGGCATGCTGGAGGGAAGGGATGCTAAACGCAGGCCAGGCTTGAGACGTAGGCCCATGCCAACCTCATGAAGGACCACATCCCACAGGCATTTGGGGCAACACCAGAACAGGCACACCCTGCAGCCCAACACCTGGGTGGCAGTGTGTGTAGTGAAATGAGGCAATCAGGTGTTGTTAATTACGAGGTGGGAGGTGTGAGCTTGTGTTAAGCCCACCTGTGCCCAATTAGGGCTGACTCCAGCTGCGCATGAGCAGGATTTTAAAGGCCTTTTATTGGTCACCCAATCCTGCTCACGCACAGCTGGGGTCAGCCCTAATTGGGCACAGGTGGGCTTAACACAAGCTCACGCCTCCCACCTCATAATTAGCAACACCTGATTGCCTCATTTCACTACAAGTGTGCGTTGCCACGGAAGCTGCATCACCGCTGGTGGGTGCAGAGCTCATGGATGCCACGGTCTTCTGCTGGTGGTAACCATTGTCCCCTGGCAGAGCTGTGAAGCTTTCAGCTCCCTCACACATCAGCCGCCATGTAAACTATAGCCACACTAACCTAGCCCCTGCCAGACCTCCTATGCCCTCCCACACCCCCCCCCCACCAAACTGCTACTCCTCACCCTGGCTGATGTGCCTCACCGTGTTTGCCTGCCCTCTGTGCTTCTGGTCACTCGCGCTCCCCGGGGAAGCCTTCTATGGAGTGAGGGCGGTGTTGGCGTCACCCACGCTGCTCCAGCAGCCCACCCATAAGCTGCCAGTTCCCCAAGACAAGCTCACTGCTTTTCTGGCATTGAAAAGCCTAGAAAAGAGCTCTTTGCTGGCCTTTTTCTCCTCGATCGCTGTCCCCAGTGCCCACCTAGCCACACTGGAGCTGGTGTCCTCTGCAAGTGAGGCTTTTGCAATTTTTTTTAAAGTGACATGTTAAAATTAGTGCCCTTTTGGATTATTTATTTATGAAAAGCTAGCATCTTTTTAGCCTGGAATATTTACAGAATTTATTGTACATCAGTGTTTCATTGTCTCTGAATGGAGTTCATACAGCTGATAAACTTTAATACTTCCCACATGTACTTACCAAGCCCAGACTTCACAAATCTAAGCACTTCACAAATCTAATTTATTTAAATGTAAATTATAAATCGCTATGTTTTTAACTGACAAGAAAAAAATTATGCTAGGAAAGCTTTTGGTTTAAATCCACATTTCTTTTTCTGCACAGTCTTGTGAAACTTAATAATATCGCAGAACTGGGCCGCATTAATTGAAAGTCGGTAACAGAATCATAAGTTAGCATAAAAATATTCCTGTAGGGCAGCAGCAAACTTAACAATCACTAAAGCATCTCATTTTCTGATGGATTCTGCAGTCTCTCCAATTGCACTGACTTCAGTAAGGGAGAAAGTCTGATTGATATCTCAAGTGTACCTGTATGAAGACACCAGTTTCTTATTTATATTTAAAAAGCTATGTAATGTCTCCATATCCATAATTTTCATTTTTAAATCGCTCACTGTGTTCCTGCCAGGAATTATTTTTCTTCCTACTTTAAAGAATAAATAAAAGAGATGTCTAAAAACACATTAATAATAGCCCTAAGATACCTGCAACAGTCTGCCTCTGGTTTTAGTCAGCAGACAAAGATGAAGACAAAAGAAAGACTTTCAGCTGCCTGCTGAAAGTAAGCCATGAATATCAACAAATGTGCCACTTCAAAATACCACTGTCATACTGTGATGATTAACTGCTGGAAAGGGAGACAGGATATATGTGATTAGAAAGCTCAGCCAGCTAGGATAGCTCATAGATGCATTCTATAGAGCACCAAGAGTTGTAAGGTAACAGCATACAACTCACAACAGTCAATTAAGGAAATTAAGGACAGCCAGAAGTCACAGCCCCTGGAACACACTGCTGCAGTGCTGGTTCCTTCTTTGTCCTTTATGGACACCTGTACCAGGTGTCACACTTCATATTTACCATAGGGCATTGTGGTAGGAGTTAATTTTCTTCAGCTGCTAAGCTGTTGTGGAGCTGCATTTTGGATATGTGCTGGAAACAGTGTTGATAATGCATGGATGTTTCAGCTGTTCCTGAGCAGTGTTCACACAGAGTCGAGGCCTTTTCTGCTCCTCACCCCACCCCATTAGTAAGTAGGTTAGGGGTGAAGAAGAAGTCAGGAGGGGACACAAAGCAAAACACAAAAAGCACAGGAAAAAAAGCTGTCCCCAAGTGACCAAGGGGATATTCCATACCTTATTGGTATATAAAATTGGGGAAAGAAATAGGTGGTGGTGTTGAGGGGTTTAGGGAGGATGTCCAGAGTGTTGATGTTTATCTTCCCAAGCAGCCATTCTGTTTGATGAAGTCCTGCTCTCCTGAAGATGGCTGAGCATGTCTGCTGATGGGAAGCAGTGAATTAATTAATTCCTTGTTTTGCTTTGCTTGTGTGCATGGCTTTTGCTTAATCTATTAAGTTGTATTTATCTCAGCCCCGGGGTTTTTCTCATTTTTATCCTTCTGCTTCTCTCTCCATCCCAGCAGGGGAGAGTGAGTGAGCAGCTTCGTGGGGTCTTATTTGCCTGCTGGGGTTAAAACCATGACAGGCCTGAAGAAAGGAAACTAAACAGTATATCTCATTCTGAGGAGAGCTCCCTAAGTATGCACAGCTGAGACAGGCAGTGCCCTGGAGTTAGAGGCAGTTTGGAGCAGTGATTTGTAGTCAGCAGGAACACAGCTGACATTGTGGTCAGGACAAAGGGTCAGAGTGGCAGTGCTCTGGGACAGCACATGGTGACAAGTGAGAGAGAGAGGTTGGTTGGAAAGGGAGATATTGAAAGCAGCAGCTCTGCAATTTCCTCTACATGAAAAAATTAGTTGGAAGGACACAATGTACCCAGAACTATAATACAGGGGAAGTGGAAGCTCTAGAGGGATGGAGGGTTTTTTTTATTTCTTTTTTTATTGCATCCAGACCAGCCAAACAACAAGCCTCATTCAGAGAAACAGCTTAATCATAATCTCTCTACCTTTACGTTATGAGCTATTTCAGGGTGTCATTCACTTTGAAATACATCAGCCTCTCATTATATCAGGCAATCCAGACTGATTGCCATACTGTGTTACACCTACTTTTGCCCAGGACTGATGGCTCTTCCACAACCACTGGATTGTAGCAGGACATTTCTTTGACAACCTGTATTTTAATAATGCTTGCTATCACCTCAGAAACACTAGAAGGTTAGGGAAAGACAGTGACACATAGTACTAATGCTATAGTAAATAGTCACTCCTAGAGGTTTAATCCATGATTTTCAGTTTTACCTTGGCTGAGAAGTGTCATCCCTTCACTTTCATTATTTCTGGATTTAGTTGTCACAGTTTCCATCCTAGACCTGTTGCTGCTGCTGGAATGGGCTTTTGAAAAAGGAAGGGAGAAGAATGGCCATTATGGGCGAGAATACCTGGATAGAAAGGATACTTTTGAAATTCAGCAAGAAGGGATATGATCCAAGGAAATATGTATATAAAGTCCCATTAGCAACCCCTCAAAGACACTGCTGTTTTTCTGGAGATAATCAGAGAAAAAATCTGGGTCAATTATTAACCCCTCTTTTATTAGAAGAAAGAAAAAAGAGCATGAGACAGAATCACAGCCTTCATCTATTAATAAACTGGAGACCAAAATTACCCCCAAAGCAATTTCTGAATCTACAGCTACAAAATTGTTTTAATGTAATGCACAGGATATTAGACATTAATCATAATGACTTTACCTATATGACTCAATGTCATCATGTCATCCTTGCTGCTCTTCAAGATGAGAGAGGAGCTCTATACCTCTGCTGAGAAATCTTTTTCCCACAGCAGTTGTGCATCTCAGGCCACGGGTGAGAGCTGGCAAATTCAGTGGCAGAGCACATGGAATGCTCCTGGGAACCACTGTGCTACACCTCTCTTTTTTCTTGAGCATGTACACGTTCTTACTCACATTCATTCAAGTTTTATAGGAAAAAAATATTGAACGAAAGAACAGACATTGTATTAGCACAACGTTCATTTACACTGCAGCAGCTTCTCCAGAAATGGAGACCCCCTTAATGACAGAATGAGAGAAACAGCAAATGTGTTGTTTGCTTGGCATGGCCACAGAAGCAGTGACAGCAGCAGTGGAGGTAACCCCAGGGCTCAGAGTGAGATCCTGCTGTACAGGGGTGGGCCAAGATCAGGGTACCCCCTGCAGCCACCCAGAACCACAGCAAAACCCTGGCAGCTCACAGGTCTCCCAGGCAATCAGGCACAGCAAGGAGAGGGTTCAGAACAACTGCGGGAGAGTGAAACGGGGCAGTGGGCACGGGCAGAGCACTGAGGGGCTGCACACTACGGAAGGGAGTGAAGAGCTGAGGTGTGGCAGTGAGGAACTAGCAGTTAGCTTAGTTGATTATCAGTCAGTGAAGAGAACAGCCATGACAGTGATAAAGAGGAGGAATCTTGGAGATGGTATTCACTCAGGCAAAAGTGGTAACCTCTGCTAGACAGGATGCAGCAACCCAGACAATGCTGACACGAAAGCATGAGGCTGTCCAGGTGTCCAGCCGCAGGGAATGCCACAGCCTATCTCCAGTATTAGGTGATTGCATTAACAACAGATGTGTACAGTGTGACCAAGCAGATGACCTGCTCTGCAGGGTGGCTGAGCTAAGAGATGCAGTTGAGAGATCAAGAAGTATCAGAGACTCCGAGGAGGAGACAGATTAATGGAGTCATACTCTACCATCCCTGAGGCAAGTACAAGACTCTTCCCTCCTGACACCAGGCTAACAAGGACAAACAAGGATATGAGCAAGGATGGAACCTGGCTCCTGCTCAGGATTGCAGGCATCCCCCTTCCCTTACTACAACCCCCTCCCCTCCTCAGATACATTTATACAACAGGTACGAGGCTCTGGATGTAGAGAGGCAAGCTAATGACCAGACAGATGATAGTTCGTCCAGTTCAGAGGAGTGGCCCAAGGAGACTCCACAACATACCAAAATGGAAACTGAAGGCAAGACTCCAATTAATCGCTTTTCTGTCCCCACTCTAAAAGAAATTTGCTATTTTGGAAATCCATTACATGAGGGAACTGGCAGATGTGGTTGCTAAACCACTGTTTGTTATATTCCAAAAGTCATGGCAGTCCAATGAAGTCCCCACTGACTGGAAAAGGGGAAACATAACCCCCATTTTCAAAAAGGGAAAGAAGAAAGATCCAAAGAAATACAGGCTGGTCAGTCTCACCTCTGTGCCTGGTAAGATCATGGAGAAGATCCTCCTGGGGGCACTGCTGGAGCAGAAGAATAATGAAGAGGTGATCGGGTATAACCAACACAGCTTCACCAAGGGCAAATCATGCACGACAAATCTTGTGGCCTTTTATGAAAAGGTCACAGCATCAACAGACAAAGGAAGAGCAACCAGAATCATTTACCTGGACCTGAGCAAAGCCTTCAACACTGTCCCACATGACATCCTGGTCTCCAAGCTGGTAAAATATGGGTTTGATGGATGGATCACTCAGTGGATAAAGAACTGGATTGATGGCCACACCCAAAAGGTGTCTGTCAATGGGTCCACATCCAAATGGAGACCTGTGACAAGTGGAGTCCCACAAGGATCAGTGTTGGGGCCAGTCCTGTTTAACACCTTTGTCGACAGCTTGGACAGTGGCACTGAGTGCACCCTCAGCAAGTTCACTGATGACCCCAAGCTGTGTGGTGCAGCAGACACACTGGAGGGAAGGGATGCCATCCAGAGGGATCTTGATAGGCTGGAGAGGTGGGCCCATGCCAACCTCATGAAGTTCAACAAGACCAATTGCAAGGTCCTGCATCTGGGTTGAGGCAATCCCAAGCACTGATACAGGCTGGGCAGTGACTGGATGGAGAGCAGCCCTGAGGAAAAAGCTTGGTGGATGAGAAGTTCAACATGAGCAAATCAGTTTACACTTGCAGCCCAAAGTCAACCAGATCCTTGGCTGCATCAAGAGAGGCGTGGCCAGCAGGTGAGGGAAGTGATTCTCCCCCTCTACTCTGCTCTCCTGAGACCCCACCTGGAGTACTGTATCCAGTTCTGGAGCTCCCTTTACAAGAAAGACATGGACATGCTGCAGCATGTCCAGAAAAGGGCCATGGGGATGATCAGAGGGCTGGAGCACCTCTCCTGTCAATACAGACTGGGAGAGTTGGGGTTATTCAGTCTGGAGAGGAGAAGAGTCCAAGAAGACCTTGTTGTAGCCTTCCAGTATCTCATAGGGTCTACAAGAGAGGTGGTGAAGGACTCTTTAGTGTTGCGTGAAAGGAATCTCGCTGCGGGCGCGAGCTCAGTTCGTGAACAGAGTCAGTCGAGCTAGTGCCGGTTCGGATTAGTATCAGAGAACCAAGTTCGATCCGTCTGGCTCTGGGACCTGCTCGAACCACACCCTGCCTCAATCGGGCATGCGCATCTGGGCCAGCCCCAGCTGGCACAGGCGGGGCGGGCACCGTCCGGGCACCTGCTGCCTACACTTTAGGATGTCAGGTAGTGATAGGACATGGGGGAATAGTTTCACACTAGAGGAGGGCAGATTTAGATTAGATATTAGGAAGAAATTCTTCACCATGAGGGTGGTGAGATACTGGAACAGGTTGCTCAGAGAAGTGGTGGAAGCCCCATCCCTGGAAGTTTTTAAGGCCAGGCTGGACAGGGCTCTGAGCAACCTGATCTAGTGGGAGATGTCCCTGCCCATGACAGGGAGGTTGGAACTAGATTATCTTAAAAGGTCCCTTCCAACCCTGAAAATTCTGTGATTCTATACATGAATAGTTCAAAATAAAGATATCTAGCAAAGAGAGATAAAAACCCCACAACCAAAAATCCAAACAAAAAATTATATTTATTAAAGGTGCTCATGATAGCCATTTATTTCCATGAAGTACCTTCAACCAATGCCTTCAGAGACTCTTCAAAGTCATTAACCTGGCCATTTGTTTCTCTTCTATGGGGTCTAGGACAACTGGCTGTTGCCAGCAGACCACCACTATCTGGTCACTGGACACTTCTCTGTGGCTGACTCTGCCAAGACAACTGATCAGCAGGTTTGATTGAGTTGCCTTTATCTCTCAGTTAATTTGTGTGTTACAAACTGTGTGAGTCATACACCTGATCTCCCCTGTATATACACAGGGAAGTGTACATGTTTCCTTGCAAAAATCAGAGCACCATAAACAGAACCACATCCTCACCAAGGATCTGTTAATGGTGCAGAACAATCACCATCTGCCAGTATGCTTACAGTTGTCTTGGAGGACAGCTGGCAGGGTAGAAGTGTCTGACAATCATCTGGTGGCATTCAGTTGGTGGCAGCCAGTTGTCACTTCCCCCCCTCGCCCCTATGATTTGCATCACTAGCATTTCAGATCTCCTCATGTTCATTAAAAATCCTCTACTTGCAATAGTTTCTGGGTGTTTTTCTTGCTCTCTAGTCAGCAGGAAATGTACCTTGATTAGTTTATAGATATCTTTTCATTAATGCAGAAGCAAACAGGAAAATTGTCATTTTACATTCAGGTCTGTAAGTACTTATTTCAGTGATTACTCCTAATCTTTCACTGGAAGATGTTCTGCAGTCTCTCAATAAACTTCCTCTGAAATTGCTGTCTCCTATACTGAGTGTATTCTTACCTTAGATGATTGCAGTAAGACTTGATGCCTCCAAAAATCCTGGTCACAGCTGGAGCACAGCCTCCTGCAGCAGTTCATGCCAGTTGCAAGGGGTCTTATAGCAAATGCTTTGTGATATCTCTGTGTCCAGAGAGATGCTGGTGCAAAAATTTCCTGTGGGTTCAGATTATAGCTACCAACCAGCTGCTGTATTTTGTGCCAGTGGAACTTTGTCAGGGTATGCTGTTTGAACCCCATATGAAGTAGCCTTAAACACAGCTCTTTGTGCATTAGGACCATTAGGCTGAAACATTCAGGCAGTACTGTCCCATTCTCAGATTACAGAGATTACTATTTGACTATCATGCTTTGCTGGTGCTCTCTTTTTTTTTATATTTTTCCCCTCTCATCTAAAATACGAGCATGAACTACATAATACCTATATAAATATAGCCCTGTTACTTATCTATCAATGAATAAATAATCCCACCTCCTTCTTTGATGTTTAGGCAAATTCTACATGAAGGTAAGTAAATGGTGAGAAATAGTACAAATATTATGGTTTGCCTTTTTGCCCATATTCTCTTGGGGACATTAGCAAATTCAGTGGAACAGAGACTACAGTTTTCAGTGACACAGACTTGTTTATCAAGTGGCAATGATATTCAGAAAGACACCAGCAAGACTCGATTTCTGATTCATCTGACGTAGTATGTATCTGAATTCAAAAGCCAATGACAAAAAAATAAATAAAAAAAATAATAAAAAAAATCTAGAGTCATTTGACTCCCACTCATCACATCTGGGAAGCTTGGCTGTGTACAGAGTTTCTAGTGTGATTATTCTGCTCCTTTACTGCATACAGAATATTGTCAATTAAATTCTGCTGATGTGAAAGCTGATGAAGCTCAGGATGTGCTCAGCAGATAATTAAACTCCTTGGCTTTCAGATTCCAGCAGGACCTCAGGGGATCAACACCGTATCACTCTACCTTAAGATACCTGGCTTCTAATCCTAAACCTAAAAGTCATCCCAAACCTAAAAGTCACTATCTTTAGCTCCCTCCACAGCTCACTGGGAGGCACAAGCCACATAAAAAAAACATAAGCATGTTTAGCAGAGCAGCATGTGGACTTCCATGTAGATAAAGCAGCAAGTGTATCTGGATCCTTGCTCTTTCACTCAGCCCTCTGACAGAGTTTAAAATTTCTGTTTCATAATACTGTCAGAGGAGCCATCTCTGAGTGACTTTTTTTTTGAGCATGGTCGCATTTCAGGTGACCATTTCTGAATTCAGATAAACAATAGTTGTTGCAACACATGGCTTCTGCCTGCATGACACTGATACCTATTCTGTTTACTATAATTAAGCATGCCATGAATTTCTCAGCTTTCAGGCAGATTGACTATAGAGGGAGCCTGTGACTAGATAATGAACTCAAACTGAGATTTTTAGGCAACATCTGCACAAGTTTATCTGAAAATAGATATTATTATCAGTTTTTTATTATCATACTTCAGAGGCACCTTTCACTCTTCTACCTGAAGAAGGAATTGCAGATGAACATTTTAGTCTACAGACAACTTTTAAAAGTCTAAAAAAACAGCTGACTCCCCACTGTCAGTCATTAGCTTTGCACACTGGGCAACTTCCCTCTGGTTCACTCTGTCTTGTTAAAAAAACATTAGAGTTGAGCAGATACCCAAAAAGTCATCAGGTTAATATGCTTCTTTTAATGCAAAGCATTATTTGAAACTTTTAAGACAGGTAATTATTAAGATTTATTAGAAGATTTGCCATGATCCCCAACCTTTCCCTAGAAATGTAATAGTAGTTAATTGCCCATAATATTCCAGTCTTGAAAATGCTTTCCAATATTCAGCAGATGACTCAGAGCTTCTTCTGCAAACATCTCTTCCTCTCTCAGCCCCTCCAGCCAGATCTCTGCTTAACACCCCAGTCATCAAATTGCCAGTTCCTTTGTTGCCCACTGTTCTGTTTTCAGAAATAAATGAAATAAGTCTCCTTAGAGTACTAAGCAGCATATTTTCATATGGAGGGAAGCTTCAGAGAGCATTAATGAAACTTAGAGCAGCTGTTCTGTCAGATAGTCTGTCAATTTGAGAACCAGTAGTGAGAAGCATAGAAAGACATTTGGAAGTCACAGACAGGAATTTTTTGAGAGAAGGATCAGGAAAATAATCATTAGGATCAGCTCTGCTTAGAAGGATCTTACAAGACTGCAAGGCAAAAAGAAAAAATTAAAAAAAAAAAAAAAAGTTTCAATTAAATTCTGAGTTTGGATTAGGAAGTATAAAGGAAACTTCTGTAACATGCTTAAGATCACCAAAAAGCATTTCATATATTATTTCTCCATCTTGATTCCTCCTTTGCACAAATAATATGAACAATACTCCTTTCCTCTGTGAATTTTGTTCTAAATATAAAGCTATGAAGCAGTTCTTCATCTTTAAGGAAAGAGATTCAAATGAACAAAAAAACAACCCACCCTTTGTTCCACTACACTCAAGCTGTATCAAGCTGTATCAGATCCCTCCTCTTCCTATGATGCTTGCAAGTCTTATGTTTCTGTAGCTGCAATGTTTCCCTCCTGCCCACCTCACCATGCTTTCCAGCTGAGCATGCTCAGCTCCTCACAGGTGAGGAAGCCTCTGACAGGATGCACAGGAAGATGTGAGAAAATTTTAGGGGAAGAATTATTGAAGAAAGAACAATATACAGCCTAACTTATTGGGAAGAGTAAATAATGTGAAAAAATAAAGAAGGATGAAAGCAGAGCTTTCTGATGAGTGTTCAGAATCTGATTTTTATGATCGTGTTGAAACTTGTGCAAACAGTACCTGGACTTTGTGGTCTTTTAAGTGGTCATTCTGACATTAACAAGAAAAGAAAAAATGTGCGGTATCACCAGAGAATATTGCAATTGGGATAAAAACCTTGGTGAAAAGGTTATTTTCATATCATAATGCACTTTCTGAAATCGCAGTAACTGTATATGAACAACAGTGGCATTTAAATGTCAGAGGTGAAATCCAGACTTCACTGCAGTAGGCTCAGGTTTTATATATTCATACAATTGTTTTGACTGGAAAAAACTTTTAGACCATCAAGTCCAACTATTAACATAGTGCACAGCCAAGTCTACCACTAAACCGTATCCCAAACCACATCCACATGTCTTTGAATGCTTCCCTCAATGATGACGTGACCATTTCCCTGAGCACCCTGTGTCAGTGCTTGACAACCCTTTCAGTGAAATAATTTTTCATAATATCTAATCTAAATCTCCCATGGCACAACCTGAGGACATTCCCTGTGACCCATTTCTGTGACTCATTACCTGGGAGAAGACACCAACCCCCTCCTCTCCACAGCATGGTAGTTGTAGAGGGTGATAAGGTCTCCCCTCAGCCTCCTTTTCTCCAGAATGAACAACCCCAGCTCCCTCAGCTGCTCCTCATAAGATTTGTTCTCAAAACCCCTCAACGTGTCTTTTTTTTTTGCCCTTCTCTGGACTCACTGTAGCACCTCAATGTTTCTTGTAGTGTGGGGCCCAGAACTGAACAGTGTTTGAGGTGAAGCATCACAGGTGCTCAGGGAGACAACCACTTCCCTGCTGGCCACACTATTTTTGATACAAGCCAGGATGCTTGGATGTTGTCCTTGGCCACGGGGGCACATTGCTGGCTCATACTCAGCCAGCTGTTGACCAGCATCTCCAGATCCTTTTCTTCTGGGTAAATTCCAGGCCACTCTTCCACACGACTGTAGTTTTGCATTACACTACCCTTTCCTATCCACCTCAAAGGTACCATAACTGGACCAGACAGTTTCACAAGTAGATTTATAATCTCTAAATATATATTGGTATTCCTACTACTGCTCCTCTACTAGTAATACATAAATCCCTCAGAACTAAAGATAAGCAGAGAACAGGATTCTTTCTTTTCAGTTTCCACAGTGCATTGGAATGAAAAGATGAAGCATTCTGACTTTAATCACTAAAAAAAGTCATCTTAGGGCTTCCCTGACAATCACTTAACAAAGCCCTCCCACCCCCAAAAGCACCAGAGATTTCTGAAACAGGAAGAGGGAGGGGTGAGAGGGAGATAATCACCTTTCAGAGAAATTACTTCAATTTCCTAGGAAATTACTGCAATAGCATATCACATACAAAAGAAATTCAACTTCCACTGTTTCTGCAACTGTAATAAAAATTATTTTGCATTCACGTAGAGTCTTTTATCACATAATCTAGGTATTATTTAGCCTAAAAACTCTTTCAGATGGTATCTATCATATCTTTGTAAAGCATTTAGTACAGTAGGATAGAATATGATTGTAGAATTTAGGGGCTAATGTAACAAATGTTTCCTCTTTAAATGAAATAAAATATAAATTTCTCACTAGACATGCAGAGCAGTTACGGATTTCAGTGAAATATATTTTTAATGTAATTAGATGACAGACTATGAGTAAAAGATCTCATTAAACTAACTTTCTTGATTATTTCTAATGTTCTGTTGTTCTGCACCTATCAAAGTTAGCACCTGCTAAATATCAGTACTTTTTATCAGGAAACTCTAAGTAAATTCCTATTAACTTGAATCTCAGTTGATAGCACAAGAGATAAAAATCTTCCTGCTCTTACTGCCTTAATAGTTCAACATATTTATGTACCAGCTCTTTGAGAAGTTGAAATTCTTAATAATTTCAGGCCATTTAATTATCTTTGGAACTAAATTTTCCCTCTATTTCCCATTGTAAAGCAACAATAAATGGAAGCTCAGAAACTCAGCTTAAGCTATTTGGTCTGATAATGTCAAAGAGCTATGTGACCTCTGAACCATACTAATAGCCTGGAAGAACTACTGAAAGGTCCTCAGAAGCTGACAAACCTACCCAATTTCAGCAACACATGCTCTTCATGTGACAGGAAGCTGTGAAAATCATTCATCACCTAGACCACCAAAGTGCAGTTCCTCTCAGTTACTTAGAAATTCCAGATGAGACTGCCAAAAGGATCACAACTTCAGAAGGAAATGCAGAGTTTCTTCTAGCAGGATTGCTCTAAAGCAGAAAAAAAGAAAAATTCCTGCAATAGTACAGTTTTTCTGGTGTTACCTGCTGAGGAGGTGCACACCTTCCCTTTTCTGACAGATGTAGAGCTTGGAGAGAGCAACACAAGTTGAATGATGGAATAGTCTGGAGATGTCACCCTAGAAAATAATTGTGTGAGCCAAAAGATGGCTTTATAATGAGACCTTTTAGAAGTGCAGCTATTTAGTATTACCAGCATTAAATTCTTCACCTAGCACATATAAGAATGACTTCCTTCCTGAGACATTAGAGCCTTTTAGTAATCAAAATGCTGAAACAGTATGGCAAAAAATCGGCATATGTCTGTTGCGGCGAGCCTTTCTCTCGGGGACCCGGCTCTTCTCCGGAGCTCTCTTGTCATCCCTCTCCTCAGGCGTCCTCATCTCTTCTCTTCTGCCTCTGGGAGCATGCCTTTTATTTTGCCCTTCAGCCCCGCCCATTTCTGGCTGGGGCAGGCCCTAATTATTGGGCACAGCTGGGCCTAAGCTCCCGGTTCATTATCGGCAACACCTGGTGACTTGTGGTTCTCACTACATTTCCCCCCTTTTTGTTGTTTGTTGAAAAATAGACTTCATTTTTTCAATAATTTACAATTAATTACAATATTTTCATTATTTTTCAACATTTTTAACATTTTCAATAATTTAACATTTCATTATTCTTCCATTACTTTTTTAAACATTTCATTATTTTTCAACATTTTTTCACCTATTTTTTGAGGAGGGAAAATTCGGGCTCTTTAGCCTCTGTTAGCAGGAGATGAGGTCTTAAAACACCAGCTCAGTTTTCGCTGGTACTCGCCACCTCGGGATGCCTGGCCATGCAGAGGCTTCTCCGAGCATTCAGCGCACCAGTCTTATCGCGTGTCCCTAGGGCCCCGTTTCAGGACCGCACTATCGCGTGTCCATGGGGGATACGTTTCAGGACCGCACTATCGCGTGTCCCGGGGAGGCTCCGTTTCAGGACTGCATCGCATGTCCCTGGGAGACTCCGTTTCAGGACCGCACTGACTTGATGCGCACTCAGAGCTCTGCTTCAGCTTCAGCATTCCTCGGGCTTGAGTTCCGCGCGCCAACTCGCTGCGCCTTTCGAGCCTCATTCTTCTCTCCTGCCTGGTTCGCCATTCCGGGCTGTTGTATCTTGCCGTGCTGGGCTTTTACTCCGAGCTCTTCACGCCGCCTACAGCATTTAAGCCTGGCCTTGTGGAGCTTCACCCGTGGTTGCGTATTTGGAGCTCTTTCTAGAGCGTCCCGCACCAACGTAGTGGCTCCATCTGACGTGGTTGCGTATTTCGAAGCTCTTTATATCGCCTTCCGCATTTAAGCCAGGCTTTGTAGAGCTTCCCGCAACCAACGTGGTCGTGTAGAGCTTCTTATATTACCTCAGCGTTCACGGCTGCTGTTGTTGCCTGCATTCTCCACCAGTTGTTGCGGCGAACCTTTCTCTGGGGGACACGGCTCTTCTCTGGAGCTCTCTTGTTGTTGCGGCGAGCCTTTCTCTCGGGGACCCGGCTCTTCTCCGGAGCTCTCTTGTCATCCCTCTCCTCAGGCGTCTTCATCTCTTCTCTTCTGCTTCTGGGAGCATGCCTTTTATTTTGCCCTTCAGCCCCGCCCATTTCCGGCTGGGGCAGGCCCTAATTATTGGGCACAGCTGGGCCTAAGCTCCCGGTTCATTATCGGCAACACCTGGTGACTTGTGGCTCTCACTACATATGTGTAATGGCAGGATTGGTTGTTTTTTGTTGTTTGTCTGTCTGTTTTGTGTATTTTTTTTCCAGTAGAACTTATGTGCTATTCTGTTACATGGAGGGATTTGTAAGCTATAGAGACTTACAGTTCTGAGGTCAAGAGGTGCTTCTGCCCCTACTTGTCAGGCGATGAATTTACAACTCCGGACACTCTTCAGTAACCACAGATTTTCCCACTCGGCTACTTGAGGGTGCATTGTGTGTTGCAGCTGACATCTATCAAAAAACATTTGGCTTTTCTAAATCACTTCTTTCCCTTGCAACTGCTGTTATTCATATTAATATTCAGAACATCCATTTTGGACAAGTGAGACTAAAACATCTAGAGAAATTCATTATCAGGTAAGATTTATGAGGTACATAGATTTTCTGCTTAACACCTCAAAAGTTCCAAGACCTACTTGACCTACAAAAACACTTCCCTCCCAGATATGTCTTCACCTTTTAAATTAGAAGTTTTCAGGGTATTTACAGCCTGAAGTTAACCCTCAGATAATTAAAAAAAAAATAAAAATTCAAAACTACAGAACCTGCATTCTGTAGTTCCATCATCTAATATGGAAAAAAGAGAGTTTCTCTGTTTTGAAATATATGCCAAGTATTACCTTCGTGTCACCTTCAGGTTTTCCATCATGAAATGATTTCAATGTCCTCTCCTCGAAACAGTGTTGCAAGATGAAGTTGGAGCCATACTGTCACTATTTACTGTACAACTAGAAGTCCACTTTGAGCCTGAATAGCTGTCAGATTTAAATAAAAAATATTATCATGATGAGTTGGGTTGTTTTTTTCCCTAAATTGCCTCCAATCTTTTTGAGGTTGGTCCTTCATTAAAAAAGATGCTATAAAATCTGTATTATAAAAAGATTCATGATCCCTATAAACCAGAAAATGAAAGAAAAAACTCATACAAATGCATCTTTTCTTGTCCCTGTTGTCATCATTATGAAATTAACGTTTACATTTCAGATTTTCCTTTCATCAGTAAAGGCACTGCAGCAGAACAGATGAATGCCAGACATACCATACTTTCTGTCTGCATTTTTTATTCATGTATTAGAAAGAAGAATTCAGCAAATCAGGAAGTTTAATTATATTTAATAATATTCTTGAAGGGAATGAGGATATGATGAATACAAGGTTCAGGTTTTTTGTAGTAAATCATATCTTTCCACAAGACAATGAGATCCTTATTTCTTGAGGCAACATAGAAAGACAAGAAACACTGTGACTGTGTTCTCTCTCTTCTTTCTATGGCCTGCAGGAAGGCACTCACTGCCTCTACTGCTGTATCCACAATGGTGTGTGACAGGTGACGGCTATACCTCAGAAGGGGAAAACCCTCTATTGGTGCTCTCAGGTGAGTCCAATGAGCTGATAAGGGAGCACAGCCCAGCACTGCCAAGAGGGATATAAAGGGCTGCCAAGGGTTGCCCTACCTTCTGCTGGTGGCCTAAGGTGAGGCCAATCAGCTGAGTAGGGGGCAGCACTCACCACTGCCAAGAGGGATATAAAGAGCTGCGCCACCTTCTTCTGAAAAGAAAGAAGAGCTTCCCTGCATTCTGCTGGTGGTCTCAGGTTAGGCCAAGGAGTTGAAAAGGGAGCAGCACCCAGCACTGCCAAGAGGGATACAAAGAGCTGCGCCACCTTCTTCTGGTGGCCTCAGGTAAGGCCAATAAGCTGATAAGGGGGCAGCACCCTGCATTGCAGAGATATAAAGGGCTTTGAAGAGCTGCCCCACCTTCTGCTGGTGGCCTCAGGTGAGGCAAATCAGCTGATAAGGGGGAAGCACCCAGCACTACCTACAGAGAGATGAAGAGCTGCCCTACCTTCTTCTGATGGCCTCAGGTGAGGCCAATCAGCTGATAAGGGCATGGCACCCAGTACTGCCCTGAGGGATATAAAGATCTGCCCACTTTCTGGGCAGGTCTTCTAGCACCTTCTCCTAGTTGCCTCAGGGGAGGCCAATCAGCTTATAAGGGGGTGGCACCCAGTGCTGCCAAGAGGGATATAAAGGACTGGAAAGAGTTGCCCCACCTTCTACTGGTGGTCTCAGGTGAGGTCAGTCATCTGAAAAAATGACTCAAAAGATATAAAGATATAAAGAGCTGTGCCACCTTCTTCTGATGGCCTCAGATAAGGTCAATATGCTTATAAGGGAGCGTCACCCAGCACTGCCCTAGAGGGATATAAAAGGGTTCAAAGAGCTGCAAAGAGCTGCACTACCTTCTGCTTGTGATTTCAGGTGATGCCAATCAGCTGAGAAGAGGGTGGCACCAAGCACTTCCAGGAGGGATATATATGGCTTCGAAGAGCTGCCCCACCTTCTGGCCTCAGGTGAGGCCAATCAGCTGATAAGAGGGCAGCACCAAGCCCTGCAAAGAGGGATATAAAAGGCTTCGAAGAGGTACAAAAAGCTTCACTACCTTCTGCTGGTGGTCTCAGGTGAGGCCAATCAGCTGATAAGGGGGGGGCACCCAGAGCTGCTGAGAGAGATATAAAGAGCTACCCACCTTCTGCTAGTAGCCTCAGGTGAGGCCAAAGAGCTGGTAAGGGAGCAGCACCCAGCACTGCTGACCGGGATATAAAGAGCTGCGAAGATCTGCCCCACCTTCTGCTGGTGGTCTCAGGTGAGGCCAATCAGATAATAAGGCAGTGGTACCAAGCCCTGCCGAGAGGAATAGAAAGGGATATGAAGAGCTTTCCCACCTTCTGGTGGCCTCAGGTGAGGCAAATCAGGTCATAAGGTAGCGGCACCCAGCACTGCTGCGAGGGATACAAAGAGCTGCCCTACCTTCTGCTGGCAGCCGCAGGTTAGGCCAAGGAGTTGAAAAGGGAGTGGCATCCAGCACTGCCATGAGGGATATAAAGGGCTGTGCAGAGCTGCCCCAACTTCTGCTGGTGGTGTCAGGTGAGGCCAATCAGCTAATATGGGGGAGACACCCAGCACTGCCGAGAGGGATATAAAGGACTGCCCAGCCTTCTGCTGGTAGCCTCAGGTAAAGCCAATAAGCTGATAAGGGAGCAGAACCCAGCACTGCGGAGAGGGATAGAAAAGGCTTCAAAGAGATGAAAATAGCTGCACTACATTCTGCTGGTGGTCTCAGGTGAAGCCAGTCAGCTGATATGGGGGTGGCACCCAGCACTGCCAGGAGGGATATATATGGCTCTAAAGAGCTGCCCCACTTTCTGCTTCTGGCCTCAGGTGAGGCCAATCAACTGATAAGAGGGTAGCACCCAGCACTGCCGAGAGGGATATAAAGAGCTGCCCCACCTTCTGCTGGTAGCTGCAGGTTAGGCCAAGGAGTTGAAAAGGGAGAGGCACCCAGCACTGCCACGAGGGATATAAAGGGCTGTGAAGAGCTGCCCCACCTCCTGCTGGTGGTCTCAGGAGAGGCCAATAAGATGATATGGGGGGTGGCACCCAGTACTGCTGAGAGGGAAATAAAGAGGTGGGAGTAGTGTCAGGGACCCTGAGCTCAGTGAACAGGAGCAGGCAAAGAGGAATGTGGCACAGCAGTTAGCAAGGCAGTTTTACACAGGTAGGGAAGCAGGAGGGGCACAGCCACCTCCCAGCTCTCTTGAAGTAGCAATGGTCTCCAAAAAAGCAAAACCTGTTGCTGTTAAGACGCAGGGTGCGTTTACACAGAATGAAGCCCTTAAGAGGGACAGCAAGAGGGATGTAGCTGTTCAGGCCTCTGGCTGTGTAGAGTGTCTAAGCCTCATGTTAGCACCAGAGGACAGTGTGAGTGGGGTCTGTGTGTGATGCGAGCAGGTGAATGACTTGCTATGCCTGGTGGCAGAGCTCAAGGAGAGGTAGAGAGACTCCTCAGGTGCCCTTAGAGAACAGACATGAGGCCTGGACTCAGAGAATCAAGAAGAGGACAGACAAGAGGAAGATCTGTCTGGAAGGTCTCCTGTTTGCCCCCCACCTACCAGATGGGTTACAACTACAGCTACAGAGAAAAAGAAAGAAGGGTAGTTGTAGCTGGTGACTCCCTTCTGAGGGAAACTGAGGGCCCTATATGTCGATTGGACCCATCCCACAGGGAGGTCTGCTGTTTTCCTGGGGCCCGGGTGAGGGATATTAGTAGGAGACTCCCCCAGCTAATTTGGCCCTCTATTATTATCCACTGTTAGTAGTCCAGGCTGGCAGTGATGACATTAATTTAAGAAGTACTAAGACAATTAAAAAGGACTTCAGGGCACTGGGTCGTTTAGTTGGTGGGTCAGGAGCACAGGTGGTGTTTGCCTCAGTTCCTGCAGTAGCACAGATGAATGAGGATGGGAGTAGGAAAACCTATCATATCAATAGGTTTGAAGGGGGATGGGGTCAAAACTGGGCTCTCCAGAAAGGAGCCCAAGGGTGGACAGCCCAAGTGAAGCCAAATGAAATCAGCAGCCCAGCTGAAGTGCATGTACACCAATGCATGCAGCATGGGCAACAAACAGGAGGAGCTGTAAGCCATCGTGCAGAAGGAAAGCTATGATGTAGTTGCTATAATGGAAACGTGGTGGGATGACTCCCATGACTGGAGTGCTGCCATGGGTGGCTACAGGCTCTTCAGAAGGGACAGGCAGGGTAGGAGAGGTGGAGGGGTGGAGGGGTAGCTCTATATGTTAGAGAGTCTCTTGACTCTGTAGAAGTTGAAGTCAGTAATGATAAGGTTTTGTGCCTGTGGATCAGAATCAGGGGGAAGGCCAACAAGGCTGATATCCTGGTGGGAGTCTGTTACAGACCACCCAATCAGGATGATGAGGGTGATGAATTATTCTACAAGCAACTGGTGGATGTTTCAAAATTGTCAGCCCTTGTTCTCGTGGGTGACTTTAACCTGCCAGACATCTGCTGGGAACTCCACACAGCAGAGAGGAGGCAGTCTAGGAAATTCATGAAGTGTATAGAGGATAATTTCCTGCTCCAGCTGGTAAAAGGAGCCCCTCTAGACCTCCTGTTCACAAACAGAGAGGGGCTGGTGAGAGAGGTAGTGGTCGGTGGACATCGGGGACACGGTGATCTCAAAATAATAGAGTTTTCAATACTCAGGGATGCAAGGAGGGCAATCAATAAAACCTCTACATTGGACTTCCAGAGGGCAGATTTTGGCCTATTCAGAAGACTGATTCAGAGTGTACCCTGGGAAACAGCCCTTGAAAACAAAGGGGTCCAGGAGGGATGGACGTACTTCAAGAAGCAAGTTTTGAAAGCACAGGAGCAGGCTGTCCCGGTGTGCCAAAAGGAGAGCTGGCAGGGAAGACGACTGGTCTGGCTGAACAGGGAGATTTTGAAAGAAATTAGGGTAAAGAAGAGAGCCTACCAATTATGGAAAAAAGGGCTAACTACTCAAGAAGAATTTAGGAATATAGTTAGGTTGTGTAGAAAGAAAATTAGAGACAAAGGCACAACTTGAACTGAACCTCACCACCTCTGTGAAGGATAACAAAAAGTCCTACAGATAAATCAATAGCAAAAGGAGGGGCAGGGAGAACATCCATTCTCTACTGGACATGGGTGGGAATATAGTTATCAAAGATGAAGAAAAGGCTGAGGTATTTAACACCTTCCTTGCCTCAGTTTTCAACAGTAAGACAGGTTGTCCTGAGGACAGCTGGCTTCTGGAGCTTGTAGAAAGAAACAAGAATCTGAACAGCCCCCCTGCAATCCAGTAGGAAACAGTCAGTGACCCACTGAGCTGCTTGGATCCCCACAAGTCTATGGGACCAGATGGGATCCACCCAAGGGTGATGAGGGAGCTGGCAGAAGAGCTCGCCAAGCCTCTCTCTATCATCTACCAACAGTCCTGGCTCACCAGGGACATCCCAGATGATTGGAAGCTGGCGAATGTCACACCAATTCACAAAAAGGGCCGAAAGGAGGACCCGGGAAACTACAGGCCCATCAGCCTGACCTCACTGCCTGGCAAGGTTATGGAGCAGATCATCCTGGGGGCAATCACACAGCACCTACAGGATGGACAAGGGATCAGACCCAGCCAGCACGGGTTTAGGAAGGGCAGGTCCTGTCTGACCAACCTGATCTCCTTTTACGATCAGGTGACCCGCCTGGTGGATGAGGGGAAGGCTGTGGATGTGGTCTACCTGGACTCCAGCAAAGCCTTTGACACCATCTCCCACAGCATTCTCCTGAAAAAGCTGTCAGCCCACACCATGGACAGGGGCACCCTGTGCTGGGTTAGGAACTGGCTGGAGGGCTGGGCCCAGAGAGTGGTGCTGAACGGTGCCGCATCCAGTTGGTGGCCGGTCACTAGTGGTGTCCCCCAGGGATCAGTGTTGGGCCCACTGTTTAATATCTTTATAGATGATTTAGATAAGGGGATTGAGTTCATCATCAGCAAATTTGCAGATGACACTAAGCTGGGGGGGAGTGTGGATCAGCTGGAAGGCAGCAGGGCTCTGCAGAGGGACCTGGACAGACTGGAGAGTTGGGCTGATTCCAGTGGGATGAGGTTCAACAAGGCCAAGTGCCGGGTCCTGCACTTTAGCCACAACAACCCCATGCAGTGCTACAGGCTGGGCACAGAGTGGCTGAGAGAAGCCAGACAGAAAGGGACCTGGGAGTCTGGATTGACAGGAAGCTGAACATGAGCCAGCAGTGTGCCCAGGTGGCCAAGAAGGCCAATGGCATCCTGGCCTGTATCAGGAACAGCGTGGCCAGCAGATCCAAGGAAGTGATTCTGCCCCTGTACTCAGTGCTGGTGAGGCCACACCTCGAGTCCTGTGTCCAGTTCTGGGCCCCTCAGTTCAGGAAGGAGATTGAGGTCCCGGAGTGGGTCCAAAGGAGGGCAACTAGGCTGGTGAAGGGATCCAGCACAAGTCCTATGAGGAGAGGCTGAGGGAGCTGGGGCTGTTCAGCCTGGAGGAGGCTCAGAGGAGACCTCATCACTCTCTACAACTCCCTGAAAGGAGGGTGTAGCCAGGGGGGCGTCAGTCTCTTTTCCCAGGCAACTGTCAGCAAGACAAGAGGGCACGGTCTCAAATTGTGCCAGGGGAGGTTTACGTTGGATATTAGAAAGAATTTCTTTACAGAGAGGGTGATCAGACATTGGAATGGGCTGCCCAGGGAAGTAGTGGATTCTCTGTCTCTGGAGATACTTAAAAAGAGACTGGATGTGGCACTCAGTGCCATGGTCTAGTAACCATGGCAGTAGTGGAGCAAGGGTTGGACTTGATGATCTCTGAGTTCCCTTCCAACCCAGCCAATTGGTTCTATGAATCTATGAAATAACTCTGTTTTTCTTTTTAGACCCATATGCACAGAAGTGCTTATTTCCCTCAGCAACTTTGCTTAGATGTTTCTGATCTAAGACCATTCTTCCAAATGACAGTTAAAAAACACTCAATTTGCAATAAACTAAATTTTTCCACTGAGCATCTAAAGCTGTATCCCTTGAGCATCCCAATATTTGAAGGGAGAAGGGAATAAAACCAGGCCCACTTCAGACCAGCCTAAGGGTGGCATGGAGATGCTAAGGGTGAAACTGATAGCGCAGCTGAAGTGCATCTACACCAATGCATGCAGCATGGGCAATAAACAGGAGGAGCTTGAAGGCATCGTGTGGCAGGACAGCTAGGATCTAGTTGTCATCACAGCAACATGATGGGATAACTCTCATGTCTGGAATACTGCAACAGGTGGCTATAAGCTCTTCAGGAAGGATAGACAGAGAAGAAGAGGGTGGTGGGGTGGCTCTGTATGTTAAGGAGTATTTTCATTGCATGGAGTTTAACAGTGATAATAATAAGGCTGAGTGTCTGTGGGTAAGGATGAGCGAGAAAGGAAATAAGGAGCATGTAGAATCATAGAATGGTTAGGGTTGGATAGGACCTTAAAGATCATCAAGATCCAACCCCCTGCATGGGCAGGGACACCTCCCACTAGACCAGGTTGCACAAGGCCTCATCCAGCCTGACCTTAAGCACTTCCAGGGATGGGGTATCAACAACCTCTCTAGACAACCTATTCCAGTGTCCAACTACCCTTATGGTAAAGAATTTTTTCCTAATATCTAACCTAAATCTACCCTCTTTCAGTTTAAAATCATTACCCCTTGTCCTGTCACCATCCTCTCAGGTGAAAAGCCCCTCCCCAGGCCCCTTCATGTACTGGAAAGCTGCCATAAGGCCTCCCCAGAGCCTTCTCTCCTCCAGGCTGAATCACCCCAACCTCTCAGAGTCTGCATAGCAGAGGTGCTCCAGCCCTTTGACCATCTTTGTGGCCCTTCTCTGAACCCTCTCCAACAGGTTTGTGTCCCTCCCATGCTGCGGGCTCCATGTTGTACACAGTACTCCAGTTGAGGTCTCACGAGAGCGGAGTTGAGGGGCAGAATCACCTCCCTCTCCCTGCTGGCCATACTTCTTTTGGTGCAGCCCAGGATGCAGTTGGCCTTCTGGGCTGCGAGCACACATGGGCAGATCACGTTGAGCTTCTTATCTACTACCACCCCTGAGTCCCTTTCCTCAGGGCAGCTCTCTGTCCATTCTGCCCCCAGGCTGTAATTGTGCCTGGGGCTGAGCCAACCCAGGTGCAGGACCCTGCTCTTGGCCATATTGAACTTCATCAGGCTGGCAGGGGACAACTTCTCCAGCCTGTCAAGGTGCCTCTGGACGCTCTGCCTTCCCTCTAAGGTGCCACCCACACCACACCACCTGGAATTGTCAGCAAACCTGCTGAGGACACACTCTGTCCCACTGCCCATGTCTGCAACAAAGATGTTAAATAGCACTGGTCCCAACACTGACCCCTGAGGAACACCACTCGCCATCACTTGCCTCCATCTGGACACTGAACCATTGACCACAACCCTATGGGTGCAGCCATACAACCAATTGCTTATGCACTGAGTGGTCCATCTGTCAAATCCATATCTTGTCAGTTTGGAGACCAGGATATTGTGGTAGGACAGTGTCAAATGCCTTGCGCAAATCCAGGTAGATGATGTGTTCTGCCACTATCCACCATCTCTGTAGCCTTATTGTTGACACCAGTAATGTCACTCAGACGTATGACATCCCCAAAGGTTTACCACTTTTTGGCACCTCTGTAACCAATTACACCAAAAGAAGCTGAGTTTAAACGGCTATCCGTTGATAATATTAGCATTTTAAAATCACTTTGTGAGGTGTAATCTGAGGAGAACCTGAGTGACCACAAATCGAGCCTCGAATGTCTTATAACGTAAGGAGACCATGTAAACTTCCCGTCCTCTCACTGAAGCACGGTAGCTTTCACTCAAAAAGACACTACTAATGGCAAAATGGATTTAAAAAAAAAAAAAAAGTAAAAGTAATAAAAAACTCTTCAATCACTCAACATACAGATGTAACTAATTGATTTGAGGGTTGGCAGAGGAGTGTCATGTCAGCTAGTTTGATGTAGTAATTAATACAATAATCCTTCTTTGTTACTATTTTAATAGGGTAAACACCCTGTTAAAATAAACTGAAACAGTTGTTTCTGGCCAAAAGCTTGCAGTTGTGGTGAGCAGCATAATAACCTCACAATGTAAAACTTGCAGAGGAAAGAATGAATTACATTAATCCACAAAGATTCTTACTTTTGAAGTTCTACATCCTACACACCTTGTTTAAGTTGTTTTACCTAAAATGCATGAGTACTACTTTGGACGGAAATCTTTGCATACTGCCTGAAACCTTACAAAAAATTTTATAAAAATGTTTACTTTTTATACAAACCTCTCTGGCTTTTTTGAGAGGTGCCATGTGACAAAAAGATTTTGAATCCTTTCTCAGTTGCTGCTTTTCCCACCAACACCTCAAGCATCAATAACCTAAATCACAATTTGCCAGATTCCCACAATACATTGATCCAAAAATTAACCACATCATTGGAAATGCATGAGTAAATTTTGCAACGAATAATGTAGTTTTCAAGATGGTGAGTGCAGAGTGTGTTATAGTGGGACAGATTTAAGGTGCATTCACACCATATTCATGTCATCCAGCATAAGGTATTCAGGGTGTCATGAGAGAAATATTCTCTGTTTGTGGAAGTTTTACTTTATTATTCATTCTCAATGAAAATAGATTTCTGATTACTGATTAGGGTACTGAGGAAAACAAAGCACCAACAACTAAAAATTCAAGTAAACAATTTTACTCCTCATTCCCAATGTTCAGCTTATCAAATTACTTACCACATACAAACACACACTCCTAGCTCTCCCTCAGCACAGCGTATCTGATTTCCCAGGCATGTAGCACTTGGTCTGTCCCAATCCCTTCAGTGAGGCAACTGGTTTCCATCTGCCATGCCAGGTGTATTGGGTTTTTTTGACTTCTGCATGATTTTTGCTGGTTTCCCCCTGCTTCTTTTTCTCTTACTTGGGTCATCTTTGGCCACAGTCCCTCAAGAGTGTCTCTTTTAAGGCAGAGTGAGCTTCCTCCCAAGAGCCCCATCCTCTCCAACTACCTTCTCCACAGCATGTCCAGCTCCATGTTTCCGAAAGCATCACTTGTAACTAAAGACTGCCACTTGCTTGCTTGGATTTCTGACTCAGGTGCCACCTCAGATGGGCAGAAGTTTTGGCAGGTATTGGGGTGTTTTCATGTGTTTTAGAGATGGCTGTGCTTGGCAGTTGAGTCTTCATGTCATACCTCCTTCCACAATGCTGATCCCTTGCTACCAAACCCCTGCCATTTTATGCCATTATTATGCACAGGGTCCCTCTGCAGGCTGTGCTCTGTCCCCATTAGAGAGATCTCTATGATGCTCCTTTAATTTATTTCAGGATTAGTATTTTAAGATTTAAAGCTTCAGAAAGCTGAAGACTGCCCCAGCTGTACAGAAGAGAGACACTTTATTCACAGCACATGGCTTTGTGTGATCTTCATAACCTCTGGAGCTTTCCTTCAACTGAGCATTTGCTTGTCAGATTTTCAGTCTGTCATTTTTATAATGGTTGATAGCAGAAATAAGACAAACCACAGAGGAAGTAGCCGAAATACAGAATGTATATACATGTATATATTAAAAACATTATATATATAAAAAGTCAAAATCTTGCAATTGATGACAACTCTTTCAGTTCCCTTGTTGTCCCCTTGTTGTTTTCATTATTTGGTTGGAATTCTTTATTCACAGAAAATATGGAAAAAAAAAAAAAAAAAAAAGTGTAAAAACAGAACTAGATGGCAATTTCAGGTGTGTAAGGGACAGGAGAGGACAGTGAAAAATGTCAGCTTTGAAACAGGAAAGAGAATAAAAAAAATAGAACACCAGTGCAAACATCCTTCTCTTGGCTTTGGGTGGCATTGCAGGAAGAGTGGGGTGCCAGCCCACTGAAGGCACTGTGCTTTTCAGCACCCTTCCCCAGATTAATGGGTAATATATGGAAAAATGACAGTAAAAGGACAGCCATTACGTGAATCAGGTACGAGTCCCGCGCTGCTGCTAGCCTGGTGTTCCTACCGCACTGCTCCCTGTTCCTGCAAAAATAAAGTACTGCCCCTCTTCTCCCTTGTGCAGGGACCAGTTACGTGCAGCCCCAGTTGGCTTTCAAGATCAGCGGCTTTGCATAGCGACCGGCAACGGGGGCTGACACCAGCACCGCCCATCACCTGCTCCTGCACGGAGTCAAGTGCCGAGCCGGGACAGCCGGGACCGCACCATAAGCCCGGCGGCCGCATGAGCTTCCCGGGCGGGCCACAGGGAGGCACGGCCGGACCGGGAACACACCGCGCCGAGCTGAGAGGAACGGAGACAAGACGGGTCGAGATCAGCCGAGCCGAGCCGTACCAAATCAGGCCGTGACACAGCAAATCAGGCTGGGCGTGGCAGATCCGGATCCGACCGGGCTGTATCAGTGCTGCCAAATCAGGCCGTGCTGGGCCAAATCAGACTGGGCCTGGCTGAGCCAGGTCAGGCCAGTGCAAGCCAAGCTGAGCCATGCTGTGCTGAGCTGAGACATGCCAAGCCGAGTTGAGCCATAGTGTGCTGAGCCGAACAGAACTGTTTCACGCTGATCCAGGACATACTGGGCCAAACCAGCCCAGGCTGACTCAGGCTGGGCCAAGCCAGTTCAGGTCTTGCTGGACCAACTGGTGATGTGCTCTGCCATTCTGTCCTGCCCCGCACTGTACTGAGGTGCGCTGTGCCTTGGCTGGCCGTGCTAGGCCAAAGCCGGCTGGGCTGACCCAGGCCAGGCTGAGCCAGTTCAGGCTTGACCAAACCAACGCTTCATGTGCTCTGCTGTTCCATCCTGCACTGTGCTGGGCCAAGACAGGCCATGCCCAGCCGGACCCACCTGAGCTGAGTGAAGTCAGGCTGTGCCAGCTGAGCCAGATCAGGCTGGGCCTGACTAAGCCAGGTCAAACAGAACCAGGATGAGCTGTGCTGTGCTGAGATGTGCCAAGCTAAGCCAGGCCAGGTGGTGCTGAATCAGGCCAAGCCACATAACCACTGCATCCTGTTATGCCCAGCAACACTTGGCCTGCCGTGCTGAGACACTCTCAGCCAGTCCTGGTTATCATGGTTTTGGCCCTGTCACCACAAGCGGGTACTGGTGCAGTCAATGGGCCCAAGGGGACATCCCATCTTCAACAGCCACAGCCTGACCTACAGCTCCAGCAGTGCGGTGATGCATGGCCCACCTGGCCACGCTAACATCTGCTGGAGACCTGGCAAAACTTGGGGCACTACAGGTTTTGTCCTTGGCCACCTGCTTGCTTGACCTAGGTGGGATTGGGGTGTGTGACCACCAGGGACAGGGATGGCAGCAGGTGAGGGAGAAAGCGAGCAGGGTCTTGCAGTGCTCACAGTCACTGTCAGCCTGTGAAGGTTTGGCAATTTGCCACATTTCCCTTTGCAGTGTCCTCGAGAAAGATGGAGCCTTCCCTTCCCCTCCCCCTATATAAACATAAAATTGGCTCTTTTCACATTGCTGTAGTTGATGGGGATTTGTCACAAAACTCTTGTAACCATTAATGTAAACCTGATTTTGCAGGTAAAACCTGGTTGTGAACCTGGTTGACAACCCTGATTGTCTTCACACAAGCAAAGTGCGTGTAGCCAATGGCAGGAGTGCTTGCATGTTGCTGTGTCCTCACTGTCCCCTTGCACACCCATATGCCAATGTCTCAGCCAGTTTTGGGCTCTGCAGTCTAAAGGGATGTTTCCTCCCTATTCTGCTGCCCCAAAAATGTGTGAACATGGAGAACACTTGCTGTCTGCAAAGCAGACCTCACTCAGGCAAGCAGAGAGGTATTTTTTCGCCTCAAAATCTCTTGAACTTGTTCTCCTAGTAGGCCGCAGTTCTGTGTATATTTATGTGCATATGGGGGTAAGGCATGGAGAGCAGGATGGAGAGTCTGTATGCGTATGTATGCATCTGCAGGACAAGGAGGACAAGGGTCTTGCATGGTCCTCTCCTTTTATTACAGGTGAAGCTGTGGCAGAAGGGGCCCCTTTTTCAGATCAGGAAGGTTTATACTGAGAATCAGAGAGCAAATGTACAAACAAGGAATTAACACAGAGAGGACCCTGTGCCAACTATAATAATCAGTGTGACCAACAGTGAACACCAAGAATTGTTCCATTATATCATGAGACATTACATCGTGCTTGCAAAAAAAAAAAAGTCTTTGATGATATACAAAGAATTAGCAAGTACATTTCAGGGAATCCTCCTTTATTTCTTCAAGGGTTTCAACACATGTTAATTATCTTAGACATAATTTAACTTTCTTGGCAGTTAGATTGAACTTACTGGCATGAATTTTACACATATGCCATTTAAATTTGGAGGAAAAGAAGGTGCATGAATTATTTTAAAGGTTGCTCATTTATAGTTTCTTGGAGGACCTAAAAATCGAGACTTTCCAATAATTTCACCATGTATTCCTGAATTTTGCCCAATGTGACATGGTTTCAATAAACAGCAGATATTAACAAAGCTTTGTTTGCTTTTAGTCTCATAGTATGTACAGAGTAGTATCTCTGTGCAAAGTATTGTGATGTTGACCAAAAGTCACCAAATTGGTCAGGCATGATTTGCCCTTAGTGAAGTCATGTTGGCTGTCACCAGTCACCTCCTTATTTTCCACGTGCCTCAGCAGATTTTCAAGGAAGACCTGTGCCATGATCTTGCTGGGCAGAGGTGAGACAGACCAGCTTGCAGTTTCCCAGGTCTTCTTTTCCCCCCTTTTTAAAAATAGGGGCTATGTTACCTTTTTTTTTTCTCATCAGTGGGAACCTCACCAGACCACCATGACCTCTCAAATATGATAGACAGAGGCTTAGCCACTGCATCCACCAGCTCTATCAGGTCCCATAGACTTGTGCAGTTTCAGGTTCTTTAGATGATCATGAACCTCTTCTCCTACAGTGGGAGGAAATTCATTCTCACAGTCCCTGCTTTCATCTGCTGTGGCCTTTCCAATGAGGCTGGAGCACTTGCCAGAGAAGACTGATGGAAAGAAGTCATTGAGAACCTCAGCCTTCTCAATACGCTGTGAAGCTAGGTCTCCTGTTTCCTTTAGAAGAGGGCCTACATTTTCCTTGGTTGTCTTTTTATCCTCAACATACTTATAGAAGCTTTTCTTATTGCACTTTACATCCCTGGTGAGATTTAATTCTAACTGGGATTTGGCTCTCCTAAATTGATCTCTATGTGATCCTTAAATATTATCCTTAAATATCAGCCAACTTTCATGGGCCCCTCTTCCCTACAGGATTTTATCCCATGACACTTTTATGAGCATTTCCTTGAAAAGACTGAAATCTGCCCTTCTAAAATCAAGGACATTAAGCTTACTGTGAGCCCTCCCAGCTGACTTAAGGATTTCAAACCCTACCTTTTCATGGTCACTACAACCAAGGCTTCCCTTGAGCTTAGCATCCCTCACCAGCCAGTCCTTGTTGGTGAGAACAGGATCCAGTATAGAACAAGATCCTTGCTGGTTCCTTGATTACTTAGAAAAGGAAGATGTCATCTAGGCACTGTAGAAACCTCCCAGATTGTGCTTTGCAGTTTTTCCTCCAACAGATATCAGGGTGGTTGAAGTCTCCCATGAGTACCATGGACTGTGACTGTGAAGCTGCTCCTAGCTGTCTGTAGAGTGCCTCATCTATACTATCCTCCTGGTCATGTGGTCTGTAGCTGACCTCCACTGTAATATAATCTGTACTTGTCTTCCCTTTAATCTGAACCTGTAACTTCTCTATTGGCTCCTCATGTGTCCCCAGGGAGAGGTCCATGCACTCCAGCTGGTCTTTGACATAGAAGGCAACACCCCCACCTCGTCTCCACTGCCCACCCTTTCTGAAGAGTTTATAGCCCTCCATGCTGATGCTTCAGTTATAGGTGCTGAACCTATATCTGGTGAAACCACCAGGCTTCAGCGAGGCCAGTAAGATCATAACCCGGCAGGCAAGCACACATCTCTGGCTCTGCCTGTTTCTCATGCTGCATGCATTTGTATAGAGGCATTTTAGGTGTGCTTCCAGTGAAGTTTATGAACTAGCTGGAGTGCCTGGGCTTCCCCTGCTGACCTTTGCCCCTTCTGCAGGCTCAGAGCATCATTACTGATGTCATCATCACACCAAAACTAATCTGCATGGGATGAATTGAGGATCCCTCCCCCAGCCACATCAGTTTAAAGCCCTCTTCACCACCTTGGCTAGCTTATATCTGAGGATGTTCTTCCCTTTTTCTGATAGACGAATCTCATCAGCCCCCAGATGACCAGATCTATCAAAGCTGGTGCCATGGTCCAGATAGCCAAACCCCTGCTTGTAGCACCAGTCATGTAGACAGCTATTGATTTGCTGGATCTGGTTGGCCCTATGTATCCTCTTCCCTCTGACCAGTAGGGTTGATGAAAATACTGCCTGAACTCCAGAGTTCTGAACTGCTACTCCCAGAGCCCAGTAATCCTTTTTAATATTTTTAGCACTGCTGATGGCTGCATCTTGTGGAACCCACACGGAACACCAAGAGCAGGTAATAGTTGGGTGAGCAAGGCTAGGAAGCCTCTCAGTGACATCCCTGATGCAAGCACCTATTAGACAGCACACCTCTCTAGAGATCTGGTCTGGTCTGCAAATGGGTGCCTCTGTGCCCCTGAGATGAGAATCCCCTACTACTATCACCTGGTGATTTTTCTTGGTCGCATTGGTCATTACACTTGGAACAGACCGAACACCTTGTTCTGCTCCAACACCAGTGCAGGATGGTTATTTCCCTCTTGTATTGTTTGCAGAGCAGTGAAATGGCTCTTCAAGGGCATCTCAGACTTTGAGGGAGGTCCCTGCCTCCTTCTTGTTCTCTAGTTGCTTTCCTTACCAACTTCCACCTCTCCACTCCGGTGGCTTCCCTCCTTTCCATGTTCCCTGCTAGGGGAGTATTTGGCTGACTGGGCACAGGTTGTGCATGGTCAGCAGTGAGCTCATGGATACCACTGTCCAGCTCATTTTCTGCCTCCCTAATGCTACGCAGCCTCCTCCCTGTCTCCTGCAGCTCAGCTAAATGCTGCAGGAGATCATTCACCTGCTCACATCTTCTGCAGGCAGCTGCCCCTTACCTCAGGCACAAGAGAACGGTCCAGGCAGCTACCGCAGCCTGGGGTCTGCACAGCAGCCTCGCACCTCCGGGGCTCCCTTTGGGTGGACGCGGCGGCCGCTCCCAAGGTGGAGAGCGCAGATCCCCCGGGCAGAACTGCTGCTCCAGCCTTCCTCCCAGTGGCCACCATTCTGACTTCCGCTTGCCCTCCCTGCTCGCCCTGCCTGCGCCCGCTGCCGCCCCGCGCCCTTCCTGCCGTGCCACGCTCTGCTCGCCCCTCCTGCTCTCGGCGCCCCCGGTGGCTGCCGCTCCACAGAGCCGCTTTCCTGCGAGTGGCGGTGGGATACAGAAAGCTCTACAGCCCTCTGACGAGCTGCCTGCCCCAGAGCTGCACAGCTTGTTCCCGAGTTTTTTTGGTTTTTGTTTTTTGTTTTTTTTTTTTTCCTGAATTTCTATCCCGGTGCGGCCGTGGCTGCACCGGAGCTCCTCGCACCACGGGTGACCGTTGGTAACGGTTACGCCCGGCTGAAACTGCCGCCCCCAGAGCTGCCTCCGCCTCCACAGCCGCTCAGCTGGTGAAACATCAAAGCCATTTACCAAATGTAATTAGTTCGGTGGCAGATGGCTACACTGGGAGTGTTTGGATATATACACTTGGAGTGGTAGCTCTTGCCAGTGTACCTTTGTGAGCAAAATCAAATGTCCAGTGATAATACAGCTTAAAGAAAGTGTCAGCAACTGCTTTAATATTTCTAGTATGTAGACCGGTATTGCCACAGTTGCGAACTATTTAGTAGGAAGCAACAGCTTATTTGGATCAGAAATCAACTTGAGTGAGCAGCTGTGCATATTATCTAGTTAGGAAGGAGATAAACCTATAGTAAGGGAGGCCTAGCAAGAGGGGATAAGGTGGTCAGGTAGCCCAGCACACAAGTGAGCTGTCCCCAGGAGCAGTGGCATCCAGGGAGATGGGCAGTGGCAGTGATGAAGGCAAGCAGAGGAAATCCGCAGCAATGCTTTGGGTGTCTGGTTACTTCCAGGCAGCAGCATTTCCTTCAGGAGAAGTGGCGGAGGTGGTTACTAACAGGAGACGTATACATATGTATATACATACACAGACATTGTTTTATGTATTTTATGCTGCTCACATAAAATATGCCTGCATACCCTAAGCCACACTTAAGCAAACTGCCCACTGGCCTCACCACCCAGGCATCTCCATATCAGGACATAAGGTAGATTCCTGTAGGAAAGCAACTTCAGAGAGCAGCCATTCATGTCCTATCTCAGGGCGTAACGCTGTCCATACGGGGTTAGTGTGAAGCTACCCTACCTGAAGCAGTGGCCATCCAAGTCCCCACAAGCCACATTCTTGCCAGTCTTCTCACCATGCTGAAAATGAAGAAGAATCTAATGAAGGTGACTTGGCCATGGTGTGGCCTGTTTCCATTCCCTTCCCCAGTCATATCTCTGGCCAAAATGTTATTTGGCACCATCCTTAACTATACTGGGTAACCTAATAGAATGGTAAGGCTCAGTCAGGGTACTCTGCTCTGTGTCTCTCTCTAGGCCCACATAATTTACATTTTTGGTCCATTGGTCCTCACCCTTTCACAGTTCTATACCTCCAACAATCATTTGGCTTTCCCCAGAAATGTGTCTTTACACTTCCATCTTGTCTTTCTGCTTGCTTGTTTGTTTGTGTGTCTGTTTTAGGTCATGGGAAGTGACAGGAAGAGTATGCACTTAAACTGGGTAGGGAATGCAATAAATGTGTGTGACGCTGCTCCATAATACTACTTCTGTCTCTAATAGACTTCATGAGACATTTGTGGGTTTGTACTGTAGATTTCTCTCCAAAGGGTCTGGATAATCCTTCTTGAAACTATATATACCTTTACCAGCCACAGCTCTCTTTGTCAGTAAGTTCTTCAGGTCTACAGCCAGCTTCCATCATCTCCTCTGCATCCCTCTGGAATCAGCTCCATGAAGTGTCCCCTATTACCTCAGCTAAGTGAGCATTTGCTCCTTATCTATCTTTTCTGTGGTATGCATCTTTTTATGGACATCCCCCTTAAATTGTTAGGGACAAGGTTAATTTAGTAGTCAAAGTACTTTAAAAGAATGAAAAAGCAAAAGTTCAGGTCTGAAGTACAACATTCAGCAAGTACTTATACACATTCATTTTATAATAAGAAAGTACAAATTGTTCTTTCTTCAGAAAGCAACATTTGGCTCATTAAAACTAAAACAACAAACCTACACGCTGTCTCAAGAAGCTTCTTTATAACTAAAATTTATTTAATAAGAGAGCGTCTTATCCATCTCATTGATTTACTCCCACAGACAAATAAAAAACCCTACAATTATTGGAAAGAAAAAATGAACTCTTAGTCCTGTTTCATAAAATGACCACAATATTTGGATACCCGAAGGATATCTGAGTATTCAGAACATTTGGATACACAAAGGATCCTAACTTTTTGGCATCCAAAATCAGAGACATAAAATTTTCTTTTACTGGAGAAGTCCATACTATTTTTTAGTGGAGATATTCTACTATTGATCAAGTTTGTGCTGGAATAGTAGCTCTGATGTTACTGGTATAAAGATAGATTTGAACCATGGGCAAGGACAAGGTCTCTAAGGCATAAAAATATCTCTAGCAAATAACTTGAACTAATGACAAACTAGGTAACTCAGATTTTACCTCTGAGTTTCCACAAGTGTCATATTCTCCTGAACCATCCAAGTGCTATCTTATGGTTTCAGAGAAGGGAAGAGCCTGGGGCACCTGGTTCCACTGTTAGTGAGAAATATGGGATTTCCTGCAAGAATGATGGAAGCTTCTCAGATATGGATCCTCCACAAGGTCAGAACCAAATTTACAGTCCAAATACTCCAGAACCACCCATTGTTGGTTATTACATTACTGATATGCCAGCAGATCATCAGGTCTGAGAGGAGTTGAAAAGCAATGGTGAGACATCTCTTGCTTCAGCTGACTCCTGACAGATTCGCTATCTCAATCCTTTGCCTTGGGCAGTTGGTAGCTGGTGACGAGTCCTAAACTGAGCAGTGCTGATGAGCACTAGCACACAGTTCACATATGAGAAGAGTTTATGGCAGCAATACTTTTAATCTTGTGTGGCATACAATATTTGGCCACCCTATTTGGTCTGGAGGCAGTCCTTACACAGAATCAACACCTTTGTCTTAGAGGGCAAAATTAGGCTGTCTGTACTGCTTGTCAGCATTGCTTTTCCATGGGTGAAGCTGAAGATAATGATCATAAGAAAGCAGTGACATGCTCTTCATCTCCTCAGTAAAAACTTCAGGATAATAACTAAAGATCTATTTCTATAACTTGCACTCTCTGTGTTTGTCTTGTTTGCACAGACAGGCTTTTTACAGTTTTACTGTAGCTGTATGTGTATTCAGATAATTAGAAGCACCAGTTACAATATATACACTGGAAGATGACTTTCAGTGCTTTAATGCAAAAACCCACTAGTCAATCAGAAATTGGCAGGCTTAGCATAAGCAATTAAGTCTATGGACAGATATTTTTTCAATATCCAGAAAGCATTGAGATTCTGTTGGCCCAGCCAAAATTGGGGAAATGTGGAATGCAATTTTCTCAATAGTAGCAATACATTTTTTTAATTATTTTTTTTTAATTCAAATCCCTTCTTTTATCTCCCTTTTCAAGGGGAAAAGCAAGGTCGGTTGTTTTACTACTAAATCAGCCTATATTAAATTAGCTGTACTGAATGCAACTTTAGAACACTCACTGGGTTTTTTTGTGATGTACTTGAGGGGTGTAAGTTCAACTCTTCATGATTTGTGTTAGCATGAGAAGAAATCTCATGATGTTATCTCAAGATGTTATCTCAAAGGAAGATACTTTTAGATCAAATATTTTCTTCTTAATATGTTTTAATTCCTCTGCACTTCAAAATGGTTGCTGGAGATTACTGCATGAACAAAACATTCTTATGTTTTGCTGATACTGGCTCCAAATGTATTTGGGCTTCTGCTTGTTTACTCATCCACTACCTTCTACAAAGAATAAAGCTTTAATAATGTGCTTTCAAAAACAATTAAGCACGGCAAACTGCGCAAACCTTTGTGGTTTTCTTTTTTCTTTTTTTTTTTTTTGTTACTTGGAAACCTATAATTTATTTTTTTTATGTATGGCACAATGTCTGCTAGATTTAGAATGGATCCCTGCTTACACAGCCAGCAGAGGTTGCAGCCTGACCTATGGGTCCCACTGGGCTGTGTCAGGAGGGATGTGCCCGGGTCAGATCTTGGTGGTAAAAGGCTGGCTGTGATTTCCACAGAAAGGACTATCCAAAAACCAGTTGGGGGCACTGGATTATTTTGAGGACTGAAACAATGAAAATGGCTGGGATTCAACAACGTATTGTTAAAATTCATTAATTCAGAAGATAATAACAGGTTTTGAAGCTCTACAGTGAGAGCTCTTCAACAGGAATGAGCCCAAGAGGGAAACATTTTGGGTTGATTATTTCATCACAGGGAAAGAAAAGCAAGAGACACAATGAGGCTGTGGACATGAAAGAGGCAAATAATTTAGGTGAGGAGATTTCTGTGGAACTGAACTGAAATGTACTGAGCAATGAGACTTCACCTGAAGTATTGCTCATGGTATTGCCACCTCCCATGCTTTACTGAGTGCAGGTGCCCCGGTGCTGGCAGCAGAGCCCCTCAGCCACAGGCAGGCACCTCGGGGAAAGCCTCGGTCAGAAAGGGCAAAACACTGCCCTAGTGTTGGTCTGCTTGTTCTCCACTATCTGAATCACTATGTGAGCATGTATTTCAATGAACCATAAATTGGACTCATTATCCCCAAATCAAGTCTGTTTCACATGTGATGGTGGTTGGTAAGTGGTATTTCCTGTCTACATCCAGACCCATGAGGGTTCTTGTTGCTGTTCCTATTTTCTACCCTTGTCCCACTAAGGTGGGGGGGTGAGCTCACTGCTGGGGGGGGGGGGGGGAGGGAGGGTTGTTGTTGGCCAGAGGCAAACCCACCACACAGGCAGGAGATGAGTCAGAGAGCTCAGACTCATGGAAGCCCAGAAATGCACCAATACAGAAATATACCATGTATGAAGGAGAACAATTGACACAAGTGAACGATATTTGCAAGGAAACAAATGGGTAAAAGCAGAGGTGAAGAATACATTTACATCACTAACTCTAAGGGGAAGAGTTTAATCCACAAGTTTGAAAATCTCTTCTATGAACAGAACGGGCAAAAAGACTAAAACCAGCTAGGACAACAGAAGCATTTGAAACAAAAAAATCCATGCATGGTCATTTTATAACCTGGGTTATATGACAGTAGGTATCTGTAGTAGCAGTAGATGGTTCCTGTGGCATTTTATTCGAAGAGAAAACCCTAGGATGTTTCAGACATGATTGAACAGATTTGAATATTAATTTAAAATTGGAAGCAATTTCTGGACAAACAAGAAGGATTCAATCACTAAAAGCATGTTTTCTGAGAGCTTCTTCCAGTGGGATTGAGCCTGCAATTTTTATTAAAACCTGTAAGCAATTTATTGTATTATAAATTACATCAGGACCAAAATCCTCCACCAGAATTGTTTGAGAATGAAGGAGTCCTCAGTCAACACAGTATAGAATAGCATCAGTTTAACAACAAAATAATTTTAGAATTCCATCAATAACATGTACCCTGCACATCTATTAAAGGAACAGCTGAAGGCATTGTTGTTGCTGCACACTCAATAACATGTGAGTCTGTGTCTTTGTTCTTTCTTCCAGATAAGAGCATGTTTCAGTTTTAAAGGGGATCCTGGATCATCATTCAAAACCCACTCTATTGAGACCAACTACAGCCTCCTAAGAGCTTTCTGGAGACCTTTGCTTTGTTCAAAAACTACTTCAAAGCTAAGGAATTGTCCCTCTTGTGGAAAGACATTTGCTTCAAAAGTTCTCTGTGTTGTATTGCAGACAGTAATTTGTGATGGATGGAGGATACTACCAGAAATTCTCAGCTCAAGCAAAGGCAGCCTTCTAGGAGGCTGAGCAAATCCATCAGCTTGTTTTCTCCAGCAGATTTGAATATGTAAATCCTTACACCTATAAAGTAGAGACAAAACTATTTCCTTGCCACAGAGGAACTTGCCATGGTTATGTAACATGACTAAAATGTTAAGTGCTAAAGTGACTAATGTCACAGATATTTAATGAGAAAAATCTAATTTTCTTAGATTTTCAAATAGAATAACAAACTTTCTCCCCTGTCCCCACTCTCCAGCACACTGGATGAACTTATTTATCTCACGCAACACAAATTCCTATTGCTCTCATCTGGAAACCTGCCGGAGTTACAGGCAAACAGAAACTGATTCAGCTACTCAGAAGGAACGGAGCATCTGGGAATAGGAAAATTATCTGTGTAGGAGGTTTGCCAGCAATTTCAATAAATTCCACTCTGAAAGATAAACCCATGAAATGAAAAAATTCTCTTTAATTAAAAAAAAAAAAATTAAAAAAAGTATGTACCTACATTTAGCTTTGTAAAATAAAGACAAAAGAACTGCTAAGCAGGCTGAGTTTTTCTAAAGCTCTAGAATAATCTGGTTTTAAAATCAGATTCCTAAACGAGATTTAAAGCTTCATGGGGTCAATTATCTTGACTAGTCTTAGCTCAAATGAGTGCAAAAGAGATACATGCCTTTTTTTGAAACTCAAAAAAAAACATTCATAAAAACCTTCACACCAGCATGGTACAAACTAATTGTTATTTCTCTTCCCCTTGGTTTGCAAAAAGAAGTAAAACTGATTGTTTTGTGAATCAACTGGGAGTTCAGGAATTTACTCCAGAATGTGTATATGTTTAAATCAGATGTCTGGTCCTTGTATGGCTTAAGGAAAGAGACTTACAAGATAATGTTCATAGTACCTAAGGTGCTCTTGTGTCACTTTCCAATGGAACCCCTCAGAATCTGTATACTACAAAGGGAGTATCGGGAGCCCAATATCCTAATTTAGAGTCCTAAAATAACCAAAGAAAGTGAAGCAAAACAAAGATGAAGTAAGATTTGTATCTTTCAAATTAGCATCAGCAATTACTTGCATTATTGCCAGGGCAAATTTGCATAGCTAGCATCATGTATTGTGGAGAGGGAAAGGCCTTTAATAAAGTCTGTTGAATATTTGGATTTATTCTATTTTTTTAAAAATACATTAGTTATGAATTATTTTAAATACATTCATTTTTTTTTCCTCCCCTTGAGCTTGAATTCTCCATTTTTCATCTCTACACAGTGGAGGCAGATAGGGATGCATTATTAAAATATTTAAAATTTCCTTCAGAAGAGAATAAGTAGAGTTAATGTAGTAGGTATATTTCAACATATTCCACACAGCAACCATTATGATGTGGCAATATTATTTACTCATTCTGAGAAGAGGTAACAGGGGTGTGCTGCAGGGAGTGGCCCAAGTGCAAGAGTGAGGAGGAATCCTAATTTCTCTGTCACTGGTCTACCAAGGAACTTTGGTCAAATGCCTCTTACTGTCCCTGCAAGTAAATTGAAATTAAAGATACTGAAACCCATCTTAAGTCTCTCATGCTCTTTGACAGAGGACCAAATTTTGCCACAGTTTTATGATATCCTGAAAAGTTAACCATCACTGAAAGATCAGCTTGGACCCCAGGCAGCAAACGCTGAGCTCTCATGAATAGCTTTTCATTGTCTTTCTTTAACAGGGGAACAAACAGCTCGAGGTAACAAGCTCTGTTTCCAAGAAAATTAATAGGACTGGTCATTCAACTAATTCACTACTCATCTTGGAAAAATCAGGCATCTATGATTAAAACTTGAATTATTCTTTACATTCAGTTTTGAAGTTTTAGATCAGAAATTTCCAAGTCTTCTACCAGTTACCACTATGTTTTTATACTTTCTGGAAATAAATAATTTTTCTATGCCCTTACATAGAAACTTATCTTGTTGAGGTGTTAAGGGATATCTTCATGGAATTTTGTGTACTCACATTGTACTTTAAACATTTCCAGAGGTGCTAAAATCAGAGACTTGAGGTCTCCATTATAATCCGTGGACAGAGAGTAGTTTTTTGTCTTGAAACTGAGGACACACTTAGACACCTGTAAAGGTGAACTGGATTCAAGCAGCATAAACACACAGGGCTGTCAGATACCAAACGTGTTCAGAGACTCATCGACCAGCACAAATGCTTCACAGTATGATCTGAGCTGCTCAAGCCTAATTAACCTGTGTCTTCACTCCCCTGAAAGGATCCTGGCAGTGGATCCCCTCTGCTAACAAAGCACTTCAAAACAGAGGGCAGTTTGTTTCTAACAAGGATGTATTCCCTTCTGAAGCACAGAGTTCTTCTTCCCCACAGCACTTGGTAACAAGGAAAGACTGAATGTTCCAGCCTGAAGTTCCCTCTTCATCTGTGTCAGGTAAATCTCTCAGTGAATCTTTACATTTGTGCTGGAACTGTCAATGTTTATACTGTACCTGCTTCATGGCTGAATGGAGGGTGCTAGTCTACCTGGATACCAGTCTAGGAAATATATTCAGGACTAACTGATGATACAGGGAGAAATTTCATCTTCGAAAAAGGTTTTCTCAGACACATAGCAACTATTTTAATCTTAAATAAACCCCAAAACCCTAGCATTCAATTGTTTCAGGAGCAGGAGTCTGAAGAATCTTATTCTTGTAGGCAATAACTGTAACAAAGAACACAATTGCTGCTTGTGGAGTAGGAGGTAAAGAGTTCAAAACAAATGTACACAACTTGTTGGCTGCAGTAACCTTTATGAAAAATCAGCTTTCTAATTCCAGAGAACCTCTAATCCACTAATAGAAAAGCATATGCTTGATTTTAAGCTGTATATAGTGTAATGAATAACTATTATTACTTCAAGAGAAACAGTATCAGCCAATATGTGCTGCAAGTCAGGCAAGTTATTTATTTTGTCAGCAGTCAGAACACACAGCTGCTCATGTTTGTCAGTTTTCAACATTCATCATTACATTTGTTTGCTTACTTACAAATGAGAATGAAGTGCTACTTCTTTTTACAGCCAAAGAAATTACAAACTGTAGATACCACAAACATTTTACAGAAATATGAATTACACATGAATGGGATACAAGGATGAGAGGGAGAGGAGACAGAAAGAGGTAAACAATCTGAAAGATTTAACCCAAATTCTGCTGAGAAGGAGGTTCTGAAGGCTTAGGATTCTGTGCTGCATGTGGTGTACACAGTAATGCATCCACTCAGTTTAATATTTGCCAGGAAAATCACAAAGCCCTCTCAGGCTACAGCAGCATATAATCTCCTTGAATGTTTTCCTGAGCTCCTGACTCCGGAATGCATAGATGAGTGGATCAATGATGGAATTGCACATGATGAGGATGAGGTAGAAGTTAAAGTGGGACATAAAGCACACACAGTAAGGGTTGTAGGGGCAGGATATGTAGAAAATCAGGTGGAGGAAAAAAGGAGCCCAGCAGACAACAAAAACTCCAATCAGGATGGTGAGTGTGATGGCTCCTTTCATGTTGGCCCCTTGGCGAATAGGGCCAGTCCCTGGAAGAACAGCAATCTTTTTGATATGCATCCGAGCCATCATGAACATGTGCACATAGAGGGATGCCATGAGAATGAGCATAGTGAAGAACATGCTGATAAGGCAGATGATGACAACACTGCTGTCAGAGTAAATGATGAACAAAATGCCTGAGACTGTGCAAGCAGCCCAAATGCAGGTGATGATGACCCCTACACGCTTCACTGTCATGATATTATGGTACTGGAGGGCGTAAAAGATAGTAAAGTACCTGTCCACTGCTATTGAGAGAAGACTGCAAATTGATGCAAGCAAGGAACTGCAAATCACTGAGTCAATGACATTGTCAATGTTTATGGTAAAGCTCTGTGCATCTGTGTCTGTATTGTTTAGCAGCGTGATGACAATAGTTTCTGATCCATTAGACACACTCACTAGCATGTCAGCCACTGCCAAGCTACAGATGAAGAAGTACATGGGTGAATGAAGGTTCTTGTTCTTGGCTATTGCCACAATGACCAAGACGTTCTCCAGCAAGCTGATGATGCCCAGAGTCACAAACACTTCAGGGGATACAAAGAGTTGCTCGTAGCAGCCTCCTGAGGAGTGGCCCTTGGCATTGGGCTCACTGGCACCTCCATGCAGTCCGTAGCTGTGGTTCCAGAAGTGGAGAGGCTGGAGTGTCCCACGGTGCCGAGTGAAATTCATCTTATGGAGCCCCCCTTCCAGCTTCCTGCTTTTAAAACTTCTGTTCCTTTTGCATTCCCTTTGAAAATCTTTGGCTTTTCAGCTTGGGAAGGAAAGAAAAAGAAGCCAGCACCGAGGCAGGCAGCAGTTCAGAATGCTCTGACTGCTGTTGCAAAATAAGGTTTCAAACTCAGAAATGCTGGTTTACTGTCTCACAGATGCAGTTTCTGATCATCATCATCATATTTGCCTTGGTGATCTGTGTCGCAGAGTCCAAACAATCTGTAAGTTTGCATCAGATTTTCCCTATGGTCAGTTCACTGGGATGCTGCGAGGCTTTTTTTCTCCTTTCATTAAGAGAGGCAAACATAAAATGCCCAAGTGACTGCTGTGGAGCAGAAACTAATTTCAAACTGCAAGCACCAGTCTCACTGTCAGACAGTGCATGCTGGCTGCCTGTTTTATGGTATGTGGTGGAGAAAAATATTCAGGGCACTCCCCGCCTCTGCTTTGCCTCCCAGCCAATGGGGCTCAGGAGCTGCAGAAAGTCGAGGGGATGCTGATTCTGAGCCTCTCTGAAACATCAGTACAGCACAGGATACTCAGATGCAGCTACGAGGAGCTAACAGGGAAACAGATGAGCAACCAGAGATTTGCTTCCCTTCTTAACTTCTCAGAATAGTATTTTGATAGTGATTTTTAATTAGCATTCTTACAGAACTGTACTAGAAGTCCTACAGAATTCCTGCAACTGAACTGATGGCTTTTCATTTTTCAGACTGATTTACTGTGATTTACTCTTTCCCCTTCTCTGGCACAAAGTTGCTCTGCCTTGTACATGTGGCAAAATAGGAAAAGGTCAAGGAAGAGAGAAAATATTATTTCCTCTTGGTTCTCTCTCCCAGATCTCCCTTTTGCATTGCTAACTTTTCTATGCCTTAATGATCTATTTGCAAAATGTCTTGTTGCAAAGTTGTGTTATATTCTCTAAGATCTTTATAATTTTTAAGCAATTGAGACAATCTAAGGACCAAGCTCAGAACAAGGATTCAAATTCACAAATAGCTTGATAAATTGTCCTAAAGAAAGTAGGTTTTTGCAGGTAATAGGGGCCTTTATTGTCTTATTTCCAGGAAGGGAAAGATGATAGAGTTGTTTGCAGAAGCCCTGTCACTATCAAGAACTAGGGTACTGGACAGAAAAAGAAAATCGAGTATTTAGAATAGATGAAGAAAAGCAACAGGAGACAAAGTTGCAACTTGCAAGAAATCGGGCTCATACAATGGTAATAACATAAAGGCAACAACAAATCTCCTAGGAGGGAGGGATGTCCTGGTGCTTACCTAACACGAGCTGAAAGTCAGCTTGTGTGCAGTCTGCCAGGGAAAGCCCTTGAGAAGGAGGAAAGTTATTCCAAATTATATGAAGATCCAGGACCAAAGTTATTTGGCTGTTTCCTCTTCATGCATTGCAATTGAGTATTAAAAAACAAATGTACTGAACAAAGCCTAAAGTACAGGTGGATTTTAAAGCTATAGAAGCTATAGGAAATTCAGGCACTACACCTGAAAACAAAGTTTTCAAGGAAGTTTTTTTTTTTTTGAATGAATACTTCCAGGCAACTACCAGGAAGGCTACAGACTGTTCTGTATCTGACACAAGAGCCTATTTCCTTCAGCCTCTCAAACTTTTTTCATCTTCTATGCATTAGCTATTTTTTTTAATCTATAAAGAGATAAAGGAATACAGCATACCCGTGGAAGCACATTTATATATATTTCACATCTCAACAGGAGGATGAAGCAAATCCCACATTTATCAGTTTGGAAAACATCATTCACCAGCAGCATCCTTTCAATGAAAAGATAGTTTTCTATTGAGAGGGTAAGATTTACTCTCCCATCAAGATGTAATGCAAGCCTGGGTTCAGAAAGATCTATTATCTACTTACTGATGTATGGGTCAGGATAAACTAACCCTTGTCACGACAGGACTTTTATACCTAACCCCTGGGGACATAGCTACAGTGTGAGAGCAGGGGAAAAGAAATATATATATAAAGACTGATGTGGGAGAGCAGCATGTCCCCAGACAAGGTATTTTTCTACACCTGCAGCCAGAAATGTATAATCTCCAAATTATCCTAGGAAAGCAAGCAGTCAGCATTCCTTCCTTCATTACCTCCCTCCATGCTGGACGTGCCCACAGCACAGGGATCTTTCCCCTTCATCTACTTAAGTGGAGCTAGAGCAGGAGATACCAGCAAGAACAGAGATGCTGCCTCCAAAGGTTACTACCCTGTTTGCTCCAGCTAACTGTCCCTCTGGCTCCTTCTTTCCTCTGCACAATTATCCCCATTTATCTTTCCCTTCACCCAGAAGCTTTCCAAACAATGCTCCATGCTTTCTCTGGACATGGTCATAAAAATGCAGCATTGGTTATTGCAAAGGAAAGAAAAAGACTCTTCTTTCCTACCCACACTGATCACTTACCTTAAAATTTCTACATATGCTCTGAATTCTTGGGGCAAGATTGTTCTGGAGTGTTAGCCATTCATATCTGTGGGATGAAGGTACATACTGGAAGCAATAGACCTCTGGTAGCTTAGCAACTCAATTGGGGCACTGAAGAGGTGATGTACCATTAGGTTGCTCTGACTAGAAGGTAAAACAATTTCTATGAGCACTTTTTTAAATGGGGGAAGATGTAATTCTGCAATGGAATATGGATACATGCCTTGGCTCCCACTTAACAAAAAAACCTTATATAATGTTGAAATCCTCTAAAGGACCCTACTCTCCCATCCTAAAAATATGTCAATATTTCAATTTCTTTTAGTCGTACAGAAAAGGAGTATCACCTAATGCACATTGCCTAGAATGAACTTCAAATTTCAAAAACTGAAGCTGAGTTAATGTTTTTTTCAGAAGTGGTGGCTAGTAGAGTTTTCAGCACCATGGAGAAACAGCCATGGCTGAAAAAAACTATAAACAGGCATCAGTCATATACTAATTTATGTACTAATAAATACTCATCATATATTAGAACTAGATGATCTTTAAGACCCCCTTAAACCCAAGCCATTCTACAATTCTATGGTATGATTCTTAAGAGGAATAAAGCATCTACAAAGATTTGATACCAACCTCACCTCTCAACATGAGGAGTCATATGATAAAAAATATTTTGACCTGTCTTTAAAAATGTACATTTTAACACTTCCTGCTACACAATTCCCCCCTGTCCTACACTCTTCCTCCAGCCAGCCCCCATGCCTACCTACAGATATAGTTACAGTCATCTCTACCTCACAACATTTTGAAGAGCTGAATTGTCCTCCAGCAGTTGCTTTTGAAAGTTAGAAGAAAGAGTCCACTGGGATCAATAATAAGCAGATAAAATCCCAATAGTGATATAGGAAGACAAGCAGAGTCACATGTAGGCTTGTATAGGCCCACTGTGGGACAAAAAGAAAGTAGAAGGAGTTAGCAGAGGCACTTCACTGCTCAAATGCATCTCTTTGAATCCTGTGTCCGTGTTTTTCTAGCAAAGATGATGATGAGATAATAAAGAGATGATATTCGCCACTTTGACAAATGTCAATGGAAATAGAGGAGGGGCTGTGAGAAGCTGGGTAGAAGGAGGAGCCAAAAAAGTAGATAATTAATCTTAATCAATCCCTCAGAGCTGTGTGAGTGCTCCAGTACTGTGCAAAGGGCATGATGCATTTACATGCAGAAGCATAATTGAAAGAAGCTTTTGATATGTGTGCTGAGATCCAGTTTTTCAGTGCATTCAAAACCCTAGGCCCATAACCCAGTAAAAATACTGTAGTGTATTTTGTTATGCTGAACATGAAATACAAAAGGAGCCAGGTCATTAAACTTTTGAAGCTTCTATGGGATTTTAGTCTGCATCCTCTCTCTATAGCAAAGGTAAATTCTGCCAAACACTCAAAATACTCACCAAAAATAGTTCCAATAATGCAATTTACTGTTCCAGTCTACTGACAGATGTCATTGGAGGAAACATTTCTTTGATTCTTTCTAGCTCCAGTAAATTAGGATAGGAGCAATATGGAGACTATTGTTTGTTCCTTTATCTCTGCTGTTGTTTTTTTGCTTTGGTTTTTGGGGGGTTTTTTTGGTTGGTTGGTTTGGTTTGTTTTGGTTTTTAATTTGATCCTTGAACATATTGTTTTATTTTCATGTGTCTGATATAAGCATGAAGAGGCATATCAGTACAGACTTGACTACGATAAGCTTTGGATGCTACCCTAGGATATGCAAGAATTCTGAGGAGAATTGGCACTGAGCTTGGATGAAATAAAGGTGATGTCTGTTGCTGACAGAAAAGAAAATCCACATGGTAGAAAGTCATTAGTTCTGCAGTATTGAACTGAAGATGTTTGTGTGATGCTACTTCACAGAAAAAAATACAATTGTAGACCAATTAAATTATTATTCTTTCATCTTGTATAAACAAGTTCAAAGAAGAAGTAAGGAACTGGAAGGGGGAGTTCTTAGTTGATTAAAAAAAAGTTTGTGTAGTCAAGCTTCTATTCAGAGTCATTGGATTATTGGTTGGATGGACTTCTGGAAGTCATCTAATCCAGCTTCTGCTTGGATTTGTGTTGTCACCAATATTGGATCAGATCAACTGTGTCTTTGTCTAGCCAAGTCTTGAAAACTTCAAAGAATGCAGATCCCACAGCCTCCCTGGATAATCTGTTCTGCATAATTTTTCTATTTATTTGCTTTTTTCCCTAATCTAAATTTCCCAAGACTAGGTTATATGCCCTACAGGAGAAGTAGAGTGAGCTGGAATGGTAAAGTTTGTTGAAGAGGAGGCTAAGGGGCAATCGAATAGCAGACAAAACTAAGCTAATAGCTAATGAAAGAGAAGGTTCAACAGTTATAGGGCCAAGCTCCTATTGGTGGGACTAGGGAATACAACAGGAAGCAGCAGGCAAAGATTGGGGTTTGGGTGTGAAACCTGAGTTCCTGCCCATCATGACAGCCATTCAATGACCCATCTTAAGCTTCTCCATGTTCCTCTTGAACTGTGAGGGTCCAAATTTGAACAGTGTTCAGGGTACAGCTTCACCCATGCCAACTACAGAGGGATAATAATTTACTTCACTCTGTACACAGAAATGAATATTCTGCTGACAAATTAAATGTTTGCACTTACTTTAATGTGCTGTAAATGTGCAGGAAAGGAATGTTTTCCATTAAAATAGCAGGAAGACTCCAGGGATTTTAAGCTGTTTAAATCTGATCTCAATTCTGTTTTAGGAGGTCACTGTTGTGATGATGGAGATCATGAATTTTCCAGTCAATGCAGCAATCAACATCCTTGTCCTAGTCTTTTCTTTCCCATTCCATGCCTCCCAAATAATCAATTTTCTTTTACTTGCTTGTAGTATTAGGTGTGTGACTGTTTAGACTCATCTGAAGCACTTAGTTCAAATGACTGCAATTTCCTTAGTGTTAATATCCCTCTCCAGCTACTTGCAGCATGCTTGATTAAGTACAATTTAAACATTTTCATTCATCCAAATCAGCAAACCAAAAATCAGTAATCCTGAATTTGTGACTTCCATGTTTTATACAGCAGAGGAAATAGCAACCAGATACTCTTCTCCACTCCCTAACAGAGCAGTTTTCAGCACCACCCTTGCTTCTCTCTCTTTAGACCATAAGATGATTTTATATTATTAAGTGTAGAATGTTCTTCACTTTTCCAGTTTATGATATTCAGTTTCCTTCCATTATGAAATTCTGTGTTGTTCTGTGTGAAAGGTGCAGTAGCATTTTATTCTAGCAGAAAAATGAGCTAGTCAGTCCAGCTGTCTCATAATGAAAACTTAAAAAAAGGCCTGTCCCATTATAGTTGAATGAGCAGCAGAGCACCAAGGCAGAAAAACTGACAGATCATCATTTAGTCATAGCCCAAGGTTGCATTGTGGCAAAAAAGCAGCTGTTTTGGATGACATCAAGTCACTTAAATTGAGTTTTTCAGAAAAGTCCTCAGTCAGGGTATAAGCTACAGTTAATGTGTAAACTAACTGTAAACTTTACTTTAACTAGCTCAAGTTTTTTCTTCCAACCCATTCACTTTTGAGGATGATTGTTGTTAACCCAATGGAAAAGTCATACAGCCACTGCTTTGACTTCTACTTTAAAGAGACTGGTGCTGCACATGCGAAAAGATTAACAAGTTTAAAATCCATTGATCAGGAGTTTCTGTGTATCTGTATTATTTATTTTTTTGAATTAAGGAAGATAACAGCAGCTGTGGCCAGGGCCCTGGTGTGTGTGCCATCCAATACTGCTGGGTGACACATCTCCTAAAGGGTTTATGCTTGAAGAATTTGGGGGGCTTAAACCTTATGGGGAGGAAGTGGTAGAGGGGGGTGGTGGGGAAAACAGTGGCATGCAGTTAGATCTGAGCATGTCTGATAAAATAAGAGAGAGTATTAACCCTACAGATATCACAGTCTGACAGCAACTTGATGCAGAAAATAAATATTAAAGAAGCACAGGCCATTCACCATAAAATAAACTGCAAACAACTCAGTACTTAGTAATCCAGTTTTGTAAGTTTACACTCCCAATGGTTTACCATTGTGGGACCTATTTCCATCCAAGTGATTTGTGTATAATGTCTAAGGTTACAAGAATACCAATATTTAATTCTATACCAAATTCTATGTTCTGTTTCACTTAAATGCCTTGATTCTCTGATTACACATTTTGTGCATATGACAAGTTCACAAATTACTAGGCTACCACTGTTACCATGACATCACTTCTTTAGTGCCTTTACAGAGAGAGCTGTATGCTTAGTAGCCACTACTCAAGATGCATAATTTTTGTCTGGATGGGCTTTCATATATGCAGTTACTGAAAACCAGGTTGTTTTAACCCTTCCTGAATGTCCAGCTCACACATACATAAATATCATAGAGTCATGGAATCATTTTGGTTGAAAAGGCCTTTAAGATGATCAGATCCAACTGTTACCCTAGCACACCACCAAGCCCACCACCAAACCATGTCCCTTAGCACCACATCTATGTATCTTTTAGACATCTCCAGGGATAGTGACTTCACCACTTCCTTGGGCAGTCTATTTCAGTGCCTCACAATCCTTTCAGTGCAGAAATTTTTCAACCTAAATCTCCCCTGGCACAGCCTGAAGCTGTTTCCTCTTATTCTATTGCTTGTTCCTTGAAAGAAGAGAGCAACACCCACCTCACTATGAGCTCCTTTCAGGTAGTTGTAGAGAGTGAGATCTCTCTTCAGCCTCCTCCTCTACAGACTGTCACAGTTTTCTCTAAGAACTGGGTTTATAAAGTGAAAATACACAATGCCTAGGCTTTTGAAGAGCTACAGGTTCTCTGCAGTGATTTGATTTCTTGAAAATCTCTTTACATCAGTTATTAATATATGGAAATGAGAATTTCCCTTTTCATCTTATAACAACTGCTGTAACTGCTGCTACTCTTTCAAAGATCTATGGTACTCTAAAAAGTCTAAATTAGAAGACTATTATTGATAGTGAAGCTCACCCACTGGAAAGCAGAAATATTTCATTTGCAAAGTTCTCAAAGAAAAAGTTCTTAGAAAATTCAGGCACATGAACCAATTCCTTTTTTTTTTAATAGAAGTGATGGTCTGTGCTAGGTCATTACTCAGAACTACTAATCCTCACTGAAGGGTCATTTTTATTACACTCAGGAGCAGTCTCCTTTCTTTCCTTTACAGGATAAAGAAGTATGCAATAGAAATCCTTTTCCTCTCTACTGCTTGGGTATAGATTTTATGGATGTCTGTAGCAGAGACTGATAATTTTCTGTCATAGCAGACTTTCATGAAAAGGAAAAGGTGAATAGGTAAGTGAGAGCAGTGCAACAAATTACATGGAGTAACTCTTCCCTTTAGGGTGTTCAATACTACATATTCAAAGGAGTTATCTTTTTGTTAGAATAAGAACAGGAGGGAGAGGAGACAGCCATGGTAGAAGCATCTCATCATGATACGGTGAAGGGCAGGATGGCTGAGAAATCAGCCTGGATGAAAAGAGGCTCTTTTTGCAACAGATACCACTATTGGGAGTCTAAGTCCTAGAAGTCAAAGACTGGTAAGGAGGTAGAGGCAGAGAACTCTGAGTGAAAAGTACATCTTCTTTGAGAAGTGACCAAGCCTTAAGTAGACCTGTAATCCTTTTAGGTATTAGTAATATTTCATTAGATTTCATCCCTCTTTATAGTGAAAAGATAGCTCACTGAATCTAAATGTTTGAGACATTATTAGGGGGTTAATTGAAAACTTTGTGGGTTAAACAGGAATTGCTAGAGTAGTGGATGCTGCAACAAACACTGCATTGTTGGTTTTGCTTTGATTTTGATCTTGGACCCAGAAGTGATAGAAAGCAATCTTGGATTTTGTAGGTGGAAGGCAAATGAATTTAGGCCATCCAAGAGCTTTTACTTGAAAAACGTAAAAGAGACCTTCTAGTTATATAGGGAAAATGTTTAAAGAAAATAAAAAATATTTTAAAGATCTATAAAATAAAAAGGAAAACCCAGGAATATCTTCTTTTATCTGCAACATCCACTTTGCTTAAACTTTTCATAGACAACTGTTGTAAGCATGGAAGAAAAGTTTAGAACAGTAGGAAGATTTCCACTCCCCTTGCTGGAGTCAGTGCTTTCTAGAGGAACTGGGAAAATAAAGTACTAAAGGATTCTGACTTGCTGTAGGGCAGACTGTTCAATGAGAAAGGGAGTTTCTGTCACTGTGTAAACTGTGTCCAAAAAAATCCATGTCAAATGGATTGTGGGCAGGTTTGTTCAGTTAGCCCCCTACTCCAGAGTGAATTTTACTGTCACTCTGTATCAGTAACAGAGATGACATTTCTTCCTCATATAATGAAGTGCAAGAACAAGGTAAAGAATTGTAAATACGAGATGCAAGGGAAACAAAGACAATTTAAATGCATGCTACATCTCCTTTCCAGTCGAAAGCTGAAATCCCTTCAGGGACTGGTCGTGTGAACAAACACATACTGATAAACCACCATGCTGCACTGTAAAATAATGTGCATTGCTGCAGATAAGTAAAAAAAAAAACAAAACAAATAAAACCCCCAACCCTATTAAAATTTAAAAATTGAAAATACTTCAGTAATTAGCTACATAGAGAACATCAGAAAAAAATGAAAAATACCTGTAAAATAACTTCAAATAACCAAAGAAATGTATCACTATAAGATGCTTTTAAGAGCTTACTGAAAATAAATATGGTAGATAACTACATCCCGGGGAGAGCTGTCTGATGTAGGTTTCCTTTTGAGAATGCCAACAATTTCCAACTATTATTGCTTCTAATAGAACTAATATTGCTTCTAAATAGAACTTCTTTGGCATCTTAAATTAAGAACTCAGTGGTTTTTTTTTTTCTGGCTGTCTTCATAATCAGTCAGATAGACTGTCATCATATCACATATTATGTATTTTCCTAAAAAATTATTTTTGGTCCTATTTTCTTTAATAAATTAAATTCAGAAGTACTTCGAAGGAAATCACACAAGTATCTTTTTTTCCTACCTATGAGGAGTTTTCTTTGTAATTTTAGAAAATGCTTGTAAAACAGGAGGAAAGCAGTAAAATACAGTTACTAGAGTGAACTAGCTTATTTGTGTTACTAACTCTGTATGTATTATCACTTCCTTAATAACAGACTAATTCAGTTATAACCATAACTCCACAGCCAAACAGAATGTATTGAGAAAGTTGCAACATTCATCTGGAACAAGGTCACAGTTTTCTCAAGAAAACACTTCAGCAAGATGGAGTGCCTCTGCTTCCTTCAGATTATAAAGAGACATTCTTGTAGCTAGTAGAGCAGCTAAGACCCCTGTCAAACTGCCAGATGCTATGAGAAGCAAAGAAAATCAGACAGGAAAGGAAAGCAGCAGCAGAGAAGCTATTGATGGGAAGAGCACAAGCTTCTCCCTCATGTTGTCTGACTGTAGTTATGTGTGTGGCTCTCATCTATTGGGAAGAACAAACACTGCTAAGTTCTTGGAAGACTTTTATTAAAAATTAGCTCTCTTAATCATCTCTCTATAAAGGTACTTAGTAGTTTGAAAGCCATTTTCTGCAATGAAGTATAGCAAGGTCCTAGTGAGAGCCATCAGTTTATTATTTTTCACCTGATCTAGCATGAAACCCACACAAATGACAGTTAGCAAGGTCCTTAACTTCAAGCAAGTAATGTTCTCTATTAATGTAATTCAAATTACTCTGAATCAGAAGAGAGTAGTTTTCGGTGCCAGGGTCATGAAAGACATGTAATTACATTGAATTAATCTAAAGGATAGAAAAAAGAAACAAGGATGAAGTATTACAGGTTTGTTTTAACTATTAAATATAAGGATATTGTCCTACTGTTTGAAGTATGAAAACTTCTAGATATTTTCTATGAAGCAAACAAGTAAGCAATTTAAAGACCAGTGATGTTTTAGTTCAACTGAGCAGCAGAAATCCTTCTCTCACTTGAAAAAAAAAATATTTTCTTCACATTTGTCTTACCTCCTCAGAGACAATTTTCTATTCATAGCAACACAGAATTAATAAAAGTCATAAGATGAAACCTTTTTTATGCTTCTAGAAGGTCAGTGGCATGAAGGGTAATTTTATTTAAAGGTATGTTATTTCCAAACAGTCTATTGCAGAGAAAATATATGCAGAATCTGTGGTCTGTCACTTTTAATCACTGAATTTTATATCAGCTGTGTGATATACTTATGTGAAGAAGCCAAAGAAGCGTGGGATGCATTGTCCTAGACACTTCAAAATACAATCTAGCCCTTCCTCAGAGAACAGCTGTCTTCCCAGAGTAGAATGTTTTTTGCCACATGAAAGTAATCTACATCTGGTCTCTAAAATCTTTACTTAAACTAGATATTTATACTGCACTCAGTCTCACCAAATACTCAATATGGTACCATTCTTACCATTCCTATTAATTCAGAGCAATTTCCAGGAGTAGAGATCAACTTGAATCAAAATTCAAAAAGACAAGTGCTTTAAAGAACAGGTGAAGCTGCACAGGAGGCTTACTTCTGTACTATCTGATATTAGCTCTATCACAAGTCATTTTCTACCCAAAACAGGGTCTCAAGTGCAACACTGCAGAGGTTAATGGCAGATAGAATTAATAAGATATACTTTGGAGAAACAAGTTTCTTGAAAAAACAAAACAAAACAAAACAAAACATGTTTTTTAGAAAGCTACCAAAGTCTTCCTAATATTCTAGTCTAACACAGAGTTTTCCATTGATTTCTTTACAGGCTTTCTAGCCTAAGGGGGTATCCTCTTTTCTGTGCTTGTATGGTAAGTTTCTTATTGTCAGTGGGGGTTACTGTGGAGCCTGCTTCTTTAACTTTAGGCAGTAAATACAGTTTACCTTTCCATGTCTGAATTTCATTCATTTGCTCTTTTGAAATGAAATAAAAGTATGATCAGATTTGTTCTTTATGGCTGGATAGAGACATCAGCATGTCTCACCCTCTTGTGTGCACATTCATCCAACATTCTCCTCCTAAGTTATTTCATAGAATCATAGAATCATAGAATTGGCTGGGTTGGAAGGGACCTCAGAGATCATCAAGTCCAACCCTTGACCCACCGGTGCAGTTACCAGACCATGGCACTGAGTGCCACATCCAGTCTCTTTTTAAGTATCTCCAGGGACGGAGAATCCACCACTTCCCTGGGCAGCCCATTCCAATGTCTGATCACCCTCTTAGTAAAGAAGTTCTTTCTAATGTCCACATACACATCAGGGGTCATATATTTTGTCTGACACTACCCAGGTTTCCCACTCAGAGAGAGAGACACTTTCTGGAACCTGTTACGAGTGTTCCTTTTAGAAACTTGATTTGAATCAGCTCATTTTCTGAACTACCAATTCAGTTCTTCAAGATCTTCTCAATCTCTTGCAAAGGTAGGCGTTCTAAGAAGCATAAAGGAAAAATGAGTATAAAAGCTTATTTCTTATTTTATTACCAACAGCAATGTTCTTAAACACTTTACCAGTATAATTTTTAAAAACTCAGTGTCTTCGATTTGACATATTGCTAAAGCTCATCTGGTATATGGCAAATACATTATAAATCAGGAAGATTCAGTCATTTCACAGATATGGAAGATCTCTTGAAGCTGTTGACAAAATTTTTAATAATTCATTAAAATCTTACCTTCACATGTCTATCTTAGTTACAAATAAATTACCCAGAATCTGCCTTTGACTTCCATCTTTCATTTAAGCTAGGACATAACAAAACAGAGAGAGAATGTGAACTCTAAAGTGTATGTTCCTATTCAATTTTTCAAATAGCTGAGAAAATGATTTATTCTCAGTGAAAAAGACTATAATTATTACCTTTTTTATAAAAGCATTAATTCACAGTGAAACATGACAAATATTTTGGCACATGTAGCATTGCATCACTCAAAACAACACAGAACAAATGGACTGAAAATACGTGTCCCAAGAAGCTGTTCAAGACTAAGAAAGGTTAACTTAATATAAATAGCATGTGACTAATGGTTTGGGACAAACAGAACAATCAACTAATGTGCCAACTAATCCCTTCAAATCAGAATTTCAGAGAAATACATTCTGGGATATTTAATCTCTGGGCAAAAATCTGGAATTTTTGAGGCACATGAACATGAGGCACACAAAATAGTAGCCTCATGTTCAGTTAATACTCTGCCTCTCAAGGTAAGAGTTTGCTTTTTTACTGGACTGATTCAATATCATTCTTCATAAGATATTGTACTGAAAAAAATCAGATATGAAAAAGCATATAAAATTATCCAGGAAGAATTACTATTATTTCATAAAGTATTTTATTCACGCAAAAATACTATCTTAAGTCAGTAAAAATTATCCACAAAACTAATGAAGTTTCATTAATACTTCAAGCCAAAAATATTTCATTGCAAACAAATGCATTTAATGATATTTTCATTTCCCACTTCAACATTTTAAGTTTAAAATTTAACAAATTTTGTTCTAAAAGAAGAAGTTAAAACAAAACTCAAGAATTTAATCATCTTCATCTGTGGTGTTTTGGGCAAATCCTGGTTCTTTTTTTCTACCGTCAAGTTCTGGTTCAGCCAAAACAACCCCCAGGCCCCCATAACTGTTTGCTCTGTTTTGAGCTGATCAGGAAAAAGCATGAAAGTATTATCATGTTCTTCGTGCTTGTATTTCTTTAACCTGCACGTTTGAGTGTGCAAACTTAGTGTGCAATATATATATCTGGAAACATTCAGTAGAAATTTTTGAAGTGGTCCATATCAGCTATCCCAGGCAGCATCTTTCAAAGGAAGGAAACTAATCTGTTGTGGTTGTGCTTCACTAGACAGAAGCAGAAGACTCATTGATCAAGGCATGGCATCTGTAACACAAGATACAGCAACAAGCTGCACATGCAACAATTGAAAGATCCCAGGTTTTTTTGCTGGATGCACACTCACTTACTGAATAGATTGAATGCTCTGTTTTTCTCTTTTAAAGTAAATTAATTCCAAAGGCAGACAGAATAGCTGGTTGAAGCTCTGTTCAGTCTCAAAAATAATTCCTGTACAAAATAGACAGTGAGTTTTTTCAGGTCTAAAATGTTTCTCTGCTAAATGTCAATATAGGAAAAAAATGTGTGGCAATCCCAGGAATGGATGTAGAGTACAGGGGGAAGATTTAAAAAAAAAAAAAAATAAAAAAATCAAATGCATTAGCCCCAAACCAAAAATGTTTTCATATAATTGAGGGTGGCCATTATCATCAGATTGTGTCTCGTACTGAAAAGAAAGTGCTAAAATAAAGAGAACAAAATGGACCTTTCCTCCCAGTGAAGGATGCAATCTAGCACAGCCAGCTGTCTCCATAAGCTGACTCTCACCTTTGTGCCAGATCTGCCCCTGGAGTACAGTACCCATTATCCCAGAAATAGCAGAGCTATTGAAGAATTTGGGTGTCACTTGCCCTTACAGTCAATTTATATCTCCATGTGGATCCCATGATTTCCCTTTCTGAGTGCACCTACCATGACCTCTTAGGGATGTGGAAAAAATATCCCTGCTGACTTTTTCCTGGAGGCAATGTATGTGAATAAGCTGTGGACTTCAGTTGTTTATTATAAGCTGAGCTACTTTAAAGAGCAGACTGTGTGATTATATTCCACTGCAAGAGTCTCGCTAAAAATTCTAGCACAGAAACTCTGGTAGAAGCATTCTGTATAAGACCATGAGCCAGGCTGTGTATCACAAAATCTTCCAGAAGCCAATTCTTTAGTGATAATTAGCAATAATTTTAAAAAGGATCAGCTATCAGATTAAAATTAAGTTCTTGCATGGAAAACATTGCTCAGTGATAGTTAGTAGTTGCTGTGAAGATGCAGTCATGAAAACTGTCCCAGCTGTTCATGAGCTGGGGCAGGAGGTTGGGATGAAAACCTGAACAGTCACTGGATTTTTAACTGGTTGAGGGGAACTTAACCCATGACCAGAAAATTCAAGATTTCTTTGACCTTTCTCTGAATTTCAAATAATGATCCCTATTGATAGGGAGCAACTGCACTAAACAGATTTAGATCATAGAATCATAGAATATCTCAAGTTGGAAGGGAACCATAAGGATCATCAAGTTTTGCTCCCACCTAAAACTAAGCCATATGACTAAGCATTGTGCAGATGCTCCTTGAACTCTTAAAGGCTTAGTGCCATGACCACTTCCCTAGGGACCCTGTTTCAGTGACTGACCACCCTCTTAGTGAAGAACTTTCTCCTAATATCCACTCTGAACTTACCCAGATGCAGCGTCGTTCCATTTTCTTGTCTCCTATCAGTCAGCTTGAGAGAGATGTAGACTGCCATGAGTTAACCACTCAGACTTCTGTTCTTCCTGCTGAACAAACCATGGGACCTCAGCTACTCCTTTTAGGTCTTGTCATCAAGACTTTTCACCACCTTAGTCACTGTCCTCTGGACACACTCAAATAGTTTGATGTCCTTCTTATACTGAGGAGTCCAAAACTGCACACAGTACTCAGGATGGGGCTGCACCAGGTCACTGTAGAGTGGGACAATCACCTCCCTTGAATGTAGAGCTATACCAAAATCCACAGATCTCTTTCCATGGGGCTGTTCTCCAGCCTTGTGTCCTCCTGTTTGTATGTATAACTAGGAAAACCCCATGAATTGGAGAATATGGCACTTGCTTTGGTTACATTTTTTATGTCTGGTGATTGCCCGGCTCTCCAGTCTATCCAGGTCCCTCTGTAAGACCTCTCTGTCCTCAAGGGAATCCACAGCCCCTCCTAGTTTAGTATCATTGGCAAATTTAGTTTATGTCTTACTTAATGGCTTCTACCACCTCTCTGGGTGACCCGTTCCAGTGTTTGACCACCCACATTGTAAAAAAATTTCTTCCTAATAACTGGTCTTAAGATACCCTCTTTCAGTTTAAAACCATTACACCTTGTCCTATCGCTACAGGCCCTGCTAAAAAGTTTGTCCCCACCTTTCTTATAGGCCACCTTTAAGAACTGAAAGGCCCCAGTAAGGTTTCTGTGGAAGAAAGCACTGGCTTTAAAACTGAGCCATGGTGAATCTGTGACAGATGTGCTTGAATGGCAGTAGTTTGGTACAGGCTCCAAAGGAGATAAAGGCCCGAGCCTTTTCCAAGATTAATGTATCAAGGAAGTTGTGAGTACAGAGTCTCACACATACCTTCTACATAGCATGTAATATGATTACAAAGCAACTATTTGATCTCTTAAATATCACAACCTAGGTGAGCCTTCTCTGAGCTCTCCCTGCTAGACAGCATGGCTGCATGGAAGTGAACTCCCCTTGAGCTGGAATGCCCCTCAAAGTTGCTCCTTGAGGCAGAGAAACCTTTTACCAGAGGCAGATTTTGTTAAATGGCTGATCTCTCTCCTAACCCTGTAATAAAATAACTTTGATTTTGCTTTAGTAACTGACTGCATGCTGAGCTAATGCTAATGAAATATTACATATACTTTGCTTATATGATTCTTACACATAAACAGTTGACCAAGTCTGGGATTATGCCGGGATCCAGCTGCATCTAGACTGAGAGGGTCTTGCCTTCCCTTTTAACCTGTGGTGTCTCTGAATAATTCTAGTTTGAGTGTAACTCAATTTCCCTTTTTATATTTTTCCATGTAGTAATTATTAGAGTGAACCTTGCCATCAAATTTTTTTAAGTTGCATTTTCATAACATCATGTTAAAACCACTTTTGCTAACACCTTTGACAATCATTGTTTGTGATATAAATCGAGTCAGTCAAATTATTATTCTACCCCAATAAAATATATTGCTGCTCCTCTCTTTGAGTAAGGTACATTCCATGCATTTCTGTGACAAATGTGTGTAGCTGGCAGAATACTCAATCAGGGTTTGCAGCAAAACCCCATTGGTGACTGGCTGCCAACCTCATGCAACCCCATTTACGATAGCTCTTTCAGCCCGACCCATCAGCCAATTGTTCACCCAATGTATTATAGGCTTGTCTAGCTGTCTGCTGGACATCTTGCCCAGAAGAAAACTGAGAGAGATAGTAACAAAATCTCTGTTCAAATACAAACCACCACATCTACTGGCTTCCCTTCATCAGTTAGATGGGTGACCCTGTCATAAAAAGAAATTAAGTTGGTTAAGCAGGACTTAGCCCTCATGAACCTGTGCTGGCTATGACCAATGTCTGCATTGTCTCTCAAGTCTTTTTCAGTAACCCCCAGAAAAATCTTCTCCACAATTTCCTGGACCTGACTGTGTCTGTTGGATGAAATTCCTAGTTGGTTTCCAGGAAGTTAAAAATCAACCATCAGGGCAAGGAAAACTGATCTAGAGATATCCCTTTATTTATTATAGAATAATTCACCAGTGTTGTCATCCTGGATGGGTCAGTGTCATTGCCAAGTACCAAACCATCCACTCCTTAAACAGTACCAACTCCCTACCATGTCTGCCCTGCCTATCCCACTGGAGAGCCTATAACTGTTCATAAAGGAACACCAGTCACAGAACTCATTCTACCAGGTTTCTTTTATGCCAATGATGATGTAGCTCCTCTCATTTGTCCCCCATGCTGATCACATTAGTATAGAGCACAAATGTACTCCAGTGTTCTCAGAACATCATGGAGCAGACAGATGGACTTTGCTAGCACACCATATCTCAAAGGCTGGCATGCTGTCTCCAGGCTTATCTCTAGTGAAACTATTTTTATCAGTTTCCTCCTTCAAATATAGTTGAAAGGTCTTTCAATGAGCCCTTACAACTCTTGTGCAAAGATCCTTTTCCCTCTTTAAGACATACGTACCCCAGCTGTTACTAGCAGGCCTTGTGTAAATAGACCATCCTGTAACCAAAAGAACCCAGAATTCAGCTGATGACACCAGTCATGGAGCCACATATCAATCAGGCTAGGGAGATCTTCTGGCTCTCTACAACTACCTGAAAGGAGGTTGTATCAGGTGGGTTTTGGTCTCTTCTCCCAAGTAGCAAGTGATAGACGACTTTCAACAAGACAAGAGGACACAGTCTTAAGTTGTGCCAGGGGAGATTTAGGCTGGATATCAGAAAGAATTTTTTTACGGAGAGGGTGATCAGGCAATGGAATGGACTGCCCGGTGAGGTGGTGGATTCTCCATCCCTAGAGACATTTAAAAAGAGACTGGATGTGGCACTCAGTGCCATGGTCTAGCAACCGCACCGGTGGGTCAAGGGTTGGACTTGATGATCTCTGAGGTCCCTTCCAACCCAGCTAATTCTATGATTCTATGAGAGCAAGAGGAAAAAGCCTCAAGCTGTGCCAAGAGAGGTTTAGATTGGGTATTGGGATAAATTTCTTCACTGAAAGGGTTGTCAAGTCCTGGAACAGTCTGCCCAGGAAAGTGGTGGAGTCATCATCCCTGGAGGTATTTGAAAAACGTGTTGATATAGTGCTTAGGGACATGGTTTAGTGGTGGGCTTGGCAGTGTGCTAGGTTAATAGTTGGATTTGATTATCATAAATAATAAGTCTTTCCAATAAATAAGTCTTTCCAATCAAAGTGATTCTATGATTCTGTGATTCTGTTCTTGTTTCTTCCAACATCACTGCATGTAACTGGAAGAATAGAGGAAAACACTACTTGTACTCCCGATCTCTTAGCTAGTTCTCCTAAGGCCCTGAAGTCTCTTTTTCATTACTCCTTAGACTACTTAATGTAACTTTGTCACTACCTACATGGAAAAAATGTAATGGATAATAATCCTAGGGCTGTACCAAGGTATGAAGCTTTCTCTTTCTTCACATCTTATACCCAGGTTCCAGGAAGGATCTTCCCTGAGATATGTGTCTGACTGGCACATTGAGCCCTCTGTTCCCCTATGACAATGACCTGTATTTAAATTCCTGGAAGTCAAGCCAGAATTTTTGTTTGTTTATCTTGTTTTGTTTTAAAAGGTATTAACAATGAGCATAGCAGCCACTTCCTCAAGATTTTGTGCATGTTTTGACACGTTAATATAGGATGTGGTGATATCTGCACCTGTTTATTCTAGGTTAGACACGTAAACCCAGAGTTTACTCCCCTGAGGATCCATGAGGATCCAGGCATCTTCAAATCTCTCTATATACCTGTATTATCCCTGACTGACAGCTCTCCGACCTGTGTTTAGATGCCTGGCAGTGATTTATTCCCTGTTCTTATGCATGAATGCTATTCTCACAATAATTCTCAGAATTTTTTGCTGCTGTAATTTATATTCACTGTGTTGGTTTACACCTTGCTCCCGAAAAACAACCGGTTTTATCCCTTTGCAGCTTTCTAATATGTATTATGTTTACCTACTAGATTTATATCACTCATTAGCAAAATTTTCTTTAGTTAATTTATTCAGTCTTTCCTTATGGGTAATGATTTTGGACCTCTGGGCATTCTTACTGCTGTCCTCTGGATCTTGTCCAACTGATGTCTTTCAAAGTATGAGTCAGTACAGCTAATTGATTAATGTGATTGCATGACTGATGATTAGTTCTCTGAGCTTAATTTGCTTATACTGTTACTCTACATTGCAGTATTTAAAAAAGCATGAAAGATTTGCCTCAGAAGCACACGTTTCTTTTTTGTTTGTATGGGGAATCCTCTGCATAACGTTTAGAAATTATCTACAATTATCATAAATAGCCACTCATTAAAAATTAACCAGAAAGCATTAAGACAGCTCTTTTTGCAGCTGCAAAATTCAAGAGTTAGCAAAAAATGATGAATTACTCCCTATGCACTTTAATTTCAGCCAGCCAGAAAAGAGAAACACAGCCCTAACTTTTGCACTTTTCATCTGTATATAATATATTCCTGCATCCCAACAGAAACAGCATAACTCTCAAAATATTTCCCCCAATGTCTCCTTCTAAGGTCCATAGAGGCAGCCACTGAAAATATTTTTCTGCAAAACAACTGTAGGAGCTCTTACACCAGAAATGAAGGCAGCTTTTACAATTGGTATTTTACCCTGCACTATAGGACTGCCATGTACTACAGATCTGGATGAGTCTTACTGAAAATGTGAGCCTTTGGGTTTTTTGCAAACATTTCCACTTTTCAGCCGGGCCGTAACCGTTACCAACGGTCACCCGTGGTGCGAGGACCTCCGGTGCGGGCACGGCTGCGTCAGGGCAGAAAATCAGCGAGAAAGGGGCTTTTCCTGACCTATATGGAGCCGGGAACAAGCCGGGACAATGCCGGGGGCAGGCAGCTCGTCAGAGAGCTGTGGGGCTTTCCGTATCCCACCGCCACTCGCAGGAAAGCGGCTCTGTGGAGCGGCAGCCACCGGGGGCGCCGAGAGCAGGAGGGGCGAGCAGAGCGTGGCACGGCAGGAAGGGCGCGGGGCGGCAGCGGGCGCAGGCAGGGCGAGCAGGGAGGGCAAGCGGGAGTCAGAATGGTGGCCACTGGGAGGAAGGCTGGAGCAGCAGATCTGCCCGGGGGATCTGCGCTCTCCACCTTGGGAGCGGCCGCCGCGTCCACCCAAAGGGAGCCCCGGAGGTGCGAGGCTGCTGTGCAGACCCCAGGCTGCGGTAGCTGCCTGGACCGTTCTCTTGTGCCTGAGGTAAGGGGCAGCTGCCTGCAGAAGATGTGAGCAGGGAAATCATCTCCTGCAGCATTTAGCTGAGCTGCAGGAGACAGGGAGGAGGCTGCGTAGCATTAGGCAGGCAGAAAATGAACTGGACACTGTGATCCGTGAGCTCACTGCTGTGAGAGGTGGGGCGATTCAGCCTGAAGAAGAGAAGTCTCCAGGGAAACCTTATTTTGGCCTTCCAGTACATGAAGGGGACTGCAGGAAAGCTGGGGTGGAGCTTTTTACCCGGGAGAATAGTGACAGAAAAAGGGGTAATGGTTCTCGTGTGGGGGTAAGGTATTAAGATCTGGCTAGGTATCTCCTTGTAGATTAAATTGTGTTTGTAGAATGCCTCATCAACTTCCTCATCCTGATCAGGTGGCCTGTAATAGACATCCACCACAGTATCCTCCACACGTCCACACCAGCATGCCACTTTTTTTTTTTTTTTTTTTTTTTGTTAAGTACCAAATTACTTTGTAGCATATGAATAAAATGATGCCAGGGTGGTTTGTTCCTTTAGTTCACACTAAGATTTTTCAGCATGCGTAGCATAGATGCTTTTGGACACAATTTCAGAAATATTGTGATTACTCTCTGTCCTGGTATAGGCCCAGATGGTACCAACCGGGCCTCCGCTTGCTCACCTCCCACCCCCACTGTGGGACAGGGAGGAGAAAATCCATCCAAAGGCGCATTAATTGAGACAAGGATAGGGAGACTTGCATTCCCCAGTTACAGTAACAGGCAAAAAACAGACAGGTTCAATTTGGGAAGGAAAAGAACCCTAATTTAATCTACAAGGAGGAAAATAAAACATAGCTAGATCTTAGTACCTTCCTCCCACATGCCCCTCCCTTTTTCCCCTAGCCTGGATTACTTCACGCCTGTCTCAGCAGCACAGGGGAACAAGTGGGTGTTTGGATCAGTTCACCACACACGTTGTTTTGTCGCTCTTTCCTCCTTAGGGGAAGGACTTTCACAGCCTTCCCCTGCTCCAGCACGGGGTCCCTCTCATGGGAGAGTCCCTCAGGAACCCCTGGGACATGAGTCCCTCCCACAGGTGCAGTCCCTCAGGCACAGACTGCTCCCGCCTGGGCTGCACACAGAGTCACGGCTGTTGCGGGAGCAGTCACCTCCTCTGACACGGGGTCCTTAAGAGCTGCAGATCTACATCTGACCCTCTCTGTGATCCCGCACAGGCTGCTGCTTCACTTCTGCCCACCTGTTACACTTCAGGGGCTACAAATCCACATTTATTTCCTCAGGGACTATGCCACCGTGCTCCTCCAGTGGTTGCAGGGGGACAGCTACCATCTCACCATGGACTGCAGGGAAATCTCTGCTCAGGAACCTTCTCCCCCTCCTTCACTGGATTGGTGTCCTTGCTCTGGCATTGCTCTCTCACTTCATCTTCTACTCTGCTCTGCAGGTCCTCCTTTTTTAAAATATTTTTTTGAGTTTCAGTTTCCCTTTCTTGAATGTTACTCGCAGAGGCAGATACTTCCCATATCTACTTGACCTTGGGCAAAGGCAGGGCCAGAGTTGGAACTGGGGGAGCTTCCAGCAGCTTCTCGCTGTGCCCCCCTCCCTGCTTCCCAGACACCACTGCACTAACCCAAGACATTCCCTTAACAGGAGCAGCTTGCTTTCTCTCTTCTCCTTCAAGTGTAATTTTACAGAACCAATTCCTTCTTGACTTACTGAAAGATTTGTCAAAGTTTTATGGTATCTAAAGTTTCTTTAAAACAAATTCAAAACATTTATAGGGTTTTCTCTAAGAAAAGAAGCTGTCCTCATCTTTCCTTCTTGTGCATGTGCAAGCACACACACACTGACAAGTGGATTTGGAATTTTATATGTCATACTATGTGAGCAGCTCCATTGCAATTTTGATATACAGTCAGATAAAGCTACTGATACTTGCATTCTGGAAAGATCTACAAACATAAAGAAACTTTCAATCAATAGATGTATGTGCTCTGCAGGAGAACGTGTCAGCCCCTTGGAAAACTCAATTTACTTGATTTCATACTGTCCCTTGGCAAAGACAGAAATATACTAAAACACAGATATAGCTCATTCAGTCATTTGTTAGGAGCGAACAAAAGAGAAAGGAGGAGAAACAGTATTTTACATTCACCATATTCAGCACTGAATAACAACTGAAATGAACCACTCATATTCCAGTTTCCATCAAAAGTATGTTGGTGTGGTGTCACGAACCACTGAGTCACAAATTTCTATTAGTTACACTCCTACATACTGGTAGTAATTGAAGCCATACCCTGTGAATATGCAAAAGTATTTGCTGGCTGTAACTGGAGTACTAATGGAAAGCTGTTTTCATTCTCATTGCATCTTGGCAACTAGAGATATATATGCTGTAGTCCACAGGACTAGCTGCAGCACAGAAATATTTGACTCCCAGTCAGGCTTGTTTTCACATGCATATATGTGAAACCAAAGAAGCACACAAAGCAATTTTTAGGTATTGAGGCTATGTATTGCCAGTACTTTTTAACATGCCATAGCTTTCATCAACCTAAACTTGAGCTTGTTCTTCAGGGACATTACATTCACCTTCCAGAAGCACTGATTAAGGGGCCTAGAAATCTCTGTACTTGTGAGAGACATCCCACTAGCATTGCTGTGGGTTCTTTCCTGTCATTCCTTGCTCACTGCAGCAGAGATCACATCCTCCCCATGTACAGCTCAGGGCAGGGTGCTGCCTCTGCACTTAATGGGAATGAGCTGGCTCCCTGCACACTGCGACCAGTTACACCAGCTGAGGACTGGGAGCCCTGAAAAATAGAGAGAGGTCAGTAAACTGCTGCAGGAATTACCCACTCTTTAAAAAACAACAGCCTTTCTTACACTGAGACAATGAAGGAGCTCACAACATAATGTTTATAAGTAAGGAAGATCAAGAGGTTACAAAATCACAGAATATAACTACTGTCACATGAGAGGACATTTATATAACTTTGCAGGCAGGACATAAGTCACAGAGCCAATATGGGAGATTAGTCAACAAGGCATAACAAGCATCTAGGACTTTGCAGTCCAAATGCTGAAGCTGAGAAAGCTCAAACTTTTGGCTGTAAAATATTATTGATAATAACCTGTCCTTAAAGAATGACACAGGAAATCACCTGCCACTGAGTCATAACATCACTTTTATGAAGAGGTCAGACTAGAGCATCAATGCCAAGGTTTTCCCTGCCTCAAGAACAGTAAATAAGAGTTTAATAGCTAACTTTTAGGCACTCATTAAATTTTATGGGTAATTGTCAGCAGCACACACCGAATATCTTTGAAAACACTAATTAGTTTATGCATGCAAAATTTGAACAGGTCCGTATTCAATGATCAGCTGCTGCATGCCCAGGACCAATGTGTCCCAGTGAAGAGGAGGCCTATGTAGATGAGCAAGGAACTCCTGGACACATTTAGATGTAAAAACAAAGTTTACAGAGGATAGAAGCAGGGGCAGAAGCAGGATAGAAGCAAGGACAGATACCCTGGTGTCAGATAACATGAGGAGGTTAGGAAAGCAAAAGCACAGAGAAAATTGGATCTGGCAAGGGAGATTAAGGGCAATAAGAAAAGTTCCTATAGATATGTCTATGACAAGAGGAAGACTAGGGAAGATGTGCAACCCACTCTTGGTGAACCTGCTTTAGCAGGGCTGTTTGACTAGATGATCTCCAGAGGTCCCTTCCATCCCCTAACATTCTATGATTGTGTTGTTCTATGACGTTAGTGTATGTATTGTAAGAGAAGGATCAGCAAAGACATACGGGAACATTTGAAATAACTGAAGCTCTCAATTGGAAGCACTCATTTGACTCATGAGATACTGCAACATCCTGGGCATCTTCAGACCAGACATATGTGTATGTCCCATCTTTATGAACACTTCACTTCAGCTGATACACATAGAACAAATTCTATCTGTTTTGCAAAAGTAAGCCCATTTACCTTTTCTGGTGCCTTTTAGTAACTTCAAGGAATATAATTCCATCAGTTAGGAATGTCCCTACTTCATGGTTGATGATCTTTTACAGAATTCTCTTCAATATATTTTTTTCACAGAAATTTCTGTGCATAAATAGTTTTTTAGAAACCAAGCTATTGTGGGGTGATGTCCCCTAAACAATCTCAGTGTTCACTGTGGCTTCAAATAAACTGAATATAGATTATAAGATCTAAGTCCTATAAGCAAAACCACAATACTTCTGATATCCAGCATTCCAAAATAGCATACAGGAATGACCTTGACATGATAAACACAAACCACATAAATTAGACTTAATTTTAAAATATTTTTCATGAAAATGACTTGGAATTGGTCCAAAAGAGTCCTACTCTACTTTATTAGTACATTCTCTTTTTTTTTTTTTTTTTTTCTGAATAAGTCATAATATCATAAATGCAAAATGTAATTAAAGTGAAAACTAAGCAGATAATTTGGCTTCACAACAGTTTAATCTTTATCTTCAGACGTTATTTAGAAAGACAAGCTTTCAATTTAGCACCGATGAAAAATACCTTGTTCTGCTTAAAAATGGCTAAGCACAAAAGAACATAGGCTAGCAACTTGAAATTGAGAGAAACATTTCGATGCAGGCATATCTCAGAAAAGTCTAAAAATTCATAAATACTTTCATCAAAGAACCCTTTACTGGTTATTCGCTAATTCTTGATTTGGCCTCTCTAAATCTGTAGGTAGTGTGTTAAATTATCATGATAGTTGCACAGATTTCACTGTGAAAGGAGAAAAATTAATCCAAACAAGAAATCTAAATTTTTCTCCCATTTTTTCTTCCCCTTCAAAGGCTCAAAACAGACTTGGAGCCTTTAAACAAGATCTGAGATGTTCTGAAACATAAAGCCCCCTGTGACTCCAGATTAAGTATTACCATTTGGTAGGATTACTAACTTCCTAGATAGTAATTCATAAAAAAAGAGAATCTTGGGAAATGTGATTTATTTTTTTTTCTTCTAAAAACTGCAGAATCACAGCATGGTTGAGGGGGGAGGGAACCTCTGGAGGTCATCTTCTCCAGTTCCCCTTCTCAAGCACTGTCACTTAGACCTGGTGGCCTAGGACCAAGTCTGGTCAGGGTTTTGAATATCTTCAAGGGTGGAGACACCACAGCCTCTCCAAGAATCCTGTGCAAGTCCTCGGTCACTCTCACAGTAAAAAAAGTGGGGTTTTGTGTTCTAATGAAAATTAATTCCAGTGGGTTACATTTTCTAATTGCCTGTAAATTTACATGTTTTCCTCCTCTTGCTCTAGCTCCTATCTTTAAGAGAAAAAACCCAACCTATATGCCTCCAGTTTGAAAGAAAATATATTTGGCTTTATTTTGGCAATATGTTCCATGAAAGCCTATTTGCATATTACAAATTGCATTAAAAAATTATTTTTCTAGTCAAAAGATGGGCATGATTTTTATGGAAATTGCATGTTTACCTGGCCTGTCTTCATGTTGTTGTTGCTGTTCAGAGATGCTTATGATCTTCTCAAAGCTGATAGGGTTTGGTTTTTACTTCTGATCTCTCTCTGCTGGGTTCAGTCATTACTACCTTAGAAATTAGCCACGTGAGGTGTGTGAAAAATGTTTTATTTCTTGTTCGTTGAATAAGGGTAGAACTGTTCTTGTTTATCTGACTCAATTTACCCAGATGGTCTGCTGCTTGTCTGCCTTGCACAATGTTTGTGTTTATAAATAGGTAAAATGATGTAAGCAAAGCATCATAGGATCATAGAATGATAGGTTGGAAGGGACCTCCAGGGTTATCTAGTCAAACCTTTCTAGGTAGGAACATGTTTTAGGTAAGATGGCCCAGCACCTTGTCAAGCTGAGTCTTGAAAGTGTCCAGTGTTGAGGCATTCACCACTTCCCTAGAGAGATTACTCTAATGTTCGACTGTTCTCGTGGTGAAAATTTTTATTTCTGATGTCCAGTCAGGTTCTCCCTAGGAGTAACTTGCACCCGTTACTCCTCATCTTTTCCATGTGACTCATTGTAAAAGGGCAGTCTCCATCTTCTTGGTAGCCAACTTCTAAATAGTGGAACATGGCAATGAGGTGTCCTATAGACCTTTTCTCAAGGCTGAAGAAACCCTGTTGTCTCAGCCTTCCCTCATACATCAAGATTCCCTGTCCTTTGATCATTCTGTGGCCCTTCTCTGGACCTTCTCTAGCCTCTTCACATCTTTTTTGTATGTTGGGGACCAGAACTGAACACAGTATTCAGGTGTGGCCTGACAAGTGCTGAGTAGAGTGTGACGGTGATGTTTTTATCTTTGCTGCTGATGCCCTTATTGGTGCAGCCCAGCATCCTGTTGTCTTTCTTTGCCACTGCAGCACACTGTTCATTCATATTGAGCCTGCTGTTCCCAAAGTAAGTTAAGTAATTTAAGTAGGCTGCATTAAGTTCTCAACTGCAGCAATAACCATACTTTCAAAAAGGTGTAAGTAATATTGATTTGCAATTTTTCTCCGTGTTAGACTGGACTGTCATCACACTTCAAAAGGATTTATGAATATAATTTCTGAATTGCCTTCATAACTTAACATAGTCATCGCATAATCTGGAAGAAAGAATGAATTTTGTTCACTGGAAGTTACCGTGAAAAATCAGTACATAAAATTGTCAGAACTTCTATTTTTTTACTTCGACTTGTACAGTTCTTCACTCATATTCCTGATTTGGTCCTTTTGTAAAAAACTTCTCATTTACTTTCACCATTTGCTGAGTAATTAACTGCCTGAAAAATTCTTCTGAGAACTCTAAACTCATCTTACTTCAGACAGACCAATATGTCTTCTATAAAGGTAAAGCTTCACACTTGCAGTTTTATTATGAAAATCAACTTTTATGTTGTTGCAGGTTGATGAGGCTGGCTAGAGAACATATAAGAACTTGGTGTGCTCTGCAGTGGGGTCTCAGGACTCTTTTAACAGGAAAAAAAACCCAGAACCCTAAAACAGGAATTATTCTAAGAATGCACATCAGGAGAAAGGCAACTCTGTTTTCTATCTTTATTAATTCATCTCACAGACACCACTCACTTTTTATTCAGGAAGACTGTGCAGCATAGTGTTCTTGCACCCAAATTGATTGAAATATGTTCAAGCTTTCAGGGAAATCAGTAATAAAGCACACTTAGTGCATGTTATTTGTTCATAATTCCTTTGGATCATGCTCATTTTCAGCTCCCACTATGACTGTAAATAATTGGTTAATAAGGTGGAGACTGGCATCTTTAATAAACTTCTATTTATAGCAATCAATGTTAAAAGGCAAACAAACAAAAAACAACCAAAGAAAAGGAAAAAATCAAGTTGTTCTGTTAGAAAGAAAAAGGAATGAAAATGTTATGATAGTGCTTTAGCTTACTTTTAAAGGTAACCCAGGAAGATAGTGATGACTTATTGATTTACAGGATAGTTATTGCTGAAAGGTCCAAAAAAAAAATAGATTTAGCCTACTCTGATAGGGCAGATGAGTCAGTGGAGAAAATGAGATCTAAGCTCATGCTGACAAATAATTTTTTGACAAACAAAAATGTAAAGAATGAGGGAAAGGCCTGGAAAAAATTGCCGGAGATTAAAAAAAAATAAAAAATAAAATAAATACAGATCTTTTCTAGAATATAGATAATAGGATGTGTGACATTTTATAAAATTTTCTTCTCTTTTTCTCTTTCTCTCTTATTGTGTGACAATTATTATGGTCATTACCAGTAATTTCCAAGATATGCAAGAAAAAGGCAAGTGGTGATAATCTGATATTTATTAGCCTAGAGAAATCTAACAAATTAGACAATTCTGTCGAGCCCTGAAACATAGTATTTCTAACATGGTTTAAAGTTTCCTTCCATTATTTAGCTTCTTTATTTAAATCACAACAGTAATGAAGACTATTGAATTGATAATGCAAATCAAAATACAACTGAAATTTTACAAATAACAGTATCATGAAAATGCCATTGTTTGATGTGGACATGTTCCCATTGTTCTGTTACTTCTTCTTTGTCTGACTGCATCAAATTTCATTTTAACCAGAGAATCAGACTAAATCATATATAATCAAAAGGTACCAAAGAAAATTAGTTCCTCCTTGCCTAGAGGTCACACATGAATTCATTTTAAGTAAATGGGAATTTTAAGGAGCTCCTGTTCTTTTTTTAAAGTTCATATCATGACAGAAGAAATAAAAGAGAAATAAATTGATGACATAAGAATGAAGGCTTTTCTGATAGTAATTCAGTGCATGAGTATTTTCTATTTTCATCAAGGATACCAAAAAGCAGTATCAAATGAGGCCTGAACATCTTTGCTACATTCTTTTTGCTCTTGAAATATAAAAATGACTTTTTCTTGCTCTGAAGATTAATGCTTTCTTTTTACAGAAAATTTTAGCTAATAGATTCTCATTGATCTTGAGGTACACATGAGAGAATGACCCGATGCAAGTTTCCAATCTCAGAATAAGTAACCACAAATGTAAAACAGCAAACATTAACAAAGTGAATATGGTAAAATTTTAAATAACTGCTAGATTTGCCTACAGTTCACATGCAAATTTAGTCCAGGGCCATATATTTAATTCCACAACAAGAACAGAACCTTCGTTGTCTTGTTCTACAAGAACAAGATTAGAACTTTTGAGACATGGATTCTACTTAAAGCACCTGCCAAAATAAATTTTCACTTAAGCACATTTTCACTTAATTTTCACTTGCCTCTGATGTTTTGCTGCTCCTGCCTCTTTTGACTTAGATGGACTTTATGAAGACCATCATTTGTTCAGATTATGGATAGGTCCTAGAATAATTGTTCCTTGAATGAGCTGGGTACTTTACATAGTACAGATATTCCTTATTCTGGGCACTGAGCTAGAAAAGCTGTCATTCTTCTGTCTCTTGACCTTTTTTCTACATGCACTTCAGTGTTTGGACTGAGAAAATGAAGGGTGCAGAAACAGAAGCAGAAAGCAGACTTTGCCTGTAATATTTCTTTGTGCTACCACAATAAGAGTGAAAGGTGCTTTTGTAGTCTGCACCCTTCCTGAACTTCTGAGTTAATCGAACTACAGTCTCTGCTATAAAATAGCTATTTTGGAGGTCAGAAAAAAAGATCATAACAATGTTTTCATTTGTTGTGGGATGCTCAGACACTGTTATCTTGTAAAGCACGATAAGATATTACTCTTCATGCATGGGACCACTGTGTTCTGTGTAACCATATGAGTCCAGAACCATAAAATCTTGTGTAGAAAACAAAGGATGTGGCATTTCCTGGGAGAATAGCAACACCCTCCAACACTTTTGTATTCAGAAAGAGGAGAGGCTTCCTTTTATAAAAGCATCTTTGAGGAAGTAAATGTGGGGTCTGAAATCTCTGCTCTCTCAGACAAGTTAAAAAGTTCAGTTTACTTCTTTGACCTAATCTATTCTAAAAGCTGAACCTTATATAATAAAAACTTTGTGAGTGTTTGTCATACGGCAAATGTACTTTCAGTGTCCGGAAATGAGGATGATGCTTTCTGAGTCATTCTCCCAGCTGGATCATGCCTGGATCATATTGTCAATAGTAATTTTAAAATACTCCCATCCCCTCCTTGCTCCTGTTCCACTGCCACCAGCAGCATGAGATGTGAGCTTTGAAACAAAATGTAAACAACAGATAACTAGCTAGTTTTATAACTAGCTAGACAGGTTTCTTCTGTCTTCACTTCCAAAACAAAACAAAACAAAACAAAAAAGAAATATAATTCATAAGTAATTGCCAAGTGGCTCATTATTTCTCCCTTTTTTTTTTTTTTTTTTTAGTATAAAGCAAGAAAATAATTTGAAAACATGCACTTGAAAGCAAGCAGGCAATCTAATATAATATTTTATCTCTATATTAAGAAAAGAACAATCTGGTGCACAAAAATGAAAAATAAATAATGCCAGCCCTAACACTGCCCTCTTGGGATAGCTTCATAGTGTACTTGAGCACTGAAGCTTGACAGTAGTTCAGGGCTGTCACTGCTGGGCAATGCTGTTAGCTCATAAAACTTCCTTTGACCTGGAACAAGAAGTTCAAATCCATTTATAACATCATTGCTACCAGAAGGGAGCTGTGATGTATTTTTAATACTGGTTCCGAGGCACAGAGTAGACACAAAAGTAAAGAGCCATGATTTTATCATTACAGTCAAATCACATAATCCTGTTAGCTGACAAAGAGGGTGTCACTTGAAACAGTATATTTACTATATTTGAATCTCAAGGTTAAGATGTATTTATGAGAGACCTGACAGGGTCATGTACCTGACATGAAGGCTCTGTCCCCCACATATGCTAATGCAGGGCCAGCAGATAATGCTGTGGTGCCAGGAATGACGTTGAGCTATGCTTCAGTTTCCATCTTCAAAAAAGCTGTGTGAGAGAACTGAGCAGAGAGTACCACTGGCACCCAAAATAACCAATTAAACCTGGTCCCTGACTCTCCAGAATTCTTCGCTTCCTATGGCTTTTGGTCTCTGTGGTGGCAAACCTCAGAGGAATGGGTCCCTGGCACGAATAGAGGAGACACCTCTGCTGACATCCCACTGCAGTGTTCAGCTTTTATTACTCAGAAGTTCTGAACAGTTAGTTTTTAATTCTCTGGTAATGTAAATGTCTCAGCTCAAACTAATTCCTGAGCTTTTCCCTGAGCTGTCCTCGAGAAGCAAACAGAACTTCTCTCTGTATTTGGTACAGGTGTCAAAACCCAGTGCCCAATAAATAGAATTAACCTAAGGAGTTAAAGGGAAAATGTTGTAGCAAAACATGATTATCCCTTTTCTTCATATGCCAGATATTACATAATAGAATATAAAGAAGACACAGAATAATATAACTGAATTTTATCTCAAATAATTCACCTTATGAAATACATGCCTAATTACTCAAACTTATAACATGAATTCATACAGTGTGGGGAAAAAAAGGAAAAAAAACTACTACTCTTTCTTAGTAATGTGAAAATTATTTCTTAAACCAGGTATATGCACAGTAAGCAGAAATGAAAATTTAGACATCAAGGCCCAGCCATGAATTTTTGACAGAAATCTGAGAAGGAACTCCACTGATTCCCCTGCTCCTCTGTGGTAAGCTGCTCCTTAGAAGCATTTCTTGTTCCTTTTCCAGTATTTTGCTCCCAAATGTTTTCTGGATCTGGATATATAATTCAAATGCATTTCCAGCTAAGACAAGAAAGACAAGAATGAGAAAGGTTCACTTTGGGTAGCCATGATGCCCACCTGTATTTTAGAAATGCTAGTGGATATAATACTCTTGATGAATTATGCATCACATCAGACTTATCTATAATTTAACAGCTATTGTTCATTGCATGTCTTGAATTTTATATTTGACTCAAGTGTTAAATAAAAGATAGTGTCCTATTCCCTTTTGGTTCCTTATATGTCCTTGGGTGAGTCTATCTTGTAGACTCAGTTACCCTCTTTATCCTTGAGTGAAGACTTATCAAAGGATCAATTTCAGTTTTAAAGGTGGAAAGAGCTAATTGTGAGTCTTCTGTTCAAAGTAAAGTTTTATTCTTACATGATCATTTATTCAGCTCTTCCCTACTTAAAAGCATATACTACCTTAATTGTGGGTTTTTGCTTGCTGGGTATCATAGGTGACTGTGACTTTTAAACACATGGTGAGATGTGCTAGGCTGTCTGTTGACAGGTAAGTTGCAGTGAATAATCAAGTCTGAAAAAGGAAGGAGGAGTTAAGGATGAAAATCAAAATGAAAGAATATGCTGTTTCCCACAGAGAAAACTCTTCAGGTGTCACAACTAATGACAATGAAAACCGAAGTTACAGCCAGTACACACTTGTACTTAAATGATTATTTTAGTTAGATGCAATAATACTAAAATTCAGAGCTGATTGCTGTAATTGATATGTCTGTGATGTTTTAGGTCTTATTTATCATCCATCTACTGCCTCGCAGTCAAACAAGCCTTATGATCAACACTACATATGTGGTTTCTCAGCACAGCCAAGCTTGTGGTGATTTTCAGCCTTGAACACTTATGCATAGGTGTATATACCATCAGTGTGCAAGGATACATTGCATTCTCCCAGGTGCAAAACTCTTTGAACCTCCCTGTTATAACATCAACATATTTGCATCATCTTCAGTGTAGGAGGATTTTTTTTTTCACCTTGAAGGTTTTACACTGAAGCAGGAAAGCAGAGTGCATCATAGAAAAAAACTAAAGGTTACTCAGTCAAAAAAAAAAGAACATTTTTTTTCCCTTCTGTGAAATTTCCTTCCAGAATTTAGCTTCTGGAGTACATGCAGGCTGCCAAAAAATTCTGGCTGCTTGTGATATCAGTAAGCTATGTGCTGTTTATACTGTTCTGTCAATATACATGTATACAATGGATTTCTAAAGCAACCAACTGAGGGAACACAAATACTGTTCTAGTGTGCCATGCTATGCTGCCTGTCTCTATCTGTGGCATATTTTTGTCTTGCTACTTTAAGACTGCCATAGAAATATGTACAAATAAATAAGGGGATAAAACAGATTTCATTCATTCAGGTGAAAAAGTTCACCTATGTAGCTACTTTACTGAAAAATTAAGAGAGTAACTTCTAGTGGTTCATCTTAAATAAAATAAATAGAAGGCAGCTTTGGCACTGGGGACTTGCTGTATTGTATCCACATGATTGTACTGTTATTTCTGCTGAAAGTTTAAATTTGACCCTTTCATTTTTAAGAGAGATCAGAAGACAGACCACCTACTAAGACAGAGATCACTTAACAGAATACAAATGAGATCTGGACAGACAGTTCCATAATTACCCAGTAAGCATGAGTGCCCTATGGATGTTACATCATGGAAGGACAAGCTGGTTATGGCTTTGCTCAAAGGACAAGTGGTCATTGATAGCTTGTAATTTGGAACAGAAACAATAGATGAGACAGAATTTCACAGTGAGAGATGCTGTTACTGCAAGTGACTATCTATGAATACTGAAACAAATTGTCATGACTATGATATGCTCCAAAGCACCATTTTGTTCTGTAATATAATAACCTTCTATACTAGCTTTCTTTTGCAGTAAGTTTTAAATATTATTCTCTTAATTGCATTTAATTAGTAAATTTTAGTAAATTAGTAAATTAGTAAAAAACTCATTGTATGGGTTTGTCAGTGAATTAAGCATTCCTTTGAATAGTGCTGTATGAAAATGAAAGCCATAAGTTCACCTTTTTCAGTGATCAAGTACAGCATAAAAATTGCTGGTGTGTTCCACAGAGCGAACAATTCATCATTTTTACTAAATAGAGATTTGGTTAACACACCTTTTTGGATTTCTCTAATCCAGTCTACATATTTGATTACATCTGATGTAATTAATGATACAAGCAAATGGAACCATTTAACTACCTATGTATTATACCCAGTATACATAGCACAATAGACATGGACTTTCAAGTTCAGGATTGGAGTCAGAAGTCTTTCCATAAACTTCAGTGTCTGGAACAGATCCAGAAACTGTAACCTCTCTAAGGGAAAGAACAGAGTGAGTCCTGTGAGATTCACTGTGATGCTGCAGAATGCAGGCCTTGCTGAATTCAGAATCTTGCTTTATGCCATGGTCCTGAGACTGCCAGGAGCACTAGACACACTTCTTGCCCAGTTTCTAACAAAGAGTTCTACTGGCATGCTCTTTAAACAGCTTGTAAAGGCAAGACCCATATTTTTTTCATTTCTCTCTCAGAGAAATGGAAGTGAGTCAGTTGAAACTGCAAAATCACATAAGAGGCAGCCAACCACCCTGCACTGGTGAGGACATGAACAGACCAGCTCATACTGTCATATCTTACTGGGAATCTGAGATTAAACAAAAGCACTGTGCCAGCACTGCTGATGTGCTATTCCCAATGCCACCAGAGAACTGCAGCCCCAGAAAATGACCAGGAAAATGTATGGAAATAAGGCTAACCAGGTTCTGATGAGCGTTCATAGCAAACATGACTGGACTCAGTTGGCTTATTTAACTTACCTGCTAAAGGCCTGATGGTATTTAGTGCATCTTTCACTATGGCCAGGCTTTAACTTTTCTTGATTTTACTCCTCCTGGTGTTCTTGCCTACTTTTTCCCTGGCACTGTGCTAGCCCTTCTCAAATGTACTTCCTTCTCTGTCCTCCAAAAACCACTACCTGAATACTGGCAAAATGTTTTTTTCATCTTTTAACCAGTTGGGTTCAGTGCTGATTATTCCCATTTGACCTCTTTTTGCATACAAATAAACATCAGAGAAACACATTGCTTCTCTTGTAGAGGATTTTTTTAAATGGGCTTCTCATGGGCTTCCATACCTGAAAACTCGTTAGAAAGTAATCAAATAGGAAGATACTGAGAGAAGCAAAGGATCATAGAATCAAAGAATCATAGAAATTTCGGGATTAGGCGGGACCTCAAAAGATCATCGAGTCCAAGCCCTCTACCAAAGCAGGGTCACCCACACCCACAGCAGGTCACACAGGAACACATCGATATGGGCTTTGAATGTCTCCAGGGAAGGAAACTCCACAACCTCCCTGGGCAGACTGTGCCAGTGCTTTTCACCCTCACAGTGAAAAAATTCTTCCTTATATTTATACAGAACCACCTATGTGCGGTCGCAGCAGAATTTCAAGTGTTGGGCTGCAAAAATGTATTTGTTAAAATCACCTACCACATGAAAACACCTAAAGTCAAATATTTCTCAGCAGAAACCAGATAAATAACCTCATAAGAAGAAAAGATATGGAGGGGTTTTCCTCTGAAGGCACAGGTTCTTGACTTACTAGTTTAAATCTCAGTAAATTTCCCTAGCACACAATGACAATGGGTGACAACGGCCGCGTTGAGACATACCAGGTGCCCACATCTCTGTCCATTTGTGTTCCCAACAGTTGGAGCTACATCTGTGCTGGGAACTGCATAAAAACTATATTAGCACTATGCTGTGCTCAAACTAAAAATCTCATATTTGAACCAAAACTCAGGCAGAGGATCACATTAGCACAACTATGTAATTTCCAGTTTGTATCAGACTGTTTTGCAGCATGGGCAGAGAAAGTCAGAGGTGACTATGCATATCTGTGCAGAAATAACTCTCTTCTTGGGAGTACACAGTGAATTCCCCTTTGAGAGTTTATCATTACAGAAGCAAATTCAGATCCTTGTTTAGGATGGCCTTTAGGAGGTGTGTGGTTTTAGCAGAGCTCAGTGTCTCTGGTCTTGACCTGCAAAGTTCATGTCACAGGCACCTCACATGCTGCTGTTTATACCACTGAGATTAGCAGGCAGAACAGCACATACTTTTTTCTGAAAATCTGAAGTAGTGTTTCCTCTTGGGCACTGGTTTCAAAACATGCTCCTGTATATTATCAGAAAGTGAGGAGGGAGGCTGTGTGTGGTTTTTTTCATATTGCTCATTAATTTGCTTGATTTTGGTTGCCCTTTTGTTTTGTTAGAAAGCATCTTGGCCTGTAGCCTCATGAAAGAAAGATATTGTAAGTATCTCATAACTTTTTCCATTGTGAATCCATCAAGCACTATTGAGCCCAACTTATTTTTAATTTAATTTATGCTCTTTTGAAATCTGCTTTCTCAGAAATCAATGTTTTATTTTATAGCCCCATTTAAACAGTATTAAGTTCACAAACATTTCAAGTTATGTCCTGTGAAGGAAGTATTAGCATGAAATGAGCATTAGACAAGCCCTAAAAGGAACCTTTGGATTTTGGCAGGATTACATGAAATGCGCAGGTCAAATGCACACTAAACTTACCTTAATTTCGTTTGTTGAAACATTCTTAATACTATAATCCTCCATATTAGTTCATGATATTTCAAACCAGATTTGGTCTCAGGTTTAAAAAAAGCAACAATCTGAATTCAGGCTAATTATCAACTGTGTTGAGAGCTTTTTTCCTCAAGCCATCCATCTGAAATCATCTGTACTTTTCTAGAATAAAAAAAACTATGTGCAACTGCTGTAATGAATAGCTGTGTTTTCTCACTTGGCCTGTGGAACAAAGCCTTGAGTGCTAAAAGTAACACAACAATTGAGCAGAAAAAAACTGAGGAGGGGAATAAAACCTATTCATTTTTCACTGACATTTTAAAAACTTTCAGTAGTGCAATTTGAATTCCACAATTAAATATTGCTCTTGAAATGTTAGGGTTTTTTTTTGGTTTTTTTCTGTGAACAAAAGCATTTTACATTTACATTGTAATTAGTCAATAGATGGGAATGATAGCATAAGACCTTGCTGTCTTTTAAGCTTGGACTTAGAGCCCAAGAAGTTCATTAAAGACTTTCTCCTCTTGTGCCCAGAGCCATCTGAGCCCATCGAGCCCTCTGTCTGCCAGGTTGCCTTTGTTCTTTACTTTTTGTGTCTCTGTGTACAGAGCCATTGCCTAACTTAGAGTCTTGGATTTTAACGCACTGCAGAGAAAGAAGAGAAAAAAGAAAAAAAAAATCTTTCTCTTCTTGAGTCCTTGATGTAGCTGACATGGGCCTTAGATCACAGAAATCTGGTTATTAGAGTAAGTCTTCTTACCAGCTTCTTCAACTGCCTCAAGGGAGGTTGGACTGAGGAGGGAAACAGCCTCTTCTCCTTAGTAAACTGTGATAGGATGAGAGGGAATGGATGAAAGCTGCACCAAAGAAGGTTTAGGCTGAATGTTAGGAAATATTTTTTCACTAAGGGGGTTGTCAGGCATTGGAATGGCCCAAGACAGTGGTGGAGTCACCATTCCTGGAGGCATTTAAAAGGCATTTGGACCTGGTCCTTAAGGACATGGTGTAGTAGTTGACAGTGGTGTTAGTCAAAGGTTGGACTGGATGATCTTGGAGGTCTGTTCCAACCTAAACATTCTGTGATTCTGTGATTAAGTAGTCTGAGACAGACAAACCCGACAAATCTGTCCTATCCATTAAGCTTTTTCTTAAAAACATTTTAGGTACATTTTTAGACAATCAGCCGAACTTCGGAGATTGCCTGAGGTTTTGAATTACTACTGTCAAGCAAAGCACAATAAAGGATTTTCAGAAAATGCCATTAAAAAGCATAGTCTAAAGCCAGGAGCTTGTCACAAATTCTAAAAAATTAAAGTCAAACTTGAGAACTTAAGAAAGATAGTAATTCATTTAAGAGTCTCAGCCTGAATTTAATAGTTGTAGCTAAATATAAATCTTTTATCCTGAAGACAGAACAACTTCTCATGAAGAGTGGTTCATTGCATCTCAGTTAGTCAAATGCTACAGAGAAAAAGAAGAGGTAATAGTACCATTTTAACATTTAATCTTACCAGAAAAGAATGATCAACTAATTTCATGTAGACTAGTAACAACTTATTTAAGTGTAATTTTAAATCTGTTGTAAATGAGACAACAGGGTCCTTGTTTAGGTATCCTTAAAATGTGCTGGTGCAGCCTGAGTGTTTTATATCTTTGCAGTGGTTCAGTATCTTTCTTAATACTTCCTTTCTTCTAAAAATTTTAGTCTCAAAGCTATAAAAATCAGGTCTTTGTATGTTAGTACTGAACTGTTAATTTAAAAAAATAAAGTAGTTACCTTTAGTTTCTGCAGATGAAAGTTTAAAACCCATTTGTCACGACCCGCGAGGTGGGTGCAGCACTGTCATATCTCACAAAGTAAGGGGGCCAAATCAAATATCACATCCCACAAAGTGGGCACGGGTAGAGCTCCCCAGATCGGGGGTCAACCCAGGGCGATTCAGATTGGACCCCCTTGCTTTCTAATCTCCTTCAGAATGGAGTCTCGGTGCAGCTGGGCCCAATCCTTCTCCTCCGCTAATTAATCTCTTATAACAACCCATTCAGTGAGATTAAGTCTGGGAATTCTCTGCATGGTACTGTAGGAGTAAGATTATTACTCAGAAGGTTTGTATAAAAACACAGTTTAATTTAAAAATGAGTAAAATTATAAAGCAGATTACAAATAGCAGAATTAGAAATGATGGTACTTTCAAAGTAATGGATTACAGTTTTATAAAAACTTAATAAAATTGTCAAAACTTAACAAAGCAATGGATTTTCAAAAAAGTTGTTCTAAACTTAAATGCCGTTTTATTAACCTAGTGATGTTACAGGGAATGCTTGGAACAGTAGGAGGAAGATAACTCACAAATTTAAACCCCATGATTGTTTGATCTGAGAACATATTTTTTATTTGTCTGGCACTTGTGGAAAAGTTCAAGGAATTTTCTTCTAATGTTGTGAGGATGAATCATTTAACAAAAAGAGTGTTCCAAATATTATAATTTCAAACACTTTCAGTATTCAACAAGTGGGAATTAATCTATAATACTTTTGACAGGCTTCAGGAACCTGGCAGTCCACTCAGCAGATTGTTCTATTGGTTAAGAAAACCCTGCTAAATTCTATGCTATTAATCACCGCCCTTGTCTGTGGAAAAGGTAATGATTATCCATGGAGCTACTGGTAGATTTGAAATCCACCTCCATAAAAGTGAAAGCATTGTCTATATATGCAACTTAATGCAAATCAATATATAGGTTTTGACATATTACACATTCATCTATTACATATGGCTATATGTATATTACAACAGAATATCTCTGAACATTATTCAAGATATGTTATCTTGGGCAGAGCAGCATATAATATGTTTTATCTCAGATGTTTTATGGAACACTACTATGCATGCCTACATAAATGTACTTTCTGTTGTGTATTTAGTGTTTTGCAGCAGAGCTTCTGTGACAACTTCTCTAGAAAAAAAAAACCTACTTATTTGATTACATATTACTACACTGGAAATTTTTTTGACAATGTATTGGATTTAAGAGGTTACTGAGACTCTGAAAAATTCCCAATTTCCTCAGTTGTCCACTTTAATTATCACATATTTCTACCATACCCAAAACAAGCAAACAAAAAAGTTGTGAAAATTGCTGCAGCTTGGGAAAAAATGTTGAGTTTTGGTTTTTCCTTTCAAAGCAGTCTTCAGCTTCTGTAGCACTTTCATTTTAAAAGTCAATTTGTTAAGAAGTGCCTTGGGCGTTCAAATGCATGTTTGCTTCACTGTTAAATCTAGGTTTTTTACCTCTATCAGTGCAGTGAAGCAGATTCACCTATTGTGAGCAAGGTTGCATCAAACTTGTATGAGAAATCACTGTCCACTGATTCTATGTTATCACCATACAGAGCACAGCAGAAATGACACAGTACTTGTCCAACAGAGGTCACTAAAGAAAAAATTTTTAAATAAAAAAATACTCCTCTTTAATGTTTTGTTGCCATAGAATTATAGAATGGTTTGGTATGGAAGGGACTTTCAAGATCACCTCATTCCAACACTGCTGCCACGGGCAGGGACACCTCCCGCTAGACCAGGATGCTCAAGGCCCCATCCAACCTGGCCTTGAACACTTCCAGAGAGGGGGCAGCCACAGCAACCTGTGCCAGGAAATAATTTTCACAGGAAATAATTTCTTCCTAATGTCTAACCTAAATCTCCCCTCTTCAAGTTTGAAACCATTTCCCCTTGTCCTTTTGCTACACACCCATGCAAAAAGTCCTATCCCAGCTTTCTTGTAGGCCCCCTTCAGGTATTGGAAAGCTGCTATAAGGTCACCTTGGAGCCTCCTCTTCTCTAGGGTGAACAACCCCATCTTCCTCAGCCTCTCTTCATAGATGAGGTGCTCCAGCCCTCAGATCATTTTTATGGCTCTCCTCTGGACACACTCAAAGAGCTCTATGTCCTTATGTTCAGGACTCAGAACTGGACACAGTACTCCAGGTGGGGTCTCACAAGAGAAGAGTAGATGTGGAGAATCACTTCCCTTGACCTGCTGTCTGTGCTTCTTTTGATGCAGCTCAGGTCACAGTTGGCTTTCTGGGCTGCAAACACATATATTAAGCTTCTGGTCCACCATCATTCCCAAGTCTTTGGGGATGTGGTTATGCAATTATTTGTTGTCTCATGTTGTAGCCTATATCCAAACATACATTATGTGAGACTCAATCTTGTGATCTTAAACCTACCTTACTGAAAAATATTTGTTGCTGAGCTATGGCTACAGCTACTAGTTTGTAAGTGAGGGAGCCCAGAGGGTATTACATCAGGCAAGATGAGAAGGAAGGAACAGAGTACATGTGTACCTGTGCTGAATTAATAACAAGTTAACAACCCAAGGATTCAGAAATGAAACACCCACATGAAAAGATACAAGAACAAATGAGAGAGTGGGGAGTCAGAGGATCACAACTCAGGAAGATCAAGGACCAGCTTGTTCCCAGGAACAAAGGCTGATACATCTTCATCTGCTTGATGACAGTTTGGACAGCGGATACTGGGGGAGGAAGGCATACAAATGCCTGGCCCTGAGGCATGCTGCTCCCAGCACACTACTATGAGCATTAGCCATGAATAAGAAAATTGTTGGATACTAATAGGCTGTGGGTATAATTCTGGTTTTATGTCTCCATGCACAATAACAGGCCTCCAAGCAAAACTGACTCAGAGATCTGAGGATTTACTATATTATTTGTGAACAATAATAATTTGTCCCTTGATTACATACAAAATCCAAAATTGGAAGTGATGTACAGCATACTAAATAGAAATCCATACCAGGAAAATAAGAAAACTGAAAGCTGAAATAGGGACCCTCATCAGTACTTTAAGAACCACTTTAAAACACAATGAAGTTGAGCAAAATGTTTCCAGTAAGTCAACAGCCCCTGATGCTTCTCAGGACCTGTATGCATATGGAGCAACTTACTGAGCAGGTGATGTGCTGAGCTGATAAGATTTTGGGAAATAATAGCTATGGATGGTCATAATGACCTTCCAGCTAATAGAAGCCTGAATTCATGGTGGCATAAATGTAATCATAGAATCATTTTGGTTGGAAAAGACCTTTAAGATCATCAAGTCCAATGGCTAACCAATGGCTAACCAGCACTGCTAAGTCCACCACTAAACTATGACCCTAAGCACCACATCTACACATTTTTTAAAATCTCCAAGGGTGGTGACTGACCACTTCCCTGGTCATCCTGTTCCAGTGCCTGACAATTCTTTCAGTGAAGAAATTTTTCCAAATATACAACAGAAAACTCTGGCACAACTTGAGGCCATTTCCTTTTCACCTACCACTTGTTAATCTGGAGAAGAGAACAACCCCCACCTCGATACAACCTCCTTTCAGGTAGCTGTAGAGAGCTATAAAGTCTCCCCTCAGCCTCCTTTTCTCAAGACTGAAAAAACCCTGTTTCCTCAGCTACTCCTTGTAAGACTTGTGCTCAAGACATTTCACCATCTTCCTTGCTCTTATGATACATATGATAAATTTTTCTCATTACTCTATTGATAAAAGATTCTAGCTCCTCAGAGGAAACGCATAAATGATAAATAATGGTGGCATATTTTTAAAACAGTAGTGTACAGAAATCTCTCAACAGACACAAGAAACACTATGGTAGCTCTCAAGATCTGTCTGGTTGAGAGATACCGTATGCTTTTAAACTGCCACATCTATAATTTTATTTGTAATGAAGCTGAAGTTAACTTAGTAAACAGCCTAGTGCAAAACTACAGAATTCTGGGGTCTGAGGAAACAACTGCTTTCTTTCCTCTCAAATGAGACACTCCAGTAACATAACTGTTAAGGGACTGGATGGATTTCTGCCATCTTACAATTTCTGTAACTACAGTTTCCTCAGTCAGTCATATAATAGTAGTTACCTAGTGCCATAGATTTATTGCCATGTATTTGGGATTCATATTACTTATTGGTATCTGTACCTCAGAAGACTGAAATAGTTCCCCCTAAAATTGGGCTGAACTGCAAGAATTTCAGATTCAATTATTCACAAGAAAAAGCTTTTAATTAAAATTTACAGAAAAAACCCACAACCAAACCACATACCAAAATACACTTTTCCAACAAGATTTCAAGAGACATTATGAAGGGTTTTCTGGCTCAGTATTTTCACTCAGTCAGTTCAGCAGCTCTCTAGCTCATGAGTCAGCCTTGCTGCGTTGCTGGTGCTGCTTCAAATGGTCTAAAGAAAACTTTTGGGTAGCATGCTCTGCCAGACACATACAAACAGACTTTAACAGTGATATATGGGATATGGGTTAGTAAGACTAGTGACTAGGATGTAAACTTAGGAGCATATTGTCACAGATGGACAATCTTAGATCTGTTTCTCTCTTGCATTCTAGTAAATCTGTAATTTGCAACCCAAACTGACACTGAAGAATCAAGATGGCCATTTCCCTTCTGATTTTAGACAAATAGTTATAACTTTTGTTGTTGACAAAGAGGAAGAAATCTGCCCCATACTTCATATGTGTGAATCAAACCCTAAAATTCTTTTTACACCTCTGTACAATATTTCAGTGTTATTACTACCCTGAAAAATGATAAAGAAACATTTTATTTGAAAAATTATTTATTGAATTATTAAATTATTAACATTATTAAAATCCTGAAAAATTGAAAATTTGAGGGAAAAAAATGCAGTATAAAACAATTATCAAAAGCAACAGTTTTTTCTTCCTTCTGCCCCATATAAGCCTGACCTAAAAAATATAATTAAATATTTTTGACTGATCTCAATCACTGATTAAAATGCTCTTGGTCATCTCACAGTTTATGATTTCTGTAACTCTGTCTTATCTCACTATCAGATTTTTCTCAGCCTTCTTATCAAAGTAGGAGGGGGAAGAGGCATCATTAGGTAAAGCACAAACCAAACATAGATCCCCTCCAGACTCTGCTATTAATCAGTCTGATAGGAGAGCCTCTTTTGAAAGAAAATTTCTGAAGACTAAGAGGAGAAAACCAAAAAGGAGTGGGATGTACAGAGAGCATGCTTCTGTCTCTCCATTAGAGTGTTAGTGATTAAAAGATCAAATGGGCAGTTCTAATCTGACAAGCAATTGCACTCAATAAAACTGGGGATTGTGAAGTTGTTTCTCATCCCTGAGATAGCTTTTTGGAGGTTTTGAACCAAGTCCTTCTAGGTAGGGGTCCGTGTCACGGGAATTAAGTGAGGGCAGAGAGCAACTGAAACACTTGATCTACAGAATTTGTTATATCAGAGAGTGAGAGAAACACCTGTGTTCCTGACAGGAGCTGAACATGTACCAGATTCATTATTTTCTCTCCATAAAATCAATTTTGCACATTTTAATAGGTATTCTCAGCTTTTTGTTTAAATTGATCGTATTTGGGTTTTGTAACACATAAAGTTTTTCATTAGGTTTTTTTCCCAGATCTTTAATTCACATCACCCCAACCGCTCAGATCTGCCAAATAGTAGTTAATTTCTTATCAATACAAAATTAGCTTGGATTGCAATTACTAACCTGAAATAAAAAGGCCTAATTAATTTATGTTTTCTTGAATTCCTTCTTTTGCCACTCTTCATTTGTTTAGTTCTCTTTCTCCAGTAACATTTTCCTGTTTTCCAGAATAGTGAATCTGCCTGTTAATAATGTTATTTGTCTTTCAAGTTCAAATATACAGTAAAATTTTATGCCTTTCACTCTCCTCAGGGTATTTCTCTAGATAAATGACTTAGAAGATGCTCTGAGCATAAAACCTGTATTTCAAAAGGTTAAAAAATGACAGTACATCTCTGAGGTACAGAAGACACCTCCTCCCACCTCCCAAATCAATGACACTGTTCACTTGATATTTTGACCATACACAGTGGCATAGAGCCCAGGGCCTGTCCACAGCTGTAGTATTTACTGATATTTCTGGACAAGTCTGGTATTTAAGAATCTAACACTAACATGTGAAATAGATTTGTATAATTGTTATCATGCTTACTAGAATCTTATTACAGCAATTATCTCTGGGAGAAGTAATTTGGCTATCATAGAATATAGCTTAGAAGTGGCTGCAAGTCTTCAAGCAGCAGATCAGTATTTGGGTACTTGGACCTGTCAGGAGCACCATATTTACGAGTGCATCAGCTCGTTCATGTGTGTTTCAATCCAAATTTGTCTGAGATGATGTTTGAGATGTTTTGCATTTAGTAGTTAAGATACAGCAAGAATGATGAATTATGCATGTGCTGGGTTAGTCATAAAGGACTACTGGCAGCTGAATTATCAAAGCTGAGGAGAAGAGTACTTCAGGGAATCCCTGGATCTAGTAATGAAGGATGCTACAAGGACCGTTGCTAGGGCAGGTCCCATTAGTTCTGCACAGTGACTGATCACACTACTTGAAAATTTGATTCCCTCAGCAGAGTGTTACCGTAGGCCAAGATCCCAATAAATTAGTTTTCCCTTTTTTAACTAACATCCTGTCCCAAACTGTCTGTGAAATGTCAGCTTTTTCTTCTGAGGCTAAATCATACATAATCCTTTGCTAATATTGATAAAACACCTAGCATTTGTAGTGTGTCACGCTGGAAGGAAAGTTGCCAAGAAATAACCAGAAATACAGAAGATTCATCTTTCTTCGTAAGTCTTTAATTTCCTCATACTGTTCCAGGTCTGTTTTTTTACTTTAAACTCTGTGGTTTTATGGTACACTGAGAGAGAGGCTACAGAAATTAGAGAGGACATGTACAGAGTCTACAGTCAAACTCCAATCTTTGAACCCCTGTGGGTAAGGAAAAACATGTTGAGATGGAATTTGATAGTGTCCATTGATTTTAAGGAGAACATTCACAAAACTATTCACTGGCTCTTTGGTATTGAAATTAGTAAGGTAAAGGAACAGCAAAGACAATATCAAGCATCTTAAAAATTCAAACAGTTTTAAAAGAGCAGATTGAAAGAGAATTCAAATAAGTTTGGGGAAAATGCTGGTTTGCTATAGCAATATACATCTTCAAGGCCTGATATTTTAGCCAGGTTTCCTTTATTTCCAGTGCAGATTTGGGCCGCAGCAGCATCTCAAAGCTACAAATTTATCCAGACTTTGACCAACTAAAGATTATCATAAATGTCAGCAAATACTTAAAAGTTGGAGACAGAAAGGGGATAAAGACCTACAAGGGATCGAACCAAACCCAAGGTTTTAAAAAAAATAGACAAATGGTCTCAAAAAGCCCATTGAATAACAATATTTAGCCTATAGTTCCAGGGATAATGGAATCACTGACACAAAAAATGTTCTCTGTATGCACCATGACTCTCCTATGCTAGCAAAAGATCAAGAGAAGTAGACAACTTGGAAAGCTTGTCAGTATCTTTAAGAGCCTCCAGCTATTGCATGAAATAAGTCAAGTAGTTAAAGGCGAAAGATGGAAATTATTGCCTATTATTCTGAAGAAACATTTTCAGACTTCTCAAAGCACTCTCAGCAACTGCCTGGAAAAATATCTTTGCAAAAGTGTTCGGGCTTTTTTTTTTTTTTTTTTTTTTTTTTTTTTTTGACACCAAATCAGGTGGTGTTGCAGTAGTTGACACATGATAAAAGAGCAGACAAGAGGTTTAGTGTTTTTGACAAACTCTGTCAATTCAGACACAATGTATCAAGATTTCAGTTGCTTTATGTAAAGGAAGAGTTCTTCAAAATGAAAAAAAAAAACCCTACCCAATAAGAGTCTTTCCTGTAATGCTTCCTCCCTTCAAAAAAACACTTTTCTTTCACTGAGAAACAGAATGCCATGGAGAGAAAATGTCTATCAAAGACAAGATGAAGCAACAGCTGCTGCAATGCAATCCCCACCCACTGGAAGCAAGAGAAGGACAGATACCAGCCACACAGTGAAGCCTTAAAAATTCATGATTTTTGTAGCTCTGGTAGATATCTCAGACCTGAAGTGAGCCAATACTGTCAAATTAATTCCTCATTTTTGCATCCATGTTAGTCTTTAAAAAGCAAACAATCTGAAACAAAATCAGTCTCCTCTCTCAAAAGATAAATGATTGTGACTGTGGTTCAGTTGGGTAGATGTAGTTTGAACATGCAGTGAAGCTAAGACATATTGTTTCCTTTAATCTTCTGTAATCCATTGATACTCCTTCACCTGTCACAAACCTGTAAAAGCTGTAAAACCATAAGTGAAATTATTGTGTGGAATTGACTCGTAAGAAAAAACTCTGATGAAGATACCAGGGCACCTTATTGCACACTCTGTGCCCATCGTCACCTGGAGAGTGTCTTCACCTCAATTAGAAGGTGCTGTTGAGAGCAAAACCAGATGTACCCACAAGAAAGTTCTGCAGCAAATTCATGCATTAAGCTATGGTAGCACAGAGCTCTGCACAAGCCAGCCAGCAAGGCATGATGCCAGAGTTGTTGGCATATGTGTGTAGCAGGTACTGACAGATTTGCTCTTAACTCCTGTAAGCAATGTCAGCTCCAGCTTGAAAATGTCTACCCACACTACAGCTACATTGCTGAAAATCAGTGCATTGTTGTTCTAAAGCTCTCACAAATATAAGAGATGTCCTCTATATAAACAACAGCATATCCCTGCACAAAGTGCTTGTCGTGGGTAAGAGGAAAAGCATTTAGCATTTATGCTCTAAAAGAGTTATTGAAACAAATAGAAAACTGAGCTCAAACAGGGTTTCATAATAGTTTTTCTGAATCTATAATGAAACTGCAATGTTCCAGAGGAGCAAGGAGGAGTTATGTAAATGCTAAGTGGATAACATGAATCAATGACAGAAAGTAGCAAGCATGCCTTTATCAGTCATTAAGTATGAAGGATGCTTCACCAAGTGGCACTTCAAGCTGAGGTCCCTTCATTCAGTTTTAAAGCAGAAATTGTATGTTTTAGAGCATTTGAACTGCTCAAATATAAACCATTTCTTTTCCTATTTGCAAAAAAAAAAAAAAAAATAGTATAGCAAATGAAGCACTTTCTGGTCTGTTCCTTTAGCTGCTGTGCGGCAGCCTCTTTATCGCAGCATCACAGGCTGATAATGTTTCTCATCTCTTTGCTGGTGGAAGAACTCTGAGACAGGTTAAAATACCAATCTCCATCAGTGCAAGGACTGCTCTTATTTCAGAGGAGTGTAAGAGAAAGTGTGGAAAGCTCAGATCTAGCATATAGCTCATTCATTTTGAACATTAATCAACAAACATAATTGGATATAGTCTGTCCCTGGTGTCCCCTGAATCATGGTCTCAATCCCTGCTGCCACAGACTCCTTACAAATCAGCTGTATTCGCTACATGTGCTTGCAACAGTTCATTTAACTCTTAGCAGTCCTGTACCTAACAGACTGCTACTCTCCAAGGCTTAGTCAAACATGAGTATCTGCTTTCCTACTGTTGTCATTCTTTTGGAGTCACTGCCTCTAAAGTAAATCAAAACTGGAATAGATCTCTTTCAACACCTGATGTCCAGCTTTGAACCCAGTTATTCAGGTGCTGTTAAAAAAGCTTTTGCACGGAGTTCATAAAACCTGTTTTCTTTAATGAGGATGGAAAAAAATTATAAAATTTCTGGTCTAGCTATTACCTATATTGATTTATATTTCACCTGAAAGTCATGGCTGCTGAAAGAGCAATTAGGAACAGCATCTACAAAGTCAAGATTTTTTCAAGAGCTTGACATATGAGTTCTTGATACAAGAGCAGAAATATGACACAAGTCCATTAGAAGCACTGACTCTTGACACTAATTCTGAGCTGTAGAAGTCTCATTTCTTTCTAATTTAACATTTCTGAGCCCTGTCTTTCCCCCTTTCATATTAGGTGCCCACTGAAGTATCTTGCTGATGGGCATTTTAAATAGAAGTTAGGAAAAAGATGTGATTGATGAATCAGAAAATACTTGTGTTTTCCAATGTCTTCTAATTTTGATGGGGATCCCCAAACATCACACTAGTCAGTATGGTAGACTGAAAAAAATGTTTCAGGAGTCCAGTCAAACCTCCTAAAATACATGATTTTTCTAGTGAGCCATGTAGTTGAGCTCCCTGGAGAGCAGTGATCAACTTCCCACAGCACAGCACTCCTGTATAAAAGCATCTGGGACATCCTCAGAAGCAGAAGGGGTTGCTTCCTGAACTGGGTGAGGGGAAAAAATGGATTTTCATCAATGCTGTTGTATAAATAACTCCTGTGACCCACCACCCGGGATGGTGCCAGTGAGGAAGCCACAACCTTCTCTGCAGGGTTGAGCAGCTCTTTAGACCTTTACAAATAGAAGATTTAACAGACCTTAGGTTTCTCTGGGATTAAGTGGTGGCCGAGGAGAGTCACAGCACTCTCATCTGCTTTTGCAGGCCTCTGAGTTTGAAGTCTAGTAGCATTAACATGCCCAAGCCCATCTTGGATCATAACAATGGGGCTAATTATTTTGAGCGTGCTGCTGCTGCTGAACAAGAACAACCAAATCCATCTCCTCCCCCTTCAAAACACTGAGTAATTTAAGAAATGCCAGTGAGAGGAGCTAGTGGATTCTTCATTTTGGGTTGTTGCTATAGCAATGCTCTTGAGCTTTACACCAATGAACTGAAGGGGAGCTCTGTTGCATTGTGATAACTCCTTGTACATTGGCCAGACATCATAAAGCAATAACTCATTCACTGGAGTGTAAAGAAAATAATCTTGTTCACTAACTGAAAAACTAAGGACTTTAGAAAAAGCTGAAGAAGGCTAATATGTTTGTATGTGTTCTTTTGTACACAGCAGCTGAAAACAGCCAATCATGGATATTAACAAAAATAATTTTTTTTGTACTTTAGTTACATAGATTCTATGCCGAAGAATGAAAAACAGCAGAATTTAATTTGGAAACTTCCAAATACGTATGCACAGTATCCACAGACCTACTGACTTCTGTTCAGTATAGCTTTGTAATAGCTTTTACCTTCACTGAGGTGGCTCTACTGATAGCTTATGTGTTAGTGATGTGATAACTGCATAACTACATGGAGTCTGCAGGTAGTTGAAAATTGTTAGTAATACAAACTGCTTTGTTCCCTTTAGACTCCTCCTCTTTCTGAAGAATACCTATATGTAGTAGTCACACTTACGACATTGTACAGTGCTGGTGCAACAAAGCAGACTTGTTTTTAATTCCTACTACTTACCTAGAGAAATATTTCATTCTGACTTAAATTTTATTATGAAAATATTGGCTGGAAACTCAGTGGCAGAATAAGAAAAAATGCACAATATTTAATAGAAAGTAAAATAGAAGTTGGGAGGAGACTTTTGATGAGATATTCAAAATAAAGTAGCATCTGGGTCTCACTCATGAAAAAATAAAATTTCTCTGCTTCTTTCTTTCTGCTTAGAGACTGGAGCACTGTTATATGCTCCAGTCACAAAAATCACTCTGAAAAGAAGCTTCAATGAAAATAGTTATTTTTGCTGTGCTCCAGAGTGTTTGTAGGGAGGGTCAATTCACACACATTCCTTTGGGGATATAGGCTTAATTGTCACATTTCATATCTTGTTTACATCAGTGAGAATAAGCACTCTGTCCATTCCTGTTTGAGAACCTCTGAAAGTCTTTCATAATACCAGGAAACACAACCTACTTTCAAGTGCAAGGTTGAAGAGCAGGTCTTATTTGATGTAGAAAGGTGACAGCAAAAAAAACGTAGCTGTCTTAATCCTCAAAGGTAAGTGATGCAGTGACCCACAGTTACCTACTCTTTGTATTTCAGTTTTGGGAGCTCAGGAATTGAAATTCATCCCTGGGATACAGGCAAATTTCAGCCCCATGACCTGATGCTTTAGTGTCCGTGCTATGCTTGACAAATGTACCGGTGCCTGTGATTTTAAAAGGAAATGGCCACAGCTGCCTTTTATAAGCTGTGTATTCTAGTTGGTCTCTTAGGCAGAGTAAAAATAATGTCCAGACTAAGGGTAAATGCAGAGCAACACCTAGGACCTCTAGGTCCTAGGACTTGTACACCTGGGACTAAATATTGGTAGCATTCAGTGACTCTCAGTGAGGCAGCTCTAGACCTGTTTACAAGGATTTTGATAACTGGGGAACACCCCGATCCTGGGGTTTGGGTTCTCTGGGTTAGGATTCAGTTGAGAAGACACTTTCTGCCAGCTTGGGGATAATAGAGTAGACACATCCTCTTCTTGGCAACGATGTACCAGGGAAGGCAGCTTTGATTCTCATGTGCCACCACCCACTCACCAGTTTCCCAGCCCAAGGGACCATTGCTCTTCCCAGGCTGAGCTCCTGACTCACCTAAACTAGCCTAGTCAGAAGAACCTAATGACCAGAGACCTCCCATTTGAACCACTTCTGCTGGTTTTTGCTTAGATGGGTTAGGACAGGCTCACACAAACAATTCTGCTAGCAGGTGGGTGTCAGAAGCCAGTGGAAAGCACTGGGCACTGGCCGGGTAGGGCAGTGGGTGCCCACAGGCCAGCAGAACCACACTGTCCTCTTTCCTCTGCTCTGAGGTGCAGCCCCACCGTGCCCCAGTAAACCAAGCTTAAGCAGGGCTGGTACCAACACTGTGTCCTGCGGTTGGTCACAGACCAGCAATTGCCAGGTGAAGCTGCAGCCATGAGAGAGTTCTCAAGGCAGGCTGGGAAGTTAGGAGGGCAGGACAAAGCCTAAGTCTGCAATGCAAAGACAGGGCACAGACATACCCACAACAAACCATGGGGAAGGGATGCTCACAGGCAGCAGAGAGAGCAGCTCTTTCCACTGGCATTGCTGCAAAAAGAACTGGCTACAGTCAAATCCCAGGTCCTGAGCTCACCTGAATTTCTCTCCCAAGCAGATAGCCTGAGGGAGACTTATCTTTTTCTTGTTAGAGCACTTTGGTGTGTAGGCAGAAGGCAAGAGGATTCTGCTGCGCAGCAGGATGCATTACACAATGGATTTCCTTTGCCTGACTCCACTCCTCCCCAGTAAATTCTCCCCCCAGATTAAGGTCTCATTTAGATGAGAAACCTACTCTGGTCCCTATAGTTGTGAAGAGCAGGGCATTTAAATTCTACCTTGACAGCTATGTAGAGGAGCATTTTCATGTATGGAAAATTGTTCTCCATGTGAGAAGAATTTCAAAGATTAATAGCTGATTTTTGCTGATTGCCTGTTCCACTAGGAAGACTCCTGATCTCCCATGTAAGAACATGTTATCTATTGCTATATCACAGATTTCTTCCCACACAGTGAATTGTCACTGAAGCAGTAAGTTCCTGACCAAATCTGTTCTTTTTAATAATTTTTAATAGGCTTTGCATCTTTGCCCAAACCTCATCCCCAGTGCCTCCTCAGCAAGCTGTATCAAGTAAAAAAGTGCTTACTTTTCAAATTAATTCAGTTAGCACAAACTCCTGAATACTTGAAGTAAAAAAAATCATTTTGGACTCTATATAACATTTATGGTATTAGGTACAGTGTGTAGCTTGTCGGCAATGCTCAGATATGAATTTCCATGCCTCTGCATATAGACCATAATCCTTGTGAAAGTATAGATGAGAATACTGTCCTGGAATACTACCATCTGTATTACTTTCTGGAAAAGAAGAGAATATGAGGCTGTAAAGAAAGTGCTGTTTTACTTGCAGAAAACCTATGCTGAGTTATAACTCATTGCAACATACCATCATTCTGTTCCATTTAAATGAAACCTGCTTGCTGTTCCTGTTCCTCTATGCTTTCACTTTTATTCTTGCTCTTGCTTAATTTTCAGTAAGGATAAACTACAATCCTGTTAGGTTTTTAACTTCTATTGAAAAATAATTATTGTACTTCATAAGATCTGATTCAGAAGTCACTCTTGTTATACTTGATATAACAGCCCAAAGATGCAGGCTAACTTAAGTGGATACCATGCTATATAGTCTTGCTGGACAGAAAAAGATTAAAAATCACCAAGTCTTCTGTTCCACCTGGAAAGCTGTTGTCACCAAATTTGCTTCATTTTCAATCTCATATCTCATGCACTAGCCCCATGAAGGAGCAGGAAGTCTCTAAGCCTCCAATCCAAAATCACTGGCCTCATTTACAATTGGGCTTCATAATTCTCCTTAGGAACAATGGCCCTTCCATACCAAAGTGGTAATGAAGCTGTTGTCTTGTGTACTGTTGTCTTGCTAAGTCTTACTGTCTTACTGTCTCCTAAGAAATCCTTATCAAAGTGTTTATTTGTTATGTTTTCTCTATATATGAATTTTCAACTGGCTTTTGTTTATTTGGGTAGAATTTTGCATAGAGACTTTGCTTATGACAACTTAGACAGTACCAATAGAAAAAAAATCTCCATAACAAGAAGCATAGGATCTCTACCTGAGTGACTCCAGCAGTTGTCAGATAAAAGGATAACTCTTTATCACCAGAATGTGAGATTTGGTAAAATCTATTTGGTTTACATTTTGTAAACATGAATAAATAAGCTTAATGTTGCAATCATTATTACCTGAAGCTCTTGACTAGATGTAAACAGAGATTAATCACACTCTGTATAGCCAGCTCAAACAGCTCAACACACTGATTTGTCGAGCAAAAGCACCTGATCAATATTCAGGAGGCTTCAGGTGGGTAAGGAGACTAGTACAAAACCAACAAGACAGCAAAGTTAAAAACACTTTTGTGCTTGCAAACCCCTTGCTAGTTCCAGTCCTCAGTGATACAAGGTTACTCATGGTGTCAAGGGCTGCTCATTGAAATGTTTTTCTCCTACAGAATTGCTAGTTCTGTAAATATGAAACTGTCAAGAGAGTAAAGGTGCCTGGGGAAGTATAATCTAGAGAACATCGTCTATGCTTGTCTGGTAGAAGAACCCTTGACCCTTCATTACAGTGGAATAGAACACATGCATCCTGCCAATACCTGTGTTTACCACTGCCCTGAGTGGTTTTCTGCCTGACACAGGCCTTAGGTATAATGCTCACCAGGAACTATAGATAGCAATCGTGCCAGATCCAAGTCTCAAAGGTTCAAAATGTGCCCCCTTTCTCTTTTCCAGGCTGCTACTAGTATATATGTTGCTTCACACATGCATATATGTATATACATAGTCAGGATTATTTGATGGAAACTAAATATTACGCTTCAGTCCTTTCCCATACATTCTTCAGCTTGTAGTTGGATTTCAGCCCTGATATACAGTATTAACCTTCATCTCAAGTTAAAGGAAATTCAGTCACCAGCCAGAAAATGGGGACAAAAGTGAATACAGGAATCTAGCTCAACACTGAAACTTTAAATAGAATGAAAATCTGTTCAGAACACTCTTTAGGGTAATATACACAGTAAATCACAAATGGACTGCCTTCTCACACTCCTGTCAAAAGGACTCTGTTGGAAAACACTGTAAAAGAATAAATTGTTTCTAAAAAGTAAGGTTTATTTTTCAGTCCCTGTGAGGTCATAGAATGGCTTATATAATGAGAAATTAGGAGTGGTCTGGTCTACCAGGAAGATGGCAATGTTAAAGGAGAGATGCTCTACACATTCCAAAGATAAGCGAATACAAGTACATTTTCTAAATGACATGAGAAATGTGATACACCAGCACCAATCAAAGCTGTCTTTTTCAGCAACATTTATACAGAGCACTATTTTGAGCGTGTCTTCTCCATTTTCAAAGTTTCTTTACACTGCAGTTATCTCAAGGCACCTAGGAGCCTAACACTGTTTTTTTGAAGAAAATATGTGAAGACTACTTCTGCACCTTTAGCGATATAAAACTCTGGTCATTTTCATCCTAAATTTAACTTGAGTTTTCAGTCCTCAGAACATTAAGACACTTCCATATACACTTCTAAGATAAAAGCCAACTAAAATCACTAAGAGACAGAATCAAATGACAAAGCCATCTTTTTCTCCACTTTCATACATATGGTGTCCACCCTCCCCTGTACTGTAATGCCAAGTATATTGGCATTTCATGTTGTTTTCTCTGTGTGATTTGGCACCATACTTTTCTGCTAGAGTAGTTTTTCCTACTTGGCCTAAATGTGAGCCTTTGCCTGGGGTCAATTTTGTAGGAGGAACTCAATTCTATAGACAGCTGATGGATTATTAATACTTTATCCTGCTACTGGGGATAATCATCAAATCATTATTGGTCTGGCTATGCAGTCTTGCAAAGAGCTTTATATAAGAAGAAGGTTAACATTGTAAACCTTATTTCTGGCTATACTGAGAGAGTTAATTCCTCTCTCTGCAGCTGAGTTTTCCCTCTCAAGTCCGCTTCCATGGTAACATGCACACAGCTGATGCAATAGAGAAGCTAATTTCAGAATTTAAGCTTTCCGTTTGCTATTGTTTTGTACCGAATCTTAGTTAAGACCCTAGTCGCACATAATAAAAATAATATATGTTGATCTATGTGTTACTTTCACTTTCTGTTCTATTTCTAGTAATCTTCTGTTTCAAGTAGTACTTCTAAAAAAGGGTGGTGTACAAAAAAGACTAGTATTAACCAAAACGGATTTCTGATGACTATAAATGTAAATACTCTAAAGAAAATCAGAAAAAAATCATACTTTATAGCAAATGTACCACAGAAATTCAATAAATAATCCAGGGAAGGGCAGCAGTTGAGATAGAGCAGGTGGATAATATCTTGAAAAATGAACTTCGTGGTATCCTCAATAATGTGCATAATCAGATGTTAAAGTACATTCTGATATCAGCATTTGTGGAAAATTTCATCCACCACCTTGTTGCTCACATCAAGGTCATTCGTTTTTTACTGGGAGGACAAGGGCAAGTGTTCTGTTTACTAGCTTTGATAATAAGTGGGCTGTATGGTTTCACTATTGAAAACAGAATATTCTCTGAAGTCCCTCCTTGAGCATCCCACAGTTTTGATGTAGAACATCCAGAAATAACAGAATATAATAATACTTATTAAAAGTATTGGAGATGTTTTGTAACTGTCAGTGAAAATCAAATTTGTCAGACAATTTGCACATTTGTTTAACAGGCCTTCTAGGTGAAGTCTGGGATTGATTGCAATTGCTTTCCAGCTGAGGAGCAGTACTCCCAGTACAATTACAAACACTTGCATTATGCAAAATGTGGTTTCGGTTTGCTCAAAATCTTCCTGATTTTTGAGAATCTCCTAATAACATTAATGTAACTTAGTCATGTTGAATATATGGAACATGTGAATAGTGAACATTTATGAAAACCTTATTCTTGAGGAAATTTCCTAGCATCTTGTAAGACCTCTGCTGAAGAATGAGAGTCTCCAAAGAGGCATATAGCAGCCTTTAAAACAATTTTTCCTTCTTGCCTTGCTCTAGATGGATATTGAAATAAACCTCAAATAGGAACTGCAACTGTCAGATTTTTCTCTGCACCTCCCTTTTTCATATTCTAAACAAGTGCATAACAAGTCTGGGGTCCTGCTAAGAGTAGGCTATCACCACTTTATTTTAAGAACGATAAGTGAGGATCGAATAGATTAATTAGACATTCTTTTTTCTGTTACTCAAGTGCCTGGCAATATTGTCTCTTCTTATTATGAAAGCATGAGAGAAAAAAGAAACTTGTCTGCAAAGCCACTATCTGCAAAGATAACGTTCTAAACATGAACAGCTTCAATTTTGTCTTAGCTTGAAAAGCTGAGGGTTGAGCTGCATGAACATTTTTCATTAATATCAGTGTGGCATGAACCTGCAAGCCATTGCTAAGGGTCAAATTTGCAAATAGATGAGGCATACACTTAAATGAGCAGTTTGCAGGCAATCTGAGTGTGAATTAGACAGTTGCATGTATAGCAAGACAAATGAGCAAATGCTAGAAAATTTCCAGTGCACTTCCCCCCATCCCAAAAAAGAGATTCTGGATGAAACACTAACATGAAAATTGCTAATGCTTTATCGTGTCCAGCTTGCCATTGGCAACAACTGAAATCAGCTGGGAATCAAGTTATTGCCATTGGTACAGCTTTTCATGTCCTTTGCTCTCTGCAAATGACTGAAGGGACTTAGGGGAGTCAGGTGGTTTGCCCCATGGCTGGGAAAGTGCAACTGCAGAGTCTTTGACAGTCTTTGTATACAGTAAAATGTTGGCACTCCAAGCCTGAAGTCTACTTCACCATTTCATTTGCTCATAAAGACCCTTTTTAAACAGTATAAACTGAGGTGATAGCCTTCAGTATGATACAGAAGTTTATTAAAGATAAACTATTTTCACTCATAAAAATTTATCAAATCAGACTGAAAGATAAGACTTGTAGTACCTTGTAAATTCAATTTAGATTCAGATGGTAAAATGATTGCTTAAAAAAGAAAATTTTATTCCTGGCCTAGCATATAGGAATAAATAAAGACTGTAATTGAGCTAACTTCAGTTTAAAACTGTTAGAAACAGATATTTACAATCCTTTAAAATTGTTGTGTTAGCTTAATCCCTTCTATTTAAAATATAACTTAAAAAGGACAAAAGATTAGGGAATAAGATTATGAAAGACCACAGACTTGCTGACAGAAGGATCTGTACCTTAAAAAAAATCTGTTATATGCAACCTGGTGAACATTAAATGATGGTAATAAAGGGCACACAACACTTTTTTTCCAAAGTTGCAGTAAAGGGGACTTTATCTAGATCTTTCTCTAGATTTTCATATTTCATCATCATCAAAAAAAGACTGGAATAACTACATGTTAGCTGTACACAGGTCATTACCAGCAGTAACTATATAGTGTTAATGAAGTTGCACAGTCAATAGCTTTTCTGCATGTAGCCATATAAACCACTAGCGAAGGCTTAAGTCCATTTAGTTAAAGTCAGTCTCCTCTCATCCCCTCACTTCAGTTCACCATATGTTGCTTTCTTGAGTAATGTGAGATCAAGCACTATGATTACAAAAGTAACTAATTTCAAACACATTTAACAGCCAAGCAGAAAAGCAATTTTTAGACTCTTGGTACATTATACTGCTAATGGATTTTCATGATCTTAGGTAGAAATAATTGAATTTCTCAGTACAATTTAGAATTAAAATAACCATATCAAAGAATAACTACCTAGAAAGGAACAAAATGCATTACACATGCACACTCTTTTTATTTTTACAGCTTTAATTATGTCTTCTTCCTGTCTGTCCATTTACTCAGTCCCTTACAATTATATGCTTATTTAAAAAAAAAGGATATATTCTTCCACTGTAGTTAAATCTGCTAACTGTATTAAAGACCTTAAAAAAAGAGAAATAATTCTTTTGAAATAAGCATGAATTTCTGTAAGGAAAAAAATATATTTAATTTCTTCCCTTTTGCTTCTTTCTTTCTTCCTTCTCAACCTTTCCTCCAGCAGCAGCACTCCAAAATACATTTCAGGCCCAAGAGTAGTCACTGTAGTTTCCAGAACCATTTGATGTAATAAGTAAAAGTGGACATAATAAGCAAAAGAAAATAAGCAAAAGAAAAGAAGCATGCAATTTAACACAGATCTGATCAACAAAGTGTCATAGCAGAAGTCTGGAGATTTATCAGAAATATGAGCTGAAGTTCTAGAATTGTCCCATAGGCAATATCATTACTGCACGCTTGTAATCAGTTTGCTGAGGTTTATGTTTTTTAGTCAGACTGAAGTATTTCAAACATCCATAATGTTATTTATAAAGTCAATTTCACTGTTTATACAGTCAACTTTCAATGCGCAATACTGCTCTAAGGAAAAACTCCAAAAGATGTGCCTCTTCAAGTGGCTCTCTTATAAAAATTTTTATGAGACTTGGGGAAAAAACCCCAAACCTACAAGGTTTTCCAAAAATATACATACTGGAATATCAGAGACACAATCCATAAGTTTTCTTTTATTTGCTATGGTAAATGATGCTTGATTCTGCCATCACTAGGCTTGAAAATAAGACTTAGGAGTGCCTCAAAACTTGTAGAGGGAAAGCAACAAGTTAGTCAACTGGGCATCATTTTCTTGTAGTGGAACATGAAACAGATCTAATCCTGGAGTATTTCTTAATATTGCCCTGTAAAGTAGTAGCCATTAATAGCCATCCTCTGTTTTCTCATTTGAGCTACCTGATAATACCAAATACTAGCAGCAAATATAGGTTCTACTACACTGGCTTTGTTAACAGTCAGTTCAGGTGTGATTCAGTTTGAAAACAGAGCAATTACTTTCCAGCAGTCCGGGCACTCTGAAATGAAGGTTTATAGTGTCAAAGGAGAAATTATATCTGCAAATTTGAGTATAAAACTATGGAAAGAGCTGCTAAGTTGTAATTTGGGCTGACAGCATTTCATTTAGGAAGTATAATTACTAACATTCTTCCTCCGTTGCAGGGAAAGAGCCTGTTTTTTCAGCTTGTGTCAGCCTGCATCAGCCACAGTATTTCCATCCTCCTGTGGCGGGTAGTTGACAAAATAATTCTCTTTTTAAAGTTACGTTTAGTGACTATAATTCATCTGAAAAGGCAAATCACATGTACATGCAATGGTCTCTCATTGAAGTAATTGTTAAAGAAACACAACAGTTCCCAATTCTCCCATCCTGATTTTGAAGTCACGGCCATTAACTTGCTCATCAGATATCTTTTCAAGATCGAGCAACTGTGCTTCCTGTGTGGCAAGTTAGAGCAGCAGCCCAGATATGCTGGAGGCAAGTGCTGTCCCCCACTCCCTAAGCTGGCATGGAAAGAAGTTAATATGGCATTTCCACCCTGATTCTGGATGGTTTCTCTCTGATATATAGAAAAAAACCTCACTTCATTCCCACTCCGAGATAATGGGGAAATGAAGCATCTGGCTGCAGCCATCAGTGTGATTGTTTTCCAGTGGAATAACAAGCCACACATCATGGGCCTTGGGAGAATTACCCAGGCAGGCAAGGAGAGAAGATAGGGAGCTAGGACAGCTGGCTTGTTTTAACGTGCTTAGAAAGATTTAGCTAACTCCCTTCTGCTGAGAGCTGCAGATGCCAGATAAAAGAGGAGCTTCTTTCTCCTTATGATCCTTTCCAGTGGGATGCCTCTCTCAGCATCTCTTGTACAAATCTCACACTGGTCTTTACTATACAAGGGGCTCAGAGGGTCACAGGTTGGCAAAGTCCAGGTGAGGTGGTGGTACAGCAAGTTCGGGTATAGGCTGTGTGGTCAGGGAAGCCAGTGGCCAGGACAGGGCTGGGGATCTGAGGTAGCTTCTAAAGATGAGGTGAGGTGTCTGCTGGATGCTTCTCACCTGGCCACAGCCCAGGTCCCACCAGAGCAGAGGCAGAGCCCACTGTTTCAGGAGGCACAGCCAGAGGCACAGCCACCTCCGTGCTGCTGCTGGTCCTTCCTGGATGAGTGCCTGTAGGAGTTCCCAGTGCATGAGTCAGCAAGGGAAAAAGAAATGTGACAGTCCTGAGTCATCTGTATCATGTAGCGTCACCATACCTTACGGCTGGGTAGAGCATTGAACAACAGCTGTTCCAAGGGACTGAGAAAAAGGAAGAACAGTTTTACTTATAACTGAGAATATAAAGAAAACAGGCTTGAAAAAGCCATTTAGCAGGTGTCATTGAGCACTGCAGTTTGTGGTGTGTCATCTAGCACCTGCATTTGCCAGCCTGTAACAGCTCCAGCACAATGCCAGATGGAGGCAAGTGGGCTCCATCCTGCTGTAGGTGTTCAGCCACCCCCTGGGATGTGCTGTGGGTCTGCAGCACTGGCGTGAAACAGCAGATGGAAAGTAAAATAAGAGGCTTCAGCTATGGCCTCACATTTCACAGTTAGGGCTGTGGCCAGCAGTGCAGCTGTGATCCCTGTGAACACAAAAGAGAGAGCTGTATTCCTTTCAAAACGAGTGCTATTTAATTAAACTGCTAATTTGCTGTTGTTAGAGCAAAAACAAAAGGAAAAAAACCAATCAAACAAAAACCAAACAACAGCCCCCTCAGAAAAAAAAAAAAAACAACAAAAAAAACCCAACCAAAAAAGTCCAAAACAAAAATTAAAAATAAGCCCCCCCAAAACCAACAACCAAAACAAAAAACCTCCAAAACCTAAAAAAATAAAACATACATATACAAAGAAAACCAAGAAACCCAAACACCTTCCCATTTTAAAGAGCAGCCTCTATTTCTGTTTGCTGAGATTGTTTTTAGCTGGCCAGCTCAGTAGATATGGACACCATGTAAACTTGAGTAGCTTGTTGCCACAAAATCCATTGGTGGTTTGTGTAGCCCTCACTGAGCCTCAGCAGTCAGGGGAACAGTAACTTGTGTGAAGGCTGTTGCAAATACAGTGATGGTTTTGGTGCAGGAAGAACATGCAAATGAAAGGAGACTCACAGCAAGGTTAAAATTTCATAGATACCACTGTAGCTGCTGGGTGACACTTCAGAAGAATTTGTCAATTCACTTGCTGATGGATTAATTTTAATCTCCCCTCCTGTTTTTTAACCTATGTGGTATGGAGTAAACCATCAGTAGTCCTGAATGACAGTTGATACCTTGCAGTTACTGAACCTGAAATAATTAGCTTTTGTGAACTGACCTATGCTGCCATGTGAACAGGTATACAGACTCAAATTAAAAGGAAGGCGAAAGGATATCGCTGGTAGAATTAAACTGCTACAAATGGTAGTTTCAATGAGAGCTGCACATCATCACCACAGTCTGTCAACAGAAGCCAGATTGATTTTGACTGCCAGAAAGTAGCTGGAATCACCCATGCTGGTGATTAGTAAACATGAAGCTCTAGGAGCAAAAGCTGCCTTTCTGAACCATGGGTACCATCAGCTTTGAAATGAAAGTGCACAGTAACAAATCATTAGTAAAGGCAACTATTGCTCCTAGAGCTTCATGTTTACTAACAGATCTTTACAGCACATCCAAGAGATAACAGATCTTTTGCAGAGACAAAGGAAATACAGATGGGGTCTCCAGTTCTCTAGACTGATCTCTAACCTGACATTACTGGGGTTTACCTAGAACATCCATTCAAGGCAAATATGCAACATTAAATTAAACTATAAATTAAATAATACTATTAAACAAGTTATTAAATATTTAATTCTTAAATTGTTAGAATATCTAATAGATAGAATAGAATAAAATAGGTAGAATAACTAATACATTATAATTTTTTCACCCAGGATTTAAAGTTTTGTCCATCCTACTGCAAATCATTTCTTTCCTCCAAAACACAGCCTTTCTGGCTTAATACCTTCCCAGATGCAGCTTCATTTCCAGAACTGCTCTGTGAATTTCCAGTTTAATTTTTATTCCTTATGACAGAAGCTTTGTGTTTGCATATGTCAAAATCTGCTTCACAGGCTTGAAAAATTCCTAGAAGTACTCCTTATTCATTCTGAGAGGGGTGGGATAGTTGGTATCTCAGCTCAGCATGTTTAGGCCATAGCTAGGCAGTTCTTTTGAAACTCTTTAGATAATTGACTAGCCCAGATTTCATAGAAATATGAAGACAATTTTCATAGCTTAGCATTCAGAGTGGTGTTTGAAGCTTTCCTCTCCCATGTGCTGTCATCTTGCTCTACAAGTAAGAATACAGAGGCAAGGATAATAATGTAAATTCTGTTTCCTGAAGATTTAATATAAAGCTTTCCTTGAACAGCGTAAGGTCTTTTAAAGTGAAAAAATTCCCAAACATATTCCTAGCTGTTCCAGATAATAATAAGCTACATTTATTTACATGTATGTAAACTTTTACTCTACAAAACAAGAACAGATGTTAGGCTGAGATTAAACATTTGAATCAACAGTTGCGAGATTTTGTCAAATGCAGAAGTTTACACGGCTCAGATGCAAAGGTAAACCTAAGTAAATTTGCAGATTTTGAAAGCAATAAAGTAGCCCAAATGTTATAGCTGTTGGCTATGACTGTGATTTAGAATGCTGAAGGATTATGATTTGGAGAATTTGAAGGATTTTAATTTAAATCAGTTTCAGCTATCAATCAACCAGGTTTCCTATGGAATATTTTCCTGATCAACATGTCTGCACCTCTGAAGTCTGAGCAGAACAACAGATAGAAGCTGAAAATTACAAAGAAAAAAACCCCATAACTTGCTGATTTATTAATATTTGTGGGTTTATGATACAGATTACCTGGATTAATTTGAGATGCACATGCAGTGGGAAAACTCAGAGAAATCATTTATGCAGTGTGTGTTGACACATTCACAGCCTACACTCCTCAAACTCTTTGGCTGCCCTGTTACCACATGAGTGAGTGCCTCTATTCTTGAGAAATAATATTTAATAAAAACCATAAATCTTCAGTATAGTTTAATCTAGTTTGTGCTATATACCATTGCTCATCTTTTGCCAGCTCTTACTTTCTGTGCTATTGTGACTACTTGAGCATTTAACTGAAGTGGCATTTAATATTAAACTAGAGAATTTATCACTTTCCTTGTTATCATACCTTCCAGCACTCAAAAAAAAAATTATCTTCATTACAACTAGCACTAAGAGTTCCTTTAATTGATGTTAGGTATGCTGTGTCACTAATCTGTCTGTGCATTGTCTTCTCAGTATGGGTTGGATTCATGTATTAACACAAACTCTTTTTGAACCAGAGATGTGAGGGTTCACAGTTACAGGACACTAACTGTATAGCATTTACTGATTTGATAGGATCATTATGCATTCATCTTTTGTCAGCAAAGTCATTTTAGAAGAGCTATTTAAATTCTACCCATCAAACAATAAAAAGGCATATCTGCATACAGAAATGAAACATGATAATCTAATTCTATTAAAATCAAGAAAATTCATTGGACTTCTGTCTTTCTGTTAAAGAGGTGTGATACTTGAACACTACTTAAGAGTTAGTCACCTTTCACCATGGGGCTCTGAACTGTCAAGAAGGACCTGCAAAAATATCTAGGTTTGCAGACTAGAGCTGTCAAAAATCTCCTTGCTGGTAGAATTCAAAATGTTTCACTATGATGCACAATCAATTGATTCTTTAGTGGCCATTATTTGCAAAGTAGGCAGTCTGTTCATTAGTGGAGCTGATGAAGAGTGAAATGTTAACAGAGAGGATTTTACTGCCAGCTTTCAGAGCTGCAAGGAGAACATTCAGGGGGAAAGTAAGCCTTCAGAACCCCATTCCTCACCATTACATCTGCATCCTTGAAAATGCAAAAAAAGCAGAGGAACAGCTTTGATGACTTGCCAAAAGGTGCCTTTTACAGCAATTCATGCCTCATAGTCTAATCACATCATAATGCTCCTCTGGCTCTGTTCAGCCTTGAAGAAGTTTGTGATTCTCTCTCATACAGAAAAAATCCCAGTCTCTTCAAAGTGCAGAACCATGAACACTTGTGGCACAGCTGTCTTCTAGAAGTGGAAGGTATATGTCCTTCTTTCACAGCTCTACAAGTGGACTTGATGTTACTTGTGAAGAGCTGTGAGGGTGTATAAGAAGCAGGTATCTTCTCTGTCTGGCCCACTCAGAGGTTACCCCTTGTAGTGCAGAGGTATAACCTCCTCCCTCACTGCAGGACTCCATTGCAAGCTGGTTTTGACTCTGAGCCTTTAGAGTTATGATATGGACAACTACAGCTTAAGAGGACCAGTTACCAAAGATAGTAACAGCAAGACTTACTTTTATAATGTCAAGATTTGGTCTTAAAGACTTGAGTTTGAAGCCATTGCTGAGAAATAAACAGACAGGTATAGATCCATTTCACCTCTGCTCAAAAACTGATGAGCATGAAGGACAGGATTATGGACCTTTCCATCCAACAACAACATGGGCCAAACTGCAGCATTTGTTTAGTCATTTGACAGGATGCCGTGTGTATCAGATGTTCAGGCAGGAGGTTAGAAACAACAATTAAGATTCCCTATCTCAATAAATTTGAGATACTTGAGGAAATGATCTTTTGGGATGAGCTTTTGTCTCTCACTGACCAGAGGCTGCCATCTGAATACATTTAGAAAAAGGCTGCATCATTCTTTTAAATACTGAAAATGCAAGGTAACTGAGCTGTTAATCTCTGTCTGAACAAACCGTACCTTTTCAAGGCTGATACAGCTCCAGTTACAGATGGTAAATTAGAAACTTCACTGTGACATTTTGATAATCATAACTTCTGGTTATATCTTCTTGTTAACTTGCCATAGGATTTGCAGAATTAACACCACTGTCAAAGGACCTGTAGCACACTTGTTTTCATTAATATTTCAGATTCTCAGAGACCAATGAATGATACTACTAGCTCCAAGTACCATATGATATGGCCTAACATATCTAAATGCTATCTCTGACAATCTATATTTTAGATATCAGTTGTGATTGCATCTTTTCATTGTTTTGTCTGGTATCTGTTCTGTGCCACATCTTTCTCTGTTTTTATGCCAAACAGTATAGATTAATATAAATCTGAAAGTTTATTATTTAAGCAACCTTGGCAAAATGAGTTGTTGTTTTGGGCTTTTTTTGGTTGGTTCTTTTGCTTTTCTCTCCAGTTCAACAACGTATCACAAGACTTCCCTCTCTTCTTGGAACACAATTTAAAATGTGAAAAGTTGATTAGAACTGAACAGTCTTTTTTATCTTAATGACAGTTTCCAGTATACGACCAGAGGGAACTGTAAAAATACATTACAAGTGAAAGCAAGTATGTTCAAAATAATTTGTTTTGTCTGAAATTAGACATGCTTGATGCATTATAATGAGACAATTTCCTTTTTTATGTAGATTGTATACAATGATATATTACATCAGATGATCTCTAAATAGTTGAGCCATTGTCATGGCAATGGCAAATCACCACATAGCAGAACATTTAATGCAGCTGCTGGGAGCCCATATTTTCCTGCAGAAATAATGAATAGGTTGCAGATTCATTAACTTGGTAAGTTTTAAGTTTTTATTCCTAAGCAGTTTCTTTCAGTAAGAAGTCATCTCATATATTTTCTAAATAAATTAACCTACAGTTATTTCTTCTCTATTAAAAAAATAAATCAATGACATCACCTGCCTCAGTACTTCAACTGAAGTACTATAATGTAGACTCTTCTGAATGAATCGATCGTACTGATGTAGATGAGTATCTCTTGCTTTAAGCGTGTGACATCTGACCCAATAAAGAAAACACAACTCTTTCTGTCAAGGAAAATGGGTGAAAAATTAGGTTCCATTTTGTATGGGTAACTCAAGCAATCTATTATTTCCTGAAAACAGGCTCTTGAACCTATGCCATGATCTTCTCACAAAAAGTATAAAATGCCAGCCAGCTGCCTTTGAGATTTATTGCTAATTTTGTTTCTGATGGGTATAATATGGCTGTCCTATAAATCAAGTGAGTGTACTGTATGACAAGGGGAGGATAGCCTGTATATTTCAAAGGAACACACTGGCCACTGAAATGAAGTCACTACTTTCTTCCTGGAGGTCTGAAGTGCCACTTGATTAAATCAGCCTCAGGCTGACTGAGGGGCTGAATTCTACTCTCTTCAAAGCAACTAATGAGAAGTCTGCAATTACACAACCTGAAGCAAAGCATAATGAAGCACAGTAATTGTAAAGGGAATGCAAATATAGCAGGACAGATGAACTGTAACTTAGGAGTCTTGTTTGGAAATTAGATATCCAGTCTTCTGTATTTAAGTGTGTGCTGAAGACCCATACTCTAGCCCACAGTAACCACATCCATGCTTGCTATCTAAACAGATCCATGTTAGGGCAGATTAATGCAGTCAAAGAAAGAGATTATACAGTCTTTTCACTCACATTCCAACTGCATTAGGAATTTTTTTAACATCAGACCCATGGGTAGATGCACAATGTTATGTGCAGTTGGCAGAAACAGCAGATACATGGATCATACTTTAAGTCAATATGTTTGTATGACTTTCTCTGGAGGAGACAGTGTTCTGGGAGTAGGACCACAGTCCACAGCCTTCTCTTTTGAAGCTGATTTTTTAAGATAATGGGCTACCCCCCAACCTCCTCCACATCATCACAGTATTTCCACAAATCTCACAGAATTTTGGCTGTCCAACCCACATCACCTCTGGGCTACTCTGCACACATTGCTACCAACAGCTACACAAAAACATGCTTTGTCCCAGTGCTCCTTTCTCCAGCTTTTATACAGACTCTCTTCCCTCAGGACCTCCAGATTATGCATCTTGAAACCTCCCTCACCACTTTGCAAGCCCTCAACCCTGTTCCCAGCCTTTCTCTCAAGGACATCTGGGAAGGGAATTTGTAAGCTTGACATATATGGACCTTTATTACCCAATACTTCATAGTATAATTTCTTCCCCAGGTGCTATTTCCTCTCTCCATTCCTAGAGTTCCCTTATATTCTCAGTGTAGCAGCCAGTACTTTCTAAATGATCACCATCACTCTGCTATAGGAGGAATAAGGAAATAGTATTACCTTATCCGTGAAGCCTAAAGCTGTTCTGGCAGTAGCCTAACCCCATACTTTTTCCATCTGTGCTCAGATCTTTCCTCAGTTATGACAGTTTTAGAACCAAGGGCAGTCCTTGATCTAGGAGATCTTGGTTAAAGGATTAATAGTCCTGTAGCAATCCTGGACTTACTTGGCTTGGGAGTTCTACTCAAGAAGCAGCAATATCACTACTCAGTGTAGACCAGGACACATTTTTACAATTATGTACAAAATTCATTGACATTTTTTCCTTTGCCCCTTCCAACCTAATAAAACTGCAGCACTCCTAAAGGTATGATCTCTATTGCAAAAAAAACAATCAACCAACCAAACAAAAAAACCCCAAAACCCTATTTGGATGGATTCTGTGGAACATAAATAACCTTTTTGTCCTGTTTTAGGCCAGGATAGAGATAATTTTCTATCTTGCAATTTTTCTTTCAGCCAAGTCTTTTCTAAGTAGCTGTACTTGCTGAAATTAAAAACAAGTTTCTCGGTCATTGTCTGCTTCTAGGACTGATTACACTCGATGTTTATAGATAAAGCCAGAGAATGTTATGCAGAACCAAGGCCACTGCTCAGTTCTGAGGAACATCTTATGCTGCAAAGAGAGAAAGGGGGTAAAGGGGTCACACCTGCAACCCTCCTCTAGGGAGGAGCAGACAGGTGACCAAAATTGACCAAACAGAGTATTCCATCCCATATGGGTTATAATTTGAGAGGCAAATTGTGCCTAACAAACCTAATTGGCTTCTATGACAAAGTAACCTGAACAGTTGATGTGGAGTGAGCTGTGGGCATCATCTACCTGGACATTTCCAAGGTTTTTGAGAGTACCCCACGACCTCCTCCTTGAGAAACTGACTTGGCAGAGCCTGGACAAGTGCTCTCTGCAATGGGTAGGGCTGACAGACCATACCCAGAGGGTAATAGTAAACAGTTCATCCTCCAGCTGGCAATGGGTCACAAGTGGAGTCCCCCAGGGATCAGTACTGGATCTGATGCTGTTTAACATCTTCATAAGCAACCTGAATGTTGGGATCAAGAGCACCCGGATGAAGTTTGCTGATGACACCAAGATGAGTGGAGAAATTGACACCCCAGAAGCGAGAGCCACCCTCCAGGATGGCTTAGACAGAGTGGAGAAGTGGGCTAACAGGAACTTTATGAAGTTCAGTGTACAAGTGTACACCTGGGAACACATAACCCAGGAGTGCAGTTCAGACTGGGATCCATTTGGCTTGAGAGCAGCCTTGTGGAAAGGGACCTGGGGGTCTTGGTGGACAACAGACTGAAACTGAGTGAACAGTGTGTTGCAGCAGCAAAGAAAGCCACCAGGATGCTGGGGTGCATCAACAAGGGCAGCACCAGCAGAGATAGACAAGTCATCATCTTGCTCTACTTAGCACTTGTCAGACAGCACCTGGAGTATTGTGTCCAGTTTTGGTACCCACTGTACAAAAAAGCTGCAGACAGGCTGGAGACGGTCCAGAGAAGAGCCATGATGCTGATTGGAGGACTAGAGGATCTGCTGTATGAGGAGAGGCTGAGAAAATTTGGTCTGTTTGGCCTTGAGAAGAGAAGGCTTAGGGGAAAACTTACTACGGTGTTCCAGTATTACAGGGCAACTACAAAGAAGGTGGAGATTCCACATTTACAGGTCGTCTCATGGACAAGACAAAGGACAAGGGGCACAAGTTGCTCCTGGGGACATTCCATTAGAATACAAGAGGAAAATATTTCACTTTGATGACTGTCAGACATTGGAATGATCTCCTGGGGGAAGTGGTGGATTCCCCCACTTTGTAAAGTTTTAATTCTCAGCTTGACGGGTTGCTGAGACATCATATAACCAATAATACTAGAAAGGTTGGACCAGGCGATCCTTGAGGTCCCTTCTAAGCTGACTTTCTATGATCCTATGAATGTTACATACCCTGTATCTAACTGTATGCTAGATATCTACATTGCCAAGCTCAAGGGTTGAGTGTGTTGAGAGTTTTCTGCAGTCCATCATTTCTCCTTACCAATAAAAGTAGGAATATTAACTTTAACAAGATGTTCTGTAGATGAAAATTCCATATATTTGAAAGAGAAAGATATTTGTACTAAGGAAATGGCATATACAAATATTCAGATTCCATGTGTGTACGCACACACCATGTTACTGAGAGCAACAGCTACTGCTCAGGTTTTAAGCCAAGATAATGTTTATCACAGGTGTTTCACGGATATGCAACAGGGGATAGATATATTTGGAATAAAAAGCTCTTAAGCAGAAAGGAATGAAGAAAACCCTGTTCACCAAAGATAACTGCAGCCAGTTATCAGAATCCTCCTGAGAGGTAGGAGGATGGCAGACTTGAGCTTGAACATGGATTCCGTTGAACAATTCTTCTCAGGCACAAGACAACTGAACCAGCTTCAAACAGTCTTGTTTTGATCCTCTGTTTTATTTCTTTTTCTGTTCTTTGGGAAGTTTTACTAGTGTTTAACTGACTTCCCAAGAATTAGTTTTATTAAAAAAGCAGCCCCAGAACAGAAATCCCCAACCTCTCTCAAGGTGCAAGGATCTAGATCAGGACTACCCTGAAGAAGTAACACAAACATTATGTTTAAGAACGGTATCTAGCCTGGGAAATAGCCAGCAGCTCTCCTATATTTGACTTCTTTTCCTCTGAAATTAGTCACACCATACCAAGAGTCTAGTTCTAGTCATATGGTAGTGAATTCTGGGTTTGAGAATTCTTGCTCCTAATTGCTTTTTGTCCCACCCCAAACATCAGAAAGAGTTATCACAATGAGACTGTGCACAAACATATATAGAAAGAACAGACTCCATGAAGCTACTGTGTCCAGGACAACAGCCATGCTAAATTACACCTTGCAGAAGTCAAAGCTCACCTCTGTATCTAATGCCTAATGTATCTAGCTCAACAATTTACACCCTCAGCTTTTACAAAAAAGAAAGGGGAGAAAAGAGCAATAGCCCATTTTTCTTTTTTTTCTGCAGAACACTCCTCAACTTCTTTATAGTAAAAACACTCATTCAGAATATTATTTCCTTCTGTATCTTTCTGGAAAAAACCCACTATTTTTATTCTAGTATTTAATTACTATGACCTCTCACTGGATGCTGTGTCACCAACCAAACCACACAGGCCTGCATTTCTGTTTCTTTTTTGAAAGTCTAACCCTACTCTAAGGTTTGTAGATTGCACTAGCATTTTCACATCTTTGTTTCAAAAAATCAGAATGTAAAGATAGTTTTAAATTACTTTCGCTTGAAACTGAATCAGCAACTGTTAAAGGCAGCTTCATCTTTATCTTGAAGAATTATTTATCTCTGAAGAGAATAAGATGGTTCAGTAACTGCAGTACTGAGAGATGCCAGTTAAATTCAACTTTCCATAGCAGATATTCTGTGCAGCTGGATTTCAAAGCAACAATGAAAATGAAATTAACATTAAAGAGCAATTCAGTCCCTTTGTAAAATCTCAAGCTACTACATTCTTCACATTCCTAAGTCTGCAATTTGCTGCTATTATCTAGGATAATTCGATTGTCTTTACTCAGATCACAACCACTTGAGCGGTGAAGGAACATGACAAAAGCTACTTAACCTGGAACACTAAAGTGCTCTCTGCAGTCTGGGGAGACAACTGCTTCTCTAAGAAGGCACTGTGAGAAGTGTTTCCTAGCAAAATGATTTTACATCATGATAAATTCATGATGTAATGAATCCCCACTTCATAGCTATTTTCAGTTGAACAAAGTCTGAGCTGGTACTTAAATGTATTTTTAAAAAAATGAAGAACACTACCATCTTTCCTAGTGACATCCCATGTTTGTTTTGGTAGGTTTAAAGCTCTCATCATTTTATACAAAGTTTCATCATTTTATACAAGGTGAACCAAGATGTACTAGTACAAGATAAAATTTATTTTCCAATAAAAAAGCCTTCTAAAGTATTAAAAGGGATCAACTTTCAAAAAGGTCAAAATTGTTATAACCTTCCTTTAACCTCTAGAAAAGGGCATAAATATTGTCTGCAGTAAAGTGTTGATTGAGATGTTTTTGTCTTTGATGCTGCTGTTGCTATTGCTCAAGACATATACCTTCCTGATTCTCTTTGTACTGACAGATAATTGCTACTCAAACTCCAGCAACGTGAAACTCATCAGTTTCAGATTATCAAGAAAACATTGTGTAAGAGCCTACATTTCCTTCTAGCATCTTCCTATCTCATTTTTGCAAAACCTCCAAAACTAGTAAAAGTATATTCACAGATAAATGAGTCAAAGTATGTCTTTCTCTAAGGCTTAGAATTGTGTAGAAACTTCTATGAAAACTGTACTGTATCATAGAACTCTTATAAGCATTTCTCTGTTCTTGCAATTTATAAACAAGGAAATGAAAAATCCTCTTATGTAAGTATTTATGTCTAATATAATATTGTTGCCTGCAGTGAAACCTTCGGACTATCTGGGAAATGGAAGTCATTAATGAACCAGCTTTTAATTTGGACACAACTTTAATAAGCTATCTGTGAGCAGCCCCAACTTTACTTGAAATAAAATAAGACTTAGAGACATGGAAAGAGAATCAACCCAAGATCTGGTTTAAATTCCAGAAATTTACAAACTGACATGCTAAAAAAAAAAATGTTGTCAAGTTGTCCTACTTGTCCTACTTTTTCAGTGTTGAAGGTGGGAGGAAGGATTGAGATTTATCGCATCAGAGTTGCTTTTTGATAAGAATTATCCCTGTGTATCAATTGAGGAGGACCATCCATTTCCCAGTTTAATGACTAGCCTGAAGCCAAGGTAGGGAGTGAGTTGGAGAAGCAGTGGGCTGCCTGGAACAAGGGGACATTTGAGTTCAGGCAACTGGAATTACACAGCAGTAATTCAGTTTTAACAGGAATTAGTTATTTGGTGACCTGTACTACCTTTGAATGAAAAACTAAGCAAAGCTGAAGTAAAGAGAAGAAAGCCCAAGGGCGGCTTTGATAAATTGAAGGCAGGTATTTGAGTTAGCTTGGACGTCAGTGTTCAGAGCTGAGCAAAATCAAGCTGCTGTGGAGGACTGTCTTGTGTGGGGCAGAGCATTCCAGAAGTCTTATTTAATTTACTTGAGTCTTATTAAATTTGTATTGTCCACAACATGTTTGTGGTAGTAATGAGAATGGCTGTAAGAGATGCTGGGTAGCAAACAGAGCACAAAGGACATCACAGAAAACCGAACAGAACACAGTACAGTGAGATTCAGCATATTAGCTTTACATTAATAACACTGCTGTGAGGTGTTGCTTAAATAATTGAAAATGTACATTCAAATAAACCTAAGATTTAATATCACTTAGGGCAAGTGAGGAATGGACACACACTAGACCTGTTTTAGGAGGTTTAGCCCTAAATTTGCACAAAATAGACCTCATTTGGTAATGTACCAAAAGAAAAAAAAATATTTTTCTTTGTCTTGCCAAGGGTATTGAGTAAAATTATAAGCTAACGATTCTGCTAAAGGTAAGTAAGCCTATAAGAAATCTCCCAGCATACAGTGCAGTGCTCTGTGGTAGAAGCTGTGCAAAACCATTAGGACATTTATGGAAATGGCTGACAATATGTAACTAGCACTTAGTGAGGGAGGGCTGGACTGATTTATCTCCTTCTCCTTCAGAGGGCTAAATATCCCTGTTTCAAATTATGTACACCTAAAATTAATTGCATTTAAACTGTAAAAGAAACTGACCACAAACCAGAACCAGACAAAAATTCAGACCAGACTGAAGTCTTGAATGTCTGGAGATATGGTGAGCATCGGCTTTTCCTTGCAGAAGAGAGTTCCCTCCTCTGAGAGAAGAGGGAGGTGGGAGTCCCTGTAAGGCTGAGGGCCATTGAGGAGCAGTAAAGGGATCCGGCACCTTTGTGAGGTGTGCTTGGGACACACAAGTGGGGAGCCAGGGGCCCACAGACTGAAAGAGAGCTGAGGAATTAATCTGCCTTTGCAGGGATGTTACGGTGCTCGCCTGTGGTTGTTGTTGACCTAACCAGATTGGCTGTCTCCTGAGATGGGGCTGCAGAAGAAGCTGATGAAGGACATGGAGGTCTGTGCCAAGGCTGGAGCTGGGACTGGGTTTGCTCAGTCCCTGACTTCTCATCTGCATTGGGGTGTGGAAGCTGCACCTCCACTGTAGAGACAGTGCAAGAAACACTGAAAGCTGAAGGCAGGCAACTGGTGTCTTTCCTCTCATCTTCCCTCCTAGGAGTGGATGGGACATGTGAAAGGTCTGTGGCACTCATGGAGCCATCAGGGGCCATCAGGCAGGACACCAGAGGCCCTTCCATATGCTGCCCACTACAGGCATAAAGAGACGTGATCCTTATTCTGAATCTCTCAGAAATGGATCTGTCCCCACAAGGCTGACCTTGCTGGAGAGTAATTTTCTTCTTCAATAGTGTCCTGGCTTTGGACAGGATAGAGCTAATTTTCTGTCTTCTAATTTTGCTTTCAGCTACATCTCTCATAAGTAGCTGCACTTGATGAAATTAACAGTGAGTTTCTCAGTCAGTGTCTGCTTCTAGGACTGATAACACCCAATGTTTATAGTTACAGTCAGAGACTGGTGTGCAGAACCAAGGCCACTGCTCAGTTCTGAGGAACACCTTATGCTCCAGAAAGAGAAAAGGAGTAAAGAGATCACTCCTGCAACCCTTCTTTAGGGAGGAACGGACAAGACAAATGACCAAAATTGACCAGAGTATTCCGTCCCATACATGTCATACTTGGTATAAATTTGAGGGATAACAAGGCTCAACCCCCCTTCCACTTCCTTCTACATTTCTCTTCACCCTTGGCCTTCACCCTTCTTCACCTGTCTCTCTTTGTTTCAGCATCCTGGGAGGATTCTGTACATTCATCTGCCTGTGGTCCTGATCTGTGGCAGCCTGAATCTGTGTGTTCCAGCCTCCAGCTCCTGACTGCTGCTGACTCCAGGAGTCCAACTTGGACCTTCCCAGGGCTGCCCTGCAGCCTTTGGAGTGACGTGAGCATTACTGGGGAAAAGGGGGGAGGAACATGGGATCATTTTTCTGTGCATTTGTATATGTTGAATATTTTTTCCTTTTTATCATTACTGTTTCAGTAAATCTGTGTAGCTAAGTTTCCAACCCATAAGTCTCTCTCCCTTATTCTTTCTCTTGTCTTTATCAGGGATGGGAGGGGTATTAATAGAGAGCATCTGTCATTTGGTTAATTGCTGGCCCAGCATTAAACCATGACAAACAGCAGCAGCAGAAGGAAAATGTTTATGCAGTTAACTCTGCAGTCCAGCTCTGTCCATGACTAGGCAGACAGCCTCATATCAGCCATCAGGGGAAGAGAGAAGATAGAGCTGACAGAGACAGAAAGCCTGCAATGAGAAGTTGTAGCAGAGGGCATGGTAACCTCAGTCATATGATTCATCCCCTCTCCACTATTCCTGATAAAGGTCATTTCCTTCCACAGTGAAAAGCAGGGAAACTGCAGCATGGCTGGAGTGGAAGGCTGATGATGCACAGAGAAGGGAGTAGCTGCTCAGTATATCAGGTTTAAGACCCTATTTTGTATTGCACACGAGTGCATTGTACTTTCACTGTTCGTACCAAAATACAGAGGCTGATGTTCCTTCTTGGAAGCTGGGCTACAAATAAGACAGAGCTATCTCTGCATACCTCTGCTGCTGAGGCATAATTGCAAATTCCTTCCAAAATGGAAATCCACACTCCTCAGTTGTACCAAAGGGAGCAGCAGGGCTGGTGAGGGCACATAACTGCAAGACACAGTGTGGAGCTGCTATCTTATACAACACTGCTACGCCAATATCCCCAAGTGAATTTATTTCTAACAGGTATTCATAGTCCCATCCTTACAGCACTGATTAGAGGTGTTGGGCATCACAATTTCACTATCTTTCTCTGCATAATAGGCATTGAAACAAGCAGAGAAGAAACCGAGACAGATACAGGTAATGGAAAATTTGTACATGGGGTCAATAAACAAACCGTAGCCAACAAAAGCAAGAAACAGAGAGACCTGTTTCTGGTTTTCTTTGATTATTTTTTGTCAAAGTTAGAAAACAAGTTTGCAAATATTCTCTTAATGTAGAGATTAAAGTCTTTGTAGTTATGTAAGACTGGTATTATTTGGAACATGTTGCACAGTCTGCGTTAGTCACAGATTTCAGATGATACCAGCTTCACATCCATGAACAAAAGCTGTGCCTGAAAAGAAAATTTCTTAAATAATTTAGCTAATGCATAGACAATTAATGATGTTACTTTAGTTCTGGAATACCATAGTAACTGTGTGTGTATGAGTCAGCAAAAGCATTTGTTGTGGTCAGCAGGATCCAGGAACAGCCATGGCATTGCTGTCAAAACAGTCAGGGACTGGGGCAGCAGGGACAGTGACTCCCTGTATTACAGAATGGTCCAGCTGAGTAGTAGACACCCATGGCTGCTTTTCTGGCTGCTTTGGATCTACCAGAATCATGGCCTGAAATAGATGATGAAGCAGTGGTTACCCCCCAGGCAAGTGAAACATCTGTGCGTGAATTGCAACCAAAAGTGGCACTGGAGTCTTCTTGTAAGTCAGTAGGGAGACTGGAATGGTTATTAATCACTGCTCTTAGAGCTCTTGAGTGTGAACTTGTAGCATTGTGGAGTAAAATAAGAGAGTTGGAAAGAGAAGCTGGGACTTTGTAAGATGCAAAGGCAATCACACACAAAGTAATTACTACTCAAACAGAGCAACATCATGGGCTGCAAGGTACTGTAAAGCAGTTGATAGCATGTATTGCTAAAAGGAAAGGGATAGATAGATATGGAAAATAAGGTTTCAAGTTTTGAGTGTTCTTACCACAAAGCCTTGGTGGGAACCTGAGGAATGGAATGGAAATACCTGGAGTGAATCCTTGGACTCTGAGGTTGAGTTTAAGTCAGTTAGAAGGCAGGGAGGCAATGGGAGCATGAGCCCTCATACAAATGAGGGGGCAGCAGGAACAAGTGGATGAGTGCAGATCACAAGTACTTACACCCTAAAAGAGTTAAGGGAATTTTTAAAGATCTATCAGGTAACTAGCAAGGGGCAGCAATCCTCTAGCATGGACCAAGCTCAGCAATGCTTGTGTGCCTCTGCCCAGGTGCTGCTTCAGATTGGTGAGGTAATGAAAATTAATTGGCTCTTAGCATTTCATCTGTGGTTTGGTGGTTGCTCCTTTGTCCTGTCTGTGGTGACTTGCCCAGTATGCCCCAGCTGAGATACAGTACTGGTGATTTGAACAAAGAAACATCCAGACATAACCAAAGACAGACAAATGAGTACATAAGAAGCAAATGGGAACTTTATTGAAGACATCTCTGTACTCTAATGATAGTATTTACAGTCCTTAGACTTTTATTCAGCACATTACAGTAGGCCCACTCCCTTTGCAGGCAAAATATCTATACAATTCTTGGGTCAAAACCGTTAATAGAAAACCATATACATAAGATTAGGAAGCTTTTTTCCCTTAAGAATTAGATGCCTTTGGATAACTGTCAGCACATCCTTCATGGGGTTTTGTTTGTTTGTTTGTTTGTGTTTGTTTTTTAACTTGGAGCTATCCTATTTCTTTGCAATTTTTTTTGTTAAATGCATCAGTTGTTAAAATTGTAAAAAGTGGTGCTGAGCTTTGAATATAATAGAAAAAACCTTGAACACTCGGGAAAGAATTATCCCATTGTTTTTTCATGATTAACTTCCATCCCTCCAGTTTCCAAATGCTGCATTTTTTGCTCCACCTAGTGACCATAACAAATACCTGCACGGTCAAGAAAGACAACAGTTCAGGAAACAATTGCAGCTCAAGGGAACTGGAGGGTCACAAGTGGCTGTTTAGATGCTCTGTGCTGCTTAGATTAGTTACTTTTCAAAGCATCAGTTTTGGATGACATAGCAAGTGTCTGCACAAAGGACAGTGTTGACTGATGAAGCTAATGCATGAAGTTGAAAAATGTTCATTTCATCCCTGTGAGGGATATGATTGAGCTTTGAGGCTTTAAAAGACAGGGAACTGTCTCCAGTGCTGTCTCTAACATAGGGACTGGATGAGGTTTGATGTGCTGTCTGAGCTTCCTCTCGAGTTTCTTCCCAGACATCTTCCACTTCAATCCTAAGATCACTCTTCAAACTAATAACAGCTAATTCAAATTCTACCACTCACATGTCCTCTGGGGACATTGCCTATTAAAATATGGTTAAACTAGCAGAGCCATGAATGTTTGTTCACTCTTGGGGTGACTTTTGACTCCTTCTAGGGCTCTTGGTTTCCTCAAGGAAAAGGTGAATGCTAACTAAATGTGATGAGATCCTACATGAGATGAGATTCCAGCCTGTCATGGGTTTTAAGAGACCTACCTGTTTTTCTTCAGGAATAAATCTGATGGCTGTGTTTAGCTCAGGATGGAGTAGAATATCTTTATGTGCTCACTTTTTTTCCATTGTATGACAACAACAGAAAATTGTAAAATTCAATTCCACTTTGGTGATTCCAGGAGCGTGTGGGTATCCATAAAAATAAGATCTAACTACAAGAAATACATCTTTAAAAATGTGTCCTCTTGCACATTAAGATGACAATATGGATGAAATAAGTGGCATTTTTAGTAAAGAGGTATGACTTGGTTCCCACATCATATCTCTGCATGCTGCATCCTAAGAAATTTAAATTCATGATGCTTCTCCTGGTTCAGTGCTAATACCCTGCTACTGCAGCTTAAGCCAGCTGACCTACAGTGCCCTCCTCTTCAGAGAAAAGTCTTCTGCATATGTAACATAGTCATGCCAGAAGGAAGTGGGCAAAGCAAACTCCCTAGAGTCTTGCTTTTTGTACCCACATAAAGCAAAAGAAAGCACAGGTGTTATCTTCTGCTTCTGAACATGAACTCTCCATTCAGTTCAGCTTTAACTCTCCATCAAAGACGAAGCCAAAGCTCTGCCATTTCAAGAATTGCTATAAAGCTCGTGTATCCAAGACATTATTGCCCATTTCTAGATGGCTCTTCAAGGTATTCTGCTGTGTCACAAGCAGTAGTGGGTAAATGCAGTTTTAAAAGGGTCTCCTTCTCCTTTCTAACTTGAAAAAAAAAAATGGCTTGTAATGCAAACAGCCTTAAGTGAATCCTGTGTAGATGTCTCAGAGGAAAGAAAAAAGCATCTTTTACTTCAGTGATGAAAAATGTAATTTTAATTGCATTTCTTGACATAAAAGAAAATTAGGGCTGATGGATTTAAAAAAAAAAAAAGGAAATTAAGTGTCATTTAAAGCAGTAATTTAAATTCTAATTGTAAGAGAAACCCCACAACATTCTCAAACTTACACTTCATTGTAATACACTGCTGCTGTTCTGGGATAATTAATCCAAGTCAGTTATCTAATTACAGTGAATAAAGAATATAATTACATGTTCAAAAGATCATGTATAACTGATATGAAAGTCTCAGAGCAAATACTAGGTCCAAGATTAATGTTTCCAAGGAAGACAACTATCTTGACATGCAGACATCTTGAGAATTACTTCATACTAAAATGTTCTGGATGTTTTCAGTTCTATTCCCAGAGTCATCCTGACATCTTGATTAAGGTCAAGTGAATGCAGAGGAGTATTGGTAAAATTTGAGAAAGAAAGAACAAATGAAGTTGCAGAAATCTGCTTTTGCAGTGATAACCAAACGGGGGGTGGACTATTATATTCAGTTGGCAAAGACCATCCACAAAACACAGCAAGAGGAACATTAAAAATCTCATCACTCAAGCTGCAGGGAAGGGTTCCCTCTCCTTTATTCCCCTTTTACATCAGTTTCTGTCCGTGAGCAAAATTTGCATTTCCTGCATCTTTTAAATTTATCCCTTCCATGGTAGGTGTAGACCAACAAGGAATTAATCTTTACTCTTCTTGATTCTGAGGCTGGAAAATCTACCCTGACAGAATGACCCTTGGCAAGATCCAATTCTTGATACCTCTAAATTCTGTGTGGCTGATATTTCCAGGGGGAAGCTGATGTTTCCTGACGGATAGCTGGGGCAGGAATGACCTGAGTGCATTGATGGAATGGATCAGCCATGATGAGGGATTGTCAGGTGTCCCCCAGTCTTGGTGTAAGACCAAGAGTCTTGTGCTTTTCCCCCTGACTTTTAATGTGCTGGAGCAAAAAGGGGGCAAGCACATCCCCCAGGTTATTTCAAGAGGATTGCAGTCTAACACAGTTGGTGACAGTGTCAGTGTGGCCAATCATTGCCCTGTTATTCTAGGTCCCAATTAAGGGGCATAATATGGAACAGAGCATGGCAAATTTTATCAGTAATTAAAGTACTGCCTCTTCTGCAGTAAAGACTGGAGATCTATGTTGTTCTTTCTGCTGCCTGGGGTTTCCACTGATTCTCAGATTTCTGAGGTTGATGTAGTACTGAATACCTGTATTTGTCACTTTGCTGTTTTAGGTCCTATTTAAAAACAAATCTTGTCTTCTTTTAAAATTGGCACCCACATATTCCTTGCAAAAAAATGTTATTGTATTACTTATTGAAACTGAGTTAATCATAATTCTGGTGCCTTCAAGGTGGTGTTTAAAAGCTGTGTTCTGATCAAATTTCTTTAATAGCCCACATGTACAAAACAATAAACGACTTACGGTTCTTTCTTATAGTTTTATTTTTTGAAACACAAGGATATGACATACTTTAAATGTATTACTTAAGCATATTAAGTAATTAGTACTTCCAGTTCATTTAATGGCAACCTTTTCCTTTATCTTGAGGAAGTTCTTTACAAGGTACCTTATGTTTTTGTTTTCTGGATGAGATACATAAAATATTAAATGCAAAAGTGCCCATTGTCATTGGGATAGATAAAATGGCTCTTGCAAGAAACAGAAAAAACTACAGCTGGACCTAGGTCACTGAAAACATTCCCGATAAAGAAAACTGTTACTTTGAGTACATTCACTCAGACAAATGTTCTGACTGGTGAAGTGTTTGCATTTTTTATTTTTTCTCACCTGTATGTGGTGTTCTGGCATAAACCTGTGGCAAAAGAAGCTACAGGAGTTAGGGAAAAAAATTAATTATTGGTCATCTGAAGTGACTTGCAGAGAAAGGTGGAGTGGAAATTAAAAAAAAAACAACAATATGTATATATATATATATATATACTAAAGTATGTGTGTGGCCTTCTGTCACATTCCACCTGGTGGGCAATCAAGGAAGATTCAAACTGGAGTCCTTCACAGAGAGGGGCCAAGGTATGGTTAGATTCAGTCCTTCTCTCTCCTGTCCCTCTCAACGAGAGTCATAACAGCAAGAGTAGAGTTCATCTTTTTTAATAACCCCTGGGGCAGGGTTAACCCTCTGTTAATTAACCTCTTTTAACAAACCATTGGGAAGATAAACCTCTTGAAATCTCTCCATGGTACTCCAAGAGTAAAACCATTACCCAGGAGGCTTACACAAAACACAACTTTACTTAAAATTGGCTAAGATACCAGAGCTTGTCAAGACAGGTAACATTACTCTCAAGGCAACAGGTTACAACAAGCAGAACCTGTCAAAACACCAGGTTAGAAGCAAGAGCACTAAGCAAAATCAGAAATTATGTTACCCTTAGTGCCAAGAATAAGGTTAGAAATAGAGGAAAAGGGGAGAAAGATAAAGAGATGGAGAAGAAACAGGGGACAGAAAAGATTTCACTACCCTTGGATCCAGCGATGATCTCAGCATGAGGCTGAGGTCCTTGTTGTGATCCTTAGGTGGCAGATGTACACACCCAGTGTTTTGAATCTGCCTCTTTCATGCTCCCTGGTCCCACCATTCCAGGGTGAGGTTTGGTCTACATTGTGCAGACTCTGTGTTAGGTTTGAGGATGTTCTGGAAATGCACTGGGGGGAACCATGAGTCGAAGTGGCCACTTGACCTCCCCCCATCATGCTGACCCTTATTTCTGTCCATGCCTCCTGTTCAGTGGCCTCACACAGGATTTTCCCAACAAGGAGCTCTGCCTCTGCAGGACCCCACTTGCTGGCCACTGTCCCTTATTGAATGCCAGAGTTCTGCTTATTAGGATGGCCACTGGACGAGGTGCTCCTCTTGTAAGGACCACCTTGTTTATCAGGGTGGATATCAAATGAGGGGCTCCCTTTGCAAGAGGAGTGTCGAGCTGGCTTACTGAATGAGGACCCCACCCAAGCACAATGTCCAGTTTTTCAGGGTGACTGTTTTGAGACAATTAATAATTTTGGGATGCTATACCTACAGGTAGCCAGTAAGTAAAAGCGAGATGAAAATGTCACATTGTGCCAGGCAAAAAAAATCCAATGAAGATAAGAGTTCCTGTTGTTTGACAGAATAAAGATTGGGTAAGGATTCTTTTTCAGCAAAAAAAATTTCTCCTGAAAAGTAAATTGTGTGTTGTCAAACCCATTTGTATGTAGTTGCCAGATATCTTATGACAAACAAATTGAGCCAGCCTCAGCAAAGGTTCCTTTAAAAGTCATTAACACGTTATAATAAAAATTCAGCTTTACCCACCCTAGCCTGAATTCAATAGATGATAAATCTATCAGGTTTTGATCAATGTTATGGACAGACAGGTTCCCGGGAAGGCTTTTGTTTGCTTTCCAACCTTTCCTCTAAAGCCCTGCAAAATGCTATTGCATATTAAGCAAAAAGCAACCCCACCTGAAGGTAGCTTGCTGTCCACACAGAAGACAAGTAGCCACAAAGAAAGTGAAGAAAACCTTAAATTATATAATGATTTTGGGAAACTGTGGTATAAACACCAGGTGAAACCCACTAACACAAGAAAGTGTGAAGCTGAACTGAAGCTTGAGCAAGAGTTTAATTTGGCATAGAGTATCTGTTAGAGGAGTACATGCTGGTTTATAAATTCAGCCCTTTGCAGATGAATCACAGTAAGTGTTTTTAGCCAGAAACACAAGCAGGAAGGTGCTCAGCAGCATTCAGTTCTCACCAGTTCTGTCCTCTGCCTTGCTGATTGCCTTTCTGGATGCTTACTTTCAGACTGAACATGAGCTCAGAGTTCCCCTTCCCTTTGTTTACTTTGGTAAAAATGAAGAGTTAATCCTTTCTCCCCAGGTCAGCAAGACTATCAGTTTATCACAGCACCTCCAAAATGAATTTGTTTGTACACTATTTTCTAATCCACATTTCAGGGTATTCAGAAAATTAATAATTTTCATGGGTATAAGACTTATTTTGTCCTCCTGACAGGTACTTCTGAGAGTGGAAATTAGTGCAGTACTGGTTGCAGAGAGAAACGAATATACTCAATTCAAGCAGGAACCTGTTTCTACAGCAAGGAAAATATCTGATCCTTGAAAAGGCAAGTCTTTCTGAAATTTTTTTAATAACATGTCAGCCTGGAGCCTCTCCTGCTTTCCTTCTGCTCTCCAGAGCCTCGGGGCTCGCAGGGCTGTTTCTATGAGTCCTTTCTGACCCAGGCTTTCCCCGAGGGGCTCAGCTCTGCCCTGTGCTGGGGTGCCTGCTGGGGTCCTCTGTTTTGGGACAGTATCAGCTATCCAGGCAGAGCTGTGCTATCAGTTTCTCTTTCTGGGGATGCCCTACTTCTCCGCAGTGCAGAAATTCCCCTTGCACCTTTGATCAAATGTGTTGGGGGTTTTTTTGTTTGTTTGTTCTCTACAACTTTATTCAAAGCCCAGCAAAAAGCATTTCTTGCTTCAAAATACCCTACAACTTTACACAGGCAGTACGTGATCTGATTCCACCTGGTTCCTGTATGCACTCTGTGATTGCTTATGAAGTACTAAGGATCTTGGATAGCCATGTCTGTGTGATGGAATGCGTGAAGAAAGGGGTCTGTGGTCACGGAATTTATTCTACTGGAAGAAATATTTAAAAATAATATTCTGAGTCTATAATGCAGAAATTTACATCAACAGCAGAAGTTGTTAACTTTTACCATTTTTTACTAAGTCTCTGCAGGGCAAATACTAATGCTAACACAAATGAACTTAACTATTTCAGAATAAATTGCAAGCAAAAATTATTTATTATAAAAGATAATATTCTAGGTTATATTTTCACTGTCCCATTTCAGTTTAATTCCCAAATCCTGTGGGTATTTTTTTTCCCTATGGAAGTGGCAGTTTTCTCTAAAATCAGACTGCTTTCATAATTAAATGGTTCTAAAACTGTTACTTTCCAAACAGTGTTATTGAAATGAGTAAAAACCTGGTACAGGTTCTGCTGCTGACGTCAGTGCAGTTAAATCTTAATTTCTGAAAAATACATCAATTCAGCTCTTTGCAGGATTCAACAGATAAAAGCATGCACATGCATGCATACTTTTTATTCTCAAAAATATGTAAAAACAAAAATACTAAACCAATGTCTGCTCATTAGGGATATTATCTGAGTCATCAATTAAATACTCTAAGACATCAAAAGACAACATTAACACAATAGAGTATAAATATATAGTATATTCTGTGGATGGAGCAGAAGCCATAAACTGCTCTAGAGAAATGATAAGGGGGTGCTTGGTCATCTTGGGCCCGGAAAGATCACAGTGTAAACCCAATATCTTAATGGAATTATTGAGATAACTTTTTAAAAGGCACAGTGTGGCTCAGGACTATGTTACTCATTGAACTCCATCACAAAATTTATAAAGAAACACATTTATTTTAAGAAATTATGTATATTATTTTTTTTACAGACACAAAGAAATCAGGTGAAAAAAATACATTTTACAATTACAAATTTATCCTGCAGCAGTTTTAAGAGCAAGAAAGACAGTAAAAATAATCTGAACAAAGCCATAGAGGTAACAGCGCGATGCAGCTAACTCAGAAAACGCAATGCAGCTGAGAACAAGTTCATGGTCTTGAGGTTCTACTGCCACCTGCTGAAATTTTTTTACTCTTTACTGCAGCATTTTTTACTCTTTCAACCACAGCTAATAAGCAATTTAAATTAATCTGCTACATTGCAGGGCAATATACAGGTCACAAAGAAGATGAAGTGCTTGAGTAATCTAAGTGCACATCCAGAGTGCCATACACTGAACCTAGTAAACTGAGAACTTTCTCTTGAATGATGTCAACCTGCTCTGAAGGGCAGTAGTCATCCAAACTTGATCTGTAACAAGGAATTGATAAAAGCATGAGAACACAGGTATCATCACCACCATCAGATTTTGTATTCCTGTAATGCTCTGTGTCTAGGCTGAAGCTTTTTGCAAACTGTGGGGAGTTCTGCCTCCTGTTATCTCTTGAAAGTGCAACACTGTGCTTCTCCTCACCACTTTCAATGGTAAAAGTTTGCCTGAAGTTGAACAGAAAGTCTGAAGGAGATTAGGAATGCAACTTATTCATCCTTCCAATTCTGCTCTTCCTGACTGACCCAGAACATGTACTGCCAACTACTAAATAGGTAATAGTAAAACATGCAGAAAAACTTGAGAAGCAAATGACCAAATAATTTTGTCAAATTCTCCCAAATAATACCCTTGCAGTCCTATAAGCATAACTATTACCCCATACAAAGTTCCACTAGAGCTTTCTAAAATATAAATCTCTTTCAAACTACTAGATGAAAATCACTTCCATCAAGAAATATCACTGAAAACAGAAATCCTATCTTTAGTGCATTAAAGCCTAAAGCAAAGGGTATGGAAGGCGTGATTTCAGCCCATGCAGACTTGTCCAAGCTAGCTTTGCTTTTAAGTAGCACAAATAATAAAAGTAGTGGTATGAACACCACTGATAGCTATCAATCTCAACAGACACAAGGCCTTATCACAGGCTTTATATAGCCTGTGATGAAGCTCTTTAAATCACCACGTTTTCACTGCTGTGCTAGCTCCCCAGTAAAACAGGCCATTGGAACTAACCTTCCTCAGTTGTGTAGACACTGCTTTAGTATTAACATTTTTAAATGTCAATTTTCACTACACTGTAAGACTTCCACTTTAAGACAGAATACAAAATGTGTCAGCCAGTGCTACATTGACAGAATCATCTAGCTTGGTAAGCAGAGCATGAGCATTTTAAAGTATAAGTTTCTACACAGCCTTACCGAGCAACTGTCACAAGTGTGGGTTTGGGCATATCTTTTAGTAGAACCTTAACAGACTGTATGAGGCCTTCAATGTCCTCTTCAGTGCTAACATGGTGAGGCAGTTCCATATAATCACAGGTCAGACCAGCTTGATGGACCTAAATGTAAATTAAACAGAGATTTGATTGCTGCTGCTGAATTATTGATACAGCTTATCTGTGTAAAAAGTCTCTAAGAGATCATTCCTCACTCAGCAGGTAACTCACACCTCTTCAGACAGTAAGAGGGTCTTTCTTTCCCTGATTTGTTCTTTAAATAAAAAAGTAAAATTCTGGAGGTTGTATGAATTGTTTAATTCTCTCCAGTACCCTGTACCTCTTCCTAAGAATTCAGAGTATGATGCATGTCTTGACTTTGATAGGTCTGATCTTTTATAAATAGGCAAATTCTATGAAGTATATGAAAAGACCATGGTGCAATGAAACCTTCCTTCACAGGAGGCAGCCTAAGATGTCACAGTCCGGAAAGATTACATTAATGATGCCTAAATATAATGAAGCAGAGCAGAATTTTAGAAGCTTTAAAAAAGAAAAGCTAGCCTAAGTAATAAGACAAAAAAAACCCATGAAAACTACCAGAATCTCACAAAGTTTCAAAAGAATCAGCAAGTCTGAAATGAAGCATGATCTCATCCCTCCTTGCTGAAGGCATGCTTTTGAAATCTGTCTACTTTCTTCTCCTTTACCTAGTCACCTACCATTTCATAGTCTGGACTTTCCATTCTGGTTTTCAAACTGTGAACTAGTTGAACAAGTGGCTTCATTCTGGAGGTAAAACAAAAATAAACATTGTTACTTAAACAGCTAGAAACACAATATTCATACAGACAGAAAAAAAACCCATAAAGTAGACATTATCATGGGCGAGGATTTGAAAATGAGATTTGTCCCTCTGTCTCACCTTGCAACTGGGAAAAACTGAAATTATCAATACTACTGTGCCATTTCACTATGCCCACCTTAGAAAGCCCTTATCCTCATAACTGCCTCTCACAAGACCTCTGCACTTCTTTTAGGACATACCTGGAAAGACGCTGTTGTAACTAAGTCATATGAACTTGACAGAAAATGCTTTTGGTCACTGTTACACATTTGTGGCAGTAACTCCTGCATTTCTGGGAAAAATGAGTGATTTTCCTAGTAAAGAAAGCTTGGACTTTTGCTATTTCTTTTAGGATGGAAACATTTATTTTAAAAGCATAGCAGATGCTGCTGTGATGTTTTGCAGACACTGTTGCTCAGGCACAGCCTTTCATTCAATATTTTATCACAGAAAGCAGAACTTTTGGGAGCACCAAAGACATCCTTCTCTGTATCCTCCACAGTCTGTTACTTTTTGAAAGCTCTCCTTCACATAGATCACTCCATTTTTAGTCCTCAAATGTGCCTGTCTCCACAGAGAACAAAATTCATATAAAGCTGTACAAGGCTGACCCTTGAAGGCTGAGGACAGCAAACTGCCTTTTCTTTTGTTTAATTCTTTCTTGTCTAGAACTGGCTCATTTCGGTGAAGTCACTAAGAGAGGCTCCAGATCAGGGATCACGCTGGATGACCCTTCCTTAAGCAGCAAAAAAACCCCAGCAAGAGCACAAGGAGAGAGTGGGGGCCCCAGCCACCCCCCAGTAGGAAGACTGGGCTCCTGACCCAGCTCTGACTCACCACCCTCATGGATAAGAGCAGCCCCCAGGAAGAGCGGTGACCCTGAGCCCAGCAAACAGGGCCTGTCACGACACTTTGCAGAGGCAGGCTGGGTTGAGTAGAAGTCCTCACTCTCCCAGGAAAACATCCAGAGATGGTTTCCATTTGGTCGAAAGTCACAGCCAAAAGAAATGTGGTGATGCAGACTGACCTGCCACAGAGACATGCAGCTGTCCAGGTGAGGGGCTGTGTGGAATATCTGAGCCTGTTGCTCTTGCAGGAGGACAGAAAAGACAAGACCTGTGTGCCCTGTGAGCAACTACATGATCTGTTTAGCTTGGTGGCTGAGCTTAGAGGAAGTGGAGGGATTAAGGCCCATATGGGAATGGGAAAGGGAAACAGATTGGTGGAGCCACACCCTGCCATCCTGAGGGAAAAATGCAGGAAGTAGAGGCACCATGAGATGTAGAAGATCCCCTGTCCTCTTGTCACCAGCCAGAAGGAGGGGAACTAGGAGAGGACTGGGGGGGATGGGAGCAGGTCATTGTTTGGGGCAGCAGGAGAGTTCTCTCTAGACCTCCCCCAGCTTCCCAGGTGCCCTTACAGAACAGATACAGGGCTCTGGTGATAGAGAACCAGGCTTTTGAGGATGCTGATGAAGCCCCATCCAGGGAGTTTCCAAAGCAGCCAGCTCCACGCATTAAAACTGCTTCTGTGAAGAGCAAGAGGAGGGGAATAATTACAGGAGATTCCCACACGAGGGGAACTGAGGGTCCTGTATGCTGGCTAGACCCTGCCCAAAGGGAGCTCTACGCCTCCCTGGGGCCTGGGTTGGGGATACAACCAGGAAACTTCTGGTCTGATATGTCCCCCAGATTACTACCCTCTTTCAATCTTTCAGGTGGGCAGTGATGAGGGTAATGAACATAGATTTCAGGGCCTTGGGATGACTGGTCAAGGGACTGGGAGCACAAGTTGTGTTCTCCTCTGTCCCTCCAGTCCTGCAGAATGATGAATGGGTGAACAAGAAGACCAGACAGACCTAATTACCTTCAGGACTTGGGGTTTTGTGATTGCAGTTTGATTTACAGGGCACCAGGCCTATTCAGAATAGATGGGAAAACCACATCCTGCAGGGGAAAAGGGTACTAGGGCAAGAGTTAGCAGGCCTCATGGACAGAGCTTTAAAACTAGACTCAAAGAGGGAAGGGGATAAAACCAGGCCCAGCAGTGATGAGCTTAGGGGTGAAGGGCAACTGGGGGAGGAATCGGCAGCCCAGCTCAAGTGCATCTACACTAATGCATGTAGCATGAGCAGCAACACACAGGACGAGCTGGAAGCCATTCTGCAGCAGGACAGCTATAATGTTAGATGCCAGCATGGAGATGTAGTGGGATGACTGTCTCAACTGGAATGCTGCAATGAATGGCTGTAAGCTCTTCAGAAGGGATAGGCAAGGAAGCAGAGATGGTGGTGTGGCTCTATATGTTAGGGACTGTTTTGATGGTATAGAGCTTGATTTCACGGATGATTAAGTTGAGTGTTTATGGGTAAGGATGAAGGCGAAGGGAAGTAAGGGAGATATTGTGCTGGGAGTCTGTTATAGATCACCCAGATGAACTATTTTTCCCACTATTTGGAGAACAGGAGGCTGAGAGGAGACCTCATTGCTCTCTACAACTACCTGAAAGAAGGGTGTAGGAAGGTAGGTGTTGGCCTCTTCTCCCATGTGATTAATGACAGGACCAGAGCAAACAGTATGAAGTTGAAGCAGGGGAGGTTTAGATTAGAGATATTAGGAAGAATTTCTTTACTGAAAGAGTGGTCAAGTGTAGATGTGACACTGCACAACATGCTCTAGTGGCTGAGATTGTAGGGTTTCATTTGGGTTTTTTTATTTGTCTTTTTTGTTTATTTCTTGGGGTTGTTGCGTTTTTTTTTCTTTTATTTTTAATAGGGTGTTATTAGGTGGAGTGTGTGTGGTGTTTGTGGTTGCTCGGGGTTGTTTCTGGTGTTTTTTGAGTGTGTGTATGGTTGGGCTCTGTGATCTCAGAGGTCTTTTCCAAACATGACTATTCTCTGATTCTGTAAAGGAATAATGACAGCCTTGCATAGATCCTATCCACCCTCTCTCTTTCACTGTTAGCAAAGTGCTGGGCTAATCAGTTCCGAGACTACTGTTCACATTTTAAAGCATTTATAAATCTCCTACCCAGGATATGAAGCCCACTTCTGTAGAGTCTCTTCATCATCACTGTCACACAAATCTGCAAATGCTGCTTCCAGATCTTCTAGCTGATGCACGCGGCTTTCAACACAATCCAGCAAGCTCTCCTTTAGATAAGCACATACAAAAGTACATTAGGAAAACAAAAGCTAAGAATGTTATGGCTTACCCTTTGAATTAAATCCTGAAATGACTGATTAACTGAAAGTGGAAAATCAGCAACAACTGATTCATTACTAAAGAACATCTTTTCAAGTGGATGGGCATGAATGCTGACAGCAGCTGTTACACCTTCAGAATAAATCACCTCTTTTTGCTCCATCTTTCCCACAATGAATAAAAAAAACCCCAACATATCTACACTCTGACAGAATACACAGGGCAGACCTAAGAAATTATATATGACTAATTGTTGTCTTTGTTTCTATAGCACTGAAATGCACAGCCGAGTACAAAGCTTTACACTTCTGTAATGGAGAATTTAATTTTTTAAGTTTTGAGGTTTTTTATATTATTATATCAAATGATATAATAGAGAAAAAAACCAAAATGCGCTCTGTGTGTCTGAAAAAACATGGAGTTAATTTAAAACATCACTTACTGTTCTGATCCTAAAAAGGTTTATGTCTTTTCTTAGGAAGTTCAGAATTTTGGTATGTGAAGGAAAATTATTAAAAAGCATATTGAAATAGATGGGTAATACATAAGAACATAATAATTCCCTCTTAGGACTCTTCTAGTTGTGTCATATAATGGATGCTGCTTCTTTTTGCCCATCATGTCAACTTTGGGCTACTTTTTAAAAGGAGCTGGGGGTATCAAACATTCTTCACTATGCTTAGTTCTATACCTAGACTCCATTAATCACTGTGAGCTAACTATTTCAGTTGACTCCTAGAAATCTGTTGTATTTTGTAAATATTTTGTCCTGAAATCACATTGGGCACAGATTACAAGCATTTACCCTTTTTACATTTAATGACTTTTTAAATAGGTACCTGTTTTTATTGATGATTGACTAAAAAACATGAAAATCAGTTTGACAATCTTCCACATCTGTTTCTTTATACAGATATATTAATTAGAATTCATTAATCTCTGATAATTGTGTATGTCAAATCTCTCTGTAATAGGGTTCAGATGAGATTACAGAAGCAAAGACAAGACCTTGCTTAGAAATTACTTGGTGTAATGACCATTAATATGTCTGTATCCATGGTTTCAGCTAAGGGGTTAATTTTGGCAGCTAGATCAGGTTTATATTTCCATGATTCAGAAGCACACAACACAGGAAATGAAAAATACAGTGTCTTTTCCACACCTAAATAAATAGGTAAAACACCAGTTAGGCATTTAACACGAGACTGACTATGAAGGAAGAACAACTAGGGCAAGAAAGGGGAGAGCCCGGGGGGAAAATAAATAATTAAATATCCACCACAAAACCCAAACAAACAAAAATCCAAATCAGAGCCCTGCTGAGGACAAAACAAACAAGATGGCAGATGACCTTTTCATTTCTTGCCAATTACCACTTGTTTACAGGAATTAATTTTCACACTTGTACCAAATATTTATGCAATTTATATATTTAACCAAAATGTTTAATATGAAAGAATTTCTGAGATGCTATTCATTAGGATTCAGCATTCTGCATAGCTTAAGCTACTTCATTATGCACCATTCAAAGGTGCATAACTCCGTATCAGTCCCTCATACATCCCACAAGAAAATACCATACCTCTGTTGCATTTATATGAGGCCTCTTGAAATTGTACAACTCTTGCAAAAGCTCATATTCTGTCTTTGAAAAAGAAAAAAAAGGAAAAAAATCAGACTCTTCAGGTGAGAAAATCCTCAAAACATTCTTTCCTCAAAAGGATATGATCACCCACATCAGTCCTCTAGCAATGCAGTCAACTCTAGAAATGCAGGTGAGCAAGAAGTTATGAGGCTTTAAAAAGCAGTGCCTCGTGGCCTCAGCCAAACATTTGGCAATTGCTTAACTTCAAACCTGACTTCAAGAACAGAAGTATTTACAGTCTGTTAAAGTCTCTAAAATTAAAGTTATATGTTGCTGAACTAAGGATCCAATGAAATGCTGAGAAAATCTAAGATGGCAAATATGAGCAGACGAAACCACCAGGAGTACAGCTGGAAAGGAAAATAGGATTTGCAGAGGCCTCAGGCTACTTGGCCAACAAGTTCACAAGTAAACTCTTACAGGGGCTTGTCAGCCCTATCCCTTGATAATATTCAGGTTTAATTAATCAAGGATAAACATATTTATTACTTAACAGCACTAAAATGGTGAACACTCATGAACTTTTCAGAGCAGAGGGAAAGAACAAATGCAGAGTATTTAATTTTTATAGAAATACAAAGTATCTCTAGTGTAATGTCTTAGATTTTAGACTTTTTTTTGTGGCAAGTCAGTACTCTTCTGGATTGGACTATATCTGCTTTTAGTTTACTCTTGGATTCTTACATTTCAGGTGTTAACTTGGCAAAGATTTTCTGATGGAAATACTATAATTTAAAATAGAGTGAACACAGTTAAAAATATTAACTACAAATTAAATAATTATATCAAAAAAGGTACACTGGGTACCCTGCGCAAGTCTACTTCAGAACTTGGTTCCTGCAACTGAGAATCTATCATAGCACGAAAACCATAAAAAGCACAAGAAACACAATAAACCTGACCTTCCCTGTCCACTCCCTAAAAAAGCCAAGCAAATAACACCTCCCAAAAAACCCTCCTCCGTTATTTTATTCAGAACATATTTCAAGTCCTACTGGCACTCCACACTGTGATCTTAAATACTGAATGTCAGAAGCCAACAGAGCTCAGGGACACTATTCATTTCTTTACAGTAAACAAGAAAGCAATAGTCCAGCTGAAACTTAAAGATGTCAGATGTTCTCCAGAATAGGCTGAAGTTAAAGTAGTGTTAGAAAGAGAGATTTAAATGCTAAAACCAGTCAGGATATTGCAGAAGAATTTTTACATCCAAATGCCACACACAATTTTCAGGGCAGATTAGTTAATTTCTAAGAATCCTGTTAAACATCAAGAAAGGGTGCCAACTTCTTTGCGCCTTTGAGGATCTACATCTTTATGACTCTGTACATATGAGCTACCTTTGCTGTGCAGACAAGTTATAAATAGAATGCAAAGTAGAATCTTAAGCATAAAGCCAAGATATATAAAAAAAATACAAACAGCTGCTTACTCATCCTTATCCTTAGCACTCCAGATTAATGAAATGAGTGTTGAGATCCTCCCATCAGGACAAGTTACCATTCTTTGGATACTCACCACCACCATGCCTTTTGAAAGGCAGAGTGTCCCAGATGAAGAGGCTTTCCAGTACATGGAACATGGATTTCCAGTAACATGTTACAGGGGGTAAAAGATGATACAATTTGTCATCCCTTCCTGATGAATGCTGCTGTGGGTATTTGGTATGTTACCTTTGGAAACCCAAGCATAGCTTTGATGTCCCAAACAATGTGCAGAAGTGAGCCATATACATCTGTGCTTGAATGTGAACTTGATACCCATTTCATATGCAAGGATCCACCTCAACTATTCTCACTGTTGTAATTTTTTGGAGCATACACTCCTTTACACGCCTCTCCTTCAAATATTAAAATGAATCATTAATCTGCTGATCTGCTAATTTAGCTTAGATGAGTGTTTCTTCATAGACATGATTGCTAGGAATGGTATTTTTTTAAATGGAAAGAGGCTTCTTCACTGTTGTGCTTACCTGTGTGTACATTTCTTTGAATGGGTTTTTAACTGAAAAAAAATCTAAGTCAATGTCTAAAACATATGCATCCCCTTTCTGCAGCACTTGGCAGACATCTTTAACAATTTCTCTTATTGGGCATCCACAATTTCTGAGAGAGCTTGAAGATGGACAGTCTGACAATATTTCTGCCTTATTCAGGGAATTTGCATTGTGTTCTTCCTTCTTCTTCACTCTTGAGGTGCTGTGATCAGGGTCACCAGGAGCCACTGATGCAGAGGCTGTGCTTGCTCTGTCATCTGTATTTAACTTCAGTCTCTTAGCAGGTGCTACTTCATCATTTTCTTCCCGGCTGTTTGGTGCTTCAGTAGGACTGATGAGAATGACATGCAAATTTAAAGGCTTCTGGTTTTCTAGCTGATCAGCAGGGACATAAAGACCATCACTTAAAAAGTAATGATCTGTACCTGTAACCCTACAATTGACAATAACTCAGAGTTAATAAACATCTTTACACAGAGCTCAGGAAAAAGCATGTAAACTTTACGGATCATAAGGAAGTTGAGCAGATGGCTGACGAGTAGCAAAAGTGATAAAACCATGTATAAAAAATTATTTCTTTAAATTGAAGCTTTCTTTCTACTTCTTTGCAACTGAATAAATACATTAACGTTCACAGTTTTTTTTATGATAGCCCTACAAGGTTCTAATGCATAAGAAAAAGGTTTCTACATTATGTCCTACTAGAATTAATTTGCCATTGAACTGCATCTTAAAGACAACATTTAGAATTGAATAAGATATTGTCAATATTATAGCATATATGCAAAATCCTTATATTATAGCAAAGGTATGGATATTTTGTCTTGAACTGCCTAATTTTTAAGGAAAATTCAGTTAGATGTGTTTGAGAAGTGCCTTGAAAACCATAAATACTGATTTAGTAGAAGTATAGGTAGCATTTATCTTTTTTTTTTTTAACCACCAATATAGATTCCCTACTCTAAGCCGGGGAGAGCTGGTAACTAGAGGATAAATAGCTACGTATATATTCATCTAATTAAAAAAAAAAAAATAACACAAATGACCAAAACCCAAGAACATTAAAAAATCTGCTTGCAGTGAAAATTTAAAGAACATAATTTTCAATCCATATTTCAGTATATTAAGCTTTAAACATCCTAAATTCAGATTAAAAAATAAGCTTAAGAAGTGTGGACTTCTGCTTACTTGTGTTAAAGCTTCATTTGATTACAGGGCATCACTATCAATCCACTGCAAAGACAATTAATTCGTAAACAGTAGAAATCTGAAGCTTAGTTCCCCAGTGTCTTGTGGCTAGACTATCCTGAGCTTGCTAAAATGAGAGCATGGCTCAAAATTTATCTTGATGAGACATTCACAGGGCCTCTTCTCAGAGCTGATGCTACATATTTTCTCTTAGTGGGACACAAAGTTATCTACTGCCTACCCAGTTATGAACAAAACTTTCAGGAAGTTTGTATTTTCTAAGGACTCTCTCCTTTTCTTCATTCATGATCTCTGTAGGTCCAGAACCTGAAGAAAGCTACTCGACAGTCTTCAAAAGGCAGCTTGAAATGTACTTTTTAAGGCTGCCAAGGTGATCAGAGCCTCTGTGGGAGAGCTCTTTGGCCAACATGAAGTACTTCTACACGCGTGCTAATTCTCATTGCAAAATGCAACTGAAAGCATTAACTATCACCTAATTATTTAGGTTTATTTTAGGCCTCAAATTCAGAATTTTGGACCTTTTGTGTTATATTCTAGGCTGTAAAACAAAGCATTTATCTGCTTTCATGTATTGAACTTGCTTCAAAAGATTTATTCTGATATGCGGGGCATGATTAAGAATTGGACAGGATATTGGTAAGTCTCTTAACAATCATCTGATCAAAGAACTAACTTGAAAGCTAGAAGAGGCTGTCCAGGGCTTCATCCACCTGAGTTCTGACTTTGTCAAATAGTGAAGAATTCACTGCTTCTCTGTGTAGTGGTTTCATTGCTTTACTACTGGATTAACTCCAAACACAACAAACAGAAAACCAGACATGAGAAGAGAAGAATCATCAAGGGACGCGAAGCGATTTCTCCTCTTAATTGGCACCAGTGAGGTCCCATTTGTCATACTCTGACCAAGTTTGGGCCTCCAGAACAAGAGAGATAATAACAAACTGAAGAAGAGCTGCTAATGAGATTTGAGGGCCAGAGCACATGATGGGGAAGCTGAGGGAACTGGGTTTGACTTTTCCTAACAAAGGAAGACTGAAGAAGATGTAATTGCTGTCCTCTGTTACCCTTGTTAAAAATTGCTGCTATTTGAGATTTTAATTAAGAGGACTAAGTTAAAACTTGAGTAGCTGAAATGAAATGTGATTCTGTGAATTGCTAGAATTGCTAGAATAGCTAGAATAACTGGGAAAAAAAAAAAAAAAAAAAAGAATTTCAGGCACAATTTTAACTGTACCCACTCACACAAACAGTCCATAATATTAGGTCCTAAGGAATTCTGATATACAAATTAAATTTTCATCTTTATCAAAGAATACAAAACAAAAAACATTCGTGAAAAGCTATACAGATAGCTTTTACATTATTAGCATGTGACTGCAGACAATTTACCTGATGGTAGTTGTTGACATGTCTTTCCCAATCAAAAAATGGTGTTTTCCTTCTGAGATCTGCTGAGCCCATGGTGGGTGAAGCCATACTACTTGAGAAATATGGCCAGCATAAACAGCAGGCATAATCCAGTTCTCAATACTTAATTCACTGTAACGAATGGAGATAACACTGTTACTTTCCTGGTAAGTAGAACATAGCCAGAACATAACAAACATCTTCCACATCTTGAAAGCCCCCATGAAAACCATCTGGAATTAATACTGTGTAAGGTTAACATCATCAAAGAAAAGAAAAAAAAAAAAAAGAGAAAAAAAGAAAAAAGAAGAGAAAAAAAAAAAAAAAAAAAAAAAAAAAAAGAGAGAGAGGGAAAACTTTATTCATAAGACAGACCAGAAGTTGACATAAAGTGTTCTGGTGCAGTACTCAGAACTTACCTAAAAAGAGCTTCTTTGTCAAATACAGTGTCTGCAGGCATATTAACAGGAATAAGAAGGTCTGGATGGGAATCAAGATGAACGAAGCTGATGTTACTGGCAGGAAGATGCTTTGAACCAATGGCACGATAGATGAAAGGCAGTACCTAAAACAACACAAACAAAATTATTTCAATTATTGATTAACCAATGGGCTGAAAATGCAATGGATATAACACCAAAAAAAAGCAGTCTCACTCTTATTTCTTTACAATTTGGATTAGAGGGAAGGGGAGACAAAAAACAATACAATGGGGGAACAATTCCAGTGGCAAGACATCTCACAGATTGTAATCCATATGTATTCCAAAGAGAAGCTGCTGAAGAATTTATATCTCTCTTTCCTTCTATATAGAAGTCTCATTTGCAGTATCTCTGCTCACTAATCATTTAACTCAATTGCTACATTTTTTCCTTTTAAACTGAACCCCTGGCATGACTTTCCTCTTCTGCAGAATATTGCTCCTGCGTTACCTTGTTTATGCTATAAAGCTTCCTCACCATGCGTGGGTGCTGTGGAGATAAAAACAGTTCATTACTTTTGTTTTATTAGGTTAGCTGATACAGAGTGAAAACTGAACCTACTATGATTTAAACTTTAGCTGATCCTTAAGCCTATCCCCCTTGAAAGAAGGGTTTAATTCCTAATCCCTACATGACTTAGTGGCTGCAGTAAAGAGACTGCCTCTCTCTACTGCCCAACCTTATCCCCAGCTGACTCAGCCCTATTACAAATGTAATGGGAAAACTTCTCACTGGACCACAGAATCATAGAATGGATAGGATTGGAAGGGGTGGGGATGTCCCATGGGCATGGACACCTCCCACTAGATCAGCTTGCACAGAGCTCCATCCAGCCTGGCCTTGAATACTGCCAGGGATGGGACTTGCACTAGTTCCCTGGGCAACATCTCCCAGTGTCTCATCACCCTCACAGTAAAGAATTCCCTCCTAATGTCTAACTGAATCTCCCTGTAATCCCCTTGTAATCTCCCTGAATCTCCCTTGAAACTCTGCAAGTTTTAAATCATTGGCCCTTTGTCTGCTTCCTACACACCCTATACAAAAAGCCCTACCCCAGCTTTCCTGTGGGCCTCCTTGAGATATTGAAAAGCCACTATAAGGTCACCTTGGAGCCTCCTCTTCTCCAGGCTGAACACCCCAAATTTCCTCAGTCTGTCTTCGTAGGAGAGGTGCTCCAGTCTTCTGATCATTTTTGTGGCTCTCCTCTGGATATGCTCAAGGAACTCTAAGTCTTTCTTATGCTGGGGACTCCAGAACTGGACGCACACAGTACTCCAGGTCTGGTCTCACAAGAGCAGAGTAGAGGGGGAGAAGCACCTCCCCTTGAGGTGATTTTGATGATGAAAAGGACTAGGCAACATATGATCTCTACATTACAACAGAAACTGGCATAAAACTGAGTAAGATGACAAATCCTGTGTACTGCATGGGCATAACTGTAAAACATGACCGAAACTTGAAATTGGGACTGTATTCCATCTATCCAAGAATTCATCAGCTTACCTGCAACATACACAGTAATATGTATACTACAGTAATAGTATGTAAAACAAGGTTAAAAACAACTAAGGTCCCCTGATGTATGAAAAGAAAAAGGTTATCTGGCCTACCTGAACGACCTACAATCTTTGCAATTAAAATTAAAGTTTCATCTCAAGTAAGCATCACTACAAATTCTAAGACTAGGAGAGGACGGGGAAAGACACAAGAGACTAACATCTTCAAACCTGCAAATTCTCCTGGTTTAGAGTAAGAATAAAATTTCCTTTCTATCAGTTGTTGCTATTTCACAATGCACTTGGTGACAAATTGCCCTAGAGGAACATCAGTATCAGCTATGGGCTATTCAAAACTCCTGTGAAGTTCTTACACTTTGAGATGAAAAGCTATTTATGTTTAATACAAAACAGATTAACGCATAATAGATCAACACATATACTGCAAACAAAAAAAATATACATTTTTTATACATTTAGTATAAACAGACTGAGAAGAGAAATATAGAAAGCAAACAAAGCAAGAAATATAAATAGTCACTATCTCAGCATTCCTACCACAGTAATGCTTTCAAGTTTTTGGTTACTGTTAAAAAATCAGCTATCATATATTTCAGTGAGTCTTACCAAAATTTATCTGCATTAAACTTATATTTACTTACAAATTAAGAACACTCATTTCCTTAGTAAACTTTATTACACTAAAATTTACTGGTTCCAAAGAGTCTAGTGAAGAATCTGCTCACTTAAAACTAAGGCCTCAGGCTCAGGTTTTGGTACTATAAACCAACCATATGGGAAACCAGAAACAGAAGTTCAAAAGGGATTTCTTCGTCACTCCTTTTCCCAATTACTTAGTTAAAAAAGCTACCTTCCTAATTTAACACCTCATCAAGACATGAGCTCCCAAGTACTGCATTAACACCAAGATAATTCTAAAAGTTTAACGTAGGTACATAGGCATTATTTCCTCTTAACTGTAGTAACTTCGACCCGAAAAAGGAGATAAAACAAGTCTGCAATAACTGCTTAAAAAGATACAAAATCCGCTCATGGCATTAATTAACTTAATGACTGGATCGGGAAGTAAATTCAGATCACCTGGGCACTGAACTTCATTGACTGTTCTAGCAGTGAAAGACAGCGCAGGTGTAAAGGTCTGCGAGAGGTTTTAAAGTCGGTGAAAGACAGCGCAGGTTTTTAGAGCTGCGGAGGCGGGGACTGTTTCTATGGAATGTCTCGGAGCGGCCAGCACCGTGCCACACGGCGACAAGCTGCCGGCGATCCACCGGCTGCCTCGCCTTGCTTCCCCGCCTTGCTTCCCCCTACCAGAAGAAGCCACCACACTGCGGAGAAATGAAGAAACAAATGCGGCTACTCCCCGCACACCACCCCAGGGACTCCCCGGACCCGCCCCGCCGCCCAGCGCCGGGCACTCACGTCCTGGTGATCCTCCACCACACACACCGGCAGCGCCGGGTAGGCCCGCAGGCAGCCCCCGCGGGACCCGTCCCCGCTGCCAGCCACCGGGACGTTCATGCCGCGGCTCTTCGGGTCAGGCACGCCGGGACCCGGCGGGGCAGGGCAACTCGGCCTCCCCTCCCTCCCGGCGGTGGTTCTTCCGCCGGCAGCTCCCTCCCACCGCTTTCCTCTTCCGGAGACAGCACGCTGCGGGCCGAGCTGGCCTCGGCGGCGGGGCGCCAGGTGGGCTCTGCGGGCTCGGCCGCCTGTCCGGGGGCCGCGGAGCGTGCAGAGGGCATGGGGCCCGAGGGGGCAGCGGGCGAAGATTCTTGGGGAGGGTGGGGGTCGCGGTGCCGAGCTCCTTAGCGCCGGTGGGGGTCGGGGAGGCGGGGTCCAGGCGTCCCCTGCCGGCAGCGCCTCCCGCGGCAGCCTCCCGGCCGGCCTGCGGTGCGGGGAGCGGAGCCGTGCGGGGAGCGGGGCCGTGCGGCAGGAAGGAAGCGCGGCGGAGCCCGCCCGGCCGGGTGTGGGTCTCATGGCCGGGGCTGTCTCCGTGCCGTGCCCTGCCGAGCCGCCGGTGCCGTTACAGAGGGTTGGGAGGCGGGGTCTGTGTGAGGCCGGGTCTCGGTCCCCTGTTCTTCTCCGCTGCGCTGCTGCAGGGAGAAAAGAGTTTTTTTCCGTGTTGTGCTTCCTTTTGTTTTTCTGTATGTGACGGCTTCTACCAGCGCAATAAATTTACTCTTCCAGGTGACAGGAGAAGGAGAGTCTGTTCTTTCCAGTGTATGTTGACTTAAATGGGAACTGAGCGTGACCTTAGTTTTCAGCAAAGGGACCTTTAAAAAGCAATTGGGAGTTTCAGTTGGGAGTTTAAAATACTATTTTTTGTTAGTTTGTTTGGGGTTTTTTTGGTTTGTTTTTTTTGGTGCTGCTTTAATTCTGTGCATCCTGAAGCAGTGAATGAGAGATGGTAGAACTCCAGCACTTCCCTGTAGTTGGGAATGTCCTAGAGCTCTATGTAAGAGAGCACTGGTAAAAAAGACCTTGAGGTTGTATGGTGTGACGTAAAAAAAAAAATGTGTTTTAAGGGAAGGCACAGTGGTCTTTGCTTTAATTTGCTTCAGGCAATAGTAGTTGAGCTCAGGCTGTTTAAGTGTTTATGTAAATGTCAGCAATGAGTAAAAGAGTTTTGTGTTACAGGCCTGAGCTGTGTAAGATTTTCTCTGGAGAACTAAAGCAACATTGATGCAACATCTAATGAATTAAATTTTAAAAAATGACAAAAGGTTGTATTATTGCCAGACTAAATAATAGAAATTAACTTTCCCGCATCCCACTGTTGTTTCTTTCTGAGAGGTGTTACCAAGATTGGGGAGTCCTGAGCAGGCATGGGCTGACTGAAAGGAACAAGTTTCTTAGCCATCATGGCTGCTATCTCCCAAAAATGTGGAATTCTGTCTCGCTTTCGCCTTTGGTTGCTCTGGAGAAGGAATGGATGCCACCGCTAATTTCAGTGGCTTTCAGTAAGCCCTGTGTGTGTAAGGGGAGACTGAGGGTCCTCCTGGTTTGTCCTTGGTGTCAGTACATTCCATCTTTGTTTCTTTTCCAGTCCCCCTCCAGTTCACCAGAAGTTGTCTGCTATGTCAGCAAGCTACATCTTTTGCTGTACTGGCATCAGAATGCAGCTGAAAACAGTACTCTAAGCAGTCCAGGTTGGGCATGCTGCATGGTAGAAAGGTGGGAGAATCTCCTGTGCATGTACTTCAGCATCAGTAAACCCTCTGTGAAAGGGAGTCTTTGTTTTCTTCATCTGGTGTTCTTTCCGATTGTGTGTGTATGTCCTTTCTCTCCCCCTTAAGGAAACCAGGAATTAACTTCTGTGTTTAAGTGTTGTTGTTTCGTTCTCCCCATTCCAGCCAAGACATTGTGAGTGATTTTTTAAATTTTAAGTGGTTTTTTTTTTCTCTTTTTGAAACTTACCAATGTAATTAAAGAATACATTTTTAACTTTAATGAAGCATAGTGGGTTTTATTTATGAATAGCTATTTATAAACAATGCATTAAGTACACGCATGATTTTGTGAAAGACTTAAGCCCACTCCAAATGGTAGCAACTGCTGGAAAGGTAATAGTGTCAGGCTTTTTCAGGAACCATTTATTCAAATTTATTACATTATTTTTTTTCTGTAACCTGTAAGATTTTCATTCCACAAAAATACACCTACCTAACTTAAAAAAGCTTTGAATTGCCTGTTGACTTCAGTCCTTTACTAAATTGGGTTCAAAATTGTGAATGTAAATTGCTACTACTGCATTTAAAATTTACATGATCTGTTGGACCAGGTGACCTGCCATGAGGTGTTAGTAAAATTCTGTGTGAAGTTTAGAATCATGTTATATAGAAAGAACTTCTTGTTTCAGATTTCGGATGACAGTAACAGTTTTTTTAGTGACTGGTTTCTTTGTTGTGAGATATCTGAAGGCTTTATATCAAAGTCTCCAGTGAGTATTAGAGATGCCTGTGTCCTTTGCCTGTTGTCATATCAACCACTTGTTGAAATTAACATTGCCCTAAATCAGAGAGTGTGGCCCAGTTTGGGTTCTGGATTAAAGGTGATGGAGTGCTTTTGTGCATTAGAGACTTTGAGGAATCAAAGGGGTATAAATGACCTGTACTAGAGGCATAAGGAGCACAAAGGTGCCTGTGATAGTGGACTTTGTTCAGGTGCTTCTGTTAAAGGAGTCTGCAGAAACTTGTTTCAGCACTTTAGGAGTAGTTCCTGAAAAGTCATTAAGGACATCCTACAAAAGTTGTGTGACACTGGACTTCTGTTTTCCTCATTAAAGGTGAGCCATGTCTTTCCATTCTGGGCGAGGATGTCCCCGTGGTCAGGGAGGACCAGGAGCAAGAACTTCAGCACAGACCTACCGCCCTCAAAACCTACGGCAGCTTCACCCTCAACAGCCCTCTGTACAATACCAGTATGACCAGCAAACTGCCCCACCAACAGCCTACTCAAACCCACCAGCCACTGGTTACATGCCTCCCAGGACGGACTTTGTGCCCTACCCTCCTCCAGTGCCCCCTTCCACGCAAAACCCCATCAGCCAGTGTCCCATGAGGCCGCCTTTTCCTAATCACCAGATGAGGCAGAACTTCCCGGTGCCTCCGTGCTTCCCTCCTGCTCCTCCACCAGTGCCAAATCCTAGCAGCACTCCTGTGCCAGGGACTCCTGCCGGGCAAAGCACCTTTCCTTATATAATGCCTCCTCCCACAGTACCTCATCCTCCCCCCCCGCCAGTCATACCACAGCAAGTCAGCTACCAGCCTGTGTACTCCACAGGGTATTCACAGCAGTCCTTCCCACCACCGAGCTTCAACAGCTATCAGCACAGCTCCGGCTCCTTCCAGAGCAGCACTGCCAACAGCAGTGGTGCCAGCAGCCATTTTCGGCACACGGGTCAGTACCAGGGAGAGAAGTCGCAAAGCGATCGACGTTCCCCAGACAGGAGCAAGCACTATGAGGAGCACCGACATCGTGAGCATGGTCACATCCACAGTGACAGGCATCGCTCCACCAACCACAGCGACCGTCGGGAGCGAGGACGGAGTCCAGACAGGAGGAGGCAGGAAAGCAGTCGGCATCGGACAGATTATGACAGAGGAAGGATATCGCCTCATCACAGAAGTTACGAGCGTAACAGGTAACTTGAGCTATCTTCTGCCTGCAGAGGGAGGGCTGTCACCACTGTCCCATAGGCTTTGCATCCATGTTCTTCCCTCGCGCTGGTTTTTCCCTCTAGCTCGGCAGGTTGCCAGTACTCAGGTCTGATGGGAAGAGCTATTGTTTTGACCTCTTTCAGGTACACTGCTTCTGCCTCACTTCTGTAAACTGGTGAACCTGTTGCCCTTGTCCATGGAGATTGCTGAAATCAAAGCAGCTCTCGTTTGAAAACTGAGTGGATTGATGAGTAGTGCTCTGCTCTCACGGGTGTTTACCATAGAAACTTAGGCATGAAAGTAGAGTTGGCAATACTTTGTGCTGAAGATTGTATTAAAAATTGAGCCTTACAAACATTTAAGTCCCAGCACCTCAAATTCCAAGGTTTAGGTACCAGTCAGGGTTCCAAGTGTTGCTTGAACTAGGTCTTGTATTTGTAGAGAAGCAACATCTGGAAGGGTTTGTACTCTAAATGGTGCACATACCTATGCAGCGAAGTTGTATTTTTTTGTGAAAAGCATATTGTGATGTGTTCTTCACACTGCTGTGTCCTTATCCTTGTGGGAAACCAGCACAGATGTGTACAGGCTTTACATGAGCTCCCTGTTGATGCTTAGACCTGCCTGTGTGATTCTATTCAGGATGAAGACCTCAGCAAGCCAGCCTTTTGTCCCTAAGCATAGGTCAGGGTTAAGAATGTCTGGGGTTTTAGTAATCAGCATGTGTGTGTCGTTTTGTGTAACATGATCTCAGCTTACTTCTGTGCTCCTCTCAGGTGTGGAATAGATGAAATGTCAGTTTTATCTTTTAACTTATGTTTTGAACTCTCCTAGGGAGCGGGAACGGGAGAGGCATAGGCACCGTGAAAGCAGACGATCACCATCCCCAGACAGATCCTACAAAAAAGATTACAAGAGAGCAGGAAGGTAAGAAAGGTTACATTCAGTCTCTTGTGGGTTTGAGGCTCTGCATCCACGCATTTTTGTCTGTGTATATGTGCATACATACCTGGTTTGAAGCTCAGAAAAGATGTATGTCAAATTTATAACCATCTACTTATACATGGAAATATCATTTATTTCAAGACCTAGTAGAGTAAGAAACAGGATTAATCTCTGGAGAGAGGGCTTCACTGCTGTGTCCTAAATACTTTGTCTTAAATCTGCTTCCAGTCTGTAAAGTACAAAGATATTTAAAGTCATTCTATGTTTAGATCATCTTTTAGATGCTGTTTCTATATTTGTGCTTCTTTCCTTCTGAGTCCTGGATAGTTAAAATAAGTGCAATATTACTGGCTTTGTAGTCAGAGGAGATTAAAAAAAAAAATTCCTAAACAATATCACAGGTTGTGTTGTTCAAAGGAGTGCCAGAGAGTAACACAAGCAATGTGGCTTCATTATGATCCTTCTAATAAAACATTAACTATTTTTTCATGCAAATGGTTTGCAGTCTATGTATTACAACTTCTTGATATTGTAACTTTTAGTTGTGAGTGATGAGTTTCCAACTTTTTAACAAAATTTTAAAAATGCATCTATAATGGCAGCAGGAATTTCAATCTAAAGTAGCGTATTTTTTCATTCTGTTTGTCAAACATGGTTTAAAATGCAAAAACACTTTAAATTTTAGGTAATTTTTTTGTTGTGGGTCAGAACCACAACATGCTCTACTCTTTATGGTGCAAGTTAAAATGCAGGCAGAGGCAGTTGGATTTTGCTGTCATTTATATGATAGTGTGCTTCAGATCAGTACATCATTCTATTTGCTTTTCCTCATAAAACTGTCAGTGTTAAAGAGAATTGCTTTTGTTCCTTTCTTTAAGCCGGTCTCCCAGCAGAGAGCGAAAGAGACCCCGATGGGAGGAGGACAGAGAAAAGTGGTCTGACAACCAGAGCTCCAGTAAAGAGAAAAGTTATACTGCTATTAAAGACAAGGAATCAGAGGAGAATGCATCTGAAAAAAATGAAGAGGAAGATGAGGAGTTACTTAAACCAGTCTGGGTTCGTTGTACCCACTCTGAAAGCTATTATTCCAATGACCCTATGGATCAAGTGGTATGTTTGTGAGACAACTCTAAAATTACTGTGTACAGTTGTTTATTGATTATTTGATTACTTGATTGATATGAACTCTTCAGCAGGATCATGTTTTGTGTCATTTAATCCTTCCCTCCTCCCAATCGTGTCAGTCTTTTAACCCTGCTAAGGGCTTTATTATTATTTATTATTTATTATTTATTTATTTATTTATTGCTTCTCTATTTTCGTCAGTTTCTTCTGTATGTTTGCATTCAGATTAGCAAAACAAAGAAGAGGGGTAGTTTTTGTCTCCAGGAGGGGAGGAGGTGTTGGGGGGCTTCATTATACCTGTATTTGAGCAGGGATGCCTCAAGCACCGTTATATTTCCACAACTTTGGAGAAATTTTGTACAGAAATAAAAGTCAGGATTTTTTGTACTTAGCGGCAACACTTGCTGGTGGGGTAGTGATAGAGAGGGGAGGTAGAGGGGAGATTTTTTTCTGATCTTTTTATGTTTGTGGCTGGTTGGTTGGGTTTTTTTCTTTGAGAATGACTTGGAAAGTAAATTCCTGGTGATGGAAAACAGGCAGCAAAATGAGGTGTGTGATAAAATATTCTTAGTTGCAAAATAATTTACAGATCTCCTGTTTTTTCCAAACCTGTTAAAAAGCAATGCTGAGCTGTAATAAATATGCTTAGCTATAGTTCTGCTTTGTTAGGCTGAAGGTTTGATGATAATACACCAGCAAATGAAGTAGTTTCTCTGCTAGTTGGTCCAGTGGAGCAATGCAATGGTATACTGAAGCCTTAGCAGGTATTTCCATGTTTCATTGGCCTACACAGCTGTGCTTAGTCCAACTCTTGCTTTTCATCATGAAATGCTGGTATATGTTGAGCACCTCTGCTATGTCAACACTGTCTTTTTTTTGCTCTTGTTTTGTTTTTTTAATAACAGGGGGACTCTACTGTGGTAGGAACAAGCAAGCTCCGAGATCTGTATGAGAAGTTTGATGAGGAGTTAGCAAAGCGACAGGCAAAGGCCAAAGCAGCCAGACCACCCTGGGAGCCACCAAAGACCAAACTGGATGAAGATTTAGGTAAGCAGAAATTATGACAAAGCTCTGAAATTGTGTAATCTCTAGGTGCCAGTTTTTTGGCAGTTTTGTATTTAATAACGTTTGAAAGTTGATCTGTGTTTTTTAAGTCTTTTCTATGTATTGCATATCCGTGGGACTTTTACTGTTGCCGTTGACTGAAGCAAAGCTTGATTTTTCACTCAGACAGCCTAAGGGAAAATGGATATGATCCAGCACTATGATGAAGTCTCTTCCATGGCATGGAATTACCCTGGGTATCATCAGATAGGCTAGAGCATGGTGCACAAGAGGCTTTGTGGGGGTGCTGGTTTTATAGTTCTAAAAAGGAGGCAAGAGGAGTGGTGATAAACTCATATTGGCTGCTTGTTACGACACCAAGTTTGTCTTTCTTCTGGAATGTCTTTAGGTTGTGCAGCTCTGCTGGCTATGATCTTAAGCAGAAGTATTAGTTTTTCAGAACAGATTATCTGCATGGGTGTGCATGATCTGTATGGACCTTCTTGCAGTGAAACAAGTTTGCTAGCTTTATGAGTTACTGGGGAAATACTGGTTGAATTAGCAAGGCATGCTTTTTGATAGTCTCCTCAGTTATTTTCCTTGTTCTGTTTTGTGACAACTGGTAGCTGTTCTTTTTTACACTTCCAGTGTTTCATAGTGTGTTTTTCAGTCCGTGGCATTAGTTCAAGAAATTCGTGGTGTATCATTAATTTAGATATCCTGCTTGGCTCACTTTTAAACTGATGTTTCATTTTTGGTTGTTGAGCTGCTTCAGACTTCCATATCTGAGCTTACTAGTGTCAGAATTTTAATATGTGATTTCTGAAGTTGAAATAAGATGATGTGGGCAGTTATGTGCTGGCAGTATAAAAAGAAGCAATAAAGATGAAGAAAAATAAACAGATTAAATAAAATGTGAATTCACTTGTGCAAATGAAACTCCTTTTTTATGTTTTATTTGAACAGTGTATTTGCACATATTTAAATTCACTCAAGAATCACTAGCCAAGTTAGCTGTAGGGTTTTTCAGGAGCTATATTTTCATGTGGATGAAGCAAGATCTTTTAAAATACCTACATTCATCATACAGGTGTAAAGCTTCACATCTCTGCAGAAGAAGTAATAGCAGTAACTGTGTAATGTGAGATAAAAACGTGCTCTAAGAGCCTTTAGTAAGTCATGAAAGGCTAATGCCAATTCCTGAAATCCAAAAGTTCTGCATTTGTCTTGCAGATTTCCAGCTTACACTTACAGGTCCTTCACTCATTTTGCACCTAAAATTTATGCAACTAATTAATGCTTGCCAGAGAATTTTTAAAACTCAAGCACTTGTGACTATTTGTAGGAATATGCATGTTTGCACATTCATACTAAACCTAATTGCAATACGACCCCTGTAAACCAAATGTCCCAAGGACATATTTTAATAACACCTCGTGCTGAGTTACCAACTGTATAAAAATACACCTTGATTTTAGAAAGAAAAACAGGAAGCATATTTGCTAGTAATTGTTCTCTTTTTTTTTCTCTTTTTTCTTTTAACTAAGGGGAGTCTTGCATTCATTAAATACACAATTTTTAAGCCTTAGTTTGAGTTTTTCAAAGCACTAGCAGTATATTTTCTCTAGTTTAAAAACTTAGAAGAAATTGTTCTTTTCATGAATAATAAACGTGCATTGTGGTTTATGTCTTGGCTATGAAGACAACAGGGAGTTAAGGAGATCTATGGGAATGAGTGACATTGCATACATAATAAGAGGATTCACTTTCAAGTACCAGAGGTTGTTAGAGATATTTGAGATTGGGCTCTGGTTTTCTGTGATTTTTGTTTTTGTGGGTTTTTTCATTTTAATTAAGCCCAGACACTCTTTAACAGTACTTAGACAACACCACACAGGAGACATTTTAGCAAGTCTAAGACTCTTTATTTTTCTTTTGTATTGTTCTCCTCTCTGATAGATCAGAAAAATTGCTTTAGTTAACACAAATAAGAAAACAACCTAACAACAAAAAACCAACCCAAATCAAACAAAAAATGGATAACTCTTACAGCAGGGTTTCCAAAAAACTTAGGACTGGATTAAATCAGCTGGTAACTGCAGGTTTTCTTCTGGTCTGTGGTTTCTAATATGTGATAATGAACTTAATAGAATTTATTTTGAAAAAAGTCTTAACAGTACATGTTCTGTAACTGGATCCATATGTAATGTTTTGAAACTCTTGAATATACAAGCCCTTCTGAAAGTGAGTATTTCTAGGTGAAGTGAAAACTAGATGTAAACTGTTTGTTCAATCATAGCAAGCACAATTAACTTTTTAGCAAGAGGTTCTGTTTAGCTCATGCTAGTTACCTATGTGTATCATTTATCTTTCCTCTCTCTTTTTTTATTTGTTTTTAACTTTACTGTGATACTTGTGTTGGTTATAGCTCTGTAGCCTTTAATGTCAAATAACTGAAATTGTTCTTTTACAACTTAGCAGTGATGCTCCGAGGCAGCCAAATAGCAATCTGATTCATGCAAACAGATGAGTTGTTACAATCACTTAACATCCATATTTGCTGTAATTTTTAATTAAAAATGCAGTTGCTTTCCTTCTTTTCCTTAGTGTGAGCATCATGCACAGTTTTCAGTGTGCTACAGTTAGTTATGTCATGTTAGAGGAGGAATGGCTAATGGTGAAGAGCATTTGTTGGATGTGTTTTGCAACTGATTTTGTTATCTCTGTGTGAATCAGAGAGCTCCAGTGAGTCAGAATGTGACTCTGAAGATGACAGCAGCTGCTCCAGCAGCTCAGATTCGGAAGTTTTTGACGTCATTGCAGAAATTAAGCGTAAAAAAGCACACCCTGATCGTCTCCATGAAGAACTGTGGTACAATGATCCAGGGCAGGTATGATGAGAGAAAAAAGTCTGAAAGCCTGAAAGTCATTCTCCTCTATAGACCTAAAATTCTGCATCATTGTCAAACATACTGGGTGATATGTATTTCAGTGTGCTTTCTTTACCCCCCCCCCCTTTTCTCTTTCCTTCAAATAACTTCTGATTTCAAGAGCGTAGTTCCAGCTTATGAATACTGAGGAGTATTCAGCTGGAATTATTTCTGACAGTGTTAATAAAGCCTAAATTACTAATATTGTACTAATGCTGTCCTCTGAGCCCCAAGATAAAAGTACACAGATGAATTCTGGGATGCAGCAAAGGCAGAATGTTTACGTCCTTTATAAATTTTTCACCTAAAAGGTCTCAGCTCATACTGATAAATAATGTTTTAAATATGTGTTTAATGCACCTAATTTTGTTTCTAAACTGATTTTTTTTGTAAATGCATGGAGATTATAGTTGTCATTAAATGTAATTCCTGAGCTCATGAAGTGTTGTTTTGAATGTGTACATTGCAGAGAAGATTAGTTATTGTTTGCAAATTTACCATCTTCATCTCTCTTAAATATTTTACACTCTATTATTTTTGTCAAATGGCATCTCAGTAAATTTATTTTTCTGACACTTTGTGTGATGCATGAGTTTAACATGCAACAAATCATAATGCCAAGAGATACTGCAATTCTTACTGCCACTGTGGTAATTCAGAGGTCTGTTGAATATTCTATTTCAGACTCATATTTATGCTTCTAGTTTTAAAAAAATAAAATTGACTGAGAATAGCTAGCTGGTTTTATTTGTTTGAAAAACAAAATCAGCAAACTGTTCAGATACTTAACTGATAAAACTGCAGCTTCAAAGTAATATTGGCCAAATAAAAAGAATGTGGAATGTAAGACGAATAGTTTTAGGAATGTGTGGTTTATGAGTTTCCTGCTGAAAGCTTTCCTTCCCAAAAACTTTCTTGAGACTTGCCCTTAATCTTTTTTGAAGGGGCTGAAAACAGATCATGGTGAGCTTGTCATTGCTGTGCCAAATCTGAGTAGATTTTATTTGAAAACATTTGGTATTCTCCTAGGTATTTATCTGGTATACCAAAATGCTTTCAAACTTTTCACTACATGAAACAGGAATGATTGCCATGCACAATGGCACTAAGAATTAGACGTCTGCCACAACTGAATTTTTAGAATGGATCTTCCCAGCCCTTCACTATGATCAATGTGTTTTTCGTGTTGGATAATCTCCCAACAGTGCTGGCATTTGCCAGAAAGTAAGTTTCTAAAGCAGATGCTACCCAGTGGGCCTTTGCTCACAGGTGTTACCCAGTTGTTTGCGTTGCCCTTTTTGTCAAAGGAGGATAGAAGCCATTGTCTTAGTTTATGTAATGTGATGATTTTTCAACATCATTTTATCAGCACTTCATGATTACTCTTCTGCATTTTTTTCAATGAACTGTGTGTCATTAGGGATAAGTATGTATCTGACTTGCTTCCCAAGCTTTGGGCTTTGCATATACTTATTTCTCTTGGTCTGAGCTTGTACATTTAATGTGACAGAGGAAGCATTGGTGCTGAACAGTTCTAAGAAGTAAGGATGAGATATTAAAAAATAAGTGATGGTTATTTTAATGGCTTTAGTAAGCCCTTATTTTTTGGGAAGTGATGAGCCATTTGCCACTGAATGCATTTTTTAACTCCCTTCTGTTTTGTGGCTTTGTAAGCCAAGAGGAAGTATACTTTTACCTAGAAGCATGAGTCAATTTAATTGAGCCTATACTTTTCTCAGGAGTTTCAGAGTGTGGATAAAATGCGTGAACAAAAAAAAAAAAAGCTTGCATGACTAAGCTCCCAAAGGAGTAGAGAAATACCCTATTGCTTATGTTCCTTTGCATGTATCCACTGTGCCAGTGTGCACTGTGAAGAAATTGAATTTCTATGAACCTTTAGAAAATTAACATCAAAACTAAAAAGTTATATTACTCTGCCAACTGTCGGAATCTACCTTAACAGCAGTTTGGTAGTTTTTGCTTCCTGATGTTACTTCACATTGTATCTTCCTATGATAATCCTGTTTAGGTCCACCATGGACACTGTTTACATTTTCGGATTGCTTGCAGTAGTCAAAAGTTCTGGTGGTTCCTATGTTGCATTGTAGGTCTGTTTTGTTTTTCTTTAAAAAAAAAAAATAAAAAAAAAATCTTTAAGTTCTTGAATTCAGACTTCGAAAAACTCTATTAAAACCTCGGGCTGGGAAGTTCATTTCTTTCCTTGGTTTGCTTCTGGGGATGTTTGTAGGATTTCTGCCATGAGCATTATGTTAAGTGCAGAAAGCTTTAGGGTATTGCAGTAATTTATAGTAGGCATTGAACTTGGTCATAAAAGTGAAAAGACAGACAGTAGCTTTATACCCTGTGCCATCACCATTTTTGGTATAGCTACTTGATTCACCTATATGGAATACTGAAATGTATACTTTTTTCACTTTTTGTCTTTTAATGATTACAGGGTGGATTTTGAGTGTTCTTTAAAGTATCAAAATCTTCAAATTATCTGCTTTGCATATTTCAGGTGATAGCCTTGTCACATAGCAGAGGGGTTAATCAGGGACAGGATTTCATTCATTGTAGTGAGTAGAACTGTTTCAGGGTGGATATTTCAGCATGTAGATATTTGCATGTACATGTTTAGAGCCTGAATTGTGTTTCAGTGAGACAGTGTGCTTTCTGTATGTATAAGAAATGGTAAGAGTGGTACACTTTTATTTGAGAGCATTTTTCCATCTTGTGCTTCTGAAACAGTGATGAAGTTCTAATGCTATCGTGCAGTTTTCTTATGCTAGTCTGTACTGTTTCAGTTCTGTTGACTTACAAACATCCACTTAATCTGAGCATGACAGGCTTTTAGAAGCATCGGCACTCTGGTCTTTAAAACCAACATATTTTTCCAACACTATTTTTCACTAAAAACAGAAACCTACTTTATTTTTGACAGATGAATGATGGACCTTTGTGCAAGTGCAGTGCTAAAGCCCGACGAACGGGAATAAGACATGGCATTTATCCTGGTGAAGAGGTAAGTAATTACAAGAATTGCAGTTACGAACTGAAACTTGCTGCTATAAATTCGTGCTTGGTTTGATTCAAGTTTTTTTCCACATTATTTATGGGCTGAGTAAAAACTCCTGTGCAACTTTAAATCACTTAGTTGTGCAACCTCGTATTTAAAAGACAGTACTGGTAATGAAATCCACCTAAAAACTATGAAAAACTTTTCCATGTATTTATTTAGTTTTAGGTTTGGATTTTTGTTAAGTTTCTGAAAAACAATTACATGAATAAAAAACATGTGGTCAAAGTTCTACCATCTTCAAGTGGTATGCTAAGAGTATGTTATGTACCTCTTTGTGAAGGGATTGCTTTCAAAATTGCTTTACTTATTTCAAGTAAATAAAGTAGTAATTCAGCTGCTGACAGGAGCAGCAACATGTCAGGAGGTGCTGTTGCCTTAGCACTAGAGCATGTTTGCTCTGACAGTGTGCAGACAGTTTATTAATTTCTATGAATATCTGATTTGAAAAAAAAATATTCCTTCAGCTTACTGATATATTTTACAAATGTAATGTGTTTCTATTGAAAATTGTTGTTGGAATAGTGCTTGGGCCTCCTCAAGCTTTTTCATTCTAAAAAACTTCATTGTTGTGAGACAATTTGTAAGCACTAATATTACGGAATTATTTTGGTTGGAAAAGACCTTTAAGATCATGAAGTCCAACTGTTACCCCAGCACTGCCGATGTATGTTTTACATTTCTAATTTTTCTTGAATAATTTCATTTTTCAGTATACATTTTTACATATATTTACTGAAACATTCTTTTCTTTCTCTGCAGTGAATGTTTCTTTGAGTTATTCCCTGTGAGAAAAATGGCCTTGGTTTTTTATAAATTGCTTCAGTTCAGAATCAGTTCCTCATCATCTCTAGAGTTTTTCTTGCAGAGGAGGGAGAAAAATTTAGCAGGAGAAAACTGATACATAAAACTTGCAGCATGAAGGCAGCTGCCCCCTGGAGCAAGGCCAGCTGCAAATTTGAGGTTTCAGATAATCTCCTAGAATATACTAGCTCCTACAGTCTCCTGTAGGTAAACCTGCTTAGCTTTTTAACTGCTTTGTCTCAGCAGTGAGAGGCTTAGAGGCTGAACAGCCTGAGTTATTGCCCTTCCTGATGGGTGGGTTTTACAAAGTGCACAGAGCTGCCTGATGGTGATTCTATTGTGCCACTGCAATCAGGCCAACTTTCGTAAACCTATTTCGTGTAGCACCCTGCTTGCTGCTATGACTTTGGGCTTTTTTTCATGCACAGATGTATTCTGAGCAGATGGGTGGCAGCCTTTGAACTGCAGCAATGTATGTTGGATGTATATGCAGTTGGATGTATATGCAGTTGGATGTAGGGCATATGAGAAGTGGTTTTGTCTTGCTGCTGAGGATTTTTGCGTGTTTAAAACTGGACTGCTTCAGAACATGCTGGAAAAAAACATGAATCCCAGGTGTTTGGTGTTGCATCGGAGGGCTGTGTGCCTTTGGACCTCGCAGGCCAATTACAGCCTGCTGGGTAGAGCAGGGTTATGAGTGCTGCATCTCTAGTGATAGACTAATCCTTTCTCTTTAGGCCTCAGATTTGCCCCAGGCAGATGAGCTGATACGTATCCTGATAGCATCCTTGGAGATCTTATCATGTGAGGTCTAGGTTCCTTTTTGTAAGCTTGTAAAATCAATTTCCTGAAACAAATTTATACAAAAGAGGAAATCAATCTGGTATGTAAATGACTTAACTGCTGTGTGTAAGGAAGATGGAGAGTCAAATGGAAAATCAAAAAAAGTGTTGCTGTTTTTCACCTCCTTTCCTTTTAAATAGCTTTTAAAATATTTCTGAAAGTGAAAATGTAGATAAGGCAACATTTTCATCTCCCTAGAATGCTTAATTATGACTACCTGCTTTTGTTTAATTTTTCCTTGTGCATATTTCATGGCTATTAAAAATGCTTTATTCTCTCTTTTAATCTAAATTTGCCTTGACTCTACACATAATTCTACTTATCTCTTTCTTTAAGCCCATTAAACCATGTCGCCCCATGACCAACAATGCTGGAAGGCTTTACCACTATCGAATTACTGTGTCACCTCCCACAAATTTCTTAGTAAGTATTTTATAAATAATTCTAACTAGGACGCTAATTTTGTTTTCAATAATGGAAGTAATACTGCTTCTTGCTTACTCCATGGTTGTTTTATTTTCTTTTTTAGACAGATAGACCTACTGTTATTGAGTATGATGACCATGAATATATCTTTGAAGGGTTCTCAATGTTTTCACATGCCCCACTTACAAATGTAAGTATATTCATAACTAGATACCTGGCATCTCTTTTGAAGCTAAGCTGTTTCTGCCTTAAGTTCAGCTTTTCTAGGGCAATGATACATGTATGTTACAAACATCTTGCCAGCCCTGGGGACCCGAAGAAGACATTGATTCCAATGAGTCCTCAGGTTTTGTCTTGACTGATTGTGGTAATCGTTTTCTTCAAACTGTGACTGAGACTGTGATATGCATCAAAGTAGTCATAGAATCATTGACTGGTTTGGGTTGGAAGAGACCTCAGAGATCATCTAGTTCCAACCCTCCAGGGACACTACTGTACCAGGTTGCTTAAGCCCCATTCAGCCTTGACTTTGAACACTTCCAGGGAGGGGGGCATCCACAACTTCTCAGGGCAACCTTTTCTAGTGCAAATAAACCTCACAGCAAATAATTTTTTCTTAATATCTAATGTAAACTACCCTCTTTCAAGTTAAAATGATTACCCCTCATCCTGTTGCTATATACCCTTGAAAATGTTTCTCTCCAACTTCCTTGTAGGCCCCCTTCAGGTACTGGAAGGCCAACATTTCCCTGGAGCCTTCTTCATGCTGAACAACCCCAGATCTCTCAGCCTGTCTTTGTAGGAGAGGGGCTCCAGTCCTCTGATCATCTCAGTGGCCCTTCTCTGGACTTGCTCCCATAGCTCCATGTCCTTCTTATGTTTGGGACTACAGAACTGGACACAGTACACATCCCACTCCATGTGGGATCTCATGAGAGAGAGGGGTATAAATATGCAGTCCTCTCGTGGGCAGAAGCCTGTATACTTGAGTTCACAACCTTCTTACTGGGAATCTGTCATTCTTCAGGGCTACAAAAGGAGACTGGACTTGCTCTGTACCATATTCCTTAGCAGCGCCTTCCTTCTCAATGGTTTTACTTATTTCACAGTTGGGAAGTGAAATGAACCATGGAATAACTTGTTGAAACTCTTATTTGGATTTAAATTGGATAAGGAGGTTTGCTAAGTTGGAAAAGTTCATAGAAAAAACCTAGAAAAAAAGTTTTTCCTTTAAGTGATAGATGGATTTATATTGGCAATACACTCTAAATTTAGAGATTTCTCTGTTCCAAAAACTTACCTAGATATACCCACTGCTTCCTAAAATCCATTCAGCTTCTTCAGGAACTAGGCAAGTTATGATTGTTAAAAGCTGTAGATATTTAAAGGCAATTAATTTTATGCTTTGAAATAAAATACAACAAGAAAAGGAATTTCTTGACAGGAAGGGTTGTTAGGCATTGGAAAAGGCTGCCCAGGGAATTGGTTGAGTCATTAAATATCATACCCTGGGGGGATTTAAAAACCATATAGATGAGGTGCTCAGACATTTAGAGGTGGACTTGGCAGTGCTAGGCTAACTTGATGATCTTAAAGGTCTTTTCCTACTAAAATCATGCTTCTATGATTGGTACCTAACTGTCCTGCTTTTCAATATGAGTTACCCATATCTGATTGAAAGATATGCAAATACCTAATTTCCGTATACTTGATTTTTTTTTTTTATCTTAGTATTTCAAGAACTGTTTTTTCAAATGCTGTGGTGCTTGCTTATTTCTTGTTTCTACACCTGTTGCTAACTACACCACCAATGTGAAAACCCAGAATAGGAAAGAAAAGTTATTGGTACAGGACTGTAAGAATACTGGAACTGAGAAGAAAGTGAAACAGTTTGCTTCCATAATGGATATGACATTGCTTCTGGGTGGGTGGGAGAAGGGACTCTGATTGAGAGGAAGTCAATGAGATGGTGGAGTTAAACCTGTGGTGTGGCATTGTGAAGCACTCCTGCTTTGTAGCAGTGCATCACTCTGGGTGGTCAAGGCAGATTTTTTCCCAAGGCTTTACATCGTCACACTGCAAACAATCAAAAAGGAACAGATTTATTTTGCTTCCATTACAAAGTAAAGAGACCACCTTATCTTTATAATTCTTGTGTCCACTCCATGACAGGAAAGGCAGAGACTTATGGGAATCTTTTCTTTACAGAGAACAAAGAAAATTTTTGTCTGACATGAGTAGTTAGTGAAGACCTTGAGTTTACTTTTACTGTAAAGTGCATGGTTTTGTTTTGTTTTTCCAATTTCAAATAGGGAAAATGATCAGCAAATTATTAATTTTTTACAGGATTGAATTCAAAACAATGCCATGTTGTCAGTTCCTGTAGCTAATGGGTATAAAGCCCTTTGGAAGAAGTCTCTTGCTGTCATGATAGGATTTTTGGCAACATAAAAGGTGTTATTTGAGAGATGTATTTAATAAAAGGGAGGTGGCAAAGGGTAGCTAAAGCAGAGGTCCCAACACCAGCATCTTTAAATGAACCAAGTTGCTGTAATTTGAAGTCTGAGTTTCACACAATGTTATTACTAAGTAATAATGGAACATGTCAGATATTAGGGAAAATGGTTAGTACATGGAGATTTTGTTCCTGGTCACTTCTGTAAAGTGTTCATTTCCTATTCAATATAAATAAAAATAGTCTACGCTACTGAGTTTATGAATCAACATGCCCTCTCCTGGTTGAATTTACATTTGAGAAAATAAGCAGTCACCTTATTTATTTATTTATTTATTATATCTGCTGATATAAATGTGACAGGTTTTCATCTGCTCAGATTTGAAACAGGACCTTTAACTTCTAAGAGTTTGGGGGGGGGGGTTGTATTTACATTTCATACTGTATTACAGTATAATAAAATATTACAAGTGTAATATTTTGTTTGTTCTAGTGCCTTAGTTTATCATGTAGATATCAACAGATTTTTGTAGACAAAATAATTAGATGCTTAACAGTGAACTGCAAGAAGATGCAAGCAGAATCGTGCACCTCGGAGGGCACTGATTTCAGCGCTGATATTTGTGTCCTTGCCAGTGCAAAATAACCTTGGGTTGCCTCCTTTCCACAGATCATTGAAGTGTTCTAAAGTTCTTTTACGCTCGCAAGGCCAGTGAACAGTAAAATGTGCTAAGAGCTGTAAACATGTAGGGCAGCATTAGGCATTTCTGCAGTCTTTTAGAAGTCTAGCTTTTTTGCTTAAAAAGAAGTCCCGTTTAAGAAAAGAAGCAATCACCTTCAGCAGTCCATGTACTTTACAGAGAAAGGAATCTTTTTCGAAAAGTGAAAATAAAGAATCAGATGTTTGTCTTACTAGTTAGTTCAGCAAACCTCTGGGAATATTTATCAGCATAACCTTGTAAATTTATCTTGAAGTTCTTCTGTTGTGTTGCTATAACTTAAAGCCATATTTTAAGACAGTGTAACTAACAGAATTTGCAGTGTGCTTAAAAACACCATGCCTTCAGATCACTGCATCAATCTGACATGTTCTGATGCCAACAATAAATTCAGTTCCAAATATAGAAGTGAGAGAAGCTACGGGTTTGCAGAACTTTGCTTTTTCTTCTGCACAAAATTTCATCTCCAGTAGAGGGCATTATTTAATCACCTTTTAGCATCCCTCCCGTCAGCCTTGTGTTATTAGAGGTTGAGGTTAGAACTGTTACTTCTCTTGCACATGTTTGTGTTCCTGTCTTTTCATGATCCCCCAGAACAGCTGGTTTAGTAAGTGTCCTTTTCAGCAGACAGAAATACCTCTGCATACAAAATTGTATTAATTTTATATTGGATGCTATGTAGTTTTTCATGCTGAATTTCTATTTTCCTTTCAGATTCCTCTGTGTAAAGTAATCAGATTTAACATTGACTATACGATTCATTTCATTGAAGAAATGATGCCTGAGGTAAGAGGGATAATTAGTCAAGATTCAGAGCCCGTTGTGAGTTGCTGATACACTTAATTTATTAAACTTTTCAGAATCCCATTTCATGAAGTCTTCTAGGAGACAGGCTGTGTTCTGAACCAGTGCCTGAAAAGGAACTTGCACTCACAGGTTCTATCATAAATCCATCTATGTAGTCTATCATATAGTAAAATCACCTAGTATGAAGATCTTCTATCAATGTCTTCTTTTCATTTTAAGTTATATATATGTCAGGTACTCTTATCTGTAAGCTGACTTAGGCATTATCCTTCTTTTATGGATAACAAAAACAAGGCATATGGAGGTGTTGACTTGCCAGAACCACATAATTCAGTGACAGTGCTGAAACCTGAGTTTCAAGCTATGAAGATTGCATATCAGTACTTAATATAAGTTGTTGTCAAAACAAATTTCTAATGGATCCAAACAAAGCACATTCAGTACATAATTATTTTTTTTTATTATTACAAATTAATCTATTAATCTCTGGTGAAGCCAGTTTGTGATGTAAATAGCTGCAGTAGAACAGCATGTGTAGTTACAGAAGCACCCTTGCATATTAACTACAAAGATATGATCAGTGTTCAATTTAGTCACATATATTTACATTTTTATTTCTAGTTATATCTCTTTTTGTTGCTCAGCAGCAACTAAATGTATGCAAAAGCCCCAAAATTCCTCAGAAAGATTTACTTCATCAAAGCAGTTCATTTCTTGTTACTGAATCCATTGTGTTGTCTCCAGATCTTGTTCTAAAACAACAAATGGGTGCCAAGCAAAAAGGGGAATCAACTTTTTTTTTTTTTTTTTTTTAAACTCCTGATCTGGCCTACAGCACTATTTGCAGGTCACCTTTACTAATGCATTCTTACAAAAGAGGTTGTGGTGTTGGGTTTGGAATTTATGGCTTGTATCAGGCACATACAATTAAAACCAACTTGTCCTGATGTTGATAAGAAAGGTTTTTTAAGTTCCTTCATTTCTGAATAAAAGCTTTTTGTCTTGGAGAAGAATCTCGTAATTCTTGCCTGTAGGGTTGATTTGGACATTGACTGAAGAATCTTCATTACAATCCTTTCTTGACAATACTCTCTGAAGAGATCACTGTGCTATGTTTCAATGTTTCAGGAGATGATTGTGAATATATCAGTCCTGTTTCCAAACCCAGCATCTTAGTGGTTGGTAAATATGTAGACACTAATTTCTCCACTGCTTTATTTAAATATGAGTGGCATTATTTGTATTACAGATTTATATAGTTATAATGCTGGTGTGTTTTGTTTTCTTTCCCCAGAATTTTTGTGTGAGAGGGCTTGAGCTGTTCTCTTCATATCTATTCAAAGATATTTTGGAGCTCTATGACTGGAATCTTAAAGGTAACTAATTTCTATTTAGGGAAAAAAAGCCATACAAAACCCCAAGTAATTGTAGATTTGAAAAAGTAGGACTCTCTTTTGTTATGTTTTTTTGTTTTAAAAAGAACAATTAGTATGAAGGTCAAAAGAACAATGTCAAATGCTGGTTTATTTGGGAGGGGCAAACTCTCATTTTGTTCTTCAAGAATATGCAGTTTATTGGAGTTTACCAATGTGGGCTGTATCAAATGTACCAATTTGATGCTGTATTTTAAGACAAACTAAATTTCTTCCTTAATCCAAGACTGTTCTTTTTAATCAAACAGTAAATATTTTATGTTTAATTGCATGGTATCATGTGCATGGTATTTTGAAAGGCAGGCTTTCAGGTAAATGAATTCTCTGTTTTTACAAGCTGCCAAACAAGTTACTCATACAGTATTTCTCTACAGTCAACTTAGAAAGCAGTGTCATACAGACAGCCTTGAGGAATAACGTATCATTATAGTTGAATGTTTTTGACTCAACAAGATGAAAATACATTTCTCTGAAGACTGTGATAAAGGAGAATTTCAGGGATGTTCCTTCCCTGGGTCTAAAAACTGATAGTATCAAGGGAATTTAATTTCAGAATCTGTGTGTTTTGGTGTCTTGACTTTGTCTATGGAGATGTGCTCTGCACTTACTGCAGCTAAACAGAAGAGTGTACAGGTTTCATACATTTTGTGTAGGCTTCTTTTTTGTTACTTAATGTATTCAGATATCAGTGTTGCCTTCTGTATCACTGGTTCTGACTTTTCTTTTTTTAAGACTAGATACTTACTGATTTTGTTTTTCTTTTCATGCAGAACTTTGGTTGGTGAACTAGGAAACAAAAAAACCCCCCACAAAATAGCATAATCAAAATTTCCTTGTTGTCTTTGTTACTGAAACCAAGAAACACCAACTGATTGGGAGGGACTAATAATCTAGTGCTTGTGTCTGTAAGACTTTAGTAAATTAATTATATAAAATGTTTTTTTATGTATCATTGTTTTAAATAAAACTACTGTGATTTTGTGGGATTCTTTATATTTCTTAGGTGTTGCAGTTTTCATTGAAGTGGCCCATGAGGATACTTTCGCTAGCAGTTGTTACTCTGTTCTTCTCTACTGTTCTTTTTTGTGCATGATTAAATCAGTGACTGATTATTACATTTGATAGAACCTGTTTCAATCAGCAGCAATGTTACTTTTTTTTACTTGTTTTGCAAATACATTGCTGCTCATAATTTTCTGTATTTTTTTCATATTTAAGGTCCTCTTGAAAATGATACAGTTTCCTGCCCCAGATTCCACTTCATGCCACGATTTGTGAGGTTTCTTCCAGGTAATGTTTGTATTATATAGCTTTTTTGAAATTTGAATTCCAAAACAAAACAAAACAAACAAAAAAAAAAAACAACTCCACAAACCAAAACATTCTCCAAGTAACAGTAACAGAACAAAAAAACCCACCAAAAAACTTACTGCAAGTCAAATGGTTTGGTCAGTGTAGAGTTCTGGTACTTCTTTTGAAATTCTGTAGTTCTTTCTTCACTATGGGCATATGGGCAAGCCAGGTCTCACTTCTAGCTTTTGTCTTTGCCCTGGTGATTTTAGGCAGTGCTGAGACATTCTTTGTGTTCTGTAATGAAGGTGTGGCATTTGAGAAAGGCTATTGCTTTGCCTGACACATGTAACTGAATGTCAGGTCCCCTGACACTGGGTATCTTCAGGATACCATGTGATTATATTAAAATTCTTGACGTACAGTTTTGAGGAGGTCAGCATGATAGAACAACGTGCTTAGGGGTGCCTAACAGCTTTATTCTTCATCTTATGGAAGCTTAGACCTTGCAGCAAATGGTTAAAGGCAGAAAAACACCATTTCAATGGAAGTCCCTGGCCTGCCAGCCAAGGACAAGCTTCTGTATGGAGCATTATGCTTGTTTTGAGTGAACAGCTTACACAGGCATTAAACATTTCCTAAGACTATGGAATGGACTTTCAGTTTATATGAATGTCATGGCTCCTTTAAAAAAAATATCCTGCTGAGATCCTGCCAGTGAAGGGTTGTGTGGACAGAAGGATGCATTTCAGCTGCTGGACTGAGAGAGCAGATGAGACTCAGAACAAACTTCATCAAGAGGGTTGTGGCCTGAAGGTGCTCTCTGCTCTGGGATTGGAAACTTACTTGGGATATTAATTATAGCTGTAGCTAAATGAGGTTTATCTCATTACTTTAGAGAGTACTGATGGCTAGATTACTATATTTCTAATTGTTGTTCCTTCCTGGATACACAACACTGTTCAATCAGAAGCAGTGCTCTGAGGCTTGCTAGCAAACATTGATTTGGTTCTGCTGAAGCAATTTGCAAAATAAGCCATCAAGCCCCATGTGGCTGATTAGCTTGACCTCATCACAAAATGAGAACAAGTTTGACCTCCCTTGTTTGTGTAGCTTGTGGGTATTTTCCTGTTAGTTTGGTGGTATTATATTCTTATTCTTATTTGTCTTTGATTCCAAGCTTTCTAACTCTTATTTTCCTGATTTTTCTGCATATGTAGTTGCTTTTAGCATCTTTATGACAGATTGGTTGTAATCTAGTTTGCATTTTGTATTAATTATATTTTGAATTATCCTTGCAAATTTTTAATTTCCAGAGAGTGGGAATTATTTTTTTCAGGTGTGTTTGCAGAACTTTCTTTTTATCTGTGTCTAATCAAAGAAGAAACTTCGATGCAACAGATTACCATCCATCCACAAGTGTCTCTTTAAAGTTGAAAATGAAGTGCTGATTTCCCATCTCCTCTACTTATTATCCTTTCTTATTTTTCTAACATGGTCTAAAAATATGTGGTTTGGGATGTCAGGATTTCTATGTAAATTACTTAGAGAAAGGCTTTGGAGTAATTCTAAGCTACTTATACTAGGTTTACTGATTGCCAGAGATGCACAGCAAGCAGAATAGTTGCTGTATTGCCATATATTTTTATGATCATAAATACATTAAAAGAAGAAAAGACTAGAACATTTGAGGTCCCAAGTACTGCATGATCTGACCCAGGGAAGGTCAGGTCTCTCACTGCTGTTTGGCACAGCTATCTGAAACAACCTGTACCCTTCCAGTACACGGTCATCAGTGAGTAAGGCTACACTTCTATTTTTTTTTTTGATGATTGTTGGACATGGGCTACCTCTTGCATAACAGTGTAGTCTAAGTGTTGACAAAGACAGAAGTCTTGAGTCCTCCTTTAATTTGAAAGGATATTTTGCACATTTAGAAATCTGCCCCTGTAGCTACTTAGAAGTATTTTTTCCAATGAAGTTTGAAGTGTATTTTCCCAATTTAAGATTCCCTTTTGGAGTCTGAATGAAGTTGGTTGTTCTAAGAGGCCATGTTGTATCATTACCTTTCATCTTTTCAGTACCATAGTGCTGCAATCCCAGCTGAAGTAAGAGAAGCATTTGTTCCCTTGCAAGTCTTGTGGTGGACATAGTCTTACTCAGCACTGCTGTTAGGAAGCAGTCCTGAAAGAATTTTGTCTGTCTGGGATCATGTTTCATTACCCATCATGTTATCATTACCCATATTGCTCCAAGGCTTTACTTCTGGTTTTAATCTGTTCCTTTTTTTGTGTGTGTGCACAGTAGTAGCATATACTCAGTGGCAGGACTGTGTTGCTCCTGCTCCCTGGGGAAGAAATCAATGTTTGTGCTCTGTGAGGATGAAACTTGAAGATGCCTCCGCACCTACAGGTTAACATTCTGTTGTTGAAGGAGGAGGTTGGAGAGATACGCATCAAAATTGAAGCAGTGTAGTAACGTGTCTTACATCATTGTGAGCAAACATACTGAATTTGAATAGTCAGTTGTCTTCTGAGTGGTGGTCTGTCAAGACCCTCACTCATCTTTCCTGTTTTTGTCTTCACATCTGTAGCTGGCTGCCTGGAGCCATTCAGATGTTTGTTATACTGTCTTCCTTCATTACAAGTCAGCCTTTGCTGTGGATGTTTCCTGGAGTCTCAGAAGTATTTAGCAGTTTCCACATGCCCTCGATTCATTTAGTGACAGAAGACAGCATATGAGGCTCTTTAGTCTTCATTATTGCAGATACAGCATGTTAGCACTATACATGAGTTTAAAATGCAGGGATGACTTACTGCATTCATCCAGAAGTATCTTGTAAAATTTTGAGTGTTCTTTAAAAAAGCTGCATAAATGCCTAAAAGGCTTTTTAACTACCATTGTAAAAAAAAAAAAATACCATAGAACTGTGGAAAGGAAGGTATAAACTGAACAATGTAACTGATTGTTCTGCCTACTAATTTTAAAGTTTGTTCAGGGAAGTTAGAAACTTCAGCTTCTGCAGTATGATGAAAGTGCTACTTTTGCTACTGTTCCCATTACTGCTTCCAGTTTAGAGAAGTGTTTATGCACGTGCAGTATTCATCAATACAATATGTGCATTCATGTTTGTGAAGTCAAGCAGTTTGCATTTTACTTCAAAATATTCTAAGTGTTCTTCACGTTTTCTTTTTTTCTCATGCTTTAGTTGTGAAATCTGAAATGTATTTATGTTTTTAAGATGGAGGAAAAGAAGTGCTCTCAATGCATCAGATTCTTCTCTACTTGTTACGATGCAGTAAAGCTCTGGTGCCTGAAGAGGAGATTGCCAACATGCTTCAATGGGAAGAACTGGAATGGCAGAAATATGCAGAAGAATGCAAAGGGATGATTGTTACCAGCCCTGGCATGGTAGAGCAAGTATTTCTGTTTTATGAACAGCCCAATGACACATACATGTCATGTTTCAGAGAGTCTACTAAAGGCTGATGTGAGAAGGGGAGAGATGACCAGTCACAGTTGCAGTTTTCTGTAGAAACAGTTCATTGACTTGTTCCAGCCCTGGGAAGAATTGCACTCTCTGCTGCTGAGCTGAAGAGCAGATTTCAGATAAACGCTGTTTCAATGTGCATGTTAATAGGAATGGCTATAGTTTATGTATGTGAAACTGTAGTTTGTTCCTCTGCTTTATTTTCTCAGACAGCCTTTATATGCATAATCTCACATTCTTTTTCCCTGGCACAGGACTGGAGTATTAGTAACTATTCACTATTTTCTTTCATCTTCCTCTTTTGACCCCCTTATTCTATTCAAAGTGTTCTCTCTTGATCCTGCCCTGAATATGGAGAAGGTGTTTCTGCCTAAGTGGTGTTTTCCACATTGTTTCTATGTCGCTGTCACTCACTCTGAGGAATTTTGTGTACCTTAGGTGTACCTAATGAATGCATCCATTAATTTTCAGTGCCAAGCTTAAAACCCCTATGGCCTTATTATTTTTGGAACAATTAGTATTTTAAAGCATATGTTCTCTGAACACAGCTCCTTTCAACTCCAGTGTTTATGCAATTTCAGCCCATTTTTCTGACTTTCACACTTAAGAAATGTGGGTCACAATTATAGATGATGTTGCAGCATTCTGTTTTTTCAGTATCGTAAAGTGGAATCTCAGTAGTAGAGGCATACTTTGGGCCTAGTACTTTAGACTGCCATGTACTGGAACATGTTGCCAAGAGAGGTGGTGGAAGCCCTATCCCTGGAAATTTTTAAGGCAAGGCTGGACAGGGCTCTGAGCAACCTGGTCTACTGGGAGGTGTCCCTGCCCATGGCAGGGGGCGTGGAACTAGATGATCTTAACAGTTCCTTCCAACCCTGAAAATTCTGTGATTCTATGATTCTAGCTTTCTCAGTCATAATACCTTTCTTTTTCTTTCTTTCTTTCTTCGTAGCTCAGCTTCTTAGATTCTCCAGAAAAGTGTGATGTTGCATCATGCCTAAGGGGAAATTTAGTTTGCTGACTGAAAAACCTGTCCCAAAATGCAGCCAGGGGGATGTTCTAAATATTATTTTCAAGTTTATATTTTTAAGTATGGGAGCACTGCAATTAATAAACCACTTTGTAAGCTAATCATAACTTGAGCAGAATAATTTTTTTCCTTTGATTCCATTCTGAGTGTTTTCATTCCGGCTAAAACTTTTTAACCAGAAGGAAAATAATAATAGCTGTGGAAACATGAAATACCAGAATACATGAGAACTCTCACTATGGAAAATTCTGTGTGAACTAGATTAAAACTGAGTGCAAAAACAAATTGTTATAATAGAAATTAAAGAGCTGTAACTGCTTATCTTAACATAGCTGACATTGCCTGTGATACAAGGTACATGCTACTGCACAACTTTTCATCATCTGTATGGTATATGATGACATAACTACAATGGTTCTGCTGAAGATATGCTTATTTCAACTGACTGAGAACTTGCTTTTTTGGTTTATTATGAAGGAATGCATATATGCTCCTTCCTTGTGTCACTGAACTGTACATGTCTATATGCACAAGGCAGTGCAGTTTGTGAGTGGTAGTGTTAATTGTGAGATTGTGTGATTTTTTTTTTTTTTTTTTTACTGACAAACTTTGCAGTCCTCAAGACAGCTTTTTTAGAGATGTGGGAGGACATCAAAATATGTAAGCATAAAGAGATCTGCAGCACTCTGAAATGTCATGTTATGAATGCCATCATTAGAACATGTTTTTCTCTAAAGGTTGCAAGGACTTTCTGAGTTTGTGGATTTTTTTTGTTCATAGCAGCATTTTCTATCTAGTATGAAAGCAAGCAAAAAATAAAGTATGAAAGTATTTTCCATGCATTTATAACCTTAGAAAATAAAGTAGTTGTGTTATAGAGACAAAGTGAAACTGTTTGAGAAAATGACAGCTCTTCAATTCATTTATCCACTCGACACAGCAAAGTAAAATCAAGTAAATTTTATTTTGCTGCTTAACTCCACGCCATCACTTCAGATATAATTATTCCTCCTGTGAGCAGATCTAGGTTTTATATATGCCTTGCTTAAAAAAAAAACACAACAAAAACCAACAACAAAAATCAACAAACCAACAGCCATTTATTTATTCATATATGCATAATGGAGAATGGAAAAAAATTTGATAGACACATAAATCCCTTTCACTGAAACAACTAACAACTGTTCAGCATTATTTAAAACTTTCTATTTATTCACAATATTTCATTAGTTCAGCGAAATTTTGTGTTGGAATAGATTTAAAGGTTAACAAATTTTAATCCTTTTGAATACTTCTCTCTTTCTAAAATGTTGCTGCTTTTTCACTAGTACAAATGTATATGAATTTTGTCATACCTTTCTATCACATCTCTATGCAGTCTCATTGTGTCTTCTACTGACAGCAAAGCCTTAAATGTTAAGCTTTGTAGTAGGAAACAGAGATAATGAACCTCTGTTCTGTTAGAATTCCTTTAGTTTTGATGAGATTTTAAAAGAAAGGTTGTGATTAATAGATGGGCTCTAACTGCACTTTTAAAAGAACATAGAAAAAAAAATAATCTGGAAGAGTAATATCTAATTTACTTGTGTCCTGTCTACTGGTGCACAGTTTATACTGTGTTTCTGTAAGGTGCTCTTTGTTCCTTTTATATTCAGAAACAGCACCACAAAGGCATCTGGTGTTCACTGTGCTGAAAAAAGAAAAAGCTCTGCCTGGCTAGACCCCTCTCATTACTGTCAGTGAAGGAACAATTGTGATTAAATCTTAAATAAGGAGTTCTTTTGTCCTGATTGTTACCAGGTATCTTTAACCACTGTGTAACAGTGACAAAACTCAAGAGCAGTGACATATAAATGAAGAGAAACAGTCTGTTTTTGAATGATCCTGAAGCCACCAGTTTGACACAGACCCTGCTAGAGATGTATTGAAAGCTTTTCTGCCTTTGTAGAGGATCAAATTGCTTCTATTTAAGTGTCTAAAATGTGAAATGTGTGAATAGCTAAATGTTTTTTGTAATTTTTACAAATACGTTGTTTATAATGGGTGCATTGAGTATATTGTTAATTAATATTCTGTTAATCCTATTTTACCACCCTTGGTTCTTAGACAAGTTGTTCTGTAGCAAGACTGCTTTTTTGAGAGGGAGGGGATGGGAGGAGTTCCTCATTTTTAATGCTTAGAAAGGGGAGAACCAATGAACAGCTTTGGTGAAGATAAAAACTTTTCGAATTGGCTCAGCACCACAAACTCCACAAAACCAGATAAATTTCAGGACTTTAAGCTCTAGTTTAGAGTACAGCAGCCTGCTACACATCTTCCCCATGTTTGCTGTTAGATTCTACTGTCCTAATCCCTTTTTATTTAAATTAATGGGAGGTAAACCTTTTATTATTTGTATTGCTTCATATTTTTTTAAGCCCTAGAAGCCAGAGCTTTTTTTACTTTTTTATTGCTGATAAGCATTTTTCCCCTGGAAAATGTTTCTCTATCTGAATATTTAATTTTTAAGTAAAGTTTTGTTTTTCTAGAATGGATTGGAAATTTGATCACCTGCTGAGACTAACTTTTGTTTCTAGAATTGGCTTTTCTTATCCATGCAGAAAATGATTTCTGTGAATAGTTCTACAAAGGTGGTTTGAAAGGTGAAAGCTTTGTTCTTGACATAGTTTTTATTGGTTTTGAACAGAATGGTGGGAACTCTTTCTGAAACTCATCTTTTAAGAAATTCACAGTGCTAAATAAAAAGTTTTGAGATGCAGGTAACTAGAAGTAATGCCCTTTTTCTGAAACCTGAGACAAGCAGAAAATATTTGCCTCATCCAGCTGATTGCAAAGTGGGGAGTAGGCAGGCACATACCAAAGCAGCTTGCCAGGGAATGGAGAAAATTTATGCTGGGAGACAAAATGTGTGCCTTTGGCTGAGTTTTTAAATATGTTAGATAAGTGATCCAGAGCTCTGTAAGCAGCATGTCTTCTACAGTGATGTGCAATTACTCTTTTTCTCTGTTTTGAGAGGTGAAGCGAAAGTTGCTTCCTTCTACATGGTCCTTTTTATCTATAGAAAAAATACTATTTTGAAGTGCAGAAAAGACAAATTCATATTCTGTATTGTACCCATCAGCCTTAGTGCCTTTTTTAGGAATAGCATTAAAGATTTTTTTTTTAATACTATTTAGTCAGTGTGATTGAATGCTTCTAATAAGGGCTTCACTTGTATTGGGAAATCAGGAGCAGAACTAAAATTAGAGAAGTAACCTGATCTTTGTGAACTACTCAGGCATGTGGGAGCTTGGATGCCAGAATGCTAATCCGGATTTTATTTTCAGTGTGATGTTCAACAGAAGAAAATTGCTTTAAGTTCTCAGAAATAATCAAACTGTAAATTTCCTGACTTGTGAAATTAAAACAAAAATAGTTTCTTTTTTCACTGGGTGAGCTAAGTCAATTAGCTTCATTTCAGTCATTGTAATTGCCAAATACTTATTATGGTACTAATGATTAGTTTTATGTTTATTTTAATAAGCTTGGAATACTGCTGCTTTCGAGTTCCTGGATAGCATAGGCTTGAGGTAATATATTTCCCATGGAGCTGTTGTCACTTAGGTATATTTTTTTTTTTTCTACTAGAAACCCAGCTCAGTTCGTATTGATCAACTGGACCGTGAACAGTTCAATCCTGATGTAATTACTTTCCCCATTATTGTCCACTTTGGGATACGACCTGCTCAGCTCAGTTATGCTGGAGATCCACAGTAAGATGCTTTTCCTTCCACCTTTTCATTCAGAAACTCGTTGCTGTTGTTATTTGTGGCTTAAATAGGACTTGCTTATGTAGTTAATTGAGTCTGAAATAAAGCTTAGTGCTTATGGCATTGGGCACTAGCTCTTGTAAATTAAAGAATATAAGATCTAACTTCTTTCTGGCATGATTCAGGATCTGCTGAAGTAACTGTGCATGTGTGTGCAGTGTGAAATTTCTCAACCTGAGACAAGCAATTCTAGGTCAGACCCAAGGTTCCTCAAGCTCAATGTTACTTCTTTAAGAGGCTTTGAGAGAGAGAATAATTTAACAGGAAAGCAGAAGAGGAGTATTTAGGCAGACTTCCAAAGGTCTGTAACAAATGGATTTCTGAGCTAGAGGATGTATTTAGATTTTGTTTAACAGCACTGAATAGACTTTCCTTCTCTAAATTTCTCAAGTCTCTGAATCATTTTATGCCACTGACAGGGAGAAGATTCCAGTAATCACTTCCCCAGTACTAGTACTTTTGTGCATGATATGAAAAAGGAATGAGGGATATAATATTTCCTGTTTGCTTCCTTTGGTACATTTATGTTTCTTGCATCCTGTCCTATCCTGCTTAGCTGTATCTTTCTGTGCGTTGGAGGATCCAAGACTATGAATTGTTTCCTAGCTTGGAAACTGTTGCATCCATGATACTTTTCTCTGTACCTTTTATATTCTTACAGATATAAATGGACAAATGTAGTGAAGGAGTGCAGAGGGAATCAGAACTTCAGTCAGAGCAAGAAATACTGTTTCACTATGGATTCATGTAGTAGTGTAAAACTGATTAGATTTTATTCAGAGTTCTTAATTTCTGACGGTACTGTGCCACTATTGTGGTAACTTCCTACTAAAACCAATGCTCACAGTGCTGAGAAAGATCTATTATAATGTAATATTTTTTTTTTAATGTAACTGTTGATAACTCGAAGAAATTAAATTCCTTGGGGAAACTTCTTCCCTCTGTCCTCCAATTCCCTGCTTCCTATTAAAAATCTCTTTGTTTGGGTTTTCTTAAAAAAATTCTACAGAAGTGATGCTATTTTGCAGATAGCATTTTTTTCCTAAGGACAAAAGGTCCATATCATGATTCTCTTGGTCACTGCTTCCATAGAAACTTCTGATCCTGTTGCTCAGTTGCAGCTGAGTGTGATGGTGGATGTTGTCTACAAATGGAGCAAGTTCTTGCAGGTTTTGTTAATATCTCTGCTAGATCACAGAGGGACTCCTGCTGAGGAAAGTGTTCTGTTATTTATGTTCATGTGAAATTACCCTGAAAATATGAAAAGGCTAGATGGCTGGAGAAAACCAGCAACTAACTGTATGCTAACCACAGAGAAAGCTTGATGTCTTTTTTTTCCATTCAGCACAAGCCTCTAGGAAATGAAATTTTAATTTCACTGCTGAGGGAATGACTTTGTGTTGCACGTGAATCATAGAAATTTTCTTCATGTGTTACACTGAAATGTTTTAGCCAATGTAAGGACAGAAACTTTCCGGAAAAAGTTACTACTGCTTTTCATTGAGTGATATGGTAAATGCTGTGGAGAAGGAGTTTTCACCTTCCTGAATTAAGATGTCATGCTGCAGGCCAGTATTTTCTGCATGTGGAGGTGGCTATTTGGAGAGAACAGATGGGTGTCTGGGAGACCTGTGTTCTGCCCTAAGCTTGGTTGATCACTTCACGCTTAAGCCTCCTCTTGGCCCTTGTGGTCACTCTGTTGAAACGACTGCAGAGACACTGTCACCTCTCTTGTAAAATGTTTTGATATTTTTTTTTGTGGAGCAAAAAGATGTTTGTAGGCAATCTGCATGCATATGGGTGCATTATTAGCAGCTCTTGTGTTCATAAGGACAAATGATGAGAAACTTTTGTGTTGTATTGACCAAAATATTTTTTTTTTTCTGGTTTTGTCCTTCAGATACCAAAAGCTGTGGAAGAGTTATGTGAAGCTGCGTCACCTCCTGGCCAATAGTCCCAAAGTCAAACAGGCTGATAAACAGAAATTATCACAAAGAGAGGTATGCTCAGCCTTTCTATAACTGATAACTGAGCATGGTGATTCAGGATGGAATAAAGCCTATGGTAGAACCATAGAATGGTTTGAGTTGGTGAAGATCACAAAGATCTTCCAGTTGCACCCCCCTGCATGGGCAGAGACACCTCCCACTAGACCTCCCACAAGTTGCTCACAGCCCCATCCAACCTGGCCTTGAACACTTCAACGAAAGGGGTATCCACAACCTCTCTGGGCAGCCTGTTTCAACATTTCACCACCCTAACACTAAAGAATTTTTCCTGATATCTAACCTAAGTCTACCTGCTTTCGGTTAAAATCCGTTTACCCTTGTCCTTTCACTCCATGACCTTGTAAAAAGTCACATCCAGCTTTGCTTTAGGGCCCTCTTCTGAAGTCTGGGAAGCTGATATAAGGACTCCTCAGAGCCTTCTCTTCTTCAGGCTTATCAATCTCGACTCTCTCTGCCCATCTTCACAGGAGAGGTGCTTCAAGCCTCTGTCATCTTCCTGGCCTTCCCCTGGATTTTATTCAAGAGCTCTGTGTCCTTCTTGTGTTGATGGCCCCAGAACTGGACGCAGTACCCAAGGGGGAGTCTCATGACAGTGGAGTAGAGTGGCAGAATCACCTTCCTCAATCTGCTAGTCACACTTATATTGATTCAGACCAGGGTATAGATGGCTTTTGGGGCTGAAAGTGGACTCTGCTGACTCTCTGAACTTCTCATCAACCAACACCCCAAAGTCTTTTCCTCAGGGCTGTTCTCTATCCATTCTCTTCCCAGCCTGTATTTGTGCGTGGGATTGCCCTCTCCCAGATGCAGGACCTTTTATGTGGCCTTGTTGTACTTCAGAAGGTTGGCATGGGCCCACCTCTCAAACCTTTCAGGGTCCCTCTGGATGGCATCCTTTCCCTTCAGCATGTCTACAAGATCACATAGCTCAGTGTCATCAGCAAACTTGCTGCAGTCAGTTCTGCTGTCCATATCTCTGACAAAGATATTTAACAGCTCTGGTCCTAATGCTGAGCCCTGAGGAACAGCACTCATCCCTGGTCTCTATTTGAACACCAACACATTGACCACAACTCTTTGAATGGGATAGTCCAGACCAGTTCCTTACCCACCAAAGCTATCCATCCAGCAACCTCCTGGATTGCTGATGCCTTCCCATGTTGTCCCTTCAGCAGATGTTGAGGTGGTTGAAATCCCTCAGAGTACCAGGGCTAAGGAACATGAAGCTTCTCCTATCTGCCAATAGAAGGCCTTATCTGCTCTTTTGACCTGGCTAGATGGCCTGTAGTAGACTGATAAACACCTGCTCCTCTCTTCCCTATGACTGCCCTGTTTATGAAGAGAAATCCTTCACAGAAGATTTTATTTTCAGGCTGTTAATACTGATTTTATTTTACCCATTTTTCTAAATGGATTTTTTTCCTTTTTTCATCTGTTTTTACTTCAAGTTTTTTGCCCAATTATAGAAATTATATTTATAGAACCATAACTTCTTTATAGATGTTGCCATTAATAGTTTCAAGAATTTGAATAAAGGACTTTATTTCAGAGTGCATTTTAACTGGCTCATAATTTTAAATACTTATCTTTTGAGATAAAAACTACTACACTTGTGACTTTAAACTGTAACTTGTTCAGCAGGCTTAGTGACGTTACTTAAGACCTCTGAGTAAAAACATTCTGGTTGTTGTTATTTTCCATAATCTTTAATGGAAAAATGAGATATTTGTCAAAATTTTGTCTTTTCTCTCCTCTCCCGCGTGATGAGCAATCAGCATTTCTTAGGTGCAGGTACTCAGCCAACTGGGAGTTAAAATCACTAAAATATAGACTAAAGCAGCCTGTTCACAGGTATTTATTTAAAATCTTGGACTGAAGCTTTGAATTTATCTGCTGCATGTCTACCATGCAGCCTTAATTGGACAGCTTATATAAAGAATACATAGAGAAGAAATTCTTGAGTACTGAGCCAAATATAGTTAAATGGTGTCATATTTTTATGTATTGATTAGAAACCCTGGTGATTCATACAATCATTGAATATCCTGAGTTGGAAAGGACCTATGAAGATGATTGAGTCCAGCTCCTGAGTCTTCCACAGTCTGCTGATTGTGTAGCCTTGGTCTGATACATTTGACATTGCACCTGATTTTTGTTATTGCTGCACAGCATAGTATACTGTTATATGAACAAGAGCCTTAGTTAATATTTTATGCTTGTATTAAATGAACCCTTATCTTCCTTTCTTGTAAATGGGGAAAACCACAATGTTATGACTTAACTGCCACACACTTGTAAGGGGAAAAAAAATGGTGTCTCTATAGGAGAGGATTTATTTTTGCTACATCTGTCTACACTCAGAGCAAATAGAAGGGAAAACAGTTGTTTTATGGGTATCTTTTCATTAAGGGCTAATGAATGACTTACCTTTAAAAGTGTAGTAGATTGAATGTAGCAGGGTGATTATGCTTTGCTTCAGAAGATAAAATGCTCCTTTGATATTTATCACTGTGTTGTGCTGATTTTTGTTTCTAAATCATATTATCTAGGATATTGGGTTTATCGAGTAGTTGTCTGGTATTTTAGAGGCATATGGGGCTGGAGCAGAAGCTTTATGTGAAGATAGCCTATGCATTTTGCCAATGGATGTGTCAGTAACTTAGAAGGAGCTGCTGGGCTGCACCTGAATAGTAAACAGCCTTTTAAAGATTGTGAATCACATATTATGAGTAACACTGCAATGCTCCTGAGCATGCAGCCTGAAAGTAAAGTGAGGTCTAGCAAATGCTGTAGCACCTGTCTCAGAAAGCACCCAGTAACAAAGCCTAGAAATGCAAATTTGAGATGGTGCACAAAGGGGTATCTATGCACAAGAGAAGCATCTCTCTTCCCTCTGCCATTGGTCATTCACTACTACAAGATCGTATGATGTTATTATTTGTGACAAGATTGTGCCTGAGGGCTTTATTCCTCTAACCTGGCTTTGGGCATTTACAGAAGGTAATGAGGACCTGAAGGCTCACTTTGAAGTTAGTGGAGAGAGAAATGCATTTTTTAAAGCCATTTATTCCCTTTCATTGAATATAAGAGGAGCCAGGGCTAACTAGCCTCCTACTCTGTATTCCTTGCTATTGAGGTGTATGAGGGTTGATAAATCTGGTTCTGGATAGAGATGCCTCTTGGAACAACTCTGTGTCTCTGCAGAACAGAAGAGAGAGCCTGTTCCTGCCCAGAGTTGCTCCTGGGCTACTGGAAGCTGGAAAGAGATGCTTTGAGCAAGTGCCCTGTAGTGAAAAGGAGAGGGAGGATGGGTTGGAGCTTTGAAAAGTTTCATGTTCTGAAGAAAGAAGAGCACTGAGGGAGTCTTTACACTTAGTGGGTTTGTCAGGAGTTTGCATACCCTGGGGGGTCTGTAGTATTGGAACCAGAAAATCTTGATCTGGGGTGATTTCTTTTAGCTTGTTTATTTTTGTAACATAAAATATTCTCTTTTAATGATCCTGTCCCTTTTATAGCTTCTAGAGGGAAGTGAACTGTTTGCATGACACCAAACAGTCAGTGGTCAAGGCAAACCAGAATTTTTTTAGAACATTTTTAACTGAAATAATATTGGCAGATTTCATCATAATAAGCTTCAGTATTAGTGAATGCTGAGCCCTTTTTCAGACTGGGATACTGACAGTGCTGAACAGGAGCTATTATGAAGTAGCCAACATCACAAAATAAGGTTGGGATTTTTCTTTATTTAGTCTGTTTTACTCCTACTGAGTGCTTCAAACCTAGACTACCATGGTGGTGGACTTAAATGAATAGGTTGTTTTCCACATAGGGGTAAAGCATGTGCTTGTTTTATAAGGACTTGAACTTTCTTATTTATGTATCATCTTGGGTGTACCATTTGGACTGGTTTGTTCTGTCATGTAGTCCCCTCTGTTATCATCTTACCTATGAAAATCCTCTGGCTTCATACCCTAGCACATCCACTACAGTCTGTGACTAGCAGTTACAACATTTGTCTTAGAACCTGCTCACCAAAAGCAAACCTTAAACGGGTATTGTGAATGTAAACATTTGCATTGTAGATAGCTTTTTGTAGAAAGTTCTTCACAGGAGTTCTGTTTTCCCTCTGTCTAGGAAGCCCTGCAGAAAATTCGTCAGAAGAACACCATGAGACGTGAAGTGACTGTGGAGTTGAGTAGCCAGGGATTCTGGAAAACAGGGATACGCTCTGATGTCTGCCAGGTGAAGAAAGCCCATAAATGTCTGATGTATTTTCTCTCCTGAGAGCTGCCACTTACTCCTTCAAGGAGTCTTTCTAGTTGTTCCTTCAAAAGTCTTTCTAGTCTGAAGAGCCAAATGGAAATAAATATCTTTGCCTGTTGATTTAGGAAAATATCCTCGTGTCCTGTCCATCCCCTCCGCAAACAAAAGTTATTTTAAAATTTTAGTTTTCTTGCCACTAGTTGATCAGCTCAGAGGAGGGGAGGGTAGGAGTGGCCAGCTTCTGGCTCGTTAGCCAAATGTTGAGTCTAGTGTGGAAATTTATCCAGCAATTGGGTTGGTTTTAGATATCCTGTTTTTATCTTAGAATTTCCCCTTTGGCCTTATCAGACTTCTAACAGGAGAGATGCTAATAATTAAAATTGCTTTTTTTCTGTCTGGAATATTTGTTCTGATTCTACTGTTGCTTCTGAAGTCAAAGAAAGAGACCGGTAGAATATTATCTTCTCAACCTGCTGAGGAAAATTAAACCTTTTCTAATTTTTTTTGTTCTGAACCATATCTATTGTTACAGATTAGGTAAACAGCATAAATTTCTAATTTAGGGCCTTTGAAAGGGTTCTGTGTTATTTATAATAACTTCTGTGATTCATCTCAATGTCATCTTGGATATTCTTGCTTCATTTTTTTGAAGGACAGCAAAACACCAAAGAATTATGAAAGTAAAGCTATTTCATGTTTTTTGTGCCCATCTACAGCCAGTAGATGTGAACATCTAAATCAGACAGTTCTGATATGAAAATCCTTTGATTTGATTTCTTTGAGTGGCCAAGAGTAGACAAACTGTATGCCTGTAAAATGAAAGATTGCTGCTGTTGCTACTTGCTTTTTTCCAGATTAGAGAAGACTAAACCTAAATACACATAAATCCACCCTCTGGGCAGAGGTAAAGTGCAGACGTTCTATAGCCTACTGCAATTTTTAAAGCATGCATTTGATATTCTTCTGAAGAGACAAATACCTAAAATATCAGAAACATCAAATGCCTATAATCAGACATGATACACAGCAATTGAATCAATTTGTCAATATAACTACAAGAGTCAAATTAAAGGTCTTCTGTGCACTCCCTGGGAGATGCGAGTTCTTTGTTTACCGCACCACAGCTGATAAAAATCTATAACTTTATATTTTGGTCTTCAAGCCTGGGGCTATATGTATTAGAATAAAGAATATTAAACCTTGCTTGTGGGACTTTTCCCAACCAGTGCAGTGGAACATACAGGCAGGGAAGCAGGGTCATCCCCTGCAATAAGTTTTGGATGGGTTTTTTGTATTGCTTTTTCATGTTGTTTTGTGGTGAATTTCTTCTGCAAAGGAAGACATAGGAAGCACACTGGTACATTTTATATGGAGACAGGAGGAGTGTTACCCTAGCTTGTAAATTTTCCTAGGAAAATTCTAAATGAGTGGCACGGTAAAAAAATAAAATTTCACTTACAATTAGTTTGCTTGGAATGTTTTTGCATTTTTCTGCCACTCAGAAATGCAAGATTCGGTGATCCAGAAAGTCTTTGTTTCCTGTTAACTGGCTAATTCCAGTGAGACAGGACCTGGGGGTACTGGATGACAGCCAGCTGAGTATGAGCCAGCAGTGTACCAGGTGGCCAAGAAGGACAACAGTGCTGTGGCTTGTATCAGAAATAGTGTGGCCACCAGGACTAGGAATGTGATTGTCCCCCTGCACTTGGCACTGGTGAGGCTGCTTCTCAAATACTATGGTGAGTTTTGGGCTCCTCACTACAAGAAGGACATTGAAGTGCAGGAGCAAGCCCAGAGAAGATCAGGTGAAGCTGGTGAAGGGTGAGGAGCTACAGGTCTTTTGAGGAGTATCAGGGGGAAATGGGGTTGTTAAACCTGGAGAAAAGGAGGCTGAGGGGAGACCTTACTGCTCTTTTAGTAGAAGACCTGAAAGGAGGTTGTAAGGAGGTGAGTGTCACTCTCTTTTCTCACGTAGTAAGTGATAGGAGAAGAGGAAGTGGCCTCAAGTTGTGTCAAGGGATATTTAGATTTGATGTTAGGAATAGTTGCTTAAACAAAAGGGTTGTCAGGCACTGGAACAGGATGCTCAAGGGAGTGGTTGGTTCACCATCCCTGGAGGTATTTAAAAGACATATACATGTGGTGCTTACATCCATGGTTTAGTGTGAACTTGCCAATGTTGGACTCAATGGTCTTAAGGATCTCTTTCAACACAGATGGTTCTTTGATTATCTTCCAGCTATATGTTCAGCTCTCAAATTTTGCAATCTTCTGCTTAAACAAAGTATTGCCATTGGTTATTCTTAATGTATCAATTCTGTAATATTCACCAGTTTTTATTTTCTGTGCTCTTTCTTTAATGATGTGCAGAAATCCATAACATGATTATTCCTTAAATTATACATCATCTTCTTTGTGTGCTTGTTTTTCTTGCATCTCTCCACTCTATTCTTTCATCTTTCTAATCATACACATTCCTCTTTCTGAAATTATTTGTGATAGCCTCAGACTTTTATTGTCTTAAAACATGTCATTCTTTTGAATATATTCACTTTGTCTCACTAATACTGAGCTTTCATATCACTGTTAAAAAAATGGTCACATGGATACGATTATTTAAATATTGACATTTCTCCTGAAGCTCTTGCTTTTCACTCTTAGGCAAGATTTTTGATGTTGATATACTTGCTGTTCTGCTGTACTGCTAAACAGTACTACTTGCTTATTCCAACCCTGACCTATCCAAAGTTAATATCAATGTATAATTCATGCTTTACAGAACTAAAAGAGGGAGACTTTCATTGTTGCAATATAGTTAGTTAAATTTTTATTGAAGTTTTCCCCAACAGAAAAACATTATCTGTTTCCTAGATAATCAAACAGCAGCCTTTCTGATATTTTTTTAGCACATTAAGCCAGGAAATAGACTACAGCATTTGGAAAAGCTTTTAATTCTTCCTCAGAAGGAAATGAAGCAAGGCACTAATAACTGTTCTTGAAAATCAAGTAGCTGATACTTCTTGGTGAAAACTGGTTAAAGTGAAATAAAGACATTTTTCCCTAATGTTATGAGGCAGAGGGAAATAGCCTTTCTTCATTACAGGTACTAATCTAAAACTTCAAGGTGTTAAATGAGAAGGTAAAAACATGTAGTATCATATACACAGCTTGTTGAAATTTGATGTTACTTGTGACCAGACATTTTTATTATATCATTCAAAACACTTAAGTTAGAAGGTTGGTGAGGCTGTGCCCCCACTGTGACAGTGCAGATGGACAAATCTGATTTAAGTACTCTGATGAAGGTTGGGAAACGATGATATTTTTTGCTCAATGAAACCATACAGTAGAACCCAGTGTTGAGAAATGGAAAGTGTTTGCATTTATAGGTTAGTCAGGTGATTACTTTGTACACTGAAATTGAATACTTTTCCCATTGTGATTGTTTTTTAGCACGCAATGATGCTTCCTGTCCTCACCCACCATGTCCGCTACCATCAGTGTCTGATGCATTTGGACAAACTGATAGGCTACACTTTCCGAGATAGGTGCTTGCTGCAGGTAAGATATATAAAAAAATAAACTACTTGGTGATTTGTCTTCCTAATTTATTGAGTTTATTCGTAATCCTGCCTGCTGTACAGAGTTAAGAAATTCACTACATTGCCACATCCTGGACATAGTTGATTACTTGCACTGCAGAACTTTCAAAAGTTTGTTATCCAAAGAGAATTCCAAACGGAAACATCTATTCTGCATTTATACATACACCTGCCTTTGCTCCAGTGGTAGCTCTGCATTTACTTGTTATGTGTAGAAAGACAAAGAGATGCTTACTGAAAAGACTCTCAGGTGCATTACCCATTATTTCCATGCAATTTCTTTTTTTAGATATTTTAAAAAATATTTTAGATATTCAGTGATATGTAGATGTCTTGCATCTTCCTTTTATAGTCGGTTCAAAAAAAGAGTAACAAGTGTTGCTTTTTCTATTTCGCACTTACAGCTAGTGAAAAAGAACAGCTCTTGTAGGATTTGGTTGTTTGGAGGCTGCCTGAGTTTTAATATGAAAGATGAAAATGGAAATTTTTAAAGTGTTGAGACCAAATGCACAAACGAGAACACAGCAGTCAACAACAAACCCGAAAGAAGCAGTCAACAAGGGGAGAAAGCCTAAAATCAAGTGTGTCAGAAATAGTAAAATTAATTTGCAGTTGAAACAGAAGTACTTTTTAATCCCTGATCCCTGTGCAAGTTTATTTAAAACCTAAAAACTTGTTCCAGAGAGGAGCTTTTTAAAAATGCATGTAGTACCAGCCATCTCCTCAAGCACAGGCAATATTAGATGTATACTTTTGCACTGATTTTTATCTGTTTCTTCATGATGTGTTCTTTTTAAAATACAGACTAGGCAAAAAAGATCATGCCAATTTAAATATTCAGAGAACTTGTAATTTGTCATCCAGTTCAGATGGAGCAGAAGTTGAGAAAATGCATTTATAACAAAATGATTAATATTAGCAAGGAATTAAAAAAGGACTTGGAGAAATTTCTTATTGTGGATTAAGTATAATTTTACTCTCTAGAATAAAATAATAAACTTCCCTAAGTCTTGTGTTTAGAAAGCCACCGACAGTATTTGAATTAACTCCCGGAATGTCTTCGCTCACAGCCTGCAGCACCAGTCTTGCAAGTGTTTCAGAAATAACTTTCTGAAGTATGAATTTGCCAATGTATCTCTTTAACTTATCCACAAGGTGTGTGTACACATACATTTCTACATGCACAGTATTTTTAGGTGTGTAAAGCATCAGAAAATGTGTGAGTTTGCAGGTAATGTCATAAAAACTAGCTTTGGTTCTATTTACTGCTGTCGTTTTTGTAGTGGTGGTGTCAACAGCAAAGTAATTTTTTTTAAATGCTAAATGGTGCAAATGTAAAAGAGAAGACCAGTCCTGGCATTGTTGTTCGTTTCCAGTTTAAAAGTGGACCTGTATAGTGATGAAAAAAAGTTCTGTGAATAACCACACCAGAGATAACATACTTGTTTGTTGCTTGTTTTTTTTAAGTAGAAAAGTTCTGTATGTATTTAAATAACCTTAAATCAAATATGTGAATGATTGAGGAGCTCTTCTAGTTGTTCATGTGTTAATACAAGTATTTATGCTGCAGTGTTAGAGTCTGTGTTTAAGCAAATATATTGAAATCAGGTCAGCAGAGCTGGTAAGCAAGTCTCTTGTACCAAATTGACAGTTCAAGCTTTCTCTTCTACACTAATTTTTCTTTGAAGAAAAATAAATGTATTGAAAGTTAATTAGTTAAACTGATGATTGGGCATAAATGTTACTTCTTTTTGACATCTGAAATAGTACCTCCTACATTTAAATCACTGGAACCAAGCTGCTAATTGACGATATCACTTTGTTGCCTTTCTTCGAACTGAAAAATAACAGTTAACAACAATCACTCTGATTTATTTTTTTTTAAATTGCAAAAATACATTATTTTTTTTTTATTCCTGTATGTTGTACATCGTAGCTTGCAATGACTCATCCAAGCCATCACTTAAACTTTGGAATGAATCCGGATCATGCCAGAAATTCCTTATCCAACTGTGGGATTAGACAGCCAAAGTATGGAGATAGAAAAGTTCATCATATGCACATGAGGAAAAAAGGTATGCTGTTACACCACTACCATTTGTCACTTCCCACAGTCAGTAGGAAAACATTTTGTCCATTACTATTTCAATGGCCATTGTTCTTTTGAGAGATCCCCTCAGAGGAAGATTTCAATGTTTATACACAGGCACCAGTGAGATCTGTCTAAAAGACTGGATTTTGCAAATTGGTCAACAAGAGTTAAGAAAAAGCAAGGGTAATAAGTGGGAGAATTTATTTTCTTTGATTTTTTGGAAAGTGCTGTGTTCTTAAATTGCTGCTTAACATGGTGGACGCAAACCAGGGGATATTCTGTGTAAATGTTTTATTAGTGTGAAAATACGTGGTCTACCTGCTTCAGAATATTCCTTACCTCTCAAAAGTATATTCAGCTGTAAAGAAGTAAATTGTTTATTGTGTATGTCATGTTTGGAGTATCTTTTTCCTGCAACTGTGGTATTTTTATCTGACTGTTTGAATTCATAAATAAAATAGTATTGTAATGGGACTGTGGTCAGGCAGGGAGAATCTGTAAGGATTACACTTGCTGTAAGTGAACCCTCTAAACAACAGCATGAGCTTGTGTACATCTGTTACAAAGTAACATTTTTGAGTAATTCTTTTCTAAGTCTATTCAAATAGAATTAGTAGTTGATTATTTAATAGTGCATTGTATTTTCTTCTAGGAATAAACACCCTGATAAATATTATGTCCCGTTTGGGACAGGATGATCCAGCTCCTTCCAGGTAATGAAAATAATTGTTTGCAAGTAGGGAAGCTGTTGCAAAGGGAGATGATAAATAGAAACAACTAACTTATTATCAGCAACAGCTTCAGCAAGTAGTTGAACTGAAAAGTCATTTTGAATTGACTTTTTTATTATGAAGATGTGCTGAACCTCTATTAGCAGTGACATAGTAAATGTTTGGTCATGACTCCAGAAAACTCCTGAGAAATGTTTTTACAGATAATTCTATCATCTTTGTTTATCCTTGAAATGAGGAGGACTAAAAGGGTACCTTTCTGCTTTCTGCAGACTGAAAAATAAGATTTGTTGTTATTGTTATCATTGCTTGAAATTGGATTCTCTATCACGTTTCCCCACAGTAGTACCTTCCTGGCATAGCACTTTGTTAACATGAAGGTGATACTGCATGTGGGCTTCACTGATTTACTTGTCCAATTTAAAGACTTATGCAAAAACCATTAATGTTGTAATGTAATAATCCTTAAATGACCACTAAGAATTCCATGCAAATAAATCATGTTTAAGATGGAGGCACCATATTTAGCCAAAGCGAATATGCGAAGCTCATAGGGCTGATACAAGAAACAGTTGCAAAGTTCATTTTAGTTAACCAATGCTATAACTGGACCTGTTAAGAGTCATCATCTTGGAGGAAGCTTGGGGATAGGAGAACTTGAATTCTGAATTTACTATGGTGCAGTGTTCCCTGAATGCTGTTTCAGCTATGCCATTCCCTTTTCTTTGAGAGTCAACCACAAGCTTCTCAGCCCTCTTAATATAACATGAGATAAGGCTAACTTGCATTAATTCTCACAAAATAACACGAGTATGAAACCCCCCTTCTGAGACACCTGAGTTTTCTGTTATTACACAGAGGAACTGTAATTTTGCACACTTTTTTACAAAGCAGAGCCTACATTCTTTCAGCCTAAAACAAAGGCCTGATATTTCAGAAATTAAGCTAACTATGTAGTTGTTGGGGGAGTGCATATTACAGTAAAAGCTGTCAAACACTTGAAAATATCTCCTGGAATAGTAATTAAAACCAGATAATCCTGTGGAAATCACCTTGATTCTTTCGCAGTCATGTGTGACGTCAAAATGGTGCTACTTACATGCTTTGATGTGTAAAGCTTTAGTTTATATGTACTCAAAGACAAACTCAAATTCTTTTCCAGTTCCTGTGTGCTGTTAGTGCTTTGTTAGATAAGCAGGCAGAGAGGTTGGAGGAAACCAAACTGTGCAAAACAAACAACAACAACAAAAAAATCAGGAGCAGTAATAGGAGACCAAAGGATTCTACTAGCTTAATGGCATCTTTGAATGTATCTTCCTGTATTGCAAATTTTTCTTTTGAGCTCAAAGAAAGCTACAGAAAACAGGACATTTAAAGATGCTATGAAAAATTGAAGTACTTACTCCATTGTAGCTCTGCCATACCAATGAACCTGTTCCAGAGCCCCACACCCTGCAGGTTTTGATGCTAATTGTACAACTTCACTAGTTGCATGCACAAGGCTGAAAAAAGACTGCTTGCTTCAATCATCTGGTGCCTTCTGATGGACACACAGACCCGACCTCAGTGTGAAGCAACGATGCTGCTCTGACAGTGTCTCAGAATAAAACATGAAAATTTCAGACATGGTGGTGCAAGTCCTGAGTTTCAAGATCCATGGAGTTGATACTCTGTTTTGGAAAGCATTGTAACCTGGAGAGAGTGGGGGAAGCTGCAAAAATGTCATGGCTGATTAGCAATCCACTCTGATTTGTGCTATTTTAATTTTATTGTGTAAATAACCAGCATGTGTTACTGAACCGATAGTTAACTTTAAATTGCCTTTTTCAGGATTAACCACAATGAGCGTTTAGAATTTCTGGGAGATGCTGTGGTGGAGTTCTTAACAAGGTAAATAGGGAATTCTTCAATAGTTCTCGCGTTCTTATGTTATTTTCCTACTCTTGAGTTTATTATTAAGTTTTTGAGTGTCTGCTTTATGATTATATATGTTTGCAGTTCTGCCTGATAATCATAGCTGCACATCTACACACAGCTCTCAAAAAATTTCTTCAGTGCTGATGATACAACAAGGAAGATTACAAATTAAACAGCTAGAGTTAGTTTCATGGAGCTCAATTTTAAGTTGATTTGGGTTAGAGATTATTCAGCTACAGACAGGTTGAACTTTGTACCTTTTCTTTAAAGGAACGATATTTTTCTTAGCATGCCATTTTGTTTCCTTGGGTTCTTTTTCTCTCCTTGCAAGTGAAAAACAGTTATTGGTAATATTGAATGCTTTATAGTCCTTTTATTAAGTTATTAGGGCTGTAGCTTACATAATGTCAGTATGTATATAAAATAATTGAGCACAAATGTAATTTATTTAGACATAACAAAAAAACCCATGACTCATCAAAAATTGTTCCCATTTTAGTCTGAGTACTCTGAAATCAGTGAACAATGCAACAATATTACCAGTTACCTCTATTGGCCTCTCTTACCTGTGTACTAGAGGCAGGCGGTTTGCACAAAATAAAGATTATATTCCATTTTCAGCTGTCTTGTTCTAGTGTTTTTAATAGGGGAATAGTCTTGTTTACTATACAGCTTCTCTCCAAGCAAGTTTTTTGTATGAATAACAAAACTGCCTTTATATCTCCACTCTCTACTAGCCTCTGATAGCCATTAGCTACTCAATATTAAAAGCCATTAGTCTATAAAGGTCTCCACTGCCCTTAAAACCCATGGCCTTTTCTTTCATACAACAGTACAGGCTGATAAGATAGAAAACTTGTTGATTAAAATGTCTTGCATTTTTCATTGTCATTGTTCATCAACCTTCAGCTGACTTTGAGTGAACTTTTGTCTCAGTTCAGAAAAAACCTGAGCAACATTTCTGTTCAACAGAATATGTAAGCACCTATTGAAGTCTGAAATTTTTTTCTAACTCTCTTGACTTCAGGTCACTGCTTTTTTTCAATTATGATGCTTGATTAAACTGCCTCCTAAAATTTATTGAAATTTTTGTCTTTGCATAATCTTGCATCCATCTGCACTTTTCTCTCTGAGTATTAGGTTAATAAAATATTTCAATAATTCGTGCCATCCACTGCATTATTTGTGGGATGTTGAAAAATAACCCTCTCTGTGTTAACTTTTTTCCATCCTGGCATAGATAGTCATATATGAAGATACTCGGAACCATTTATGTTACTCAGGTCTTGGTTGGATCACTGAATTACATTTTTTTTTTGTTTGTTTTCTGAGGTATCTTATTTGCATGATGACAAATACCATTAAATGCAGTTGGAAGACTGATTTTTACTCATTATTTTGTTTCTGTGGTACTAATGACTTTTGATCACTACAGATGTTGAGTTCTGTTTTTCATCATCAGTCTTTTAAGGTACTGTTAGAAACTTTTAAAACAAATGCCTTGGGTGATGGTCCAGCCTGAATCAGTAGTATCATCTTAAAGCGCTGCATCCATGCTGCTTGGAGTTTGTCAAGGCTAAAGGTTCCCTTGTGCTTTATGGTGCAGCATCCTCTAGGTGTCAACCTTGCTGAACCCACTGCTGCTGAGAAATGGAAACCTGTTGATGAGGGAACTGCATGTTGTTGCAAGGATTTGGAGATTATGTGCTTCCCAGCAGAGGAACAGCAATCTTTCTGCCTGCTGCCAGTACTATCCACCCAAATATTATCAAGCATTGTTTTTTTTCTTTACCTTACTTCAAGCTGAGTTGCTGCCTTGGGAAAGGACCTGTGTTACCAGCTAGGATCTGAGGGAAAGGCACTGTTTCCCTGCAGGCACATGTTAACCACATTAGACACATCTTTGGCCAAATGCTGACAGCAGCTGATTTGGTTTTTGTTTTGCCAGTGTTCACTTGTACTACTTGTTTCCCACCCTGGAGGAAGGAGGCTTGGCTACATATCGCACTGCCATTGTACAGAACCAACACCTGGCCATGCTGGCTAAGGTACAGTTTTATACTTCTCTGTATTTGCTTCTTGAGGCATCTGCCTGCTTTGAACATCTGTGTCTTTACTATGTTTTGTGTACAAGATTTGGGATAGCGCAACACTTTTTCGGTTTGAAAGTAGATTTAAAAGGTGAGGTAGGACTAAGTGGACTAAACTCCAAGGCATGTTTTTAGGAGTAATTTTTTGCAGGCAGAAGGGTAGGTTTTTAGGATACTTAGGTTGAAGTTGTGTCTATATTTACCTTTGAATTGCACATGAAGGTGATGGTAGAAATTTAGTAATGAAAAAGAAACAAAGTGTTTGTTTATAGGAGGGCTTGGTGATAGAATACATAGGGAGGATATGCAGCAGGTGGTAGAGAAAGTGGGAAGAAAAAAAATTTGTATATTCTCTAGCCTTTGCAGTCATTTTTTGACTAATTGTGAACTGTAAAAGATTAATATATTGGAAAGGTTTTTGGTGACATGTTGCATTATCTCATGGGAAAAAATGGTATGCCTCTGAATTTTATTTATTTTAATTCTGTGAATGACAGCTTTTTACATTTCTACATGGGACTAGGGGCAGGAACATGATATAAAAAGTTGATTAAGTCTCTGCAGATAATTTGGTATTTTCTTATTCGTATTTGATTTTGTTAGTATGTTTTAAAAAACAGACTTACGTATTAAGCTGCATATGTTCACTTTGTATTGCTGACAGTTTTCAAGTGCTATTTTAATCTTCTCTGTTAATATTCATGAAGTATTTTAAAAAAACATGCCCAATCTTGAGATTTTGGCTAAAACTGTGTGATTTCTATTGCAACATTTTAAAAACTGTATATGTATTGGCTTCAACAATACATATGAGAGATCTATACATTCCTTATTTCCCAACATACCCTTTTTTCCTCTTGTATATCTTACACAATGTTCCAGGTTTTATCCCCTTTAATTATGCCCTTTAGGGTAGTGTTGTATTCAGTTTACTTACTCAGTATAATTCTCAGCTTCTTAACTTCTCTTGTGCATGTGGAATGCTGTTTTGATTGAGGATCAAGCAATAAACTTCTGTAGCTTCTAAGGGATTTTATAGCAGAAATTTAAAAAATAATCTGATATGCGATCAAAAAATGAGAAGCATAACACGTGGAAAATAAAACCAAACCTAAATGCAAGCTCTGAAAATGGAGATAAGTCCCCCCCCCATTGAAAGTGGGGGAGACAACCAACACCCAAAAACCCCTGAACACTTGAGTGAATGATACTGTCCAAGTTTAGATTCAGTAGAAAACAGTGTTTCACTTTTACCTAACAAGTGCTCCCCTGTGCTTTTATAAAGCACAATGGACCATAGTCAGTGGTAATTCTCTGTGTTCTGGAGTGGTGAATAGGCTCTCATTCATTTAAATGGAAGACTTCTTCAATCTAAATGCACCTAAACCACACACCTCAAACAACTTAGTTTCCATTTTCACCTCTTAAATAAACTCTGGGAGGATGGAGTTAAAAGTTAACTTCAACTTAGAAATAGTAGAAACTTACAGTTGGGAAGAATCATGGTACCATACAAACTTTGTGAAATGCAAAATCTTTACTGTAAAAATCTTTCTTTTTGTGTTATAAAGATGAATATGTAAGGAGAACCTATTATCTGGTGCCTGCATTTCTGTAGCAGAACTATTATATATTATATAGGATATTTAACTCACTACATGAGATTCTGATACAAACAGAACTATGGTGCAGAGAAGTGATGTCAATGATGTACATTGGAAAAGAAAAAGAAAGCTAGATGGCACTGCAGATTAAAATATCAGTCTTCTGCCTGCAGTGCCCAGAGGCTTTTGTTACTGCCACCTGTTCATACTCTTGGAGGCAAAAGCCAGATGTTCAATGTATTCTGTTTACCAGAGTTCGTGTTCCTCACTATTCTGCTTTACTTGTGGGCAAAATCTATTTCCTCAGTATAAACTTTCCTCCCTTTTTTTGTGTCCCTTTGGCATTTCTGAAAGCAAAAGTCCCATGAGGGCAGACTACCAGCAAGAAACAGAACATTGCATCATCCAACCAACCAGTATTGGACTATTTTTCAACCACATCCTCAGCCTTCCTCTTAAAGTCCTGAATATCACTAATAACATTTTGGTCTGGCTTCCATTGATAATTTGTTTTGATAAGTCATAGCTTTCTCATGCTGTCACACTCTAGTTGCTTGCCTCTGATAAACAAATATGAAGTTTCCTAATTTTATTCTATGTCTGAACTGACACTATGGAGAGAAACTTTAAAGTTCCCTCAAACCCAGATGCTGCATAATAATACTGTGATTGAGCTCTAGTGGCTAGAACTGGTACACTTATAATATCCTGGTTTTACTCTTTCCACATATTCTGCAGAAGCTGGAACTGGATCGATTTATGCTTTATGCTCATGGTCCAGACCTTTGCAGGGAATCGGATCTCCGCCATGCTATGGCCAACTGCTTTGAAGCCCTAATAGGTAAGGCTATGTGTATTTGTGTGTGAAGACACTTAGGTTGTAATATGTGTACATGTCACATTGTGATGGAGGAGGCATGGGTCTGTGCTAAGTAGTGCTAGTAAGGTCAGGCAGTAGTCAAAAATCTTAAATCTTTGTCTCTTCCTGTCTCCTGCATGTATGTCACATATATGTATCATCATGGCTGTGCAGTTTTCAAATCTCGTTTTCCTTATCCTGCTTCCCACACACTGGAGTTGTACCCATTTCATACATTTGTGATGTAGCACTTCTGTCCATTACCACAGAATTCTACTTCTCATGTACCACTATGACCTGTCCCCTGCAGAAGGGGAGTAGTTCAGTCACCATGGTCACACAGGAAAGGTGTACGCTTACTGCTTCCAGTAGTACTTGCACATACCTACAAAATGTGTAGTCCCACTTCAACCCTGAGTGTTAAACTCTGTGGTCTGCTTTCTGGATGCACCAGGTACTCCCAATATCACCATGGTTCTGCCTCAGTAACCACCTGTACATTAAACATAACATTTGCCAAGTCAATATTTTTGGTCTTTGCATTTTCTTTCAAACTACAAAGTGTGGCAATACACCATCACTGGTGTAATATAGTTACCAAAACCCTTTAGCTGAGGGTGAAGGGGGGGTTTGTTAAATTTTCTCTTGGGCACTAAGATACTTATCAGTGACTGACTGTACTAGTCAATAAGTTTATGTTGGAGAGTCAGGACTGCCTGACCATGGCTACCAAATAAACAAATAGCAAGGTGGAAGTCTGATCTGTTGTATCTACGCAAGCTCTATTATAAATAACTTCTTTTTTTTTTACTACACAAACTAAGTTCATTCTTGTTAATTTGGCTTCATATTCATCCAAATGTCCTGTACCTTATATTAATTATGAGAATGATTTAACCCCAATCCAGGTCTTTACATACTACACAAGCTCCTAAAGCATTTTGTCCTGCTTTGAAAAATAGATCATAGTTGGCTTAGATGTGAACAGTTTTGTGCACTCTGCCAAATTGCATTTCATTTTATCATGAAGTAAGAGTTTTATTTTGTTTTGTATGAGTGCTTCAATCTTAAATTTAAAAATAAAACCAAATAGAAAAGGATCGCTATATCTTTATCTCTGGCTTCGTTCAGGTACTTCAGCTTGTCTTGGATGTCATGATTAGGGCTCTTTGGCAGGCATAAAAATTTGCTAGGAGAGCAAACTTGCTGTTTAACTTCCAATACAAAGATGTTCACGATGTTAGTTGAGCAATAAGATTTTGTTAACACGATAGCTAATGTGTTGCAGCTTGTTGAGGGACTATATATGTGGGGTCTGGAGCTCCTACTTGAGAACCTTTGTAAAAGTCTGACACTTCTTCTCTGTGATGAAAATGTTGACCAAAAATTTTTAGTTGCCTGCTAAGGACCTGTTAGAAATTCTATGCTCTCATAATATGTCTCAGTCAAGATAATTTTATAAACCTCCAAGATATTCTCCAAAGAGTCCAAAAAAAGTAGTTGACCCAATGAGGAATTCAAAGGAAAGAGGAAGGGAAAAGATATGGTGAGGCATTTTTCCTTTGTATGCACTAACACTGACTCTGTGTTCTTCATGTAGATGTGTATTCCCTTTATAAATATGTGCTTACAAGAACTAGTTAAAGGTTTTCAGAAGCCCTCCTGTAAAGAGTACCAAATGGCAAAATGTTGATACTGAATTTGTGAAGTGCATATGCTGATACATAATGTATATTGTACACAAACAATAACATATGCTAGCTCAAGTTCTGCAGGGCTTGTTATGAGGCATTTAGAGGGCTGGTGAGGGTGATATATGTAGTTAAAAAAAAAAAAAAAAAGAGCATCCATAATCTCCAGAAACTAAAGAATGAAAAGGTCCAGTTTCCAGTTCAGACTATGTATTATTATCATACTGGGGACACATCGAGGTTTGGAATACTCATTGGAACATGTCATTCATATGCAGAAAGTAATATTGTTTAAAGTACAAAATAAATGGATATTTTTTGCTAGCTATTGAAACGTTCTTCATGGCTTCGACTAATTATGAGTATGGTATAGCTAGCTGATTACAGAAACTTACTTTTAGAAATAGATTGATTCTAGCCTAATTTGTTTAAACTTTGCTCTTATATGCATCATTTTCTATTACTGATTTAGCTGCTTCAGGATTTTTCTGTGCATTTTATGACCATAGATTTAGGTTGGTGTTTAATTTCTCAGAAAAGTAGATATTACTACAGAAATCATGCTTTTAAAATGAAATGTATTGGAGAGGAAGAAGGCAGAGCCCTTTGACTTTCCTGTGCCTAGTAATTTTCTAAATACTAATGCATTATTGACCTTTGACATATTGGTGCCCTCATGCAGGAGCTGTTTATCTAGAGGGGAGTCTAGAAGAAGCAAAACAATTATTTGGCCGTTTGCTCTTCAATGACAAGGTATTTATGTATTTGTATGATTTGATTGCTGTTTTTAAAATAACTGAGGACATGCTTGTCTATTATTTTATTTGAGAATCCCAAGTTAACAGGATTACATCTGTTATACTTTGTTCTTGGAAACTGTATGTAGTGTAGTTTGTATTGGAAAGCAAGATGCACTGATTCAGGAAAAAAATGAATGTGTTTGCTCAGGTGTGCTGTTTGTTAATTGGTTTAGGTAGGGAAGGATGAGTGGCATGGGAAGCCTGCAGACTTCTGTTCAGAGTGTTGCTCTAACAGCAGAGATGGGTGCTGTGAATTCAGACAGCATGCTTTGGGCAAATGATGCACTTGTAGGGACACTGTTCCTGTTTCATCAGCTAAATCCTCCCATTCTTAAAAGTGTTAAACATATCTTTGGAAAAAATGCAGGGGATTTAAAGTCTGATTGTAAAGCCTGATCAGTTCTTATATCCAGCATCTTAAGTCATTGTTGGTTGGAATTTATCCCACATAATGCCTAAGGAAAGTAACCAGTAGATACTTCTGGGACAGCAGTCGTAGAACAGAATAGAATAGGTGTCAGTGTTGAGGGGATGGATTACACAGTATTTTCCTGCCTGAAAGTCTCTGAGTCTGTGAAATTACAAAGTTTATTAGAAATAAAAGTATTTGGAAGTCAATCATAAATCTGTTTATTTGCTGCTCAGTGTCTGTAGTGAAGGAAGCCTGTATAAAATGGAAAAAATTAAGTGGGGGTTTTGTCTTCTTTTAGTCCTTGCCTTTGGTGAAGTCAAGCTTGTTCCTGAGGAGTACTTGCAAATAAAGTTAGTCCTAAGGCTTAAACAAATCTTTTTCTTCCTTTAACCACTTTGTATTTGGTTTGAGGATTTTTCCATCTCTTTGACACAAGCTAATTGGGAGAACTACAGGCGGTTTGAACAGCAAATACATGATTTTAAAAATTAGTTTGCCAGCACTATTGAATTTGCAATAAGCATAGTCAGCATCTGAAATAGTTCAGTATTTCAAGTAATGACATTTTATTTAGTACTGTGGAATTTGTTAAATGATTCCCTTGAGCATTAAAGGCATCTCTCAATGTTTGCAGGACCTGCGGGATGTATGGCTTAATTATCCACTACACCCACTCCAAGTAAGTGTGTCCCTTTCTGTAATAAATTCCCCAGCACTGTTTTATTTTCAGGGATGCTGTTCCATAGGTTTCCATTGTAATGATATCTCAGAAATTGTGCTAAAAAATAGCCAAATGAGTATATATATATTTGCCTTTGTATTTGGTTTTGGGGTTTGATTTATTTTTTTTTTTAAAATAATGAGTGTCTTCCTCTCTGAGGATTAATCACTCACCTTTCCTTGGCTCATGTTTCACGTATAACTTTGCTTATACAATAAGTCTAGTGAGAGGTAACATTTTTGGTGGCTTCATCTTCTTGATGTTGGAGAGGAGAGGGTACAAAAACCAATTCGTATACAAATTTTATTAACCTGAAATTAATACTGAAACCTTAATAGTGGGGAGGCTTGATAGTTGAATGGAATAATAGCATGATTCTGATAACATTTTTGTGTATGTGTATGCAATGCTGGCATGGTTGTTTTGGTGATTCCAAGTAGTTTTATTACAAATAAAAAATTGAAATTATAAAGGTTTCTGAAGGCTAATTTACCCTCCATGTTATGGAGGATACAAGTTCACAAGTTGGTAGTGTTCAAAGCTGGAAGCTGGGGGAATGATTTCCCAGTCTTTGTTCTGTTGAATGAATTTTGGATTTTGGGAGACACCTACAGCAAGTCACAGAGCCCCTCTGCACTGTAGCTGCTTATCTTCACAGCAAACATGGCAGCATTTTCCAAGCGGTGCTGTACGCATAGCTCCATTCGAGCTGCCATCCAGTCAGTAAGGTTTTCTTTTAAAAAACCTTTCCTTCTATTTGAGAGGTTTCTTTTGTCCCATCAAATATCTGATGTTTTGTGCAATTGGTTTGATTCCTCTGAAGTTTTTTATGAGCACAGCCTTCTAGCAGAAGATCGATCACTTTGAGGCCTTCATTTGAAATCTCATACGTTTGTACAGATTTTCCAATGGGTACATAGGCAAAATCTTCAGCAACAAATCAGTGCACACGAAGCATTTTTACAACCGTTTCTCTGTGAGTATAAATAGAGCCCTAATAGGAAGATAAACTTTTGAAATTCATCACTGGCTATCCTGAATGGCAGCACAAAGTTCCCAAGAAAATTCTTCTAACTCTGATTTTCTTTCTTTTCTTGTACTTTATTTTATTTTAGCCTCTTTATCTTTGCTTTAACAAAGACTTGCAATCTGCTTAGAGATTGGAGAAAAGCAGTGTATGCAGCTTATAATTTCTTGCCACTACTTTAACTTGTGTGATGAAAATTTATATTCTTTCATGTCTCAGAAGTCATCCTAGCTTTCTACTTGTTAGTAGGGAAAAAAACAGGCTGCTCAAGTTGGCCTTTGGGCACAGCTAGCCTGAAAAAATTGCATTTTAAAAATTATTAAATAATTACAAGATGACAAATTAGATGCCATTTTTTAAAAAAAAAAGCCCTAAGATGTACAGAACTGCAGGCCTGTGACTCTGTTACTGGCAGTTGTCATGTTAAATAGAAGTTAAGAAATAGTGGTTAAAAAAGTAATTAATTTTCTCTTGGATAAATATGGTTCAATTAGAGAATGTCAACTGGTAAAGGCAAGTGCTGCCTCATAAATGAATAGGAAATTTTAGAGGAGACAGAAAAGCATGTGATGATGCAGGTGAAACTGCTTGGTTTCCCAGGAGACTGTTGGAAAGGCACTCATGAAAGGCTTTTGAAAATGTGCTTAAAAAAGCAAAAAGGAATAATAAAAAAAAAAAAGGCAACCCCCATGAATATTATCAATCATTACAACATTTAAAGGAACAGCTGAAAATAAGAGCTGGAGAACAAGGGTGAAATGACCACATCTTGCAAGCAACAGAGGACAAAAATCCCTGGCAGATGTCTCTAGGGATCTTCGCTGAAGTACAGGCTGTTCACATTGACAGCTCAGGGAGGAGGATGAGCAGTGAGGTGGCAGTTTGTTGACAATACTAAATTATTCAGGTAGCAGGGACAATAGCAGACTGAAGAGTTGCAGTCTGATTGCAAGAATGTACGAGTGACTAACTATAGGGTGGAAAAGGTGATGAAATTCTGTGTAGATAAATATAAGGGACTGTGCATGAGGAAGCAAAAAGCAGCATCAGCTCCACATGAAACTGAACTACAAACTGACCATTATCACCTAAGTGTGGGATCTTGATGCCAGAATATGTAGTTCTATGAAAACATTAGCTCAAAGCTCAATAGTGTGTAAGGGAAAAGACAGATTGAATGTAATGAATTAATGGAAAAAGGACAGGCAATAAAGCAAAAAAGATCTTAATGCCACTTTAAAAAACTGTGACTGCTCTTACTTTTTCTTCAGGCATCCTCATCTGAATGATTCCTCCTCTGAGCATTAGAGATGCCCAGAGTGGCTGGGGGAAATTCTTAAGCTATTTCTCAGCTCCAGAAGCTCATTTAATAGTGTTACCACATCAAGGAAATAGACAAGAAACTGATAGGAAAAGATGCTGACCCAAAGTGATAATTTAAATTTCTTGTGTTCTTGTGCCCTTTGAAATTTCATACACTAAGTATTTATTCTTGATTTTTGATACTGAAGGTAAGTGGGAGAAATAGATTGGGGTTTTGTCACATCTTGACATGCTGTCAGTTTGCCATCCCTATTCTAATAATTTTTGAATCTGTTCCTCAGTCCCAAACAATATAATAAAATTAGAAAACTTGGACACATGCAATTGCCATGTTTTGTGTAAACAAGTAGCCCATGCTATGAGAAGTAGCTATGTAAGAAATGTGTTATAGATACCTCAGGAGTTGAAAATACCTTACATCAGTGCTCCTGTTTTCTTTGAGTGGTAATTATCCAAGACAAAAATTCAGAGGAAACTGGGTTTTCTCACTTTAACTGTCCTCAGAATGAATTGCTCACTGTATTCTTTGTCCTTGGTTTTTCAGAAGGCTTGCTTTTCTCTGAGAAGTTCTGGAGCAGTTTCAGTTTGTCATTATTTGCTCTTTATTTTATTTACAGCTGCAGGAGTCCAATACTGACAGGCAACTCATTGAGACCTCTCCAGTTCTTCAAAAACTTACAGAGTTTGAGGAGGCAATTGGAGTCATCTTTACTCATGTTCGGCTTCTAGCACGTGCGTTCACTCTGAGGACAGTGGGCTTTAACCATCTGACTCTGTGAGTACACAGCAAGACTCCTCATGTAGCTCTGGTGGTCTTTTTCTTAGTATCCCAGAAGGCTTTATTTGCAATCAAAGCCTACATGTTCTCTTCAGAAGAGAATAAAGCAGTGGTGTTTGTAAGCCCACCTATCTCAGTGTTGTCTCTGACAATAATCAGTGGTGGATATGTCATGAAAGACTATAGAAGATGTTAGAGGGCCATCTTGGTGTTTCCTCAGATCTTCCTGCATTGCTATTTGCACATCACTCTGAGAGAGTAGCAAAACATACTTGGAGGTACACTGGGCAAAGGAAAGAAGTAAAATCATGCTCTTTGGTCCAAGTGCAGCCTATGTTATGTGGTGTGTAGAGCAGCCAGGCCCCATTTTAAAGCAAACAATAGGGCCATACCCTGTCCAGGATCTCACATGGGTTTATACTCTGATCCTTTTACTTACAGTAAATGGTCAGACCGTTTTCTCTCTTGAAGTCATTGCATCCATTAGATCACTTTCTTCTAAAAAGATACAGATAAAGGCCATATCCCATTACAAACCTGATGTCGGCTGCTCTTCTCCTATAGCTAGTCCTAGATCTGCAATCTAATAATTGTGTTTATATGTAGCTAGCCTGATCTGCTTTCTCCCTGAAAGCTGATGTTACAACAGTAATGAACTGTGTTTTCATCTCACCTGGTTAACACTGGAAAATTGTCTTAAATGCATTTGGAAATGAGGGAGGCTCACTTTCACATCACTCTTTATTTTAATTTATGTGTGCATGCTGGTTTTGTTTTTTCCTCCCTGAGTGCTTATTGATTTTGCTGCATTGATGTCTCATTTTTCAGAGGCCACAACCAGAGGATGGAATTCCTGGGTGACTCCATAATGCAGTTGGTAGCCACAGAGTATTTATTCATACATTTCCCTGATCATCATGAAGGGCACTTAACGGTGAGACTGCCATCAATCATGCTCACTGGGAGAGCAAGAGTGGGATGGAGACTGAAATTATGGGAGCAGCTAGTGAATTATTCTGGATTTGATTAAAAAAAGAAGCCTCAGCAACCACTGCTCTTAATAAGGCTTTGTTAATTTTAAGTCATGAGCACTGCAATGAGTAGGAGACAGTGATTTATGAGTTCAGTGAAATAATTTTTGTTCTGTCTGTGAAATTGATCAATAATTTTAAGGATGCCAGTGATGAAATTGGGAGATAAGACTAGTTCTTCTTTAAAGATGGGTGTCTTAAGCCATTTATTTTAATCATTTCAACACATTACCTATTTTATTCATGAGTTCTAATCTTGTTGAACCTGTAGCCAGACAGGGTTGTGTTTCCTTAGTTTCCTAAGTTTTTAGAATCTGTTTTAGTCTGAGTTTCCTGTTTTCTTCAATTTGGAGCTTCTCTGCTAGCTTTTGAATTGAATTTTACTGTTGTAACAGTCATATATTGTTGCTTGCTGTAACCTTTCAGCCTCTCTTCTCTGGGATCTGAACAACCCAGTTTGTCAATCTTTCAGCAATTTACAGTACTTTAAATGTAGGGTGGTAGTATGTCATTTTTTTACTGATTGATTCATTTAGTACTGCAGTTAGACAGCTGTGGCTTTATTTGTTAGAAGAAATTTTCCTTAGTAGGCTTACTAAATATTACTTAGTTTTCAAGTCTTGACAAGAATAAAAAAGTGCTACATGTATCAGGAATATGAGTTGAGTCTTCTAGTTAAAATCAGAAAGCAAAAGTGTAGGTTTCTTAGCTACTCAGTGTAGTTTTCAGAAATCAATAAATGGATGGCAATACTAAGCCTCTATCAGGCAATGCATTTTCAAGAATGTGCTTCTTGGGTCTTTTGGGCTAAAGCTGTTTACAAGAAAAAGAAGTACATGCTCTGACTAAAAATAATTTTAATTTTTGTTCACCAGTTCTTAAGTTTCATTTATATTTGAATCGATTCTTCTGCACTGTTGATGAGACAGTGTAGATAAAGCCTGACCTTTTGAGGTAAAAGTTAAATGAAGAAGGACCTTGTCATATTAGTTCTTCAGAGAAACAAAAACATAAGGCAAAAATCCAAGATTTGCTTTGTAGGTGACTTTTAAAAATTTAGGCATCAGTATTGTTATGGTAAGATAACTCTTTCAAGAACTAATTGTCTGGAAGGATGTGAAGGGTTACTATAAATGGGTGTAAATACTCAGAACAGTGATCAGAAACTCCCTATTTTGCTTAGTTTAATGATTAATGAGTTAGCAACTTGAGCAAGTAGACCAAGTTTGTAGGGGGAATTGTGACATTAGACTGGAAAGGATGCTGAAAGCACATTAAGGGAAGTAGGCGAGGCACAGAATAAAATTTCAAGTCTAGGAATGCAGTGAAAAAGAGAAATGTTTTAAAGTGCTTTTAAATTTGAGGACAAATGAAACCAGATGTGTAAGAAAGGACACTGATGATGTGAGATCTGCAGAGAAGCAGCAAACCCTGAGCTATTATCTGGAAACATGCTTACAGTCAAAGTATTAATAGAGCATTAGTTGAAGGGTGTCTGTAGTGTTGAGGTTGATTTTGGTCAAGGAAGGAAAGATTCCACATGACTGGCAATGCAATGGCTTCACATAAGTGTGTAGTAATTACTTGTGGGGAGGTGTCTGTAAATAACTGTGTTTAAAAAAAAGAAAGGAGAACATAGTCTTGTCTACATATTTTGAGATACCCAGGTGTTCTGCCAAAAAAAAGGACGAAATTATGTTGGCTCTTGGAAGATACAGCTTCTCCAGTTCTGACTTATGCTGCAGTCATGGGTGGCAGTATGCTCTGTGAAGATCTAAGAATGAAAACCAAAATGTTTTGTAATTAGAGTTCAAGCTTCAGCTGAATGTATTTCAGATGTTACATTGCAACATCTGCAGGGATACTGCCTGTGTGTTGCCAGCAGGGAGACTCTCTCCGAGAAGGTTGCTGAGGAGGGGCAGGTACCATGTCTTCTCCTTATCACCAAGTTTTTTGCTGGATCACATTTGCAGAGAAGGCAAATTCTAATACTTAGCAAGTGTATAACCAAAGTCCTAGAAAGGGAACTTTTTTTTTTCCATCTCTAGTTCACTATGTAGTGGATATATTGCTCTTTGTTTTATGATACTACTAATCATGATTATAGATCTCATCATTAAAAATGCTCTGCAAGCACAGAAAAGTGATCCTTCTCCCATTACATGAAAGAGATTTTATGTCATGGGATACTTGCACATCATACTTAGAACTTTGTTAGGGAAAGTACTGGGATTTTTTAATCTTAAGGACATAAGAGGGAATAATTGTGGAAAGGAACATGCAGAAGATGAGTTTAAGCAGAGCTTAGGGAGGTGGGTAATAATTCTATCTGCAGTCTGCCTAGTTTATGAAGATCAAGTTGTGAGTGTCTGCTTCATACATCATTGCCAAACAAATTATGAACATACTGTTCTTTATTTATCTGTTGTCAGAGATGAAGTATCAAGTGCAGCAAATAAATCTTGATTTTCATAAGCTCAGTTGACACACTGGAGCCAGGTAGCATATAACTTGGATCTAATAAGCTTAGGAAATGTGACATGGAAGACAAAGGGAAAAAAAAACCCAAAACGTGCATGCAGCTTCTCAACTGTAGCTCATATATAAACAGTGGAAAAGAGATACATTCTTTCTCTTCCATCATCCATAGTATCCCTAACTTCTTGATTTAATGCTATTTCATTTAAAGTAAAAAAGCAGACAGGGAAAAAAAAGCTTGCCTTAACCCAGGGGTTCAGAAAATTCTACCACAGAATATCAGGGGTTGGAAGGGACCTCTGAAGATCATTGAGTACAATGACCTGTCAGAGCAGGACCAAAACCAGGACAGGTCACTCAGAAATCCATCCAGACAGATCTTGAAAGTCTCCAGAGAAGGAGATGCCACAGCCTCTTTGCGGACCCTGTTCCAGGGCTCTGTAACCCTTACAGGAAATAACTTCTTCCTCATGTTGAGGTGGAACTTCCTGTGCTCTGTCTGAATCCAATGGTGCCCCTCATCATATCACAGGGCACAAGTGAGAAGAGGTTTTCCCTTCTTTCTTGATGCCCAGCCATCATATATTTATACACATTCATTAGATCTCCCCTCAGTCATCTTCTCTCCAGATTAAAAAGCCCCAGGTCTCTCAGCCTTTCCTCATAAGGCAGGTGTTCCAGTCCCTCAATCATCCTTGCAGCCCTCTGTAAATCCCTGTCCCGCTTGAACAGGGGAGCCCAGAACTGGATGCAACACTCTAGGTGAGGTCTCACTAGAGCAGAGTAGAGATGGAGAAGAACCTCCCTCAGTCTGCTGGACACAATCTTCTTCATGCACACCAGGATGCCATTGGCCCTCTTGGCCACAAGGGCACGTTGCTGTCCCATGGATAACTTGTTGTCCACCAGGACTCCAAGGTCCTTTTCTATGGAGCTGCTCTTTTAGCAGATCACCTCCTAACCTGTACTGGTGCATTTTGTTATTCCTTCCCAGGAATTTTTGCTGGATCGCATTTTCAGAGAAGGTAAATTCTAATACTTAGCAAGTGTATAACCAAAGTCCTAGAAAGGGAACTTTTTTTTCCATCTCTAGTACACTATGTAGTCTGTATATTGCTCTTTGTTTTATGATACTACTAATCATGATTATAGATCTCATCATTAAAAATGCTCTGCAAGCACAGAAAAGTGATCCTTTTCCCATTACATGAAAGAGATTTTGTATCAGGACTCTGCACTTGTTCTTGCTGAACCTCATTAGGTTTCTCTTGGCCCAGCTATCCAGTCTGTCCAAATCTTGCTGGATGGTCACACAGCCTTCAGGTGAATCAGCCCCTCCTCCCAGTTTTGTATCATCAGCAAACTTGCCGAGAAGACACTCTGACCCATCATCAAGGTCACTGATAATGGGATTGAACAGGACTGGACCCAGCACTGATCCCTAGGGGCCTTTACTAATTAGAGGTCTCCAGCTGGACTCTCAGCACCGTTGAAAATTCCAAAATCCATCCCTTTAAGCTTTATGGGACTGTGCATTTGGCAGAGCGCTGTGTTTATCTAAGCAGTCTGCCTGGAGCCAGAGATAAACACTGTAGGGAACTCTGCTGGAGATCCAGGTGTCCTGGACATTGTCAGACATTGGAATTGTTAACACCCTGTCTTTTTGGGGGATGCATCAGCTCAGTTAAGATGCCTTTAGTAGAGCAAGCAGTACATGCAGGCTGTCCACCTATGCATTTTCTTTGTCTAAATGAATGTTCTGAAACATCTGACTGTCTTGCTTCAATACGCATTTGTTTTAACTACTACCTATTTATTTCTTATTCAGTGAACACTGGGAACTGTTCTATAGATTCTAGAATGTTATGTGCTTATACTTCAGGTGAAAAAATGTATATGTCTGTGTTAAACTAGAAAAATGCAGATTAGCTGAAAAAAGTATAGGACAGATGAAAAGATGCTATATGATTGCAAAGAAACTCACAAACTCACATTTTAAATGCATGACATATGTACATAGAATAAAATTTAGTGAGAAGAATTAAAACTGAGGGAAAAGTCAGCAGTAGAAATAATGTGTGTTTATGTAAATTATTTGAGGTGTACAGAAATAAAATGTCAGAAAACTCAGATAAATGAGATTTCAAGGATAAAAATAATTTCTTTTTTTCCCAGCTTTCCCTACTTTTAATAGTTTGGCATTGCTAATTCTTACTATTTAGTGGAACTTGCTTCTGTTGCAGCTGTTGAGAAGTTCTTTGGTGAACAACAGAACACAGGCCAAGGTGGCAGAAGAACTGGGTATGCAAGAATTTGCCATCACCAATGACAAGACAAAAAGACCTGTAGCTCTTCGAACTAAGACTTTGGCTGATCTCTTAGAATGTGAGTTGATTTGCTTGTAACAGCCTTGTACTTGTGCAGCTTCTTTTTCCTCAGGGTTTGTTTAACAGAGCCAATAGAAATCCCTCAAATCACTATTGAAGTGTTTATTCAGGTTTTCAAATTAATGATACCTATACCTTTGAAAGCCAGTTTTCTGAAGATTAGCCTAGGATTTTTAATGCTAGCCTAGTATTTTGAAGTCTGTATGAAAGCATGAAGGAGGCGTAAGTGCAGACACAAAATGGTAAGAAGTCAGGTGATGATCAAGTCAAAGGTATGTCTAGAAAGTTAAAGCTTATAATCCAAGTTGAGCTTGTTTAACAGCAGTTTTAGAGTTTAATATGTTCTTGTCACTGCTGAAAGATACAGTAGTTCCTTCGTCATATAAATATTTCTGTGGCTCATTTGACTGCATTTTCAGAAGTTTCAAAATAGTCATTCCACAGGAGGGAAAATTACATAGAAATGAAATTATATTTAGTCTATTTATGGAAGTTTGTGCTGCCTTCTTTCCAAAGAAAGTGAAAGCAGTGATAAATATTCTGCAAATAAAGTTAATCTGGAATGTATATGTTTGATATATATTGTGAGCCATTCAGGCCTCTTGGCTTTTGCTAAGAACCTCTAAGCAAATGGAAATAGCAGACAAATAGGAGTGATTTATATCTAAACTTTTTAATGGTGTCCAGTAGTGATTAATTTGTAAGTATCTATGGTCTCCTGGTTAAATGGTGAGATTAGTATTGTTTCTGTCTCTTTAAATGACTGAATGTATTTGGTCAAGTCACAAGTTCTTGGTCAACTTTATTGTTTCCTATATATACAAGATAATAATACCCTCATCAGGTCACTGCTGTGAAACATAATTGAATATGGCTTTAGAGTACTCAGAGATACTTGTTTCTTGAAGTACAAGCCATTAACTTTCTCCTTGGGTGAGTGACAGTACCTTTTTTTCTTTTTTCTTCTCCAGCCTTTATTGCTGCCCTATACATTGATAAGGATTTGGAATATGTCCACACTTTCATGAATGTATGCTTTTTTCCAAGGTTAAAGGTAAGATCAGTCAGGTTCCTACTTTGCTGCCTCTATGTTTTAACACATTAGTGCATCTGGGACTCTCACCACAATCTCTCGATCATAAAAGCATCTTTTGATGAACTTGTTGCAGGAGTTTATTTTAAATCAAGATTGGAATGATCCTAAATCTCAGCTTCAGCAGTGCTGCTTGACTCTCAGGACAGAAGGAAAGGAGCCAGATATTCCTCTTTACAAGTAAGAACTGGCATCTTATGCATACAAGCTAATTATCAGGCTGTCTTGTATATGGAAGGAGATGTGATCAGTCACTCTACGTTTTTGCCATAGTTTGGTTTTTTGTAGTTATCCAAGCCCTCCAGTTTCTCTTTGTCCAAAGACAGAAAATTATAAATCAATGTTTCCCAGGCAGTTCAGTTATACTGACAAACAGTGCACTTCAGAATTATGATTGCTTTAAGACTGCAAGTGATGCTTTGCAAAATCTGACTCCTCATTGTCTCTGTATGAAAGCTCACAGCTTTGTCTTGAGTGAGGGAGATGAATACAAAAGAAACAATTCCTGGTTTTTGTAAAATCCACCGAGTATCAAGTACTAAATGCTTATTTTGCTTTGCTGTGATGATAAATTGATTTTTATAGTACAGCTTAGAGCTAGTAATATGCTGTTATCTTCCTATTATCTTGTTATATTCCTTTTCTTACAGTTATCTGTTTCACTGCAGTCAGTACTGTTGCTTTTAAATTTGGGGTGTGTTTTATTTGCTCTTGTCACAGCACATGGAGACAGAGCACTATAGTAGATACTTTAAAAATTGATGTGAAATTGGCGTTCTTTACAAAAAGAAACAAGGTAGTGGACAGAACTCAAGTTGACAGTGGAGGAGATTTGGAATAGCAGGAAGGATGAGCAGAAGCAGCAATTCATTACATATCTTGGGAATTATCTTTTTTCCCCTTCAGATGGTTATTGATGTGTGTCCTAAACTTTAACTCGAATGGAAAGTTTGTTTCATGACAAACTAACTTTTGTGATGGAAAACTGATGGAAAATATTTTTACTGTGATAATTCAGTATTTAGAGAGCTGCCATGTCTAATATAAAGTCCAACTTTAAAGAAAAACTCTTGGGGTCTAAAATTTTAGTGCACGAAATCACATGATTATTTGCAATCACACAATTGCAATTGGACAGAATTCATGACATTTTACAAGTGTTTTCAGAGGGGATACTTTATTATAGTTTGCATTTTTGCTTATAGGTTAAAGTTTTAATTTTCAAATGGTGCTACTGAGTATACTTGGAGGAATAAATATAGCCAGTATGAACAAGGTGCATTATATGTAAATTCTTCTTTTTATAACAGCCTGATACTGTTCATCTGTAGTTTAATGTGATTTATACAGGCTTCTCTCAACCCTTACTCTGTATTTTCCACTAATTCTACTATATGTATTGACCAGGCTGAAAGCTTGGTGATGTATGTGCCACAAACAGATTCTAGCTTTCAATACTTCCTGCTTGAATAAATCATATCTTTCTTATTTCAGGACTTTGCAGACAGTGGGACCATCTCATGCCAGGACATACACAGTAGCTGTTTACTTCAAAGGGGAAAGAATAGGATGTGGTAAAGGCCCAAGGTATAGTGAAAAATTTATTATGTAACATTGAAGTGTGGAAGTGCCTAGAATGACGAGATGTGGAAATAGATAAGTGTGTGGCTGGCCTTAGAAAAGGAAAACTATGGAGTGTTCTTCATGCTGTTGTAAGTTTCTGCTTCAGGAACAGCTGAAGGGTGGGTTCACCATCTCTATAATTTCAGGTCTTGGGCCTTGGTGAGCTTGCCTGCAAGGTGTCTGGAAGTGCTAACCTCTCTGTGGCTCTCAGGCTAGAAACTGCAGGACAGCTTCCAGGAAACAGTGACTTTCTCTTTGGCTTTCCTACTGGATTATTGTCCAGCTTAAGCTGGCAAGTTAAGGGTGCAAGGGTTTTTTTTTTCTGATGTCATTACTTCTAGGTATTTTAGACTTGTTTCTAAAGTAGTGATGGCTTCAACTGTGAACAGAAAGACATCTTATTTTCTTCTACCAAATCTGGTGATGGTTGTAAAAATATCATTGGTTTTATGGTGTTCACATACCTCTGATTTTGTTCCTTTTTTTCTTTCAAGTAAAAACAATGCTTCAGTGAAGAATAAAATATTCTGTTACTGTTATTGATCTAAGTTTTAAAATTCTTTTGGAGCTGTAACACTACTGCTCATCTATTTATGGAAAGGCTGATATAGCATACGCTCTGGGAAATACTACTGATTATGCAAAGTGTTTTTCAAAAGAGTAGCTACACATTATCAGAAACTTTAGTTCATTCTGTACAGCTTCAATCTGATGTAACATGTTTTTGTTTGACTTTCACAGTATTCAGCAAGCAGAAATGGGAGCTGCAATGGACGCACTTGAAAAATGTAAGATATTTAGACAACAAAGAAAATAATTTATAATTTGCATCCTTGGTCTTTAGCGAGGTGAGGTGTATGTTTGGGGGATAAGATTTGAATACAACATATATATGCTGAGTTCTGTCAGCTTCTGAGCAGCAGGTTTTCCCCGAGTACTTTCAAGACACTTGCGTAACACATGAAGTTGATGTGATATCAAGTTATTTTTTAAAGGGGGTTGATCAGTGACAGAAGTTGCAGCTCATAGGGAACCCTGTGCATTGAAGTCTTACTGAGATTTTCCATGCTTAAATAATCAGTTAAGTCTGCTTGGTCTCTGACAGTATGGTTGCCTCTAATTTAGTGGAGGAAGAAAATTGTTTTTCAGTTTCCAATTTTAGAAAATAAAGTTTGATCTCAGATTACATAGTAGACTAGGTTAAAATCTTAACAAGCGGATATCCAGCCAGTATAAGTCAATATAAGTGATCTGTATATGCATCTTGCAAAATTATGTGCAAGATACCCAATATGGTAGCAGTCCTTCATTGTGATGGAGTCTTAGATATGAAAAGAATGAATGTATGCAAACATTTTATGTGAAAGAATTTTGGTCAGTTGAGTTAAAGTGCCAGGTGTGAATGTACTCAGATTATATGCTTTTTGTGAGGCAGAAGCTATCTGTTCAGCAGAGAATGGGGAGGTACATTTTTTTTATTTGATTCAAAGGAAAGATGTACAGGTCCTCAGATGCCATGGGGTTTTAATCTGTCATCTCTGTATCTGAAAATCTCATGGCTTAAACATTTCTGAAGACAATAAATAATTTACCACCAGGAAATATGACAAGTAGAAAAATATAACTTCATTTCTGAATATCTGCAAAATGTTATTGAAGTTTTCTTTGAGTGGGTTTTTTTTCTTTTGAAAAAAGTATCACCACTGTGGGCTTTATGTCCTGTCAGTCAAAGGATTTCACAGCTCTTTTCTGACATATTTACTTATTCAACTACCATAGACCTCCAGAGGTCTCTCCTCCAACCATCCCTCAAAACAGCTCCAACTTTCAAGTTAGGTCACAGTTCTCAATGCCTTGCCAGTCAAGTTTTGACTGTCTTTAGGGAGAGAGGTTCCACATCCTCTATGGGCATCTCTTCTAGTGTGTGTATATTTGTGGAGTGGTTGGTTTGGTTGTTTTAATGTGCAAGGAGTTAACTTCAAGTAAAAGTAATTTTCATGTACCTGTGTGTGTATATGATAGCCATGATGAGTTTATTACTTAAATGTCCTTCTCAACTTCTTAAATGGATTATAAAAAACAACAGGTTGCTACCAGGCTGAGTTATTCAGAGTTCCTAAACAATAGCATTACAAGCACAATGCTGAAAATTTATTTATATTTTATGGTGCACGTGAGCAACAAAATATCTCAGAACTCCATTAAACAAGGAGCTAGTGTTTGTTTTTAAACCAGCAGTAATTTAAAAACAATTTGCTTTTGTTTAGGTTGCTTTCTGGTTTAAATGCATATGCCTGAGTTTTTAATAACTGAAAAATAAACCTTTTATTTCTGTAGTAAATAATAGAGGCACAAATATCACCGGCCAATAGAACAAATCAGTAGAAAGGCATTCTGCTGTACCCCAAACTCCTGCAGATTATGTGGCTTCTGCACCATGTTCTCTAGCTGGACAAAACTGTGTTGCCTGGGACCCAGAAAGAGGAGGAAACTGCTTTGTGCCAAGGGACTCCTCCCTGAGAAGCCTCAGATGAATTCTCTCTTGGTAACCAAATAGAGAGAAAGAACAATTCTTGGCTGAGACAACTCCCAAGATTTTTGTATGGCTTTAAAGGTCAGTGTAGTAACCTTTTGTGTTCAACTCAGACACAGATAGGTAGGCAGTGCTGATCCCAGAGCTCTGGGTAATCCCAGCAGGATTGCTGCCAACTGCAGCCTGCCATGTACTCTACCACCTCTTCATTTTCTGACCAGCTGTAGGATACAGGTCTCTGTAGAATGAATGTCAGCACCCTGGTCATGCAGAAAATGTCATATTCTGTCAGCTGTGCACTAACTTGAGAGCAATTCTGATGAATTATATAAGCTGGTTTTACAGCCTCAGTTCTAAGTAGTGTACAAATATACCAACCAATGGGCTAATGTCTGAAATTAGAAGCATCCATCCCCCTAGCTATTTCTCCATCACCTCAGACTTGTCTAGTCTGTTTTATCCAGTCTTCACTCATCCATGCTCTTAAGACTGTGCTAAGGCTGTTTTCTGTTACATACCCAAGCATTAAATTTTTCAGGAACAGATTTTACTGAATTCTGTTTTGTTGCACTATTTCTTTCCCATAAGGAGCTTGGCCACAATGTGAGGCATCTATTGGGTTCTGCATGGTCTAAAATAATAACAACAGCAATGATGACTATGACATTTATACAATGTTTGGAACCAGTGTCTCTTTTGTTCTGGAGTGAGAACAGGACAAAAAACCCTGACAGCATTGACAGTACTCTCTCATTCATTTTTCAGTATTGACCACCTGTTGCTAAGGGAACAAAATTTAAAATCCAGTTGCCATACCAGGGTTTTATATTTTATTTTTGTGAGCGTATTAGATTTGGCAGTGCTTTGCAGCAGGAGAAACAGAGGTGGAAATGATGAAGAAACTGAAGTCTTCTAGCACGTGGCCCTGGTTTACTCGGGGTTATTAGAAATAAATCAGTAAAAATGGTAATAACAGTATTCCCCCCTACACCTAATATCATCAAAGTTTAAAGGAAAAAAAAAAAAAAAAGCTGAGGCTTTCTGTGTTACCAGTTTGTTTATTAATGTAAAATATTTCTCCTTGTGTCAGATAACTTTCCCCAGATGGCCCATCAGAAACGGTTCATTGAACGGAAGTACAGACAAGAGTTGAAAGAAATGAGGTGGGAAAGAGAGCATCAAGAGAGGGAGCCAGATGAGACCGAAGAAGCAAAGAAATAAAAGGAGGGCACAGAAGCAGTGGCATATTTACTTACTTAATAACTCTGACTATGGCCTATGGAGACCTAACCTAGTTTCTTCCAGATGATGAATGAAGAGTGCCTGTTGATATCAAACAGGAAATCATAATCTGTTCTTTAAAAGGTGTGTGTGTATATATGGAATTTATTTAGCTTGGTTTTAAGTGCGATTTATTTGGCTTTTTAATACGATTTGGGTTTAAATTCTTTTATTTTTTTTTATGTTGTGGCATTATTTTTATTACTTTTACTGTCTTGAATGAAGTAATAAAGTGTTAATTTCAAAAGCCCATCAGAGAAAAAACTGTTTGCCAATTGTGTCCTATGTCCAAATGCTGTTTTTTCAGTGACGAGTAAAGTTACTGCATGAATTCTACTGTGGAGCAGAAAAGTGTTATCAGAAACAAATTCGGCAGAGCACTTAAGCATGTACCTAACTTAGGTTTTGCAGCTAAATGTACTACTTGATGCTGCTAACTTTGAGCTATAAGCTTCAGGTCTTTTTACAAAAACTGGTTCAGTAATTTAAGCAAAGATTCCACATCTGGAATGTGACATAGGTGTGTGTGGAATGTTGGGGGTTTTTGTCTTAAAATCAGTATTACGAAACTCTAGGAAAAAGAAAAAAAGGTAATTTGGAAGCAAGAGAATGACAGGTTTTTTTGTAGAATGTACTGAGTTTACAAGTTCCATTTAATTCTCAATGTCTTCCTCTATCAAACTAGTGTCTACTTCAATGGATTTCTTTGTCCAGAAGATACCAGTGTGACCATAATATTAAAATGGTGTGTTAGAAACTCCACTGAGGTGCTGTTCCAGATAGGTTCATTGTTTCCAAAGAAAGGCTGGTTTTGTCCCTAAGATGTATTTCAAAGGAGGCATAGTTTTAAGTCACCTCATTTCCTTTATTTTTTTGTCTGTGGCTTGTATTAGACAGGCAGTGTTTCTTCTGTAAAAGCTTAAAGTGGTACCGAAAGTGCAGCATCCACTATGTCAGATGGTGGCTTTACCCACTGACTGTCAGCTTCATAGTAGGTATTGGTGTGTTGTTCATACTTTTAATTTGCCTGCTTCCAGCCATTTGTTTTAACTAAGCTGATTTCTAGGTTAAAACAGTCCTTTAGTGCATATTGTGTAGTCATTTCTCTGTCTTTCTTTTCTTTCTGCCCAAAGAATTCATGCCAAGTTTTGAAAGAAAACTTTTGCTCAATGATTTCTGCTCAATGTCCACACTACGCTGAGCAATTAATTTGGCTGTTGTCTGAAACACCTTTCTGCAGATGTGTGATGGGCATCCATGAAAGCACTTTATTGCAGGTGCCTAAGTAGATACAAATGTAGCTGAAAAGTTCCGACTACTGGAAAGTCTTCCCAAAGTTTCACTTCTGAGCAAATCAATATGTATTTTCATAAGCAAATTTTGTACATGTGTGATGTAAGATGCACTTAAATGTGTTGTTTTGTTTCTTTTAAACTTAACCCAACAGCACTACCTCACTTCTTCCAGCTCCTATAATTGCCTTTTCTTAATGGATTGATGCTTTAAATCCATTTCAGAAAATGAGAAGAAAAAAAAAAAGCATTCTGTAATTTAGAGAGTGATAATAAGCCATTAAAACATAAAGAAGGGGATAAAACAAAAAAGATGAAGGCAAGGAGCTTCTTTCTACTGGGTACTGCTGTTCTTTGACTTTTGAGAAGCGATTGCAAGTCCTTATAGCTTCAGTCTGTAAATAAAAAGCTGAAATGGCTCAACAGCAGCAGGCTTCCAGAGCAAGCAGAAACAATTTCCCTTCCTTCAAGGTTTTTGTGTTTCAATTTTTTTTAAAGAATTTCCCATCTGCTTCTTAGCATTAAGTTGAAATGGTGCATTGGTAGAGGTTTAAGGGTAATTGTGTACACCATTATTTTATTTTTCCCTCTTAACTGTGACCAGATTCATATGTTTAACAGGTGGAAAGTGCAGTGACTTCATTTTCAGGTGTATGGTTGCATTACAAATTTCTTCCATCATATCTGCTGTGTATATTGGAATTGTGGTATTGTTAGCTCATAGTTTAACATTACTTTCATTTTTCCTATACATCATTTCACTTTTCAGCTGTAAGAATACCGAGCTTCTTAATTAATAGGTGTCCTTTTGCTTAAAACTAGATGAATTTGTCAGATACACTATTTTGGAAGAAGAACCCATAAATTGCCTGAAAACTTTCAAAACAATTTCTGCATTCTTATATTACAGTTACTGAGTGTTTCCTTTTTTTTTTACTGTATAAGCATGGGCTAGGAACATTGCCTGAGGAAACTTTGTCTCAAGGGCAGGAAACAAAAAAAAAAAAAAAAAGGCAAATTCACACTTCCTTTTCTGCATCAAAACTGCTGTGTATGCCCTGTCTAAAAACAGTGGCTGTGAACATTTCTCATAATTCAAGAAGATGCATAGAATGTGTAATGTGAGCACAGTACTTTATAACACACAAACGAGAGAAAGTTAAGTTGCCTTATATTTGAGCAAAAATTACTACTGAGCTCATGTTAATCAGTGGAACAGCTGTAGTCCATAACTAGGAACTTTGGCTGCTTTTTTTGAAATGGGAAGGTGTCTCTGGTTTCTTGATAAAGGAAGGTATTTTTGATTTCTCCAGTGCCTGATATGTCCTTATCGAGAGATAGTCATGCAAGATCTGTTGGTGTGATTTGAGTACCAGTAGGTGAATGAAGCACAAGAATTAGATCTATGTGGATCCAGCAGATCATATGAAAGGGCATCTTTGTTACTTGGTGGTTTGGTTTTGTTGGTTTGTTTGTTTGGGGTTTTTTTATGTGCATATGTACAGAGCATTTAATAGAATTGTAGCTCATTTGATTAGGAAGTTTAATTGCATTTACATAAAATCCATCATTGTTATTTGCAGAGTCTGTTTGCTTTGTAGGATTTCGGGTTTTGTAAGATTATTTAACAGAGATACTAAGAGAACCTTGATCCCTAAGACTGTTGTAAACATTGTTGCTAATAAAATTTTCCAGAAAAGACTTCAGGCATAGTTGTTACTTGCTAAAACAATTTGGAAAGATCAAAAGGAAAATCCTGATCATGTGTCTTCCTACTTCAAAGCCTCTGATTACACAGGCTGCATGTTTAAATGAAGAAAAGCTGTTCACTTGTAAAGTTTCTGGGTAGCACAAGTTTTTAAGAGCTCAGACTCGTGCCATTGTGCATTGTCTTTGGTGGTGAGGGTGATGGTATTTGTAACAGAAATTTCTGTGACCCTTACATTCGACCCTGCTTCTCCCTTCTTCCCTCCACAGTTTTGTCTTCTCCACTCTTCCCCCTCACCCCCCCACCCCAGTTTTGTTTTTAAATTGAGCATTTGAAGTAGTTTTGCCTAAGTGGGGAATAATAACCATTAAACGATTCCTGCTTTATCCCTTGAAGCATAGTGAAAACCTGCAGGTGAAGAGTGGTCTGCTGGCTGCAAGCATACATGTTTTAACTTTTGGAATGACTGACATCTTACTGTGAATGGACTCTGAAATGTGACACGTCCCATCATTGGTTTCTGGTAATTATTCTTGGCCAGTAAGCCATGATGTCCAAGGGCAGGCATTCTGGATTCTGCTGTCAGTTCTTTCATTCATAGTTAAGCAAAGATGGTGAATAAACTGAAAAGCAGCTGTAAAATAAAGTGATGGCTGCACCTTATGTTTACTTATTACACTATCAACAAAAAAATTGCTGTAACAATGTGGTAGGTGAAGGGAATCAGATCTCTCATCTGTGATGGTCAGATGTCAATGCCATTTATTCCTAGTGCAGAGCTGCTTGTTAGAGCACTAAAAAATAGGTCAACTGCAATTTTGTAAATATAATTTATCTTTGTATGAAGATGCAGATTAAAAGGGATTGCAAATCTGGTGGAGAGTTTTATTTTAGTGAGAATGGTCTTTTAAAAATATTTCATTACTTTTTCTTCCCTGATATTCTGATGAGTTTTGTGTTCCTGGCTTGAGTTATGTATGGCATGTTTCTTAGCAAATTGTTCACATTTATGTCCCTACTGTGTCTGCCCAGCAATGAAATGTTGGTGACATCATCCATCACATTTCCTTAGTGTTTTTCTGTATTCCTCTTTCAAAGCACATCTTTGTAAAAGGAAATAATGGTCAGTGACTTTGCACTGCTGTTTTGTTTTCCTTATTTCCTTCTCTTTGTGGTGGCCTGTGGCAATGAGGTGCTCTGCTAGAGCAACTCTCCAAAGCTTGGAGAAGAGATTACCATCCAATGCTCTTGTGTCTGTACTTTCTGCTCATAGGCACAGTCTTGACCTGCATGGTAGTGAGCTGCAGGCAAGGAGCATTGCTGACTGAAGCATGTTGGCTGGCATCAGCAAACTGGAAGATCTGCCAGGGAGTTTCAAAAGCAGTGCAGTAGCCAAGTGCAATGGCCAGAACAGGTAGGCTGAGACTGTGAAGAAAAATTAAAATATCTCCCCTGCTTTTAAAAGGTCAGAAAATAAGGACTGCCCAAAGACAAAGAGCAACTATATTCTCCCACACTCCTGGGTTGTTTTATTTCCATGCCTGTGTTTTCAGGTACCCTCAAACTTTTCTAGGGTCCTGAAATGAAAGTGCTCCAGCCACAGATTTCCCTAGCCATCAGAGAGCAGGTTTGGCTCACCTGCTTGCTTACAGATAACAAAGGAAGCATCAAATTACACTCAAAACTTTGCTAACTAGATATGGTTCCCTTTGTCTAAAGCCTCACTGTATTCTTCAGAAGGATTCCAAAATCTTAGATGAATCAAGGTATAACTGACTAAGAATACAGGCACACCTTGTTGCCTCAAACTTGGGATTTTGTTGCTCTTCACAGCACCTGTGTGAAGGGAACAAGGGGCTGTTTATTCTGTTGCTTGGGTCCAGGCCTGAGGAGGTCTGGTAGGGCAACAGTGCCTCATCCAGTGGATGCCACAGTCTGTGGTCTAAGCCTCTTCTTTTCTTTGAAAGCCTGCTGCATTTCTCTTCCCATGTCTGTGAGAGAGGAGAACGTGTCCATGCAGGCAAGGCACTGTTTCCCTCCTCACTTTTTCCCGCAGAGTCTTGGGAAATAATGATGATTGAAAAGGTCTCTAAAATCAGGGATTCTACGACAAGAAGCCAGAGCCCAAACAGTGTGCTTCTTGTACACACTTTTTGAAGAAGTAAATAAATAAATAAGGAAAGAATTCCACCTACAGCAGACATTTCAAAAGTAATCCATCAACAAAAGTACGGACTCCTGAGCTGACAAATCATGAACTTTTACTGCTGGCAGAAGCAGCTCATACATCCGTAGTCCAGAAGTAATGCAGCAGTGATGGGTGAGTGTTTGTCAGTGGAGGGAGCTTGTTACTTTATTTAAGGTTGGGGATGGTGGTCATGGCAACCCATGGGACCCCACTGATGCAAGCTGAGCCAACATTTCTAAAATAAAAAATTACTTCCCTGCAGATTTCCCCCTGTTGTTACTTCATCCATTTAATGTGTCAGAACAGTTCTAATACACTGACCAGTTTTTGCTGCCAAGTAGGATTAGAATTCAAATGTTGCAGCTCTGTTTCCAGAGGCTACTTGGACTGGCAAACAAAAATCAGCTATCTCCCAACCCAGCAGCACTCCAAAATTCTAATATTTTCCAATATCCAGTTATAAAGTCCTCTCTTTAACAATAAAAAAGGAAAAAATCCAAATAAAAATCTCAAGATTTTTTTTACCAAATTGAGCAAGTCATATGAAAGTGCTGTTCTTCTGTTCTTGTGATGATAAACATTGTCAAGTACATGACAGTCTTAGCTTTGTCATCATTAAGAAAAAATAAACATCATGACATCCAAAAGAAATAGTAGGAAAAAAGCTCTTTTAAGGTTTGATGTTGAAAATTTTCCATTCAGTACTGTTGTCTCCTTCCTTTTTCCAAAAGCCAAGCCAAATGTTTTAAATATGTTTTCTACCTGTCAGAATGTGTCAGATTTTACAGCCAGTATTCTGGCTCAGTAGGTGTCTGTATACTAACAATCGAAAGCAATCTATGTGTTCTTGCTTAGTTGAAGTTTTTTTTGCATCAGGGCTTCCAAAATGATAGGACAATCCGAGCCTTATAAACCCTCACATCTTTCAGAGAATTCAGCGGCCTTACCCAGCAACTGTTTTTTAAGTCTTCACATTCCTTTTGCTGTCATTGCTATCAATGTTTTTGTGGGTTGCTTTGTTTTGTTTTTCATTTGTTGATGTTTTTGTTGTCTGTTTTTTAATCTGTTCTATAGCACTACTGTCTCCTGTTTCAAAGTTCCATGATCCTTAACTTTTGCTCAGCAGATACAGCATCAATTCCTTGCTCACTGTGAGAAAAGAAATGACTTTAAACTCTTTGTCTTTGCAAGTGTGCCCTCAACATTGATATCAGAGATCAAGTGCTAACAGCAAGCACAGGAGCCTTACTCTGCACCCATGTGAATAAAATACTGAGTCTTTCCAATATAAATAGGTGGGGATTCTGTCAGACATTTTAAGAGGCATGTAGTGATACATTTTTTCAAGCTTATATTGCAAATTTATGGAATTAGCTTAAGTTTGGCATATTTCACCTGTCAGCTTCTAGGTGGACATTTATACATGCAAGTAAGGAAAGAAAAGGAAGAATTGTTACATAAACATTAGAAAAAGATCTATTTCAACACTGCTGAGAAGCAGATTGATTTGGATAGAAGAGTATGTTGACCACTTCCAAATACATACTGGAAAATACGGAGTCTCATTGTAATGTAAAAAAAGTTCTCTGCCATGTGCTTGACATACTGATGGCTTTTAAAATGCATCAAGAGTTGAGTTTTATGTGAAGCTAGCATATAAATCTTAATTATAAGATATAGTAAATCAATACTTTTTATTAGAAGTAGAAGTGAGGTGATAAAACTTTAATATTTGAAGATACAATGGTGGGAAATAATCTAGAAATGCTGTGATATGAGTTGAGTTTAGTTAGGAACATATTTGGATATGTGTGTTTGGGGTAAATGCGGACATATGTACTTACTTATTTCTGAAACTTCTGAACTTTTCACTCACTGCAACATGATGCTTTTTTTACCATGAAAAATAAAGCCTCTTCTGTATTCATTGTTCTTCTAACAGTTATTTAAATATTGTTTGTATTGTAGTAGTTTCCAGAGATCTTCACTAACACTGAGAGTTTTTTTATATGAACACAAAATGACAGGCAGTCCCTGACCCAGAAAGAAACAGAAAGAAAGTAGTGACTTACTCAAAGCCACCAAACAGGCCAAGAGTAGAAATGAGAACAAAACCTGACTCTGCCAAGTTGTAGCTCCTGAGAGTCATCCTCTCTTCATACCACATAGCTACTTATTTACAGCATTTATCTTTAGATATGGTAGTTGTTTTATTTCTGCATTAATGAGGCCATTTTAAACTTCATGCACAGCAGACTGGGATACAGCTTTAAATCCTCTCTTTCATATGGAAAGCTTATGAAGTCCTTTTAAAGAGGAAAGACACCTGAAGTGGCTGGTGCTGTATGGTGGGAGTCTCCCTCTGCAACCAGCATGTTCCTGTTTTCCTGCCTTTGCTGCTGGGATCTTGCTGTCCCAGCATGGGCTCGTAGCTCCAAGGCCCCTGTTGTGACAGGGAATGTGACAGGCAGGTGTCACTGGGGTGGTGACAAGCAGTGTCACTCCGTGTGCTGTGGCAGAGCTGGAGCTGGCTCCATCGTGCATGTGCAGAACGAGGCAGGGCAAGGAAGGAGACAACAGCCAAAGCTCTGTTCTGGATTCACAACCAGACACTATGGCTGATGGTTTTCCAAAGCAGGTTACATCCTCCCCAAAGTAATTAGAGGTTAGTATGGCACTGAGAACATATAATATATTTAGCATGCTTTCAAAGAAAAATAAGCAAGCAAACAGCTGCTCTCCCATTCATGCAAAACACTTGATTTCAAAGTCCCTAAGAAATTACCTCTTTTCCTTGAAAAAAAGTCATTTGAAAACTGTTTCCCTTCCAGTTGTTGTTACAGATATGTAGAGGGGGCCATGGATTAATATCACTAAAAGAGAAGAGCATCCCCTCTTTCTCAGCCATACGTACCTGTTCCTGCAGGAGGATTAGCAGCTGCCAGATGATCCTGGCAGTAAAGGGACATGGAGATGGGGGCAAATGCACAGACAGAATGCTTGAGCATGGTCCCTGGGCTGGGAGCACCAGTGGGAAATCAGACAGTGCAGCTTCAGCCAGTAAGAAGGTAGGCAGAGGAATAAGCATGTTTTGGTTTGGTTTTTTTTCAGCCTTGACTGGCAGAAATTGGTGAGATAGGAGTTGACAGCTGAAGTCAGAAAGAGGATCTCTATAAGCTGTAGTTAATATCTTACTAAAAGTATTTCCTGTGAGGCAGCAGGAAAGAAGACAAGGCACCCAGAGGGCTGTATGAAGCTGAAAAGTCCAGTTTAATCAGCTCTTGCTTCCATATTCTTTGCTAATGGCTTATCTCATGGTTTCCCACATTTTGGGGGGGATTTTGGCCTGGTCCCACATGCATATACATTGTATGGATATACATATCCCTACATGTGTCAAACAGACAAGTATGTGTGTGTGTGTGTATAAAGTCTGGGACTGTGCAAGTGTGGGAGTGGAGGATGCCCAAAGAGACAGCTGCATGACTCCTCCTCTGCCTCCTGGGCAGATCTGTCATTTCTGGCTATCCTGTTTATCCTGTTTAATGATACTGACCTTTGTGTTGAGTAGGTTGGCCTGTTGCAAAGCTAGGATTTGTGGCCTTTTGGGACTTCAGTTATTTGGAAGATCGAGGATATTTTTTACTATATCAGGTCCAAAGAGGATGACTTCTGATGACCCAGCTGCCCTTATAATTTATTTGCCCTTTACCTTTTGACAGACAAAGTAAATTCAGATTTAGTCATATGTTAGAGACTGTCTAAACTTGAAGAACATTCTGGGCACAGAGTGGTTGGAGAGCAGCCAGACAGAGAGGGACCTGGGAGTCTGGATTGACAGGAAGCTGAACATGAGCCAGCAGTGTGCCCAGGTAGCCAAGAAGGCCAATGGCATCCTGGCCTGTATCAGGAACAGCGTGGCCAGCAGGTCCAAGGAAGTGATTCTGTCCCTGTATTCAGCGCTGGTGAGGCCACACCTCGAGTCCTGTGTCCAGTTCTGGGCCCCTCAGTTCAGGAAGGAGATTGAGGTCCCGGAGTGGGTCCAAAGGAGGGCAACCAGGCTGGTGAAGGGACTCGAGCACAGATCCTATGAGGAGAGGCTGAGGGAGCTGGGGGTGTTCAGCCTGGAGAAGGGGAGGCTCAGAGGAGACTTCATCACTCTCTACACCTCCCTGAAAGGAGGGGGTAGCCAGGGGGGGGTTGGTCTCTTTTCCCAGGCAACCTCAGCAAGACAAGAGGGCACGGTCTCAAGTTGTACCAGGGGAGGTTTAGGTTGGACATTAGAAAGAATTTCTTTGCTGAGAGGGTGATCAAGCATTGGAATGGGCTGTCCAGGGAAGTGGTGGATTCTCCATCCCTGGAGATATTTAAAAAGAGACTGGATGTGGCACTCAGTGCCATGGTCTGGTAACTGCAGCAGTAGTGGATCAAGGGTTGGACTTGAAGATCTCTGAGGTCCCTTCCAACCCAGCCAATTCTATGATTCTATGATTCTATGATTCTTTGTCTTATGGCAAAGGGATATTGAAAGTGGTTTTGAAAATACCTATTCTATGTTGCATGTACTTTCTTGGGGAAGCTAATCTTGAATTTGTAGTGTGGGTTTTATAAAGGACTTGTCTTGAAAAGTAGAAAAAAAAGTAAGAATTTGGATACAAGGGAGGAAGTATTGCCTCCAACTGTGTTGTCTTCGACAAGATCTTATGCCAGTGCTGCTTCATCTGTCTCTGAACAGATTGTTTCTTGCAGAACAGATTCCGTTTCTCTTTTACAGTTGTCCCCAAATATTATTTGATTTTCATACCCTACCTGATTGCACAGTCTTTTTTAGCTAAGTGAATCCCTTGGGATCAGGGCAGAAGAGTTCACACCTGAGATGTTCTACAGTGTGGCAGCAAATAACCTCACCTGGTTTGTAGTCCCTAGACTTGCACTGGCCCTGATCTTGCAATGCTTATACGTAAGATTAATCTTAATCATGTGACTCTTGAACTGAACATGTCAGCTGGGATTGGGAACTCACATGATTTTGACTTCCACGTTACCCCTGGCAACAGCTTTACAAGATTTTCTTGTCCGTACAGCTGTCTGCTGCCTGCAGTGGGACTGCAGCCGTGGTCACAGTCCAGAGACTCCCACTCTGTCCAGGTGGCCCCACACTTTGGTTAATACTCCCATAAAACAGAGCCAAAAATCCTGCCCTGTTTGCTTTCCTTCAGCTGTATTGGTTCTGCGAGGAAAAAAAAAAATGTAGTGCTTTCCGTGGTAAGTTAAGCAGCGCTCTCTGACTTCAAACAAGAAGGGGGTCTGCTGAGTAAAAAGGTAGTAATTCCACATTGTTGTTTTTCACAGCAGAGCTACACTGTAAGCACCAATCCTGAGAGGAACAAGAGCATAGTCAAATTAATGAAAAATAGGTTATGATGATAAATTATTAAAGTGGATAAAATTACCTTTTATTCGGAAGCTGCTGAAACTTTAAGGGTGAGATCCTTCTCTGGTATAAAAAGATTTAGCTTCATCACTTTCACGGAAACAGTGGGGACTTATATCATTTGATTGAGAATGTGATTATGAACAGCATAAGAAATCATTTAAAAATTGGTGGCACATACTTCATCTGCCTTGGGTGACAGCCATAAGGCAAATGTTTTCAATTCTGGCATGGCATAGCCTTTCTTTTGAGATCTGTGGTGTGATTTTAAAGGAGATGAGATAAAAGCTGCGCCTCTCCAAAGGCACCTTTTCTCTGATGTTAAAGGAAACAATGTAAAAATATGCCCACTAAATAAATCATCAGGGACTTTCAGAATAGATCACATCCTTCTGTCTTAAAACTTGTAATACAACTCAAGATGTTCACCTTAGCTCAGTTCCTTTTGTTCAGCAATTTTTCTGTACAAGGAGGCGTATGTAGAGAAGGCAAGTCTGAAGGAGACACCCTACAGTAAGAGGTTCCAGTGCACTGAGATAAAAAGCTCCTCTTTTGACTTCTGGCATGGCACTTTCAGAACTTTAATCCTCACTGATCCCCCCTGTACTTCCAAGGAGGAAATAGCAGAGAAAAGACTGAGGGCTTTTTTTTTTGCTGAAAGTGAATACCAGCGGCATGAATGTCTCTGTAGAACAGCCTCGGGTTTTGTAAGTACCCTAAGGTACTGAGAGAGCATTTAGGGAGGCTGCATCCCAAGGTCCAGTCACTGCTGTGGAAAACAGAGGAGAGGGGTAAGAACTGGGTTATCTGCTTTGTTTCTCTACTACTGGCATGCATCATTGTTAATTAACCCCAGCAAGTGCAACTTTAGAATGGCAAACCAAGGAGAAAAGTGTTAAGGGACTATGAACTTTGTCTTACCTTTCTCTCCTCTTTGCCTCCCATCAGTGTCCATGGGCTGGTATGAGTTCCTTACTGCTGCTCCAGCCTCTTCTTCTATTCATAGCAATGCTGGGGCTCTATCCAGCTACTCCTGTGTTATGGCCACTTGCCGAGGAACTCAGCTCAGGAGCTTTTTCTAGGAAAAGCTTAATGCCTCTTGGGACATGACAGAAGTCCTTTTGGAGCAGGTGATCAAGGTTATGTAGTCACCCAACTCTTTTTTTCACTGGGAGTTAAGACTTAACTTAGGGTTTTACTCATCTGCAAAATCAGAAAATTGCACTTCTTGACCTTATAATATTAGAAGTGTAAGCCTGGTATGGGTTTTTGAGCACTTGCATACAAGGTTATAGAGAGCTGTATGAGGACTTAAAACAGACTGTTGAATTAGAATGCTACCTGTGATAGGAGAAGTGGAAGTTATTGTACTGACTGCACAGTTAAGGATCCAAATGGCAAATTTATGTTCTGGGTTACTTAAGCTTGAATAGAAGTATAGGGTCTCATTCTAAATTAATCTGAGTTGATAGGGTCCTTCCCTTGAATTAATAAGCATTTATAGTGAGTTGAATCAAGCTGAATCTTGAAAGGAAACCTTGGCATGCCAGTAACTGAGACTTTAAAAGCATGAATTTGCAGTTTGTCAAAGTATCATGAAAATATTTCTGTGTACTAAATCATAATGCACGTAGTAAAAGACTGATTTCTCTTGAAAGAGAAAACCTATTGAAAACCCACCCCATGTTGAACAAGGGTCAGCCATTTACATAGCTTTCAACAGTCACCACTTACACCTGAACAGCTACAGGCTCTCTTGGAACATGATAGAATTTGAAATGCTTGAGGTAATGCAACTGAAGGAACATTCAATCAAATCAGTGCTCATTGCAAAAGAAGCATCTGTGTCTGTACACTGATTGAAGGAGCTGGATGGAAAGGGAACAAGATGATGAGCTGAGGAGACATGGTGACTGAAGTATGACTGATTAGAAGTTAAGGGAAAAAAGAAAAAAAAAGAATAGCACTGATGCCATCTGTCACAAAAGAAACAAAAATTATGAAGAAGCAGTTGTAATGAGAAAACAGATATGTTGCGAGTAACACAATTTGAAGCCTGTGCCAATTTGAACTTGATCAGACCATTGTAGAGAAAGTCATAGACAAAGTATCAGGAAAGACTTTCTTCTTTGTTTCCTCTCAAAACTTGTATTTTACAGATCTGCTCTCTTCATCTTTTTGTTCTTGGTCTGATGTTCTTAAATATGTGCATTAATTGCACCTCATCTACCTTTGAATTTTTCGCTAGACTAATTACTTCTAGTCTTCTGCTCATGTTTAGTCTAAACTTTTCCTTCCTTTGCTTACAGACATTACTACTACTGTTTTCTTTTGAGATTTAGTATAATTTCCTTCCTTCATTTACATTGTTACCTTGAAGATATTTACAGGCTATGCTCATTTTCCTCTGAGGTTTCTCTTTTCCCCAGTGTGGATTTTTTTTCAGTTTCTTTCTTTTTTCTTTTCTTTCCTTAATTTGTATGCTCCCTTTCTCTTTTTATCACCAGTGCAGCTAAGCATTTTGACTAATTTTACTTGTGATTTTTTTTTTCTCATATGTTTAAGTTTCAGAAACAACCTTAAAATGCTGTGAGGGACAGCATTTCCACAAAAATATTGCATAATATTATCTCTTTTATCATACTGGGTTTTCTTTTTAAAGTTCATCAGTAGCAAACGTCTTGTATCATTAAGCCAGCTGCCAGAGTTATGAAAATCAATAAAATAAAAATCTATAGACTTTTTTCAAGTAGGACTTCACATTTCTTTAATCGCTCAGTGGTGCATATCTTATTTGCCCAGACTTGCATAGGTTCTGTGTAACCTGTGGTATATGTGTGAGTCTGGTGCATGTGTTTGGACAAGCAGGGAGAGTCTGCACTCTGCAATTAAAATGCAAGAATGACATTAGGTGTGCATCTCTTGCTTTGAATGTTTTTCCATTTACGAAAGGCCACACCAGGTTTACAGCTAGATTTAAGCACATTGACCTGCATGTAGATAGATGTCTAACAGGATTTTCAGAAGTTAGTTGGCAAGCTGAGTTCCTAATCCTTAGTTTCCCGATTTCACCAGTTTACACCTGAATCCCTTTTGACAGCTATCTGTGCTTAATCACTTTGATGGGGTGGGAACTGACATTTTCTCTGTGGAGTGCTGAGAGCAGCAGAGCTCTGCCCTTACCAGATCCTCAGCAGAGCTCTGCCCTTACCAGATCTTCAGCAGTAGCAGCCTGAAAATGCCTAAGAGCAACAAACCAAAATCAAAGTGATGCTAAGGGGACAGGGAGTGGAAGTTAATATGAAGTGGAAGGAGCCAAGCAAAAAGATAAAAATTCAGCCCATCTGATGACAAGAGAGTGAAGAATTGATGATGAAAACCATCTGGATGGGGCACTGTCTTTCTGTTCTTTGCATATAGGCTGATAAAGTAAAGAAATAGAGGTTGGATGTATAAAAAGTACAAGATTATACCTTTCCTTGAAATCTCTGGCCTCACATTTGTTTATAAGGATTATCCAATGGAGGGAGAGCTGCAATCTGAGAATGTGCCTGCACTGACAGTACAGTGCCAGGGAGTGGGAATCTTGAATCTGTCAAAAAAATAGATGTGTATTGCTATCCATGAGCTTGAGAAGATACAGCTCCTTCACCCTGAACCCCCTGTTGCCAGTGGCTGCTGCTGTCAACCGGAGGGTTTGGTTTCAATATTGTGAGAAACCTCAGGCAATCTCACACAATGCAAGTGAGAAAATGACAGCCCTCTGATGATGCAGCCAGTTTTCCTGATCAGCGTGATTGTATGAGAGTGCTGTACTTAGTTATATCGATTTGTCTCTGAGAGCTCTTTCTGCCACATAAATCTCATTGAAAATCTTTAAAGATCCTGCCCCAGAAGGCCACTGTGTTTTCTTTCTCAGTAAAAAGAAGCAGAGTTAGGAATTCATTTCTCAGAGTTTCAACTAGAACAGCACAGTTATGAGGCAGGTCTGAATGCATCTCTATTTTACATTTTGAAACATGTAAAGCCAAGGTTGCACTTCATGATTATTCTCCACACCTAAGTAGTGCTACAATGAGCTGTACCTATCTCCTCTCCCTTTCTTTCTTAGTTCAAGAGGTTTGAATAAAGAAAATCACCTTTCTTTTAGATGGGGTTATTTGAAGGAGCATTGTGCTCATTGTAGCTCAAGGCTTAAGTACAATAGGCACCACATTTATAAAGATACTATTTGTGCCACTCTAGTTAAAAAGACTGATAGTGCTTCCCTGATAATTTTTTTTTTCTTTTGAGTAACTAAAATTATTTTGAATGTTTTACATTAAAAATAATGTATTTCAATTCAGCCAGAGCTTAGGAAGTCCAACATCCAAATTCATACAAATTCTCCATAGAGTTACCAACATGTCTGAGTCACAAATTGTGTCTTTGTTCATGGTGGGCTCGTTTCTTTTGGTATATATAGAATGAAATGAGAAAACACAAGTTTGACCTGTTTTTTTCCCCTGACAAAAATACATTTTTTAAGAAGGTCATTATTGAGTCTGAATTATCCATAACACAGAAAAAAAACCAGTTTGTGTAAACACATACACATGTGTGAGTTTTAGGCTGCTTAGGTACAGGTTAACTTGTATGATGTGGCTATGAATGTTTCAGGGACACTAAATGTTTGGTAACATTATTCTTTTTTCCTCTTTAATAGCCTGATAAATTATTTCTTGGCTTGCTCTGTTGCTCTGCCCAGATGCAGCCGTCTGTCCATGCATTGTAATAGGAGACCGGGGACTTCATTTCCTTCTCCTCTTTTTTTCTTCTAAACAAACTAACTCCAAGACCTATTACAACCAATATATGCCAAAGTGTCATTTATTAATTTAAACTGTGCAGCCCAGTGCAGCCTAAATGTAATTACCACAAAGCAGAACAAAGCTGACTTCATAAAACCAGGACATGGCAAGCGACATCTGATCTGACAAGCATCCTGCTGCAGGTGCAGAACCACTGGCAACTAAGGAGGGCATTGCACTAATCCAGGACATAATGGAAAATTAAACAGGCCACGATTTTGTCATTTATTGCAGAGGTACTAGTGCATTTGTAGGGAGCCAATTTCAAAGAAATGGGCCCTGTAGCTGTCCCCTCAAGTGGAGTAAGTTTGTGAATATGTCATTAGTTGTGTCCATGGATCCTGCCCTAGCATTTCTTCATGTGTTTGTGAGCTTCTTTGTATAAATATTCATATACTGACATTATGATAAATGACTTGAAGATGCAACAGCAAATGGATGAGAAATCCAATCAGTAAAACAGCAGATTTTGAGGACTGGAACAGGCAGTGCCTAAGAGTACATGTAATAATTTTATTACAAGTATGAACTCTCATACCTGCAGTATATCAGCACAAGCATGGAAGTGTTTTTTCAACTAATAGTTCAGACTGATTAGACTTTGAACCCTTGCCCAGACTTGAAGAAAATAAGGCACCAATATTTCTCAGATGTATGCATATTTTTAATTGTATGCACTAGGACTAGAGCATTTAGTTTCAGTGAACTTACAGACTGAATAATCATAAAATTCCGAAAATTTCAAAATCAGTTTCTGGGCCTCCATCATGTTCTAGAAACCAGTTCCATGTCTTTTGGATTGGCCTTTGCATTTTTGAGCTCCCCTTGATTAAATCTTGTGTTCTTGTGATATTAACAGTTCAGGTTTATGGGAGAGATGTAAATATGTTTTATGAAAATCCAAGTTATATTTCTGTCAGAAACAACATTCCACCATCTGATCCTCAGTATTCCTTTATATTGCCTGCATTGTCTGCCCCTTTTTTCCTCAGATGAGATAGAGACAGACTCTTGCCTCTCCGTGTCTGTGCTACCAAGGGGATGGAGAGGTAGGAAGATAGCACTACCCGGCCAGTGTTTTCAAGGGGAAGAGGATGTCCTAGAGCTACTTTCCCATTCTTCTCACTGTTGGATGAATGATATTTATATTTCCCTTTCCTGTACTCAATGCCCCTCACACCAAGAAAAAATAAAAATAAAAATAAAAAAATAAAAAAATAAAAAAATAAAAAAATAAAAAAATAAAAAAATAAATAAAAAAAAAAAAGTGCTTTATTTGCTAAGGAGGCTAGAAAGAGTTCTGGTGGCCTCTAATTCATTGCAGTTCCAATGGGATTGGGCAGTGGGAAGGCAATCTGAGCAGAAAATGTTTTCCCTTGGGTAACCAAGATATCTTCTGGAGTATGCATTTTCTCACTTCATCACAGTACCAGCTGCAGCAATGACAAGAATATCTCATGTACTGGCACCACTGCCCACGGAGGAAAGGTCTTTTGCACTTTGCCAACAACTAAAAGGTACCAAGTGAATACCCAGAACTATGTCCATCTGTGAAATGTGAGTACTCCATTCATACTCCATTTAAGGCTAAACCAGAGCATGAGCTTAAGAACCTGGCAGGGTTTCAAAAGACAAGATAGAGTAAAATGATAAGACTGAGTAATCATTAGCATAATAGCTTTACATGTAGTTAGCACTTAGTGGAAATGTAAATGTTTATGAATGTAGGTAGGCTATCCAGGGGGCAAAAGAAAGGACTTTCAAGAACACGAGCTGAATGAAACAGAATTTTGCAGTTCAGCTTTAGTCCAGTTGATCTAGAGTCTGGGTACACAGGAGGGGTGGCCAGAGCTGGTGCAAAATGAGCACTGCGTGCATCAGGGACATGGCCTTCACACTGGAGAGGGGTTGAGAGAGAGAAGGTATCACAGACAGCTGATGGGATTTGATGCTATCTCAGCTGACATACAGTGAGGGGTTGTTTTTTGTTTAGCAAGGTAATAGTTAACAGGCAATAAAATTAAATCCTGAAGTCTTGCCACAGTGTTTTATATATTATGATCCTCCAGCCAGAGATATTTTTTTTCTCACATGGTTCTTTTGTTTCATAGTTCCCAGGAACAACACCTATAAACAGTCCTTCTACCCTCTGCTGTTCTTCATGCTGGTTAACCTGCATTGTCTTTCAGCAGTCTCATTTCACTCCTGCCAGAATCAATGATAAAGTTCTGACTGTGCAAGGGAATGAGCCCATGGGCCAAATGGATATTTGGTATCAAAAGGTTTGAAGGGCTCTGTCTGCAAAAAGAATTGCATGAAGTATTTGCTCTAAAGACAAGTGCCTCTCTCTTATCTCCAGGGCATTTGTAATCAATCTTACATTACAAGTTGATTAAGTACTAAGATAGTAGAATAGTGAATCTCCAAGTGTACTTTTGACTTCTCTTTGTTATTCAAAAGCAACTGTAAATATTGCTTGGAGAAATGGTGATAAATCCAGAAAACAATAAAATCAAAATACCATCATAGTTGTTATTTCTAATTATGAGAACTTGGCAATGGGAACATTCATCACTGGATTTTTACCTAGAAGATTTTGAAAGTGGGCAGGATATTTGTTGGCTAAATATGTTGCCTATATATCCTGTGCTTTGTGCAAGCAGATAGTAGAACACATGGAATAATTTCTGTGCATAGATCATTTTACTAATATCCAGTGTGTGCTTCTCAAAATGCTGGTGGCGTCCACAGGAAGCCAAATAGAAAGTTGAAATCTGTTGTCTTCACAGATATGTAATAAGGGGTGTGTCTGGTGTGGGAAACTCTAGATTTGGTGCATTTGAAATGGTAACCTGACCTTTTTTCTCTTGCTCACTCACATGAAGAGGCATGGCTAAACCAGCTATAATTTGGAGCAGTAACAGGTGGCTTGGTTGCCTTGTCACTGGATTCCTTTTATCACTTTAGGCTTTCTGTCTTTGGCAATAGGCATTAGGTTCATGACCATCTGAACAGGAGTGATGAAGCCTGGACTGGCTTCATCAGATAAAGAGGAAGAGGAAGGCAGAGAGGACCTGGCTCCACACTCTTAACTATTTTGATGCTGGGGCATCAAAATGTTTAGCCGTGGCAAACCAAAGGTGAATCTAGCTCTGTTTTTTTGTTCTGACAGGGATGCCTGGGCACATGGAGGAGAAAAGTATCTGATGTGAACAATAGGGTGAAGAGTCCACCCTCTCCAAGCCAACAGTAAAAAGACATTTAGGAATGCTGTGTCAGAGACTGATCCAGTTGTACCCCTACCTTCTCCTTCTGTCCCTATGCTGTCTTCCTCACTCTTTCACTTGCTCTTTTATTCAGACCTCTTTTCAATGTCTTGTTACCAAAATTTAGGTTTGTTCTTTGGGGGTGTTTTGGGGTTTATTTTATTTTATTAAAGGAGGTTTGAGAGTTTGTTCTAATAAGGTAGAGCTGTAATTGGGAAATGGGTTAAGCTTGCTTCCAATTAAGATAATTGACGTGAAATACCCAATTGCATCCTGAGAGAAAATGAGTTCCCCAGCTGAGTTGTAGAAGTGAGCAGCTTTGTCTAACAATGTAGGCAGAAGCAGATGTTTAGAAAAACATGTAAAAGCAATCAGGAGGGGATTTATTAATTTGTTTATTAATTTACATGCATGCATGAGCAGACAGTCAGCAAAGTACCAAGTTTAGAATAGGTAAAGTTCCAGCAGCAGGTACAAGGAAATCTGTATACAGGTAAATCTTGGTGGGTTTTTTTTTTTTTTTTGGTTGGTTGGTTGGTTTTTATTTTGTTTTTTGGTTGGTTGGTTTTGGTGGGGTTTTGGTGTGTTTTTTGTTTGTTTGTGTGGGTTTTTTTGTGGCTTGTTTGTGTGGGTTTTATTTGTTTTTTAATATAAAGGAGGAACTACCTAAAAGTTTTTTGGAAGACTAAGGGCAGTGCATCTCCTTGAATAGTCTTCCTGACTCTGTTCCCCTGATCCTAGGAATTTTTTCTATATACATGATAAAGTAAGGGCTATAAGTATCTCCATAGCTAGTAAAAAATATACATGGTTTTGTATACTGTGTAGTTTTCCAAAGTCAAAAAATAATGAATACTAGAATTATTCTGAAATAAGTAGCGGCTGACAATGCTCATGTTTGCCTTCTAACTTGTGGGGAATAAGAAAGTAGAATCAACTTTTCTGATCAGATGGAAAGAGGATGCTTGTGGCTCTCTAATGTGAGGACAAACAGCTGCTGAGAACCTGTTGGTGTGATCAGTTTGGAGAGAATGAAATGAAGAGGGTGGGTGTTTGCTAGGTAGCTGCTGAAGCTGGAAACAGGGGAAGATGTACTAGGGCTGGTAAGACAGAAGAAAGGCTTCAGAGGCTTTGGATAAGAATATGCTGGTTGTTTTACAATGTCTATACCTTGCCCAGCATATTTGGATTTCATTTGAAGTATCAAAAGTAACGTTATCTGAGATTAAAATTGGAAGGACCATTCACATTGTTGCTCATGTAAATGATCATTCCTGTGATTCTTTTAATATTAAAGCATCAGTTAAATGTTTTGTTCTTCTCTTTGGTTTCCTTTTTTGAGCTGTTCTTGTAATTCAACAAGGATTGGTTAAAGTTTTTGAAGTAAGAGATGGCAGGCTTTGATGGCTTTTCTGGCTAACTTGTCTCTATGATGACTTTGGTAGTACTAATGAAAGGTGAAAACTGGGAGGATTTGTGTGCTGTACAGGAATTTGTCTTACCTAGATAAAGCTGGCAAATCAATGTCTGAAAATCAACTAATTTTTATGGCTGAAAACTAGTCTTAAGTTGACTTTTCTTTGTGATTGAGGTGCTCTTTGATGTATTAAGTCAGAAGATGGGAAACATGGCAGATTCCTCTTTCATGTAAAAAAGAATAGTGGGGGGTCCTCTGTTCTACTTCTGCCACTCAGAGCCTCAGTGCACGTGGAGGGTTGCAGAGCCTGGACCACCTCTCAATAGGTGGACAACCAGCATTACTGCTCCTGCTCCTGCTTTCTTTGTTTGGAGGATGGAAAAACTCAAGCTGGTGTTCTTTGTAATCTGGTAGGGCTGCTCTAATAGAAAAAATAATGGAGCCAAGAGATGAGGTAACTGGAGCCTCTGTGCTGGCACCTGCAAGTGTATGTCCTTACTGCAGGAGGGGAGGTAGATAAATTGTCCATGCACAGAGCAGTGCTTTGTTTCTGTGATTTGGTGTTCAGCAAGTGAGATCATAAAAATAATGATTATTGTGTAGACCGATGTATTTATAGCCTTATGATCTACTACTGAGTGTCTAAAACAGTTGGTTTCTTGGGCTATTCATACAGAAGTTTTCTTCTGAAGGTTCACCAAAGATTGCAGGTGGACTAATGGAAGGTTAAGGCTAATTTCTCTCATCAGTTTAAAAGTTATTCAGTTCTTTCATAAACCACGTATGAGTTTCAGTGTTAAACTGGTTGCTTTTTGTTATTCTTTCTAATGCTTTTGTGAAGTTTTGCTTCACGGTTACCTTTCCCACTCTTTTTTTGGCCTTGTATTTAGAAAGGAATTTAAGCATGATGGAATTTCTGAAGATCTAGACAGATCTTTTATTGAGGAAGTGTTAAAATGGATAATTTTCCCTGGAGGCTGTTCTTATGTTAAAAGATATTGCAAATGACATTTGGTCACTCCATAAATGAACTGTGCCTTTAAGTCTTCTTTTGGACTTCATGTACTGAAAGTAGAATAACTGAACAATGCTGTTATAAACTACATGATCATTGTATGCTTCAGTAAAGGCATTCCACATGCTTTGCTTATACAAAGCTCCTGCTGACTTATCCTGGGAAATCTTGGCTAGTTACAATTTGGCTCGTGATCATAGATGAATATCCTCCTCACAGTAAGCATCACTAAATGATGCTTTCTGAAATTATATCACTCTTTCAGGAGGTCTCACTGATCACAGAATTGTGATTCTACTGCTCTTATAGCATGTTGCAAGCCAGACACTTACAAATGGCATTTAAAAGACTGAGTCAATTTACCCTTGTGTCTTAAAGTGATTGCAGAATCTTTGTGAAGGTTTATCTTTATAATAGTGTTGTAAATATAAAACATAGATTGACAGAATTAGGAAAAAACCCACCAGGTTAGAAAAAAACAATTTATTAAGTAGTATCATATAAATAACTTGTTACAAAAATCAATTTGCAAAAAGGCAAATTTACTCTGTGAGAAATTGTTGCTCAAATTGGTTTCTCATTAAATCGTTAAATTGAATTTCCCCCTGCCCCCCACCCCCCAAAAAAGAAGCCAGTACAGTGAACGGGAAATATGAGGGAGAGAGTGCACACTTGCTATCTGACTATAACAAATAGCCCATCCACACTTCAGAAGAGATGATCATTCCAGAATGGGTCCCTTTGCAACACAGGGAAGCTTCTAGGTATAAATCTCTTGGGTGTCAAAAATCTTATTGCCCAAATCAAATGTCCCTCTGTGCTGAGCAGTGAGCAGATCCATCCGTCAGCCATGCTGAGGCTCCTTTGGCATAACCAGAGGATGACATCGTGAGAGACTGTGGCTGGAGCATGCCAGCAAGTAAATCTTCCCAGGTGGTGGCATCAGTTTCAATCTATGCTTGAAAGTGTTTTTAATTAAAAAAATCAATACCGAAAAGCATTTATTTTAAGGGTTTTAAAATTACAAATCGCAACAGGAGTTTGCCAGATTGATTTTGCTCAGTAACACAGTTAAGATGCACACAGCATTTATTATAAGGCCTTTCTTTTGACTTTTCAAAGCAATGAAAGGAATCACAGAATTAAAACAGTATAGTGATAATGAAGAGTTTCCAAAACTTTTGTGTGTCAAAATCCAGAACAATTTTGTGTTTGCAATCTTTTCTCTTTGTCACGTTCACCTGAATGCTTAATAATTCTATACAGTTTATTCTTTAATAAACACCGAAGTAATAGATCATAGAAAACTAAAAGCTTATAGAAAGTGTCTCCAGGTATATTTACATAAATAGTGCAGTCTCATAGGAAAGGTCAAAAGCCCATGGGAGTGGAAAAGATTTCTCTATGTGGAGGACTTATGCCTTATTTATCAAATCAACTTTGCGGAAGGAGAAATTCGAAGTTAGCAGTGCCTTTTTTATTGTTTGTATTTGGTTTTTTGGTTGGGTTTTTTTAAGAAAGCAGAAGACACATGCAGAAAAAATGTAAGAGCAGATTTTGTAAAAGTGCCTTGGAAATCCAGTAACTCTACAAATACTACATGACAGCTTTGTGGATTTTAAGTGACATGGGCCCACCTTGTACAATACTGATTACCTCCATCACACCTCCTCAGCCAATTAATTTTCTGTTCTTCCAGAAACTCCCAATTCTATCTACTCCCTGCAGCCCCACCCATGACTTTTGGATACCTGCTGCTGAATTTTATAAACTGTTCTTTGGGAAAGTATATAGTGTATGTCAAAGGCAGGTCTGATCTGAAAAGTGTAATGTTGAAAAATGATGGGCAGGATCAAGCTGTGGGGTTTATTTTGTGTTTTGTTTTGGTTTTTTTTGTTTTAGCATTAGAACATTACTTTGGCTGCTGTGTTTTATCCTCACTTTCTGGAGCAAGGCATGCAGCTGTAGACATTAAATATGTTTTTGTTCCCTTCAAGTACAGAAACAGTCGCTAAGAAAACAAGATTTTCTGAAGACTAAACTGAAAATAAAAACGTTGTGACTTTGACATTTATCAGAGGAGGCTACTGTTTCACAGGCCTAGAGGGGCTGGAAAAAGCCCTGCCTTTCACAACTTACAACATAGTTCATACTCATTGGAAGTAGCATAATGACTGTTAATTTGTCAGCTCTCATTTGACAAGGGAGCTCAGACTGAAGTGTTAATTGAAACACAGATGAACAGAAATTGAAACACAAACAGGGGATGGCAGCATCCAGTTGGGACAGTGATCTTCTGAAACATTTCAGTAGCACTTAAAGCCAAAGGAAACATGGAGAGATTTAAAACAGATGGTGGGAGGGAGAGCTAGCAAAGCAGTGTTCAGAGTTACCTGCTCAGAATCACTGTCCATAGTTCACTCTGCAGAAGGCCATCAAGATAGGTATGCTGTAGAAATTCAACACATTTTAATGATAGCCATGACAAAAGGACTTTCTTTCTTAGAGATCTAGGTTTAATTTGCTTGGTCTAAAAAAAAAAATGATGTCTTTCTTTCCATACATGCAAATCTCCCTCTGGCTGCTTTAGGAAAACTTGAATTGTTAGAAGTGACTGTGCACTCTTGGTCCTGCTCAACATGGATGAGTCTGGTTTTGACATATGGCCAGCTTCCAGTGCTCATTATTTCCCTTCTTTTTATTCATACTGTACACGTGCAGACACACATTCCCAAAGCCATTTCTCCCTGCACTACCTCATGACCATTCTGCTTTTTTATGGTACTACAGATATTCAGTTAGTTGGGTTTTGTGGTACGTTTTTGGTTTGTGAAAGAAAAATAAAAATGTTGTTTATTTAATGTAGCCTGCTACTTCCAAAACTTGATCATTTGAAGGTTGCCTCTCCCACTCACATTTAATAGGTAGAAAACGCCTGTCTGTAGAGTGAAATAAGACTTGACAACTAACAAAATTTCAAAAATCAGAAAAATAATACCCCTTTTGTAGGACAGATTTAGAAAATACAGGTGTTTGTATAGGTGGAATGTTCTTTCTCTATCAAGAATCTCCCCCAGCAATTTTTTTTACCAGCAATAACTTAAAAACAGAGCTGGGTTGTTTTTCCCATGGTTATATGCCTCTCTGTCTATGTCAGGTTTGAGAATGCATTCCATTCCTTTGGAACTGTTGGTAGAGCCCTGTGGAAACCCCCAAATTCTCTTGTTCAGTCCTAACCGCAAGTTTCTGCTGCAGCTCTCTTCCAAGACCTTGTCTACACAGAGATGTTCTCACACAACTGTATGGGAGGTGCGTGCTCGTGCTTCCTTGTACTGGTGCTGCTGTGGGATAGAATTGGTTTTAACCTAGAATAACCATTCTTCTGGAGAAAAAAAAAAACAAACAAACAAACAAAAAAACCCAATCATTTTTTTCTGGAGCAAAGTGATTTTTTAGGGACCCGGAATGAAATACCTCTATTAGAAACCATACTCCATTTCCAGTGCAGAGACATTGTTCTGCAGTACCAAGGCTGGCAAAATCTCCCATGGTAAACATGCCCCTGTTTCATGTGAACCCCACTGAATTCCTTGGTATCTTTTGATACATTCCCTAGTGTTAGATTGGATGTTTTTCCAAATTAAAAAACAGGTTCATTGCTCATCTCTCTGCCTGGCTTAGCTAAACTTTCTTATAATATTTCTTCTCAAACAGGTGTGGTTGTAAGGAGAACAGGCTTAAAATAGCCAGGAAACCCTTGTCACAGCCCATGGTCTTAACACTTGTTTTTCTATGAATGACAATTCTAGCATTGTGGAAAAGAATTGCCCAATATTAATTTCTATCCTTAAGCACACTGGCATGCAACAAAGTGCAAATAAATACTACTGTAAAGTTTTGCATTCACTGCAATATGGCACTTCCAAGATGTAATATGCAGCACTGATTTTATAAATTGCACTCTGTTACTGCCAAGCAAGAAGAAAAGACAGATTTGGATTAGTCTTGCTGTGTGAGAGTTGCTAATTCTGTCTAATTTTCAGGAAAAAGTAGATCTTAAAACCTAAATGCATAAATAATAATTTGGATGCAAGTTTGCTTTGAATTATCTTAGAAGAATCCATTTGCTATTCAGGCGCCACATTCCTGGTGACATAACAATTTTATATACAATGTATTTACATAACAGGCACGAGTAGCCACTCGTATTTACTCTGTCACTCACTGGACAAGATAAAACCTGCTTTCAACTAAAAGACAAAAAAGAAGAAAGAAAAGAAACCCACGTCTTGTGCTTGGACTGCTACTAACAATCATTAAATCAGACAAAATCACTGTGCGGGCATAGGAAAGTAGTTACAAGGGCATCAGTGGTCCTCCTGTTCTGTTTTTCCACCCCGAATGGTGACTGATGTATCTTAAAGACCAACCTGCAGGGTGGCCCAGCCCTTTCAGGGTGTGGGGTCTGTCCCCAGCCAAGTGTTGGTGACTCCTTTTTTCCCTCTGGGTGAGAGAGTGGCTCGCAAGGCCAAATACGTGTGTGGTTCCACAGCTACCCCTGCCATCCCTGCTGCATACAAATCTGTTTCCTCAGGGCACGAGGAGGGGAAGGGATGGTTCACTAGCTTGCACTGGGGATCCAGATGGACTCTGAGCTTGAAGCAATTTGCTGAAGCCAACCCCATGCAGAGAAGGTTGGGACACAGGCGTGTGTTAAGGAGCCATTAGGATGGAGCCCCTGGAGGGGGTACACACTGACTGTCCCCACTGATTGTATGAGGAAGGCAGCCTGAAGTTAAAGTGAGCTGTGGAGGGTTGTGCTGAGCATCTCTGATCCTCCACGTATCTGAACTCCAGATGATTGATTCCCCCCCGTTTTTCAGAATCAGCTTTTGGACCGGTTGCCTCCTGGATGCTCTGGTTTCAGGAAAGCCACAAAGGCCTAGATTTTTAAAGGCTTTTATCATCTTAAATGACAAGCAATTAGCTGTCTTGTCTGAAAGCTGTAATTGTGCATTGCTCCCCTCTGTGAAGGAGTCCTTCCCCATCCCACCTGAGCACCACAATGTGGCTCTCATCCTCTTCACTGTGAGCTGGTTCACAAAACCTGAAATTGTCATCATACTTGTATAAGTCTAATACTCAGAAATCTTACTGTTCTCTTTATTTAACTCTCTAGGAGTGACAGATTCCAGGGATTAATTTTTAATCTCTTTAAATTTTCTATTTATTACCTTTTTTCCCTTCTCTCTTTATTTTTAGCATAAATTGGAGCTGCTGTTTAGTTTTCAAACTGATTCACTCAGGGGAGAGGGGGAATAGATCCATGCCTGTAATTCTGGTATTAAATACTGTTTCAAAACAAAAGAAATGAATTTTTTTAATATATTGGATATATTTTAAAAAATAAAAGATTCCTTCTTTGCACAGTGCCGTGGGATGTGTCCCTGCTTTGGCACACAGGGTAGCTTTTATCTCCTGGAATTGGTTATGTCCCATAGCAGCCCATTAGGGTTTTCTCCATATAGCCTCTCCTAGTAGGTTGGATTTGAAGAGCAGCAAGAGCGTGCATTTGAGAGACCAATAGAAATACTGAATGGTGCACAAGCTGTAAAGAAAATTGTTTTGGTCTGAGACTATGTAATCTTCCCCCACCAGGTTAAAAATTACTTAGCTTGGCAAAGCAGATAAACACACACACACACACACACAGACTTACGATTAAAATTTTACCTTTTGATGAAGTCTTTAGCAACCCTGGGTGAGTAGTTTATTTTTAAAAAATGAATCATAGTTATGAATACTATGTTTCAGGCCACTGAAATGATAATTGATTCTTGCTTACTTCAGCGTTAAGGGTTTGAAATTGGAAAAAAAAACCCAAAAACAACCACCCAAAAGCACAAGAAATTACTTCCTCTGGCAGAATGCCAGCATTTTCCATATCTAAAGCATTTTTCAAATGACTTCTATAACTCTAGCAACATCCTGATGAGGTAGGCATTATTTCCCCACTTTACAGATGGCAAAACTGGGTAGTCAGTGAGGAAGCCACCCTGGGCATCCAGGCAGGGAAAGTCAGGACAACCAAAGCACCCTTTCATCCTTTGCAGTTGCTCCTTTTGTCCCGAGGGGTGGCAGTCACCTTGAGGCTACCACCCCTACATGAGAACAGTCAGAAGTAGATGGACATAAAAAGCCTGACTCCTGCCTCCCCGGCACAGTGGCCATCACTGAACTGATGAAGGTGAAGGCCCATTGAGGAAGTACAAAGGAAAGCACAGTTACAATCTGTTCCTTCCTCCAAGTCATCATCTAATCTGGAGCTGGGTTAGAGGACTTTCCCTACAGCACAAAGCAAGTCCAGGTAAGAACTGGGAAACCATCCAAGAATTAGATATCAGGGCTACTGACCACACACATGCACACACGCACATCTCTCCAGCAATGCTAGGTTGGAAGCATATATACATAGCAGTTGATGAACTATATATATGTGTGTGTTAGTATGATTCAGTGCATTGGGGGCGATGGCGAGTTCTAGAAAAACACATAGGTTTAAATGACCATTAGGCTTTTCTACCCTCCTTATGAGTAAAATGCATGTTTGATGTTTTTTTTTCTCAGCTTACTCTACTTGTATAATAAACCTTCATTCCATCACCACTACTTTTGACTATAATACATAGGGTAAACTAGGGTACCTCATTACATTGGGATGTGCAATACACAATTGACAGCGCAGTCGTCTGAGCTGAATAGTCTGAATACAAGTAAGAAGAGCAAGTGAGCTTAAACATATACTATACTCCAATTTACAATATAAGCAGAACAAGTAAAAATATTGCTCCCCATCTGATCCCTTTTTTCCCCTCAACTACTGCCGTGCCTGTAAGGTTGACTTGGTAAACTGGATGCACTAAAATAAGAATTTTGCCTCTTGGAAGCTCATGAAATGATAATTGAAAAAAGTTTTCTGACGGCTGATCCACACAGATTGCAGTCTTTAGACAATTTGGATGGGTGGAGCAGAAAACCCTTTCATGCGGCTGTGGAGAAACAAAGAAATAGCCACTTCACAAACCTCAATGCTGTTTCTGAAAATGAGGAAGGGAAACAAAACAAACAAACAAAAAAGGAAAAAAAAAAAAAAAGGCAAGATATTAAGAGTCTTTGTCACTGTCCATTGCGCCATACATATCTGCCAGCTTTTTAAACCGAGGCCCCCAGTCACTGAGGTAATCATAGTCCTGATCTCCGTCCGTAGTCACCGACTCCAAGGAGCTGAGGGACTCGGCCACAGAACCATTACCTTCGTACGCGTAGGTTGCTAACGAGTCATATGGAGGGGCCGCTGGATCTGCATCATTTTCCTTTAACCTTTGGTTAATGAAATCTCTGACATCCGTGTTGTCTCGTGCCGTTGTAGTCCGCCGCGGCATAAAAAGTGTTTCTGGCACAATGTCCCTGCGCAATTTGTTATCGTCTATGGCTTCGGGATTCCTCAGCGTGCCGATATCAAACGCCTGGGTGTCTTCCTCTCCACCACCTTCATCGTTATAGCTGACAATGTTGTCTCTGATGTCTTCTTTGGAAATAATCAAAGGCTCTTTTTTCCGCTGCCGTCTCAGTGCTGCAAACAGCACCACTGTAACTGGAAACAAAAAAAATAACAGGGGAAGAACAAGGGGAAGGTTAATCCCTCGCTCCATTAAAACCCAGAAGAAACGCTGCGCCTCGGCTCATATCTGAAGTTTTAAAAGATGTTTTTTTGCAATATTGCAAATGCGCACGGCAGGTTTTCAGACTGTGCTTGCTCTGCCTGAAAGTACCCTGGGAGATTAAATGGCATGGATATGCACTAGAAGAAAGGAGATGTCAAGCTCATAAGAAGCCAAGTGGAGTGAATTTTTGTCAGTAGACACATTTTTACCCAGAGTCATATAGCAATTTTATTGCTTTGAGAAAAGAACAAATTTCATGAGTTGGGGGGTGGGAGGGAAGAAATACTTCCTCCAAAATAAGTAATATCAGATGTTATTTACCAACCCCTAAGGATGAGATGCAACTTTTGCTATGGACCAGGCTGGTATCTACTGGGCTAGCATAAAAGGCTAGAAAAGTTGCATTTCAAGATAAGTAAATCTATTCTCCAGGGGCAAAAAGCTTGGAATATGGAGTAGATTTTCAGCCAACAGAAAGTTCATCTTTTGTTAACTTCCCTGTCATGTTTTCACAAGGTACATCACCTTAAAAAAAGTACATGACTTAAACTGTAGACTGACGAGATACAGTAATCATATTTTTTAATTTGCAAAAGGCTTGAGATTTCTCAGATAGGTATTTTATGCTTTTCATTCTAAAATGTGTGTGTATACACATATATTTTTCATCTTTTTGGAGGGAAGTAACTTTTTCCAAGGCTATGATCCAAATTTAAATATTTTTACCTAATAATGACCCTTGGTACTGGAGGAGAAGTGGGCACAGAGGGTGGAAGGGGGCACATTCAATACTTCATTTTCTTTAAAAGGCCATTTAAGATTTCTTCATTAGATTTTATTGTAATGGTGAATGTCTGAATATTTACAAATGAACAGCAGCAAGAAGTAGGGATATATTACTACTATCACGGTTTTTTTGATAGTCTAAGGCCCACAGTGCTCACCATTTCAGCTCTGAAGTGAAAACTTTAAGAAAAGACACATCTTGCTGTGTTTATAGTTGTTTCATAGCAAAGGGAAGCAACTAAGGCCTGAACTCCCTGATATGAGATGATAAGGTGGATCAAAATTATCATTCATGTCAGCTGTACTTCTAAAATGGGGTGTGAGTCAAAGCACAGTGACTATTCAAGACTTTTTTTTTTTGGCCTTTCCTCATTTTTAACCCTATTAAGGTCAATTCCGAGGGCTAAGGACCAAACCCAAAATTTTAGTCCACTGAAACTTATCTGTCTTAGATTCCTTCAACAAAAAAAATCTGATTTTTTTATTTGTTAGTTTTGTTTTTAAATGGTGGACTTCATGGAAGGATTGCTTAGAGCTGGGTGCTCTCTGTTTAGTGTGCTCAAACATTTTGTGTAAGAGTCCCATTTTTTCTGCCCATTGATTAAAGAGGGATCCCAAGAAGAGAGCATAAAGTCAGAAAATGCTCTAATTCCTGCTGTATCTTTTACTCAAAATAGTATAAGGGAGAACATAGGTAAATATGAGTTTAAAGGAAATATGTTAGGCTGTGAAACTGAAGGAATTAGGAGGATTGGTTCAGATGGTGAATGCTTCAGGCTCTCACCCTAATGATGTGGGCTTACTTGCAGTGTTATGTAAAAGCTGTAACCTCAGTGATGCTTCTTTGTGCTGCAGTGGAAAAATGCAGTAAAAGAATTCTCTTAAGAGCATAAAGCTGTGACACTATGTGGGAGGACTGGGGAAAGGTCTGTGTGAGAGAACAGAAATAGAGAAAATTCTGGACAATTTAAAAGCACAGCACTGATTATGAAAGGGCTTCTGAAACAGGGATTGATCTGAGAAATTGTAGCAACGACAGTTCTTACATGGAAGCGTTGTAGAACTATCTCATTAACAAAAAAGGTGTTACACAGAATATGCAAGAATTAGACTTATAATTATGTCACATCTCTGATGCTTGGGTTTTCTTATTTTGCTCTAGACTTGCAGGCAAAAGAAAACCCATTAGAATTTATATGTTAAACATTTATTTACATGTCACTGTTTAGCAGTATCTGAGGCCTCCAGATAAGCTGCTGGATGTACTCAAACTGCAAATAAACCTACCATCTTACAGGCACTTTTTGTTACTACTAAATTTTAAGTCATGGCTCAGATCTGCCCAGCATATTGTTTTTCACCCAGTAATTGTTGCACATGCAAAGCCTGCAACCAGCCTGAAAATGGAAAATTATATAGCTGAGTTAATTGAAAATCTGCTTATGGTGCATGGTGGTGTGAACAGTAATTGACATAAAGTGCTGCTTAGCACACAGAATCAATTATTTTCGATTGACATAAACCAGGAAATCGTTTAATGTCAGATTGATATTAATGAGCATAGTTGTACTAACAAGTGAGAGACTATCTGAAGCATTAGATTTCTTTTACTGGTAAGGAACTTGATACAAAGAGAGCTAAGTCCTTAGAGGCAATGGTACCATGCTTTGAAAAGTGAATTTAATGGCAAATTAAGGGTAAAATTGTTATTGTGGGAATCTTTTCTGCAAATGGGATAGTGCTTATTTGAGAAACTCATTACTGTATTGTTAAAGCCTGAGAATTACAACATGGTCTTTGACTCTTCACTGGACAGGGAAAAATTTTTAATAACAGAGGTCAGGGTGATTCTGCAGTGGTGGTGAGCATGTCCAAGGAAGATAGAAGCATGGTAGTAAGAAATGGATTCACTGGGGAAACATTTTCTCCCCCTGCTTGACCCTGCTGCTATAAATTTGATCTGACTCCCTTCTTTCCTGGGCAGATACTAAAGGTGACGAATAACATCTCCCTGAGAATTGCCTGTGTTGTATAGTATAGTTCTCCTTGGATTAATATACTATGGCTAATGGCCAAGCAGATTGTCCCTGCTGTAGAAGAGGGATGGAACCTGAGACAAATGGGAGAGATGTTGCAAAGTCCTTATTTTTATAAAAAATAAAGGTTGAGCACCTGTAAGTGCTGTAGCCAGAGATCTGTATGCCTTCCACACTCAGGATCCAACCTCTCTGAAAGGGAGGACCCTGCAGCTTTTGTGAGGGTGCTTGAATAGACACTCCATTTCATCATCCTTTTCCAGCAGAACAGAAGCACTGAGAGTTGCTTCTTCTCGGTTTAGACATGGGAAGTTCATCATTTAAGTTATCTGGCCTTTTTCTGTCGTCAACAGAAAGACACCTACAGAGGGTGATTAGTCTGGTCCACCTCAGATACCAATAAAGTCATTTTGGGGGGCCTGAATGTCCCTCTAGAGGTTCCTGTCTCTTTCCACTTAAAAGAGGGTGGAATCCAGCTGTCTTCTCTTGCTTGGACATCGCTAACTTTCAGATAACTAACATCAGGCAGGATGTGTTCTATACACCACACCTATAGCATCCCTCAGAGGAGGAAATACAACAATATAAACACAGCATAAGACAAGGATATCTTTTCTTTGCTCTTGCTTTATCTCTGGTATAATGACTTGTAGCAGTCCAAATATTAATGAATGGAACCAAATGCCTCTGAACTACTCACCGAGTAAAATAATTATACAGAGAAGAATGGCAATAAGAGCTCCAGTGCTAAGACCAGTAGGATGAATCAAGGCTTCTGCATTACATGACAGCATCTTTCCCCGATGGTCACAAGCACATACTCGAATAGTCACAGTTTCAGTGCTGCTCTGGATAGGGTAGTCATTGTCTGATATTACCACTGGCAAGAAGTAGGTACTCATTTCATGCCGGTTGTATCTGTTTTTACGGGTGAAAATCCCTGCTGTATTGTCTGAAACACAAAGCACACATTAAATCTTCATCTGAAGATTGAAAGCCAGGATGAGATAACAAAGAAAAGTCTTCCTAGAAATTCACCTCTGTTGTCCTGTAGTGTAAAGTTTGAGCTGCTGGCTGCCTCGGGAGCTAACGAGAATGAAAACTGATGTCCACTGTAAGAGTCATCTTTATCAACAGCACTTAATGTTTGTATCAGCTGAAACAATAAGAACAAAATTATCTTCAAAGTCAATAGACCTTATGCTTACTTATGTACTCCAGGGTTGGAATGAAATCTTATTGTATTAATTTCTAAATTCTCCTTCAAGGCAGCTGATGCTGCTATGGTGAGCTTAAAAGAAGTGGTCCATGTGCTGCCAGTGTGGTTTAGGATTGTATTCCATACCACCAGCCAGTAACATAATGACTTTGAAAGTTGGCCAGAAAATCATGTTGAACAAAAAAGCAGGCTTGGGTTGATGCCACTCCAGATGGGTAGGAAACGTTTTCATGTGACAAGCAATAGAGATGAAAGGTGAGACAGTCCAAGCTGACTGTATATTTAACTACCCAAATCTTATGTAACAGGAACTGTTTGGCTGAATCTTTCAAATTATGTTACTTTGAACCACTCAGTAATAGAACTGGAAGAGTGAGAATTATTTGGCAGGAAACAGTTGTACCACAGACAGGACCTGTAACAGCTTCAGACCTGAGACTCTTTTTGAAGGAGACAGTGGAGGAGCCTGAATAAAGCAGAGAATCACAAAAGGAAAATGTATGAGGGATAACAAGGTGCAGTATGGAAAACAACAGTGTAAAACACGCTGTCACATTAGCTGCAAGAATACTAAGTGAAATCAGAAGCTGTGCAGCCACTGTTTGGTTTAATTTTGAAAAACTGACAGTTTGATGCAGTGCAAAGTATACCTCTTGAGGAGTTGATGCAGGAGTAGTGGCAAAACTCAATTAAATTGGAATATTTTCTTAGTTCATGCAGACAACACACCTGTTCTGCCTTTGCATTTTCACAGACGAAGGTCTCATAAAACATGGCAAACTCAGGAGCATTGTCATTTACATCCAAAACCTTAATGAACACTGGGACACGGCTGCTTTGTTTTGGGTTGTCTGAAACGATAAAACCAGAAAGAATATTTTATTTAGCCCAGGTACTGACAATGAAGGAGGAGAAAAAGAGAGACTAAAGGTTTCACTGCCTTCACTAAAGCCTCTCACTTGCAACACTCCACTTGTATTCTGTTGATTTCTGTGGAATGCATTATGGCGTGAATTCCACAAAGCTGTGCTGTGTTTTCATTACCTGGATTCTGTGTAATCTATACAGTTAAGACTGAGTAGGAGTCAAGGATTTAAAAAAATCTTTGAACACTCCAAGGACAATTACGAATGTGTGACACACACACACACACATGTAAATGTAACACTAGAATTAAATAAAATTGATTTTTTTTAACCTAAGTTATACAGTTTGGTGGCAACAAAGTTTCTAGAACATATTCCCTTCCTTAACTCTGAAAAAGGAAGACTGAAGAGTCATGAAAATGGGCTTGAGCACTTTTCCTCTCTACCTCTTACATATAATATTCAGTCTTGTACAAATCTCATGACACTGTTCCTTAAGCTATCATGATTACCATTTTATTATAGAACTAGTAACTGTGGCTGTGATCACCAATACTTTCCAATCTGTTGTGAATGAATTTGGCTGATATTTTAGAGTTAACACTAAAAGCTATCAGCTGAAGAACATAAATACTTCATAGAATCTGCAAATCCCATTATGTAAATATTATTTTTTTCCCTATAAGGACTTTATAGTGCCAACAGGTCAATTTTTACATGGATATTCCTGAACAAAAAAAATGATGAAAAAATGCTGTCAACTTTCTAGGTAAAAACGAAACCATTTGGCAATGCACCACACTGTATATAGAGTACTCCTCTTCCTGTTAGGGAGAGACAGGCTTTACTCATCTTTAGTCACAAAATAAGAAAGAAAGGCAACAGGCAGCAACCTTGCCTAGGAGCCATGAATGGTGTGATAGGCAAGATTCTGAGGCAAAGCACCACATCATAGCAATCATCAACTCCTAAAAGGTGAATAACTTGCCGCCCTCAAAATAATTTGCCATCACCAGTCAAAAGGAAACCACAAGACATTGCCAGGACTCTGTCTGTGTCCTTTGTGCTCTGTATCACACAAAAAATGATCCAGACCTACCTGCCCCAGTGCCTGGGAGTATGTGGATGTAGAAACGGGAGAGAGTGAATGAGTGTCATTTAAATTAGTTTCATTTAAAATAAATACCCTCCCTTTCACGAGAACGCATACTGAGTTTTGCTATGCTAATTTCCTACCCATGTTAATATAGTTTATGAATGCATTTTTAACCCATAATTCAAGTGACAAAAATAGTGTGATATAATATAGCAGATCTGAGACTCCATACGCTTCTACAAGCATTCATTATAGTAGCTTGTTGAGTCAGGCTTTAATGGAAGTCCTATTACTGTCTTTATCATACTTTTATAAATATGAAAATGCCTCCTTCAAAATTGGCACTATAGTTGTATTACAGAGCTCAGTCATTTGGACAAAATATTGTGCTTCAAAGCTCCACAGTTTCATTGAAGTTAATATGATTCCATTAGGCATAAACCTCTTTCTAATACGAACCATTGGGTAAATACATTCAATGTATAAAATAACAGTTTACATATGATATAGACTAGGCTGAATTCTATGCTAAACTACATCAATACAAATGATAGTTTTTTATACTAGGCAGAAAACAAAGGTAGTCATTTGAAGTTGCAGGTCTATTGGAAAGGCTATTTTATAAAGGTATACCTTTCGAATAATACATTCAAATATATGGGCAAATGTGTTTCTACTCCACTCAAGAATTATAACTGTTTTCTTTCCTGCTTTCTGAACTGTGGAGTATGCATTCTCATTTTACTTCTAGGTGCTTAAGATTCTTACAAGTTAAAATGGTACTGTAATAAACAGAAATTTCATAAAAACTGTGCTTTATGGGCACAGGACTTTTTACTCATTTAATGGAAATGTATGTTGAAATATATGTATACATCTTTAAGCCTTTTTTGCCATCTTTCAAATTATTTTTGCAAATTAATTGATGTAGGTTAATGCATTTGAATTATCCTCTAATTACTACTGGGCTCCATCTCCAAAAAAAGCTCCACGTGCTCAACAAACTGCTTAAATCTATTCATCACTACAGTGCTCTTGAGCCAGCAACAAAACTAGTCCAGGTTTTTGGGGCGATTTTTTTGTTTGTTTGCTTGTTTGTTTTTAATACCTCCTCAAAGGCCTGTAAATGTTTGATTTACCCCTAAGTGTTAAGTAAAGAATATTTAAAAATACTCTAGGAACTGTCTCTGGTAAATCAGCTGTAATTCTGTAGCTGTGAAGCAGCAGCCCAGTGTACTGTATTTTGTTGCCAGTTTGCCTTCTGACTGTGGCAGACGTACTGACCCCGTGCTACACCAACTATTTTTTTGCAGCATGCACAGCACGATTCTCACTCAGGGCTGCTGAGCAACTGCAGCTCATACTAGAGAAAAAGAAAAGCACTAAAAAAATGGAACTATCTACATTTACTGACAATTCAAGACAATTAAAGGCAAAACAACTGTGCTTTTATTTCTTGTCTACTGTAAAATAAAAAACATTTCTGAAAAGTGTTTCTCCATATAACTTTATCATGGTTTTTTTTACCAGTTTTAATAACAAAGGGAGTAGCCATCTATCTGAATGTACATACTGCCTGTGACCTGACTGGATATTTCTTTCAGATTACTTCAGTGAAATATACATGGAGCTTGATATGGTGGTATGCAAACAGTGATTAGCTAGAATTTGATGGACTTAGACTTCATCTGGTCTTCCTAGAAACTATGATTTTAGCTAGGGACGTTAAGCAGTGGTGCTTTCCAGTGTAGTCTTTTGAAAGCAAAATCAGTGACGTAGTATTGTGTAAACAGGACCTGCATTTCAGCCAAGAAAATTGGATTTGGAAGGTATCTAACCCAGTCATGCCAAATTTGGTCAAGGCTCAGTGAAGCACAGCCTAGGAAGTAGCTTGTTGCAGCCTGGAATTAGGCTAAAATCTAAATCTAAGGATCTAGACTAAAGAGGAGTGGTAGTTAAGACAGAAACCTGTGTCAGACACAAAGGTTTAGTTGAGAGGGTTTGGCCCAGTACCCTTGGTCTGTCCTAAGGGGAGAAGGCAAGGAACTAAATGAGTATTTCATATAAATGTTAAGTTGGTTTCCAGACAGTATATAACGTTCTGTATATTATTTCAGTTCTACTGGTATCCGTGCAAGTGTGGTTCTTAAGTGCTCTTGCTATTCCTTTCTTTTCAGGTGTTTATTTTTCCCCTCCTCCTCTACCCAGGAGCTCAGTCCATAGTGTACAGCTCTTGACCCTAGATCACTCCTTCAAAGACCTACTAAGAAACACCAGCAGTCAGCAGTAGGTCAATGTTTAGTATATTGACACCACGTATCCAGGGTTAAAAGGTGCAGACGTTCAAGAGAAGGAGAAAAGTATTTAGAAATATGACTCCCGTAGGCTTTAGCCCACTACCTTTTACACAGCCCCACCTGCTCGCCTCAATAGTATTGTTTCACATTAGTATTCAGTTTTTAAAAAGGCCTACAGAATGATGAAATCTAGAGCCAAGAACTCCTAAGTTACACACTTCTCACACACATGCAACATAAGAAAGTAGGGTTTATACTATCTCAGATTATGCTTTTTCAAAAAAAGCCATTTAGGCTCTGAGCTGTACAATACTTTGTGACTGCCATAGAACTGGTATTTGTAATTAGGTTTGTCTACCATTCCAACATCTTTCACAATTGTACTGTGACGCTGCAAAAGTGAATAGAATTGCATTGCCTAATACTTGAGCATGTCACATGCCTATAGTTATTATAAGAAAATATAGAGGATTGTTCATTAAAGCCACCTAGCATACACATCCTTATCTAGATTCCTGGCATTTCATCTTCTGATATCAACATGATTATTATAATCACAAGATTACTTCTGAGCAATCCCAAACCAAGTGACAGACTGATTTGTAACTATAGCTCATAATTTCAAAGGACTCTAAATAAGTTTAAAATTGAAATCCTTAAAACTGATTAAGATCTGGGCACCTAGTTCAGCCCAGCTGCCTTAGTCTTACTAGAAAATATCCAGCCTGTCCTATATTCAGTGTGGATGAGACTCAATTCTGCCATGGAATGCAGTTTGGCTTGAAAGCATCGTTTTTGCTGCGTGCCAGTTCCAGAATTCAACAATCATGTTAAAAGTGGAAAATGACTATTACTGATTAGAAAATGCAGAATTATTATCTATCCTCCCTGCTCGGCTGAGTTACCTCTTCATGAACTCTGTCCCTAGCAAATGCAGAGCTGCAGACCACCTCTTGCCATTTCCGCTTCTTCATTAGTATTGAGTGGCCTGTCCATATAACCTGACATCTGTCCAGCTGTGCTTTCCACACACTCAGCTAGAAGGCTAAATTCATTACATCAGGTACAGCAGTGGTATTTAGGTTTGACTTACTGATCTCTGATGCTATTACTGTAATGTTGTGCCACAGCAGTGTTTCCCGGTCAAGGGGTTTTGAAGTAAAGATCGAACCATTTCCTGAATTGATGTTGAATACTCTGTCCATATCAGTGTGTCGATCTACAGAGTACCTGCGAATACAGAGATAGGGGTTAGGAGAATGCTTTCCTTTTAATTTCTATGTTCTTAAACCATTTTCTAAGATAAGACATCAAACAGCTAGTAAATGGGGTCGCCTTTTGTTTTCAGTGCAGGCTTCGGAGTCTTTTTATATTCACACAAAGAGCTTGTTCGGAGAGTCTGCATAATGACACATTGGAGGTTTGATTTAGAAGGTGGAGCACTGTCACTGAATAAATGAGTTCCTGTAGAATTTACATACCTCTGAGAACCATCAAAGCTTTGATTTTAGTGAGAAATGTGAAGTCTGTGTCCTGAAAGATGTGACTTTTTTTAAAGCTGAGTTGGTTTTCCCATTAGAAAAACCTATTTTTGTGGTTTGATATCTCAACTGTTCCAAACAATTTCTTACATAAAATTTTAAAGTTGGGGTGCATTCTTGCCTTTCAGTTCCCAGTGTTTAAATAGACTTCCCCTCCCAAACAAGTAATCAGGAAACAGATATGCTATTTTAAAGTTTGTATCATGTAAAGATCTGCTTTAGATCTTTAAAACTAGCATGATCAGCCCTGCTTGATAGTATCTAGATGTAAAAATGAATGCTATCAAGTTCTAGAGGAACTAAGAGTCAAAATACAGATTGAAATTTCAATCTGATCTTTCACTTTTCCTGCTGAACTGAATCCAACTTCTAAAAGCAGAACTATCCAGTCCAGGGGAGAGGGTGCTACCCCACCCTGGTCCAAATGCTGTGACTTGGTTTCTTGCATAAATTACAGAGGTTCTGCTCTTGTTTTAAGCCCAGATGTGTGCTGATGTACAATTCAGGACAAAGCTTTAGGAAGCCCAGTGTTCTCCCTTGGTCCTCTTGCAGGCCACATCGAGGGAGACAAGGCAGCTACTGCTGTCCCTTGTGTCCAGGCAAGAACCAGGATATGGATGAGCAGGTATTCAGTCAGACGAAAAGTGGGCCAGGAGAATGACTGACAGGATTTCAGAGAATGCAGAGCCTGAAGAAAACAAAAGTTTCCATTCCCTGCCCTGCCTTGGGAGCAGCTGTATGACATGTCCCTTATTATGCACAGGTTTCCCATTGACTGTGCAGTGGCTCTTAACTTCTCAGAAAGATATTGCATGGAAGGAGGAAAGAGAATAGTCCAGTTGAAATATCCAATTCTGACAAAGTTTTAAAACAACTAACCTCCTAATTTTCTTGTAACTGCATTGCTTTTTCTCCCTTGCAAGTAAATAGATGGGATACAATATTCACAACAAATTAGATCGGTCTTATTCTACAATGACAATTTTAGTGTAGCCTACTATCTTAAACAAAACTGTAGCAATTATTAATTATTTTCACTAGCCTGTTTTCCCATCCCTGCATTCAATTCCTATGGAAACAATCAAATGAGATTCAAAGGTACTCTCACAAAAAGCTAACTTCCTTTGGTAGGACTTGCACAGACACAGCTTGCTAGTTTGTCAGGTGTGGATTTAGTTTTTCTTATTTGCTGTCATCTGACTAGCAGTACCTCACCTGACTGTACTGTCAGCTGTGGTGTCACTAACCTGGCTCCTTTATGCAACACTATAATGTTATCATCAGCTTACACAGAGTATGTGAGGAGTTTTGTAATAGGCAGTGCTGACTGACAGGACAGCTCCAGCAAGCTGTGTTGCTTTGTCCATATCTAAATAGTGCGTGTAAATTTGTTGATGTAGCTGAAACATTTGATGGAAACAAGTTTATACAAACTGGTCTGGCTCTCTTATATTTTGACAGAGTATGTATTTGATATGGTAAACATTTCATTTTAACTTTCATTCATTCAGGCTTTTATATGATATTATGTTGGTATTTCGTGAATTCAATTATTTTTTCAGATATTCTGTAATTCATTTCCATATCTTTCAGCTGAAATACTTTGGTATTTCCATTTTGCTCTAAGTCTAGATTTTGCATTCCTATTTAAAATATCAGGATTTTTCCATACATTAGCTGTTCCAGCCAACAGTAATTGTATGTTTCAGGCTCTTATACAGTAAGATATTTAAGTAAGCAGCTGGCTTTAGGCATGAATTTTCCACTTGTTGTTTTTTTTTTTTTCTTCAGTTATGATTTCACTCATTCTTCATGTTATGAATTGACTTAAAATATCTCAATGCCTTAGCATATTTTAATGCCTTAGCATATTGCAATCACTATCTTTCCTTTGTAAGATTCCCCAAATTCAATCTATGAAAAAGTATCTTGAAGAAATAAAAAAAAAAAAGAAATGTATTTTTCTGTGGTTCTTTCTAGGGTTACCAGAACTGCAACATTGAGGACTGCTTCTTAAAGATATTAAAAATGTTAAAATTTAAAGTCCTTTTAAAAACATGTGTGTACTCAGTCATTTGTACAGTGGAAAGTTAAATCACAAAAAAAAAAAACCAAAACCCAAAAAAACCAAACCAAAAAAAACCAGCCGGAGAGCAGCTTCTTAATGAAATGTTAATTTTATTACTTCATATCCAAAAGAAAACACATACAAGGTCAATGAAGTTAAAGTATATTCTAATTATACCATTAACCCTTGTCTAGAAGGATGATTTTAATAAGCTAGACTGTCACTTCTCTTTCTCGGTTTGTATAAACCAGTCTCTTTTGATCAAGGACTGCTAATTATGTTGAATTAGTGGTGATTCTGACTTATGGATCATAACCTAGAAAGAATGAAGTAGACAATATTAAACTCATTTTGCATTTATTTAATAAAATTACTGGTGTGTATTTGTCAGATATCAGGAGTTCATCACTTTCAAACACTGAGGAATTGACAAGCTAGGAAGTTAAAAGGTATCTATGTAAATTCCAGTCTCTCCTTGTACATAGCAGGAAGAACAGGAGGGTGAAAGAAAGAATCTAAGACATGCAAATATGTTGTCAGTAAAATACACAAACAAAATTAAGCCTTACATTTGTTTGTAGATCATTTTCATCTGGGATACTTTAGTAAATCAAATCACAGCAGGGAAACAGTTCCAGTGACTGATGAACTTCATTATGCTTCTGAAGAGTTACTATAGCAAAAAAACTCAACTAGCAATTTAAAAAGATCTGATGTACAATACAGCAGTGCTAGTTGCAGCATTATCTTTTTCAGCATTCACCGGCTCATAATACTTCTGCTTAGGTCAAACACAAGCAGAATGCAAAACTTTTTTTTTTATAACACAGCTGGACAGTGGAGTGTGAAGCATGAGTGTATTAATGTCACTAGGCATGGGTGCATACTCCAGTACAGTCAAACATCTATTGGTTTATTTTTGTATTTTTTAATGTAATGTCACAGCAAAGTTTATTTATAAGGGTTGGACTGGTGAAATGTAGCTCTATCAACACACAGGTCACAAATGATTATGCAGTCTTACAGCCAGGGCAGATATCTGCTTCATATTTTGCTAGTGCTTCATTGTCTCCTGATGCTCAGCAGCTTGCTTTCTAATGTAACCACAAGTCAGGAAGATTTGTGGGTCAGGAAGGAATATGTTTGTGAATTTTTCATAAAGCATTTTCATAATGATATTGTGAAGGTTTCCTTTAATGGAAGATCAAAGGGACTTTCATCTAACAGAGTTAGGGCTCAGTTTGTTTAAAAAGAGAAATCTTCACACAGGAGAAAATGGAAGGTTTTCATTGTAGTATCAAGTGTCTAAAGATTTTATTTTTAACCATCAAGAAAAATTGATGAGCAAGTGACAAGTCATATATATACAGTCTAATTGCGTCTTCCCTGAAGCTCAGAGTGAAAATCAGATTTAGTATCTCTATTGCATGATGAAAAAAAAAAAATCACCCTGTCAAAAAGATGCAGACTCAACCCACGGCCCTAAACTCTAGGAGAAACCCAAGATATTAGCACCATAAAATTACATTATTGCAAGCTAACAAGTCTCAGACTACTGCTGATTTCCTTCTCTTACTGTCTTTCATGTTTCCTCTCCTATGTTTATTTCTGTTACTCTAACCTCTTCCTCATTTTGCTTTTTCCTCTGCATTCACCTTGACTTTTGCATGTTATTAGAGATAAAGGAGACAATTTTTCTGATATATTTTGCTCAAAAATTATCTGATACTTTAATATGCAAAGTACCTATACTATATTAAGCAACCTTTGAAAGATAGGTAAGTTTTAGCACATGCATTCAAATAATAAAAAAGAGCCAGTTAGACAGGACTCAACAATGAACACCATAATCCCTATCCACTGTAAATCGCTTACAATTAGGAGCTGGTGCTGCTGTGAAATGCAAATGATTGTGGCTGTCACCACAGGGAAGTACAGGGAAGCAGGGAACTACTACCCTCACTCTCCAGTGCCATTAGATATAAAAAAAAAAGCAGATTCATATGAAGACTGCAAGGGGCCTGCCTGGGTGTCAGCCCAATCAACTTTTTTATCTTTCTAGCATGCCCATGAAGCCATGCTATAGAAGGTGTTCATTCTATCACTGAGCTTCACCAAAGTCAGCAATTGCTCCTTATGTTACTGTGCTCTGCTAGTCCAGAATTCCCTATCATTGTTATACATTGTGACATGAAGGAAAGCAACCTTAATTAAGAAAAAGAAGTTTTAGTCTTGACCAAGAGTTATGTGCCTGCAGACTGAAGATAGAGAGGATTTCTGCCAGTGGTATTTTAGATTCTTCATCTAGGAAATGAAGATGATACAATATTTACTCCTCTCACAAGACAAACTAAGAACTTAGAAGTTACTCATGCCTCATGAACATTGCCAGATATCTTGAGGAAAGACAGTTGTTTGCAGAAGTGCAGAGTTTTGATGGACTGGATTTTGATTAAACCTGAGTCATTCTATTTTGATCTTAAGACTACTGCTGCATTTCCAAGTTGTCCAAGTCAGAGACATGCTGAAAACTGACATGGATTTAATATTGCTGCATTTTTTGTTTCCTCCTCTTACCGTCTTGTCAGTGAAAATGAACTTTAATTGCAGCACGCAACTAATTAAAAGTTCTTTTATCCTCTACCCAGTATGATTTAAGAGCTCCAGTATGTTTTCATATGTACTGAAACTATGTACCTGTTAATTTACAAAAAATGAAGGCTTAGATGTAATTACTCCAAACTTAATACTTCCTGTAAAACTAGTTTATTGATTCATGGCAAGAGTAATTTATAGTTTGTGAGACTGATACTTATTTTACTAACCTTACACTGATACAAGTGAGATCACACGATACAAGTGAGGTCACACGATACAAGTAGTGCACACGAGCTGCTTTTAAGCTGTTATAAAAATGATTATTGTTATTCTTATTGCTATTATTATTTTTAAGCTACTATTGGCAGGTTATAGAAGGTAAATATGACTTCTGTTAAGCATGTCAGATGGGAGAAGAAAGTGATGGGTGTGCTGAATCACACACACACAACCAACATACAGCCAAGAGGATACACTGTGATGCACTGGAAAATGTTAAAGGTGGAAGAAGGACACTAATATGTTCTTACTGCTCTGTTTGCAGTAAATTTTTCCATAGTAAAAATAACCACATGCAATTGTCACTGAAGAGGATAGGATGTAATTCGAGATGCGAGAGTCATGCAAACAATCACACACACATAGCTTTGCTCAAGTGGGAGAAATCATTTGCCATCTACAATATTCTATATTTAAGTATATGTGAACCATTTTTTTGTTAAAAGTGGGGTTTTTTTGTGTGTATTCTGACATGCAAAAAGCAAACTTAAAGATGTAAAAAATTTACACACAAGCTGAAATAGTCTATGCTTACTTGACAGGGTTCTTTGCAGCATCTGGATCCTGAGCAGTTACTGTTCCTATTACACTGTTTATCGGAACATCTTCTTTCACTTCCATTATGTATGCTGGTCTGCTGAACACAGGGGGCTCATCTACATCCTCCACCTGAATTCTGACTGTAGCTGAGTCCTTGAATGGCCCCAGGTAGAGAAATCGAGGGTCCACATGAGTATTGGTAGCTTCCACTTTCAGGATATACAGGTTTTTATTTTCAAAGTCCAGTGCCTGGGAAGAGGAAACAAACCCAAAAATTTGAGAGGTCTATGGGGTCCATATGGTCCATATGAACAGGGGGGTGTCACAGAGAGGCCTCTGCTAGCTAACAGGAGCCTAAACTGGAATTAAAATGCCAGCAGACAGGAGAGAGAGACAGGACTTTATGTCACTGATGATGCATTAAGGATAAAAACACCTTTTCAAGAATTCTATACCTGGAACTCCTAAAAACCAATTAATCTTGCCTTCTCAAATAACCGTAACTCTTCATGCCTTGTATTCTATAATTTTTGGCATTTGCTTGTTTCTTGACTATGCCTTATCCCCGAGCACCACACATTAAAGAGGGGAAGATTTTCAATGAGCTGCTTGTAAAAATATTGGCATTCCACCACTGAAAGGAAACACCATGACACTTGGTGTCTGGATATCCAGGAGCAGCCACCAAGAAAAACATGATTTTGTGATAGGCTATGACTATATCACATGTTGTCAAAAGTATGAAGAAGCAGCATTTAGTGACTCTCTTCCAGAACTTAGAAAATGTGGGGAAGAGAGTAGTTGCCCCGTTTTTCTGTTATGTTGTGGAAGATTCACAGCTTTTGTCACCAATTGACAGAAATGCAAACAGAGTTAGACTGATATCATAATTAGCCCCTGGAAGGCAACTCTTAAAAAACAAGTAATGACAGGTGTCTAAGTGACATCAACAAGCACTGCATGTTTGGAAAATCTACACAATGTCTCTCTAGTGGTGACTGAACTTGAACTGATAGAGAATGATATCTGTAACCTTATCAAGCTTGCCCGATAACCCACTGTAAACAACATTTACCAAACCATTTCTGACAGCCAATGTGCAACCTAGTAGATGATGTCCACTGCAATCCAGCGAGGTGCTATGATTTTTTTTTTTTCTAAAGCAAAAAGTCTGCTGCTGGATTCATTAGTTATATTTTCTCAAAATGTGAATTAAAAAGTAATTGTCTATGAACTTTAATACATTAGAGCTATGCAACTCACCATCTTCTGATAGCACAAAATAGGCAATGTGATACTGATTATTTACATGGTCTTATGACCTTTCTAGTGAATGAACAAACCCTGTAGGTACCACAGGGACAAAATCACTGTTGGATGGTGCTTCCTTGAGTTATTCTGTGGTTATGTTCAGACTGCAGAATGTTTTTCTCAGCCTTGTATCGCTCCATAGATTATTTATTCAGATCCCTCAAAGTACGTGCATTGGTTTAGCAACACCACATGTTGCACTGAAAGTGGGAAAAACACATTTGTGCAACATAAAGTTTTGACTGGCATTTCACAGGCTGGGATTAAGCATGTTAAAAAGTGCACCTTTTTTACTGTTATAATTCCTTCCTGTGTGTCCTTGTCTGTCGTAATTCCAAACATGTCATATCCATCCCCCTCCGTGATACTGTATTCAATCTCTGCGTTTTCATCCACATCAGCATCGTTAGCTTTTATTCTGCCAACTGGTGAGGCAGGCGGCGTAGACTCAGGAGCTCTGAATTGATATGTGCCTACAGCAGACAGAGAAGGAAATCTGGTCAGTCTCATGGTATTTTGGACACCATGTCGAAGCCCACTACCCATGCTGGGCATGTACAGATGAGCTAGTGAGCTACTGTGTCTTCAGGACTTCCTGGGGACTTTCGTGGGGATTAAACATAACTTATTTTTTTATCTCTTTTCTAGCATGGAGAATGGGCATTTTGTTTTCCTAGATACATGTATCTTTAGCAAAATGTGTCCCTTTCTAGACATTACCAGGGTCTCTGTTGAACACATCAAAATTATATACGAAAAATGTACCGGGGCCAAAAGACAAATATTAGTAGCTGCCAAAGGCCAAGGCAGCTTAATAACACTAAAAACAAATTCAGCCCAAATGCCTGTTAATAATGTGCTACATTGAATTATCTGAAGAAACTACTTGGGGAATGTTGGCATTATGAAGCTGTATCTTTGGCTTTTAGATTGAAGACACTTATGTCCAGAGATGTATAATTAACTCATTAGAGTCAAAGTGCTACAATCTTTCTTAAGTTGGTCTAATTTAAATGGAAACACTTTGCCCACAGCTAAGAACAGATTTTGAACTTAAATGACAAGTTGCTTCCAATAACTTTCCCAGTGACTTAACTGCCAAAGCTTGCTGATTTGCCTGATAGTATCTGCAATTATTTTCTCTAACAGAGGCGCTTGACTTTGACACAGACTGACACTGTGATACACACACATCATGCACAGAGTATGGGTTAAACAAAGCAGGAAAGAAGAGGGCACAGGGCAGAAAAGAAAGAAGGAAGGAAGGAAGGAAGAAGGAAGGAAGGAAGGAAGGAAGGAAGGAAGGAAGGAAGGAAGGAAGGAAGGAAGGAAGGAAGGAAGGAAGGAAGGAAGGAAGGAAGGAAGGACGGACACTGAATCACTTTGAATCACTTATGGTCATTAATAGGAATTACTTCCTAAGAGATCTGGCTCAAGTGATTCCCTTAAATATCACACAGATATCTACCAAATCATTCAAGACAGGGGAAGGAAAATAGCCAGAAATATCTGCCTTTGTTTCTGTATGCAAAACACATAGAAAAATCTACAGAAGCACATGCTTCTTGGGTATAGGTATTCATTTTAATAGAATTTCTCCTGGGATCATTTTATGTGATTATTATGTTTCAAAACGTAAATATGTTAGACTGGAAAAAGGTATCTTAAAATGCAGTCAAACACAAGGTCTATTAGACATAGTATTGATCAAGAAACATATTATATCAGTCAAACCATTTAATAAGTAGGAAAAACAATGCTTCTGTACATTAATTCACTTCTCAGACTACCTACTGCATCTGAAATAAAAACATTAAAGATTTGTATCCCAGTTATTGCAATTAACCATAGCAAGCATATTGCTTGCTTTTTTCTTTCTTAAAGGGAGCCTGATACTCAGTAAGTTTGTGACACTAGAAAAAAATAACTCAGGTGAAAAAAAACATTATTTTTATCCCTTTTAGTGTGAAGACACAGAACGCAAATATTCCATACTCTGGGGGAAGCGAGGAGGGTTGTCGTTTACGTCAGTCAATGTGATGTTCACGGTGGTGGTTCCTGATAATCCTCCCATCTGACCTCCCATGTCCTTAGCCTGGATGACCACTTGGTACTGCTCCCTATTTTCACGGTCCATGTTCAGCAAAGCAGTTTTTATAATGCCTGAAAACATGAAAATTAAAGAGTTTACAAGTAAGGTACTGACTTTAATGGAAATTCTTACGAAAAAAACCTCCACAGCCTAAAGAACAAAACAATCTCTGAGTAATAAGTAAACTTTGCCCAGGACAAATATTTCCTGTTATGAGATGGCACACTGAATTACAGACTTGTTACAGGCTACCTCAAGCTGCTGCCTATGTGACAGACATAATATCAGTGGCATTCCCAGAAAGCTGTTCTACCTATTTTTGAGCAGTCTTATTCTACATAGCTATTACCCCCTTTCAGTTTAATGCTAAAGTCTCTCACTGAACTGTGAAAGGGACTTTTGTTCATTATAATGTGCTCCACATTTTCTCTCCTTTTCCTTTTTTATTTTGACAGATGTGTCAAAAAAACCCCAAAAGCTAACTTCAGCAAGACATCATTAAGGGGGCAGTACAAAAACATTCAATGGGAGAAGAGAAATTAATTAAGAAAATTATGAGCATCCAAGCATGCCCAATACATATATTTCTATTTCTACAATGACTGAAATGATTTTGCCAATCACTTCCCTTTTCAAAGCCACAAATAACAGTTATGAGACCAATTCCTATTGAAATTTAAAGATTCAAATTTACCGTGAAGAAAAAGGTTTGCATTCTGGTCTCTTCAGGCTAAAAGATAAATCTTTCGTAGGCAAAATGGGTGAAATTCAGGTAGCAAAATCACTGACAAAATACACAGCGGCTTTGACAGAGACTTATTTCACTCTGGGAGTTTTGCAATTGATTTCCATAGTGGAAAGATCAAGCCTGTGGCTAACATTGCTTCCTCTCTGTGCTCCCTACAACCCTCTTGCTAAAAGATTATCACTGGTCAACTTTCAGCTACATTATCCTTAAAACTCTAGACAGAAGAACACATAGTGTACTGTCCAAGTCAGAATGAGTGAAAAAATTCCTGCCTGTAGTATCTCATACCTTATGCTCAAAGGGCTTCTCCCTTTGATCTTATCTCTCCCTCTCTTTAGAATTATTTACATTTTTCTTATGTACAGGTTTTCCTTTGAGACATTTAATCTCTCCCTTTTTTTCCCTGCCTGAGCCTCCAAGATTTATTTAAGAAACAATGGTAAAACCTGATTAATTGTTTGGGATAATGCATTTCTTTCCTTTAAGGATACAGAGGTCAACCAATTTCTCTAGCTTCCAGCAACTTATCACAGTGAACATTCCCATTTATGGAGTTTCTTATCATAGAATGTTAGGTTGGAAGGGACCTCAAGGATCATCAGGTCCAACCATTCTAATACTACTGTTTATATGAGATGTCTCAGCACCTGGTTCTTGAGATCCTCTGTTTCTTGTTGGAGAAGTTTGTTATGTATCCTGGGAAAAGACTATCCCTGTAGTTAGATAGTCAGTGGTACAGAATATTCAGTCAGCAAGAACTCATATGTTTTACATGCATAGGTTCCAAAGCTATTTGTTAGTCAGCCCATAAAACATTCCAGTCACTGTCTATAATTTAAACATCTTCCAAAAACAGAACTCAGAAGTTTAGGATTCTATTTGTGATCTTCTAGCATAGCGCAATAGCCAATTTTACCTCTTCTATCATTATTCTTAATTAAGATTTCTTTCACAAAATTAGCATTAAAATGATATGTTACAGATGTACAGAAATGATAATTACTTTAAACAGGTTTTGAAGAAGCAGAAGGAGAGGAAAAAACCTCACCACCCTCCTGAATAAATCCTCAGTCTTAATTTAGCCATTATGAAGATCTATGAGGTTTAAGCACTTTTTTCCACACCCACCTCTTTCTCTTTTTCTTCTAAAAGCCAACCTATTTGGTTTAATTTAAGCATTCATGGCAGTATCTGTACCCACTGCTTGTTGAAAATGATTGAAAACTAGTTCACATCCAGTACTAATTGTATTTATTAGACTGTGCTGGTGGGATTAAAACAATGTAGGTGTCATGTTTACAGATATATAGCTCTATTAAGTTTGTCAGATTTTGCGCTGAATAAAATGCAATCTCTTTGAAGTTTTTGTCTAATATGTCCTATCTTGGCTTAGCATGTCATTTTGAATTATAGATGTTGTCACAAAATGACAGATAAGGTCTCCTGACCCGTCTCAGATTCAACAGAGAAATATGGCTGTCCCTGGAGAATGCTGTAGACAACTTTGGCACTGTTCCCATATGTAGGATCATCAGCATCAGTTGCGGTGACTTGCACAACAAAGGTACCTGTAATGACAAATTAAAGAAAAATAAAAATCCAAAGGCTTTTTGCATGGTCAGGACACTTTATCATGTAGCAAAAGGACAGCTCAGCTCAAACATATGGCAAAAATTTAGAGATATTCTAATTTTCTGGAAGTTTCTTTGTTCATAAGTAACACAGGTACAGAAGCAAAATGATTGCTGTCTTATACTCAGTTCATTAAAATATACAGTTATTGATTGTATATATATATTTTTTCAATATATTTCTTATGAAGAAACCAGAAACCCACTCTTTCCCAGCTACTGAAGACACAGAGTTTGAATCTAAGTCAAGGATATACTCCTCATGAAAATTTACTCATGCTCATGAGGTGTTTGACACAGGAATATAAAACCGTTTTTTTCAGGTGTCTTCAAAAGAAAGAAATGCTGTTGAATCCTAGGCAAAGTGTTAACAAAAATTTAAAATATCAGCTTAGGTTTTGGCATTTTAAACAGATATGTGGATGAAGTATTCACTTCACATATTAAAACGTGAATATTAGGTTCTCTCTTCAACAGATTAGGTTTCATCCATGTGACAAGCCCCATGAATGAGAGGAAAGAGTATGGCCCAAAGTCTTTATTCTCATATTGCTTGAGCTTTATTTTAATCTCCTTCTTGATTAAGATTAATTAATGCTTCTCTCCCTAGATACTATTTCAGATTAGAAATGTGCTTCTTGCAGTTTAAGCATCCATTGCTCTCTGACAAAGAAATCAAAATGACCTCCCTAAGATTCAGAGACAAATAATTAAAACTTATTTTTTCTCTTGAAGATACATTCTTGAAATTGTTTCAAGGAAGTTGTGTTTTTGTTTTGTGGGGTTTTTTTTATTTTATTGATTGATTCTTACACCTTCAGACATTTTAAATCTGTATAAATATTTCAGTGGACTTCAGTGGACTTCTTTGCTTTTTTCTAATGCACAAAAAGAGCAGCAAATGTAGGAAGTTAATGGCATATCTCAGAATCAGTGATGAGTAGACTCAAGTGACAGTTTTCACTCCTGAAGTGTGCGCAACCATGTCTGCACCTACATTTTCCATTTTCTTTTAAACTTCCTGAACTAAACAAGGGTGGCTGAACAGTTCTAGGAGTGGTTTGGACACACTTAGGTGACCACAGATTACCATATTATTACTTTCCTACTATATCATGCTAACAACACATATTAAACTCTTTACAGGTATCATGTAACAGTTTATCTCAGTTCACTTTCACAGGGAGCTAAACTAGATTTATTTATAACTTGCATTATTTGTGGTACACCAGAGGGATTGGGTTTCACTCATCTGATGTCTCTGATTCCAGCAAACTGTTGTCACTGTTTTTGAGGAGTTAGATGTATGGGGTTTTTTAGTGGTTGAGGTGTTTTTGCTCCAGACTCAAACACTGCATATATTTAGTGGATATATCCAGTGCCTGTAAACTTTGGACCCTTCATTAACTCCACACAAAGAACCCAGATCACACACTGAAACCAGTTATTAGTTAGCACCTACCAATATCTGACATCTCAGGAATGCTGGCATTGTAAACATCCTTTGTAAACATTGGCTCATTGTCATTGATATCATGGATCTTAATGATGAATTCAGACTCTGGTTCCACTGGTCTTCCAGTCCTTCTGTTTATAGCCTGGGCACGGAGTATGTATACAGGCTTTTCTTCCCTGTCTAGTCTCTTTGTGGCCTGGATGTCACCAGTGTTTTCATTGATAATGAAGAGGTCTCCTGCTCCATCTCCAGAAAGGATGTACTTAAGTGATCCGTCTCCTTTATCCTGGTCTGAATGCAGCTGGTGGGGAAAAAAAAAAAAAAGAAAGGAAAATAATTGGGACACAATTCTAGATACTTTAATGAATAGCATACTTTGCTATTATTAATACCCAGCCTAAAGGCTGTACACTGCTTTTGGGAAACGAGATCATACCACATTAGAAGCAGTGAATTGATATAGTTGAGTCTTGGGGAACTGAAACATCCTGCAATATTATAATAAACTGCTGAAGAAAAAACATGAACTAAAGCTGCAGATAAATTTCCCAAGCTAAGCACAAATCAATCAGATCTAAATGCTAGAGGCTGAGGTCGAACCCTAGAAGTATGTAAAAAAGAGAGGTCCTACAGTGGAAAAACATTGGATTCAGGAACTTCAGTAAGCAAAGAATTAAAAAGTGGCCAGGACAGCCACTTCATAAGTTTAAAGTCTGGGTGTTTTGCCCTGTGAACATTACATAATATACTGCATAGTATACAATGTAATAACATACTAAATACATTCATGAAGAGGAGAAACATGCATTCCCAGATGCAGAAAACTGAGTTGAGGCAGGCAAGCATACTAGAACATTACAGCACTGGCAGTGAAGAGGTCAATTGCCTTATCTAAAGGGACAAGGACCAGACTGAAACATGGCAGGGGCAGGGGAAAGAAGAGTGTCGGTAATTAGCCTACAAAACATGATCTCCCTGACCGTCATCCTTTTTTTTTTTTTTTTTTTTTTTTTTTTTTCCTGCCCAGCAGATTGTTGAGTCTCTCGAAATGTTCTTTAGCACACACACGAGGTGTGATCAATTCAGTCATACTCTCATGGCTGTTGCCTTGATAAAGGCTTATTTATCCCTCCTCGTCTTAAAATCAAAGCTAATCAAGTACAATTTATTTTGTTGCTACATTAGAGAGAGAGAGAGAGAAAAAAAAAAAAAAGAAACATTAAAATAGCTTCTAAATTCAGGGTATAGGTGATGAAAATAATGAGAAAAATGAATCTCTTAGGTGGTAGATTTATGGAAATTTTTGATTTTGTAGGAAGATGTGTTTATCACTCACTGTCCTGGTTTCATGGGAACTGCATCATAGACCAAACATGGAGGACAGGCCATTGGGTGCCCTGAGTCAGCTGGGAAGTTAAGTCAGGATAGCTGACCCAATCTGAGTGACAGGTGTATCCCACATAACTTAAGTCACGTTCATTATAAAAAATTGAGGTGAGCTGGAAAAAAATGAGCTGGAGCCCCTCCCTCTTGGTCTGTTGCTTCCTCTGCTATTCTTGAGGACAAGGTTGAGTATGAGTTTGTATACTTCATGTTGGTGCTTGTATTCTGTTATTTCATTGCATCTGTTTATATTTCAACTCAAAAGGCTTTTCTTCTCTTCCTGATTCTTCATAGCTGGAGAACGGACATTGGGTGAATTGCTTGAGTTTAGACCTGGATATGGGCTAAATGAAAACACCCACACTCTCTCAACCAGCTTTTTGAGTCTCTTTTTGTGCATAAAAAAGAACCCAAAACTTGTTTAACTGTGTGGCAAAATACTCGACATTGCTGGGTGGCATGCTTTGTAGAAGAGAAAGATTTGTAGGTTGAAACAATCTAGAAAACCTTCACGTAGGCTTTACCAGTGCCTGGCTATGTCCATAGCATTCTGGAAGGGCAGCCCCCAGCATGATAATGTTTTGGTCAATGTTTTGGGCTTTATACAACTTTCTGCCTAGAGCGATGCTATGCTGGTAGCCTATTGACAGCCTGCTTGGTGGCTCAGTGCTTCACAGTGTGTGCTTATGCCTATGATCCCTACACAAAGCATGTTCCATGCAACAAACCTGCCTCTAAGGGCAACACTCTTTGTCACCACATGTTCCCAAAGTGTCTAATAACACAAAATATCAGAACTGTAGAATGTTTAACCATTAGCAGATGTGCTGAGACACTCTTCTTAATTTTCTCCGAAGGGAAAAAATGGGCATTCCACAAAACTTTGCACAGAGCCCCTTCTCTTGATAATAAAAACACCAATAAGTAGCTGGTATGCAGCATTTTTCAAAAGCAGATTTCGAAACCTTTCATAGAAGCAGTCAATACTATTTGTTCTGGGTTTTTTTTATAAAAAAAGCATAGAAAACTGTAGTTTGTCAGCGGGCTAGTCTTGGAATATGGAACTGGTTCTTGGAACTCAGGTCTCCTGAGTGCCACTCAGTTGGCCAGTACACTCAATACACAGGGCCTAAAGGATTTATGTAAATTACTAGGTATTAACCTCAGCCTCTGAAAAATATGTGTTAGACTTGCTTGCTAAAAAGTCACACTAGAAGTCTACTGAGGGAAATAGTTTCAAATAGATATTTGAATATAATTTTCCTCAAAGGCAACCTGCAACAGAAAAGGCACAAAAATAATTTTGTCTTTAAAACTGTGTACTTTTTATTATTGTTTCACATCAAAAATTCAACTTCTGTTGCCTTGAAAGCCTCTTTAACATATTGGGACAAAAACAGCCCTCAGTCATGATCATTAATGCATATGAATCATGGAATAGTGCCGTTGTGAGACTTCTTACAGGCTGAGCTCCCAGACCTGGGTTTTTTCATCATTTTAATTAAACCTGGCTTCAACGAACAAGGTAGCAAAGAAAAGGTCAAGCTAGAAAAGGTGTTGGAACCACTGGGAATTGCCTTCCATAATATCCTTTACCTAGCCCAGGCCACCTAAAGAGCTAAAATCAAAACTATGTGCAATTTTTTTCACGTCCAAATTTTATGAAATTTCCACTCATTCTCCTCAACTAATCCACCCATATAAAATCAGCTGTGACTTTGGATATAAAGATAAAGTAGATACCAGTGTCATGAGTCATCAATTTTAAGGATGAAGTCATCTACCTCCAAGGTTGAATCTGTAGCTCATCTGCAAAAGTATTAACTCTGGAAAATAAACATTTTTCTAACAAGATCATTTCCTTACTTTTACAGCTTGCAGAAGACATGACAGAACAAACTAAGTGCTTAGTTGGTGAGGGTGTATGTGAATCATTTAGTGTGAGAATGAGACCTGGGGGAGGTCATGCGCAATGTCCCAGTGTATATTACATAGAGTTAAGGGTGGCTCAGTGACTGCTCTTTAAACCAGCAGTGAATTTACTGTGTGTCACCACGTGTGGTCTCAATAACCTGGTTCACAAAGGGTCTCAAAAGGTATGATTACAATCTGTTTGATTTCAGTAAAGTAGAATAGATCTCTAACTGTGTGCTGTCAAGGTATTCATAGGATAGGCCTTTATCATAACACCAGCATCAGTGGCTTAATAGCAAGGCAATAATAGTTTGGATCTTTCTCCCTTCTATTCATAAATAGGTTTTTTTTATATATTAGAAAAAACAAGCAGATCTCTAGAATCTTAAATTTCATCCAGATGATAAATTTGTAACATTCAGTTATGAGAAAAATATTTTTAAAATCCAGTTTATCTGTTCTCAACTGTTTGCTTAGTTGAAAAATTTTATCCAGAAACAGATAATGATTTATTTTATTTTTTGAGTGTCAGTTTATCTAAGAAGCAATATTTTGTTCATGTGACCTATGTGAGAGGGAAAATTTTATTGTAACCAGGTTAAGTAAAAAAAAACCCAAATAAATTAAAGGAGAAACGGTGCATGTCAAGGCCAAAAGAAGGGACTGGAGGCAAGATGCACTTAAAGTACAGTTGATTGTTTTGTGTATAAAACTTAACACCATTGTTAGGTTATGAGGGTAAAATGAGTAGTAATAATAAACCCCCTTTTCTTTTAAGCTGAAATTATTTTCCACTACCCAACTACCTAATTACAAGGGAAGATTGCTGCTAAGACATAAATGTATAAATTTAACTGCAGGTACTTTTAGCAGGACTGACTTGAGCCAACATAAGATATTCTAGTTTCACTCTGTGTATTGCAAAATGTCACTCCATGTTGCAAAAGAATGCTCATTATTCTGTGCATAAAGTTGGTCAGATAAATGGGCCATGGCAGGCAGTCAGGAGGTAGAATAAAAATGTCTTGGGACACATTGCTCATGTTATCTGGGCTGTATTATATTTACTATACCAAAAGAAAAAGTTATTTCAGCCAAAGGTTTTCAAGACTCCAAGAAAAGGCAGATATGGCATTCACTTAAATTGGTGACTGAACTGAGTAACACCCCAAATGTAAGCAAAATTGTGAAGAAATAAGTCTGTGCAATAAAAAGTAAATGCACCAGCAATTGTATGATATTAATATTATAGTAAATTGATTCATTCAGAATTTAATCTGGACACTTTTGGAAACTGTCCATCAATCACTGGCTAAGGCTGAAGATGGATGAAAAATTAAAGATTTTACTATGCCCTAGGCATACTTTCACTCGTTTTACTTTAATACCACTATTAAGTGAACCATCTGGCTTGCTTTTAATGACTTACACACAGCTAAAAGCTGTCCAACCCCTGTCTTTCTTCTGCCCTCTCCTCCAAAATGTCCTGGCCCAAAACATTCAAACACAGCTGTGTGAAAGTAGGTAAGGCTTTATGCCCCCAGGGAGAGATGTGCATGCAGGACTGCAGCATTACCTACCTGTATTTGACAGTCTTCTTGTCACATAAATAATTACTTTAGAAGGATAAATGTTTGTGTGTTTGGTTTGGTTTGGTTTGATTTTTCAAATTAACCATAATCTGGAGTAGCCTCCTTCCTGTGCCTTTACAATAGGACTATGAACTTATATAGCATGAAAACAACAGACCCAATTGGCATTAAGTTGTACAGCTCATTATTACACATCTCTGGTATCATAAAGTGTCCAGTTCTTGGCCCCTCAGTTCAGGAAGGAGATTGAGGTGCTGGAGTAGGTCCAAAGAAGAGCAAGGAGGCTGCGAAGGGATCCAGCACAAGTCCTGTGAGGAAGGGCTGAGGGAGCTGGGGGTGTTCAGGCTGGAGAAGAGGAGGCTCAGGGGAGACCTCATCACTCTCTACAACCCCCTGAAAGGAGGGTGTAGCGAGGGGGGGAGTCGGTCTCTTCTCACAGGCAGCCATCAGTAGGACAAGAGGGCATGGACTTAAGCTCTGACAGGTTAGATATTAGGAAGAAATTCTTTACAGAGAGGGTGATCAGGCATTGGAATGGGCTGCCCAGGGAGGTGGTGGATGCTTTGTCCCTGGAGGTTTTTAAGAAGAGACTGAATGTGGCACTCAGTGCTAACTATGGTGGTACTGGATCACGGGTTGGACTTGATCCCAGAGGTCCTTTCCAGCCCAGATGATTCTATGATTCTAAGTCATGAGCTACACTCCAAAGTGTTGGCAGCACTTAAAAAAGGAGTGAGAGAGCATTTGAGCAGAGGGCTCAGATTTGGTCAGGGCAGGGCTGCTTAGAGCTGGAGATGAGCTCTGCTGCAGCTTCCCCGTGTCAGGGCCTGACAGGGAGTCCTGGGCCTTGGGCAGGGTGGGGGGAGCCCTGGGCCTGGGCAAGGACAGTCCTGGCAGTGCCACAGGGCACTTTTCTCACCATGCTAAAAGCACCTTGATGTGAAACTGTGTGAAACAGCAGTACCAAACTGCAATGAAAGTCTTGATCCCTTATATTTTAATAGCTAGGTCTGAGTGTCAGCTTTTTTGTGTGTGTTTAAATGGAGTACGTAGGAGAGAAGGAGCTTTCCTAGCATGCGTATTTGTAACAAGGTTGTACTGAAAATGTACTTTTATAACTGTGGTAATTAAATTCCAAAAAAGCGAAATAGGAGGTTGTGGGTATTCTCCAGAATGAAATAACATCCCCCCTCAACCTCACTCTATAACACTGATATAAAGAGCATAGTTAATCTCATTTATGAAGTGGCTTTAGGTTATGCAAGATGGCTGTAAATTGCAGTTTAGCTCCCACTAATGTCCTATTGCTGGTTATAATACCTGGTAATTTGGTGAGTAAGATGTTTTTCCATCCACCCTGAAGACCAAGTTCTGTATCCTGCTGTCAATATAACACCTGACTCAATGAATTTCAGAGCCATTACTGAAGCTCTGCAAAGATCAAAGTCAATTGACCTTAGGATGTACATACTGAGCCATGAACATGCAATTATTCAGAAATAAGCTGCCTATTGCATCTTACTATTTGTATTTATAAGAGGAACTTGCGATTCTGGGGTTGTTCTGGTCATGTTTTTGTCCCCTAACACAGTAATGAAATGGAAGCCAATTGTTAAAATAGTAAGTAGGCAGTAGATAGCTAACAAAGAGAATCACAGATTTACTCTTGGCAGTATTCATAGTACATGATTTCAGTCCAAATTGAAACAAACAGCAGCACTGTCTAGTAATGAACAAATTAAATCACCTCTATTGCTTGAAGTTACACAGTACAGCACTACAGCATTCAGAAAGGCTAAAACACTCAAAATGAAACTGCTAATACTATAATAATGCAGTTTCTTTTTCATAATAATAATAAGCTTGTATTCTTCCCTCTTTTGTTGCACTGTACCCCTATATCACCAACCAGTCTCCTCAATGTCATAAACAGCATAATCAATACCATCATGTAATCAGCACCAAAGTTTTTGCTCCACCTGGTGACTGTGTGAAAAAGGAAAATGACATTGGTTTTGTGCATTAGGTAATAAGTGTTTATGTATATTTTGCTGAAGCTTAAGTGTAGACTTCTTCCTAATGTAGAAAAAATACCCCCCTAACACTTCATATATGTTCCACACACATGATATCACGTATCATCACGGCAAATACCTACAAAAATAATTTATTTCAAGCCATAAAAGATCCTTTTTTCATGAAAGATATTTTGCAAGATCCACAGGAAGATCTAACATCTTCAGAACTGGCAGATTTCCTGTGGATGTGTGTGCCAAGTTCTTATGGCTTCAGTTATGCCAGGCTTTTGTTCTTTTCATGGTCCACATAACACCTCTCTATCTGCTCTCACTTCTAACACAATGTGTCCTGCTCTCCCTCACATCACTTAGCCCACCAGCATGGTATTTTAAATTTCCTGCTCCAGCTTGTATCCTTGAAACCTCTGAACTGCAAAATGCTGTTCCTCCTTGTGTTCCCTAAATCCTGTATGGAGAAAAGATAGCATGAGCTGCAGTTGGTGGTGGGTTGTTATGTGCATTTAGGGAACAGAAAGCTGACAGTCAAGGCACAATGCTTATTTGCCTCATGCAGCTACTGTTCTTCCAAACTGTATATGGAATTAATAGTTTTCTGACATCTTCATTACTCTATAAAACTTAATTGAAAGTGGTGAATGGACTTAAAAAATGTTTAGAGGAGATCAATGGAGAGAAATGGAGTCTAGAGTCTAGAGCTAGTTATCTGCTCAGGTGAGAAATCAGGTGAGGACTTAGGTATCTACCCTTAGGAACCTCTATTTCAAAAATTTAGCTTACATTTCTGCTAAAAATGGGAGGACAGATGCTAAAAAAGGATTTGGAAGACAACAGGCAAAAGGTTCTACAGCACCAGTACTTCTAACTTTTCTTGGTGCTAGAGGAATTCCTTTCCATCCTTTTAATAATTGTAATTCCATTCCAATAAAGTAATTTGATTAAATGAAGTTTTATACATCCTCAAACGAGTTGGAGAGCCGGAGTTTGAAGTAAGATTCAAAAACTGTCATTTAAAAAAGAAAAGATATTTGACAAGATTAAAAAAGAAATGCAAACAGGCTGAGCCTTAACAGATCACAGCACCATAATTCCAGACGTACAACCATTCATAACAGCACTTCCACACAGGAGCTGTATTTAGACTAATAGAATAGGTGCTTAAAGTACATTCCTGGTTTTTTATATTATCTTATTAACCCAAGCTCTGCTGCCCTAAGCAATCACCAAACTTCATTTTTCATCTTCTTAACCTTACAGATGTCATGCTTTATAGAGTATTTAGTTAACTATAGGAAGTAATAAATTTATTATTATATGTATAATTACTATACTATAGTTAATAAAGTAAACCAGAATATGGCTCAACATAACAGATTCCTGACTGTTTGAGTTCATTAATGCAGTTTTAACTTGCTTACTTCCCATCATGACTAATCAAGAAAAAGGTGCAAAAGGTACCAGAGCCTATTTGAAGAAATCACTGCTCTGCTGATTAGAAAGAATCTTGTTTCCCAGATTAGATGTGCTGTTCTTGTGCCCAGAATTATTTTCCTGTTTAAAAAATTTCCTCCCACGTACATACATTCTTCTTCATCTAACATTTATATATAATTATCCCATATACTCTTATCATTTTTCATTGCTAGGCTACGAGCCTATGAACAGTCTTTGCTTGCAAAATAGGAACTTCTAAGTCCTTGGCTGGAGTCCTGTGTACAACCCCAGTTCCTAGTTTTCAAGTTATGTGGATTCTAAAAAGAGACAGTGAAGAAAAGGCCAGATATGAAAGGTTGATGATCCTGGTAATGTTTTCTTTAATTGCTGCATTTCAACAGGCCTTCTTTCTGTATGAATGGACACAGGTCTTTGAACATCAATGTTAATATTTCTTTATCAGTATAAGAAATCAGTATAAATATTTTCCATATTCATTGCCATATCAAACTAGCTGCTTCCTGTTCAAAACACCTCCAGACCAAAATACTCAGGTTTATCTCTTTCTCCTGCTATTTCTAACTTATGACTACTAATTGTTTATTTTTTTAAACAACTTTCATGGACATTGCATTTTTATCCTGTTTCTATTCCATTTTTAAAATCACTCCTTTCTTCCTACAGATAGCATGGTCATCACTAAATGTCAAGTCAGCACTGAGATCAACAATAAAAATATTTAATCTGTAATGAATTTATGAAATAGAGCACTGAAGAACTATGAGATCTCTGTATTTTAAGGTATTGGTTGCTTTCGAGTTATTAGAAAATATACTATGTTTTGCTTGTATTGTGCTTACCTTTTTGGTCTATAAGAATTTTTTTAGCATCACCAGAAATAATTCAAACTCTGTCTCATTTATCTGTGGAATCTTATTAATATAAGAATACATAACAGGTGTTGTTTTATATAACTTTTATATCTGCAGGCTACTTTGTTGAAGGAAACCATACCAGCTCTGATTCCATGGAATCAGGTAGTTTAAAAGGAATATTAAAATTCTAATAATAAGTACATAGGGATCTAATATTTGGACTATTAAAATGTAAATCAAATATTTGTTAAGATGACCACCTCAGTGTATAATAGGCAAAGGGTAAAACAATAATGCCCCCTAGAGGCACGCTGTAACCAAAGTACTCATTCTTAACTCAGCCTGAGGTTTTTACACACACAAAAAAGCCATGAGATTCAAGGTGAAAAATAATACTGAAATGGCACCTACTGCAGATGGAAGAAAAAAGTGAGATATCATATAGAAGTGTTCAGTAACACCTGCATGACCTGAAAAAGAACTTGTCCTGATAGCAGGAACTACAGGAGGAATTCATTAAATATATACTAGAACAAAACACCAGAGTGATGTTATATTCCTGTTTCTTAAGAGTATGAAAATGTGAGTGAACTTTTTCATTCACGCTCAAAAGTAGAAGTGCCAATCTATTCCCTGTAAATGAATGACACTAGGAAAAGCTAAAAGCAGTTGTGCTGCTGATCAACTTCAGAAAATGAATGGGCCAAAAAGCATTGAGCACATTTCAAGATTCGAAAGCAACCAGGCACTCAAATAGCAACCTGAAAAAAAAAGATGGTGACTTTTGATTTAAAAATGAACAAAGAGAACATAGAAAAGGCACCAGACCATGGACAAGAGGCAAATTTCCCACTGGCTGAAAAAGGGGAAACACAACCCCCCCTTTTAAAATGAGAAGAAAAGAGATGATCCCCAGATCTCTGGGGACTGCAGGCCAGTCAGTCTCATCTCTGTGCCTGGCAAAGTCATGGAGCAGATAATTCTGGAAACTATGCTAAGGTACATGGAAAATTAAGAGGTGATTGGTGACAGCCAACAAGACTTCAACAAGGGCACTTGTGCCTGAAAAATTTGGTGGCCCTTTACAGTAGGTTTCCAGTGTTGGTCTTCTAATTAGAAAGGCTTGGACTTGATGGATGGACCACTTGGTGGATAAGGGATTGGCTGGATGGCTGCACTCACAGGGTTGTGGTCAACTGCTTGATGCCCAAATGGAGACCAATGACCATTGACATTCCACAGGGGTCAGTACTAGGACCGGAGCTCTTTAACATCTTTGTTGGTGACATGCACAGTGGGATTAAGTGCACCCTCAGCAAGTTTGCTGGTGACACCAAGGTGTGGTGTGGTGGATATGATGGAAAATTGACAGGTTTGAGATGTAGGCCCATGCAAACCTCATAAAGCTCAACAATGCCAAGTGCAAGGTCCTGCACATGTGTCAGAGCAATCCCAAGTGTGATTACAGGCTGGGCAGAGAATGGATTGAGAACAGTCCTGAGGAGAAGGACTTGAGGATGTTGGTAGATGAGAAGCTCAACATGAGCCAGCAACATGTGCTTGCAGCCCAGAGAGCCGACAATATCCTGGGCTGCACCAAAAGAAGTATGAACAGCAGGTCAAGTAAGGTGGTGATCACACTCTACTCTGATCTCTTGTGACCTCACTTGGAGTACTGTGTCCAGTTCTGAAGTCCTCAACTCAAGGAGGACATGGAGCTGTTGGAATAAGCCCAGAAGAGAGCCATGAATATGATGAGAGGGCTGAAGAAGAATACAGGCTGAGAGAGCTGGGGTTGTGCAGCCTGGAGAAAAGATGTCTCCAGAGAGACCTTACAGAACTTTCCAGTACCTCGTGTGGGCCTACAGGAAAGCTGGGGAGGGACTTTCCATAAGGGCATGCAGTGATAGGACAAGGGTTAATGTCTTCAAACTGGAAGAGGGTAGATTTAGGTTAGACATTAGGGAGAAAATCTTTCCTTTGAGGGTGGTGAGACACTGAAACAGACTGCCTGGGTTGGATGAGGATGCACTCTTCCTGGCAGTGTTGAAGGCCAGGCTGGATGGGCTTTGAGCAACCTGATCTAGTGTGAGGTGTCCCTGCCCATGCAGGAAGTTTTGAAATGTTCCCGAAGATTCTTTCCAACCCAAACAATTCTATGATTTTAAATGTATGAAGATAAGAATAAACATCCGTAGTCTGATGACTCACACCTTTATTACACGTTTCAAAATCACAAGTGGGTTGTCTGACCTGAAGTTCGAACATGCAGCCGCAGCTCATCAGCTTTGCAAAAAATCAGTTGGAAAGTGTCAATCCTTTCAATATTGCCTAGGGCTGATCAACTCCTTTCCATCTTGGATTCCCAAACTGCTGCTGCTCTTCATTGTGATTAAACAGGGACAATGGTATAATATATTTTGTCCTGCACTGTAGTGCCTCAAACTAGAAAACTCCTTATTTGTTTGCCCCTTCTCTCTAGGGGCAAATAGTTTTCAGATCTTAATGAATATTTAGCAAAGCTGCAAACTAGGTAAAAGTGTCTCCATGTTCTACCAAGAAAACACTCAGCTCTTCTGTGGTAATGCAGTTCTATTTGTTCCTCCTCCAATTATCTCTAAGCTCAATTATAGCAGACATTTTAAAAGTTTGCCTTCACAGAGACAAGCAGGTCTTTATATAAGGCAACGGGACTGTAGTGTCAGCTCTGATCAGACATATGGGCCCTTGATTTTCATGTTCTTTTATCAGACTTACCACTTTTCTTTGAACTACTGTGTAACAGTAAGAAAGATAGTCTTCCCTTTAGACTCTAAGGAACTCAAAACAGTTCTGCCTGTGAGTAGTAGCTGACCTCTCACTTAAAAAATAAAAAAATTCTTTTGTCTAGCCTTAATTTTACTGGTTTTACTTACAGCAGTTGGATTTCATTATGCCTTTGTCTGAAAGATAAAAGAGCTCTCTTCAGCTAAACAGTAGTGATGGTAACAAAAGAGCATGGTACAGACTTCTGCAATTATTCTCACAAAAGCTGAAGACCTGGTTGTTCTCTTAAGGAAGGCCAAGGCACTTTAAAAGAAAAACAAACTGTTTTATGCTTTTTGGTCCATCTCTTTCAGCATCCAATATTTTCTTGTCACACTGACCATAATTCAGGTTTTTTAAAATGTGTGGCTGCAACAGCACCTGGTAGATCACAGAATCACAGAATCAGCCAGGTTGGAATGGGCCATCAAGTCCAACCCTTAATCCAATAGATGTGAGGACTGGTTTTAGTTAAGGTATCAGCATTCACTTACTGAACAGCAAAAGGGACCAGACTCACCATACCCTTTCTCAGGTACTAAGAAAACCCTCTTACATGAACAGCAGAGCAGAAGATTGAGAGCTTAAAATTATTTTCTTAGCCAGTGTATCCATTTCAGTGATAAGGAATGAAAATTCAAGCCTTTGAATTCTTGAAAACCATAAAGAGCAGTACAAGTAATTCTGGTCTAGGGGACAGACTCTGTCATGACTGCAAATTTACCAATATAACTGAATAGTCAGCCATTGGATTAAGTGTATGTCTTAAAGATTAAATGGGGAAATTAGTTTGAGGCATTAGTGATTATTTGCTTGGTATGAACGAAAAATAGAAGCATGGAGTAAAATACATTTAAGTGTGGTGCTTTGACGAAACACAAGATATGTAAGGTAAAGATAGGCTTGTGGCTGCAGATGCAGGACTGGCAGGTTTTAATCCTGTTTCTGTCACAGTCTTCCAATCTGATCTTATTCAGATCACTATTTGATGCTTCTACCTTCTCCCTGAAGTAAAATGTGAGCTGTTAACAAGGTCCAGTTCTGTATGTAATGATTACAACATGATTTGAGAGCCTTGGGTGCAATTTGTTCCTTGTTAGTTTGTGGAAAGACCGAGGATTGTTTAACCAGAGTAAAGATGAGCAATACTGTGCCTTTGCCACAGCCTGATGCATTTAGAGAGTGGAGGCTGGCCTATTCCTAACCCTGCTGTAATGCCAGGAAACCTGATTGCTCTCAGGAATTCGCTATTATCCACTAGCTAAAGGTTACTGTCAGCCCAGGTTAGCGAAGGGATGGGGTCCATAGGGAAGTTTCTTCACTCTGGGGCTGGCTATATTAGCTCAAATAACATTTTGAAGTGTCTTAAGACTTTGTGGTAAAGTGAAAAGGAGTATATGTACTTTAATTTCTACTGGGTGAGCTGTGGAGTTAAAGAAAATGAAATGCCTAAATTGCAATGCCTTTCCATGGGAATACAATGAATCCCTTACGGAATGTGTGCCTTCCTGGAAAATCTCTCCCTTAAACCCCCATTTTTCAATGAGAATTGTGCATACACTTAAAGAGCACCAACTTTTGCTGTGGCTTTTTTCCAAGTCAGAGCAAAATAGTTCCTACATCCTGCTATATCTAAAAGGTAACAGGAAAAGCTACCTACAACATGGTTAATGTACCTTCATTGTTTAGGCTAACAACTTAATATATAAAAATCTATCCCATTTTCCTTTTTTTGCAAGAAAAGATAATCACTGAACCAAAAAGCCCAGGTACATATTTCACATTTTTAAATATTATGCAGCAAAAACCCATCAACATATGAGTGGTTTTGTGTACCCAGTCATTTTATGGCAGATTAGTTTTGTGAGTTTGATCTAAAAATTTTTCAATAAATTTGAAGGACTTCAACTGACTATAATGACACTTTTGTCCTGTACTGCATTACCCAGTCAAAAAGGAAACTTGCATAGTAGCAGATTACAGTGGGTATTCTACTGATATTAAGAAAGAATACTTTTTTTCTGAAAAGACTGCATTCAACAAATATGCCATTCCATTATTAATTTGTTTGTGTATATGGTTCTTAACCTCTAAATTATGTGATGAGTATATTTAGTTAAATCAGTTGGTATTATATACCAAACTTTGCCTTTGGTTTTCAGGGAATTCAACCAGGGACAGCTGCTCACTCTTTATCTGTGGTATGAATTATCAATATCGTCACTGTGACGATGTTTTTTTGGGACTCACGAACTTTCAAAAATGCCTTAAAATTATATGGTAGGCAAATGCAGCATCTTAATTCACTTGGATGAACAAGTACATTTCTAATTCAGTGAAAATGTCTGCTCTCCTGTGTGAGCATGGGTGAATATATCATAAAGATGAACTAGTGAAAAACCAAACCAAAATGAAAACACCCTTTGGCCTGATATCCAGAAATGTTTTTACTACGATATAGTTGAATAAAACATCAGGCTTCTTCAGCAAGTAACAGCTTCTGACTACTCCCTGATGGATGTGCTTGAAAGCAAATGCTCATCCTTTGCTTACTGACAAAGGTGACCCTTTGATATTCTGAGCACTTGATGCTGACAATCAAATCCTGAAATATGTCTGTGAATTTTATATTCTATAGAAAAGTGTGTGGCAGGGAAGAAAGTAGGGGGATAGAGAAGAGAGGATATAGACAAACATTAAAACAAATGAGAAACCACATTCAGATTTAAATGAAGACTTAACAGGAAGGAAATTAATTCATATCCTCAGGTTTAGTTGATAATCTATTTAATCTGTTTGCTATTTAATCTATTTGCATGCCTGGATCATCTAGTTCTACAGTTCAGAAGCTGGGGAAAGGAAAAAAATCTCCATGATATGTTCTAAAACTTCATTTCAAAGCAAAGTTTGTGCCATGTAAACAGATAATTAAGCATTTGTGTAAGACAGCAAGTACAATCTAAAAGGCTGCACATTTAAATATCAAAAGGACACTCCTGAAGAAGGTTGCTCAACCAGGCATATGTTTATGGGAAACTTTAGTCAAAGATGACATTGAGTAGATCCTTCTTTCACATTCCTCAAAGTCCATTAGTCAGGATGTGATCGGATAACTCACATGACTTAAAAGCTACAACAGAAGGATGTAGGCCTTTTAGAAAGGCTAGGTCAGGAAGGCAAGGAGGTGAATTAGCAAAAGATCAACTTAAGGGGATGAAACTTTGCTTTGGAACAGGTGACAAGTCAAAAGGTTGTGGATAGCAGGACAGACCAACACAACGCATTACTTTAGTCATCTGCTACAGTCTGCCTGCTCGAAGAGATGAAGTTAGATGAAGCTTTCTTTAGACAGATGGAGAAAGCCCTATGGTTGCAGGCCACGGTACCCATGGGAGACTTTAATCATTCTAATGTTTGCTGGGAGAACAGTATGTCTGTGTGCAAGCAACCCAGGGTTCTGCATCATGTCATAAGACAATTTCTTGACCTAAGTGATTGATGAGTTGACCAGAGGATGCATTATGTTGGACCCACTGTTCATTATTAAAGAACTGCTCAGAGATGTTAAAGTGACATTTGTCACAGGGCCCAAAGGCCCCTGAGCCTTGCAGAATATTCTGGTGGAGTGAAGCATTATACACAGCAGACAAAAAAAAAAAAAAAAAAAAAAAAAAAAAAAAAAAAAAAAAAAAAAAAATCAATAAATTAGGAACCTTTTAAGTTAATTGGAAAAACTCAGTTCCATAGGACAACACTGGATGCATACAAGGATGGTGATGAAATGTTTTCTTTCTATAATGCTTGAAAAGTCATAGTGACTGAGGAAGGTTCTTAAATCTGAAAATAAGGAAAGTAACACTCATTCTACAAAAAGGGCAAGAAGAAGGATCTGAGAATTAGAGAATGGCCAGCTATATTTCAGTTCCAGGGAACATCATAAAGAAAATCCACTTGGAGGATAAATCTAGGCACGTGAAGTAAAAGAAGGTGATTCGGAACAGCTGGCATGTATCTAGTCATGTAAATTTATGCTTAACTAACCTGATAGTCTTCCAAGAATACACAGATTGTGGACAAGCAGAGCATGACCAGTTTTCTATAGTATCTGCAGACAAACCAGAGAGGTATGGACTGGAAAAATGTCCAGTTAAGGTGAGTGGAGAGCTGGCTGGATAGCTAAGCTCAAAGAGTTGTGATCTGTGGTATGAAGTCAGACTGGTGGGTGATTACTAGTGGTTTTTCAGGGGTTGATATTGGGCCTCAGTGGTGCTGTATGTCTTTATTAATGACTCAAATCATGGAATGCATCCTCAGCAGTTTTATAAATGATAAAACATGGAAATTTGTTGAGAAAAACATTCTCAATACTGAGAATGCTGAGAAAACCGACTGGCTTATTTCAGCAAAAGTATAGCCTGTTTATTGAAGGTATTGTTCATTCTCCTCCATTCAGAGTTTGTGAGAGTAGAGCTGGAGTACTGCGTCTAGTTTTGCACAAACAAGGTATTAACACACTGCAGTGAGTTTACAGAAAGGTCACAGGGAGAGCTAGAGGGGCTGGAGCATATGATGTATGAGGAGAGAGAAATTGTTTTATTTAGAAATAAGAAGAGAAGGCTTATTGTTCACCATTACCTAATGGGGAGATGTAGAGAAGGTAGAGATAGAGAAAGCTGTGATAGGATAAGAAGCAATAGACACAAGTTGCAGTGAGGGAAGTTCTGATTAAGTTTTGGAAAGGGGAAAAAAAGGAAGATGGTTAAGCAGTGAGAGGAATGCCAGAGAAGTTGTGTAATCTCCATCTTTGGAAATTTATAAAACTGGACCGGACACTGAGCAACCTGCTGAAATTGAACCTGCTTTGAGCAGGGGATTATATCAGATAACCTCTCAGGTTTTCTTCAAGCCGCAATTATTCTGTGATTCTATCTGGCAGGAGTGATATTCAGTCCCAGGCTTAGGTAACAGATCAAGATCCAATAGTGCTGGTCTAGGAAAGTGGGTTCATTTTGACTGGACACCCTGGAATTTGGTGATAATGCTTGCATCTATACCCTCCCAGTTGTATCATACCTAGTATTTATGGAAGAAATAACTCTCTTTGAAGGACATATAATTGGTGTGATCCTATCAGTCTAAATAATCTAAAAGGAATTTTTAATAAAATATTTTCTGTAGGTAATATAATAGACATTTGCATAAGGTGGGTTTATCAGGCCAGTTGTGACAGGTTTTGTTATTTGCTAGTAGCACGAGGCTCAAGCTCACACCAGTTTACAATTACCATGAATAGCCATGCAAGAGTTTCTATCCACAGGGCACTAACTCTTTGCCCAGAAACCCCTTGGCAGTTGTTATTCACTATGTGTACAGGACATTCTGTGAGGAATTTTAGCAGTTGTAGGTAGCGTTAATTCTGCTTTAAGCAAGTGACCTGAAATGTGTAAAACCACAGAAAGAACAGAGTGGAAAGAAGCTATGAATGCTCTAACACCTCTGTTTGCACGCCCTTTAAATCCTCTGCCCATGCCCTAGTGAGCCTGATCACAGGGGCTGCTAGTTAGGAGGAAGCATGTTGTAGAGGCAAAAGTATAGTTATACTGTTTGGTCCTTTCTTTTAGGGGGAACTTAGCCTTACATTAATGATGACATGATGCTAAACACAGAAGTCATACAAATGACTTGACTTAGCTTGATGTTGCCTTCCAACATGAAGATACAGTATGGGCAAAGCTCACAAACATGCAAAAAAAAAGGATGAATGTTCATTATGTGAGCTTGTGTGGGACAATAAAACCTTTGGAAAAACAGACATCTAGTGGTGGAACATCACTTGATGTTTCACAAAGAGACTAAATAAGAAATAGTGCCAAATAGGTGATATTCCTATAGAGAGAAGCCATTCCAGCTGAGATCTTCTGAAGCCTTGCTTGGTGCAACATGACTCATGAAAGCTGAAGATGGAAGGACAGCAGTCTTCTTTGTATGATATGACTCCAAAATAAATAACTCTGAGAAGAAAACAGCAGGAATGATAGTCCTAGCAGAAACTTTTGCTGTTGTTTTGCTCCTTTAATGTACATTTTTGACTCCTGGTGTTTTATTTCTTTTTAGTGAAATTTGTTCTGTTCTGTATGGTTTTTTGTTTTTTGGTTTTTTTTTTTTGTTTGTTTGTTTTTGTTTGTTTTTGGGTTTTTTGGGTTTTTTTGATTTTTTGTGTTTTTTTGTTTTGTGGGGTTTTTTTTGTTTGTTTTTTGGTTTTTTTTCTGTGTGTGTGTGAAATTAGAAAAGGAGAGGAAGGGTTTATATTTTTCCTTTCTCCTTTCCTTCCATCGAGTGATTCTTCCCTTTCTTTCATCTGGCACCTCAGACTTTAATGATAACTACAAGCTTCACTGAATCCTGAAGTACTTGCAAGTGCATGCTGAGGTTTGTTTCACCTCATTGATGGTGAAAGCAAGCCACAGTCTGCATTAGTGTGTAGGCATCTGCAGTAGCTATTCACATCACAACACATTTTCAGTTTGTGTTTTGAAATGTTATACTGCCTGGCTACAGCTCTCAATCTGCTGCTGCCCTGCTGTGAACTTGTGTTCGCCAGTGAGGGAAACATCAGCAAAAGAAAAGGGAGTCATAGGCAGTATGAGCTTTGTTTAGTAAAAACCTTTTGCTAAGCTTTATGGTTTAATATTTTTGGTGAGCCAGCGGTAAAAAACAAGTGGAAGAATAACAATGGTTCTTTGTCTTGATCCTGAGAAAAAAGGACCTTTTTTTTTATCCATCGCTAGCCATCTGCAAGTGCTTTATTCATGACACTGAAGCTTTATAGTAAGGACTTTGCTGCACTGTACAAACAAATAAGAAAATGGTAATCAGAGCTCCAAAGACCAGCGATCTAAGAAACCCAAAACATAGCATGAATTCACCTACTGTCTCTCATTGGGGTGGAAAATTAATGTGTCAGCTGTTTTCCTAAAGCTAGAAGCCTAGGAGCACACAGTTCATGAAGATGTGTAGATTGCTAACAAGAGTAGGACAAGATGATCTGCAAAAAGATGTGGCCCAAAATATAAGCACTGGTATGAGAGGGTTATTAGAATATGGAAGGAAAGATTGTTATTTCAGGACACACACACACAAGAATTAACAGAAATATTGGCTTGAGGGTCCCAGTATTAGCTTGCTTGTCTGGGTGGAATGAAAAGAAAGGGAGGAGGTTATGTACTGCTACATTTTAAGTACCATCATGTATCATAATGTGGGATATGTGGTGTGTGTGAAACAGATGGTTTTAAGGCTCATATATTGTGTAATAGATTTGGATAAAAGGATGATGCCAAGTAGATTCACAATTATGATGATCATAAACATTAACCGCACTGTATTTCCTGCCTTTTCATTTTCTGAATAACACTCTTGCCCATCCCACCTAGATCTCATTGTCTCCTTTCTTAGCCTCCATACAATAGTTTTAAATCAACAAGTTCTTTTGGATTTTCATGCTGGGCCTCCAACCTCTCAACTGTCCCTCACATCAGAGCTATCTCTATTCCACAGAGACAGAGAGTGCAGAGAACTTCTATCAGTGCCAGTAAATCTTTCAAAGAGGAATATAAGACAAGTGTGTGTGTATGTGTGTGCAATTCAATATAGAAATGAAGGGCAGCTGGGAAAGTCAAACGGTGGAACATAAAATATGAATGATGGATGAGGAATAAAGGAAGTGCAGATGTGCCACAGGATTTGTTCTACATTTTAAGAGAATTAAAGCTATTCAGCCTATTGAAGCAGGAGGCAGGAGATTTAATAATTTAAACAGGGGGGCTAAAAACTCTGCTTCTTTGTGGGTTTTTTTTTGTGGTTTTGTTTGTTTGGGGTTTTTTGTTAGTTTTTTTTAAAGTTTATAAATTTCAGACTTTTAGTTGTGCTTCAGGTCTCTTAGCCTCCCTGAACATCAGTTTCCTCATGTCTAAAAGGCTGGTCTTAATGCTCTTTTCACCACAGCATTAAATGTATGATTGCAATCAACTAATATTGGTACAGGCAAAGGACCCTGGGACTTTCTTCTCAGGAGCAAGAGCAGGAGTGCCATAAATGGCCCACAAAAGAAGGAAAAAAGAGAGAAGTTCCTTCACAGAGACTGGTGCTGACAGCAGTTACTGCTCCTTGAGGACCACAGCATCCCTCACACAGGTGGTGTGCTGGCTGGAGGGAGCCTCATTCTATAAAGTTTCAAAATTTTAGTTCGTCTCCTTCTACGTAGTGAAGAGTGTGGAGGTTCTCCAAGAGGCACAGCATAAAGTCAAATTTCCTGTGCGCATTTAGGTGTGAAAGAAGACTGGTAAGGACTTGACAGGGACAGGGGTCCAGCCCAGAGCCTTGTGTACACTGTGGTCAGTGCTGCAACCCACAGAGCACCTCATATTGATTTATGTAAACTAGGGATGATTCGTAGATTTCTTCCATTTTGCTGTGAGCACTTCAAGCACAGAAATTGTTCAAGATTGAGAGGTTATTCAGAGACTTGAAGCCTGGCTCTTGAGCTGCAAGTTCTCCTGAAAGTGGAGTACATAATCTAAACCCAGAGAAAGGACATTCTAAGCATCAAAACAAATTGAAAACTGTTTTAGGTAGACTCCCTGAACACAGAGAAGTAACAAGGGGAAATTTTAACATTAGGCCTTTTATAACAAATAGCCACTGTGTTTGGAACATTAAACTGAAAGCATCAGGTATATATCATAGCGGGAGCTACAAGGGAAATAAAAACATTGGACAAGTGTTTGCCAATAGAACAGCATAAAGGATGACAAAGTGCAGATGGGAAGAGTAATTTTAGTTTACTTTTCACGTCTTGCTTTTTTCATAGAATACACATTTTTATAAGTACAGAATGCTAGTGTAGGGAAGATATGAGAGAAAGTGAAGTTTTCTCTTGATAGCTGTGATGTCATCCAATTAAGATATGAAACCTTTCAGCCATTGGTGTAATGTTACCTATTACTGCCTCAAAAATGTTGAAAATTAATGGACTGTATTATATGACAATAATTTCCCTTTTTTAAATAGCCCCTTGTGTGTGCCCACAGACATATATTTTTGTTTCAGTATTAGTCTCATTACTTAGTCTCATTACTTAGTCTCATTACTATGGTTTGGAGAGATTCTACCTTTTGTTTTCTTTGCTTCCAGTGAAATACACTGTAGGGAATGGTTCTGTTTGCCTTAAGAATAGTTACATTAATAATAGTTAATTAATAATAGTTAATTAATTAATTATAATAACAGTTATATTAATAGTTCTGTTGCCTTCAGAGATATAATCAGGTAAAGGAAAGAAAAACAGAACTGAAACTATACTGTGAAACCATGTAGTTCATCCCCTTCTCCTCCAAAGGAGGATCAAGGGTACTTTAAACCATTCCTAACAGAAGGAAATTTATCTTTTCCAAAGAAAAGGATTCTGGTTATGCCTACAGTAATGCAGTATTCTTTCTGCTTTGCCAAGCCACACAGCAGCAGGACTTTGACTTTGCCATCATTGAAAAATGGAGTTGTCAGTGGAGGATGATTGTTTATGATGGGTTGTACAGGTAGTAACATCAGATAGCTTCCAGGCAAGCATACTGCTTGAACTATATGAACATCAATAAGACACAGCAAAAATGAAAAGTATGTCTGGAAGTTTCCTTTTAGTGCCAGACAGACAGAGTGTGACAAAGCTGTTCTACGGCCGTGCCGGCTGTTATCAGAAATAGTAAGTTACTCCTTTTCCCTGTAGGCTGCCAGAAGTTATTCCTGGGTTAAAAAGTAAAATTTAGGAATTGTTCAGAGCTTTCATTAGTCTGAAAGAAAGAGGTATTCTATCCTGTTATGTAACAATGATTTGCATGTTTGTGCTCTGGCTAAGCCACTCAGTGATAGATACCAGTACATGGATTTTATGTAGCCAATGGGACAGCCATGAAAAGAGATAAAATGCATACAAATTGTAACTATACCTTTGAGTGTAATCTTGGAACAGAGCATGTTTTTTTTCACTCTTTTGCCCAGGATTAGCTGGAGACCTCTAGAGAACATAGCACTTATTTGTATATACAGCTGCACTACCTCTTCATTGTTTATCTGTGATTTAGAGAAGCATTCACCCCAACCCTTTAAACTTATATTAAGTAGCCACAACTTAGTAGGTATAACTAGATCTCTCTTCAAACCTAACTCATATGTTGCAGATTTTGGCTAGGTAGTAATGCTGGGCACTTCTCTGTTTTGATGCTCATGTAATCCTTTTGGTTTATTTTGGGACTGAATCTCTGCCAAGTGCCATAATTTCTGAACCAGAAGAAAAGATACCTTCAGGTTAAAATGTCACTGTGCCTATCAATCACACTTCAGTGAATAGCTGTATTTCAAAAGTTATTCAGCAGTGCAATGAATAATTCCATTCAAGAAGTTTTCTGCATGTTTCTTATATTATTATGTCTGAGACTAACCAAGACTAGAAATGTGAATTTCTACTCTTTTTAAATAGCTTTATTTCATGAATATACAGAAATTAAATTAAGGAACACAAGAACGGGATAGTAAAATGGTGGATCTGGTGTCAGAGCCACAGTATTGATAACACTGGGAGCTTCTTATTGGCAGGTTCTTGTTCTTACCCAGTGTGATACAGCAGCATATTTGGGCTGAGAGTAAAGTGAGTAGCATACAAAACTGGGGAGTACTTTTTAATATCTGACAGGACCCATGGGTACCAAAAAAGGGCTACTTGTTTTTGTGTGTGTTTAGGCAGTTCTCTCCTAACTGATGAAAAGTGTAGTGAAATGAGGCAACCAGGTGCCACTAATTGCCAGGTAATGGGCATGAGCTTGTGTTAAGCCCACCTGTGCCTGATTAGGGCGGGCCCCTACTGCACATGAGCAGGATTAGGGGGCCAATAAAGCTCACACCTGAGTAAGCCAGAGGAGAGGTCATTTTTGGAGCAGTAGCACCGATCCAGGCTGGTCAGCCCTGAGAGCATTGGACTCAGAGCACAATTTGTGAGTTTCTCCTGGAACACCTGGTTGGACCTTGGAGTGCCGTGCCCTAAAAGAGGTTCGTCTTGCTACATCTGGTGGAGAATGTGGGCATAGACCTCGATCTAGCCCGTGCTCAGACAAATCAGAAGAAAGGGAGCTAGTCCGGCGCAAAGTAGCATTAGCAGAAAACCCAAGGAGTCGGGTAAGAAGACCCACTACCTGGCAATTAGTGCCCCCTGGTTGCCTCATTTCACTACAGAAAAGCATCTGGGTTCATTGTATAGAGAGTATACAGTTTGGAGAACAGTAGTGCTCTGGTCCGTGACTCAGACGATGCTTCAGTGTTGCTTTCAGCACTGCCCTACGTTCTATCTTCCCAGAGATTGCACTTCTTTTTTATTATCTCAAACCTGAATGCATTCACCTTCACTTTTCCTCCAAAATTATCACAATAGAAACCTCTTTTTTATAGTATAAACAGTTACATGATTTACAACAGTAATTTGGGCCATTAAAGAAATAAAGCTGTTAGAGTCTTTCACAACAGGCTTCTTACATCTCAACTCTTGATGTAGATGTTAAAATTAAAAAGATGCTACCAAACAAAAAGACAACTGACTTGAATAAACTAATTTTTTTTCTTGCAGCTTATAGGGAATATTTTTTTAGAATTATGATGTTAATGCTCACCAACTTTAATCACTAAACACAAAAAAACACAGAAGATCCAGCCAGCTCCGACTGCTTATTCTGTGGCATAAACACAATTCCCCTTTACAGACATATATTGCTATTGGTTTAAAAGATTTTCCTATTCACATTTCTCTATAATATTAGAGAATTAAAAGACTATAACCATGTTCAGTTCATATTTAAGGTTAACACTCAGTCCTCTGAGAAAAAATATGCTTCATAAACATGTTCATTATCCTCATTTACCCACACCAATCAAGTTTAATTGCTCAATTAAATTGCCTTGTTACCTCTACATGGAGACATTCAGCTGTTTCTATCATTTATCCTCGCACCAATACTCAACTTTCTGTGATAATAAATGGCTGCTCTTTCATGCCTCTTGGCTCATTGTTCAATTACAAGGGTGTGAGCAGTTCTGGCATTTGAAAGACATGTGAAAGGCCACTTATGAACAGCCCAAGGACACAGAATCAATGACATTTATACATTATGTGTCATTTCTATGCTTTGCAATAGTAAGTGTACTAAAGTACCAATAGACAGAAGAACAATTTATAAAAATAACATTCCCTTTTTTTTTCCCCTCTAAATGACTCCTGTTCAAACTACCTTGCTTTTCTGGTCCAACTAGGCCATTTTTTAACTGACTCTCAGCAAACTCATCCTCCAGCAATTTGCTCCTCCATTCTTGCTTCAATCCCTCTGAATCCAATACCTTCTATTGAAATTCTTCAGGAGAAAATGGGGCAGTTGGTGCTGAGCAGGTTTCATGTCAAAATTCACAGTGAAAACAAGAGGTTGTAGGACTTGCCTCAGCACCACATGCATTATCTTTAGAGAAAGAGATCCCCACTAACTCCTGAGTATACTGTGAAAAGGAGAGTGTGTGGAGGACTGCTGTCTTTCAAAGTTTTCTTTATTTTTTTTCCTTTGACTCTATATTTCTTACCTGTTGGTTATTCTTCCTTTCACTGTCTCATCTTCTATTTTTATTTGTGCTCTCTTTAAGTAACCTTTTTCTCCCAGCTCCTATCCTCTACCCCATTTGACATCCCTTTCCCCTCCTCTCTCTTAGTTCTTTCCTCTCCTTCCCCCTCTGTCTTTCCAGTTCTTCCCTCTTACTCTCTCCAGGCTTTTTTTCTTACCCTCTAATCTTCCTTCTTTACTTGTCCTCTCTTAGGACTCCCTGCCTTTGGCTTTTTCCTGTAGATTGTGCTCAATGGTACCCTTTCATGAACGCTGATTATCCTGGTCAGAGCTCTATGAGTATTACATCAGCCGAGTAGCTCCTCATTTGAATCACGCCTTGCAGCCAGTGAGCAGGACAGGAGTGCCACAACCCACTGTGACTGACAGCTGATTGGCAGGCAAGAAAAGCAGCCACCATCTCTCATGGGAATGCTCAGAAGCTTGCAGAGGGAGATAAAATTTCAAACCACTGTGATCTGCAGCCTTTGCTAAGAGGTTTGGGGCGAGCAAGCTAGATCAGACACAAGCCCATTTTAGTTTGGAAAACTAAACTGTATTGCTTCTGCTTTGAATGTCATCATCAATAGCATAATTTCTTTGTTCTGCAGAAGAGACTACTTTGGACAGTGTAGACTCATTGTAGACTTACCACAGGTGCAACAGCTTGACAATTGACATAAAGGTTGTTATCTACAAAGGGGTCTTCTGGTCAGGAAGATGGATGTTCTCAGAGTTAAGATGTGAATATTTACTTTATTGTTATTTTTTACCAATTCTTTTCTATCTGTCAGCATGTTTTGAGCTTAAAAAATTTCAGCTTCTTGTTGCTTCTTAGTGTATAAGCAGAGCATACCTCAACTCTTTATAATGGCAGGGCTTGTGGTGTTAAGGTTATGTCACAGAGTCCTTAGTGACACCACAGAAATCTCATAGCTGCAGCATGGTTGTGCACCATGGAAAATAAAAAGGAAAATAGTTGCCTTTTGCTGGCTAGAGAGAATCCTCACAAAATATGGATGCTGCCAATCCTAAATATCTCGGACCAAAACTAGTCCTGGTTTAAATAATTTGACTCTAGCAAAATTTATGAGTATGATCAGTTATGCATATTATAATTCAAACCTAAAAATCTGGGCTAGACAACCTTAGACTTAATATGCAGTATTTCCAGACAAAAATAAAAAGGAAAATCTTTAACATAATTGTGCATGATTAGCAATGGTTAATTGAGGAACTTCCTGTCACTATTTCAATCTGAAGTGTACTAATCTTCCTACTGAATTATCATTCCTCAGCAGAAGCTGAGGCAGACAGGAAGGCAAACTAAAAGTTGTAGCAGGCATTGCTCTTACCTATTTGCTATTGCTGGGTTTCCAGCTCTTCAAAAGTCAAAACATATATGTCTATGAAAAAATCTTACCTTGCCAACATATTGGTAGTCCGTTCCTGTGTATTCTTCCAATAAAAAGAACTGATTCCACATCCAGCTCCGTTTGGAACGATGGAGGTCTTGCCTGCTGTTTCCAGACAATACCAAAACCTTTTCCTCTTCTGGAAAGCCACTAGTCCTTTTGGATAATGGAGTTAACAAACTTTGGTGAGGCTGACCAGCCCAAAACAGCAGCCAGAAGCAATGGTAAGGTCTCATCATGACAGCACAAGAAGGTCTAAAGAAAAGCTTTTTTTTCTTGTCCTCCAAGTAACCTACTTTACTGCACTGAATCCAATCTCATGCTGTCTTCTGTCTTTAAAAAGTCTTTGAAGTTTCAAAGGATCTCTGAAAAGAGAAACAACAACTTTTAAAGCATTTTCAGAAGCTTAACAGCAAATAAGAACAAAAAGTTGAAGAGATCACCCTGTTGACTGTTGAAAAGCTGGGCTGTTTTTGGTTCCATGAATTTATATTTGGTAGTAGGAAGGAGTCCTCATGTTTGGCTTTGTGGTTCCCCCCCTCCCCCCCCCCCCCCCTTTAGCTCCATTTAACTCATTTACTTTCATTCATTGACTAAGACAAACCAGGCATTTCTCTTCTTACTGCTTGGACTTTGGGATGTAACTGATTAGTTTCTGACTGGGGGTCTTGATGACATTATTACCTTGTTATGGGCTGAAGAGCCTGGACTTAGAAAACGCCAGGAGTTTTCCCAGAAATTTAAGGATGTTTGCCTTTTACTTCATTTTGGAAGGGCTAGGTAAACAGGAGGTTAGTAAATAAATGTGCATATCTGTCAATATCTCCCACATACCAGCCCTGTTTGATACTGTGTAGGAAATGGTCATTTTGGTTTCCTCAGTTGCCTACTGCCAGAGTTTCATTTTGAGTTTTGGACTGTTAAATACATAGTTATTTATGTAAATGTTTTCATTAATAGTTTCCGAATATATAAAAAAAAAATTCAGATAGTTTGTCTCTATCTGTACGTTCGTAATAGTTCGTTCTTCCTACTATTTTTAATACTAAATATTCGTTTACCCATCAAATACTTCTGAAAAAATTTCGTGTCTCTGAGGATTGCATAGTTTTCACGATGAAAAAGCTGTACAGAATACTACAGTGTAGTGGGGACAGATCTTCCATTTTTTAAAAATTTGAAAGCTGCTATTCAGGAAGAAAAATGATACTGTGTGTTTCATGTTAACAGTCATGCAAAAGGCTTAATGATCAGCTTTGAAACATTTTATAATCTGAGACATTTTATAGGAAATCAGACTTAGTTGACAGAAGCATTCTACAACATATATTTTTCATAAGTGCTTTGTTAAATTTTTAGTCTAAAGAGATCCATACTCTTAGAGAAGCATCATTTGATTAACTTTCATTTGGTTTAACACAGATGCTCTTTGGAAAAGTTATTTTTTCAATATCCTGGGGGAAAAAACCCAAGAAAAAACAACATAAATCATTCTGAACCAGCTCAAAATTCAGCACAGCAGCTTTCAATATTTGTAAATAAAGATTGTTGAATGACAGTCTGACTATACCAAATTGAAAAAAAATTGAAAATAGATTTGTTTGTTTGTTTTATCCTATAAGCTTTTCATATAATAGCACTTGGATCATATTCTATATCAAAGGCCAATTTTTTCCCCGTATTATGTGTATTCACTTTTTTAAAGGTGTAAACAAGACAGATTTTAGCCTTTGAGCTACATTGATGGAGTTAAAGAATTTACAATGCCCTGGGTTACCCACTCTTCTGGTGCTCATTGTTCTTAGTGATAAATTGTCTAAAATAACCTCACAGTTCTTCTTAGTAAATAATTTTCTTTAAAGAAATACCACTTAGCTTTTAGATGGATAGTAGATAATGGAACATGGCTGTTGAGACAATGTTGTTCTATTGCTTCAACAGGTAAGATTCCATAAAAAGGTAACTTCTGGATGAGAAGGGGATGAGAGTTCTTTAGCATTTAGAGGAAGAATGAAAAACATACAGCTAAATCTGAAGCACTGTAGTTCCCTCTGGAAAAGAGGGAAAGTGTTTCATTTGCCCTCATTAATGCCAGTGAACTTTTTGTAGAAAAAGCCAGCTCTGCCCTGAAGGTCATGGGAGCTGTGTCCATGAAAGGTTTTGAGTGTTGTGAGATAGACACAGACACATGGGCTTATGCACACATGCATATAGACATGCAATGACACACAGGCAGATATAGAAGCAAGAACATAACCACTGCCCAACACAGAATACCCTCCACAAAGGACAAAGAAAAAAATCCAGTGTGACTGAGCCTTCCAGTATGCTCTACAACTACCTTCAGTCTGATTCCTGAGCACTGGCAAATAAAGGTACAGGTTGCTTGAGGGGAACACAGGCAGATTAAGGCACCAGACTAGAGAAAGGAGAGGTGGCTTTAACTCTTTCCTATTTTTGACAGTCTCTCTTCTCCTCCTGTATACTTCTGACCCGTGTAGGGTGTTGTGCTTCACAGCTTTGCCAGCATCCGCTCCTCTAAGCCCTGGCTCTGAGTGGAGTCTCTTAGGGTGGGCAGTTTCCCTGACGTGACATGAAAGGGGAGATTACATTTCACACAGTATTTTTTACTTCCATTTTCTTGCTAGGTTGCTTTGCAGGAAGGTTGGGGCCGGCCCCTCGGGTGAGTTAATGCATGCCCTGGCCAGTGGCAGCACCGGACATGATCTGTGCTTGCAGGGCAGGTGGGAGAAAATGGATGAGATGGTACCTCTAGCTGTGTACATGTGCCTCACCACACTGGGTAGGCAGGGTCTGAGGTGGGGAGTGCAGTATAAGAGCAAGCCTATTATTTTGCTATTAGTGAAGCCTGCATGGATCGCTGAAGCATGAGGGAGTGAAAATCATCACTCGACAGCCTCCCCCAGTGCTTGTCTCATTACCCCTGCAGCTGAAACACACAGTGGGGCTCCATGTGTTTGCTCCTGCACGTACCATTTCCAGAGCAGTGCTGCCTGGAGCAGCATTACCTAGACAGGATTTGTGCCAGACTTTTAAAGGATTAGTCCTTCAAATGCCAATTGCCAGGAAAAAATTATTCCTGCAGGAGAATGTTCTGCACTTGAAGTAAGCTATAACTCACAGCTCTGATGTCATGGGAGAGGTTTTATAGCGGCTCATGCTGAAATATAGCTCACGAGAATGATATCATAGCTGTGAAATACAGCCTTTTACTCTTCTCCACGGAGACATGTCCAAAATGCTGAAATAAGGGCATGACCCTGTAATGTCCTTCTTGACTGGGTAGTCTTCAGGAAGCAGCAGAGATGCTAAGACCCAGCAGCTTCCCTGTGAGTGGCAAGAGAAGAATCACACCTTTGTAGACCTCGATTTAGGCGTGAAATTGAGGTAAGTAACAACTGAAGTCCAGGGTGTCTTTACCCCATAGGTGCTGATAACTGTTCTATGGGTCACGATGATAAATTCAGCTGAATGAATAAAAAGGACAGGAGTACTGTACTATGCTCTGAGCTGAGCTTTTAGTAAAGGGAGAACTCCTGTGGCTTCTTATGTCATTTAGTGCTCTGATCCCAATGTCTCGTGCTCCAGAGAGGCCTCTGCAGTGTAATAGTTTTTCTTGTGCAATCTCCTTTCTTTATTCTGAAAACAATTCATTCACCAGGGATATTTTATTTTCTTTAAATGTAGATGTGAAAATATAAATGATGCGACCTTTAGATGGGGGCTAAAATGTCTTTGTTTTCTTCACATTGCACAAAAGGGGTGCTTTAAACATGGCATTTCCCTCAACCATCAGCTGGTCAGCTGGTTGGGGAACTTGTGTTTATCACCTGTTCAGAGTGAAAAATTATCTTCCTGTACAACAGCCTCAGACCACTGGCTTAGCTCTGTCAGCTCAAATACATAGCAAATCTGGGCTTTTTATGAGAGAAGAAGGAATCTGCATACCCAAGTTTAAAAAAAAAAATAATAAAAAAAAATCCCAGCCTAGCTTTAGGTATGATGATTGCTAACATAAAAGAAATGTCACTTGCAGTTACAGAACTGCCTTCGCTGTGACAAGTTGCAGATTTAAAGTTTAGGTTCATGCCTCTTTGGAGGATCAAAACCTCAGACAATAGCTTAATCACTATAAATATCAACTTACTTCAAAATTATTTCCCTTAGGTGATGATATTCACAGAAAACCTTTCTAGTCACCCTCTTCCCCAGTATCTCATTAATGTAGTTAATGTCTTAATGCTACCAGTGTGAGAATTCAGTGCAAATTTAAATACTTTCAGAGATATACTTAATCATTTCAACTATAAATCAAAGAGGAAATGGGTCCATTGGAGTCATTCCTATGAATCAGGGAGCTCTGCCCTGGAGATGCCTTTCTGGCATGGTGAAAGATATCAGGGGCAAGTTCTTGACATGAGGAACCTCAAGGAGGATCTACCTCTACTCCCACTCAGCACTGTGGGACATGATGCTCTTCACAGCTCATGGTTAAATAAACCAGACTAGCTAAGAGTCTTCCTCTAAGAGGAATCAGAAAAGAGAAGAAAAACATTTTTCTTCATTCCTTTCAGTCCAGTCCCATAATACTCCCTCCTCAGTAGTCTCTCAAAGGGATATGCTCTATAAAGTGTCCTAAACTATGGACTTGAGCATAATTTCTTTCCAGATCCCATGCACTCAACAATGTTTCTATATGTATTTATACATACATATATATATATATATGTATATTGGACATTATGGGCTGCTTTTTAAGATTTTAAATAGCCAAACCCATCAGTGTCTCCAAAGTTTCTGACATAACCTTTATTCAAACAGAAGTGCTACTATAAAAGTTCTTTTATTCCCCAGTCATCTAGTCATCATCAGTTTCATTGTTTGAGGGTTGAGTACAAAGCTTCACACATTAAGATTAAGGTCCATTAGCACACTGGGATGAACATTAATTGTATCTTCAAGAATTGATAATGTACTATTATTCTCACACTATGACTGAATAAGGAGATGAAAGTTAATAGATGATGTGGCATAGTAATTTAGGCAGCTGTGCAAAGGAAATGACACCAATATATCCTGGGTGAGTATAATATGGATCTGAAAATTCAGCTAACAGGAATAGTTACAATAGTCAGTTTTAGGGTTGGTTTGGGTTTTTTGTTTGGTTTGTTTTTTCGGGGGGAGGATTTGTTTGTTTGAGGGTGGTTTTTTTCATTTTGTTGGTTTGTTTTGCATCCAAAACTGCATTCTTCCTCACAGAAATTGCTTAAGTTCTTGGGCAAAACACAGAAAAGCAGAGGATAGATTCTGCTCTTTCTGTCTAGCATATTACACTATTACTGCCCCAAAACCAGGTTTGATTGATGGTGCTGGAAAGATGCAGACTCGTGATGGCTTCATCAGGAGCCATCTTTTATGAAGTGTCTACTACCACCTTTGGAAGGAAAGGAGGGTTCTACCATGGGAACTTTAATTTATATTTAATTTTTTAGAAGATGTGGGGATGCACGAAAAATATTCTTATATCTTCTAGATTCTTACACAGCCATCAGCAGTTGAATTTACCAGACAAACTGACCATGCTTAAATCCCAAAGAATTCTACAGAGCAAAGTAACTGCACTGTGGGCTTCAGCTTCAGTTTCCCCATGCATAAGAGTCAATTGCCAGGCCCCTGGCCAGTCCATGCAGGGAGAGAGACTCTCCATACATGCATGGTCCTGCTGAAAGGACCTTTCACTGGCTCAAACATCAGGTGAAAGAGTTTAACTCATCAAGCCTGAGAGAGAGGAAGACAAACACTTCATTGTCAAAGCCTGAGGAATAAAGGGTGGGGGAAGCATTAATGGGGGAGAAGGGTAAGGGGCAAGTCCTGGGTTTCTTGTGTAAAGTGCAACTGTGGTCTGGAATGAGGCATGCTAGGTAAGTGGTGATTATTCACTTGTTTTTTACCTTGTTGCAAATCCATGACAAAGAAGCAAAGTCCTTATTCCCTGAAAGAACTCGAATGACTCAGAGAAGCCAGAGTCCTAGGTTGTTGCTGGGGTTGTCCTCAGAAACGTGAAGTATGTGGCTCTGCTACCCTGCAGGCAAGACTGCAAGGAAATGATTAAGGCTGTAAGGAAGATCTGCAGAAAAGTTACTTTCTCATCACAAGGGTGGAAGGTTAAAACAGCAGTAGTTTCAAAAAAAAAAAAAAAAGGTATTTTGGCAAACTTCATAAAACAGAGGTTTCCAAATTTGTCATATTCAATTATTTTTAGTGACACATTCATATGTTTTAATATATCACACTGAGACATTTTCATATATAACAAAGTCTTTCTTGCTCAATATTTTCAGTAGTAGCTAACTTTCATATACTCATAAGCTTTAACATCGCAGTCTTGTCCATAATTGACTTGGACTTAAAAAACAGTTCTTGAATGTGAGCTTGCTTTACAATTACGTCTCACTTCAAACCAGTCAGATCTGAAAGTCTGCATCTAACAATTTTCCCAAGTGTGAATCCATTTTTACATCTCTGAAATACAAATGCTCTTTTTCCTTCATTGTCCATGAGGCATTTATTTGTAAATATCAGTCATAAGCAGAAAAGAAATTGGCATTTTTCCAGTGTAAGGATAGCTGATGAAATTTTAATCTTCTGATGTTCACTTTTTCTGACATCTTTGTTATATAAACCCATATGGTCTAGCGATCACTTCTGTAAATACACCTTTGAAATAACAAAACTGAACAGAGCCAAGAGAGAATTCAAACTTGGAAGATTCGTGGTATTAAACTAGAGGTACTTTCTGAAGACATCAAGTACACAATGTAATTGCAGCTAGTAGTGGTTGATTATAGTGTCTTTCAAAGCCATTTTTTTATTCAGTTCTCTCAGTAGGAAAAAAGGTCCAGAACTATAAAAAAAAAAACTAAATGCAGCAGAAACGTTAAGCTAAGTACTACCTCCATCCTGCATTGGGATCTATTAATGTGGCCCTTTTGAACAGTGCAACTGCATTAACCCCAGTGGACCTGAATGCACATGAACATCAGCCTTCAGAGAAGCACAATCTGATAAAAGAGGAAAAGTGAGAAGTATGTATCTCCTTTAGTTCATGAATGGTGGTGGCAAAAGATGACTGTATAACTTTATTCAGCAGCTGGTGAGTGATTTGATGATGTTGTTTGTCTGCTCTCAGATATTTTGATATTTCTTCACCTAGCATTTGAAAAGAGCCTGAGTGTCATCTTGTATCAGAGATGTCCCCTGTAAGCCTCTGTATTTAGCCACAGAGTGTATTTTTTATCCACTGTGCCTAAAGAGTCTCAATACACAAGATTAGAGGAATGATGCAGAAAAGGAAATCATTTCCATTGTATGGTTGCATTAACTGACTTCTGTGGTCATCCAAGAATATCTGTGGCAGGGCTAGAACCTGGACTTGGATTTCCTTTGCTGCATATACTGGCTGGATGCTGGCATATGCTGGAGAGTGTGTGACTGCTGTAGCTGGAGCACATAGAAAAGTATCTGACAATCCCTGGGTGTGCAGGCAAGAGCAGTAACTGCTGCAAGAGCAGCAACCTCATGTAGGTGTCACAGGTTAGTTATCTCTACAAGCAGCTATAGCTGGGCAAAAGGATAGCTATGGAGGCAAAAGGATAGACCCAGCTCCAGCTGATCTTATCCTCTTTGGGAGTTCTTTGTGACTCTGTGAGTCACTAACAGGAAGCCAGAGACAATATTGTGAAAGGCTTCTAGCTCCTGCCTGCCTCTTGCAGGTGATGTGAGGACAGGCTTCTATGGTATTTCATTGCCCTCTGTAGAGGGAACCATTCTGCTAATTCTGTGTCATAATCTAAAACGGGACAGTATGTGATGAGCAGGTAATACAAAATAGTACTGTAAATAATATTAAATATAAGTTAATATTAAATTTAATATTAATATTCAGTAATATTAAGTTGCTCCTTGATGGAGAGAAGACTGAAACAGTTAAGCAATTAACCACATTCAATAGGAGGGGAAATCAGTAGACCTCCTAGTGCAGTGCATAGGTCTTTTATGCTCTTAATGGCAGAGAGTAGCAGATGCACATGAAGTCATAGATAAAGGGTTTTCTGGTAGAACTGAAAGCATCCTTGAAGCCATGAAAATGCTGTTGGAAAGTCTTATTCCTTGTTGCACTACTCGATGAAACTCTACAATATTGTCATCTTACTGTGAAAGTGTTGTTTTCAGCCATGCAATAAGCTACTACCAAGCTAGTGGATACTTTAATGGAGTTGGGGTTCTCCTTAACACTATTTATTTATTTATTTATTTATTTATTTTAGGGAACTAGCATATGCTTCAAAGCAGGAGTGTCATCAAAAAGAAATTCAGTCTACCTTTAGCATTGAATTTGATGCGTGTTAAAGAGCCTAGCCCCCCTACCCAGTTAATGGAAAGACAAAAGCTCTTGGGTGACTTGATGTGCCTATGTCAAAGCATTTTGTCTCTTCACTGAAAAAGCTACATGGTTTGAACACCTTTTATTCTCTTTCTTCTTAGACTGGTACTTGAAAGGCTTCTAGACAGAAGTGATCAGTGACTTTTTAGGCTTTTAATTGTAAAGCTAAAAGTATAGGTATTTTAAACAAACTCCATTCTGAGAAAGGTATGAGATACCACCACCATAAAATCTCTAACAAGGGAATTGTTCTAGATCTTTAGACACATTAAAAAAACCCCACAACCAAACAAAAAATACCCCAAAAAACCCCAACAAATAAACAAACAAAACTGAACAACCCCCCTGAAAACCTGGCCATCTTGTCCCTGAAAACTGTTTTTCTTAATGTGAGATAGCATGGTGTTTTGCTTTTTCCCTGCACTCAACCTACCATTTCTTAGGCACACACTTCTAGGGCATCAGAGGAAAATTATTCACAAGCTCCCATAAATGAGACAGAACCATAGACAACAGATCCATTCTGTGCTGATCAGTAATTACTCTAAGTCAACGTGTCAGTGATACTCTCTAAACACAAGAGAAAAATCTGGGCTTGCAGCTGTTTTAGCATCGTTGCAGTTCTCCCTCAAGTCTTGCAGTTTGATAATGAAGGCAGAAGCCATATACATGTATAGCCATAAAGAAAAGCAAGGAGGAGGTGAAGTTTCTTGTTTTATAGGTATCAGTATATTTTCCTATCAAAGGCTGACTATTTTTGACAGCAATAATTAGGCAGTTCAATAACAGACACAAGTAAAATTTATTACAATTTTTTTTTATTGTGCTTTGGGCAGTGTATATTGTTGTCAAGCATGATATTGATTGCTAAAATCCTGATTTATTTCCTAAAGGAAAACCCCCACAGTGAGATAACAGAGTTATTATGGCAAGTGGTACAACTGAGGACAAAGAAGAGAGTTCACCTGATCCTAATTTAAGCGTATTAGAGCTGATGCACTTTTCATAGGTACAAAAGAGGTAGTTTTTTCTATTTTTTATTAATGACTTTCTGTAACTTCCTATTTTTAGTATATACACAGTCCTACATGTGTTTGCTATTGCCCTTTTTTTATTTGGTTGGTTGTTGGGGTTTGGGGTTGGGTTTTTTTTTTTGTTTGTTCATTTTTTGGCAATTCCAATCTCTTCTGCCCACCTTTTGCAGTTTACCCCTTACAGGGATGCTCCTCACTACCTTGCTTCCCATTGCACCCCATTTCATCTGTGGTAGAGTAAAGAAGTTGTCTGTCTTAAGCAGTTTGCCATTTATCAACTGCTATTTGCTTCTTTCTGTTAGAGGCTCACTATATTTTTCTTTACTTCTTGACAGAACCATATTCTAATTTTGCACTCTGAACTTAAGTGAAAACAATCACTAGGTGGGCCATAAGGTACTGGACCTAGGGAGGATAGAAATAGCTAAACTTTGGCTTTGTATTTGATTGTTAAGGGCTTTCTTATTTCTCATAGATTTTCATGGTCATTTACCACTATGAATTGGATGCGGAGTGCTACCAAACCAGAAATATCTGCAATGCTCTGCCTTTTGTGGGGAAGTGAAGTCCATTTGTGCAAATACACTCCAACAGGAGCAATCAACTGAAAAATAGAGGGATGCCCATTAAGAGCCATTTCATTAACTGTAGATTAGTAGGTCACGTCTCTCTCTTGATGAAAGAGTATTATGTCTTTGGTTGTGACAATAACTGGCTATACTAAAACATTCTGGCTTCTTTAAAAGCCTCTTAATGTTACCGCTATAAAGCTCACAGTTCAAGACACAGTAGCAAAAGACAGGAGAGCTAAATGTGGATCTGCTGGCAGCTGTGGTCTGCTGCTCAGACCTTTTTATCCTACTTGGGATCCCATTAAAAATCCAGGAGATCTTCTCAAGCAGAGCTAGACTGCAGATGGCAGAGGATGGAAATACGTGTGGCAAGTCCTCCGGAGCTATCCTCATGAACATTATTACAAAAAGCTGCAGCAGGAAGAGGGACTGAGCCACTTCTGACTTCAGAGTTACTAGGCCTGGATGTTAATGATTAAAATGGGAGTAAGGTGTGCTTGCAGTTCATCCAGGGTGAATAAACACCACACCATGATGACAGGAATGTTCTAACAGTCTAACCAGGAGGACATTCTTATCCAGGCACGATGATGTTTAGTCATACTCAACTGTCTGCCAGGAACATCTGCAGTTTGCTTGTGACTTCAAGTGAGGCAATAAACTTTACCTTTTCAGTGTGTATTTCTGGCCATGATGACTCACTACTTAACTGAGGTTTTGTGAACAGTGAGTGATGTTTCTGAAAATCTTGAAGTTTCTTGAACAGGAAAGATACATACTTGCTTTTCAATTCACTAGTCTGAGAGGTGGCTTTCTTATTTGAAAAGAGCCTTTTAGTACGTTTTTGCTAGTAATTTTCTGTTTCTCAGAATATGTAAAGGTATAAAAGAATAATGTTGTCTGTGACTAGTTTCTGAAGTATTTTAATAATGCCACTTATGTTGCTAGTTCACTGAAAAAACTTAATGAGTTATTTCATTAGGGATATTGAGGAAACTTAAATCATACTTGGGGTTTTTTGCTCTTTTGGTTCGCAGTACTCTGCATATAAACACTGTGAACATCTATAATATAGAGGTATGTAACTAACACCTTAGTTTGTTTTATTAATGTATATTCCTCTGGCCATTAAAAGAAGCCATAAAGTTTCTTTCAGTAGTATGTGATCAGAACACCATAAACATGTTGTATATTAGGTGTAAAAAAGCCTCTGGGAAAGATTCTGACCTGACATACAATAGTTGATGTTCATCATATTTGTAAAGTCTTTGCAATTATATGTGGAATCTCTTTGTGACATAAACAGAGTTTGCCTTTTTTTGGAAAAGGAGTGTCTAATAGAATTACTGAAAACTTCCCCTTGTGTAATGGAGACTTGAATATGGTGCTTTATTTTTCAAATCTGTTTCAGACAGAGCCTTTGCTATTGCTTTCCATGGAAGGGAGTGAGAATTACACTGCAAATCTTAACTATATTATTAATGCTAAATATCTATGTGATCATTATATGCAGCAAACTAGGTATTAGAAGCCTCTAGTACAGTTCTACTTTTATGTTTTAGACAACTGGAGGAGCCAATCCTAAAAATACAGAATGTGTGATGCACGTGGTTGTTCTCTGTCCAGGATTCAGCAGTACATCACTCTTTGCAAAACCACTGAAGACAGCAAAATTTGCCTTCTTTGCTCAGTGGAGTTTTCGTTGTGATTCCGAATTAATTCCATAGAGTTGCCAGGATTGATAGCCAAGATCAAAACCATTGGATAAGTGGCATAGGAGGAGCAGAATTAAAAGAAACTATTTCTGCATAATTTGTGCTTTCATGCCTGTAAACAGATGTCTCTCTTGAAAAAAACAAAGAGATACTAATCTGGACAAGAGAGGCTTCCTTCTTATTTCAGAAAATCCTTTTAATCTAAGAGATATTCCTCTGAGCAGTTAACGCTTAAGAAAAGTATTTCCAGTAAGAAATGAAACTTGGCCAACGGAGGTGTCAGTTTAATCTCTGACATTGTTCTTTACATCAGAGAGGGGTGTTCTTCAATTACTGGAAAGACTACTGTATATATCTTAAGTATTTTCTTGAGCCAAACCCAAATTTCTGGTACTCTTATAAGAAGCGATAATCAGACTGCCTTAGTCTTTTTGAAACTGATGAGAATTTTGTGCAATTAGAGCCAGTGTGTCACTCCTTTTGTTTTCTTTTTTATTTTTTTCTTCTGTTTTAATGTTTCTTCATTCTACTATTGGGTTTTTTTTCAGTTGTTGTCCTTCTTTTTGTTAGCAAAATTTCTGTTAGCCAGATTTCAATTACTTCATCTGAGGACATTGGAGCATAGCTACCATTTGAAGTGACCGAATGTTTACTGACTATATCTGAAGAAATCCATGGTTTTGCACCAGAGGAGGCATTTATTTAAATCTCAAACATAAAAAAAAAAAAAAATAAAAAAAAAATTGCATTTATTTTGTATTCACAATACGTTCCACCCCAGTGTTTTAAATATTGCATGCCCCTCTAGTGCACTTTGATTGTCATCAGTTTAGGCTGCTTCCCTCTGGAGAGATAAAAGCCTCCTTCCTGTCAAGGTCATTTAGCTTTGATCCTAAAGTCCTCCTACTTTCTGCTTTCCTCTTTCCTTCTCGCCTCTAATTACAGGCAAACTGATGTAAGCTGAAAATTGTCAAATTGCCCCTGGAGGCAAACATGAGTGTTCATTTACCTGTCTAAGGTACCAGCATAGTCTAAATTACCAAGGAGGTCAATCACTTAATAATCTTTAGTGTATTTATCCTCAGAGTCATTTTGTGAGAACTGCAAATTCCATGTTCATTCCTGAACACAGAAACACAGTGAGTTTAAAGACCAAACCTTTAGAGGCATTTAGAAACAAGACTTTTATTGCAATCAGGTCAATGGTATTTAAGCCTCTTATCCGGTGACATTTTAGCATTAATTCAAAAACAGAAGATAACATGAACACTGAAAAGTCCAAGGAATCATTAAGAACTGAACATGAATAAACTCATAAATACCTATAGATGTATCCTCATTAGTCTGTAAGATTTCATGTATCTACTTGTCTTGACAACTTTGTTTTTAATAATTATTTCTTAAATAAGATGCAAGACATTTACAGTTTTATGATATTTCTCACCTGATGCATGAAGACAGTTTCAAAACACCACCACAAATACACCAGTGGTTTATTAGCTTCACCTACACATTATCTGTTGAACTGATTGTCTTGTAATGAAATTATGTTTCTTTTCAATTACATAAGCAATCCATAACTTATCTGTTTTAAACCAGAAATTAGATTATCTCTCCTATTTAAAGCCTTTGCAACCTAGCAACAATGCAGGTGTTAGGTACAGGCAGGTAATATGAGAAGAAGTCTTCCATGGAGTTATTTGCCTCTGCTCCCTCCCCATAATCTCTAACTAATACCCATTTCTTCTGATTTATTGGAAGTTATTTCACACTGTAGTTTGTAAGAGGACTTATTTTCAAGTATGGGGCACTTATAAAGCTGTCAGGATTATCCAAGTTTCAAGATGTCTATGAAAAAATTATGGTATTTCATTAAATAGGCAATTCAAGATTTATGATTTTAGATTTTCACTCCTTTGTGTTTATAAATCCCTGAAGTATGCTGAAGGGGTGAAATATTGTCACCTAGTACCATATTCCAACTGTTGAGCATACATATATATAAATATATGTATGTCTGCATCTCTGTGTTATACAGTACTACATATACTAGTAATGCTGGTGGAAATTGAGCTTTAATTTCAGTGCTGAAGGGTTCAAGCATTTCCTTGACATTAGTATCCAGAATAGGATGGAGGCTTAAAACCACAAGCTACTGTTCTGTCAAATGAAAGTGTGACTCTACCAGATGTGAGCAGAGCTGAGCGACTTCAGCTGGAAAGAAAACCTCAGGTGTTTGGGGGAATAGCATCTAACATTGTGACTGCAGTCCATTTGACTGTAACTGGAAAAAGATCGGGGAAGTTCAGTTTTACTGACAAAAGCACCCAAATTGGTGTGTATGTTTGTCTGGAGGCGAGCACATATCATCAGCTGTACCAGTGTGAACACACCATCACCTTAGGAAATAAGATTTTGACATTGCTACTGACAGATTGTAGATTTTTGTTTTACCTTAACCAAGGCCAATTCAGGCTTTGTCTGGTCCTGAGCTTACCTTGGCTTTTTTTTTTAGCTCAACCAGCAATTGCCCAACAGGTGACTGATGTCCAACTTAATTCCCATGTTAGCTTAACTCTGTGAAATTGCATGGTTTTACCCTCATGAAAATATACCCTGTATGTTGTGCCAACGAATCCTAAATGAATATACTGTAACTAAAGCTGGGCACCAACTGAAAAAACAAACAAACAAACCGTGAAAAGCCCAAGCAAACCAGGAAACCTTGACCATACAAAACATACTCCTTCCAGTGAGAAATTGAGGATGCTAATTACTTGCTGTTGCTATTCCTAAAAAAGGTGAGCATAACATGACAAAAAGAGGCAGGCATCAGGAAGCTGGTGACTGACAAATTGGACTATACTATTAATGGGAATTAGCAATAATTAGATAATATAGACCATAAATGTTAGCATAATTGTAACTGAACTTAGAATGACCATTTGGTTCATTTTGATTTTACTGCTGAAACATTAATTAGACTAATACTAAACTCTAATTGTTGGCTCTACATATAAGGTGGGCTCCCCTGTGCCCATAATGAGACTTTTGACTGTAACACTGTCAGATGGGCAATTTTTATGCAGCGGAAGTGTGGAGAAGTAGCAGCAAGGAGAAAGAGGAGTGGCAGCAAAGAGGCTCCTAGCTTGGCAGCACTTCAAAACTGGGATGCAGCTGGTTATCCAGCTGTGAGCCTGGGATGCAGCCAGACAAGGAAGACTCAGGGCACACCCCCCAGATGTACCTTTTCACTACATTCATTTTAAGCTCATGCCAGTGGCACTCGAACATATTAGCTGGTATTGAATGGGTCAGGTATTTACTTAGGCTCCAGTATGGCAAGGAATCTGACTGGGTGTCACTCCTCTGTGCTGTCCACAGAGAGCAGCATTAAAGGTAGGGGACTACATGCAGAATTGAGGGTTGCAATCGCCCTCTTGGTCACAGCATCAATTTTGCTCTTGAAGCAGCCTACTATTCTCAGCAGTTTTGCACCACAGGGATGAGCTGCATGCCAAAACAGACAGCATCAATTCATTAGTCAAGGCTGACTGAAATTCAGAGCAGCATCTCAGATGTGCAGCCCATAATTTGGAGGCCTGAGGGAGGCATGGATGAGGGTGACTTCAAGCAGCCTTGCTTTCTGGCATGCTCTGGGGCCAGAATTGGCCCCTGGCAAAGCCTAGGCAGTCCTGGGGAGCTCTGTAGTCACTGCAGCAGCCCGTGTTTTGCTGCTCAGACTCTACCTCTCCCAATCTGCATCTAGAAAAGGCAGTCCAAGACCATGTTGGACATGCTCCCAGTGCTAATATACACGTGAGCAGAGCTGCTGGAGTTCAGACCCTGGCAAGTGATGAAGCCTGTGGCAATGCAGTCTTCTTGGCGGTGCCTGGGGTTTCTAAGGCTCCTTTAATGGCTTCTTAAACAGACGCTTTAGTAAATACAGAAACTCTGGAAGAGTGATGGATAGCTCCCTATTCCAGTCCAATTGCAGTGTAAGATGTGACACATGAGCTGGTTTTCTCAGTCATAAAAAAAGAGTAAAAAAACAACATGCCTCAATGCTTTTGAAAGCTAAATAGGGAAAGGGAGCATTTCACTTCAGTGGAGTTGCATCCCTGTTGAACTGACATGGTGAGGAAAGGGCTGGGAAGCAGTTCCTTGGGGGGAGGGAGGAGATGACTCCCAAATTAAAGGCACCTGAGCCATGAGTCTTGAATAGGCATGTGAAGGAAAATGAGTTGTCTTCAAAGAAAAATGGCAATTTTCTTTGCCTTTGCAAAAATGCCTTGCCATTCCTTCTCAAATGGGGAGGTACAACGTATCCTTGCTGCCTAAACTCTGTATATTGTGTTAAGCTTAATATTTGGATTTATTAATAGTACAGATTCTCTCCTTCATTCCCCCAGGATAAGAATTCAGGGGCTTTTTTCCCAGGAGCTGCATTTTATGCATTCTTACAGGCAGGCAAAGTTTGTAGAAGGTGACTTCCTACAGAAAATATATGGTTTCTTAATGTCGATTTGTTTCTGCATTTACTTCAGGACCCTGTAGCAATCTGGATGAATCCTTGTAGTAAACTAACAATAAAACATGGCTTTCTAGGAAGTGTAGACCACTGTGATACACAAGGCAAAAAGAAAGCCCATTCTATTTAATAGTAGTACAGTTGTTACAAAATGGAGAGATTTCCCTTTGTCTTCTGAAGTAATTTTCAAGGTGGTTTTGTTGTTTGTTTTGGGGTATTTTTGTTTTGTTTTGTTTTTCTTTTTAATTACAGCTGTTTTGTGAGTGGGATGGGAAAGAGACAGATAATTGATGAATGTGCTTTTTCTGACATGGGGTGATCTAAGCACAGCTTGTGGCTGTAGGAGAAAGGAAGATTAATTGTCAGTTGGTCTATTGTTCCAACCTACAACAAAATTATACAGAGTGGAATCTACGCTTTTTAAGTGTCTGTCTTTCTTTCTCTGGATATATGTGAGCTCATAGTTCTAGGTATAGCAAGAAGGATATTAAAATGCAAAACAGCAAGATGAAAATAAAAAATACAATGGGTCACCATTTTACTTCCAAACATTTCAGAGCTGGGGAGGGATGGGAAAGGAGTAGCAGACAACTTTGGCTCAGTCAAACAGAATTTCCCCATGGCTTTAAGAAGCAGTGTGTGTGCTGCCATCACATCTTTTTCAGCCACTGTGAGGGAACAAAATCCCTTGAGCACTCTGAGTATCTAACCCTACTTCTTGCACTTTTCCCTGGGTAGCATCACCCTTGCAGATGTTGATCCTCTTCTGATTTGGCCTGCTGCTGCACTTACTTCAGTCACAACTAGTTGTTTTTTTTTTCCTGAATTGATGCTAATTGCAGTTTAAAGTATTCTACTTTATTTTGATCCTTGTAGCAGAAGGGCAGAAATTTAAAAATTCCATTTTAGGCAAGAAAAAAGCTCAAAACAAATTTTTAAACTTTTTTTCTTACTTGCTTTTATTTATAGGCTTGATCTCCAACCCCATGCCCCAGCTCACCTCTAACAAACAACATTAAGCCTTAATGAGAAAATCTTTAGGGTGAGATCATAACAAATAAATAGCTGTTTACCCATGAGTCCTTTCTATTGTTTCTCTTTGTGTGTGTGTGTGTGTGTTGTAGTATTTCTGTGCTTTGATAGGATCAAGTAGTTTGGCTTCTGCATTCCCATAGCTGGGTTATATGAACATTTTTCAAATTCAGCCTTCCACCCAGGACATGTACGAGCTCTCAAGGAGGCATAAAGGAAACATCCCAATCCAATGACTGCTGCAGATGTGTTCAATAAAAGAGGAGCTGTAACTACACAAATTACCTTTGCTAAACTGCAGGGTGCTGCAGAACTCCTGGAATGAGTTTCTCCCTGCCACACTTTTCATTCTCTCTGCTGGTTGTGAATGAATACAAATTAAGAAGAAATCCCTGAAAGAGGTTATAGGCCTACACGAATATCTTACAAGGGAATTGGACTGTTCATGCTATTTTTTATACTGCAGAAAGTTTTAGGAAGAAAGGGAAGCCTGCATGAGTAGGATAGGAATGTGAGATGTTCAGCACAGCTGACTGGCAATTTCACTACAGGTCTTGCAATAATTGATATTTTAATTAAGGTACCAGCTCCTGGAGGTGGGTGATTGTCAGAGTATCTCCATTTTTATTAAGGAAAGCATGTTTCTAGTGTGATGTTTGCCAAATAATATTTGTCCTAGCCACCCTGGAGCTCAAATACAATGAAAGCCAACCCACACTTACAACTTTTTCAGTGTTTGAGACAAAATACCTTCTGAGTCAAAACCCAAATGCATACACCTTGGGGCTGGGCCCCAAACTTTCTAACGTGCCATGGTTAGTTCTGGATGCTTATATTCAAAATCTAGACTGTGCTGAGATTGAGAACAGCAGATGGAAGGAGCTACAGCAGCCTGCTGTGGTGAGAAGAGTGCAGTGGGGGTGCAAAATACCTGTCAGGACCTGGAGGAACAGAATAATGGTGGCAAACTCTGTGAGTTGCATCCCCAGGAGAAGCAAAAGCACTCTCTTTGCCAGGGAACAAAAAGCTACTACAGAAAAATTGCTGTGTTACCTTCTACTGAGAAAAACAGTTTCTTACAGAGATTTATCTACTTCACCTTTTGCCTCCAAAATGCCATTAAACAGTGCATTCAAGGCTGGGCCCTGGTCCATAGACAACTCATAGACATTCTCCAGACCTATAACTGGCTGAGGCTCAATCCATGTTTTCCATCAGTGACATCCTCAGCTCTGTAGTTTTTTGAGAACTGTGCCTGCTTCTTCTCTGGCAGAGGCACACAGATAGAACTAGTTGTATTTTGGCTCTGTAGGTGTAACAACAGGGCTTTAACTGTTCTTCCATATTTATAGGTCTGTTTTATTTCTCCTAGCAACTACTTTGTAGAGTCCCTCCTGCTGCAGAACCCTGGGAATTGAGACCGGGAGTTTACCTACATGAGGCATACGTGCTGTGATAGTTTTTTTGCCATTTTTTAATATGCTATGCACAATCAATTTCAGAATGATATAAAAAGAGCCAACATGAAAGAATTCAAAACCCTTAGTGGTGGGTTGCCTTTAAAAATAACAATATTGTGGCTTCAGGCCAGCCATGCTGAGAACAAATGGAAGAAAAATTCTCCTAAAATATTTAACATTACACAGTGGATTATCCTGGATTACAATTAATCAAACATGTCTGTTTATTTTAAAAAAGACATTGATGTCAAGTGCAGTTCTGTCGCTTTCATGTTTATTTGTTACTACTCAATAATATTTTAGTAAAAGCCTCTTACTAGCCAGAAAATAATACTTTATCCTTTATTGGTTTTTGCCTTTTTCTTATGTCTACTTAAATTCAGAGGCTTTCTTGCATGGATTTTAGAAGAGCGGGGTGGAATCCATTTCCAGTTAGGAAACGCTACTTTCTTCTTTCCTCCTTATCTCATGAAACATGTCATGTTACACATATAAGGATGGTCATGGAGTGACTTATTTTGTTGCGCTGAATCATTGGTGTGAGTATAACCAGTTTCACAATCTTCACTGGCAATAGCATAGGTGATTTGATGCCTTTTTTTCTCCCAAACAAGGCTGGTAACAACCTCAGATTCCATAATTGGCATTTTTGCGAAAACGCTTTATTAATTCATCCTCTTTTAAAAGAATAAGTATATCAGTAAGGGGAAAAAATGTGAGAATGGAGTAAGAATGGTTATTATGTAGAATGTTTAATGAATTAATGACTTCTGAAGGACAAAGTGGGCTGAGAACTGCGAAAGCAACTTTCAAATCATGAAAGTGATATTTGTGCAACCACTGAAATGAAATAGTCAATAGGATTAATTTGGCTGTCCTGTCTCTTGGACAGAGAACTTGGGCCCTGGAGCTCCGTATTTAGAGCCTTTGAACTTTTTCTCAGCTGCCAGCTGTCCCTGGCTGTGCCAGAATTCCCCAGGCACTCATGCTTCTGCCATCAAAGCCCCCCAGGTGCGTGTACTTCTACTATTGAGAAAGGGCAAAATTATGGAAATCTGATGGAGGCAGGCAGTGTAACAGCTAACGCTTGGCATGATTCACAAGCTAGACCCTCTTTATCCTATTTTCCCTCAGAAGCCTCGGCTGGGACATCAAAATGTGTCCCGTGAATTGGAGCATAGCTCAAACAGATTTCCCACCTCCAGCCATCCTGCTCTGGTGGGGCTCTCTAAGCTGGATCCTTTGCCATTTGTTGTGTGAAGGCTGTGTAACTGCACTATTCATAGCACCCAGGTCATCCATCTGACTCCCTCAACCCCACAGTAAGCCTTCTCTCCAGCCTTTATTTGTCCCCGTAGCAAAGGGAAAGTTTTAGCTCAAATTCTTTCTCCTGCCTGATCGCTTCCCTTTTCCCTGCTCCTGCTTAAATGGATAAGAGTATAAACTGCACTTCAGCTCTACCTTACAAAACCAAACAGGCTCAGATAGGGGAGCCAGGTCTTGTCCACATGTTCTCTCTCAGCTGCAGCTGTGTTGGTTTTAGAGCCTATTTGACACTGGACACTCATCCGTATGTCCTGCCAGGAGAGGAGGGGGTTAGCTGTACCATGCCTTAACCCATTTCAGTAGAAAAAAAACTAATTGAAGCTTGCAGACCTCTAGCAAACCTATTCAGTCTTGACGTAAAGGAGTTGGAAAGGGTTCCCAGGAGCAGGTCTAGGTGAGTGGCTTTGAGAAAGTGGCCTGCAGCACAGGAATGGTGTCTCCTTCACCAACACAGTGCAGCCAGAAAAGGATGCAACAAGACTTCAGCCACATCATAAAATGGGGGCTGCTGCAGCAATCACTTGTATTTTCTGGTCTGGTCTTCTAGATGCCAATTTAGCTATTAAAGTCTAATAACAAAATGGAAAGCTCAATTATAAAAAATGAAATGTTGCATTACAGGTTAACAGAATGATCTGATAAACAAATCAGCTGTATTTCATATTCCTGTTACCAAATATTTCCACTGTTGCCTACTTTCCTTCTGTATATTTTCGTTTAAAATGCAATTGCTTTATCTATTATCTATTTTCTCTTTGAAGAAAATGAAGTATAACTAAGACTTAGCTACATTGCTTTAGCCAGAATATCTTCTTTTCTTTTATTCCCTCAAACCACATCTCTTGCTTCAGTCACACAGAAATGGATGAAATGAGAATCAGACTTGGGGGATTTAATTACAGTTCCAAAAGGCACAGAGCCCTGGGAATTCAGCACCCTCTTCTAGCTGTCTGTGATGTTGACACCAGGGAAATTTGAGATGTGTCTGATCGAGCAGAGCTTGCACATCATCTCCATAAAAATCCCCACTGTTTCCAGTTTCACTGAATACTATACACTTAGGCACTTCTGCCAGTTGAAAAGCACTTTATAGGCACTGAGTGGAGCCTTGCAACACATCTTTATGCTAAGTGCTATCTTTATTTAAAAGATTGAAGGAGAAAGGATAAGAGGGAAAGGATGCCAAGAGGGATTAGTGCCAAGAGGGACTTAGAGAAATACTTGCACGAGTTAACCTAATGGGAATTAGGCACCCAGCTGACTTCTGTGCATCCCAGGAAGGCATCTAACTCCCATGGATATACTCTCTCAGGGACTTTTACAAGTCTCTTGAAGTAACATTAAATCTTTGTAAATCTCATACAGAAGAGTGTATCAAGCCTGAGCCAGCTGTGATTAGGGCTGAAAGTTTCTACCTCTTATTGAAGTAAATGGGACTTGGAGCTAGACAAGATACAAGGCTAAAGGGGTGACAATGAGCCTGAATAACCCAGGAGTCCCCATACTAATGCACTTGTGCTCAGACATGAGAGGCTCTACGTGCTCTGGCTGTGCTTCCAGGGCCAGCATTTACCTGGTACTGAGGGTGGCCCTGGGTAGCCTCCAAAAGCCTAACTCTGCCATGGTGACTTGCACATGGTACTCTGGAATGGAACAGGAGATAAAATCTAGTTCATTTTTGCACCAGCCACAGTGAGAGCTTCTTGGTGTGCTTAGTGAACAGGTAGAGAAGGGGCTGAGGCAATAAAGACTACAATGAAGCAAACTGCTCCCCCAGAACTACTGAGATACCTCCTGTCTCTTTTGTGCCAGAGAGGTCAGAAATGCTCAATATTTGCAATGTTAAGGTTTTTTTCTATTTTTGATTTTCTGATCTCTTATGATTACACCCAGCCTCTACAAGCCTTTTGAATTGGAGTATATGTTTTAAAATCTCATTGACTTTTCAAAAATCAAACAATTCCTTCCTCCCAAAATCCCAGGAAGACAAGTGACAAACCCATGCAAAAAGTACAGAAATTCAAAAACTCTACAGACAACATAAAATGAAGAAGGAATTCAATAATATGTAGCATAGTGCACTCCCTGAGCACAACCATAATGCTAGAGCAGAATGGATAAGACACTATTACAGCTTTTGAAACCTCTTCCTTCATTTTACAGTGTGCTGCAACACTAGCAGGCTTGGCCCCAGTGCTTCTCTGATCACGAAGCAAGTAGGAAAGCAATAGCAGAAATGAGAGCTATGCCTGCTGATACAGTGAATGGTATATAACCTGCTGCAGTATTGCTGATATGGGGCTGTAGAAGTGTGTGTGTTTGCTCAGGTGTGAATATATGCATTGCCTCTCTTTGTCTACGTGGATGCTTTTGTTTCTTGTGTTTATACAAGCTTGTCTTACAGGCTGGCACACCCCATCTTTGAAACTGTGAATCCCTCAAATTCCATCCAAGCACACTGCCAACAATCCACAGCTGTACACAGCAAGAGCAAGTGAATAAAACAAGTGTGACTGGAAGGAAAGCAATGCTGCTTTGCTCTTGTGTGAGCTTTCTCTTTATTCCTGTGAAGGACCTAATTTAGCAGAGCACTTTACTTTCAAACTCTGTGCTTTTACTGAAGGCTGCCAGCAGACCTAAAGATAAAGATGTACCTGAATGTTTTGCTGAATCAAGGCCTAAGAAGCACAGCATAACAGAGAAAGTGTTGATCATTATCTAAGAAATGATGGGCTGGCATCATGCTGACAGAAGCACTTTTTCAGTGCACATAAAAACAGTAGGGATAACAGGTGAGGAATGGATTTCTGCATCTTATCTCTCACTCATTGAAATAAATTGTTTTGTGTTTCCAGGAAGTTTATTTAACTTACTCCTTCCTTAATTCAAACCAGAATTTTGTGTTTGAGCCAGGTCAGGAAGTAGGTGAGCAAACTCTTAATTGTTCTGCAAGCTCAGGCCAATCTTAGTTTTTCTCTTGTGACACGTCTGTGTGTGTGGTGGAAGGCTCTGTATGGGAAAAAGATTTGTACTGATTTTCCCTTTGCTAAATGGTACAAAACATTTAATTTTACCACTGGTTGGCAGACCAGAAAAGAGGCACTTCTGTTTATCATCTATGCTGGAGACCACTGCACCTTGCCACTCCCAAAATACAGTAGTGTTTCTACAACTGGGAAAAGCTAACCAAATTGTCTTCTCTGAGATGACAATTTCCCTTGCAGAGAATGAGAAGGGAGAGCAAAATTTGAATTTTAATGTGCCCCTCTCCACATACACAGGCGGGCACATGTACCTCCTGCCAAAATACGCATCTGGTTCTATAAAAATCCCACATCCTCTTGTGTGAATGCAATCTGAAGTCATAGGTTTGCATAAGAACTACATCCTCAGCCAGAGGGCTGTGAAGTATCTGTCAGCTAGTCAGATGGATATGTACAGAGCAAGCTATTTACAGCTGATGTTGCTGTTTGGAAGACAGGCACTGGGTTATCTTTTTACTTCTGTGCACCTGTGTCCTGTGTTGCTTATTTCATAGTGCTTCAACTTGCTTTCAGCTCACCTTGTTTGAGCCAAGGGCAACTCTGAAGTCAGCATCTGATGTTTGGGTGTTCTAACCCTTTTGCATGGCAAGCCTGTACCTACGGAGAGAGAAATGGTGGGTGCTGAGGTGCTGTTTTGTGAGCTGGGGAAGGAGGGATTTAGACGGAAGCAGAGCCTGGTGAGTGTCAGGGAGAGAGGCAGGCAGCAAAGCCAAGGCTACTGCCTATGTCCCATCAGATCTGCAGGAAGGAAGCTTGGGAAAAGTCAGCTTCTATGAAGGAAGCAACTGAAGCACAAAATGAGACACATCAAATAATATGAGGTACGATTCATCAGAACCTTGCACCCTTGTCTCAGGTGATGTATGATCTGCTTTAATTTCTGGTTCAAGCAAACTACAGGGTATGAACAAGAATTCAGCCAAAGCAATGCAGGTTAAGCAGACAGGCTTTCAGAAAACCATAGTGCATGGTTGACCACAACATTCTGCAAATAACCACTTTCATAATAGAGAACAATTACATCCCCAATTTTCTACCCCTTAAAAAAAATAAAACAAAGTATACTTTTGGTACCATTGTCTCTAGATCAGCTACAAGTCTCTACAAACTATCAGGGAGTTATTCACAGGAGACCCTGCAATGCCTGTAATACTGGTACTGTAAAAATCTCTTCCTAGATGCAGGTGCTGGCCAGCAAACTTGAAATTAAATCCCGCTGTGATGTTCTTTTTCCTATTCCACTGAAACACATGGGGTAGAGGTTGACTGCTGACTTCTTCTCAAAGTGTGGTCTGTGGCAACTATCTTGGAAATGGGTCTGAGAGGCAAGCTCTTCCATTCCTGCTCTGAAGTGCTCTAGCAGATTAAAAACAGTGGGATGGAGAAGGAAAGGTTGCTGAGCAGTTAATGGCACTAGAATGGGGAGACTGCATGTTGCGATGAACATTGCCATAGGTTGTGACCTTGCCTGGTGCATGTGGTGCTGATTATACCACAGGATCAAGCAGATGTGAAGGAAAATTGAGTTTCATCTCCTCCCAGCTATCACAGGCCCTCTTTGGTAAGTGGAGGATTATGATACTTTAGGAAAATAATGTATATATCTGTTAGCGGATGCAATAATGATGGATTTTTTTCCCCCAACTGAAGTAACTCTGATTGATGCAGCTGGCTGCAACCTATAATGAACACTGAGATTAATTGGAGCCAAGGACACAGCAGTCCTTAAGTAGCATTATTCTGTGGTGCACTCATGTGTTGTTATTAATTTTCCTATTTATTTGACTTTACAAAAACACACACACACACAGAAAATCTGAACAGAACTGAAAAAAAAGAGCTCAGTTATCCCTCTGACAAGGTATTACTGAGGATGGGGAGGAGCTGAATCACCCAAGTGCTTGGTGACATGATGCTTTTGTACAGTATAACGCCTCCAGGTAACTGGAGAGCATACTGTGCAGTGGCATTTGCTACATCTGTGCTCTTCTCTCTTCTAGCTGGTGCATTAAAGATGGGGCAACACAACACTTCCAGGCCACAGCTATTTCATCACATCAGAGATCAACCTGAGTCAGAATCTGAACACCTGAAACACTGAAAAAAATATATGTAACATAATTTCTCACAACACAGATCCTCTGTGCTGTGAGAACAAGCATGTGGCAGATTCATCCTGGTATCTCTTATCTGAAGGCAGCCACCATCTGGTGGATGGTCAGCATCTACAGCAATGGTCAAAGAACCCAACAGTAGGCTGGTGTGGGAATAATCTCCTTCCCACATGAGGAGCATAATCTGGTAGAGTTAGAGACAGCTCTGAGATCTGAAAATCTGAGGTACTATGGACTTTCCAAGGCAGTCATGAAGACCCTGGGGCATTCTTATTCACAGTCTCCCTGTTTTTTTCCACACGTGTCCCATTACCTTTTGGACACTGGGTTTAGCAGGACTGTATTGCAGTGGTTCCTACAGTACATATTCCTGTCACATGAAAAAAAAAACAAAACAACCCACATTTCCCATGCTTCATATTTATTTATTTAGGAATAGGGTGACAAAGCTTGGAGTTGTGGAGCATACCGAGCAGAGCTGAAGGTAGCAGAAATTAAAACACTGATGCAAAATAGAACTGATAACACATAGATATATGAGAAATAATCTTTCTCTCTGCTAATCTCAGTGTTACATAAATGTGCAAGACAGTCAAGCCTGTACAGCATGTGAAACATTATCTACTTGTCAGAATACTTCAAACAAAAACCTACCAGCCTACTCCATCCCCTCCTAACAAACAATGCAGTGTAAGACCTTTTGCTTTATTAAAGAAGTCAGAAAGACAGAAATTATTCATATGCTTATAAAAAATAGATTTTTACAAGGTTCTGTTTGAATGAATAATGACTATCAATATAGGCCTGTATTAGGATGTGTATAAGGAGAGCTTTCTGTGTCATGTAGTACCAAGGACCTAAACTAAATTTAAATTATAGGGAAAATTAGCTCCTTATGATCCACCCAAAGTGATACCCTAACTTATAATATCTTTACAAGCTTTCAAAACCTATTGCCTTATTCATTCCATGATAATGTCCAAATCAAGATGTTTAGCCATCAAAAATAAATATATAAAAAATAAAAATATGCAATGTGAGGGAGAGGAGGAAATGGGAATAGGGGCAGGATTCCTGAATGCTATAGATACTAACAGCTTTTTTTCAGTCTTTCCCTAAGACCTCCTGATCACTGTCTTTCATATATGAGAAAATGTCAAGATCCTTTCCTTGTTACCATTTATTCTGACAGCTATTTGTGACCTCATAGGACTATTTTCTTGGTCATATTCTTATTAGTGCTCTAATGTGTTTTGATATGCCTGTTTTGGCTCAACTGCGCCAAAAAATTGTAGATGTACTGAGAAAAAAATAGGGCAGAAACTTGTCCAGAGTTTTACAAACAGCTAGACTTCTGAAGAAGAGGAATTAAGATTGCTTTTGGACCACTCTTTTCTTGGGAAATGTGAAGCCCTACCACTGTGCCCAGTATTGCATAGAATTTTATTGGTGAGCAACAATGTGTCATTGTCAATCTAATTAATAAGCAACGGAAAAGCTGGAAAGTCAAATTCAAGCTCCTGGAAATAATTTTTAATATATTTCACATTTGTATTTTAATTATTCATTGAAACAAACCAGAACGACAGGATCACAATGCTTTTCAGTGGGCCCTTAGAATAATCAAAAGAGTAACTCTGCTCATGGTGGTTTTTAAGTGGAAATGTAGCAAGAAAGTAGGAAAAAGAGAAGTACAACCTGAGATGACAGGTTCCTTAGTCATTATTTTCATATATATTTTAAAGAGAGTAAAACAGTGCTCACATGGTGAATGAGTCTGTATTTTACAGAGGAATAAATTCTCAGGGACATAAAACTTGGGGCAACACAGTACCACAGTGACCAAGTTCTTGTTTCTGGGCAAGTATAGCATGAAACTATTTTATCATGCATTTTTCAGCTCATCGGTATCATGTTGCATGATCGAGCAGGAACCATATGGCACAAACTCCTACACAGTTGCAAAGCACACAGACTTTAAAATGAGTGCCACAAATCTATTTGCCAATGCTTTGTACTTCTAGAAAGGATTACGAAGTTAGCACTGCACAAAAGCAGCACAGGGGAGCCTGACTCATTCCAAGCTGTATCTTAGGAGCAGCTTGGGGAGCAAAAATAAGGCTAAAGGTGACTAAGCCATCCTTACACACTACTCATCCTCCATCATTTTCTGCCAGATCATACCCTTGATCTCTTCCTTTCCTTTATTGCAATGTTTAGCCTTTTTTAAGCCTCTTCTGCCCCTTCTACTTCAAGTCTCGGGTGGGTCACAGGACATAGCGAAGGGTGAAGTGTGCTGTGCACTCCTGCAAACAAAACATCTATTATGTGGAGACTTGCAATTATGGGAGAGCTGGACTCAATGCCCCAAATGATTCCTTCTAGTGTTATGTTCCCAGGAAATTCAGCAATATTTATAGTAGTTTGAAGGCTATTTTAAATTGTGCCAGCTGTTAAAGACAGCAGGAATTCAACAGGGTGATAAAGGATATTTTAGACCAAGTCTTGACTTATAATTTCTGCAGGGAGTGTAACACAAAAATTGTTAGGAATGCTCTGCTCAGTCTGAGAATTCACCTATTTTTGGATAAGCCTTCCAGGGCTAAGGCCTGAGGGAGGACAGATTTATACTGGAGGAATGGTGCCAATCTGCACTCATGCAAACAGGGTCTGGCTGTGGAAAGGGAATAACAATAGCAGAATTATTTAAGGCCAAAGATTGATATTTGAGACCTATCTGGCTGGAGGCTGGGCTTTCCGGTATTTGATTTTTCATTCATTAAACCGATAACTTAACCCATTTTCAGTCCCTGTTAATGCACCTCAATTGCATGAGTGCTTTGCCAAGCCATTAAAGGAACCACCTTACAAAAAGAGAAGAGCAAAATTGTGTCCATATTTCTGCACTGTGACTCTGATCACAGACATAATGTACTGAGCAGGATATAGTGCTTCCTCAGTACTCTCACTGGGCCTTGTAAAAACTAAAGAGAGGACAGGAAAATCTCTAAGATCTGCGTTTTCACATATGATCCAAAAGCTGGGATTTTGAAATTACATTAGCCAGGTATAAATTGAAGCTGTAAGAAGCAGCAGTATGTCCAGATAAAAGCATGCTGCCTTCTTATATGTATAGAAGGAAGGATACTTAAAAACTTGGTGGAAGAGTTGATGCTATCATCCTGCCTGACTCCTTGTACTTACTGTCTTGGTGGACTTTTTTTGCTTTCCAGAAAAAAAATACTCATGCTCCATATGGCCTTCACGCTGCTAGTGTAAGTGGTGGAGAGAGGCTGAAGACACCCTCTCCCGCCTCATGGAGGGTGTAAGCTGACCCAAACCACAGGCTCTGGAGCTCAGTAAGGCAAGGGCTGTGGTGAGATGACACAGCTATCTTGGCAGAGCTCAGACCAAAAGATCAGCCACAGCTCCCCAGTTGCAAGTCTTTGTCCCCACAACCCAACACAGACAAAGGCAAAGGTCTACAGGGGCGCAGTCCTCAGCTACTCTGGTACGAAACCTGCACAGAATGTATGCATCACTGGAGATGGTTTGAGTAAGACTGGGCTATTTTGCACTGAAATTAATATTGCACTCTATCAATACCAACCACTGGTAGCAGTGTGCAACACATGGCTGGTGGCAAAACCTTTTAAAGCATTTCCACAGAGCTGTACTGTCCCGCGGCTGAACGCTTCCACTTGAAATGCTCAGTGGAGAGAGATGGTATTTTTAGCACCCCACTCCTTGCTTGCACTTACAGCCTTTACTGTGTTCACCCCATCTGTCTGGCAGGACAACACAGGCCTCCTTCATGGAGCTCCTCATCTTCTGTCACAGGTCATGACCTGGTCTTATAATTGCCACAGCATCCATGAACTCATCAGGTCACACCAAAGGTCTGCAGCGACCCGGACCCCTTAGGGGGACCCAAGGCTGGGTCCCACACAGGGACCCAGTGTGTGGCTGTGAGCCACACAGGGGATGACCAACACCACCAAGTCATGCTAAACCACCCCCTGAAAGAATCTGCTTCCTCTTGCCTGTTGCTCGAGGAGAAAAATATTCAGCAAAACTACACTCAGTAAAAACAGTGAAAACAAAAAAATGTTGGCCTGTTTTAAAAATAATTAAAAAGCTGTGCTGCAGTGTCAGTTTTAACAACACGTGTTTGAACCTGATGGCAGGACTGACTCCTTGTCCAAATTTCCTCGGTGGAGATGCAGGGAAGCCCGGCCCCGGCCCCGGCCCCGGCCCCGGTCCCGGTCCCGGTCCCAGTCCCGGTCCCGGTCCCGGCCCCGGCCACCGCATGGGGGAGCTCCAGGCTTTGCAGACGTCGCCCGCTGGAACTAAACTTGTCCTCAGACTCCGTTTCTGAGACTTAAAAAAAACAAAACAAAAAAAAAAGTAAAAATAAAAAAGGTAAAAAAAAAGTAATAACCGGTGCTTTGAGGGGATATGTAGCTGGGTAAATAATTTAAGGGTGGAAGGGAAAGGACTGACAGCCTTTAAAAAAAAAAAAAAAAAAAGAAGAAAGTATCTCCTCCATTGATACCCATTTTAAAACACAAACAGCTAATCCTTTCACTGTTTCCTAGTAAAGCATTTAACTGCGACAAGAGTTGTGGGTTCTTTGAGCACTTTAAACGGCTCAGCTGGAAGCACAGAAATATTTATGGGAGATTAATACAGTTTAAGATTGTTACTTTTTCTGCCATAAGACACCAGGGCCAACTAACTATTTCCAATTAATTAGACTAAACCAAAACAGAGCAAGAGATAGAGGCCAAATAATTATGATCGGACTGTGGAATGAAGATAGACTGACCCTGAATGTAAGGTAAATAACTTTCTGATACCAAAACATAACTACTGTAGGATGAAAAAGCAACAATTGGATGAAAGAATGAGAGGGGGAAATCATGATCACTATTAATGTTATTAAATACTGTTTTCCTCAAATCTTATCCGATAAACTTATACCCTTTTGTTTGTCTAGATGAACATCATGTCACTAAGTCTGCTACACAAACATATAGTGGTGTGCACTCTGCCAGATTCCAAAGTAGTCATTTTTTGAGAGATTCCTATACAGAACAAAGAAATACATACAGTGAGAAAGATGTATTTAGTTTTGTCTTTAAATGGCTAAAAAAATAATCTAATCAAAATGTTACCAAGCAGCAGTGCCGTGTGTTTCATTGCTCCTGATCTTTAGAACTATTTTTAATGTTATTTAATGTTTTTCGCATCTTACCAGTTGACATTGGAGCTGGTGGTTTGTATCTCATTGCATGAATGGGGGAGAGAGCTAAAATTTCTCTGAAAAGGATGAGGTAATGTTTACAGATTCATAACCAGGCTGTCGCTTCTGCCGTTGTTTGCTCTTCAAGGTTGGGTTAACAGTCTAAGTGCCATGGTGACTCTCTGGAAACCCAGAAATGCAGAACAGCACTCCAGCAACTGAAGAGGGACAGAAACCCAGCCTTGGATCACAGGCTACTCTGTAGTAAGGTGAAAATTCTGGAAGAAATCCTGCCCATTCCAGGGCCTGCGTTTATTTTCGCATTGGTGATTTCCGATGACAATTTTCTCACACTTTGTAATGACACCTCAGGTAAACTGGCTTGCTCACAACACAGAGCTCAGTCACAATGGAGAGAAAAAGTGCACTGCAGCCTCACAGGCAGAGCCTGACAAAAAATCTTAAGATACTCTGATGATTTTGGGTGCTAAAAAAGCAAGCTCACAGTGGCTTTCCAAATGACAAATGTTTTCCTGTGAGCCGAGCATGAATATATATACATCAGCGGTTATTTTTCAACACAGTTCAGCCAATTTTGAGTTACTTGCATTGCATTTTAAAGAGACCTGAAAAGGTGTGGGTTTAAGCTACACTGTAATGACAATCTTTAAGATCATTGCATGTAATGATTAGATCTTCCTCCAACCTCTGAATGATAAGGAAGTGGCTATATATGCAAGTGTTTGAGGCTATTTGTGTCTCTAAAAACATACCTGTCCATAAGTATTTACACAATTGGGCTAATTTGGTCTAACCTGCAACCACCAGAACTAATTTCCATGTTTAATTTTTTTTTTCCCTCCTATTATCCTATTGTCCATTCACGTGATGGCTTTGTCTTGCTATTACAAAAAGAAGGAAAAAAAAAAAGGAAAAAGAAAAGAAAAAAAAAAAAAAGAGAAAAGAAAAGAAAAAAAAACAGAAAAGAAAAAAAAAAAAAAAAGAAAAAAGAAAAAAAAAAAAAAACAAGCAATGACTTTAACTGCAATTCACTGTAAGTTTTTCCAGACCCCAGAGATAAGAGAGGTTTGCCTTTGCTCTCGCATCCACATTCCACAGCACTGAGGAGTCCTTTCTCACAAGTCTCCCATTCTGCTCCGAACCTGGGCTGCAGTGCTGCCCACTGCTTGCTGCCTGCCACCCACCCTACGGAGCCGCGTTCTTTGCCTGCACCACTTGCCAGGCCGTGCCCACAGGGCTGCGCAGCGGAGCGCGATGCGGAGCGCGATGCGGAGCGGCTCTGCCAGCAGCCCCGCCGCCCCAGCACCCGCTACACCTCGGCTCATCCGTCCTCCTGACAGGCAGAACCAACCAGCCCAGGCACGGCACAGGGCTGGGACACCTCAGCTGCTGCTGCCGGACCTCTGCCTGGCGCCGGGCCCGACTCTTGCACGGGTACCGAGCCAGCTCTGAGACCCCGCAGCACAGCACCGAACCCCACCGTCAAGATATCCTTATCACCTCGGTATCCAAATCGGCAGTACTGCTATCAAACACTGCCTGGGAGAGGCATCTGCTATTCAGATGTGTTGTAGTGGATGAAAGGAACTGAAACACAAAAAAACAAACATCCTTTTTCCTAATCTAATCAGTATTTTCAAGCAGTGTATCTGCTTAATAGGAAGGTTTTAAAACATTTTGCTTGAGCTGACATTCTTTAATTATAATATTCACACTGCTGAATATGCATTCACAGCAGCAGAAGCTCCATTGTGAAAGAACCCACAGATTCAATCTGTTTCTTTCTCTGAATTTTTCTGACTTGGTTGTATTTTTCCATTCATCATTATTTTTTTGTTTACTTCTCACATTTCTTCTTAAATGTGTGGGTTTTTTTCTCTTACTGTGTTGTTCCACTTAAAACACAAGGATTAGCATGCAGATGTTTTCTTGATCAGAGATATTTTTTTAATCATTCCTATTTTCACAGTCTATTTGGGTAGCTGTGGATTGTTTGTTTGGCTTTGACCCTATCTTGTGGTGTTTTGTTTTTTTTTTTTTTCCTGTTAAACGCATTTCCTTAGTCTTCTGACTGTAAACACCTATTAGCTATTGTTTTACTAAAACAGCATTTAAGAAAATTAACTCTTTTTCTACTTGAATTATGGGCTATGCCAACTATGCCAATAATCTAATATGTTCCATGTTTTTAGTGCTTTGCTAATCATGAAAGTTTAGGTGCAAGAGATGTTGGTTTAGGTATGTTTTGCATTTTAAAAAAAAGCCAAACAGGAAAATCATAAGTTTTCAGCATGTCTGTTATCTTTGTAAAATTGTGCTGTAATACCTTTGAAAATGTGTTTTAGAATTCTCCTAAGTTATAGGATTTACTGAACAAAGAGTAGATGGAGGAGAAAAGTAATCATTCTTCTTGGCAATAAGAAAGGATCAACTTTTTCTTTTTTATTTATTTAAAAAGGATAATGATATCTTTCAATGAGTACACACTGGAATTTTTATTATCTTGTAATCTGGAGGTTAATGTTCACAGGATTGGAACTACGCTTTATTTTTAGAAAGCTGAGAGGACAAAAAGATGTTCATCGGCTTATCCTAGAAGAACTACAACCAACAGTGGTATGTTTAAGCTATGACCAACAGAAAGAATACAACCTGAGTTGCTGCTATCCATGAAACTGGCAACATCCAACTTCATTAAATCTCTATTATAAACACAGAGGATGTTCAGAAATCCCTTCTCTCTTGCATTAGAACAAGTAATCAATCCTGGACTTTACAGGACTGATATTTCAATATAAATTTTTAATGTCAAGAAACTAAAGATGGGGGGGGGGGTGTTCTTCCATTACCCTGAACATTGCCAGTAACTAGGGTATCCACCACTGCCACTGTGGCTATGTATTTAACTTCTATGCCCAGAGAAGGAACCTCACCTTCACAGAATCACAGAATTATTGAGGCTGGAAGAGATCTCTGAGATCACCAAGGCCAGCCTATGGGGACTACACATCATCCTTCACAAGGGAAAGCAAAATCGCCTTCAATGTTTTGTGCTGGGCCAGCTCACAAACTTAACTCATTGGGGAATCTGGCCAAGTCAACAGAACATCCTCCTTGTTTCCCAAGTTTGTTTAATGCCTAAGACTTTGTGGGTTAATAATTCCTTCTCATCCAGAATGGCCACCTCATTCCAACCCTTTGTTGGGTTGGAATTGTTAGGCAAAGGCAATTGCATCACCATGTCCTGGCACCCCTGAGGAGCAGCTCTGGGGCAGGTAGGAGAGAGCTCAGTTTAGCAGAGAAAAGCACAACTCACACAATTTAGTTGCCTCATGAAAAGCACCTGCCTCCATTAAATGCACTTAATTCCTGAAAAAGGTTAAGAACAGAAGTTTAAAAAACAAGACACCTTAGAAATTTGTATTATCACTTGAAAGTTTTTCTATAAATAAGTACACGTAAAAATCTATGGATGGTGCTTTTTCCTTTTCTTTGTTGCTAGACATCATAAAAGGGAGAAAATTTTTTTTCAGTAACTTTTTAAAACAAGCTGTCTTTTTCTTCCACAGGAAAAAGCCAGAGATTATCTATTACCTGTAGCTATAATCAGGTTAATATTATAAATATGTTTTCCCCTGCAATCCTATTTCTTTTTTGCTCAGGTAATTAATTTTTTGTGACAACACATACTTCAAGGAGAAAACACAAGATGACTCTGCTACAGCAGTATGAGCAGAGCAGCAAAGAGGGAATTTTTTTCCTCTTTTGCTCTGCAGTGTGTAACTGAAAATGCTATGGGGGTTAGTCTGCTTTCTTTAAACTTGTGGCGATTAAAAAGTGCTTTTTTCCCCCAACCCTCCTGTCTCCTATCACAGACAAAAAGCAGAAGTTCCTGTACCCATGCAGCCCCCTTGCACTGATACAGATGAAGCAAAGACAATGGAGGCAAGGTATAAACCTGATCAGAAAAAAGAGTTGGTGTTTATGCAGGAATCTAGATGTGTGCCATCTCCAGTGAGGAACCTGGGTGCATAAAGTTACAGAGAGATTATCCTAAAGCTGCCTCCTCCTATCTTGTAATCTAGTGATTTGCTATCCCAGCACAGCAGTTTTCTACAGAAAAGACACAATGTAGCATCTCTCTGAGAATACCGTTGTTACTGAAGTTATCATAATTAGTTCCTGCTGGAGAAGCATTTGAACAGGAGGAATATGTAAACTGAAAGTGTTACAGTAATTGTCATTCACCTATAATCGACACATATCCATTTCATTTAGCCTCTGGTAACAAAGGCATCTGTGTGTCTTTGGACAGACTGTACATGGGTGAGGCAGGGAGACTGCAGAATGGAGAGGTGGAATTCTAAAATTTGCCTTGGCTCTTTAACTGGGAGCTGAATTTGCTGGTAATGTAATAAGCTACTAGTTAGTAAGGAATTAATAAATTATTGCAATTAAATTAGCTGTATTGCCAGCCCTGAGTCTTCAAATAAATTGTAAATTGGACTGACTTAAAAATAGCCTAATACTGTTCCTTTATCTTTTCCCCTTGGTAGACTTCATGTTTTCAAGGCTTTCTTTAAATGCAAGAGCTAGGAATTTTACTTTTTTGGTGATAATTAAAATCCCTATATAACGACATTTTTACCTTAACTGGTCAGAGCTTTAAGGAAAGTGAATGCTAAGAGTGGAAAACAAGGAATGACATATGCAGTGGATTTCCAGGTGAAATTAAAAAAACACCAAAAAAATGAAATATAAGGGCCTGATTCATTGCTACTAGTCACATAAGCTGAGAATAATTTTACTGAAAACTACAGGTAAAATCTCAGCCAGAGACCAGAGAAGGTTTCCAGAAACTCCAGTATAGAGGAGTTACCCCATGGGAGTAATCCCATGCAAATAAGAGCAAATGTAGGTCCTGTCACTTGACCAGACATTCTAAGTGACAGAATCATGTCCTCAGCTGTTATAAATTTCATTTGGTTTTGTTTTCCCTCAGAAGAAACCTGATTTACCTGTCTGATGAACTGAAACTTAAGGTCGAGCTGTAGGTCTGATTTACATCTAAGTGGGGAAAAAAAGGTGTTTGCAAGGGATGAACAACTATATGCATTTTAGATGCATATACATCCATTTGTGTGAGGACAAAATCTGTTCTGTTTACAAATGCATGCCATATGGTCTCTTTTTGCATGCCAGTGCTTCTTTTAAGGTGCATGTCTCCAAATCATGAATATTCAGAGAATCTTCAAACCCCAGTGTCCAGGTCTGCAAACTGCTGTTCAAGTGAGTCACCACTGGCTTCATGAAATAGCTTTTCCTTTGTAAATTTGCAAGTGACCTGCTCTGGGGAAAAATACCTTCAAAGGTAGTGATAAAACACACTTTATAAAAAAATTGGATTCAGAACGAGTAAGGATTACTCATGAAAGGAAGGAAACAGGCACTGACACTTAAACTTTGAGTTACCCAATTCCTTTCCAAAACCTGGTCTCTAATGGATGGCTGTAAAACTGAGACTTTCAACCCTCCTTCCGGGTTCCCCCTCCATTGCAGAAGATACTGCAAATCAGTGTTCTAAGATTTAAAAATATGGTCTAAATGCATCAGATATATTCACAGCAGGTCTTTCACTGCATGACTAGGGTGAGAGAGAAGTGAATTACACCCTGAGATAAAAGACTCCCCTGTCTGTAGTTTTCTGCAGATATGAGAAAAAGCAGACTCTGGGCTCTTTGAGTAACTCAAGGGCTCAAAAGTTCAGGAATCCTTCCCGTGCCTGCCACCGCAGCAAATCAGCTACCTTGGAATGAGGTGGCTGATTTTTTTTTTTTTTTTTCTTTTAAATCTCTCTACTGATGCAATGCTTCTGCAATGTAGACACTGGCAGCTGCAGAGGCTAAAGTTTTTTTTTCTTTTTTTTTTTTTTGGTCCACAGAACAGATAATAGATAAACAGCAGCAATGAGAATTTCTTCAACCCACCTCACCAAGGATCCTAGACTTCCTCTTGCAGTGCTGTCCTCCTCCTACTGATTCACCAGCCCATGCCTGTGAAGGTCTCAACAGACGACGCTATTATTAAAAACCCCTACAATTTTTTAGTTTTTTTGTTTCTGTATGAAAGGGAATGGAAATACTCATTTTGCCTACACAGTCCTCTGAACATCCATTGGGTGGGACTAATGGTGCTTTTGACTGTTGGCATCTGTTCTAACTGGGGTTTTGAGTAGGCAGCCTAGAAGGCAGCATGTTTTCAAAAACCCAGTTGCTTGCCAGTCCTCTGAGGAATACCAGCTATGCTGGTAGCAACATACTGAAAGGTGTGAGATACCAGCCAGCAGGCCAGGCACTCTCAGTGGCAGAGTTTATTGAAAGAGACAGGCATGTGAGAGTGAGCTTTGAAGTAAAGACATAAAATTTCTCTTGTGTGGCCTTTTAAACACTCATACTGAACTACCCCGTCCAAGTAGCTTTGTTAAAAGCTTTTGGAGAGTATTCTGTTCCCAGATATCCCTCTCCCAGAAGCATTTACCAATCTACCATATTGTGGGGAAAAGATAAATGCTCCTTTTGGAAAACAGAAAGAATCTCTGAGTAAAGTGTAATCATATTCTTTATGAATTCTCACCATTCTACATTTCTTTCCTTGACAGTCCTGTATTTTTTTTTCCAGTGTCAGCGGCCTGAATAGTAATGGTGTAGCACGAGCCAGGCTGTCACACACAACTCATCCAGACTCAGATTGAAATTCTCACTACTGTGTCCAAAAGAACTGGGGTTGTTATTTTGATCTTTGCAGTTGTTGCTTTTGGGTTTTTTTGTTCTTGTTGTTAATTTTTGTTTCTTTGTTTGTTTGTTGGTTTGGGGTTTTTTCTGAGAGAGGAAAAATCCCACAGACAACCAAAATACCCTTTTTGGTGTGAGATGGTCCCACGTAATTTTCTCTCTTTGCTTATGCTTGCAGAGATCATTTCTACAGGAGCTAGGGTGCAGCTTCCTACTTTTTGGCACAATGTCTATGCTTTTGACTTTGCATGGGAAGGGTTAGAGCTGAGAAAGAAAAGCTGAGTATTTATATTACAAGGTATGTGAATGTGTGAGCCAAGCAGCCAGAAGTGGAAAAAGCTTGCAGCATATAGGTATAAACCCCAGGACAACAGCCAGAAGGCTGCCACCATGAAAATGTACTCCATCCTTTTGGCATTCTTTCAGTCAGGCAGAAACGATGCACAGCCTGACTGCAGAGCCCAAATGCTCCAAAGCATCCTCTGCTTTGCAGTTGCAGAAGCCCATTCATCAGCTGGTAAGGGCAAATGCAGTTCCTTAAAGTTTCTAGTTACTTGGATCTAACCCAATTCAGGACTTGATTTTTTTTCTTTTTTTTTTTCAATGCGTTACCAGATGGCAGATACTCACTAAGCAAAACAAACTACTGTTTTTTGAGGGCAATGGACACTTGCAATTCTAATTTGGGGTTTTATGTTTGTGCAAGCTCACCTGGAGAGACACATTTCAGAGCTGGGCTGAAGCAGCAGAAGGAGTTGAGCCACTAAGTGCAGCACTGGGTACCAGTAACCCATTTAAAGCTGGGGTGTGTGAATGTAGGGATGGGCGTCTGCTCATTCTGAAGAGATGCATACAAATAAGGCAGAAGCAGATGTTAAAAGATCACAGCTTCATCCATTTTTCTCATTCAGTCATGTCACGATGAGGCCACTTGCACAATGTGGACCCCAGTTCTGTCTCGAAACACCTTCATCATGCAAAGGTATTTGGCTTTATAGTTTGGACTCAGGTGAGCTGAGACTCTGCTTGCAAGCTGATATCCGTATGTTCCTCTGGAAAGAACATCCACATGAGAAAATTTTACTGCCTTGGTGTGTGGTGGAACTTGATTAGTAATTAGCATCCAAAAGCAGAGATTGAGAGATGTGCACAAACCAGGTGTTGACAGATTTTTTTCCTCTAGCAATTCTTTTGATACATGCACCATGTTTGTACACTGCAAACTGTGGCATGCTGTTTCAGTCTCACATGGAAGAAAGCCAACATTTCCCACAAAACTGTTATCCTTGCTGCAGAAAGCAACCCAGAATAACCATAAAATACATACTGAATGAGGTCAAAAAGCTTATATGTAACTAGGCATTAGTTAGTGCCTAGTTCAGACTGTGCAGTCACAGAATAGGAATAAAATGAAAAAAAGATCAAAAACCATTTTCCTGTCAACAGTCCTGCCCACAAATACAGTCCCAAGATGTGTGACACTGAGGGCAGAATTTATCCTGAAGACCACTGAAGAGTCCACTGACCTCCAGGAGCCCTCAGTGGATGTTTTGTAGCTCACTTTTTATTTCCTAGTTCTTTCTCTTGCATACATCAAAGAATTGTGACATCTTCATGTTAGGCCTGATACCATATTGTTCCTTCACACAAGATTCTCTATGGTCAGACCTACTTTGGTTGGTTGTGGTTTTTTGTTTTATTTTCATTTAAGAGACCCAAGAAGCCATCGTTGTGAATGAAAATCACACTAATCTCACCTGAAACTTCTGTACACAGAAGGCTTTTAATATCACTCCAGTGGCTACAGAATGAATCACAACATAGTAGGCATTCAGCTCTTTTTTAAACTTAATAAGCGTGCTTTAACTGGACTAAAGCATAGCTAACATGTTTAACTTAAACATCTATTACAGGGTAGGGTAGAACTCACTTAACCACTCTGTTCTAATATGTGAAGTTACCCATATTTTTGTCAAATAATCCTGCACCCAAGACAGATTTCTCTGAATTATTTGTCAGCTGGGACTTTATTAGGTTAATAAAGCACCACTTCTTTCAATTAGGACATGTGGGCACTAATGTCATACAAGTAAATAATATGTTGCTATAGAACAGTTTAGATAAATAATTCATCACCCAGATTAGGTATGAACTATTTGCTCATGCTGATGTTTGATGTGTCACTGTCCACAGAAGTCCCATGATATCGCTCCTGCTCTCTGGCTACATGGCTGAGGACTTTTTTTAATGGGAGAATAAGAAAAGTGAGGGGAGCTGGTTGCTCTCAGTTCTCAGGCATGTCCACTGTTGATAATTTATTAATGCATTTTCTTCTGCTTTTTCTTCTGCTTGCTTGGTCCAGTTTTTCAGCTCTTGTTTATCATTACAGCCTCCTGAAACTTAGTGGAATAATACTGATTTGTCATTTCTTGACTGAGAATGTGACTGAACAAAATTTCAGTTGGAACTGAAGAATAAGATAGAAACCTTCAGCATTGCTAAACCTGAATCTAAAAGCTTTATTCCTCACAGGTACTGATCAGTCCCTGATTCAGCACAATCTTTTGAGCATTTGCTTAAATCCGACAGACTGTAATGGTCCACAAGCATATACTAAACTCAAGTGCCACAAGAAAATATTCTGATTACAGTTCTCATAGTCCTTATAACAGCAGATCCTTGAAATGTGAATGCAGCCCTAAAACAAAAATTCAGTTTATCTCATCCTGAAAAGCCAGGAAGATGAAAAATCTTCCTCTGAGTGTGTTAATGCTCATTTTTGCTTTGAAGAACCAGCAGTTTTCAGATTATGGCTCTAGTATTTTACAACTTAAAGCCCTCGAGTCCAGGACAAAAACTAAGCTATTGATTAACAGAGAAGCCATAGAGATGTTGAGAGTTCAAATAAAACAATGAAGATGCTTAAATATCAGCATTTCTTTTGAGCCTTTTAGTGTCTTACTGACTAGTTCAAGTTCAAGAAGACAAAAATAACATCTCCCTTGCTGTGAGCCAGTGGAGCTCATAGCCCCTAGCTGACAATCTTTTTCCTTAGCTCTACAGCCTACGACCACCACATCCAACCCTTGGTGAAATGAGTGTTAAATCCACTGAAGAGTATCAGAAATGGAAATACACGGGGAGAAAAAAAAAGAAAATATATCATACAATTAACTAAAGCTGCTGAACTTGGAGAAGACAAAGTCAAGGTGGGGCATTATGTCCATTTTAAAATGGATAACAGAACCTTGTTATTTTAAATATTCTAATAGAAAAAAAAATTACAAAAACAAAAAATAAGTTTGTTAGACGTGGAATAAATTCCACTCTGTTCCACGAAGCTGCATGTCTTTAACCTGATTTTATGTTCAAGAGAGAGAGAGCGAAGTTTTCCTAGAAGAGTCACTGGTATCTACAACCCCATCCCCTTCCCACCTGGTAGCATGCTCCTTCCTAGGCTGGCTCTGTAATAGCAAAGAGGGACACTCCTACTCCACTGCTTTCCAGAATACAGCAGCATGATCACCCCCTGCCTCCTCTCCTGGCAGAGGCTGCCCAGCAGTAACCTAATAAGCAGGGCTGGGAGGCTTAGAGGAAAACATTGCTGAGACAGAGATGTGGCTAGTTGCACAAAGTAAATGTCAAAAAGGAAAATTCCTCTCTGGGAAGGTACATCAGTCAAGCCCTGGACATGTACATCTGAATTTCATTCTCAAAAGTAACGTTAGCTGGACAATGTTCAGCTCCTGGAATGTTCAGTCCTGTCTGACTCTGCCAAGTGCCAATCACCCTCCATCCCAATGGACTTCAGGAACAGTAGAAGGCAACTAAGAGACAAAAACCATCATTTTGCAGGAGGAAGCCCATCGCATGAAGCAAGAAGGCAGTGTTCTCTCTGGCACATGTGAGGGGATGAGGTACTAAAAGAGCAGAAAAACAAATTGGTGCTTGGAATGTTCTCAGTTTTGGAGGCAACAATAGTAATAACAAAAAAAAAAAAAAAAAAAAAAAGGAAAAACCTGGGCATGGTTTCTCTTAGATGCAAATTAAGATTTAAATATAAAAATTATAGGCTTCTGCTAATCCTTCTTAGGAAGTCATAAATTGTTAATCAAACCTTAGGCAGTGTTGTTTAATACCAACTTTAATAAAATAGCTGCCTGAAGCAGAAAGACGGTTGGGATCCTGACTCTAAAACTTTGGTAGCCTCATCGACATTTTTGTAGCCTGAGGCTTTTACACTACCATTGATACCAGCTCCTTTGAAATATGCTCATTTTTTAGGTTGCTAAATTATTAAACACCTTATTAGTAGAAAGATTAGATGGAAGAAAAGCCATCTATGTATGATGGAAAATGGATTGGAAGAGGTAGGAAAAGTTAAGGGAATATTTACATAAAAGATACAGCTCTATTGTTGATATACAGAAGTAATCCATAATCCATAATTCATTTAAAAATGAACACATCAAATTACATCACAATGCATGACAAATTGTTATTGTTGCACTATAACTATATAAATTGCATAGAAACATTTCTGTCAAGAGTAAAACCTGCTTGAGACTGAAAAAACCAATGTCACTTCAAGGTTGTTTTCCCTGTTGCTCCATAGGATTTGTCTGTCACACACGTCTCACACTTCCACCATACACTCTGATGGGGAGCAGCAAAAGTTCCCTTGTACGGGGTAACCAAGTCTGCTAAATTAAAACTTCTTTGAAAATTGCAAGAAAAAGGGAAAGGAAGAAAAAGGAGAAATGTTTCTTCCTTATTATTCCTTAATAATAATTGTCACTCAAATGAACAGATCTTTAGACTAAAAAAATAGGCACCAGTCATTTCCTTGGTGCAATGCCTTTCTACTGTAAGTCCAGAGCAGCTTGTTAGCATGCTAATTGTTGCATTTAATATGCAATACAGAGCACACTTTGTACTTTGAAGTGCTTATTCATGATGTCACGGGTATTAGTGTATATTTCTTAATTACACAACTGGACAATCTTTCCCCCCCTTCATCTTACACTTTCTATTGCTCTGATTGGTTTTTCTAACTAGCCAGAATAATCATTTTGCCACACAGAAGCAGATAAGGAAAAAAAAAAGTAAACAATTTTAAAAGCCATTTTAATTTAATAACAAATTGGGAGCTGTACTTTGTGTTAAATTAGCACTGCAAGCCTCATATCAATTCAAGGCAAGGTTCCTTGTTCGCTACTGCTTAATTAATCAGTCCTGTTTCCATCTAAATGAATATTTTTTTTCTTTCTCCCCTATCATCTCTAATATCTCATTTCAGGCAGCACATCAAGTTAATCTTGCTTACATTAGCAACTTACTTCTAATGGCTCGGCTCAGTTATTTACAATAATTCATCGTATCCCAGCTTGTAGTTGAATTCTGCTTGGGCTCTGCTCTGTTGGGACACTTGGAGTCAGTGGTAAAACAGCAAGTGCAGCCCCATGATGCAGCATCTGAGGACAAAGCCCCACTCCCAACACACTGATGTCTGCTGAACTTTTGGCTTTCGGGCATGCCTTGTTTTCCCAGAGGCAGCACAATGCTTAGGGACATGGTTTAATGGTGGCCCTGAAAGTGTTAGACTAATAGTTGGACTCCATGTTTTCAAAGGTCTTTTTCAACCTAATTATTCTATGATGCACAGAGCTGGACAAAGGACCATTTTCTTATGAAACAGCAGTACTAAACAATCCAAAGGAAGGAAAGAAACATATGAAGGAAGTAGAACATAGAAAGAAAGTTGGGTAGTACCTGAAAAAATGTCCTCATCACCCATTATACAGCACATCCTGTAAATAAAACTAGAATAACCATGAATCCTCCACCACCATCACTAGTGAATATTAATAAATAACAAACCTTTCACCATGTCACATTTGAAGGAAGTAAAGAATGTGACTTTAAGCACCAGCTGGTTGAGTATCTCTTCCTTGTGCTCACTGCACCACTCCCAGAGCTGCAAAACGATGTCTCTGCCATAATCTGGTATTTTCTATCACCACAGTAGCCAAACACATTAAATTTGGAACTTAACAAAAGATCTCAGGTGTTTTGGATTGCACCAACCTGTCCCAAGTCAAACACTTACTGAAGCTGTGGTCACTGGTCCACTCTATGCCCTCTCTGTTGCGAAGTTCAGCCTTCAAAAGTAATTTTTCTGGCTGCCTCCTGGGACTGGGATGCTTGCTCATGTCCTGTTTCTAACCCTGCTCCTCCTGATCCCCCACCTCCGCAGGTGGCACCACTGCTCCAGCAGCCTTGTCCTACGGTCACCCACAGCTTCTGAGTTGTAACAGATACCTGCTCAGGTCACAGTTCGAAACCAAACCTGCACCTGAGAGGTGCTTACATCACAAGAAGGCTGCTTTTAATGCCAGTTTCACTAAACACAATTACCTCTGTAGTAAACACAAAATACACTTAATATTAAATGAGCCACTGGGAGAGGACAGAACATGTCTGTGAGGTGCCTGAGCAACCTCAGTATTTACTCTTTCTCATCCAGGATTCAGGATGGTATTGCAAGAGGAAAAAAAGGATGTGCAGTGTATTTTAACCTCCTAGATTTGCAGCAACCAGTTTCTGACCTCTCATTTAGCAGGCTGGTTGAAATTACAACCTGTTGCTAAGGAAAACTCTGTCACACCTTAAAGTAACTGTGATATCAAGTAGCTTTGAGATATCTGACAAGTGAATTACAGTAGATTAATGAGAAGCCACTTCAGAAATCCTGCAAAAGACACTCTAACATCTTACAGTATGATAATACATTTCATTGAATAACAATATAAATTCTGTGCTGAGAAAAGCTTGAGCCTGTTTTTGTGTTTTGTTCTTCTTTTTTACCAAAAGGAAGAGAAATCCTTTCTACAAATCAGAACACACACTTTTGTTTCTAATGGGAAATGCTGCTCTGAAAAACACTGAATTTTAAAGCTGCATGATATTAGATTGCCTGCAGAATTGTGCTGATGGCTGTAAATATTAATAGATAAGATACACTGGGCCAGCTTTTTTCTCCAGTGCTTATGCACTGCTTCCTCTGAAGGGCAGATGACCTGAAGACACAGAAGGCACCAGAAGGAAGAATCTGAGCTAAGAAATGGATTTAGAGACATAACACACAGCGACACTTGAACAAAGGAAAGATGTTCCTGCTATGTTCCAGCAGACCCAGCCAAGGAGTGACAATCTCAAGTCCAGCCCTCTGTATCCCTGCTGCAGCTGCCCCCAGTTACAGATGAGAACAGAAGGACAGCAGAGAATCCGTTTCCATGCTGTGCAAATGAGACAGGGCTAATCTGCGGAAGGGGCTTTCAATAGGAAATGATGATCATTCCTTACAGAGTTTTTTTTTTTCCATCACCATCTTCCCTAGTCTACTGTTTAGGGAGACCAAGTATACAAATCTTTGGAGATCACAGTTTGGTCACCATGGAAATAATTGCAAAGTTGTAAACACTTCATTGCAAGATCCTGACATCTTGGTCCAGGAAGGCACTTAAGTATTCAAAGAATCTTGAGATCTTCAGTGCAGTTCATTGGTATGTTTGAAAGTAAACTGCTCTGAGACCAGGTATGATAAGGCAGAGAGAGGGAGAGGGAAGACGTCTGCTTAGTTTATAGGAGAAATAACTTGGTAATTATCAGCGGTGAGAAGGGAAATATCATAGCAGGGCATTCATACTATTTAGACTTAAATGGAGTGTAGATGAAATACAGAGTTTTATAAAACTGGTTGGCACAGCATGAATTACTAAAAGAGATGTGTCTGGTGGACTTTAAAGTTGCTTCTGCATCTTTTTCCTTTTCAGCAGTGACAGCTAAATTGAGCACCAATTTCACAAAAGGAATTTGCTTCTTGAAAGGGATTCTAACTCTATATATTCCTGCTCTGTAATCTGCCAGAGCACTCTTTGCACTGTAAAAACAAGGAAATAGGCTCTCTTGAATCTTCACGTGGTTGAACACTTTGCTCCAAAAGCATCTGGGCATGAGATACCATGCATCTAAGACCCTGGTACTACTGGGATCTAACACTGACATGTAACTTGTAAATTTAATGCATCTTTTTCTAGTTCTCCCTATTTTTTTATTACATGCTAGGATCAATATCAACAGCAGGGGTATATGTGTATGCCATATCCTTATCCAACTAACTTCTCTTTGACTCATCTTATCTATGCATTAGGAGTACTACTCCTTAGATGTCTGCAAAATGGGGAGCTTTGAAATTAATTCATACAGGCATGCACATGAACAAGAGAGAGTGTGGTGTGACCTCTGCCTGCCCTAAATCATGTGTAGCAGCATGCAGAAAAGGCAGCTTTTTATAAGACTTTTTTTATCTCCTTCTCTCCCACAGCTGTAAGTAGGTGGGAATGGATGAGGCAAGGAATGGTAAAGAAACTCCATGCCCAGTCCAGCCCGGCCAGTGCAGAGAGAAAGGTCACCACTATCTTGCTTGGGGACAGCTCAGATTACTTTCTCCTGGGAATAAGATTCTCAGTTTTGTCCCAGAAGGCTCTGGAGCTACACAGCCTCCCCCTCCCCATCCACACAGAACACGGCTGAACAAACAAGCAAAAAACATCCAGAAAATCCTTTGGGGAGAGAGTGTCAAAACGGCTGCAAGGAGTCCTTGAGAAAAATAATTGGCTTTCTTTTGGATGAAAAAAGAAACCCAAATCTGATTTTTTTTTTCCCCCCCATCCATTCTTTGATCAGCTCCAGCAACTCAAGTGAGCAGCAGAGAGGCAGGAGGGTTGACTGAAAGCTGTACTTGATGTAGATCCTGGTTCAGCATCCCTGCTGTGCTACGGCCTCCTCGCATGACCTTGGGCAAGTCACTCACCTCCACTGTGATTCGCTTCCCCTCACTGTAAAACAAGGCCAATTATACAGGCCAGTCTCTCAGCAGGGCTGTGGTGAAGACATTTTTTTAGACATTGTGGAACACTTGAACAGCTTTTGAGTGAAGGCTCCATGTCAATCAGCTGTACCTTGCCCCTTACTTGAAGGCTCACGAATGTCCACAGAGCATCTCACAGTAATAGTGTTATTTTTTGGCAGGACACTATAAGCTATTTTGCTTCCTTTTTGTCCATGAAGACACTTTTGTCGAATAATGATTGCCACACTAATGACACCTTAAAGTTACAAACAACCAGGCACTCAAAGAGAATCAATTCAACGAGGAAGCAGATTTCAGCTGAATGCTTAGGGCAAAACTAAAAGCAACCATGCTTTTAATTATTTTTGTTAATGTATTGGAACTGGGGGGAGAATGACGATAAGGGGGGATGAGGGAGGAGGATGCATGGATAGCTTACAGAGAAAGCTTTCCTTCAGAGATTGGCCCCTGTGCTGCATGGGACTCACAGGCACATGTGGTTCTCCCACCACCCACCCCTTCACACATAGGACAGTTTGGGATTCCCATGTCCTTCAAGAACAGAAAACAGAGTTACTGTCCAAGGCAAGTATTTCCTTTGAGTTTGGTCTTACCCTTCACACCAAAACAGAGCTACATACTAATGATCATGTTGATTAAGCAACCTTTGTGCTAATTGATGCTATTAACTGACAACTGAAATGCAGCAGGTAGGGGAGTAGGTAGCTCTGCTTTACACCCAAGCATATACACACCTGCAGTACCTGAGGACACTCCACTAGTGGTTAATTTCTGTGCTAATTTTCAATCCCTGGTGACCCTTCTCCTAGGCCCTCCTGCTCTGGCTCTGCGATTAGATGCAGAAGGGGGAAAGCTGGAAAGATACACCACCTATTATTGCACAGGCAGCTATAAACATTACAGCAAGATAATCGAACTAGTTTAGCTGAGAGGAATTAAGGTACCCAGATAGTACAGGGCTGATCTCATTCATAAAGTGCTCTCTTCTGTGTGTTGTGGTGTGTCACTGGGGAAGAGCTGAGGGGTTACAATGGGTATCTGTGATGCAAGTCAAAACTAATAGTCATATTCTGGCTAAAACTAAACACTTTTTGACTATATATAAATACATACGTATATCCTGACAAGATGAGCTAATTAATCCATACACTATTTGCCCACAATGCCAGAAGAAAAACCCATTCCTTAACAGGTTACTTAAAACATAGCAAATGGCTTTATTCCTGACTGTCACCAGATGGAAATGTATATGCACTTCTGTCTGTGTGCTTGGCAAAGAGGGGAGTATGGAGAGGATGTCTTGTGGATGGGTGTGAAGAAAGATAATGCAACATGAGTGTAATCTTGGATGTTTCAGCACATTGCTATCAAATGCTCTGGTACCATCACAGTTAAGCAATCACTTCTTTGCTTAAAGCTTCTGTTTGGATGTCCAGCACCATAACTCATGAAGGACACCATGCCAGACCTGCTTTTTCCATCCTGCCAGGGCTTGCAGGCTCCTCTTGCCAGAAAGATGCAGTTTGCTTTCCACATAAGCATTGCTCCTTGCTATTGCTAAGGGAGCTGCAGCTGCAGGAAAAACTGTTTTTTCTGGTTAATTTTGAAAGAGGAAAATGTTCCAGGAGCAGGCAGCTTCATAGGACTGGGAATACCAACCAGTAACATTAACTCCCACCACTCTAAAGAGTCTTGTACTACAGTTATCCTAGTTTCTTCTGGGAATGCTCCTATAAACATATAAAAGGATAAATACAAATATTCATAGAATTTGCTTGGGCTCTTCAGTGCCAAGTGCACAATCAGGAAAATAAAATGGAGGATGGTGATGGCAACCAGTCACAGCTGGAGGAAATACAGGAGATGGCCATGGGAGCAAGGAGGGATAACGCTGGATGAAATAAGGAGGGGAAGCCACTGATGGGTGATCAGGACACACAGCAGTGATCTGGAGAAGCTGAGGAGCTCGAGACTGGATGGATTCCTGAGAGGTACTGGCCAGTCATTGGGGAGGGATAAGAAACTCTTATGCTGAGATTTACAGCACAAAAACCCCAAATGGATGTGAAGAGAAGTATTCAAAGTCAAACTTTAAGAACGCTTTTATCCAGCACTTTCTCCACCTAGTTCCACCGCAGTGTCACTCAAAACATAACCCAGAGAGGCTGACTTTTTCTGCTGATGTTTTGCATTAATTATGCATTCTTCAAGGGTGTTTTTAAAACTCAGGCAGGGATTAATAATCTGCCCTGTACCTTGTGTTAAGCAATAAAGACAGATAACAGCTGGGTTTAATCGCACTAAACATTCCCTCTACATCTCGTCTCTCTCCATTCCAAATGAAACAAGGTGAGATGTCATAACACCTCCCTCCTCACACAGCCTAGTTTCTCCAGACCTCTCAGAAAGGGCTGCCATGAGCAGCAAGCAGCATGAGCAGACCAGCTGCTACTGGATTTTATCTCATCCAGAACACATTTAAACTTGAGAACCGTGTTTATACTGCAAGGTGAATCCTGCACAGAGTCAGCAAAAGAGATAGGGTTCAGTGACACATAGTCATTCACTTCATGTGCAGGATGGAGGACTCACTTCAAAGTTTTATGTTGAAAAGGTCCTGAATTTTACTCCACATGGCAGGCAGAATAACCACAACTAAGTTTATAATCCCTCTTTTGGAGAGCTATGTATCAAAGTACTTATTTAGTAAAAAAAAGAGAAGGAAAAAGAAGCAAAACTCAAATGACACAAAGTCCTTGAAGAAATCAGAACAGCTACTTCAGCTAACTTGCTCTTCAAAGGGTTAAAGAAGAAGTATCCCTCACACCCAGCTTCCAAGGCACAGCCCCTCCATGGCATTTCCCGCACTCTTACGATAATCAAACGATACTGAAAACCAATTCTGCTTTATTCTGGTATAATTGCCGCAGAGCCACAAGAGGAATTGCGACCATTATGCAAGATGAGGTACCATCACAGTGGGGCCTGCTGCTTCCAACGGATTCTACTGACTCGTTTTTATAGATTTCAGCTACCTTTCATTTCAGTAATTAGCCACCATTTCCAAGGAGATCCATAAGCAATTTCCTGCCCATCTTGAGCCATAATGCTACAAGATTGCACTACACGTGGTTTACAAGTAGCCAACAAAAGGTAGGGTACTGGAAAGTTTAGTTAAAGAAGAAAAAAAGACCACCCTTTCATTTAACAACCGGTAAATGTTGATGCCCTTTAGATCTGCTTGAACACTGCACAGCATACAGGCATTCACTCGAAAGCCCAATAGTGATTCCTTGAAACCCCAAAATGCTGAAGAAGTCTATTAACAAGCAGCAGACTGGAGTGCTGAAATCTTCAGTCAAAGTAAAAATGGTGTGGCAGATCTGAGGGGATAGTGAACTGGAAGGAGGATCCTGCCCCGAGGAACCCAGTGTGCCCTTGAGTAGAGGTGTGCTGGCAGAGAGAAGGTGCTCTGGCAGGATCTCAGGTGGTGAGAGCAGAGACACACTCATAACTTCTATCAAGTTTGCATTAGTTTGGAGATCTTCAGCAGAAAGGATGGAGAAAAAAACCCCAAAACCTTACAACATTTTTTTTAATGTGTGTGTTTTGCTTTCAAGGAAGTCTCTCAACTAAATATTATTGAAACAGCAGATGGCAAAATGCAAACTTTATGAAAGGGAAGGCTGCCTTGAGCAGCAGGTTACTGTTTGCATGGGAAAGCTCTGCAAGGGAGGGGTAGAGGGAGGAAGGGAAAAGTCAGAAGTTAAGATGCCTATTTCTAACTGAACAACTTGGTTACAAAATGATGACCAGGTCTAGAAATGTAATCTTGAGTGCTGCTATAGAGCTATGCTAGAACTGTAAGCTGATGTGAAAACTAAAATACCTAGAGGGACTAGTAAATCCCTCCATGGATCCCAGTTCCTTCAATGGCTGCAAAGGATAATTGCAGAGGACTACAACAGGACTGAACCAATGCCACTTTCCTTGGTTAAAAAAAAAAAAAAAGTATTGCTGCCTCTGATTATATTGTTCTGAAGACTGGCTGCTTCCCCCCTTCCTCCCCCAGCTCAAAATTTAACTGCAAACCACTAGAAATACATCCAGAAAGATTATGGTACAGCTGAAAGCCAGAAGCATATGAGATTATATATTTACTGGTGCTGTGTCAGATAACATCTGAGAGGAGAGGAAAAAGGGATTGAGCCCTGCAGTCTTTATTAGCATCTTTGGGCTGCTTAAAGGAGCTATCCAATTGTGTCATTGCTGCCAGGCTTTTAAAACTGTATATATCCATGATAAAGGAATCTACTTGATCTTGATCACAAGCTTCCAAGCCCTACCCAACTCTCCTGTGACTTGCAAACTTATTGCCTTTAAACAGGAATTAGAAAAAAAGAAATGAATAGGGATGCACCATTACCCATAGCATTATACTGCTCAGGAACAGATGTTAATCAATTTTATGGAATGCTTTAAGTAATATGCAAGCAGTTTTGCACAGAACTCACTGCATAATAGAGATTTCAGCCCACCAAACACATGAGATAAACTGAGAGAGTTAAGTCAATTTTGATTAAAACCAAAGAGGTCTGCACATTCAAGCAATTTTATTCCCTTGGATTTCATTATTTCCAGAGTGCTATTACACATGGTTCTATGACAAAAGAGAATAGAAGTAACCTTGCTCCTTGTGCATATGTTCATGCACATAGCTCATGAAGTACACATGTAGGATGTATGTAACTTCCTCGCACATTCCTGGATAGATAGGAACACCTGCACTATTTCAACTGCACTAGAAGAACAGTAAATTTGGAGGAAAGACTGACCTTACCCTCTGAAAGTATTTTTTTCCTAAACAATCTCCCATGAAGTACTAATGGAACTTTAAAATCCCACACCATACACAAATACAAGGAAAAAGGTGCCCCATCTTTTCAATTTGTATAAAAGTAGCAGCTGTGCCATCGTGCTGGGAGTAATTTTGGTCATTAAACTTCTTGATCCTTGAATGTCATCAGGAGTTACTTAGGTGACCATCCACTTGCACTTACAAAGTACTGCATTTAACTCTCCATAAAATATGGATTTTATTGCAGCAGTGACAAGAGTTCTTTTCACAGCCACTGACCTCTAATGCTACTGCTTATCTCTTGACTCAACCTTTTGCATAAGAATACATATATACAGTAATACACACAGTTTATTAGTTCCTCTGTGTGTGCAGGTAGGTGTTATATATATGTGAATATATAAACGGTTCAATCTTTCAGACATACAAAGTATGTTACCAGCTCCTTAGAAACATTTACATCACAAAATTCAGGACTTTCTTTCTGCAATTACTCAACTTCTCTCCCGTAAAATGCCTGTATGCCAACCCCCCATCCTTTCATCACCTCCATCACTCCTTAAACCTGCTCTTTTATCAAGTAAACGATTTCACATTTGTCAATTCCTGTAACGTTCCCAGATCTGCCCCCTCTGCCCCCTTCTTTTCGCTGAGGGAGCACCTCATTTCAGCTGTGCTCTACATTCAGCTCTGCACTTTCCCAAGGATTTTGTTCGTGATCTGACGGGTTTTGCCCTGTATGTGGTTCACAGCAACTAGGCAGTGTCAAGAAACCAAGACTGCTTTTTTTTAATTGTTATTTTCTAATTATTCATCATGCTTCTCTGTTTTGGTTTTTTTTTTTGTTTTTGTTTTGGGTTTTTTTCGTTTTTTTTTTCCTGTTTTTTGTTTGTTTGTTTGTTTTGCTTGTTTGGTTTTTGCTTTTTTTATGATTATTTTCCCCTTCCAAACACACACACACTACCCTTCTCTCGCTCTCATCACCTCCTGGCGACCCAAGTGGCTTGCCGGCGATAACAAACCCCAGGAAAACGCCGCATCCCCTTCGTCTGACTTAAAATGACAGCAAACGCGGTCCCCGCACTCTCCCTCCCCCCCAGCCACCGGGCAAGCCGCGGAGCTCCGGAGGTGGGGGGGACACGGTACCCTGGCACGGCTGTGGGTTGCAGAGCCCTCCACAACACAGCTTCCAACTTTGCAAAATAAGTGTTTGCCCCCCACCTCCTCGCCCCCTACAACCCCCTTCCCTTTTAATTAGCATTCCCCATAAGCACAGCAAAAAGAGGGGGGGGGAAAAAAAAAAAAAAAAAAAAATAGAAGGGGGGGAAGCAGGGGGGGGATGGTGGCAGAGCTGGCTGGTGACAGCAAGAACTTGCTCCTGAAGAGAGGCAAAGCCGCATCTCCTTACCGGCACGCACGGACGATGGGGCCCGGCCTCGCCCGGGTCGGCGGCGCGGTGGCAGCGCGGCTCCCCTGCCCCTTCTCCCCGCCGCTCAGCCTCCCCGCCTCTCACTGGGGCTCCCGCTCGGGCAGCAACACTTTTTAACTCCAGCATACAGGCAACCCAAGCCGAGGGGGCTCTCTATCTGATTGGTTTCCATTCAGTGCTCCTGATTAATAAAAAAAAAAAAAAAAAAAAAGGGGGGGGGGCGGGAAAAAAAAAAAAAAAAAATCCAAACTCCTCCTTCCCTCCCTTCCTGCCTCCCCTGGCAGGCGCACACACCCACACCCACTCGCACCCACACGCACCCCCGGCGTTGCGGATGCCGGAGCCGCCGCCGCCGGAGCTGCCGCACCGCGGACGGGGAGGCGCGGAGCGGGCGCGCAGAGGGCTCCTCCGGGCGGTCAGGGATTTGCAAGTGAATGCGGTGGGAGGGCAGAGGGGGAGGGCTATGCTACAGAGCCCCGCTTCTCCCCAGCAGCCGCTTCGTGCTTGAGGTGGAGGGCAGCCAGCTTCTTTCTAATCGTTTGGTAGTGATAGTAAAAGCAGAATAAAATCGGAGGGGGGGAAGTTGGGGGGAGTAAAGGAGGGAGACGCATGCTCCTCCTGTGTGATCTGTGTGCTTGAGCTGTGTGGTTTCTCATCCTCGCAGCCTTTTTTAAAGTCCTTCTCTTGACACCGAGAAATGCCCGACTGGTCTTTTCCCAGACTTTCCGGGAACTTCCTGGACTTGATGAATCAAGAATTTCAGTGAATTATTAATGGACATGATACTTCGTGGGGGTGATCACATGTGGCGGTTTCTGTGTGAATGGGTAGCGGCAGAGGAGGATTTTCCAGGTGCTTGCCTTTGCTCTGCCCCCCCCCTTCCCAGTGGACTCCTTGCTGACGAGGTTATGACTAACCTTAATGCAGAAAGAACTGCAAACTCGGCTTTTGCCGTGGGACTCGTAGAGCCTCTCTGCACACATGCATGTTGTACAGCTTCCTTCCACCCTCCCATGCCCTCAACATGCCCCCATATCCCCTCTCTCCTCCACCCCTCCCCAAGTCTAACCTTAAATAAGGTTTTAGGTGTTTTAGCCTAAGTATTGAATGTCAAGATGGAAATTGCCTGCCAGTTTATTATTTACTTGAACAGAGTCCACTTCAATTCAGCTGCATAGTGTCCCCTTAAGATTCATGGCAAATGTTGCAAGAAGTGAAGCTTTCTGCCATTTGCCTCTCACGTCTCTACAGTCTTAGGTTTGACCTTTATGATGTATTCTTTCCCCCTGATAGTCAATCTTAAACAGTCTTTTTTTTTCATCCAATCTTCTTACTCACCTCTCACAATTTCTGCTTGCTGTATGTCTTAAGGATGGGTCTGTGCTGGCTTTAAGCCACCTTTGTGTCCTGTTTCTGGACCACTTCAAGGCTTTTAGTATAATTTAAATACTTGGAGCAGCAGAAGTTCAGGTAACGATCTTGCTGCTTGTGCTCTAATTTCTACAGAGCTGCAGCACTATCTCTACAGCAGAGCTGTATCCTTGAAATGGATACCGGGCTCCTTAAGGAAGCCTTCAAGCTATTCCCTACAGTCACTGTGTTGGCAAAGGCCTTTTTCAGCTCAAAACTGAGCTTTTAAGGACTCTGTGTGATACCTACAGAAGCCAAAGAAATGTTAAGAATAAGGATTCTGCTTTCCATGTGTTTGTGAACTCTACTTAAGAAAATCACCTAGAATAGCCACTTAGTTACCACAGCCATTATCTAGCCATTTTAATCTTCCCACACAGCTGTGTTTTTCCAGCATGTGGATCCTTCCAATTGCTCTTCTTTGAACTTCCTCTGGTTCCCTCTTTTTTAATTTTTTTTATTTTTATTTTTATTTTTTTTTTTTAATTTATTTTTTTCAATGACAGGTCAGGAGCTCAGTGAACATTTGCAGAATATTCCCAGGAGAGCCTTCTGGACACCGTCTATCTCTCCTTCATGACAGATCACATTTACAGGCTTTCTTTTGCCCTTCCACATTGCATTGTCAATGTCTGATTCACTGCCCATTCTGACCCTGAGGTCTCCTTGGGCATTATTCATTCCAGGATGTCTCTCATTCTGTTTAGCTTTAATAAGGCTACTTTTTTTTTTTTTTTTTTTTTCTATGCATGGTATCCTCAGACAGAACAGGGTTATTTTTGTCCTAGCAAGAGTCTTGTATTTTTTTTCGAAAAGGAGGAAATAGTACAGAAACTATTGTGTTTTCTAGAGAATGTACATGAGATTTTTATCTTCTCATTAAATATATTAATTTGTGGATGACAATTTAAGTTCATAGCTGTATATTTTTTTTTTTTTGATAAATTTTTGAGGGTCATTGTCAAGATGATACTCTTCCTCCTCAACCCTCTTCTTTTAACAGCTGTAATGATATTAGAATTCCTAGACTAGATAAGGTCATTAGCCCATGAAGTGTCCGATACCTGACACATTAGCTGTGTGAAAGGCTCAGCTAAGCTTGCAAAAAATTAATCAAGATCAGCATTGGTTGAAATGAACTTCACTGTCATGAGATGCAGAATTTAAGGAGATGCAAAGAAAGTCTGAATGCTTATGAATCTAGCTAATGAATCATAGAATCATAGAATTGGCTGGGTTGGAAGGAACCTCTGAGATTATCAAGTCCAACCCTTGCTCCACTACCACCGTGGTTACCAGACCATGGCACTGAGTGCCACATCCAGTCTCTTTTTAAATATCTTCAGGGACGGAGAATCCGCTACTTCCCTGGGCAGCCCATTCCAATGTTTGATCACCCTCTCTGTAATGGAATTCTTTCAAATATCCAACCTAAACCTGCCCTGATACAACTTGAGACCGTGCCCTCTTGTCTTGCTGAGAGTTGCCTGGGAAAAGAGACCAACCCCCCCTGGCTACAACCTCCTTTCAGGGAGTTGTAGAGAGTGATGAGGTCCCCCCTGAGCCTCCTCTTCTCCAGGCTGAACAGCCCCGGTTCCCTCAGCCTCTCCTCATAGGATCTGTGCTGGAGTCCCTTCACCAGCCTGGTTGCCCTCCTTTGGACCCGCGCCAGCACCTCAATCTCCTTCCTGAACTGAGGGGCCCAGAACTGGACACACGACTCGAGGTGTGGCCTCACCAGCGCTGAGTACAGGGGCAGAATCACTTCCTTGGACCTGCTGGCCACGCTGTTCCTGATCCAGGCCAGGATGCCATTGGCCTTCTTGGCCACCTGGGCACACTGCTGGCTCATGTTCAGCTTCCTGTCAATCCAGACTCCCAGGTCCCTTTCTGTCTGGCTTCTCTCAGCCCCTCTGTGCCCAGCCTGTAGCACTGCATGGGGTTGTTGTGGCTAAAGTGCAGGACCCGGCACTTGGCCTCGTTGAACCTCATCCCGTTGGAATCAGCCCAACTCTCCAGTCTGTCCAGGTCCCTCTGCAGAGCCCTCCTGCCTTCCAGCTGATCCACACCCCCCCCCAGGTTAGTGTCATCTGCAAATTGCTGATGATGGACTCAATCCCCTCATCTAAATCGTCAATAAAGATATTAAATAGAACCGGGCCCAACACTGATCCCTGGGGAACACCACTAGTGACCGGCCGCCAACTGGATGCAGCCCCATTCAGCACCACTCTCTGGGCCCGGCCCTCCAGCCAGTTCCTAAACCAGCGCAGAGTGCTCCTGTCCAAGCTGTGGGCTGGCAGCTTTTTCAGGAGAATGCTGTGGGAGACGGTGTCAAAGGCTTTGCTGGAGTCCAGGGAGACCACATCCACAGCCTTCCCCTCGTCCACCAGGTGGGTCACCTGATCATAAAAGGAGATCAGGTTGGCCAGACAGGACCTGCCCTTCCTAAACCCGTGCTGGCTGGGTCTGATCCCTTGTCCATCCTGTAGGTGCTGTGTGATTGCCCCCAGGATGATCTGCTCCATAACCTTGCCAGGCACTGAGGTCAGGCTGATGGGCCTGTAGTTTTCCGGGTCCTCCTTCCGGCCCTTTTTGTGAATTGGTGTGACATTCGCCAACTTCCAATCATCTGGGATGCCCCTGGTGAGACAGTACTGTTGGTAGATGATAGAGAGAGGCTTGGCGAGCTCTTCTGCCAACTCCTTCATCACCCTTGGGTGGATCCCATCTGGTCCCATAGATTTGTGGGGATCCAAGCAGCTCAGTGGGTCACTGACTGTTTCCTCTGGATTACAGGGGGGCTGTTCAGATTCTTGGTTTTTTCTACAAGCTCCAGAAGCCAGCTGTCCTCAGGACAACCTGTCTTACTGTTGAAAACTGAGGCAAAGAAGGTGTTAAATACCTCAGCCTTTTCTTCATCTTTGATAACTATATTCCCACCCAAGTCCAGTAGAGAATGGACGTTTTCCCTGCCCCTCCTTTTGCTATTGATGTATCTGTGGAATGACTTTTTGTTATCCTTCACAGAGGTGGCGAGATTCAATTCAACTTTTGCCTTTGTCTCTCTAATTTTCTTTCTACACAACCTAACTATATTCCTAAATTCTTCTTGAGTAGTTAGCCCTTTTTTCCATAATTAGTAGGCTCTCTTCTTTACCCTAATTTCTTTCAAAATCTCCCTGTTCAGCCAGACTGGTCGTCTTCCCTGCCGGCTTGCCTTTCGGCACACTGGGACAGCCTGTGAACACTACCTTTGCTCCTGACCCATCAACTAAACGACCCAGTGCCTTGAAGTCCTTTTTAATTGTCTTAGTACTTCTTCCATTAATGTCATCACTGCCAGCCTGGACTACCAACAGTGGATAATAATCAGAGGGCCGAATTAGCTGGGGGAGCCTCCTACTAATATCCCTCACCCAGGCCCCAGGAAGGCAGCAGACCTCCCTGTGGGATGGGTCCAGTCGACATATAGGGCCCTCAGTTCCCCTCAGAAGGGAGTCACCAACTACAACTACCCTCCTTTTTTTCTGTGTAGCTGTAGTTGTAACTCGTCTGGTAAACGGGGGGTGAACAGGAGACCTTCAAGACAGATCTTCCTCTTGTCTGTTCTCTGCCTGATTCTCTGAGTCCAGAGCCTCATATCTGTTCTCTAAGGGCACCTGGGGAGATGGTAGGGATTGGGAGGGGATTCTTTTGCCTATCCGATGAGGGACCTGTTTCCATTCCCTCCCATCCACCTGGTTTGCTCCAACTGCCTGATGGCAGGAGGGGCAGGGCTTCACCATCTCCTTCTGGACTTCTTTTGGGTTAGAAAGGGTGTGACTCCATCAGTCCATTTCCCTTTCACTGTCCCTAATACTTCTTAGTCTCTGTACCTCCTCCTTGAGCTCTGTCACCAGGCATAGCAAGTCATTCACCTGCTCGCATCGCACACAGACCCCACTCACTGTCCTCTGCTGCTAACATGAGGCTTAGACACTCTACACAGCCAGAGGCCTGAACCGCTACATCCCTCTTGCTGTCCCTCTTAAGGGCTTCATTCTGTGTGGACGCACCCTGCATCTTAACAGCAACAGGTTTTGCTTTTTTGGAGACCATTGCTCCTTCAAGATAGCTGGGAGGTAGCTGTGCCCCTCCTGCTTGCCCTGCCTGCGTGAACTGCCATGACCCGTTCCTGTTTGCTGGCTCCTGTTCGCAGTGTTCGGGGTTGCTGGTGGTCCTAGCACCTCTTTATTTCCCTCTCAGCAGTGCTGGGTGCCGCCCCCTTATCAGCTGATTGGCCTCACCTGAGGCCACCAGCAAGGAGCAATGCCAACAAGGAGACCACACTCTTTATTCGCCAGCCCTTGAACCAACCTAATATTTAGAAATCAGGTGGAGCACTCAATGCAAAACATACTTTCTCACATCTTTGTTGTCTGTGGCCTTTCTCTGAACCAAGTAATGAATTAGCCAGAATGCAGATCCAAAGTGGCAACTTCTGCCTTTGTGGTCTCTGTGGAATGCACACACCTTGCAGACTGTGACCAAAATGTCCCTGAATCTCAGCCACAGCCACAAAAATGAACTACAGCATGAGCTAAGTATTCAGGAGAAATCGTGTTTCTAAACAATCAAAGATATCTGCGTGGGATTTAAAGACCAAGAAGGAAAACCCTGAAGCTGCTGAAAGCCACTACAGTTCACTACAGGTGACGTATCTATGAAATAATTTGAAGGTCTCACTTTGTGCTCCTCACATGAATCAGGCACTTGAGTTTTCTCAGCTTATTTTCCAAAAAATGTGGAGAGACCTTATTCTGAATTTATAAAGGGGAAACCTGAGCCTAAAACAACTTCTCTTTGGTCTTTTCTGTTTTGGCTTTGTTTGTATATTTTTTGGGGGGGGGAGGGAGGTAGAGGTGGTGGGCACAGGGAGACAGAAAACATTCAAAAAGAGTGTGACTGAAGTTTTACACTACTGAAGCAGAAGGCAAAACTTTATGTTAAACTTAGTAAATAATCAGATGATGCAAAAATTTTTTAAGTGGAATAAATTATTAACTTGCTGTTACATCATTATGGATGCTATGCATGGTGGCTTTTAAAAAAAACACAGTTTAACACAGTTTAACATTTCTGGACTTCTGTGACAATGAATTCCACAGGTGAACTGCATACAGTAAAAATGTGTATTTGTTTCTTCATTAGCTTTATATTCAGAGCCTCTTAATTTCAGTGACAATTTTATATTATGTATCTAGAAAATAATGAGTTCCTGGATACTTTTAACCATATTTTTCATTTATTCTTGCTCATAGAATTTGTTTCCCTGTTTTTGTTTGTTTGTTTGTTTGTGGGTTTGTTTTTTGGGGGTTTTTTTGTGGGTTTTTTTTTTGGTTTTGTGGTGTTTTGTGGGTTTTTTGGTTTTTTTTTTTAATTTTTTGCTTTCCCAAGCTGGAATGCCATGTCTTAGAAGCCTCTAAACCTCTAAACCCTGTCCTGTAGATGCATGTGCAGTTGCCAAGGACTAGTCAGGGGACTGTAAGCAGCTGAGATAACATGTCACAATTTACAATTCCTCAATAAGACATGCTTCTTATAGCACTGAAACTGACCCCTTGTGATTTCCTAGTCCAAAGTGACTTCAAATACAAAATAAGCAGCTTGGCTTCAGCCACTTTCCTGTCTCCTCCAGTTCATACCCCTGTTCTGCTGGACCACTGGGTGGTTTGCCAAAAGGGTCTCAGTGATTGCATGCAACCCTGCATTGCCTATCTCTTGCCTTCTCCAAACAGTTTAATTCTTTGCTTAGGTCCTTAGGTGTTCCAGTGAGGCGCCCAAACTAGAGAAAGAGGTTATTCCAGCAAATCTGAATTCCCTGTTCTAATTTGAGTTTGTTAGACATGTTAGACCCTCCTAGCACTGATGGAAGAAAGTAAGTGGTTGATTACTTTGTTTCTGCATAAACCACAAGTAACTATTCCACTTATACCTATTCCACAGATTTTTGTTGGGGTTTTTTTTTTTGTTTTTTTTTTTTGGTTGGTTGGTTGGTTGGTTTTTCTTTGAGGTGAAAGGGATTCCCTTTGTGAGGTACAAAAGAACAATGAAGAAAAATTTGCATCAGACCTTGCTGATTTTGTGGAAACATTATGAAACCTGCCTAGTTTTTCTTAGATTGCTGGCTGAACCTCTGAGCTGCTACCCAAGTAGGGAACCTGGAACTGCAAATTCTTGCAGTTTCATGCCTTCTTCAGTGTCTATCTTTCCCCATTTCAGTGGTGAAAGTCAGGAAATGAAGGTAATTAGAAAATAGTAATACCATTTTTGGTTTATCCTTGAAATAGCTATGTGTATTTATTATTAGCATGGCTTCTTATAACAAATTGGAACTTCTGTCTTCCTATCCTGGCTGGAGGTAAAATTCAATTTTCCAGTCAACTACCATGCTAGCTATTCTTCTGCTGCTCTGTATCCATCTGAACTGTTCCAAACAGCATCATTTTTCTTTAAGAAATAGCTATTACTTCTGAATTAAGTAATTCTGACCACCATGGCCCTCCCTCAATTTTTCTTTTTTTTTTTTTTTTTTTTTTTTTTTTTTTTCCTGGTCTAGGGCTGGCAAAACCAATCTCAGTTTGAATTGAATTCATACTGAAATAGATATCTTCAAAGCTGTCATACACCTCTGAATTTCTTACCTCTCCTAATTCCAGTGGTATTAAAATATCACAAGAACAGCTGTTGTTATGTTGCTTCTGGAGTCAGTAATTATAGAATTGTATTGTGAAAGTAGCAAGCTAGTGGGTGACAGGTAAGCTTCATGTACATCAGGTTTAGCTATGTTCAGCTGAACTGAACCTTCATTTCAGGGTTCACCCCTCTCCCATTGCAAACCACAAGTGAACTCTTGATGTTGAGAATGTCAGTAAGGGACTCCTTCACCTCTGCATTACCAATATGTCTGATTGATCATTCCTGACAGAAATATAAAAGTGTCAGCATAATACATAAGACATGCAGAACAAAATGAATAAGCATAAAAAAAAGCCAAAACCCAAACAAACAGCTAATTCCTTGGGAGTTTCACTGCTTCAACAGGTACATGAAGTTGAAATTGCTCTAATCAGCAGTCCCACAAGCACTTCCACTTGTCATAGAAGAGGCCTGAAAGGATGGAAACATCTTCAGTTCAGAACAGTACAGTGATCAGATACATCACAGCCAGTATGTTCTTTAAAACCAAAAGTTTGCATCATTAGGATAAGTGAGGAGCCAACACACATCTGCATGCATGAGATAGTAGCAAATAGAAAATCAGGTTCTATCCCTCTAGCTGAACAGTCATTACACAATAAAATCAGTTCATGACCACATTTCACTGTAAGTCATTTGGCTACAGTCAGAATCTTGATAGCTTCCCTGTAACAAGAGAAATGTTATCAGTGATCCTCTGATGCTGCTGTTGTAGGAGTTGTTACTCATGAGCACTAGTCTGAGTCTGTAGATGTTTCTCCTTTCTGCATGAAATGTTATTGCAGTAAAATTAGAAGGCAATGCCATTTTGCCAGATCTGTCGAAGTTTCAGGTGCTTTGGGAATATTTTACAAAATGCATGTATGTACTTTTCAAGAAATGCTTCCTTTTTCTAAAAATACTCCCTTCAACTTGTTACGGAATTCACAGAACTCTTCTACAGGTTTGCATTTGTTAACAAGATGCCCGACTTTGGCCATGAAACCTATTATTTATTTTTGTGAAGCTAACATTCTTACCAGTTCCCTGCCTGTCTGTACCCATTGGTACTCTCTTATTCTAGAACTCAAACTTCCTTTGTAGGTTGCCATGGTTTAACCAGCTACTCCTCACTGCCTGAGACACAGTAACAGTCTGTGTGTCCTCTCAGATGGTAGAGAACATCATGTAATTTTACTTTTTCAATCCTTTTTCACTGTGGACTGAGCTAAAAATAATTACCTTCCACTTGTTTCTGGCTAGGACTGCCTATATGAACAGTAACTTTGCCACAGTTGATGTAGGTTACTTGCTGTGCAGTAATAACTTGTGAGTCTGAAATGAACGTACTTTGTATTTTAATAACCTTAGGAGAACTGGCTGTCTTGTCTGCCTCTGCTTGCACAAGACTTATCACAATGGGAGAAAAAATACTAAAAAAGTAATGCAGATAATTAATACATCAAAATCACAGTGTACTTTTCAGTAGTACAAACATGCACATATTCACTCAAAGACTTCCTGGCCCAGAGAGCTTCTCATCTGAATAGAGCTGAAAGGCAAATGCTGAAAAGGAAAATGAAGAAATGGAGCAAGTTAAGCTTCACACTGCAGGTCAGTTTAAATCTCATTTCTGCTCCACTCTTGCTCACACCACTGTCTTATCCTCGTATTCACAGTGTCTGCCATGTCTGGTTCCTAACAAAGTTTTCAATCCAGGCACATATATGTCTCATTTCTCAGATAAATATTGCTGAAAACCACAGGTCACCCCTCCCCCTAGTTGATCACCTCCCCTTCTCAAGACTATGACTTAGTCAAAATCTTTCCTGATAAACCTTTTGATATATCTGTGTGTGTTGCTAGGTCACCTGTACAAGGACCAGCTGATATTTTTGAGCATTTTTCTAAAAAGCGATGCTTTGCTTTACCCCATCTCCTCTTTTTTTTTTTTTTTTTTTTTTAGTTTAATCTAGTTCCTGGTAAATTCCTTGCATGGCTACGATCATCTGTGTAGTTACACCAGGATTGAATTCTGCAACCTTATGCTAAGGTTGCAAATCCACAGTGTATTTTTCTTAAAATAGCAGGTTTTTAATTTTTTTTCTGCTCTAACTAGTCATTCCTGCCTCTGCCTCAGTTTGCCTCTATCCAGAACTTGGTCCTCAAAGCCATGTGTAGGATTTGCCATAACCTGGTCACAAAAACTTACCTGGGTAAAAATTACTGTTGCTAAAGTCACCTGTTGTAGTGGTAATTCTGAGGTAATGGTGAACTACTGCATCTCTGTGTATGAGTGGGAGAGCAGTGGTTGGGGTAAACTTCTTAAATGTCTGTGTCATTGAAAAAAGTGTGGTGTCACATTACACATTAAAATACACATTCCCTTTTCAGGAGAAATTATATAGCAGCATAGTAATAAAATTGATGAAAAGTCCCTAGGACATTTGTAAAAGATACTGCTGTAGCTATATACAGACTCTGCAAAGTGAGCTAGAGTTTTGTATTAACATTTACTTGAGATAATCAGCAAATCTGCTACTGCCTTTCTACTTGCCAACTGATATTGTCATCCCAGAAAACACAAACACCCTTTACACTACTGCCACTCACTTTATCTGAGCAATACAACCTGATTTTTTTATGTGTGGCTGAAGGCAAATTTCTTGATGGAATTTCACATGGGCTATTTTATGCTTCCCCACAATATGTCTTAATTTTTTCCTTCTTCTTTTTGGAATTCCTCTCATCTGCTTCTTTACAAAAATATAAAAAAACAAAACAAAAAAAGCACTTGAAGAGTAGAAATTGAAGTTTCTTATACCTAGCTTTAAAGATGCCTGTTGGACTACTCATTTGAGACCTCTTCGTGAACCCAGTTTTTGGTGGCCGATGACCACAACATTTCAATAACTTCCTAGTCTCTATCTCTAAAAGTTGTGTTTCTGTAAATCAGGGACACTAATCTAAGTCTGCATCTGAAGAATGTAGGGTTGTTTTGAATTTAAATGGATGTCTAAATTTCAAATGATGGTATGATTGAGATGAAAAAGTAGGAATGCCTATGCAGTCTTTGTAAATACATATACTTTTCCTAGGAGGCTACAGCACTTCTGCTTCTGTGCTGATTGCTTGTAGCCCCTCATCCTACTCCTTCAGGATTACTTACATGGTTACCCATTCATCCTCCATGCTCTACCCCCCAAACCCAGACCTTTTCAGAACTTTTAGAGACCAGAAGCAAAAGTCTTGGCAGAATTTTTTATGACTCCCTTCATACGGAGTTTCACAACTACACCTGTGAGTGACGTAAGGAGTACAGTCCTTAAGGATGTGGCAGCTCACTGTAGGTTGTCATGAAGTGCAAAGGAAATACTGAAAATTCATGATACAGCTGGCTACTCAGTCTGGTATTAATACAATGTTGAGCCTTTTTTCCTTAATTGAAGAGAAATGTTCTCTCTACTGTAAAGGATTTCCAGTCAGAAGGAAAAGCAGTGACCTTTTATTTTGCATTTAATGAGAATAGCCCTCACTAGAAAAGAGCATATTGTCAGGACCTTTTTTATTTACTTTCTCAATTAGTAGCAAACTGTGATAGTAATTCACAAGAGAATTAATACACTGACTTCTGCATTTTACTGTCTCCTCTTCCTGTAGCTATTTTAGGAACTGCAGTGCTGTAGGATATACCTAGTTCCTGTTAATAAGTACAATACTGAAAAGGAGAGAGCTAAACATCCTGTACCTGATCCTATTCCTTATCTCCTATTCAGTGGGCAAGGTGGGAAACATTTTAGCAGGAATTATAGCAATGCAAGTGGGTTTTTGTAAGGAAAGACCATCTTGTGGTTGAGTGAAGTAAGTAGACTAGCAAGCATCCATGGTAAAACAGGGGAATCCCAGTAGCTGCCCTGGGATTCCTGTTAGAAACGTTAGTTTATTGACCTAGGTTGTATCCCTGCAAGTCAGTTAGGAACAGATCTAACTTTGAGCACCTGACTAGTCCCCCCAAAGCTGGAAAGACTGTCTTACATCTTTGTTGAATCAGGGCTTGAGGTACTATGGGGATTAGCACTACTGTAAGCCTCCTGTGGACTATAAAGAGCGAAAAAGTCCTATTTTCATGTTCTCCTGGAATCAAGTGAAGAAATATTTCCTGAACCCACGGTCTGTGTTTCATACTCAAAATACCATGTAGCCCATTTGAATATTTTTGTAATGCTTAATATTAGCATCTCTCACACAGTTTACATTACTTTGATTTATGGAGGTCCCACTGTGGAGGACTGGGAAAAAACTGAATTTCTGTATTAGTAAGCCTGTGACAGAAAAAGAGGCAATTATCTCTTACTTTGAAAGCTCCAAAGTGTAATTCTTGTAATTAATTCCTACAAGGTTCAGAGAATCTAGGCTGGATTTGGTTTGTGGTAGATATTTACATTCTCTTTGGATCAGCTATATACTTATATGTAAGAACAGTGGTTTCAATAACTATCTTCTACGTAAATTTGCAAATCAAATAGACCCTATGGGGCATCTGATGTAAATTAGTGAACTGTTGTTAGAGGTCCAGCTGACTATCTGATGCTATGGATAAAAATAGGTTTCTTTGCATGTCTTTGATTCAAAAAAAAAAAAAAAGAAATAAAAAATTTTATGAGGCACTTTCTTGCTAGAATTAATTCTCTCTTCCATTTTCTCCCATATGATTAGTTATGTATTAGCTAAACACCACAGTAGGGAATATACTCAACAGCTATTTGGAGACATAAAACCAGCCTAATATAACACGCACCCGATAGGAACATAACCCATAGGAGCTGTTGGGGTGGGGCATTAGGAAAGAGCTATAATTTATAATTGGCCACTGTTCATCTGATAAAAAAGAGAGAAATTCAGTGTTCAAAAGGAACTTCAAAATGTGAACCTGTCAGAGCCTGTGCATTGTATTTGCTTTGGATAGTGCATTAACATCTCTAGCAAAGCTTATGCTATTTTGAGTGATGGAGGTCCTACTGTGTAGGGCTGGGGAGAAAAAAAATAAAGTTTTGTATTAGTAGGCATGTGACTGGAAAAAAGGCAATTATCTCTTTCTTTAAGAGCTACAAAGTACAGTGGTGGTAGCTTTTGACAAGAGTAAACTAGATGTGCACAGCTTAAAGGCAAACTAGGGACATGCAGATGAAAAGTTCAGCCCTCTTTCCCTTACCCCCTCCTTTCTTTACCCACCCTTATGATCTCTTTTACAGTAAGAGAGAAAATCTGGGGCACTTGTTTCTTTTATTTCTTCCAGATTGTTATTCTACCTTCATTTTTGGTAGAGTGGTAATGATATCCAGTGGCTGCTTAGATGAATCACTGATAGATATTCCTCAGGGATATTCCAGAAAAATGCATCCCAGCCAGGACTTCTTTCCTAACTCACAGCATGAACTTGAAACCTATACACTCTTGACAACAGTAATCAGCTCCTGTGACTGGTCAGGTTTCTGTTATTTTTTTTCCCTGGCACTCTTCAACCCTTCTATTTTGCCCACTCCCACCAGCAATTAAAGGCTGCAAAGAATCTCTTATGTGAATAAGAAGGCAAGAACACACAGAGAATCCTTTCTTACTCTTTCAGGTTTTTTCCAGTTTATCTCCAGAATATTACGGGATCTTTTACCCTTTGCACTCACTAGCTTATACTGGCTTGGTTTGGGATTTACAAGATACTTCAATTTCTTTTCTTGGATACTTCTCAACAGAGAAACTGGGTAGGCATTTCTCCTTTATGAAATCTTCAAGGAGTAGAGACACAGTCAACACAAGAGGAAAAGGCTGGGAATATTATAGTGAAAAGACAGCTGAGCTCTATTCAGGGATCTGAAATCTTAAAATGAAAAGTGTCACATACAAAGGCTTCACATCAGTTACGGAGGTGAATACTGCTGCTGTATTCAGTGATTGCTTCTGAAAGTACAAAGCAATCTACCCAAAGTGCAGGCTATGTCATAAAATGACCTAATAGCTATGGAAGGGGTTTGTTCTGTTACTTCTGTACCCATCATCTGAATTTGGACCATGGTGGTAGTGACTGGTATTGGTTTGAGACCAGGAACTGATTGTTGCAGAAGCAACTCCTAGCGTGTTATAACATCTCCCTGCAAAACCACCCAGCTGTGGTGTTACCTTTTATGGAAAAGCTTCTCTCCCAGAACAGATTTTGGAGTGGCAGAACTCATCAGCTCTCTTCCTCAAGAAGGTCTTTCCAGTTGGCCTTTGCTGGTTGCGCCAGCTGCCTGTTAGAAAGCAATCCATCGCTGCTTTCACTCTTTTATGCAGTGATTCCTAAAGAAAATGCCTTTAAAGTCAGATGAGAATCATTTCTCAAACTTGCATGACAATCTATCTGTTACCACAGCAGTACTGAGAGCTCTCATAGCCATGCAGACATGATGTTGAGCAAAAGCTGAGGGTTTCCTTGTGTGTACCCATCCTGCTGGGGTGGCAACTGCTGGCACAGGGCTTGAACAAGCCAGGCATGAGGCAGAGGGAGGGAGCAGGGCTGCTCTCAGACTAGCATTGCCCTGCTTGTAATCCTGCACTCCTGAGCAGTGGATCTGTGAAGAACAAGAGGCATCTAGCCTGGATCAAGAACAGGCTGCATTTTTTTTTTGTTGAATTAGAGGACGGATTCATAGCAATGGATGATGGTGCATTGGTGTAATGGGAGGGTATTGGTGTAATGGGAGGGTATTGGTCATAAGAGAACAGACCATTGCTGATAGCTGCAAATGGTAAAAATTCACCTGTCACTGGTGGCAGAGTGAATTCATATTTGATCAACTCTCTACATGCAAGAGCTACGATGAACCCTGAAGCAAAATATACTGTTTTGCCAGAATGCAGACTTGTTATTTGTGGAGTTCCTGGTAAAAAGCATTCAGTTTCAAGGGCTGCAGGGGCTGAGGAGGGTGTATTTTTGTCTTATGTTTGAGGAGTGTGCTTGGGAAGTGCTCAAGACTGCATTGCAGTTCACTATCCCAACTCCCTCAGCTGTGCTGACACAGCTCGGTGAGAGCTGAACCAGTGAGCTGGGTCACTGACATTATTTTGCTGTTACTTTTCAGGGTTACTTTTAATCCCAGACATTTGAGTGATCTGATTTACAGAGCAGTCAGATACAGAGTTGCCTTGGCAGAGCAGGGAGGGTAAGACTGCAGCGTGGGGTCAGAAGCAGAGCAGGTAACCACGCTGACCCAACCATTCTCATTTGAGCTTGCTGGCAATCCCTCTGTGTCAGGGTTGAAGAATATGGTGTGCAGTTTGCAGCGCTGCTTCCAGAGGTCTGAGCATCTTAGGAACCATGTGCTATTAAAGTGGCACTTCTCACTGTTCAGTCTTTGTCTTAAAATAGACAGAGCAGTCTAGGAGATGTTTGTTTACAGTAAAACAAAAGCTCTAGATGGAGCAAATTAATCTTGTGGTATTTAATTTGTGATTCAGGCTCATCTATGACTCTTCCTGTTTCTCTGCAATCAGAAAGACCTGTAGCTTCACATAATCATTTAGCCTAGTCAGACTTGGCTGCCAAACTTCTCTCACTTTTCAGTGGTAGTGGGGTGCTAAACTGCTGTTTATTCTGTTAAAAGCAACCCCACAAATTAATGTGGGTTTCTTTTGTTTGCTTGTTGTTTTGGGATTTTTTTTTTTTAGTTATGTGTTTTGCTGTGTTTGAGTCAGGTCTTTTTTGTTTGTCAGGGTTTTTTTTGTGGGTTTTTTTGTGGGATTTTTTTTTAATATACTCTTTGCCTAGTGTTTATATTACAGGGATCAAGTAAATATTCTAAAATTTTCCCCACTACTATTGCTATTAAAGCTCCCTAGAATATGGGCACTTATGTAAAAAAATAAGCTGCACTTAATTTTTAGTAGTATATTTGCAAAATGCCATATCATGATCAAAACCTTGTGTTATTATCTCTCTGGGAAAGCTCCAGTGAGGCTGCATTACATTATCCCCTTTTGGGGATTTTCTCTCTCATGTCTCTTGCTTGGAGCAAAAAAGATTGTAAGCTGGGTGTTCCGTGTCACAGAATTAGTCAAAATGACACACTAGACAGTAGTGATTTCTGCTTATTTTAATCAACTTTGTAGCAGCTTGGTTCATCATCTTTTCAACAGAAGAATTGTTTATCCCATTTTTGTTATTAGAGCTCAAATTAGTATCTTCCAGGGGAGGCACAGAAACTAATTGGAATAATGAATATACTCACATTTGCTGATATGTTTTACCATACTAAAATTCAGAAACAATGTATGTAGATAGTATTTAATAAAAGTTTGCCTAATGGGGTGTGTACTAAAATATACACTTTTTTTCATCTGATTATAGCGGTGGTATGATTTTTCATGTTATATTTTCCTGTCTTTTGGGGCCTTTATGCTGCTGATGAGCAGAAGGCAGAGGAGTTAAGATCACTCTTCTTTCCCAGTATCACTGTCATCAGCAGCAGCTGATGTAGCTGCAACAGAAATAACGCTGTTCTTGTTTGTTTCCTCCTCTGAGACCATAGAGAAACTCTTCTGAATGTTAACGAAAGGCTAGAAGTTGCTGTCTGGTATGCACAAAAAGGTCTCTGTCATCTTGTTTCCTCCTCCTTAGTACTGAAAGTAGCAGCCGGAATCATAAGCCCAGCATGGTGGCAGTCGCCCTGCACAGTGACTCCATTTAGTTTGTTTGCATGGAGCTTTGAAGTCAGATTCTCACTGTCTTTTAATCAGGAGAAACTCATTGACTTTCTAGACTTCACCTTCAAACACGAAGTTACCCAACATGTGAGATCAAAGACATGGTGTGGAGCAGTCAAAAGCTGCACAGATGTGATGTTTCCTAATGGGATGTTTGGATGACTAGGAAGTTGAGAAGTAGACAAACATCCTTTTTATTTCCTCCTCATTGCTTCCCTGTGTATGTAGGTGGTAGATGCATCACTAGCCATGCGTGCCCATATTGTATCATTGTGGTTGACTAGCAGATCTTCTTAGGGTGTAAGACACTTGTGGCGTTTGCTTTCTAATCAGAGAAAACAAAATTGTCATGACTATCAAGTAGTCAAGTAGTGGAGAACAAAATATTCTTCTTTCTATATTTACTTACCACAATCTGTTTTCAGAAATAGGCGCTTTCTCTAGAAGAGACTCACTGATGAGGAGAAAATCCATCTCAATACTTTGTATACCTTAATTCCTACTGATATCATAAAGATGCCCTCAAATCTGAAAAAAAACCCAAACAACCCAAGCAGCCCAAACCCGGGCTTGCTTTGTAAATACGGCCACCATAGAGTTTTTTACTTTAATTACAGTTTTTATTGTCATTTGAAAGACTTGCATCAATTATTACCAACCCTTTTTTGCAGATAAGGGCTCCACTCCCTTTATATGCACATGGGAGACCACCTATGTAGTTTTGCTTTTTTCCCATTTCCACCTTTGAACTGAAACAAAGTTCAAGTGTACCAACATATTTTTCTGATACTGGTATGTATGAGTGGAATTAATAGCTCAGATGATGGGAGAGCAGTGGACATTTTCTATTTTTATGTCAGTAAGGCCTTCAACAAAGCATCCCATAAGATCCTCACTGAGAAGTCGTTGATGTAAAGACTTGATGAGCAGTGAGGTGGGTTGAAAACTGGCTGAAGGGACAGGCCCAGAGGGTGATGATCAGGGGAACAAAGACTAGTTGGAAGCTGGTAAGTAAAGCCATACCTTAGGAATCAATAATGGGTACAGACCCATTTAACATCTTCATTAATGGTGTGGATGATGGGGCTAAGTGCACCCTCAGCAAGTTTACTGATAACACAAAGTTGAGAGGAGACGCTGATTGTCCAGAGGGTTGTTTTGCCATCCAAAAGGTCCTTGACAGGCTGGAGAACGGGGCTGGTGAATCTTGTGAATCCTTCAGCAAAGGGAAGTACAAGGTCCTGCACCGGGGGAGGAACAACCCCATGCACCAGGATTTGTTGGGGCCACCCAGCTGGAAATCAGCTTTGCAGAAAAAGGCTTTAGGGTCCTGCTGAATGTAATTGAGTAATTACGCCCTTGCAGCTAAGAAGGTTAATGGTATATTGGGCCAAATTTGTCAAAGTATTACCAGCAGATGGAGGGATCACAGAACCACAGAATGTTTTAGGTTGGAAGAGACCTCCAAGTTCATCCAGTCCAACCTTAGACCAACACTACAAACTAACTACTAAACCTTGTCCTTAAGGGACAGGTCCAAACACCTTTTAAATACCACCTCTAAATGGTGACTCCACCACTGTCCTGGGCAGGTCATTCCAATGCCTGACTACCCTAGATGATTCCTAACATCTATCCTAAACTTCCCCTGATGCAGCTTCCATTTCCTTTGGTCCTATCACAGTTCATTAAGGGGAAGAGGCTCTTTCCCTCCTCTCTCCAACCTCCCTTGAGGTGGCTGAAGAGAGAGATGAGGTCTGCTCTCAGCCTCCTCTTCTCCAGACTAAACAACCCCAGCTCCCTCAGCTGCTCCTCACAGGACTTGTGCTCCAGGCCCTTCATGAGCTTTGTTGCCCTTTTCTGGACACGGTCCAGCACTTCTGTGTCCCTCTTATAGTGAGGTGCCCAGAACAGAACACAGTACTCAAGGATGTGTTCCTTTCCCTTTATTCAGTACTTGAGAAACCACAACTGGAGTGCTGCATCTAGCACTGGACTCCTCAGTATAAGACAGGTATGGACTTACTGGAGAGAAACCAACCTTAATTGGTCACAAAGATGGTTAAGGAACTGAAGCATCTCTCCTATGAGAAAAGGCTGAGAAAGCCCAAGAGCCAAAGTTCTCTGTCCATGAAGACAGGACAGCCAAAGAGATCCTATTGATTATTTTATTTCAGTGTCTGGACAAATGTTACTTGCATGATTTTAAAGTTGCGTTCGCAGTTCTGAACACACTTAGTTCTTTAAAAACCATTCAAAAGGTTGTTTGAGGGTATAAATACCTGAAGGGTACACAGTAGATGGAATCAGGCACCATTGGTGTGCAGTAACAAGATGTGAAGCAGTTGGCACAAACTGAAACACAAGAGGTTCTGTCTGAAAATCAGGAAGCACTTTTTCACCAGGAGGATGACCAAGCACTGGCACAAGTTGCCCATAGAGGTGTTAGGGTGTCCATCATTGGAAATACTCAAAAACTATCTGAACCTTGTCCTGAGCAGTTGTGTTGAGGTGGTCATGCTTGAGTAGGAGAATTGGACCAGATAACCTCTAGAGGTTCCCTCCCACCTCAACTATTCAGTGATTCTTTGAATTGGTTATTCTCCTAAAAGGTCTACATATGTACTATTTAATCAGACATGAACATTCTGTAGTTATGCAAATTAGCCTCTTCAAAAACATTGCTTCTGAAAGACCCTCACTTAGGACATGTTTCTGTAAGCTGCTAGAACTCTGTCTTCATTTCTACCCTGCCACTGCATGCAAATCAAGGGTGTTTCAATTCTGCAGTGAAGTTTTAATCAATGTCAAGACTTTCCTGGTTTGATAGGCCATTACTAGTTCCAATTCAGACCAGTACTAGAGGTTGAAGTGTATGAATAAATGTTGAAGTTGCAAATTTTCAAATCCAAACTTTGAAACAGCAAATCTTTTTGTCCAGAAGATTCAATACTTCTGCAGGGCAGTGGAGTGGAGAAAAGGTTACTCGCGTCCCTTTGCTACTCACAGTGCTGCAGGAAGGGTTGCTCCATAGTAAAAATAGGAACTAACAATGCCTCTGTGGCAAGAGTGGCATCTGCCCAGCAGTTGCCATTGTCTTTCTGCTGTCACCTATCCATGGGAAATGGAGAAATGCTTCCCCTGTTAATCTATCCCAGGCTCTCTGTGGAATCAGGCTGTAGGCTGCCAGTTGGATTATACTGCAGAGTGAGCTGAACAATACAATCTTTTTTTTATACATCTCTATCATTTCCAACCATAAATTTAAGTGGAGAGGTTAAGGATAGGAGACCGATAAAAGTGAGGTGGTTTGAAAGTTATCGACTGAAGTAAAAGGAATTGAGAGCTAAACAGGGATCTCAACTGTGAAAAAGAAAATTAATCCATCTATTTAATTATTTGCATGGATAATATCATACTATCTGAGCACTTTACAGGTATTATGAATTTTCTCATTTCACTGTAGCTTCATCAGAAAAAGTTCAAGTTCTTTTCCAAAGTGGGAGCGATATTAAGCTCACTAAGGTTGTGCAACACTTCTGCCACTGAACTGTGTATGAATTTTGCCATCTGTGACAGCTGGCTATTGTCCCCAACACTATGAGAGTGTGAGCTGACAGCCACATATGAGTAAGGATGATAGAAGGAAAGTGGTGTGAAAACAATCCACCAGCATTTTTAATATTTTTCCTTTTTTTAACAGTCTGTAACTGAGCCTTAGAGAGTTTCTGACTCAAAGGATCATCATCTGTACTACAAAAGCTGGTATTTGGAGTACTCACTTTGTGTCCTGTACGAAGAGACTTGCAGGCCCAGAGAAAACCCCTGGAGAGGGGAGTAGGAGATTGTTTCTTTCCTTAGTGAACTGAGGCTATTTAGGGAGAGGAGACTCTGGAGGATGGGACAGGTAAAAGGAACTGGGACACCCCTGAAGAGAAGCAGGGACAAACAGACCCAGGCCTCAGAGGTGGCAGAAAGAAAAAGACTTTTTCTGGGGACCAGAGGGCACGGTATAGTGTTTTCTGCATCTCTGAATGAATGGACTCCGGGAGTGAAAGCCTGGAGTCATGGAGCTCTCTTAAAGGACAAAGTCAGTGGGATGAAGATTTGACTATAGCCCCCTTTGTTTCTCTTCTGTCTCACAAATTCTTTTGGTAACTATACTGACAAGCTCAGATTTATACCTTTCGGAAGATTGTTTGTCTAAGCTTATACTGCAACCAAAATTAGGTTCTAAGTTTACAGGACACTTTGATTTTGGGGGGGTTCCCCTCCATTAATTGTGTAGGTAAAGTCCCCTCAAAACTCTTGCTGATATGCATTCCCTCCTCTTTTTTTCACACTGAAGGTATACAAAGCAACCTTCTCCATAAACTACAGTAATATGGATAAAGACAGGATAAAAGAAAAAAAATTGAAGGAAATTACATAAGATTGATACAAGTTTGTGAGCACTGATATAATGAGTTGCTTCCAGATATATGGTTCTGTGCAGACTTTGCTACTTCTGTGCATGTCTGTAAGTTTGTAATGATTCATAAACTGCTGGACTTTCAGCCAGGAAGCAATTTCCTTTCTGTTTGTGTGCTTTTTCTCTACATCATATATTCAAGTACTTTGAACCAAGCAAATTCTGGGTACCAAAATATTATGCGTCAGAAATGAGAAAAGGTGAAAAGTGCTTATACAGTGCTTGGATTCTTACTGCTCCCAGTGGTTTCAGATGCAGAAACAGCAAGCTGAAAGGAGGAGGGAAAAGGCAATGGTGGTGGAAGTGAGAGGATGCAGTATTTAGTCTAGTGGAGGTTTGAAGGCATCACTGGTGTTTCACAGAATCACAGAATATTAGGGGCTGGAAGGGACCCCAAAAGATCATTGAGTCTAACCTCCCTGCCTAGTGCAGGTCACAAAGAAATGCATCCAGGCAGGTTTTAAATGTCTCAAGAGAAGGAGAATCCATAACCCCACTGGGCAGCCTGTTCCAGTATTCTGTCATTCTCACAATGAAAAAGCTTATCCTTATGTTTATGTTGAACCTCCTATGCTCCAGCTTTCACTCATTTTCCCTTGTTCTATCGTTGCACATCACTGAGAAGAGCCAGGCTCCATCCTCCTGACACTCATCCTTTACATATTTATAAACATCAATGAGGTTGCCCCTCAGTCTCCTCCAAGCTAAAGAAACCCAGCTCCCTCGGCCTTTCCTCACAGGGGAGATGTTCCACTCCCATCATCATCTTGGTGGCTCTCCACTAGAGTCTTTCAAGCAGTTCCCTGTCCTTCTTGAACTGAACTGGCACAATATTCCAGATGTGACCTCACCAGGAGAAGAACAGAGGGGGAGGAGAACCTCTCTCAACCTACTAACCACTCCCCTTCTAATGCACCCCAGGATGCCACGCTGCAGTGTTTCTGCAATGCTGCTGCAGATGTGCTGTGAGTGTTTGCAGGTATGCTTAACATAGAGTGCCACCACCTTAGCTGAAATGAGTATTCAGAACCCAGAGCTGGTGGGAAACATGCCTTACTGAAGCCTATCTGGTTGTGTTAGCCCAGGTCGGAGTGTGTATGCTGCAGTCATGCATTGCACTGTCACCAAACTTGTCAGGGAGGGGATTAGAGAGGATGGATGAGAGACAGAGAGGATGAAAGTATGTGGGTTTATATTCAGACTCAATTCAGAACTCTTAGTCTAATGGTACTGTTGCATCGAGTGCTGATATGTTATCACTCCAACACTTATTTGTGTTGGAGTCAGTCCAGTGTGGATGAATAACCTACATTGAACTCCATGTTATTGTGTCAAGTTTATTGTGTCTGGTGTTCACACCAATTGGGTGGAAGCTAGATTGCACTCCATACAGTGCTGGAGCTATGTCTGAAGCTGCAATGTCAAGTCATATCTGAAGCTCTCCTGATGCCATGGGGGGGACTTCAATAGACAAAGTCCTCGTTATTCAGTGATCAGTGTAGGGGCCCAATACTTGCCATAATGTTTGGCATCTTTCTAAACACCTTCTAGGGTTTATTTTTTTTTTTTAAGAGTAGTTCAGAAGGCTATGTTATTAACTGTTTACAAAAGCATCATAATGCTACCTCAGCTCTGGGCTGGGAATCAACTGCTGTTTCCCAACTGATAGCTACAGTCTCTTTAAAAAAGACATGGACATTTCCCTGTTCTGGAAGGAAGTTGGTCCATGAGCACAGGAAGTAAACCTACTTTGCTCAGAGTGAGTGATTTGAGGTTGGTTAATAGTATCTTATAGTTAGGTCGCAGCTTTTCAGTGACCCTTTCAGTAGCAGGATCTCCTCACCCTTTCATCTCTTTTCGTCAGACTCACAGCAATATTTTTCAGCCTTTCTCCTTTTGTAAGGCTTATATAAATTTGGCCAATGAGCTCAAAAGGCATGGTGAAGACAAGGTCATAGAGATCTGCATATCCACACAAGCAGAAAAATTACTTTGGAAAACAGATGTTAAATCAATGCACTATAGTAGAAAAGGCTGCTTTGGTTTGTGGTCCGCAGTAATGATGTTGCCTGAACTTGGGATGTGCCTGGGCAACAGTTTCACTGGAGTGTGATTTTATGAAATGTTATGGAGATAGAGCTCATTTAGCTGTGATTGGTATGCTAAGTGCAGCATTTGTTTTAAATTTCCAGTATTTAAAGAGTTTAAATTTAATTTTTTCCAGAAACTGTAATTCCTCAATATATAATTTTACCTGGCAGTCAGAAAAGCTCTTGGAAATCCCAGCACAGGCTTGTTCTTTTTAATGCAATACCCAGAAAAGTAGACAAACTGTTCAATGGTTTGGACACTGAGCTTTGTGAGCTCAAGAATTGAGTCTATGCTGAGTCTAAATAAGTAGTCTGTTGTTGCTGTCATTTTATATGGCCAGCTTTAGCTTTATGTTGCAGTCTCCAAACCCCACAGCTACTGATTTTAGTGGTACCAATAATGACTCAGCAACAGTGGGGATGAAGCAGTCATGCAGGCAGAAGGAGTGGATGTTAAGCAGTTTGATCCACTCTAATCAGCAGTGGCCACCAAACTGCACACTATTAAGAAATGATAGGTAGATCCCAGCCAAATCTAAGGAAACAGTCTAACAAAAAGACTCCCAAAGATGCTTGTGAGAGCTGTGAAACTGTACTTGTATCAATGAATGGCCTGGGGTGGTCTGTCCAAAGCTGACACATAATGAATCTGACCTGATTTACGTGAATAATTTGAGTAATAACTTCTTTCAGCTGACAACTAAGGCTCTGGCAAGAATGATCATGTCATAATTTATCAATGAAATGGGCTTCCAACGTGCAGAGTCAGCAGGATGCTTTCCTTAGCCTGGGTAACAAATATTGTTACCTCCTCCTTGGTCAGAGGTGAGAGATACTGCTCTTTTGGCCTCATTAAGCTTATCAGAGAGCCTGTGGCTTTTTTAGTTAGAGTTTAAATAAAACTGAACTGGAAATCCATTGCTGCTTTGGGATTTACTGTTTTTCTCACAGTTAGGTCTATGTCTGTGAAATTAAGTCAGATTCCCAAGTGTTATTTCCAGACTTTCTAAGATGCAAAACAATTAAGGAATTAACCAAAGCTGACCACAGGTTTTTGGTTTAGTCTGTTTACCATGAGTGTATCTATTTGCTTCTCTATAATTTCTGGTTAAGGCAAAATAAATCATAGCCTACTCATTTTCTACCATTTTGTCTAAGATTTTGCCTCATTGGATTCAGGTTTTATAGTTTGTAGTGTTTTGGCATGAACTTGATACAAATTTAAATGTTTTGTGTGTAAAGGCAATTATTGCTTTCTTAAAAATTTATTTATGAAGAATTCTGTCATAGAAGCATTTGCCATATCTTAGACTACTGCATTTGTCAAGGATGCAAAATATGTAGTTCAATAATTTTCCATTCATCAATGCTGATTCATAAAGGCCACCACCACAAGAATAAGCTTAGCTTCCCTGCCTGTCTGGGAAACTCACCTCCCAAATAAGAGATGTTCAAATATCTGCTCTCACAGACTTCTCTGGAAATTATCATCATTGCTGCATCATTAGCAATATCAGATAACTACTGGTAAGTTATGAGATAATCTCTTCTAGGGGGCTTAAATAAGCACCCAAAGAGAAGAAGTTTTCTTTCTCATAGTAGAATGTGTAAATCTCCTTGTCTCTACATGGTTTTTGCCAGGACTGACTATGGCTTTATTTGGCTTATATAGTCCAATAAATTCAAGCTGTTCATTTCTCACTGACCAAGCAAACGTTTGTGATCCCAAAGACACCCATTTGTACTGCAGCTCCAAAGACACAGAGTAATTTGGAGTGCTTCATTTTACTTCAACCCAGCATAAGAGCTAAATTTAGAATAATATGTAGTTATGGGTACTTTTCTATGCAAGGCTTCTATGTGCTGGTGGGCAGGAGAGGTCCACTTCATATTTTGTATAGCTCTGACAATTAGGAGAGAGTGAGATTGTCCCAGTAAGCACCACTGAAAGCTGAACCACTGTCAGTCTTCAGGGAAATGTTCAACAGATGAAAGGAAAGCAATGGATGAAAGGAAGACAAACCCAATACTACAGATGGGATTCAGCTATACACTGGAATTTTGCAGGAGTTTTTTTCTTGCTTTCAGAATGCAAAATGAAGAGCCAGAACAAACACTTCTGAGCCATTTCTTCTGACCTTATTAATCATGCAGGACTTTTCCAATTGACTTAATTATAACTGAGCTTGTGTCCAACATCACCCCTGCTCCCCGTGTCCCCCCAAAAAATCCCCCAAAACAACAACAACAAAAAAAACAACCACTTAAAGACATCCTATCCCTACTGACACATTCTCAGTGATAGAGATTCTACCCTGTAAATACTTGTACCACCCCAGTGGTCAATTATCCTCACTGTTAAGAATATCTGTCTTATGGCTGGCTTGAAATTTTATCCAGTTACAACTTCCAGAATTTTGGCTTTTCTTATGATTTTGTTTGCTAAGTTGAGATAATGAAGAGACATTTATAGAGTCATCATGTAGTGCTACCATGCCTTTGATCAAATCATACTTCCATCTCCTTGCCATAAGGCTAAGAAATTCCATAAGGCACATGTTTTGATGCATTTAATCAACCCAAGCAGGTCTTCTCATAACCTTTGTCAGTTTATCATTCCCTCTAGTTGTGTGAACATCCAAACTGGCTACTCAGCATTATTCAGGCTGTAGTCTCACACCATGCAAAATATGATTATTTTATATCTTAACAGCTGTTGGGATTCTTCTGATTATTTAACCAACAACTGTGTGAAGAAATGAATTTGTTTAACAGAGGCTTATGTGAGAACTGGATCCTGGGAACTGTTAATGTCTATCATGCAGCCTGCACAGAGTAGCTAGACATTTCATGATTTTTATTTTGCTGGGTACATTGCCATGAATAACATGTATTTATTCTTCAGCACTTTTGGGACAATTGTGTACAGGAATATATCTTCTCTTTCTAGCTTGCTACATGTTCCAGCTCTCCTGAACAATTCTTGTCCAGTTGCACATTTAAGTATGTTAGTAACAGTTATCTCGGGTCAATTACCTTGCAGAAGCTCAAAGGTGCTCTTCTTGCTTCTCAGTCAGTGCAATTAATCTCAAAGTCTGCTTCAAGGGCTTCAAGTTGTCTTCCTTTTTCTACTCTTTAGGAAAACCAACAATCATCATATTCTTTTCCTTATTTGTTTTATAACTTTGTACTACAAGGTCTTTATTTCTTTGGTATTTTACCCCACTTTGCCGCTGTTTTGTCAGGTTTAACCAGAAAGTGAGACATTAATTCCTCTGATTTAGTAATTTATTTTTTAAGTCCACGTTTCTGTGTTTTGGAATGAGAGATTCAGATGCAGAAAGGTGGCCTTTATGCATTTGAACCTTGTTTTATCAACAGACAATCATCTCATCCACTCTCTAAGTTAAGCTCCAAGACAGGGTATCTCTTCTTTCAAATCAGGGGATTTTCGAGTATGACATTAACGCTGCCCAGAGGTGTTTGGGTCTCTTTTCTTTGGAAGGATGACCATAAGGGAAGTGATATCTCTTCTTACGGTAGGCCTGAGGGGTTCATGGCAAGTGGACCTGAGTCTTTCTGCATCTAGAGGGCTCTGCAGCAGCATCTGGGTAGGGATTATCAGCGACTGGTGACTAAGAAAGATTTTATGTGTCAGGCTGAAGGAGGTTACACAGGACAATTTCCATGCACAAGTACTTTGCCTTTCTTCCTCTGCTTTCCATGATGAGTTTTACAAAGTTTCTTTGAACTATCATGGCACCCTTGTGGAATATAAAATTAGTCGGGAAATCTCTATGCCTTTTTAGTTTTGTTTTGTTGTGTTTTGTTTTGTTTTGTTTTGTTTTGAGAGAGAGGTATTTCTAGTAGTTTCTCATCCAGCTGAGCATAATGGCAGCTTTTTTCTTTGTATTTTGGCATCTTCACCTCTACTCTCAGCTGGAAGTGGAAAATGCACTACCAAATGAAATTGAACGATAACAAGGACAAAAAGGGGAAAAAATAATAAAATAAAAAGAGTCACAGAAGGTTCATATGTTGTGTTGTGTGTCTTTCTCCTGAGGTGGGTCTTGATCCTGCCAACTGTTCCCCCTGTAAGAAAGTTTATGCCTGTGGGTACTCCTGCTGAGTTCAAAGTTGCTCACATGAATAATTGATTGCAGGGTCTGAGACATAGATTGCAATTCCTTTTTTCAAGATAAGTTCATTATCATCAGATCTCATTTTTCTCTGAACATTGTTGGGTTAGGGACAAGTAGGTCAACTGGATACCTGATTTTTTTGTTTCGGGAAGAGCAAGCAACTGGAAACCTGAAACAGTGATTTAATAATAATGGGGGAAAAAATAAAAATCATTGTCACTCTTTTGTTGGGGTAGGTTTTTATCAGAGTAGTAAGCTTTGAACAGCTTGTTCAACAAGAGTTCGAGTCCCAGGGGAAGGACAAGAGCTCAGAAAAGCTTTACATTTTACAAATGTTTAAGTGGTATTATTCATGGCATAGTACACTACTCTGGTGTGTGCTTCAGGGGTCTGCTGCATCTTCTGCCATAAAAATTTCCAGAAGATACATATCTCCAAGTTTATATTTAAGATAATAAATGCAACATAGAGAAATTAAGTAATAACTAAAGTGTAGTAGCTGCTTCAGCACATAGGGTCTTATTTTGTTATATTTTTAGCAGTTCATGTACATTAATACAATACCATCAACTTGCTGAAGGGAAAGAGAAAAACAAACCAAAGCAAATCTCAGAGTTGTAGAGAATATGAATAAGAAGAAAACAACAAAGAGGACTTTTGTCCAATCAAATGCAAATGGAAGTCACACTAAAGGTTCTGGGAATGTAGTCTTTCTCCTGACAATGAACATTTTTATGCAGTGAAATTCATTTTTGAGACTCATTAGCAAATGCTGTGATCTTGCTTATTTTCTATAGCAGTGTCTGGTTGTTTCAGATTGGTTAGGAAACCTCTGGTGTAAGAGAGTGAATCATGACCTATTCCAGGTATTTCTGTAATTGGTTAACCTACTGAATTAAAAATGTTTGAGTAAAACTAGTTTGTCCTGAACTTGATTTTTCATGCCTTTCAGTTGCTGCTTACTTATATGTGTTAGTTTTAAAAAAAAATAATAAAAAACCTAGGATGCTTTTGTTCTAAAAGAACTGAAGATTTACGCAATGATGGATTAATTTAAGATGTACTATCAATAATGTTTTAAAAACAAAAGAACTAGACTATATGTCTATTGATCCCCTATCCATCTCAGGGGAATCTATCACTGTCACTGTTACCAGTCTGTTTTGTGTGTAATTACAGTTCCTTACACATGGCAACTTCTATTTACCGCTTACTGGTTAAGGTCTTGGTTGCTGAAAACAGAAGTCTCGAATCTCTTCTCAGTTTCACTGACATGCCATGTTTGCTCTGCTCTGCATGCTTAAACTGCATAATCCAGAAACTGAAAGATGCTATAATACTCATGGCATCTTCATAAAGAAAAATGACTGTCAGGATTGTGGTATGTCAGGAAAAAAAAAAAAAAAAAAAAAAAGAAAAAAGATACTTGAAGGGAAACAGAAGACACTTTGAAGAATGGTGGTGTCACTGGGTGCAGGCATCTGTCTGTTTTGCAAGACTGTAGCAGCCATTGACAGCACTCATAAAAAAGGAAACAAAGAAAACACCAGGACAATAGAAAACACTTATGGTGACACAAAATCATTGTTTGTCACAGGCAGGAGCAAGTTGCTTGATCAAGATGTTTATGTCCTTAGCTGGTTAGAGCATCCCTATTAAATGGATACAAAGCCACATTTGGCATTTTCTCTTCTAGGGGAGACAACACATCACAGAACTAGCAGTTGAGGTTTTTCCCCTGTATCACCAAAGTTCTGTAAATTGTGATAAACTTAACATACTAAAAAAATGAAAGAAAAAAAAAAAGTCTATTTATCACTTAGCTCTGTCAGGAGACTAAATACTGCTAATGAGGAGAAGACTGTGTGCCAAATGCTTCTTCCAAAACTTTCTCAGTTCTGTTTAGCTCAGTCATAGCTTTAGGCATCATCACCTGTTCTGCTGAGCAAGTTAGTGCTGTGTCATACAAACTTTTCATTTCTGTAGCAGTGACTGGTACGCAGAAAGGAGTGCCAAGGGATGAGTAATGTTAAATGGCCCAGTCGTGTAAGTGTAGTTAAATTCATCCAAAATACCCTGTAACACCTGCATCATCACAGACACTTCTGTGTGTTTGGATGTCTTGCCATCAAATAAGTCACGTAACCAAACTGTGTGTGTGTTTGGGTTGTAATTCATTGCTCAAAAGAAGCTCCACAGGGCTGTTCTGTGGGAGGGAACACTCTTCTGCACCTTCTCCTAAAGGTTTGCTTCATGGGGCTAGGCAAATGCAAAACTGATATTGTCCTTCCCGGTTGAGTATCCTTTGCTTTTGGTAAGCTCCTGGACGTTTTTTCCAGTTTCTTATTTTGAGGGATGAATATAAAAGAATAGTGTCCAAAGTCCAAGTTAATCCTTTGTCCTACAACAATCACTACTTGTTCTGCTGTGCTGAGATTTTCTGGTATAACCTCATAGGAATAAGGAACCTCTGATTAATTTCTAGCAAACAACAATCTTCCCCATTTACACATTTTCCAAGTTTCTAAGGATTCAAATGTCAGCTAAATCTGAGGAGACACTAAGTGTTTTTCGGTTTGGTAGTTGGTATTATATGAAAGGAACATGGGACTTCTGAATTCAATAGGAAAAAAATCTATTCTAGTTCATGTAGCTTTTTTTCATCATTGTAAGTGTGAAGCAGAGGGAAGAAACTGTTAGCTTTTACATTTGATATTGATGTAGTCCCACCAGCATTACTTACTTGCAGACTAGAGAGAACAAGAAACCTTTTAAAAATCACAAGTTTAATTTAAATCTTAGCTAAATGAAAATTTTCATGTGTGCTTTTGAAGAATAAAAGGCAAGCTCTGAAGACTGTTTCTCTCTGTAACACAGCTATCAGTTCTTGCCGTCCAAAGTATTCTCTATCAGCACTTCAGTTAAGCCTCTGTGCTTCTGCTGGCACTAACATTTTTCTTTAGATTTCCCAGCATTTGCAAAGCATTGGTTCACCTCTCTTGGTGATAACAACAGTCAGAAGGGCTAACAGGGACTAGATGCTGGCATTTTAATCTTGTTCAGAGCAGGCAAGGATGAAAATCCTGTCACAGCCAAGCCTGTGCTTATTCTCCCTGTGGTGAAGCTGTGCTGTTGGTGGTAGCACTGCCAAAGTTTTGGGAAACTGCTCATGTTGTGAAAGCCTGTTGGCTCTGTGATAAAGGGAGAGACTTTCATTTGACAGGTAAAAATGCTTACAAGATAACACGGGCATATGTGAGGGAATAGGCAGACCCTGAAGTAGCCTAAACTGGGACAAAGGACAGTTTCCTACTTATCCCAGCAAAGAATGTATCTGCAAAGTCTATACTTTGAAATTTGTTTTGAGAGTTGAAAAGATATTTAAATGAGATAATTTGGCCCTGTGGATTTACTGAAGCATAAGCTAACTATTTTTCACCTTTCCTATTCAGAAAAACACAATTTCCATGGAGATAAATATAAAAAAAAACCCACTTCAGAAGTCTTGCATGAGGATACTTTGCTGAGATTAGTGGAGACTAAAGCACAGAATGTGGTAAGAATAGAATTGCTGGAGTCTGCTCTCTTCTCCATGGGAGCCTATTCTCTTCTTTCCCTCGATATGCGTACCCCCCATAAATGTTAATGGGAACTATTCAGAGACAAGAAAAGGCCCAGAGACTCCAACATATGCAACTCCCATTCAACATAATAAGAAGGGAGGTTTGGTACTCTTGGTGCCAGCCTCTCATCTCTCTGAGAACTTGTGCAAATAAGCCATGGGTATGGACAACCAAATAAGTTTCTGCAGAGGAAGTGAAGCTGTGAATTCACAGTGTTTCAGCAGCTCCATGGTAACATTTTTGCATGCATAGTCTTACCCCATGGTAATTGTAAAGTAATCCGAAGTATTTCATTCTTCTGTGAAAGAAGGGAAAGTGTAAGACATAATGCATTAATCATAGGTTTAAGAATGTGGAGAAGGCAGGATGTTGTATTGCAAATTTATACTTCAGCTTACCCTGCGAAAAGCTCTTTGGGTGTCTATGGACTGAGAAATGGCCTGCACAGATTTGGGTAAATCACTGAGGCAGAAGGAGGGTCTTTGTTAAGGGGATGATTAGATGATGAGGAAGCCTATTTTTTTGAGCTGTGAAGTTTCAGCAGCTTCTAGATATCAAAACACTTATTACAGACCGACAGACTGGAAAATAAGTGTGCTGATAGTGTGAAGCATGCAGGTAACTAGTGCAGTTGCTGAGATTGTAAGGTCTTGAGGAACTAAGTTTTTTCAAGTAGTACAGTCATAGAATCTTTCAGGTTGGAAAAGACCCTTGAGATCATTGAGTCCAACCATGATCCCTACTCTACAAAGTTCTCCCCTAAGCCATATCCCCCAACACCATATCTAAATGACTCTTAAATACATACAGGGATGGTGACACAACCACCTCCCTGGGCAGCCTATTCCAGTGTCTGACCACTCTTTCTGTGATTTTTTTTTTCCTAATGTCCAGTCTGAACCTGCTCTGTTGCAGCTTGAAGCCATTCCCTCTTGTTTTATCACCAATTACCTGTGAGAAGAGGTCAGCACCAACCTCTCTATAATGTCCATTTAGGTAGTGAAGCCACGTCTCCATGAGAGGTGAGTGATGAGAGCTCTGCACAATACATGGAAAGGATGCTGACTGGTTGACACGGTGGTAAGCATCAGACCCTGGGTTGTGGGAAGTGGCTTGTCCTTTTGACTGACCCTGAATTCTGACAGAAAATGTTGAAAACTAATAGGAGTCAAGTAAAGGTATCAAGTGAGGTGAGATCCCTCCACCAGTCTATGCAGAATTCTCTGACACTGGATGTATGGGAGAAGCATAACACATTAAGCATGGCTCTTGTTAGGAAAGATGTCACAGTAGCTACAGCAGCAATTTGAGCAGCAGGAGACTGGGGTATGCTCCTAGATCTGCCAAGGTTTTGTTCCATTACCTCAGGCAAATTGCTGAAAACTGTCTTCAATTTTGGGTTTCTGGGTGTGTGGATGCCTAGCTCAAATAATCTGGGGTCTGACTTTCAGAGGTGCTTAGCTACTGCAGTTTTTAATTGACCATGACTGATACCTAGGGCTCAGCACATCTGGTATATATACCTCAGCTGTCTCACCTGAGGTATTCTGAGTCCTCTTTAAAGATGTTGACATGATCTTACAGTGCCTAAGCTTGCAATACAAAATCAGTTATTATGATGATATCTACCAAACACAGGTGTCTCAATATGAAACAGAAATAGCTATGCTATGAGCATAAAGTATTATTTTCTTGTTTACAGCCTTTAAGTAATTTTTTCCACAAGAAAGACAGCCTACTTAAAAACAAAATTTCATTTGGCCAAGTATCTTGATGATGTCCTGTTACAGCTATTAATAACATTGCAAGTGACACTGGAGGGGAGAAAAAGATGGGAAGCCAAATGCCATTAATAATAACTGTGGTATTCTTAGTGTTAACAAATTATCAGCAGAATAAATTTTTAATTAATAGGAGTACGAACAGCAATTTTACTGTCAACAGGCATCAGTATTGATGTGTGCAAGTGAAGCATGGCAAGGCAAAGATCAAGGGGGGAGGATAGATGAAACCATGCAGCTGTGAATGACAAGTCAGCGTTTTCTGAACAAACTTCTGAGCATCACAACTTTGGGTGTTGCCCTCTATAATGAGAAGAAAAGTGAATTGTGATGAATGCAAGAGAATCTTTTCATAGTGAAGATGAATTAATTTAGTTCGGGATTTTCTTGTGTTTTAGCTGAACTGGCTGCTAAATGCAACAGCAAAAAGGTACTTAAAGAAGCTGGATGGGGATATGGAGAAAGAATAATAGATTGAGTACCTCAGGCTAGACAGAACTATCGGACTTTTATGAAGAAAACACAAGTTTCCCAGCAAGCAGGTGGGATACTGTAGTATAAAGTTATGCTTCTTTTGCTGAATGTTAGGAGTTTCTAAGAAGCCACTTGAAAAAAACAAACTAAATCCTGATGATAAGGACAAAGCCTGGAATAATGAATCAGAGCCTAGAACAATATTATTGAGTTTAAATGGAATCAGAGTATTTTAAGCTCATAAAAACTTCAGTAACAACTTTAAACCTGCATTTCCTACCCAACTTGTCAGTTTCAAAGTTTCTCTTTCTGTAACTTTCAAAGCGGCTTTGATTTTGAAGCTTAGATCTCTTATCTGAATTGTAGTGTGCCATATTTTTCCCTCCTGATTTTGTGTTCTTATGCTGTGAATCCACGGAAACAACTTGTGTCTTTGGACATCCTAAGAAAAAGTGGGTTTGTTTGGGTTTTTTTCTTCTCTTTAAAGAAAAGCATTCAGACAAAGAAATAGGGAGGACAAAACAATATATGTAGCTAAACAGACTGCTTCCCGCATTTTTGAATCTATGAAAGATTGAGTATCTAAGTATGGACAATATAAATGCATGAATTATAGATAAAAATATTAATACTAGAATAACTTTCTGGCTTAGTAGATTATACCAGTTTTTCTATTATATCATTAATAATCCACAGATTAAAGTTGTTTTTTTTAACTTTTCATTTGAGGAGATCAAAATGATTTAAAGACATTAGCTAATTCTCCTACTAATCCGGGGAGATTGGGTAGTGTTATGATAATCCTTTCACAGATGAATAAATGGAGATAAGAGGGAGACTAAGTGACTTTTCAAAGTCACAGATTTAAACAGTGGCAGAGTTGTATATATAACCTTGGGATGCTGATTACTGTCTTTCTCTTACAGAAAACACATGTATACATACTTTTTTTCTTTCTGCATTGCTAACAATACACAGTGAAAAACTATTCCCATCAGTTATGTTTATAATAATAATAATGATGATTTTATTTATTCAGTGCCTTCCTGCCAAGACAGTCAGGGTGCTGCTCCAAAGACAATTAAAATGCAATTACTGTAATAAATAAACAACAATAATTAAAACATCATAAAATAAACAGTATCAAAAGCAATCAAAACAACTAAGTAGCCGAAGTTAGTGCAATTATAATGGAACTGAGTGACTCAGTTGAAATGAATTGCATATTTAGTGCTTCTTTTTGTTTTGTGAAAAGATTATTCTATTGCTAGGCTATTTTTCAGCTGCATTTTTATGTCCAGCCCTTGAGTGGAAGTTTTCCATGGGTTTTTAAAATTTTATTTTATTTAATATTCATCTGTGTGCATTTTTGTCATGGTGCTAAATGATGACTGTTCAACTCAATTACATGGATTGCATGAATCACAGCAACTAAATAACTGCTGCAAGTCACTGAATGGACTGGCTGTATGTAAATGTCTCAATTTCAAGCTGGTCAGTAGGAATGATGAAGCACAGAGGTACATGTGAAATTTAGACCACATTGATATGGCCTTTTCTCCTTGACCTATATTCAAAGTGCATTTAAATTGAAAGGCTAGTTGCTCAGTTTCCATATTGACTTCAGTATAGTTTATCTTACAGTCTACCACTCTTTCTGCAGCAGCTTTTAGTGCACGCATGTTTGATGGCATTACTCAATTTTAGGGTTGACCAACTCTGTAGCCTGTCATTTAGCAGCAGTCACTGAGCACTGCAAAGACTTCTGTTTATTGTCTTTTAGCAAGAGGCCAAATTTTTGAATTATTAAAATACCTGGATTGGAAGAAGGATCTTGCGAGGCACATTTTCTTTAGACTATGCTGAAGTAGTTTTAGAAGGCTTGAAGTTTTCAAGCTTTGAAATTCACTGGACATACTTTGTGTCAGGCATGAAGCCTACCATTTTTTTGGTAGAACATTGAAATCTCTCCCTGTTACAAAGCTGTGGAAACTGTGACTTGTGTAAGCCAGTCTTGGAGCTGGAGGTGGGGGGGAGGCAAGAAGGAAAAGATAGTCTGGGCTGGTGCTGGAAGACTGAGACTGGGCCTGGAGATGGTGAAGAAGACCTGGAGATGGGGGAGGAAGATGAATCTGCAGGGATTGGAAGAATGGGATGCAGACCCAGTGGAGCTGAGAGATGGTGATTCAGAAGAGAGGAAAGATCTGCTTGAGAGAATGAAGGAAACAGGTGAGTCACAAGACCAAGGCAGAAAGGATGGGGGTGGAAGGCCTCATGGAGAGCACATATGGTTCTGTGTGTCAGAGGCCAGGGGTTTGACTGGAAATGGGGAGGCTGGGTACAGCACAGGAAGGGCAACAAGGCATTGGGTCTGGAAATCAGAGGGAACATGAAACTGCAAATCCAATGAGATAAAGACTTGGTGGGCAAGAGGGTTGAAAAAGTAATGGGAAAACTGTTGACTATGTGACTGTCTGAAAAGCCAAGGATGAGGAAGAAGCAAGATCAGGCTTTTGCTGATTTGTTTAATGGGGAAAGAAACCAAGATTATGAGTGGTAGATGTGTCTAAACTGACCCCTCACATTAACTTCCTGAGCTGGATAGCTTATGAACAGATCTTTGTAGATATTTTGAGCCCAAGATCCCTGAATGTCACTGCTCTGCTCTGGAACCATCTGCCAGAATGGAGTGTTGCATCCCCCTTCATCTGTCCGTGAGGAGGACAACATATTAATGCAAACAGCCACTCCATTAGCTCAGTAGCAAATCTGTGTATTGGCAGTAAAGCTTTGAACTCTGCTGATGACCTGCATTTGTTTTAGGAAGATGCCAAGTAATGAAATCTATGTCTGTGTATGTTGAATTTTCATTTTTTTGCCTTTTGTTGGATAAATCTGGGAGAATGCCTATGCAAAATGATACTAAATGTTTTTTTATTGAACCCAGGAAGAATACTACCAAATAGTGCTCCAACATTGGGAATGCCAGCATTTAAACATTTTATATGTGGAATAAGAATTTGCATCAGTTCTGTGCTTATAAAATGAACATGGTAGCATAAGTTTAGGTCTGCTTTGCACCACTCACCATAGTCTTCCTCCTATGTCATCTGTCTCTTCGTAGTACCTTCTTTTGCTTCTGTAACACCTTTCATACTGCACCAACTCTACATCAGATTTGTCTCTTGTCTCCCCCTTCTTCCCCATCGTCTGGTGGGAGGGCTGTATCCCTTGTGCTGCTTGAATGCCAAGCAGAAGGGGCACCAATAGCATAGGAAAGACAATCCTGTGTGGTTTTAGTACTCATGTCTGAATCAAAGCAGTCATTACAGTGGAAAACCGTACTTATAACCCTTGGCTTGAACACACTCCCTTGTTCTCTGCTTAGTAGTACAGGCACTGCTTCCTCCAGCACAGGAGCTGTGAAAATCTCCAGCATATCCTGTGAAGGCTCTTTGGGGAATTTAGCTGGTAAAATCAAAGCAGCCTATTGTAGATATGCACAAACAGCAATTATTCAAAGGCTTTTAACTTGGCTACGTTTGTACTAACTTTCATATAGGGCAAAAGGCACAACCCTGATTCATTCCTTTTTCTAGCCAGACAAATTTCTGGTCTTTGCCTAATGCTCAGTGACAGGAGAGCATTCCAGAAAAATAATTGTCATGAAGAAGATAATGTATTCTCTCATTAGCCTTTTTCTTGGAAATGACTGAAAAGTATTGGCTGAATTTTTCCAGGAAAAGATATAAATAACAGCACAGATAATGGGCAAGTAAAAATTCTGCCAAATAACTTAAATTGGGTAATGTTAGGAAGTAGCTGAAGAGAGGGCCTCATAGGAGGATATGCAACTAGGCAATATTAATGAGTATAATAAATGGTACCAGATTGATCACCTGTTAAAGAAGTGCAGACTTACATCTATAGATCAATGGAGTATAATGCAGGGATTTCCAATCTGGCTCTTGACTGAGCTGGTAATTTCACCTAGGTCTATGGAGATAAAACAATTCAGTCCCTGGAAGCTGCTCAGTTGTGTTTCCATAGCACTGGACTCTATGGTCAAGCACATGAACTTGGGCTCAGTGATGATGTATGTCCACTGGTGGTTTCTGCTACAGGTGGTACTACCTCAGTTATTGTGTGAGGTACATGTGCCCTAAGTGATTCGACAAAATTCAGATAGGACACACGACAGAGTTGAGAAATGAACCCAGCTTTCCTGATCCTAGCTCATTAACTGTGGAAACTAAATCAGCTCCCTCCAGGGCAGGGATGGAATGACCTACTCAGCACATTAGCTTTCTTCTTTTAGTAAAATCTGGCCCATCTGATGTGAACCCTTAACCTTCTTGGTCTATATATCTGTTAGTCTTCAGTGGGGCATCACAAAGGGATTCCACCAAGATGGAGGGAATAAAAGGTATCTCATGCACTGTGAACTGCTTTGACATATCTCCCAGCCCACCCAGAAGCTCTTTTGGATAATCCAAAGACTTGATGTCCAATAACTGCCTTTGTACTTGTATCCTGGGAGGCAAGCAAACTGAGCTCTGCAAGCCCATCTGGTAGGGTGCTTAGGCTCATCCTTTAGTGTTACCTTAATCCAATTTTCCTTTGTATTTATTAAAAATCTATAGGGGTTTTTTTGGAGGTTTTTTTCATTTCTTTTCAAGAAGCAACAGAGAAAAGCTCTCCTATTTGATCCTGCTGATGTTCTCTTTCCGACACCTGCCACCAGCACTGCTTGGACATGTCCCTTTTATTTCTCATTCTCTTTTAAGTGTCTAGGCAACTTTGATATATCTCTGCCTCTCTCTGTAATGGCAACAGGATAGACTGTTATTCTCAACCTGGGCTTGGTATGATGAGCCTTTTATTTTGTTAAAGTCACATTCCTTTTCAGGAACTGAATTGTAGTTATTTTGCTTGGGCTAAGGATGAGTATCCCAAGGAAAGCAGTATAAAGTACAAGCATCTATAAATGCAGCTTTAATTGGATTTTACCCATCTTCTTTAAAATTCGTATATGATAATCAAAATGGAGATTGGGTAGAGAATATTGCATCCTCTTCAGTTTACTACCCTCATGTAAAATCTCGAAATAAGGACTGTGATCAGCAGAATTCCAGCATTTATATTTCATGAGAAGATCATCCTTGTGTAAACATTGGTTTCTTTAATGCATACACTTCCATCTCTTTTTTTAAAAACTCACAACTCAACAGCATCTGACATCATTACATGTCTCTTTCTGGAGGCAGCAATGAAAATGTGCTAATAATCTGAGCCTTGGGAAGAAGCCTGTTCCCCAGTGAATTTCACCACAGTCACACTGCTCTGCCATTGTATGAGCTCTCTGCTGCAGTACAAGAATAGCAGCTCCCTCATTATAAAAGCACCTCTCTCAGATCACATCTTACTGTCAAATAATCACCCATTCCCAAATGGTTGGAAATTAATGATGGTTGAACCCACCAGTTCTAGGCTTATGAGAGTTACATAGTCCACATCCTGAAAAGCCTTTTTTTTCAGGGAATATCTCTGGATAAACTCCTCTCTTGGTTGGAGAGGCTGAACCACTCCTTATCCTGTCCTTCCTGTTGTCACTGGCCACCCATGGTTCAAAGGATTCTTTCAGTTTAGCACAATCTTTGGAATTAAAGCTGCAGATTACAAAATGTACAAGATACCATTTGTTTAGCATGAGAGGTAAAATTTTTCCTTCTTGCACTGGAGACCCCTAAATCCTTTCCCTTCTTTCTCCATATCATCTAAAAATGTAGAAAAGCTTCCTACTGCAGCAAGGGCCTCTGAAGAAAGTGATAGAAATAGGTGCCCAGATATGACTCATACTTCTGAGGCATTTTTGAAGACCAGGGGAGCAACATGTACATACATCTTTATTCACCAGTATTAAGGAATTTGGATAGCTAAAGTCAAACCCCAGGACTATCTGCTTCTTAGGAATATTTTTTATACCCATGTACAATTCCTGTTCCTCATCTTAAGTGTAGAATTTTTTTGTAAAACTAATGATGTGGGAAATCTCATGACTGTTTTTTGTACAGTCCTAATCACCACTTCCTACAAGTAAAATATTAGCATCCAGATCCCTGTTCCTTTCTTTCTGGTAGTTCAGTTTTGGTACCTGAACTTAGTTAATATCAGACTGAAAAAGAACTTGGATTTTTTAATAATTTACTTATTTTATTGTTATTTCCACCTAATATTCAATAAATTATTCCCATTGTCCTCCCATGTTTTAATTGCAGCTTCGTAGAGACTTTTCTATAAATATAGTTTCCAGCTTATATGAATTGTAGAGGATTGAACACAGACACTGGGAAAGAATTGGTATTGGGGTATGCCTTTATTTGATGTGTTGCACTGTAAAACTACAAATTAAATGTGATCTGTACATGTTTCTGGAGCTAAACCCTAAAACATAGTTTTTGCATAGTAATTTATTAGTAGTTCTTTTAGTTTTAGTAATTAATGCTCTCTAGAACTATTTGAAAAGAGGCTGTAGGGAGGTAGATGGCCTCTTCTCTCAAGTGAATTGTGATAGGACTAGAGGAAATGTCCTAAAGTTTTACCAGGGGAGGTTTAGACTAGGAATTAGGAAGAATTTCTTTACTGAGAGAGTAGGTACGTGTTGGAACAGGCTGCCCAGGCAGGCGGTGGAAATATTAAAAAAATATCTCTGGAAATATTAAAAAAACTTGTAGGTGAGGCTCCTCAGGACATGCTCTTGTGGGCATGGTGACACAGATATCGATAAATATGTTTTATTTATTTTATTGAGGGAGAGATATTGATGGTTGGACACGATGATCTTAGAGGTTTTTCTGGCTGTGATGATTCTGTGATTTTGTGTATTGCACTCAGTTTTTTGCACAGTTTGAAACATAAGTATACAGACATATCTATAGTGTCATTTTATTAGTTATTTATCTATTTACCCTATGCTGCTGATGAATTATAGGATGGCTGAATGCCTTTATTCCATCTGGGGAAAGATGTAGCATATGGTCTGCTCACAAGACTCTGGAAATGGCTCTTTGGCACCTGTCACAAAGTGATCTTAGATCTGTGTAAATGGTTCCTTCTACTCTGGAGATTAAGTACCAGATGCTGTCCTTTGCAAATAAAAACCAAATAACAAGTTTGCTGAACATACTGGCCTATCTGCTGTGAGTGCAAAAGAACTTATCTCCACCATAGCTCTTTGACAAGCAGAAAGCTCATTGTGTGGGCTATACTGAGATGAGAAAAAGGCCTGAGAAAGCATTTTCTGAATTCATTTTCAAAAGTGCAGTTTTGTCTATATTCAAACATCATACGAGGCTACATCTAGAAGATTCTTAGCAAAAGTTGGTGTCATTCTTGGTTCAAAACAATGGAATTTCTTTCTTGTATTTTTCTGACTCAAATTATACTAAGGAAAGCAGGTGATTTCAATTTATTGATGTTCTTAGCATCTTAATGTGCATATACTCTAAGCCCTACAGAGTGTATGGCCGGATTCTTAATTTTCCCAGTATAAGAAAATGAAGGCTGGAATTCTGGAACTTTCATTATATCTGGTAAGAAGCCCAATTATTTGGATGCTTACAGTAAAATTCAGACTTTGGCATCAAGGTTAATGCATGTTTTCATGTTTGAACTGTCATTTTAGTGGGACCTATACTAAGATGTTTTTATGCTTTGGCTTGTGGACAGAAGTCTCAGAAGGCTCATATTTCTATAGGTCTGTCAATGACAAGAGGAAGACTAGGGAAAATGTGGCCCAAATGAAGTTGCAAAGCCACTGTCCATGACAACTGAAAATTCATACAAGTCTGGTGAAGTAACTGCTGACTGGAAAAGGGGAAATCATAGAATCATAGAATAATTTGGGTTGCAGGAAGCCTCTAAAGGTCATCTAGTCCCACCCTCCTGCAGTAAGCAGGGACACACTCAACTAGGTCAGGTTGCTCAGAGCCTGATTAAGCCTCACCTTGAATACCTCCAGGGATGAAGCCTCAACTCCTTCCTTGGGCAACCTGTTCCACTTTTCCACCACCCTCATGGTAAAGAATTTAATCTTACTATCCAATCTAAATCTACTTTTCTCTAATTTAAAACCATTGCCCCTCATTGTATCACTACAAGCCTTTATAAACAGACCAGAAATAAAACTCCCATTTCCAAAACTGGAAAAAAAGAAGACCCAGGGAACTACAGGCCTGTACAGTCAGTGTCACCTCTGGGCCTGGCAAGATCATGGAGCAGATCCTCCTGAAGGCTCTGCTAAGGCAAGGTGATTGCTGACAGGTAACATGGTTTCACCAAGGTTTCCTGATGACAAATTCGATAGTCTTTTATGATGGGGCCACAGCCTCAGCGGACAAAGGCAGAGAAACAGACATCATCTGCCTGGACCTGTGCTAAGCATTCGACACTGTTGCACACAACATTCTGATCTCTAAACTGTAACGATGTGGATTCAATGGATGGACCGCTCATTGGGTAAGGAACTGGATGGATGGTTGCACACAAAGAGTTGTGGTCAATGGCTCAGGGTCCAAATGGAGATGTGTGACAAGTGGTGTTCCTCAAGGGTTCCTCAAGGTGTTCCTCCACTCCTTACAGTGCTATTTAACATCTTTGTCAGCGATATGGACAGTGGAATTAAATGCATCCTCAGCAAGTTTGCTGACAAACAGTTTGACCAAACGGTGTGGTGAAGTCAACACCCTAGAGGGAATGGATAGAGGAAAGGGGTGCCATCCATAGGGACATTGATAGGATAGAGAAGTAGGCTTGTGCAAACTGCATAAAGCTCAACAAGGCCAAGTGCAAGGTCCTGCACTCGGGTCAGTGCAATCCCATGCAACCCCAATGGGAATATTCTGTACAGTTCTGGAGTCCCCAGCATAAGAAGGACATAGAGCTCCTGGGACGTGTCCAGAGGAGAGCCACTAAAATGATCAGAGAGCTCAAGCACCTCCTCTATGAATACAGGTTGAGCAAGTTGGGGTTGTTTAGCCTACAGGAGGCTCCGAGGTGACCTTAATATGACCTTCCAATATCTGAAGGGGGCCTAGAAGAAAGCAGGGGTAGGCCTTTTTGTACAGATGTGTAGCGAGAGGACAAGGGGGGAATGTTGTCAGACTTGAAGAGGGGAGATATAGGTTACACATTAGGAAAACATTCTTTCCTGTGAAGGTGGTGAGATGCTGCAACAAATTGTTCAGGAAAGTTGTGGCTTTTGCCTCCCTGGAAGTGTTCAAGGCCAGGTTGGATTGGTTCTTGAGCAACCTGGTCTAGTGGAAGGTGTCCCTGCCCAAGGAGGGTTAGAATTAGATGATCTTGAAAGTCCCTTCCAACCCTAGCCATTCTATGATTCCATGATATTACTGCTGTACTTAGGTCATATGCCTAAGTGGGAATGTGGTAAGTGAGGCAGTTTTGTGTACTGCCAATGACTCCTAATTTTCCTCTATTTTTGCTACTCTCCATACTCAATTGTTCTGTCTGTATTTTTACTGCTCAAAGTGAGGAAAGTCCTGCCAGGTAGAAAGAGACATCCAGCCCATGCTGCCTTGCATATTGTCAGTCATTTGTTTCCCTGTCCTGGGCATCAGCAAAAGACTATCTTCCCTATCTGTGGAGAAAACATAATGGAAGGTGAAAGTGTTTTTTCAGTCAGACAAACAGGACCTCTGAAAGCAATACTCTCTGGAAGATACTAGCTGAGAATTGTGTGGTTGAGGAAGAAAACATTAGAGAAATTAATAACAATCAAGAACAATGTAAATATGAACAATGACGTGGGAAAATTTTACTGAGAAAATAAGAGAAGGGATATGATTGGGAAAGGGTAATTGTGAGGAGGATTGTGAATGCAAGGTGGGATAGGAGAAGTGAAGCGTTAAGGCTCAGGACTAGCTGTGGGTCCTGTTGCATGCTGTACTCATGAGCCACACTCACACTGTACTCTGTCACCACAGTCAGCACATCTTTCCTTATGTTGCCCTGCTTTCCCCCTTAATAATGTAAGGACAGAGGCTATTACTTTTCTTTTTTTTTTCCCCGCAGGGTAGTGAAGCAGTTCAGATGGAGGATGTTATGTAAGTGTCATGTATAATCACTAATATATTATTATTAGACAAGGAGACAGGTCAAACCAAAAAAGTGCTTGTTCTGCTCACTCTCTAGCATCCTTGAAAGATGTCATCTGAGCTACACAGATCTTGGCAGTGGTTCCAGAGAATAATCTGAGTTATTGCCCTAGACAATCGGAAGGTGGGCCAGGCACATATAATGGGGCACAGTGTTCCCTGCCTGAGGCTATCCAATAGTTCAGGAGGTCTATGGGCAGGAGCTTTCAGGGCTATGGGCAGTCACCAAAAACTTTGCCCTTGGCTATTTTTGAGCTGTTGCTTCATGCTGTCTCCTCACATTCTGGAGGTGGGGCAGGAGGTAGCGTGTCCAGAACAGTAATGCTGAGGGAGGTCATGAGATGCAGCCTGCAGAGAGGCCATGCCTCCCTAGCTACCCAATTGGCTTACACCTGATCAACATGAACTCTGGGATCGGGAATGCTAAAGGAAGATTGCTCAGCAGTTGTTCCTCTGTTCATTATTATTATAATCAATATTTTGTCTAACTACCGCTTTTCCAAGGCGTTAAATGTGGTGCCTTGACTTCCCTGAGGCTCATAACATACTCTCAGCTTTTGTTCACCCAACACTGTAATGCCCTGTTTTCTACCTCAAATCAGAGGAAGGAGGGGAGGTTTCAAAGGCTGGAGATAAATTGCACCTGCAGTATAGCATACCTAACCTTTTGCTCTGCCGTAATGTACAACGCGAGGTAATGGTTACTCCTGCAAATGTCAGTGTGTCAATGAAGGGGAAGGAATGATTACAGACCAGCCTTTTAGTGTCAGTCAGTCAGTGGTTTCTAGCTGGGCTGCAGTACTGCAGGTGGTTGGGAAGTGCCTTGGTAGGAAAACTCGTGCCATGCAGCATTGCATCTCTCTGTGCAAAAAGATGTGTAAATTTGTATCAGTGCATCTGGGGCACCTTGTCAGTCAAGCAGAGCAAACTGGAGCACGAGGGCATAAAATCTGTGCATTTCATGTTCCAGCAAAACCCAATACAGACTATAATTTTCTCCTTGTCACTGTGCCCTGCAGGCAGTAAACGTTCTTTGCTCAAGTATATGGATTTATCTATCTGTCACATTGCTTTCTTGTATACACAGTTCATGAAGGGCATTCTTTTCCGTAGTCCCTAGATACTGGTAGGCCAAGGAGGCTGAATAAACGGGGTTCTGATAATTATCTGACTTAGTGTTGCAGCGCCTACCTATTTTTCTTACCCTCATCAAAAGATGAAACATCCTGATTTCTGTCCTCAGAGCTGCACTCTGTGCATTGCAGTACACGGTGCTCAATAAACCAATACTTGCTTGACCTGCCCTCCCTAGCCCATTCCTAGGGCAGAACTGTGATTGGCCACTCATTGTCACTCAAAAGAGAAAAGATGGGGTTAGAGCAGCATGCTCTTGATGCCAATAGTGGAACATGCAGGGCAATAAAGAACTGCTCACACTATGCAGCCAAATTGCTCAACACTGCCAAGGAGCTCTTTCTTCACATATTTCTGCTTTTCCTTCTTTTACTCCTGCTCCTGGGGTCCCACGTCCTCCCTTTGCTGTGCCTTCTCCTGCCTGAATTCACTAGTAAGCATAGCTCTAGACTAAGATTTCATTTTTTTTTTAATGTCCTGGGTTAGTTTAGCATGCTGCCTCAGCACAGTGAGTAGTGAGAAAGGGATTGTGCTGAATCATCTGGGAGCAGAGGATGAGCAGGGAGCCTGAGTCTCCCAAGCTGTTCGATCAGCATGGGGACTGTGGCTGCAGACCTCAGCAGGCTGGATGTGTGCCCTGGGGAGGTCCAGGAAAGCAAATCACAGTGAAACCTCTGATGCTGTGGCTCCAACTCCTCATAGCATCCCAGCTCATGTCAGTTCCCAGCTCAGGCTTCCATAATAAAACAACCTTGCAGTTGACTTTAGCTGCAGTGCAGACAGCCTGTAGCATGGGATTAAGTTTGCTAACTTCAGTTGTCTGAAAATTAGATGTCTAATTTAAGCATCCCATTTAAGCATGCTCCGCAAGTCAGTGCAGTGTGTCAGACAGCCCATTAGTAAACAAACACTGATGCCCAAAGCAGAGAGGAAGAATCCTCTACTGTAGTTCCATAACTGTCTCTGTTGGTTGTAGAAGGACCCTACGTTAGTTTACTGAACAGCCAAAGTTAGATGGGATTAATCTCACCCTTAGAGATGTGCAAATTCATCAGTATCAGAGCATTCTGCACCTCAGATTTGGCTGTAAAACTTGTCCTTAATATGTACATTATAACTGCCTCTGTGAGCTGGAAATGCGTGGGCATATTTACAATCACTTCCATGCAGAATTGTATCCCCAGAATTTTATTAAAGTAGCAAACAGAGGGCAACAAAAAAACCCTTCCTCCTACTTACTTCATGAAGCTATAAATTATGTTTCAATGCTATGGGATTTTTTGTGGTATTTCATACAAATTGACTAGCTTGTAAATGATATAGTTCTAGACTGAAAAATACAAGCTTTTTAATTCATCCTAGGCCCCTAAATGCATCTTTTGCTACAGGGACACAGAATTATTGTTTTTTAAATGTCATTAGCCCCTAAAGATACATTTTTTCCCTCACTTTCAATTTTCTTGTAAAAAGCAAAAAGAAAACATCTATGGTTCCCTTACTCACTCAAGCTTACATTAAACTTCAGAACTGAGAGGCTATTATAGATCTTGATTGCTTTTCAGAACTAAAGGAGTGTATAAAATGTTGGTTATTTTTTCCCTGAGGACTCTAATTAATTATACAAATGTTAATGAAAACAGTAGAATGAGGAGAGTATGCCTAAGTACTGAGTCTTTACATGCTTTTTCCTTCAGAGTTTGAAGCAGCCTTCAATTAGCAAATAAATAATTTTTATCAAGCCTGGATCTTCTTTTTTTTTTTTTTTTTTTTCCAAATACATTCGAGATTAACAATTTTTTGGTACTGTAGTGACATATTAAAATGTGTGTCTCTGTGTGGCTGGAGTGTAAAAATTGTACGGGGATAAGCAAAGATGAAGAAGAGGGGTCAGTGGTGACATTTTAGCTTGTTTGAAGAACCTGAGCCGGTTCCTGTGTTTATTGTTGGGTTCTGAGAAGGGGATGTAGAGTGTTTAAAAAGGCTCTGATGTTTTGTTATAGTTCAGATTAAAAAAAAAAAATAATGGTTTGTATAAAAGATTTTTAAGCACAGTGTCTAGCAGGCTCCATTTTAATATTACCCTGTAAATGCAAGGTCTCTTACAGGGAAACAGCGAAGTTTTAAAGTTCAAATAAACTACTTTTTAAGACTTTTGTGGAATTTAATTAATAGCCAGTTGAAGGTATGCTGCTTTGTGATGATAACTGCTTCACTGAGAAGCAAGAACAGACCTGGCTGCCTTTAATCCGTGTAAGTCCTCTGAATGCTAAGTCTAATGATCTTCAAAGGAAGGGCAAAAGACAACCATAGACAATGTGTCTTCATGCTAATTCTCCCCACTGCAAATTTAGACACATTTACAACGAGGTTGTTTCTTAACTGTAGCAAAATTCCCTTGTTCCACCAAAACATTATCACTTTTCTTCCATCTCTGGGGGTGATGGGGTTTGCCTGGGGGCCATGTGCCTTGCTTTGCATAATGCCCTCCCTGGGTGTTTATTAGCCTAGGGTTACTGCTACTGCTCAGCATGAGCAGGCCTCCTCTCAGGCCATCAAACCATCCCTGCATGCTTGCACAGCAGAGATAATCACTGGAACTGAGCTGACTTCTCACTGGGAATGTGACTCCACTCACAGCAAGAGAACAAATAGGAAATGACTCGGGGTGAGTCTCACTAAGCCAGAAAAATAAATTAGACACACTCCTCAATAGAATCTGGAACCATTACATTCAGTGAAGAGAGAGAAAAGGTGAGAGCAAGAGGTTGCTTACCATCCCCACTTTGGAACTGAAATAGTTTTATGGGTATGTTATACTTCCTAAGGATGTGAACTTTGTCTTTCAGTCACATTACCCAGAAAAGTACCCGTTCATTGAGCAGCCCTTTCATTCTTTATATACAGTACAAATTTTGCAAAAAGCGGGTTGTGTCAGAGGTAAATCTCAACACTTCCCTGTGAAAAAAACTTAAAAGAAAAAATTTGGAAGTAAAATTGTGGAAATTGCTATGACCTTTGAAATACCATCCTTTATAATATGCGGTAAAAAAAAATTGGTCTGCTCAGGCTTACATCAAGTTTACAGGAACATAAATTGCCACAATTGAGCTGCAAGCTTTATGTTCTTAAATCACATCATTATTTTTCAGGATATTGGAAGGGAAGGTAGAAAATAGCAGATACCCATCCATCTCAAGAAATAATAACAGTCTTACCATTGCCTTCAGTATTTTTCTGCAGTATATTAGGTCATTTTTAACCCCCTCATTTTAAAGAAAACTTTTAGAAAACATCTGCTATTCAGGATAAATCACGACTGACAATTTATTTTTGTCTGATAAGGTGAACCTAGTGCACTAGTTTATTTTTGTCTGGAGTATAATACACAAAGGTACACATAGTGGAGCTAAACCTAAAGAAATCCAAAGAATTATGGAATTATGTCAATTTACAGCAGCTGAGGATCTAATCAAAACACCTCAATGTCTAAAGTAAAGGCTAGAAATTGATTTAAAATAAAAGTGAGGAAAAGTTGGATAAGGCAAAAGAGAAAAACAGCTGTAGGAGTCAAACAAAGGAAGAATAAAAGCTGTGTCAACATAGAGGAGCTCCTGTAAGAAGTACCTTGCCATTTTACACAGCTGATGATTTAAAAGCAAACAGACCAACTCCAGGATCACCTGAAAGAGCAGTGCTTTCCAATTAATCATTAATAGTGTGATAATGCAGCTGAATGAAAATGAGAATTTTTATTTTTGGGAAGGAGGAAAGAGTAAAAACAAAAGGGAACTTTGATAAATTTTATGCCAATACAAACTTATCCTTAGACTGTGTCGGGTAGGTTACCATTCAAAACCAAGTACTGCTAGAAATTCTCTGAGATCTCTTCACCCCCTGGGCATTGGATTTAAGTAGGGACTAAGTGGTACCAGCTGGCCTTCATGCCCAAGTGCTTATGAGGATTCATTCCTTAATGAGCTAGAGAGTACAAAGGGTTCTCCTGAGAACTGCAGGCTTGGGTTTGTGCTCCTTGTATGCTACTCATGGTGAGTAACTTGCTCTCTTCACCTTATTCTCTGATACGAATTTACTAGTTTTACAAGAGAAACAGAGAACAAGATGCTAATAAATAATGTGGCATAGATATCAAAAGCTTATCCAAAGAAGAGAAACCGTGGAAGGAAAGCATATGTTCCCTAGAGGAGATTTTATTGAAAGCTGAGGTGTAACAATAGGAAGATACATTCACAAATCTCTAAAGGCAGCTTTGTGCTGCTTCAGCAGTGCAGAGCAACTTAAATCCAGCTTAAATTTCCAGTGGAGTGTGCTTTTGTGTAACTGACTCTTCTGGCTTCATAAGGCTAACATAAGGCACATGATAAGGGAAGAGCTGTGGCCCAGGTGACCTACTCCCTCATGATTCATGCAGATGGTTCTGAAGCCTCCTCTTGAGCCACCAGAAGCACAGTTCAGATACAGCCCAGAAGTCCACGCAAAAGTTTGTTATTGTCACTCTCTGTGTTTTCTTGATGAAAGAAAAGCGAAAGTGGAAATTCCAAGTAATCTAGCTATGCATGGAAACAGGTTATGCTACAAAACAAATTGAGTTCTGGTACTGATTTTGCTTTGACTTGGTGTCTTTTCCTTAGTACACTTTTCTAAACTGTTGCTCAAAATACACGAGTGAGGCTGTCTGCCCAGATGGTTTGTACTAGGTAAAATTTTGAAGAATTTGTGTGTTCCCTTCATTACTACAGCATTTAAGTACCTTGTAGTCTTTAATATGTACCTGTGCATGGCATTACTATGATGCTAATAGGGTAACACAACAAATGTGATACTGTCAGCGGATGTAGGAGAAGGTCAGTAGGGTTAATACTCCAATCAGAACCAGCAGAATATTTAGGTGCCTTGAAGTAAGATAATGCATTTCTTTGCTTTAGTGCCTACCATGGACATGAGAAATCCATTGAGTGTGTATAATCTGTACAAGGCACACGGTGAATTAGGCTCTTCTAATGGGGATAAAAAAAAACCCCTAAGTTCCGGCAGAACTGAGCTGCTCATTGGTAGTAACAAAAAGCAGAGGCAGGTATTGTGTCTGAAATCTTTGGGCTCTCAGAGTTGTGACACTCGCTACCTGCTTGCCCTTTTGTTCTTCTTCAGCTGAAGTACTGTGGGGTTTGCTTCTCAAACTGCTGTTGGAAGAGGACTAAATAGAAGAAGCAGTGGTGGTGACAGAATCCTCTTGCTCAGTGTTCTGTATTTGTAGGTAGCAAGGGAGAGATTTAAGTTCTTTACTGGAGAGGATTCAAAATCTTATCTCCCAGGAGACTGACTTAGCTACAAAAATCCAAATCATTTGATTCTGGGGGAGTATCCATTTCTCTAGCTTGAAAATGTTCCATTGTTGGGGAGAGGGGAAAAAAGAGTACAATTAGCTAATGAATTAGGTGTGGGTTGCAATTTCTCTCTGCTAAGGCTAATATAGTATACAGAAACATGGACTTGATATTTCCTTGCTCCTGGTTAAGCATACTTATGCACTGGATTATGTGGGGGCAGGGTAGGACTAGAGAAGGAGAGGAAAGAACTGTTCAGGAAACCAGCTGTAGGTTTCAAATGTTTCTTTTTGCTTAGGTCTCTTTCATAAGGCTAAGTGGGGCTAACCATACAGATGCTTGTGAAGCAGAGACTTGAAATTAGCTTTCCAAGATCTAGGCTATGGTTTAACTTCTCTTTCAGGGCTGTAGGTGTCCTACAGCTTTGTACCATAGTGGTTTTCTTCACAGTACTAAAATCTCAGATAAAGAATGATGGATTTTTTTTTTTTTTTTTTTTTTTTTTTTTTTGACAGTTAAACGTGATAAACTTTGGATATCTTTATAATCAGATGTCTTTGCTGAAAACAAATAGCAGGAAGAGGGCAGTACATAGGGTGTGTACTTCAACATGAATTTCCTCATAGATATTTTTTAAAAGAAGGCAAGTTGCCTTCAGTAAGGGGTAGCATCCTTTGGTATGCATCATTAAAAATAACCATCCTATCTCAAAGGTTGCAAAATATGAAACATCAAAGTAATATTTCTATAGAAAGAAAAACTGTAGATAATCTGAGTTGAAAAAAGTAAACATTTTTGACACACATTTACTTCGGGAATATTCGTGCTAGCAGAAACTTGAAAACTATTACAAAGGGAAAAAATCCCTTTCATTTCTGTTAATTTCCATTTGCAAGGGCCAGTGAGATGTTCTGTGATTTGAATGACGCTGAAATGAACAATGTTCATTATTTGGTAAACAGCTGTATATACAGTGTGCCTTGCCTTTTTCCTTGTGTGTTGGTGCTACATAACTGAATTTGCAGAGCTGGCAAAAACTGTTATATTTTGAGAATGGTAGCTAAAGAACAAGGAAGAGGTAGGGGAAGGAAGAGTGTTGTTTTCTTCATTTTCTGTTTAAACTTCTGATGATACAATAAAAAATTATAAAACAATTTCAGTATGATCAAAGAGCCTCATTCTGGGGTTTTCTCCATTATCACAATAATTTCTATATTGACTACGTAAGACTCAGGCAAAATTGATGTGTACATACAATTTAAAACATTGATTAACCTTAAAACTATATCCTGGCATCTGAGGCTCAGACTGGTGGATTCTTTTTTCCTCTATTACCACCAGCAGCAGTAATGGCTCTGTAGATTACTAGTTGATTCAAATATACCAAATCCAGAACTATGTAAGGCTGTAAGCAAGTAACTGAAATTGAACTCTGTAATATGTGTGACTATTTTGTCCGTCTTAGTTGATAATCTTTGCAGCACTAATGGATATTTATAAAAAATAATAACAGAGCAACACATACAGGTAGAAATGCCTTGACTGAAAAGAAGTTACTGATTAAAACCTTAATCTTGTAAAATAAGTTGTAGGGTGTTGTGATTCAATTTTTTTTCTTTTTGGAGCCATTTGGAATTTCAGATTACTCCATATATGAAGTTCAGGTATCTGAAAGTCAGCTGTAAATATGTCCACTCCAGTTCAAGAATTCAGAATATTTCTTCCAGCCAGTTCCTGTGTTTCTGAAGAAAACTGAATCTCTTCTACAGCAACATCTCTTCAGTGTCTTCAGGAATGATTTCTAGTTTCTTACTATATTTTTAGTCTGAGGTATGGTGATCTCTAAAAGTTTATTAGTGATCATTTCATTCCAAAAACACATTGATAGAGCATTCTGTTACTACATTAACTCTTGTTCTAAGGGGCCTGGCAATAAAATAGTATATGAGGAGATGAGGTCTCTGCCCTGGAACATGGAGGAACACAAAAGAATAACATGGTCAATATTTTTTTCTTTTGTTAATCACACTTCAGTCACAAATAACTGTCACCTAACCAGAACCACAAACGGTATATATTTTCAGTTAAGAGGCTACATATAGGAACAGGAAAACAAAATTAACAAAAAACCCTCAGTGTGTTAGTAGTGTGTTAAATGACTAACAAATTAACACTGCGTATGTCACAAGGTAAAACATTACTGTCAAACAAGAGCTGATTTTGAACTTTACTGTCTAATTAGAAAAGGTCATTTTCTTGGGTGTTCAGACTTGCTCTTAGAATGGGACCTGCACTACTCTACACAGAACTCAGCCTGCCAATTATGTGCTGCCAACACTGACTGTACTGGGAGAGTCTGAATTCCCAAGTCCCAATCCACCTGGCATTGATCATGTACAAGTGGCTGCTCAGCATAGGGTTTTTTGAGGTGTTCTTGAGGAGAACTTGAGTGTTCTTACCTCAAGGTTTCTTCTAGGTAAACTGGGAAGGTGTGTCAGAGAAGCTGAGAGCAGAAAAGCTTGATCCTGAGCAGCAAATATTCCTGGGCTGGATCTTCTACTGTCTTGGTTGTTCTTAATATTTCAGTATAGATATAGATTTTTGACTCCCAAAAGATTCCAGTCCTCAGTGCATTCCTACATGAGGCTGAGGTGTGATTTTGGGGCTTTTTTTCTTCTTTCTTTTTTAAGGGGAATGGTTCACATGGTCTTTGCAACCTTTTTTTTTTTTTTAATTCCCTGTTTCCATGCTGCAAAATTATTGATGCTTCTTGTTATGCTTTCTCTAGACAATTGGCATGTGGTTAGCATGGTCATGTAGAGTTTCTGTTCTTTATCCTAAACACTCATTTACATCCAGTTTCAAAACAACATCATTTTTGTTGGCTGATTGTTATTTTTCAAATAATGAAGATGTCATCTTCATTTCTAAGATGAAGCAGCCTTTCTACCTGCTGATGCTGATGTCTTGCCACAGTGCAGCAGCCCTGATAGCTTTACCTCTAAGATGCCCCTTCATCTATTGCTGTAGCCACCCCCACAACCCTTTTCCACCATCCAAGAGTCAGTACAGAGCAATGAACTCTTTTCTTATTCAGCAATATCTGGAACCATCATGATAGCTTTCATTTCTGCAAATGGACTCTGTCTTTTCCTTCAACAGTTTTTGAGCTGTGTCATGGGACTCGATAAAGCAGTTTTACAGTTCTCATATTTATTCAAATTATGATGGAACACCTCAGTAAACAGAGCATATTGACCCCCATTTTCTGGTAACTTATTGTACCGTAGGTTGTCTTTGGGAAGAGTCACCTCCTTGAGCAATGCTCTGAAAACTCTACTTTATGATCAGTCCATGATGCCTTCAGGGATTCCTGAATGGTTGGAGTTCCCTAGTAAAACCCATCACATGATCAGTGCCACCCACTTACTCTATGAAGCATCTGTCACACTGCAAAAACCCAAAGCAGCCATGAACAGATCCTGAAATTTGGCAAACAAAGAAAAGGGAGCAGGTAAGGGAACAAACAAACCAGTGTCAAGAACAAGGCTGTCAACACTGTGACTAACAACAGCAAGTAGCAACTTGCCAAGCAACAGCTAAATAGGTATAACAACTGTAAATTCAGTCTAGCACATTCTGCTCAAATCTATAGTTGTCTCAAGCCCCATATTGGGTGCCAAAAAGAGCTGTTGTGGGTTGACACAATCTGACAGATTAAATTTCCAACCAGTGTCTTGAACCCCCAGTTTGTCTGCAGCAGGATGGTGGAGAGAATCAGAAAGCAAAAATGTGAGGGGAAGAGAAACCTCATGAGTCAAGATAGAAACAGTTAAAGTGAGAGGGGGGAAAACTGAAAATAAAACAAGTGGTGCAAAAGTTGTTGCCAGCAGCCAACAAATACCTCGCTCCTCTTCAAGTAATGGCACCTTGGGAACACATCTGAGCATATTATATTTTATACAATATTCCATTAGACAGTGTGGATCAGCTGTCCTAGCTGCATCCCCTCCAAATCTTGTCCACCCATAACCTGCTTGCTGGGGAGGGTGAAGTGGGAAATGGAGAACACCTTGATGCTGTGTGAGTACTCTTGAGCAATACCTAAAACACTTGTGTATTATCAGCAGTGGTTTGGTCAGAAATCCATAACACAGTACCACAGAGGCTGCTATGAGGAAGTTCATCCCAGCCAGATGTTGTGCAGACTAATAGTGCCTTATAGAGCGAATAACTGCTCTTTCTCTTAACACTTGTTCACATCCCTTCTCAAAATACTACCACCTCTTCTGACCGCTTGTCATTCATTTTTCAAACTGTGAAAATGTCTGATAAAATTAAACTCCTGGGGAGATTAACTTTTTCCTGTTTTGAAAGAGACAGCAGATCTCTGATACACACGATAAAAATTAGATCACACCTATGCTTTTAGTGTATGATGTGATTAGAAGCTCTGGATACAGACCATGGCTATTGTGTGAAGTCCTGAATAAACATGGGATCAGAACATGATTTTTTTCCGTGAGAGGATACACCCTTTCCATAGCAGATCTATAGCTATCTGTCTGAATCTAAGCAAACAATGAGATAACATCAGTATTACAGGCAGAAATTTCATGATCTCGGGATCCAAAATGCTGTTAATAGACATTCTTTCTAAAATGGGTAGATTTAACCATGGGGAGCAAGATCTTGTTCTCTGGATGTGTTCTGGAGCAGGGATGAAGACCTCTGCTTCACTCTGTGGTCAAGAGATGACTTGCTTAAGGCCCTTTCATAGACATAAGGATGTAATTTACTTTTGTCTGGTACTAAATCCGCCTTAGCACCCAAGCATTTTTTGTGCAAGTGAGATCATGGGCACCTGGATCTTTTCAGAAAGCCTTCAATATGACAGAATAGGGATCCTTCCAAATGTTTAAAGTCTGCAATTGGTGTGTGTGATAAAAGTCCTTGTAGTCAAACTATTTCTTGTTTAGCAAAACAAAAATCTTTCCTGAGGATAGACTTATTATATATATGGTCTACTTTATCTGTAGACACAATTTGCAAACTGATTTGTGGGGTTTTAGTTCCTTAATAATCACTTTGGGGCAAGTCTTCTAATACAACACTGGCATGGAAACCACAGCCTTGTAGGGAGGAGCTTGTCTTGGGCTGGAGAGTGTAATTTCTTTTTCCATAGAGGTATCTTTTCTCTTTAAATGGGAACATCTGAAATTGAGTAATGATTTTTGGAAGCAACAGACTAAAGTTGTTGGGAAATGCCATATCAGCGGATCTCGTTCCTCTAAACCAAATAATTGTAAGGTGTTACTTTGACTTGAATTCTTCTGATATTTTAGTTGGTTTTTAATAATGTATTTAAACTGAGAAAAAAGTATTATCCCCCTGAACTTTACTGCAAAAACTTATTGCCAATTAAAAAAGAAAGGTATCAGAGAAACAAGTGGTTTTTGATGGGCATTAAAAGCTTGGTCATTCTTTCTCTTCTGAAATATTATGACATTCCCATAAAACCCTTTTTCCCCTCTAATGCCAAAGCAATGCTCCTCTTAACAATGTAACAGTGATGGCACCAGCCACCTCTAGTCATGAGTGAAACAAGATTGTCCAAGTAATATTCTGCTTGAAGGACTTATTCAAACAAATGTGCCTCTCACCCCTTTAGGCTAGAGGTTGCTGAAGATTAAGAATGTGATGGTACCTTAACATGCTAACACACCGACTGCATGTTTTTCTTTTTCTGTGGATGAAATAAAAGAATTTGAATTATAAATAAGAATAGCACATGTTGAATAGTCCTCTGTAGATGTAGGAAAGGCTCCTTTCACATAACTGAGCTATTTATTAGAAGGTGTTTTTATACTGTTACGCTTAAAAAAGGAGCAAGGGTTAGGAAGTATGTGCAGCATAAAACATGATGGATGCTTCATTGCTGGAACTTTTGTTAGATTAAAGAGAAATAGTCTTGTGTGTGAGTCTGGGCAGAAGGATGTTCTGAGATACCTTTCCGCCATTCGTTTCTCTTCGCTTGTATTTGTGAGATAGTTCCAGGCCACTTTTCAATGTCAAAAGTAGCTCTTCCTCTTTATGCTGCACATTAAAATGTGTAACTGGCTTGTAAGTGCTACCTTAATCCCACAGTGAACTACAGTGTTGAGGCAGAAATGTTGAATTGGAAAGGATGGGAATTACAAATAATCAGGTACTTCTCATATACAGTCTAATTTTAACCTTCTAGCTATAAGGTCAGGAATGAGGGTGCTGCTTCATGAAATGGTAAGAAATGGTAAATAGATGGAAAAGCTTTTTTGTGGCTGTGCACAGTTGCTGGGCCAAACTTTTCCACTACCTGAACATGTGCTTCCATGTGTCCTACCATCTGTGTGGGAACAGGGTCCCTGTGCAATAATAGTGGAGGCCAGGTCTGCAGGTGATTCTACAGAAGGAGGTGGAAGAATGCCAGAACTGATATGAGTAGGGAGATACTCATGCCAGTGGGAAACTTTTCGAACAGGGAGAAGCTGTGCTGCATGATTTTGCCCTTGAATACAAGGAGGGGAAATAGAAAGAAGAGAAAGGTGCAGATTGAGTGAGGGACCTGAATGGGGGACACAATACTCTGTGTGTTGGTCTGCTTGTGTGGTGCTCAGGAGCTATGTGTCGGTGAAGGCAAGACTTTTCACCTGTGCTATTTCAAAAAGAGCCATTAGCATCCATTGATGTGAAGGACACAGTGGTCTATGGTTTTAATCACAAATTTATGGTAATTGTGTCTTGCTAGTTCTTCAGGGGACAGATACAGTCCCTGTGGTGAATTCATATTTCTTAATGTAGATTTAAGTGACATAAATAGCACTGTAAATTGTTGGCCTCTTGAGTCCAGTGATAGAAATCCTCGTGGAGCTACATGTCAGCACCTTAGTCTTCGAGGGACCTTCGAAAAAAAAAAAAAAGTCTCAACAAAAAGTACCCCAGCTGCTAGATTTTTCCCTTGTAATATGCAGGGGTGCATTGAAGCATCTTCATGGGAAAATCTGATTAGGAATGTAGTCACTTAATGAAGGCGTGAATGACTGATCTATTCTTTTTGTTGCTGATTTTTTGTTTGTTTTAATAGAGGGATCACACTGCCTTCAGGCTCAGTCCTTGGTGTGAATTGGTCCACAACAGTCCAAACAGCTGTGCTGGTTAATTTTCACTAGCTGAGACTTCAACCTCCCAAGTGCAAGAACACTGCAGGGAAAGGGAGGAAATACTGCCTGATATTCTGGGAGAATAATTAAGACTTGGTCCCTGATCTCTGAATTCAGAGAGAGTTTTGCCATTTGACTTCAATTTTATCAGGATCAGAAATCCTTCAACAGAATATGAGGCTCTAAACAAGGTCATCCAGAAAAATCTAACTTTTTCTCTGTGGCTGAGCTGGTTGGCATCGCAGTCAGGGGAAGGAAGAATTCTACAGGTTTATATAAAAATAGCAATAATTTAATAATAACAAAAATATTAGAGATACTTGAAGGGAAATCCAGACCCTTCGCTTAGAAAATGAGCAATGGAGAAATATATGTTTTTGTGTGCTGGTGTTAAATAGGATCACTTGCTGGTAGTTGTGATAAATTAAGAAGCATAAGTCTGGAATAATGGTTTGTTTATTAATATTTTATTTCTTCAGCACCCAGGGAAACCCACTTCATGGGGCACTGTACAAACACATCATAGAATACATCTCAGATGCAAAAAAAAAAGGCAGCCAGGTTAGGAAAATAGAAATATAACTATACTCTGAGGATGCCTGTTTTTACAATTGCTATAACAGGTTAAAGTGAATTTGTGACACAGCAGTACTTGGTTCAAATGCATGGATTCGTAAAGAACTGTAGTCTTTTTTAAAGGGCTGTATGGTGTGGTGAGGACTTCCCTATAGACCTGACCTCATCTTACTCTTTAGGGAGAAAGAAACAGGGGAGTTAGTAAGAGAAGGGCCAAAGTCCCTAGTAGGTTCAAAGGACAGATATGTTTATTCATTAAGTAAATGTAAAACATGCATGTTCTGTTCATGAGCACTGCTTGTCCTATTTGTGCTTCCCATGTTCTGTATCTGGAAGGTTTTAATTCATTTCATATGTGGCTCTTTACATTGCTTTACTTTTTAGAGACATTACCTAGTTTCTGATTGCTAGATGCACAGATTTTGGTTGAATTAAAACATTATATGGATTACTGAATTCATCAGTTTGGCTGTGGCACTATGTTGAGGTGTGTTTATGGCCTCAAGAGTAAGCACTATTCACCTATTTTGCATTCTGAAAATGGGTGTAGAAGCATAGATTTTGGGGGAAGCAGGCAAGGTTTGAATTTAAAATTATTGACTGTAGGTAGAATCACTTCACAGCTAATATTGTATTATTACTGTGATACAAAGGCAAAACTGAGGAAAGAAAATGAGTGGGGACTTAATACTGTATTTAGTGAAGAGTAAGCAAAATCAAGCAGGGACTTAACAATATTGGAGGATGATATTAAATTTGTAATGAGAAGTCTTGGAAAATATATTAGCTGATACAGCCAAGGACAGTCTCTGTAGAACTTGAAAGCAGAGGAGGGAGCTTGGTGATTCTTGCAACAATCAACATCAATGTAGAGTTAGAGGACTGGGAAATGCTTTTTTAAATTAGGGGGGCATATAGGAAGGCCAGAAAATTGATCATGCAGGATTTTAATTACCAAGATATTGATTAGGGTAATAAGTATGCACAAATTCATAAAGGGTAGATAGTGCAGGGCTGATTCCTTAAGCTGTCTGTGAGCTTGTAGTCACAGGCTCTCTTGGATTTAGCCCTGGGGAACGAAGCCAACTACAACAAATGAGGTAGAGACTATCTATGGAGCATCCTTGTGCCAGGTTGGGAAGGAGCTTCCTTAAGGAAGGAGCACTGAGGGTTTGGTGAGGTTTCTTTTTGGCTAGTAAAGCCTAATTTTGAGGAAATTTGCCCAAGGAATTTCTTCTTATTATGGAAATCTCTGTATAACTGAAAAATAACAGTGATTTCCTCAGAGAGACTGTAATTAAAATGTGTCCTGGTTAAGTCTACAAAGGTTAAATGCTGATGGGGGTAAAGTCAGTATCAAATTAGCATAAGGTATGAAGCAGGTAGTTTCTTAAACTACAGCATAATTAGTGCAGTAAGGAGCAGGATAGAGTGATAAATAGAAATGAAAAAGGACTATAGAATTAAATTCCTTTTCTGCTTATCTGACAAATTATTTTTGCATGCTATTTCTCCTTTACTCACTTTCCCTTATAAACTATGCTTTTAGATCTAGGAATGTTTTGTCTGCTTAACAGGATAGGTGAAGGTGGGTATAACAGCATATGGTATGGATATGTAACAGAATATTATAGATTGTGCTGTGTAGTTTATGGATATCTTTTTTTTAATGAAAAACTCTCTCTTTTCTGACTTTTGCAATGGTACAGAGAAGAGGTCTTAGAGAAGTGAAGTGAATTATAGAGAAATAGGAAGCAGTCTTGATTTTACCACCCACTAAAAAAATAATAACCAGTCAGGCTAAAAGTAAGGAAACAAGCTGTGCCCTTTTTTAGCAGATAAACTGTTCTTATGGAGCACATGAAGAATTCCTTCTCAACAGCTCCTGAAGGAAGGTAGTTGCATTCTCAGGAAAAATTCTTTATTTTGAGGGAGAGAAAGGAAAAAAAAAAATACACAAACCATCACAGGTTTTCCCAGCCTTGCCCCCATATTCATAGTGCAGAAAGGATCAGAGAAAATAGTTCCAAGAAAAATGAAGTGGATTAAAAAAAGAGCTAGGACGGATCTGCTCAATAGTGATTTTATTATCATCTGTTTTCCATAATGAAAGAATGGAAATAACCTTTATTTAGAGAATCTCTTTTTTTAAGTTGCTGGAATAATCAGATAATTTGCAGTAAAGCATGAAATGGCCTGGCCCACTTCAAATAAAAAAGCCACAGCTATTTAATATGACTAATATACAAGCTTGTGTTCAGTAAGAAACAAAGTTAGATTTATTGATATCTTTATTCTAGGGAGTTCTATTTTGTAAATGAATTAGGTCTTCTGATCACTGGAATGTGATGAATGGTAAGATGCAAGATAGAAACCATGTATTATATTTTTAAAATACTATTTAGCTTTTAAGATGATTTTTGAGGAAAATAAAGTGGGGCTTTTTATACAACACCCGCATTTGTGCCAGAACCTTAATGTAAATTTAATATCTTTTTAAGGAATATACTTTAGCTGTATCTGCCAAAAACCTCGGTCAATGTAAAAATAATCTCCCAAATGGTAGATGTGGAGTGAGATGGGAGTTGGGTATAAGGCTTCCCTCTCCAGTGCTGTAGAAGATGTTTCAGCTCTGTCATCTGCTAAAAGGATTTGAACTTGGATTTCTACATTTCCATAAAGTGCTCTCCTTGTAATGTTCCCATATGGCTGTTCTTACTCTGTCCTATCAAAACCATTTCAGTTTATATAACTACCTTATCAACTCATATTGCTGCCTGAACCCTGAGAGTGTTACCTCCTGTGAGAGTACCCTGGCACTCTGTGTGCGCATATACACCCAAACCTCCTGTGTTTTAGTCTTATGCACAGATGTGTGGACAAAACACCTCACTCTTGTGTTCTGTCACACAACTTTCTGCAGTAATCCTGTCCCACACATGGAAAAGGGGAGTACTGGAATGTGATCCTGCAAATCCATCCACTCCTTCCTTCTAGGGCTGAGGTCCTCGGGCTGGGTCATCTGCAGGCCTCCTAAAAGCAGATGTTAAAAGTTTCAGAGGAACAGAAGATACTATATCCCGATGCCTTGCTCTCTTTACTTGGTTGGCAGTTGTGATCTGCACCCCATTGTCCTGAGATCTCCCCTTGGCTGTGACACTTGCTCCCACAGCAACATGAAAAGCTTGTGCTGCAGGCAAGTGTGGGCTGACCACACTGTGCACCCTTGCTTTCTGTTGTCCAAGTGGTACAAAACAAAACCTTAAAGGGGAGATGCTATAATTTCTTACTGATCCTTAATTGATCGTTCTTCCTCCATATGCCTTCTTATAACACAAATGGCTGGAGATGCCCCTTTATCTTTCCTAGACTCCTTTCTTCATGCTTCTGTGCATTATATGCTTCCCTGCCTTCCATCTCCTGGTGAAGAGCAGGTATTCTGGGGCTGACACCTTCACTTACAGCTCCAGCACTACCTCTTCATTTGCCAAATCTTTGCTGCTGCTGAGAACTGTATTTCATCTCTTGGCCCCATGAAGCCAGGTGAATATTTTTCAATCTCTCAGTACAGAAAATAGTAAAGGAACAAGAGGAAATAATTCTAAGAGATTGGACAGGTGTTCAGGGTGGGAATACAAAAATAGAGGAAAATATTTAGTGGATATGAACTGTTTTTTTACTATATGAGCCTATTCCTGCTCATTAGTTATTGCTGTTGCACAGTGAATATAAACCAGAGTTAGTATTTTGAAGTTAGGGTAGAGCTGTCAATTTAAACCAGCAATGATCTGCTCTCTTTTATAACCAATGAAATAATGGTGCAGACACACTTGCTTAGCTTTCAACACGAAGTTCTTGTTATGGCAGATAAGGGCAGGAAGATTTTGATGGCTGCCAGAAGTAAAAGGAGGTTCTTATCTTTTCTTGTTATCTTTTAAACTTCGCAGAGGTTCACAGAAGCAGCAGGCTTCAAAGTTTTGAAACCTTTCTAATATCCAGCAGCCATATAATTTTTTCCTTATTAAAGACACTTGCCTAATTTTTATGTAAATAGCCACAGCCTGGTGGCTGCTCTAATCCAACAGCATTACTGCTGGCAAACAAGGGATTAAGAATAAATTGCTGTATTGAAATTAAAGCTGTAGGGCCTGATAGAGCCAGGCTAACACTAAATTCTATAGATACTATATCCTTGTTGCCAGCACCATTGTGCTTTAATCCGGTGCTCAGGGTTTCCAAAACTAAAAAGTACTTCTTTAATCCTTTTTTCACACACTGTAATGCAAACCTTGATGCTGAATAATCCACTGAGGTCTGCACATTTGTTAGATCTCTGCTTCATTAAATTACCAAATTTCACTGGCAGCAGAGCAGCGTGGCAAAATGTCAACATGGCTTTGCAAAACCAGCGATTGCTCATTTCTGAAGATGAATATGATCTCTATTAATGTCTGTTTACTACATTTCAGCACTAACCTTTATAAAGTGATGAAGGGATGGGAGGAACTCCAGGGCAGGCATACAGAGTGCAGGAACGTGTTTTTCTCAGTGAACGTATGACTGAACCAAGAAACTATGGGAAATGAGTTTACAAGGGCATTTAGTCTGAACTCCACTGCTAGATATCTTGGGATTTGATTGGTTTGTACCATGTTAGTGATACCATACAGTCTTTGAACATTCATCAGTATTGTGGCATTTGATACTGAAAACTCCCACCAAAAGGAACAGGAGCCCAACATGAAACAGTGGGATCAAAGTTGTGAATGTTTACTAGTGGCTGATAAAATGTCTTCCCCCAGCCATCTGAGTGTCTGATCTGCAGACACTAATCTCTGGAATTTGTGGTGATGTTCCTGGTCCCTAATCAGTGTTATATTTCATGTACACTGTGCTGGGACTTTCTTGAGTTAAAGAGGAAGGGAACTATTATTCAGTGTAATATAATGTCAGTAGCACTGTCAAGGATCCTGATATTTATTTAGGTTCAGCCCTGAGGGGCATTGGTGTAATTCTAACATTGGATGTAGATCATCTAAATTCTTGATTCAAAGCTTTTGGCTTTTTTCAGTTTGGTGGTTTTTGTTTTTTTAAATGTCCCACAGTTCACGCCTAAGCAAGATAGGCTTTTGGTCATGTCAACAGGATTTTTAGTTAGGAAAGTAAAATAGACATGTGTCCTTAGGGCAAACAGCCCCCATAATGAATTCTACTAAACAAAACTTCATGCTGGGAGGTACAAAAGAGAACTGTTATTAAAGAATCTGTTAAAACCTATGTAGGACTTAATACCCCTTGTTGGGACAAGATTTTTTTGTCTCTAGAATAACTAAAGGAAGTCTAATTTTTAACAGTGCTTGGGACAAGAATTTAGTCACACTTCACTTGGATCCCTCAGGAATGTCTTTGTTTAATTTATTACAACTGATTTCAGTTGTGAAGAAGCAGAACCCATACCTAAATGGGACAAAAGTGGTCTCAAAAGAAACCTGAAACAGGCTTTACATTTTATGGTTTTTAACCTTAAGGCTCCTAGAAGGAATGAGTCATGCTTTTGTAAGGAATGACCTAAGCTGATCTCTTTGGTTGCAGAACTGTAAAGAAATTCAATGGATGCAAAACACAGACTTTGCAATTGCAATCTGATTTTTAAAATGTATTTATTTAATATATACAGATATATATAGTAGCTCAAGTTTTGTTCTTGAAAAATCTCTTTCTGTTTACCAGCTGTAGTTTGATGAGAGATACTACTCTGACCTACCATTTCCCAATGTATAAGAGCAACACATAGAGCTAGGGAAATGCACAGAAAATTGTACAACTTTGCATCAGCTGTGCTGAGATATTTAAGATAAGTTCTGTAAACTGTATGCTGATAATGTAGACACCAGAAATGTGAACAATCAGGTTAGGGTTAAAAAGGAATTTTTGCTAAAAAGAAAATTGGGTGAACAGATGCTCTCAATATTAAGATGATTAATTTTAATAGTGATGTATTATAGACTGTAGCTACCTTGTGACTTAGGATACCTAAGACATGACACATACATAAAATGCAACTATAATAAGGTACAGCACTGCAGAAATGGAAGAATAGATTAGGTGGCCTAAATTATGTATAATTCATCTTACCTTGGGAGGAGATATGAACTAGATGACTTTTTGAAGTCCAGACTATTTCTACGTGAACCTATGAATTTCCATTATTTTTCAGTGCTTTTTATGAGGAAAGATAGAAAAGTGCTTTAACTGCAAACTTCCTTTCTTGACTGTGCGTGTCTTGTTACTTTTGTTGAGGAAACTTAATACCTTCACTGGAGACCAAATGTATTGTTTGTTGTTGATTGTATTTTATGAAGCTCTGAACACAAATGACACTCACGAGTGTATGTGGGATGTTATCTGTTAATAAATTCAGAAGTAGAGCATCACAACCACATATACTGAAAATAACATAATAGGAACAAGGCAAGATTATCAGTGGTACTCTTATCCAGGCAGTGCCACCCAAATGCAATGGTCCTTTTCTGCCACATGGTCCTAGTCATACCTTGTTAATATGGAAGATTGTTACTCAAAACTCTTCAGTGGTCTGTGATGCCCTCTGTTTCCCAGGTGGATCCCATGCAAAGCTATGTGGGATTGTCCTGCATTCTATTCTCTTTTTCTCCAGAGGACAGTTCACCAGGAAGCTGTACAGTGGTGCTTGTGATAAAGAGGGGAACTTGATCAAACGTAATGTTTTTAAATGTCAGAGCAAGACATAGTGTTACTGCATTTGACACTCTTTTCAAGCACTGTGTAGTTCCACTAAGCGCAGTCCCATTGATATCTAAAAGAAGGCATTATTTGTGCACTGAAAAAGTCTGAAGGGCTTTCCAATTGTGACAGTGAGTTTAGTACCACAGAACTGAGGATTCAGCCTAGCATGTGATGAATAAAAGTACCTGCAGTTTTGCTAGCTGGGGTAAAAATTCATAAGGGAGATGAGCCCTACATGGGCATAAGGCCTATGTAGTTACTATGTGAAATTGTCAAGAGCTTGCCCACAGTGAAATAGTTCTAGCCCAGTATTCATAGGAGGGCTATTAGCCTTTATTTGGAAACGTTTAAGTCATATTTACTCTTGGAATTAGGATAGATGTCCATGCTGACCACTGATCCCATCTGCTCTGGCAACTTCTGTGTGGGAGTCATCTGCTGAAACAATGACACTGTCTTTTCAGAGCATGTCAGCATGTACATGTTTTGACTGTAGGGGCTGAGGAGTACCTTGAGTGATTCATACAAGATTGGACTAAGAAGTGTAAAAATAGCCAGTGCTGAGAATAGCCCTAACAAGCAGTTGTATGTGGGTATGGAGTCACTGGACACAAAACACAAACTTGTATCAGGGAAGGGAAACAAGGACTCTTAGCTTTTTGGTCTCTTTGCGAGTCATGCTCGCATGTAACTCCTACCAATTTGATCACTGCAATGGATTTACCCAAGAGGTGGTGAGGTGTTACTTCTTCAAGATACTTAAAAATTATCTGGACATGGTCCTGGGCAACCAGCTTGAGTAGGGTGGGTTGGACAAGAGATCCTCAACTGTTCTGTGATTCCATATCTTCATCCAGCCCAGTGCAGCAATAGAAGGTGAAATTTGGCATGTAGAATAAACTCAGTACAGGCTTTCATTACAGCTTCTCAAATCTTAAAATTGTCAGTAGAAATCCTGATATGGCATATTCTCATACTAGTGTGGAATCTAGCAGAAAACTGACCATGATTAAGAGGTGTGCTTCTGGGAGCAAAAAATAGACAAAGCTAGGAATCTTGGGTCTGCTTTCCAAATTCATCATGGCCTGGATGGAGAGTAATTGGCTTTAGGTCAATCATGGAGATTTTTTTTTTTTCTAACCATGCTGGCTCAGTTGCAGTGGCTCATCATCAGATGTGCAAAGGGGCAAGATCATGTGTGTGCTCCCTTATCCTGTGTTTTTGTTTCTCATGACCTGTTCTGCTTTACAACTTCTTCCTTTTGAGGGCTGCTCCTGCAGCAGGGGAAGGTATCTTAAGTCCTCAGTGCCCACCCCTGTCTCCCAGCTTATGCTTGCTTAGCAGAAGGCATGATCCTGCTCTAAAGCAGTTTCTTGTACAGCCATAAATTTAGTTCCCACCTATTTATATGCTGCCTATTAATCTCTGTGTGTCCTAGTCTTGTCTCTGTGGATTTGCATGTGTAAAAAATGGTGTGAAATGATATCAAATCAGGACAATCCAGGCTGTACCCTTGGGATTCACGCATGGTAGGGACCATAAAACAAATGATATCAAGGCACGGAATAAAACAAAATACATATGTGCTTGCTTGGTTTATGTTGTTTGTAGCTTTTCATGTATGGTGGGTTTTCTTTGTTTTGTTGGTTTGGGTGTGTGGTGTGGGCTTTTTTTTTTTTTTTTTTTTTTTTTGTTTGTTTTTTTTTTTTCAGTAACGAGTGATAAGGTTCTGGGCTGGCTGGATTTTTTTGGTCTAAAATAATACTGACCATCCTCAATATTTTTCTTAATGTTCAAAAATATTTTGGCAAAAAGAAAAATAGTGTTTGATTGAGTAGCAATAGTGATCAGTTGTAGTGATAAGTACTAGGCAATTCTTTTTTTTTTTTTTTTTTTTTTTAACAGATACCTAAAATCTTGAAGATAATTTCTTGTTGTTTGTGGCTGTAGGACATGCTCCCACTTTTCAGGGATAGGGGCGAAGAAATGGGGCCTGCTCTTAATTTCTGTTGTGCTGATGTGGGCTAAGAAGAAAATTTTTCATATATGAATCTCAGATAAAGCTTTGACCACTGGAAGGAATTTTTTTTTTCTGATTTTTTTTTTTTCCCCTGTTGTCCAGGTTTAAACTGACACATTTATTTGCATATATAAGTTAAATACATGCACTACCATCAAGGTCTAAATTTGCTCCGCACTTAACATACATATCTACATGTATGGTCTCTAAAATAAATGCATAGTGTGTGAATATCTATACTGCATCAGTGTGTATAAGTCCATTGAATAATTTCTGCAGTCACATATATGCACCCTATATATGCATATATGTGTTAAGCAGTAATTTGTCATTGCCAAGTATATGCAAATTTTTAAAAACACATCCATCACTGCAAGTATTTGACTTATTTATCAGTACTGCCACAGAACCTCTTTCCTGGGTAGGAGGAATAATGAGGAAGAAAAAGATGCTAGTCACAGAAAATGGATCACTAAAATAAAGTTTCATAACATTTTTTCCCACTTTTCATTAAACTTCGACAATTTTAAAATATGTGTATTTTTTTCTCTCAGAAAAAGATGTATATTTCTAAAAGTCCTTTCCAAGCTTCTTAAATGCTACTCTTTCTTATTCCACTCTTCAAAGAGCAGCAGCCACGCTATCCCTCTTTTCAACTTCAAACTGTGCTGCTATGTTGGTCCAGCACAGCGAGGGTGCTTTGAACCTGAGAAGAGAATCTAGCTCTTTTTTTTTTTGGAACCTTGAGAAGGACTTCTTGAGAGCTCTGCAATTAGCATTTCCCTTTTGCTCATATCACCTTCCTTGACTTCTGTAAAAGTAAACCAAATTGTAATAACCATATATTTACACATGTGTGGCTCCCTAGGGTCCAGCAGAGATACCCTTTGTTCATGTTTTCCAGGATTTTTTGGACTCTGTTATTTGGACCTTTAGACAGACATTGTGATATGTGATATCAATGAAACTTTTCACTGGCTCCTGACCTTGTGTGGGGTAAGTGTGAAATGATTTTGGTTTGCTCTCAGGGGTAAATTTATTCTCCACTGAATGAAAAGATTCAGAGAATGTCAAAGGAAAGTTCCCAAAGTCATACTGATCTTGCTTGCCTAGACCAACCCCTTGGTGGCTTTTATTCTTGGTGGCCCACCTTGGCTATAGCAATGTGAGCTCTGAATGCCAACAAGGTACCATGGAGCTCAACTTCACCTGAATTTGAGCAGTTGCTTCCTGCTCCGTTCTTGCACTTTGCTCTGGGTGATTTGCTGGTGAGAGATCAATGGCTGTAATCTGAATGGAGCCTTAAAGGGTCCATGTGTTGGAATGGAAAGCAGAAGCAGCATCCTTCTGCTTTTCCTCTGACTATAAATAGCCTGGTTGTCAGTACAAATGGTGTAGTTGTCTGGCATCAGTGTATCTAAGTGATTTGTGGGATACCACTTAGCTCTCCTAAGAGCACTGCTTTTATTTTTTTCTCTTTGCTAGAAATTCACCCATGTCAGCTCCATGTGAAATGTGGGACACATTGCAGGTAACTTCAGAGTCCCAGTAATAGTTTCTAAGTATTTGGTGGTGGGAGTCTCAGCCCGCAGAAAAGTCCTTGTGCTGCCCCGTTGAGATGAGGTGCCTGGACGTTGCAGCGAGTGAGGTTTTTTGGGGAAACCATTGCTGAGGTTGCATAATGGGCCTGTAGGAGACTTAAACTCTTAACTACTGGGAAAGCAAAAGGAACTGGGTGTTGCTTTTCGTGTAAGTGCTGATGGCTGAAATCAACCAGCTTGACTGGATGAGGCTGTGACGTGTTGTTGCAGTGCCCCTGTGACTTTTCAAAATATCTGTGGGAAAGAAAGGTGCTTAAAGTGACCTCACCAAGGAAATGTCCATAAATGCATAAAACTTAAAATAACTTTAAAGACAACAACACCTTTTTAGGCAGTGACTTGCCTGAATATCATGTGGTAAGAGAAAACCCTTCAAGTGTAAAGGATCTGCTCATGGAAATTGGTTGAATAAAGTTTCCCTTTCCACCCTTCTTCCCCTCTGCCACCCTCACATGTATGGACTAAGCAGAGGCTTTTTGCCTCTCTGTAGTTATCTGAATTTTGAACTGTTGATAAATACAAATAAGTTAACTACTAACATCAAAGCTTTACCAGATTAAAGTGAAAGGAAGGTGAGATTTTCAAGGGCTTGGGTAAACAAAACGATTGATATGTGCAATTATCTTTAAAAGCTCTTTAATATAAGCCTCAATAGCATTAAGTGAACAGAGGAACAAATCTGTCCATTCTGCGTGCTAACCACAACACTACCAGGCTGCTTACTGTAACTCAGTTAAAGGCTAAATAAGGAATGAGGGATAAGGCAAATAGCTCTGCTTGTAGAATGAGATCATTAAGAAAAGGTGACTGTTGTGTTTGATGTACTAAGTGGTGGAGGGAAAACTAGCTAAATTCATGGGCATAGCAGATTCTGGACATATATGGCAATTATTAGGCGTACTATTTGAATTCAAAAGGGCAGTGGTTCAAGGAACTGTTTAGAAAGGCTCAGGCTGGGAAGAAGCAGCTCTTAAATCAGATGTGCTCCTCCAAATGTGTGTGGGTTTTTTGGTTTTTTTAATGCTTTCTGATGGCCTTAGGATACTTATTGAGAAAAGGAGGATGGTGATATTTCACAAGTGTTGTGTGAAAGATAAGATTTGTATTATTGTTGTAGAGATTAGTTCTTACTGAAAAGATAAATTCACCTGCTGCTAGTATGGTCAAATTTACAATAGAACGAAGGTACCACCTGCTTCTGCGAGATTAAGATATTTTAAACAAAACCACACAAAATGTCATAGGTATTTATGAAGTGCATGTTTTCTAATCTTCTAGCCATTGTTGTGCTGTCTCTGAGTAATACAAAGAGGAGCCATAGGAAATTAGAGATGAAGTGAAAAACTTCAGCCCCAGACCTCGGCTTAACCCATCATCACATTGTTCGCATGAATTGAAAACACAAAGGAGGAAAATCCTAATTGCATTTGCAGTTACCTGTGAGGTGTAAATGGAATAGATACCTTTAAAAAAAATCACTAAGACTTCTTCAATTAAGTTCTGAGTCCTTCATTTAGTTTCCTTGACTAAAAGAGTATCTTGGAATATTTTCTTTTATGAATCCTTCTTCCTTCATGCGTTAAGAATACCCAAGGACATCTTTTACTTCTGTGTCAATAACTGTGTGTTGGGTGCTAGTTTAGTGTATATGCTCATTCAAAATTTAAAAGGTGTTTGAAGCCACACACCATTCAAGGCACGTTGCTCTACCTTTATTGAATAGTTACAGGTAAATAGGTTATTTCATGAAGATGAAATGTTTTTCACTGGTGATATCTTTATTATATGCAAGGTCAGTGGAATAGGGTACAAACTGAGTGCAGAATGATGTACTAGGTATAAAACAATTGCCATGAAATAAAAATCTCCAGTTTTCCCACTGCCAAATGTCTCATGTTATTTCACTTACCTTGATAGAGCTGTACTTAGTTTGCTGTACAACATTGCATTTATTTTCCTTTTTTTTTTTCCCCACTCTTTTTTAGAGATTTTATTTTGGTTATTGTATTGTTGCCTGTCTTCCTAGTTAGCTGATGAGGGATCTGATACCACACTGATGGGAATTATTTGATCTGCTCAGTGACTTGACATTTTATATTAGTTTATAGTAGAATCTTACTATCATCTGTTGTTTCTGTGATTAATGTTATCCTCTTCCAGTGGTTTTAATGGTTCTGAAAGGATATTTTGAGACACATGACTCTATGAAAAATAACTCTTAGCTTGAAAAAAAAGGTTATGAGGTTTTTTTTTTGTTTTATTTTGGGGGATTTTTGTTTGGATTTTTTTTGTTTTGTTTTTTTGAGGTTTTGGGTTTGGGTTTTTTTTGGTTTTTTTTTTGCGTGAGACAGAGAGGGAAGAATATTCTGAGTACTAAATATTTAAGGTGACAGTCTGGTACCATTCAGGTGTATAGGCTTGCAACCTGGAATTTCTTCTAGATTTTCTATTCACTTTGCTCAAGTGATGTGAACAGAGTTCCATAGTTATGTTTTTGTGAGAGCACAAAACCTCAGAGACAGATGTACACAGTGCAAAATGGAGCATGCAGCTGAATGTAACGAAGCATGCCATATTCTGAGATATTCCATAGGGGGATGGATGTTGGTCAGCTTCTATTGTGTATTGCCATCCTGCCTATTAGTAGGAAATCACTTTTTCCATAGCTTTGTTTTCATTTGTAAAGCAGTGCTTCAGTACTTTTTTGGGATTTTTTTTGGTTTTTTTGTTTGCTTGTTTGTTTATTATCTTTATAGAGTCTACCCTGTACCAACAGTTTACTATGAGCTTTGTTAGGTAGGTCACTACCTGGATTGGTAGTTTTGCAGGTGATAAAATGTATGTGTTTATTTTTCTTGATTTTTTAATTTTACATTTTAAGAAAATACAGTAATCCATGGGTCTTAAATGCACTGGAGCAGGCCATTCTCATGTCATGAAAGACAAGCTTATGGGGAAGAAGACCAGCCTGGCTGAACAGAGAGCTTTGGCTGGAACTCAGAAACAAAAGGAAAGTTTATGGTCTTTGGAAAAGGGGGCAGGCAACTTATAAGAACTACAGAGATGTAGTGAAGCTGTGCAGGGAGAAAATTAGAAGATCCAAAGACCTGCTAGAACTCAACTTGGCCACTGTGGTGAAACATAAAAAAATGTTTCTATGCATATATTAGCAGCAAAAGAACTAAGTAGAATCTTCACAATCTTTTGGATGCAGGGGATGCAAGGATGAGGAAAAGGCTGAGGTACTTAATTTCTTTGCATTAGTTTTTAACAGTATGATTAGTTTGTTCCCTGGGTACTCAACCCCCTGATCTGGAAGACAGAGATGGGAAAAGAATAATGGCTTCATAATCTAGTAAGAAATGGGCATGGTACTACACCACTTAGATACACACAAGTCTATGGGGCCTTCCCTAGACTTTCCTCCTTATCCTAATGAGGGTGTTGGGACATATGCTCAACAAGATGCTCCCCATCACTTATCAGCTGTCCTGGATAACTGGAGAGATTCCAGTAGGCTGGAGGTTAGCAAATGTGCTGCCCACTTTTAGGAAGGGCTAGAAAGAGGATCTAAGGAATTACAGACCTGTCAGTCTGACCTCAGTGCCAAGAAGTCAGTGGCACAGATAATCTTGATTTCCATCATGCAGAACATGCAGGACAACCAGGGGATCAGTCAATATGGGCTCATGAAAGGGTGGTCCTGCTTGATAGACTCGATCACCTCCTATGACAAGGTGACCCACCTACTGGATGTGGATGTGGTCTACCTGGACTCCAGTAAAACCTTTTTTAGTAAATCCCACACAATGCTAGGAAAAGTGGCTGGAAAGCTATGTGGTCAAAGGGATTTGGAGGTGTATACTGACAGCCAGCTGAACATTAGCCAGCAGTGTGCCCAGGTAGCCAACAGCATCCTGGCTTCTATCAGAAACAGTGAGTCTGGCATGACAAGGGAAGTGATTGTCCCCCCTGTACTTGGCACTGGTGAGGCCACACCTCATATACTGAGTTTTGGGCTCCTTACTATGAGAAAGACGTTGATGTTCTGGAGTGAGCTCAGAGAAGGACCGTGAAGCTGGTGAAGGGTCAGGAGGCACAAATCTTATGAAGAGTATCAGAGGGAGCTGATACTCTTGGGACCTGTTCAGCCTGAAGAGATGGAAGGGAGAGCTTGTTGCTCTCAACAATTACCCAAAAGGAGATAGTAGAGAGGGGGGTGCCAATCTCTTCTCACTAGTAGCAAATGATAGGATAAGAGGAAATGGCTTCAAGTTGTTCCAAGGGAGGTTTAGATTGGATGTTGGGAAAAAACTTTACAGAAAGGGTTGTTAAGCACTGGAATAGGCTGCTCACGTAACTGATTGAATCACTATCCCTAAACATTTTTACAAATTGTATAGATACAGTGCTTAGGGACATGGTTTAGCAGTGGACTGGTAAAGCTAGTTAGTAGAGCTAGGTCATCCTAACTCTAGGTTGGACTAGATGATCTTATCAGTCTTTTCCAGCCTGAACATGCCTATGATTCAAATTCACTGATCTCATAACAGACTGCAGTATTGCTTCCAACTGGGATGCTGAAATGCTGAATACTTTGCCTGGAGGGCAACTGTGGCGCTTGTGAAAGATGTAAGAGCATGCTGTAGGCTTCCCATAGGTAGTCAGAGGACACTATCATACAACATATCTTCTTGCCTTTTATCTCTTGCTAATCTTGTGTTGGCCATGAATGCTCTGTACGCAACAAATGTAAAATTAAGATGTTGTCTGCTTCATCTACTATCCCCAGTACAGTCTGCTTTACCAGGCTGTTCTCACTCCTTTGCCATAACATCATTTTTATCATGGTGAATTAGGAAAATTCTGGCTATTACTTTGCTGAATGGATGCTCTGAGCAAGTGGGGATTTACCCACATAACTCCTAACAACACAGAGGTATAGACTTGTTTCACATACAGCAGCCTTTGAAACAGCTGTTGAGAGATCCTGTGTCACTGTCAAACTAACCAAATGGAAAGTTTTTTACTTAATGAGAAAAAATAATTTAGAGACCTGCCCACCTGCAAGAGGAGTAAAAAATAGCTCATTCTGTGTTTTCATGGTCATTAGGGGTTCCATACAATTACTAATGAAAAATGAACTAAAATTACAGAATAGGCAGGTAAACTGACTGCAATTTGGTTTCCATTTGAGTCTACTCCCTTGGGATTTCTATTGTCAAATCAGTAAAATAAGGCTAAAAACTCCTAGGTTTTTTCCACTTCTCATGGACCAGTCTTTTAAGTACTGGGAGTTTCATGTCAGTCATGCTAATGAGGACAGCATGAAAGCAGTGAGCAAATGTGAGGACTCTTTCACATTTTATGCAGAAGAGAACTCCTTCCACATGTGCCCCTCTATTTCATGGAAGAAGAGCTCACTTATATTTGCAGCTCATTTACCAATAGATGGCTGAAGGATTGGTGCCACCAGCAGAATTTTGGGTTTTTTGACCACAGGGAAAATTCCATGGTACCTGGTGTCCTCAAATCAATTGGGCTTCATCTGTCTAGAAGGGGCAAAAGGACTCTAGCCCGTAAGTTAGCGGGGCTGATCAGGAGGGCTTTAAACTAGGTTTGAAGGGGGAAGGAATTAAAACCAGGCTCTCCAGAGGTGAGCCCAAGGGTAGAAAGCCTGAGTTATGAGTGAAGTCAGCAGCCCAGCTGAAGTGCATGTACACCAATGCACACAGCATGGGAAACAAACGAGGAGCAGGAAGCCACCATGCAGGAGGAAGGCTATGATGTGGAATCATCATGGAAACGTGACGGGATGACTCACATTATTGGAGTGCTGCCATGGGTGGCTACAGGCTCTTCAGAAGGGACACACAAGGTAGGAGAGGTGGTGGGTTGGCTCTATATGTTAGAGAGTTTCTTGACTCTCTTGAGATCAGTATCAAAAAGGTTGAGTGCCTGTGGATCAAAATCAGGGGGAAGGTCAACAAGGCTGATATCCTGGTGGGAGTCTGTTATAGACCACCCAACCAGGATGATGAGAGTGATGAATTATTCTACAAGCAGCTGGCAGGTGTCTCAGTCTCCAGCCCTTGTTCTTATGGGTCTCTTCAATCTGCTGGATGTCTGCTGGGAATTCCACACAGCAGAGAGGAGGCAATCTAAGAGATTCCTAGAGTGTATAGAGGATAATTTCCTGTAAATGAGCCCACCAGGGATGGGTCCTCACTAGACCTTCTGTTCACAAAGAGAGAAGGGCTGGTGGGAGTTATAGTGGTCAGAGGCTGTCTGGGGCACTGTGACTATGAAATAACAGAGTTTTCAATACTCAGGAAAGCAAGGAGGACCATCAACAGAACCTCTACTCTAGACACCTGGAGGGCAGATTTTGGCCTATTCAGAAAGTTAGTTCAGAGTGTACCCTGGGAAACAGCCCTTGAAAACAAAGAGGTCCAGGAGGGATGGGCATACTTCAAGAAGAAAATCTTGAACGCAGAGGAGCAGACTGTCCCTGTGTGCTGAAAGGCAAGATGTCGGGGAAGACGACCGGTCTAGCTGAACAGGGAGATTTTTGAGGAAATTAGGGTAAAGAAGAGAGCTTAAACTATGGAAAAAAGGGCTGGCTACTCAGGAAGAGATCTGGTAACCATGGTGGTAGTGGATCAAGTGTTGGACTTGATGATCCCAGAAGTCCTTTCCAACCCAGCTGATTCTATGATTCTATATCTGCAACTGAAAGGAGAAAGGGAGAAAAGCAGACAGATGAAGAGGGATGAATGTTATGCCCCTTTTTCAGAGAAGAGAAATCAAGATTCAAGTTGACATCAGGGGAGATTTAGGTTGGATATCAGGAGAAATTTCTTTACCGAAAGGTTTGTTAAACACTAGAACAGGCTCCCCAGAGAAGTGGTGAGTCTCCATTCCTGAATGTGTTTAAAAATAGCCTGCATGAGGTGCTTGGGGACATGGCTTAGTGGTGGGTCATTTGGAATAGGGTAATAGCATTAGGATGAAGCTGGACTTAATGATCTTGAAGGTCTTTCCAGCCTGAGAAATTCTATGAGATGATATAGTCATATTATTTTCAGTAAATATGAATGCCTACGATGAGCAGAAAATGACTGAGACTGTGGAGCATAGCCGTGATAGAAATGTGTTTTGAGAAACTCTTGGGCATCCAGGCTAGACAGAAGGGCCAATTTTTGTCCATGCTTTTTTTTTTTTTTTTTTTTTTTTTTTTTTTTTTTTTTTTTTAATTATTTTTGTTTGTTTGCTTAGGCAGGGTGATGGTGGAAGCTATATTCATCAGCTCTGTCCCCGAGGCCAGGTGTGGTCCTACACTACATTGCTGAGTGTACACCTCCATGAAAGGACAATCACTTCAATCCTTTCATTTTGCAAGAGGTGGGAAGACCTGTTCAGAAAGAGATGTATCACTTGCAGTGATTGTAATGTCTGTTGTGAACTGCAGGCTTCAAATTAGAGCTGTGAATATGTTTAACAATAATGACCAATAATATTTTGAGGGAAGCTACCAAGTAACAAAGTTAAAACGGAGATGGTGTCTGTTGTTGTGCTGATGTTTCAGCACAAGTCCAGTGTGAGACTTAATTACCTCTGGTGCCTGTTGCCCAAGTTGAGAGGTGTAAAGACATCTACCTACCTTTTTCTAACTGACACAAAGGATATACTACATTGCAAAGGAGATGGTGCAGATTCTGTAAGTTACAGAGAAGAATCTGACACTCAGATGTCACCCTTCAGGAAAGCAGAAATTTCAGACGTGCCTTTTCTTATAATTGAAAAGCATTGTCAGCTTTTGGTAGCTTTTAGGACACTAACAAATATTCATAGTAGCTGAAAATGAATCCTGCTAGGCAGACATTGGTAATGTTTTGTTATTTCCCTCCTCCTCATTTCTAAAAGGCTAGTAGAGATTTTCTGTTCTTTACACTTGATAGGAATTAATCATGGAACATGCATTCCCTCAACCTCTTTTAATCTCAGAGCTGTCTCAGGTACTCTGCCTTATATCTTCTTAGTAATGATGACTGTGGCATGTGAACGCAGCATTGAAAGGTGAAAGCCAAAAAAAAACCAAAACAGCAACTTTTACCCTAGGAATGCAAGCACTGTTTTTTGTGTATTTGTCTTGCTGACACATTCTTTTTCATTGTGCCTATCCAGCACATGGGAGCATTCATAGTATTCCAGACAAAATAAAAGAGTAGTGCTGAAAACTTAAGCTATTCAAACTGTGCTTCTGCCTAGCAGAATGTGCGCTTCAGAGAAACGTGCACAATCACTTCAAGGCCCAGTAAGCAGAAAGTTGTATTTTTTTTTTTTTTTTTTTTTTTTTGGCATCAGAAAGCAAAGAAATACATTCTCCCATTCTGTTTCCACATTTACTTACCTATCACATCATGTAGATTGCTTTAACCATTATACATGGCTTCATGAATAATGCTTTACTGCTCCAGTCTGCTCAATAAGGAATCAGTGCAAAGTATTATCTTGCTAATGCGTATAGCTCAGAAACATGCTTTCATGCCAGGATGAGAATTTGTTTCAGGTTTGAGTTCACTGTTGTGTCAAGAGGCACAGTCCTGCAGTGTGTCTGCCTGATGAATGATGATGTGGGGAAATGCAAAATAAAATTTTGTCCCATGAAGTTGAATTGTTGCGAGTTTCAATTAACAGGATATTTTTTCATGTTCTGGAATATGTAGATCTGAAATTCATTAAGATGTATTTGAGTTTTACAGTATTTGGAAATCTGAATTGTTTCACCTTCTGTCTAAGCATGAAGGATAAAATAATGCTTATTTTCTGTCTGTTGTATCTCAACAGCAAACAGTATAACAAAACAATAAGGTGGGTCTCAACTTCTGAATCATTGAGTAAAGTTAGTAAACAAGCACTGCGAAGTTAGGCTCCTCATTTTAGAGGTGTAATTACATCAATGATATTAAAGACTTTTACTGCAAATATCAAAGATTCTAAGGCAAAAATGCTGTCTTCTTACATGTCTATGTATCCAGATGGGATCAAACTTGCAGTATTGATCACATTATCTTAAGAAAGCAGTTACTAATGTGTCTTTTCTCAAAGCTAATCCTTCTCAGATTCTGGAGACTTGTATTTTTCAACTTGCAATTTAGCAATTTTTAAACTAATTTGCACAGGATATTCTGCCCACATTCTATTCCAGTAGAATAGAAGTATGAAGAAACTGTAGAAAGGAGAATGTCTGTCATTTTGGTCTTGATGAAACAGATGCAGTGAAAAATGTGCACTATGGAAAAGCAGTTTAAAAAACTACACGGTGTTTTTGTCTAATGTCCTGATGCATTGAAGGGACCATGCTGTTGTCTAAAGGGGTTTACTGTAGGCATGTGCAACCAGGGTCTCAAAAGGATGAACCTCAAAAGAAGACACCCTAACGTTCATCAAGCCTGAAAATAATGCATTTGGTTTGCATTTCATGTGGCTGCTTCTAGAAAACCATTTTCATAATAAAATTGGCATAATAAAATTTCCTGACTTCTTTTTTGTTGAGAAAAGGATGAGGATAGCAATATTGTTGCAAGTTACGGCAATGTAAATGTGTGTATTGCCAACCTTAAGCTTCAAAAAGCGTGAGCCAAGTATCGTAAAATCTTGACACTGCTTCAAATATTCTCAGCTTTTTTAAAAATTCACACACATTCTGTTCCTAGCACTTCCTTTCTACTGAAAGTTTTCCCTTGACTGTGGGATCTGAGACTTTAGGAAACATACCAAGAAAGATTACAAATATTCTTGTGGGAACTGGTAGTGTTGTCTGTAATAAACCAAAATACAAAGGAGAAGTAACCTAATTTATTTAATCTACAGTCACTGCTGTTTTAACTGTTATATTAAGTCAAAAGTTAGCGTAAGGGAAGGTGCTATTGCAAAAAGCTTGTGATTCTGAAAAGTTTCTGAAAAAACTCAAAACTGTGTAATATTACAGGTTAAATGTAGCAACAGAAAACTAAGATTTAGAAATTCTGTAACTGCAAGCCTCTGGAAGGAAAAGGTGCATTTATTCTGTAAAGAAAGTCTGTTCCAATTTTTGCCATTTAGAAATCACAGTCTCTGCTTGGCAACAGTCCTCAGTTTTCACCTGCAGAACTTGATCAAAGGACTCTGCAAAATACAGTAACTGTTTAATTTCAGAGTCTTATTGAACAGAGAGAATGACAAAAAAAAATCTTATAAGAAAGTATGGTACTGCATATTTTAAAAATTTCAGATATACTGGAGTTTTTTATTAAAGCTAAGTCAGATTATGTGAAAGAACTTTAGGTTTTAACTAATTATGTATCATTGTACTTCCCCAGTAGTAAATGTTTTTTCTTAGAAATAATCCCAATTATCTGAGGTACTGTGGCAAGCAAAACATTTCCTTGATGAAAATCTTTGGAGTTTGAAGTTTGGTATTCAGACATTCCAAAGTGAAAGAGAAACTTTTAGTGGGAAACTTGTGTGTCACTTGTGTTTATCATAAACTCTATCTGTGTTTTATAAATAGTCTAAATGGATTCCAAGCGTTTGTTCTGCTATAGTACAACTTAAACATGGGATTTAACTTTTGGAGCTTAGACAGTTTTTGAAAACTGTACTAATATGAGAGCAGAGAAAGAGAGGTTAAAAACCTGGCTCTGGAAAGGTTCATAACAGCTTTTACCTTTGACTGTAGTGCAATCAAGATTTTTCTCAAGAACTTTTGAAAAAACTTTATATCCCTTCTCCATCTTACCCCCGCAACCTCCCTGGCCAGTTGGTTTTTTGTTGTTGAAAATGGGTTGTTTGCTTTCTTCTGATTTTTTGCAGAGAAATTGTAGCCCAAAATATGGAGTGTGGAAAAGTTGGGTTTTGCCCAGTCATGTGGAACATGTGACCAGATGCATTTTCCTGCAGTCAGAGCTTTAACCAGAGACAACCCCTGAAAAAGAATGAGCCCTATATTATCCATTACTTGATGCTATTAAACTTGCCTTGTAAATTCCTTCTCCAGATACCTTTATAACTGGTTTTATGACATGCAAATAACAACACCTGTCTTATAGGCCTGTGTCCTCCTATTATCCTACATAGCCTGTAGATAGGTATTATACCTATTACTACTATTATGACCTTCAACAGCTGCCTGATCTGCAGCAACCATACAGTTACAGAGTTTAATGTTTCAAGAGGCAGGAGAAAGTAAGTAGCAGAATAAAGATCCAGAACTTCATACTAGCAGTTTTCAACTTGACTCATGGAGCTGTGTAGGAAGAGCCTGCTTTGGAGACCGAAGTATTTTGGGAGTGTTGGAAGACATTGACACAGCCTTCAAGAGATGTTGAAAAAACAAGGAAGGCTCCTGTTGGCACAGTAGCAGCAACCAAAAGCAAGAAATGCGTAGGCCTGCTGCTAAATGGGGTTGGCAAGTTAGGTTAAAAATGACACAGAAAAAGCTAAAATGCCTTCTTTGCATTACTTGTAGTAGGTAAAGTAAGCCTTAAGTCCCTATGACAGAAAGCAATAGCCTCTGACTAATAGAGAAGGAAAATATCTAAACCATAAGATCCAATTGGGTTGTGTTGTAAAGAGAAGTGGTGGGATTCTGTTTTTTGGAAATAAGGAATACTCTGTCTGGTGGGTACCTGCATAATCTCTGATAAGGCCCTGATTTTACAGAAAGCTGGATCAAATTAACTCCAGGTGTCTTTTTCCAACTGGACTTTTCTGTGTTTCTATGACTGTGCAAAAACCTCTGGTTTAACTCCTGGAAAAAATGTCTACAGGCTGAATTTAAGACTAATGTAAGCGGTATCTGTGTTACTCAAACTAGGTGAATTGTGCATACACACACATATAAAGCAAGAGCTGAATTTACTCTTAACACTGGGTTCACAGTCAAGGTAAATGTATAATATGGGGGTATTTTAGTGCAAGATATGCAAGACTGATATTAAGGCTTCTAAAAAGCTGTCTCAGACCATTTATAAGATGGGCTGGTGAAGTTACCTGCTTTATAACAGCCTGCAGAACAGCTACTGTTTTTTCTGCTGTTTTTTAATCATTAATGTTATTGGAACTGTAACAAAGTAATAAGCCCTCAAAACGAACATTCTACAGGAAATGGAAAACTGTGGGATTTGAACTTGTTGGATTCCCTTGATGTCATTCTCTGAAAAATCCACTTTGTAGTTATTGGAAGAGAAGACACCAGTGAAACAAAATCCATGGTGTTGATGCCCACTAATGAAATAGGTTTAGAGATACAGTATGGAAATGACTTTATTGGATACAAAAGTTATCTTGTCCCAAAGAGGTGAGTGGATCAGTGGCTTTTGGAGATGGCTGTAACCTAAAAAGACGGGTCCCTTTTTTTGACACAGACAGGCACAGTTTGTTGCAGTGGCTTTATCTTGGTCTTTGGGCTCTCAGAACCAGTGAAAACAAACCCTTATTGAATAGATGTTTTCTATAGGCAGGAATAATTTTCTTTGACTCATTTACAGCACTCCATAACCTGCTGAGGAAAGCAAACATTGTGGGTTGAAATAATTTCACATAGTCTAATAGTGTAATAGCTGTGTTATGGGAGTCCTTTTTGGTTTTTTGCTTGTGGCTTGTTTGTTGGTTGTTTTTTTCTCTTTGTACAAGTGTGTAGATCATATATCTTTAAGTATGGTATTGATATGTTATGACCTAGATGAAAGTGTCTTAAATCAGTTTTTTCTTCAATCTTGTTACTGCATATTAGCTGTGAACACGATTATTCTTTAGTCTGCCAGTCAAGCTGTTCAGAGACAAGGAAAAAAAAAAGTGAAGCAGAGGGGAGAGAATAGATTCTGAATTTTTGTTCAATGGGGCCAGCAGGACCACAACCCAAACTTCCCACACCATGTATGTTTCTGATATTCATATCAGAATAGCCAGATGATATATTAGAAAATATCAAAACCACATTTCTTTTGCCATTTTTTTTTCGCTTTAAGGAGAAGTGAAATACTGCAGGTGTAATTGGAGCATAATTTTTTAAGGAAACTTTTAGAGGAACACTAGCACAAAAATCTCTTATTCTGATCCTGCTTCCTGGGGAGAGTGCCTGGTAGGCATGTGTGAAAGGGCTTTCCTAGTCATGCTTGTGAGTACCCAGGCTATTCTAATGGGGCGGGACTCAGCCCTGCTGTGAAGTGCATCAACAGCTCTGGAGAGCAGAGGCTGACATCTGTTTATCCCCTAGATGTATTTGGTGCTGGCCCTGGTAGGTCAGATTTCCCCCTGATGCATCAGTTTTTCTTGGTGATCATCCTCAAATTTTCTTCTGAAGGCTGAAGGTAAAGCTTAATCATCTTTACTTTTTGCCTGGATGTGGGGACCAGGGCCTGTAGTGAGTGAGAGTTAGAGATTTTATGCTGGCAGCTGTAATTTAATGCTGAGCTCTGCTCTACATCTGAGGCTCCAAGATGACCATTTCAGGATTGTTACTGTTTAAGGGGAGCCAGGCTAATTTTATCATATCAATACGAGAACCTAGAGAAGAGGGTATTTAAGACCCTGAGGGATCTGGGGGGCAGAAAAGAGAAGGGTCATTATTCTCTTGCATTTCTTCCCATACTCTGTACAGGACAGGAGTGCTGGAAGTATCTCCCCTTCTTGTTCCCTTCTTCCTTGCTGCTTCCTGCACTTGGAGGTCTTGGGGAGAGGTTTCTGCTCTTTGTCATCAGCTTACCACATGCTCTGTAGGATCTGCATATGTTGGGTGCTGGGAAGAGCCCTGGACCCTTTTCCCAAGTCAACTCTGCGGCAAGGCCCCCTTGGACACTTGTATCAGTAATCATCAAGATTGGGTTTTGTGTATATTTGCTCCTCATCCCATGTGTTACTATCTGTGCCCTGTTCTAGTAAACCTGTTATAGTTTTAACTTCCCACCTTAAGTCTCTCTTCCTTATTTCCCCTTTATTTGCACCTGGGAGGCTGGAGGGGAGTAATAGGGAGCAATTCTGGGTTCTAGTTTGCCCTAATCGCTAAACTGAGACATGTATACCATATCTGCTATACTGCAATTCAGCTTAGAATAATAGCTTTGGTTTGGTTCTAGTTGAGCTTTGGTCCTTCTTATTTTCATATTCTAACAATGTTTTTTTGTCTCCCTAAATGGCCTGCCCCTTTTATAGCCTTTTAAAGACTATAATTTTTTTTTTTTTTTTTTTCCCCTGAGTTCCAATTAAAGCCCTTTGTTCAGACAGGCTTGGAATTTTCCCTACTTGGCTCATCTTTTGGCACACTGAGATGGCCTGCTTCTGAAACCTTAAGATTTATTTTTTTTAAAAAAGGTAAAATCTGCCCTCCACAAGTCCAGGGTACCCATTCTCCTGACCCTGCTTCCTTATTTCTCCAAGGTTCAAACTCTATTGTTTCATGGTTGCTATGCCCAAGATGGCCTCCAGCTGTCACATCCTCCAGAAGCCTTCTCTGTTCACAAGCAGCAGGTTCAGCAGGGTGCCTTCCCTACTTGAGTCACTCACCAGTTGTGTCAGCAAGTTATCTTCTGCACACTCTAACAACCTCCTAGACTGCTTCCTCCCTGCTGCATTGTATGGGCTGGTGATTATGAGACTTCTCTCAGCTGCTTATAGAATATTTATTCTGCCTCTTCATCCTGGTTGGGTAGTCTGTAGCAGATTCACACCACCGCATCTTCCTTTTTGGCCTTCCCCCTTATTTCTACCAATAAATACTCAACCCTTTTATTAACATCATTAAGCTCTAGGTGATCAAAACCCTCCCTAACATACAGGGACACCCCACTGCCTCTCCTGTCTTGCCTATCCCTTCTGAAGGGTCTAAACTCACTGATTGCAGCACTCCAGCTATGCAAGTCATTCCACCAAATTTCTGTGATGGTAACCATAGCACAGTTTTACTGCTGCACAATCACTTCCAGCTCTTTGTGTTGGTTATGTACAGTATTGTAGGTATACTTAAGTCATCTTCAGTTGATTTGCTATAGAGTAGGGAGGTAAAAGGCTGAGGTTTGGTCTCTGTTTCCCTGTTAGTGGCTTTATCTGTGTCTCTCTTGTGGAAAAACCTGAACAGAGACTTAATGGCAGGGCTCTACTCAAAGACTATCATTAGGCCACTGCTGTCACACTGTTGAAGCTTCTTACAAAGCCAGCCTCTCTTGCCTTGCAGTGATGTCTAATGCACTTGAACTCTGAAAACAGAATTAATTCATTTATGCTCAAATCTTCAAAATCTGTAGAGCAACAGAGCCTAAACTGATGACCTCATCCTGTACTGGCCTCTTAGCTTGGGCCTGCAAACCAATTTCTTGTTTTGGTTTCCCACCCATGACTTTGCCCTCGAGTCCTAAAATGAAAAATACCAAGGTAGTTTGTTTTTCAAAATGATAAGGAATTTTCTGGCTTAGAAATGATAGGCAGAGGTCTCTGTAGTCACTGGAATGATATCAGCCTCAAGCAGCTCTGTCTTGAGAGCTGCAGACAGATGATGCCAAGGAGAACCGTGTGACTCAGCACCAGCAGTGCTGGATGGAGATGCATGTCCTTCCAGCACTGTGAAATCAAATGCTGCCAGATCACTCCTCTCCCCTGGCTGCACAGAGTCTCTAGTTAGGAGTCCCTTGAAGGAGCATTATAAACCCATATTTTGTCTACTGCTGATCCTTCAGGGGTCACTTAGGGCTGCTGGCAGGGAGACAGAGACCCTTTGCTGTTTGATAGGTTGGATCCCTGTAGAAAAGCAAAAGTCAGCTGGGGGAGCTAAGGGATTTAAGTTATGGATGTACAGAGATGAAATAAACATGAATAAAATCCCAGCATCCTTAAAGCTCCAGTAAATATGGCTGGGCATTGGAATAATACTATATATATATATATATCTATCTATATATCAACCCTTTTAAATACTCTTAGTACTCCCATGCCATGAGTTTCATCAACTCCTTTCTCTGTGTTACCCATTTCTTTTCAGCTGCTGAACTGTGTCCTGTTTAGCTAGGGGATTGATGCTTATCTGTTTATCTGCTTTTACTACTAGCACTATGTGAAACCTGTAATAATTTTTTTTCGTCTTCTTTTTTTTCTCCTTGCTGACATGCAGATTGAAATAAAGTCTCTTCCTGTCATTTACAATCAGACTTTCATTTGGAAATCAAGTCAGTGTAAATGTATTAATGTTTCAACAGTTACAATAATATCAGAAGGAAGTGGAAAATAATTGTATAAAGGAACACTGGGAAGTAGAGGTAGGTTTGAACATTCAAACAGCTTAGCTTAGTTGTAAAAATGAGCGTAATTCCACTTGCTGACTTTAAATAACTACAGTGGAGACCACAGGTGTCCTAGAGTATTTGGAAATCTACCCTGTTACTGCTAGACAGACCCTTTAAGTATTTTTAAGTAACTTGCATATGGTGGTAGAAGGAACTTTTATCACTTGTGAATAACTAGATCTAACTGATATAGTATTCTATATAACCTCCTTTTAGAGGATATTTTTCTTTTGCATTGAAACTCATATCTCTATCAGATATTTATTATTTTTCTGTTTAAGGGGCTGAAGGAGTTTGCCAGTGCTAACATATACTACTATGTTGGCTCTGCAGCTAGAAACCTGTATATTCCCTGCAGAAAGATTTTTTTTTTTCCTGTTAAAAAATAAAAATAATCAGGTATATTTGACACCAAGAAAATGTGTCTTCTGACAAACAGAAGAGAGCACTGAATTTTCTTCAGCAGGCTGTAGAGTTTCCCCATCTCATTTTTCTCACTGCGGAGAATTTGTTTTACTCCTCCTTTGTCTCCACTACTGATCTCTTTCATCCTGATATGCAGGATGGAAGTAAGCATCCTGATTTGTTCTGCTGAAGTCGCAGGGGAATTCAACATCCTTGTTCTGAAACGTATTATGCCTGACTTTTGTTTGGATTTGAGGAAGAGGACGTTGCAAAAGGGCCCTCTTCCCACCAGGATACTCCACAAGGGGCTTGGTGTAATTGCCGCTCTTGCGTTTGCCTGAGAACAAAGGCTTTTAGCTTCTTCCCCAAACATTCTCTGAAAAGATAAATTTAGGGCAGATTTTCTCACTGCACCAACTAAAATAATTGTTTAGCTGTGGGAAGAACCTTGAACAGTACTCCAGAAAATAGAAGTCTCTTCTAATTGTACCCTTATTCTACAAAGTTCTGCCTTTGAGCTGCTGGGTGAACTAAAACAACTGTTTGTTGTTCCAGCTCAGGCCAGCATTTCATAGGCTGAATTAATGTCAAGCATGGGAAATTCTGAATGATTTTGACATTTCATGAAGTACGAAAACATAATCATTCAGCTTGGTGTGTCTTCAAAACTTCAACTTCCTACACAGAAGTAACAGTAATACCTTTTCTCCTCAGTTATTTTGTTGTTTGGAAAACACATTTGTCTTAAAGGAATTCCAATATTTTATCTCAATAGTTAGAACTAAATCTTTTTTAAATTTTGAAAGGCTTCAGATTGAAATTCCCCAACCCAAGGAAAATTATGACCTGGTATTTTCAGCGAATGTTCTTTCCATGAATACACTTGTTGAAGGATTTGTAGACTGTTCTAGAAATGATGTTTCAAGGTAACTGATTCTAGAATTCCATGTCATGTAAAAGTAGAAGCTTCTCTATTATTTCAGCAGAAGAAAAATTAGTTTTTCACCAAATGTTTATGAATGAGTTGCATATTATGAAGAATGATTTAGAAATACTGTCTTTTAGGGAACTGAAATTCCACCATATCCTGGTATTTAGATTTTCTTTTACTCATCTAACTGCTGTCATATTGTTCACAGGCAAAATTTCAAAGCATTACATCAGCGCTTAGCAGAAATCTCTCAGCCAAATTTCTTTCTAACAATTTGGAAGCTTTTCATAATAGATCAGAAGAATCTTGTCCAACAGCATCAGATTTAGTAAAAAAAAAAAAGTAGTATGAGCAATAATGTCTTTTGTTTTCAGCAAGAAAGCTACATGATGGGGAACCATGCTGCAGAAATGAGCTGAAAAGTTATGTAAAGAATATCAGATACCAAGATTTTAACTCGATATAAATAATGTGATTTGGTGCTGATTTTGGAAAATGCTGAGCATCTGCAGAGCTGATGGGTTTCAGCTAGCAAGTAACATGCTTATTACTTTTGAAAACTGAGGAAAGCTTGCCTAAGTCACATAGATAGAAAGTAAAGCATCTAAAATCTGTTTGCAAGATCATGATTTCAGGTGTACTCACTGGCAAGTTCCGGTATCCGAATCCTCTTTTTTATGCCAATAATTCTGTTTTTATGCCTACGTCTTGCATAATGTAAGACAGTTCCAAAACATTAGCTCTATAGCATTAGCTCTATAGACAATAGTAGAATGAAAACCAACCAAACAAGTGAGACTTGTCTTAAAGCATGCTATTGTTTCTCTAGGGGAAAGAAAAAAAAAAAGGGGGGGGAGAGAGGGGGTAGGGTGGAGGAGGGAGAGAAGTACCAAAACCAACCAACTGAAATAACCCAAACTAAAATAATAATAAAACCCACACATCCCAAACCTCAGAGCTCTTTCATGGCACTTATGTCACAGGCATCCCAGCTTAACATTAAGTGGTGGTACATAGTGTAATGTCTTTTTATTAACGTGTTCTTCAATAATGTAAATGGTCAGCTTGAATCATCTTTTTTCAAAATGTGTTGTATTATTTTAGCCCTAGCTCAGTATGAAATGCTACAGTTATCACTGAGATAAAAGAAAAAACAGCAACAAAAACATTTGGAAAATTGCCAAATTGCAGGAAATATGTCACTTCTGAAGAAATAAGTCAAAACATACAATTTTCACAATTTTTTATATTCCTGTTTTCTGTATTTGTGCCAAAAAATCTAGTATGTAGCTGTTTAAAGTTTCAATGTAAGAAAGGGTAGAGGGAGAGTAGAGGGATGAAACTCAAGCCTTACCTCCAAAATTCCTTGCTTTTGTGCATTTGTGTTGGACTTTTAACTTTATTATGAAGTCATAACAGTTTATCATTCAAATAGGTACATAGGGAGTGTTAACCACAGGCCATTGACAGAATAAGCCATGCATTCACTGTAAGTATGCACACTTAAAGTCTATGAAAAACTGAGCACGTGCCTGAACTTCTTGCTTCTTTAAATAGCAGTTCCTGTTTCCTTGGACTTCTATACCCAAAGGCACACATGAACACCAGGTTGAATAGACTTGAATTACCTCATAACCATTCTGGGAAGAGAGAAGCATAGAAAGCAGGTACAAACAACTGGCTCCGAGGCATTCCTCTCTCAGTTTATTTTGACAGATGAGCATTATCAAAAGAGGATTAAATTACAGGAAGGCTATGCCTGTGTTAGCAAGTGAATCTGCAGAGCAAAACCCTGTGGGCACTCTGTAAGAGTTTGTGGAGATGTTCCTTTGTACCAGCTCTGAAGTGTGTCTTCTGGCTTAATTTCATCTAAAAGGGATATAGATTGTCTGCTCTGAGACGGTCCATGAATGCAAACCAAAGTGAGGTACATAGGGGAAGGACTGAGAGATTCACTTTAAAAGTACACCTGATGCTCACAGAATCACTGATATGTAGACTTACCCAAACAGCACTTGATCAAAAGACCCGCATTCAGAGCAGTAATCCAATGAAATAACATACTCATTTTTTAAAAGTTAAGACTCCTTAGATAATAACAGGAGTTAAAACGAGTATGAATATAAAACAGCCTTCTGGGACAGATTTGCAAGAGAGATGAGTTAGGTTAAAGCAGATGATGGTATATCTAGTATATGCAGTGGATATGGACATTTCTTTGCTGCGATGTGCTGGTATGGCTAAAGTCTCGTTCAGTGAAAAGTGCATTCCCAGGAAATTGCCATACATTAGAATACTGTTATTATGGTGTCTTGCAAAAGGTAACGGAAATGAAACTGAATAACTGGTCTATGAAGCTACTTTTGAAACACTCAGCTTTTTATAGAGACTGAAATCTTCTCTACAGAAAGTTGGCAACTGCCATATTATGTAGGGCAATTAGCATGTCTCCTATAGTTTTTATAATATGTACTTCAAAAGACTCGTTACCATACTTCAAAAGACTCGTTACCATAATATTTTTGTGTGTGTGTGTAACTGTTGACTTCATAGGGAAGTCAGATTTGTGCTCAGACCATGATTTATGTCCTTTATATTGCTCTTGGACTAGAGCTTCAGCTGGTGTAACAGGATACAGTTCTGTTGAAGTCATTAGAGAACGTTCTACTTAAACATACCTATTATCTTACTTTCAAACTCTCTTTCTGTTTTGTTGGGTGTTGTGAAAAATTGAGAAATTGCAAGGTGACAGGATAATTCAGATGGGGAGGGTGCTCTGGAGGTCCAAACTGCTGCTATGCTAGTAGTAATTTTCATAGTTTAATTTAAAAAAAAAGATGGAAGCGATACTTTTTTCTGCAAAACTCTGTCTAACTTTATCATAATGTTTGAGAGTTCTATGCAGGAATATCTTTTATTTTCTGAAGAAAACTATGCTTTGCCAGTGAGGGATTTCAAGATAATCAATCTGCTTTGTTTATCAAAGATGAGGTTAAGAGGTGACTGGATCAGGATCTGAAAATACCTGTGTGGAGACTAACATATTTTTTAATCTTAGCAGAAAAAGGTATAACAAGATCAAGTGTCCAGAAGCTGAAAACAGATAAATTCAGGTTTTAAAAGGGAAAATTTTAATCACTGAGATATTTAATCGTTATGGCAACTTATTAAAAGTGACTTTGAATTATATATCAATTGAAGTACTTTGAATTATATATCAGTTGAAGTTTTTAAGTCAAGAATGAATATCTTTTGAAAAGTATGTACTTGAATTCAGAAGTTACGGGCTTATGTACAGATTTCTATACTAAAAAATCTATGGCTTGTTTTAAGAAGTCAGTCTAAATAATAACATTTTTCTCCTATGTGCATCAGTGTTGCATATGCTTTCGTTTGTGACTTTTGTGTTTAGATTCCATACTGTACTCTAGCTGCAAACTCATTTTAGTGTCCTGACAATCATTTTAGAATGTTTACAAACACAGATGCAATAGTATAATAAGCAAAGATAACTGAACTACTAGAGATGTAAAAGATATGTTCTGGGTTTTGTGAACTACAGGAGAGTAGAAGAGCTCTGACCAGAGTCTTGAGAATCATGACCATGTTTTCAGTGTTAGTCTGGGTAGGTTCCTTGCATTTGTATTACTGGAGCTGACAATGCATGCCTGGATTAGAAACTGTAGGAGAAAAGAGCTAACAATGCACATGAGACTTCTTTTTCATGGAGGCTGTGGCAGTGCAGAACGACTGTTTCAATTAGCATGGGCTGAGTGAGAAGTGTATCTTTGTTTTGCCTTTTTTGCATTAGAAGAGGGTGATAGAAGGCTGCTGGAGAGGCTCATGGTGCATCTTGGGCATTTTGGAAATGATGGGAGTACTCAGGGCTCTGCCCAGTCACATTTTCTGCTCCATGAAGTAAAAGTAGTCAGAGCTGGGGTGGTAAGAACTCACTCAAACTTCTTCATCTGAAGAAACAAGCAAAACTCTGGTCAGTTCTATGAATGTGTAAATCAGCCTGGGTCAGTGTATATGTCCATCCTGCACTGCAGTGGTGCAAGTCTTGAGGTGTTTAGGGAATTCATAAACCAGCACGGAGGACGATGTGAGAATGAAGTTTGGCCACAACCAACCATGCCATGAGTACTAGTAGTACAAATAAAGATAACTGAGACAAAAATCTTCAGAAGCTTCTGATATTGCATCATACCATATTATAGGCTTTGTTCTGCTAGTATTTCTCACATGGTGTGCTGCTGAGAAAGCATTGGAGCTGTATGGAAAATAATCATAGAATCATAGAATTAGCTGGGTTGGAAGGGACCTCAGAGATCATCAAGTCCAACCCTTGACCCACCGGTGCGGTTGCTAGACCATGGCACTGAGTGCCACATCCAGTCTCTTTTTAAATGTCTCTAGGGATGGAGAATCCACCACCTCACCGGGCAGTCCATTCCATTGCCTGATCACCCTCTCCGTAAAAAATGGATTCTTCAGTTCTGGGTCAATCTCTGTCCCCATAAAAACAGGAAAAAAACCTGATTTGGGTTATTTTACAAAGTGAAAAAATGGATAATTCTAATCTTAAAGTATTAATAGGATTAAAGTAGAGAAAGGTTGTATTCTCATTCACAAGTGACATGGCCCAGTAGAACTGAATCCACAGACTAAAACCCTGTGCCCACCCTGATAGCATTTGCAGAGAGGTTCCTTCATATCTTTGTTGGGGTGGAGTAGTTGGGCTCTTGAAGTGCACATTCTGGCTTAATTTCATCCAGAGGGAATTTTTTCTGTTTGGTGTCATCAAATGCTTTTTAAACCCACACATAGACATATTTGAGAAAGATATCAAAAAGAGGAATTTAGAATTAGACTGTTCCCTGGCAATGTGGACTAGAAGGAAAGGTAAGATGACCTGTCCTAGCAGAAATTAGTTCACTGATACAGATAGTACTGCTGTTGCATTAAATTACTGCTCCGTGTGAGCCTAGATGGGAGCATCTGGCTGTGGCAGGCTGCTGGGCAAGGGTTAGACCGTTTTGTGGTGATGTCTGCCAAGCCCTTGTGCTCAGTTCTTATCTGAGCAGGAGTCAGTCCTGTAATTCTAGGGACTGAGTTAGAAATGGAATTAATGCAATGATTTAAAATTCCATGTGCTGCTTATGCCAGACCAAGTCATAAAGCTTGATTTTTGTGCTGCCATTAACAGATGTCAGGAATGTTTCCTTAAATCTGTGTTTGGAATGGACTTCATGTAGCCTTAGAGAGATTCATGATTATGCTTAAAATCAGGCATAAACCAACATGGACCAGAATGAGTTGTAGTGAAAAGAACCTTAGAACTAGATTTAATTCCATTATTGTAGAAATTATTCTTATTTTATTTCTGTACAGAAAAGTTATACTTCAGTGATTTTTTTTTTTTAGTGTCTGTTTAATAAATCATAACAAAACCAGAATTTATGTCTTTGGAGGAAGGGAGCAAAGAAATTGTATTTTTCTCATGTGGCTGATAATGACTTGTGCCTGTCAGTGCTATTCCCTGTTTATCTGACCTGTTAATGGAGGGCAAAATACCAAAGAAATGTTTAATTAACATTTGTAATTAGTATTACAAAAGACCCTGCTTTATAGAACAGGCAGCCCTGAGAGGAGGGCCAGGAAAAGACAAGCTCTTCACCCTGTAATTATTGCAGCTCTCCATAGTGCTCTCATTCATCTCATTAATATCGCAGTGGGATGGTGCCACTGCAGGCTACTGGCAGGTGTCTAACTGCCTTCCTCCTGGGGAGACATTTACAAAAGAGGTCCTGATCTGCAAATAATTTTGAAAGCTTGCCAGTGGAGTACCTCATTCTTACTTTGCAGTTTCCTGCTTCCAGAATACCCTAAAGACTTTCCATTTTAATAGGTGGTGATGCTCTGGAGATGTGGTTGCTTTTTAACTGTGGGAGGGAGAGAAAAAAAATGGGGAGGAATCAAGGTTTGTCTGGCAAAATATATACTTCAGTAGCATGTTCCATTAAAAAAATAAAAATAAGATAGCTAGAAGGTAATTGTGGATGAATAAACAGAAGGAAAACCTGAGTCAGCACTTGAAAAATATTGAAATGCAATCAACCCATAAAAAGTATGTGTTAATTTTCTGTCTGTGAGTAAAGCTGCTCTGCTTCTGGATTTCCTTTCTTCAAATTAAATTGAAGCAACTATCACATCAAATAGTTTAATTCAGCAAATGATAGGAAGGAATTAAAAAAAGGAATTTGGTTTGCTTCTTCATAAAATGTGGGCCAACATGGCATTAAACTTATTCCTGTGATATTCAGGTTTTCATTAGATCCCCAACTCATGCATTTACTCAAGACACTTGACCTTCAATAAAAAAAAATAAAATTGTTTCTAGCCATAAATGCATATAATAAATACCAAGATAAAGAGAAAAGGACCAATGAACTTTTTCTTTTACATTAAAGATAACACATTGATTTAAAGCCAGTCTCATGGGTTTTGAATATACATTTTATTTTACTATTTTTTTGATGTGGTGGAACTGAGCCTTTTTATTACATCTCTGAGTAATGAGGCAACAAACTTTTACAGTATGTGAGATGAATGGAGTAAGCAAGTACTCGGTGTTTGGAAAAGTCCTAAATCAGGTGCACATCCCACTGATTTTACTGAGATTGCTCTTGTATTCTCAGTGTATTGTTTACAGTGATGATTAGAGGACAATTATAAATATGCACAAGAGGTAAAGTAAACCTAACTTTACTAAAGAGCTATATAAAAGGACACTGAAGGTGATGTTTGAATCAGCAGTGTAAGAGTCAGAAAATGCTCATTTGAATCTTGCTGGCTAGATTACCTGTAGTGAATCAGCAAAATCAGATGACCTGTGATTTTAAGAACATATTGTTCAGTTTAGTGAAAGGAATCAATGCTGCATTTATTTGTTGCTGATAGAGCGTGCATTGCTGTTAAGAATTCTTGTCACAGCCAAAAAGTTTTTTGCAGGAATCTGTTCAAATATTGACTAAATGGTGGTCTCAACCTCAAAGTAGAGAAGACAGGAGACAGTGGACATACACACAAAAAAATGTCTGGGCAGAGGTTTGTTAAAAAAAAAAAACAAAAAACCAAACAAAAAAACCTAAATATATATAAACTTGTTTTAGATGTTAGGAGCATTTTAAAGACACCTATGAAAATAATGGGATATTTTTCGCAGATATTTACTGAAACTTGTTTTTAAAGCAAAACTGTTGGATGATGAAAATTCACATCATGAATTGATTGAAGGCACTCATCAACTTCCTGGCAGTGAATAAAGAAAATAGCTCACACAGTAGAGACTTAGTACTTGGGCTAGCAGTACGAATATTTAAAGGCTACTTGTTAAAATCCAAAGCTCTTCTTATTCGGAGGTTGGATTTCCATGTCTTTAGGTAAAAGATCTTGAGCTCTAGAGCTAATTTTGTAAAAATAGGCATATCCATGAAATTCTGCCCCAGACTGCAAATAATTAAAAGGCCTGATTTACTACTGAGACTCACACCAACCAAATAGCTCTTAAACTTGCCATCTGACCTCTGTCCTTTTGCAGCTCTGCCTCCAGGGAATCACTTTCCAAAGAAATCTGTGAATATGGATTGAAAATTGAGTATGGATTGAAAAATCTGTTACATGGTTTATGTAGCTGCAGTCCAATTCTCTTTTGAGCAAGAGTAGGGAAACTGAGGGGAAGCGACTCGCATTGTGGTGTGAAAGAAACTTTACATTTGTCTAAAACCCTTTAAAAGATCAGATGGATAACCCTACCCCTGTTCCTCACTGAGAATAGGCCAATATACTTTAAAAGTATAGATTAAAGCATAAAATATATTAGATAATTTTTTTTTAGTACCAGCTTTTTTGTATGGATGGGACTAATGCTAACAGCTTGTGTGAAAGGCTTTTTATTTAATTCAAAAGTTTACAGTGCTTTGAGGTTTGTTTCTCATGAAAGGAGCTGAATGTGCTTTATTTTTAAACAAATCACAGCACTCCTGATTATGGTAAGATTTGTTGTTGTTTTCTATACATGTGAATTAGTTGCTTCTCCTAAGCATCAGACTGGAGCTGTTTTTTTCATGTGTTGGTTATTGGGTTTTCTTTGTTTGTTTGTTTTTTTATTTCTTATAAGGAGTTTGTTTTTTCTTTCTCTAGGTCACCAGCAATGCAGTAAAGTGCTCATGTCTCTAGACCTAGGGCTGTAACAGCAAACCTTGTAATTGATCCTGGCAGAATGGAAGGACAAGCCCAAAAGTTCAGAGCAAACATTCCCAATGCCTTGGCAACGCCCGTGAGCTGAAAGCTGACCTGGAAACTGCAGTAGATGTGGTTTAGCTTTAACAGTTTTTCTACACCCTACATGTAGAAACCATTCACTGGGAAGAGAGCAGAAGTATAGAAATGTTTAAACAGAAAAAATAATTAAAAATAATAAGCACTAACAAGGCTACTAAAGCAGAGAAGATAGGCTAGGGCAGGCTTGCTTTTTTAAAATTTTCAAATAGCTTTCATTTGGCTTATGTGAAAGTATATGTTTTCCTTTAATATGTAATATTTGCAGATATGGCAATAACATAATTACGCTTGAATTCAGGACCAATATGTAGCTTAGTATAAAAACAAACACACACACCACCACCACCAACCCTGAACTACCAAAAACCATAAAAGCAATCAAGCACCTTATGACAAATCCAGATGACTTGTGCACCAGCTCCTTACGTCTGAAGGATAAAGCTAAAATTCTTTGTTATGACCCCAATAAAAATGAATTTGGTGATCTACTGCATGTTGTAAAAGTACAATATTAATTTCAGTTCCTACTGGCTGAAAGCTCTATCAGGGAAAGTCTTGTTCTTTCTATTTTCTGTGTGAGAATCCTTGAACCAAATTCAGATAGTGTATAAATAAGTGTAACCCACTGACCCTCTGTCCCACATTGTGTCCTATATATTTGAGCTTTACTGTGCTGAAAGGAAGGAATTATGTTCCCAGAGGGATGAGAAGGAAGATTGCTGCCTATTTTTTTTTTTCTTTTGTCCTTCGTATGATAGCATGGCATTGTCTTTCAAAAGCTCCTCCATCATGTTACCTTTGTGTAATCTCATGCACAGTCTAATTACTGTATATCCTAAGTGGTAATTTGCTAGTACCTGAGATGTCTGTACTGCAGTGCATCTGGATATGTAGGGATCACAGGTATACCTGAAAAAGATTTCAAGTGGCTAGCATGGACTTCAGAAGGAACATAGTCATGAAAGCACAAGTTTTACTTCAGTCTTTGTAAGCTGTAATTATCTCAGTAACCAAACCCCATATCAATGCTATTGTGCTGTTCCTTAATTCCTTTTTAATACTAGCTCAACTTTACCCAATAAGCTGCAAGAAGGCTTCTGGTTCACAAAGAAGTGACAATGTAAAGACGTACCCTGTTTTTGTAGTACCTGTTGATGAAGGACTGCAAAAGTGAAAACTTTCTCCAGTTGAGTGCAAGACATAGGCTCAAAGTGATCTCCCTGATTCCATTAAGTGTTGGCAGTTCACAATTGTGTTTTTGCTGAGTGTATCTTTGGGATCTTAATTTGATGTATGAGATTTGCTGGTTGCAGGTTTTTAATGCCTGTATTTTTCAAACACTTGGAAAACAGGGAGTGAAGAGCTCTCAGTTGAACCCATTGCTAAATGATAGCTGCTCTCAGTTTAGATCAGTGCACGAGTTTACAGGTGTCATAGTCTCCAGGGGAAAGACTGTGGAAATAGGCTAACCTTCCAGCACACCTAGAAGGCTAGGAGGCTCTGTCTTTGCCAAGCTATACATGGACAAGAGGGTTAAGTTATGCAGCCAGGTAAATGGTAATGCTAGCTGTTGTCACACTTTATTTGGCTGACTGTGGCTTTTAAGGCAGTCCTTTAGGGACACTCGTTTGAAGCTGGCAGCCTCTGCATCCTAAAAATAATCAGTGCTGAACAGAGTCAGTGACCAAAGGAAACAGTAATCTCAATACATTACAGCCTCCAAGATTTAACATGTGTGGTTAGGGCTAGACCTGTCAAAATCTACAAGGGATGGATACTTGGTGGGTGATCTCTGCTAGTAATCTGTGATTTTCAAGGTGGGGTTTTATGGTGGTTTTTTTTTGTTTTGTTTGTTTTGTTTTGTTCTTATCTTTTTTTTCCCTTTCTATGCAGGCTTTCAAAATGCAGAGATCTGCATTATTAGGCTGGTGATTCAACAGAAGCAATACAGAAAGTAGTTGCCAGTCAGTCATTCCTTACAGACATCCCCTCTAGCTTGTGCATGTTGGCCTTTTTAGGAAATAAACGTCATTAACCTTTCTCTTCTTAGTTTGGATTCCAAGGTGGTTTTTTTATTGAAATTCTGTTCACACTTGCAAAAAGCTCTCCTTTTGGACTATAAATGCTGTGCAGTATGCAGATCACTCCATCTTCTTTTGCTCCTTGTTGCTCTCTGCTGCAAAGCCAGAACTTTCCAGTCAAACAGCTACTGAAATGATTTGCCTCCAAGGACTGTGATGGAAAAAGGCATCAGTGAGAATGGCTCTTGCTGAAGAGGGGCATGAACACGTCCTTCAGGGAGAAACACCTGGTGTAATCCTCTTGAGCAAAAATCATGCAAAATATCTCTCTGCCTACTGCTCCTGAAGTGGGAAATGTGTAGTGGGCTTTAGATTGAAACCAGGGTTTAAATGTAATTACAGTCCCTATCTTTTATACTAGTTTTAATAGTACAGAGCAAGCTATTTGGCCCTTGGTCAACATATGCTCTCTTTCCAGCAATGAATTATGTGGCATTGTGCTTCTGTTTTAAATGTAGTGAGTAGGCTGGATGTGTGTTTAACCATCTATTTCCTGAGACACTACTTCCAGTATACTGGTTAAAACAGTTGGAGAAAAAAGAAAAAAGGAAATTATAGTGGCCACATATAAATTGGGGATTATGAGGAAGAAGAATAGTTTGATAGAAATTTGAACTTTATTCCTCTCTGTAAGCAGTTTGCAAAACATCTGTGTGGAAGATAAGTATTATGCAAAAAATACCAAAATTGCTAATATGTCTACAGACTCGAGGTGACTCTCTAACTTGAAATTTAATAGAAGTCTAATTTAATAAAAGTTAACTTCAATGTCTTGGTGATTGGGTATTCAGTCTTTCTCACTGAATTCAGTCCTAAATCTCTCATGGTCATCAGCATGGCTGAGCTCAAGGTTAAAAATTTCACTTCCAAATATAAAGAAATGACATTATGTATGAATTATATGAAACTGAAATTAATCCAGTGGAATCACACTGGGGTTATTACCAACTTCTGTACCAGGGACTATTCTTGCCGTCTGTTATTTGTAGTTGGTACTTTTCATATTGTTTTTTCCTTGCACAGTAGTAGTCTCCCCATAGAAAACACTAACTCTAGCATCCATGAATTCATTAGGTTGATAATCAGCATTTAGAAGTCACAAGGGAAACCTTAAAGCTTTTCTTGGCTCTGTCTCTTTCAATGAGCAAGAGAACTTGTGAGAAATTCTTTTTGCAGTGTTTCACCCAAATTGTTTCTCTATGAGATCAGAGAGTGGAACTTGCATCCCTGGAGATTTTTTTTTTCCATTCCCTTGCTCCCTCAAGGATCTCTTATGTTTTGACATTAGGTGCAAAAGAGAGAGACATTCTTGAAGGGAATCTAAGTCTGCTTTTTGCCAAACAAAATCAGACTTTCAGGCTCTCTGGATAATCTGTCAAGCCACCCTTCTTCAAAGTACCATTTCTCCCAAGTATTGATTCCATAAATCAGAAGCAAAGCCTCATGCTCTATAGATGAATTACATTAATAACTAGAACATCACTTCTCCCACGAAATCATGTGACCTTCCCCTAGAAAATCTTGTAGATTTGCACTGTTTGGGTAAGAGAAGAAAGTGATAATAATTTTCTTAAGACTCTCAACAAAATTCTGGTCCCTGATTTCTCTTAGTTCCTCAAATCCTGCTCTCTATAAGAATGCAAGATTGTATTCTCTGTTTTGATTCTATTTTTTTTTTTGTCTCTTCTGCAATTTTTTTCTACCTTCTAAACTTAACTACTTATATACATTGATATGAAGGCAGCTACTTCTGCTTCTTCTGTTAGCTAGCTACTGGCAATTCTTCAGATAACAGACTTGTTTCTCCCTCTCTAGATATTTTTATCCAAGTAAAACTGGAGCATCACTGAAGTTTTGATATTATTTGAAGAAGATCCAGCATAGCTGGGTGACACTAGAGAGGTCTGTCTCAAATGCAAAAGGTCCAAGTACCCATTGATAGCTGCTCTGCTGATGTTAGAAAAATTCAGGACCTTAATGGCCTGATTCATTCCCTGGCCTCTCTGTCTTGGAAGATAGCTGAAGCTCACAATAATGCTTATTTCTTTTGAAAAGATCTTTGTACTAGCAGCCAGAGAGATTTGTAATTCTCTAAACCATAAGTGGCGATTGGTATTGTTAGTTGTCTGAGCCAGTTTCTTGTCAAGCTGCCAGAGGCTTCTTTCTGCTCACTGAGCCTTGAATTGTTCTACAATGTTGATGTGACTTGCAAAGTGGTAGATTGACTGAGATTGCTTGTGAATACATACTGATCACTGAATTTTGTATTAATAATAAATAATAATAATTGAAGTGATAATAATTTTGAGTGAACCTGACTTACCGCTTGGTTGCTTCCACTTGTTTTGGGGAATATTAAGAATAGGAGTTAATTTAAAATTGTATGTATTATTCAGGGTTTGTATTTTAAGCATCTGATGACATCATTAATATATATGCAGAGGGCAATTTTGGAGACACATGTTTGATACAGAAGGATTTGGAATGTGTAACAAGGAATGATTATTTTGTGAAGTTGTAATTAAGTTATTAAAAATTCATCCTTCAAAATATGAAAATACATTTTCTTGTGCATCAATTTTTTTAAATATGATACATATTTTTAATTTGCATAAAAGATACTCTAGCTTGCCTTGAGGATCCTTCCAATCACTGTATTGGTATGGTGAACCAGGAGATCCATACTTTGATGTTCAGGAACTAGCTAAATTTATAAAGTAAGATACCATTACAGCAATTATTTGATACTCTGCCTCTTTCTGACTCAGGAAATGCTATGGCTGAGTTCACATATTTCATTAAAGAGTAACAGTGTATCAGAGCTCAGCAAATGTGTAGATTGATGTTTCTGGTAGTTGTACTATCCCACTGAGCTGCTAATATCTGAAGAGGATGGGGCTCATCTGGAGAAAGAAGCCCCAGTTAATAAATGGGAAGAAAATTCTCTCACTTTGAGTGTACTGTGTAAAGATGCAGTATATGTTGTCTTTACAGCAAGTTCAGATCCATGGAAATCTTTTAGCATTTCACTTACAGTGTAAAGGAAAGAAAATGGAGTCAGTGCATGTGATGCAAACTGGGGCTTCTCACATTCCCACCTGTGATTTTTCAGACAGGCCTCCAGTCACTGATTTTGAGCAAGGTCCCTGCATTAAGCAAATACTTTGTTTCCTAGCAGCTCATGGGAATGGCTTTGGTTGAGTGGTTTGATTTGCATGGCTTCACTTTTGTTGAGTTTTGGGATGAGTTCTGGCCTTGAATTTAAATTCTCCAAAGTGACATTTTTGGAGGTTGCCAAGTTTCATTTGGGTTTTTGTTGGAAGTGCTGGTATTCTGACAATTTTCTGGTTTAGTCAAAGGATTAAGGTCTGAAAACTTGTCAGTAGTAGAGGCAGGCACTTCATACTCTTAGAAAGATGCAAATACTACTTTTTTCTTTGTCCAATAGCAGGAGGCTTCTGACTCTAGACATGATAGATGCTATGACATCAAATGTTAATCCAGAAATATTCAATGTGGAGAAGTTATTTCTGGTAGCCTTTAGGCCTTTCCAAAAGGCATAAGCTTTTATCTCTCTTTCTGAAGTGTTAAAAACATGACTTAAGAGTATTAAGGAAACCCTGTTTCTTTGTAAGCAATCTATGGCATGCAACACCAATAAAGTTTCTCAGCTTTCAAATGCCTTTAAAAGACTGTGTCTGTGATATGTGTGGTCTTTCACTGCACAGAAATATACTCAGGCATGACATAAAGCTTTTACTTAGGCTGTGTGAAATAATTTGCCTAATGGGATTGTGGTTTTGCTACTCATGGGTAATACAGCTATCTTAAACTCACGTTTGTGAAAGACTTACTTATTTCCTTTCTCTGAAGTGGGGCTGCTGAACAGCAGGAATCCCTGCAGAGGTTGTTCCTGACTCAGCCATTTCCAGTGGAGATTTCTGCTAGAGAAGATTCCTGAATGATCCTTACTGAATAGGATGGAGCTGAGAGTAAACTTTCTGGGCAATTAAAGCAAAAACAGCTTTGTAGAACGTATTACTGTTTAGTAAATGTGTCTGCTAGAATCTTGTTGCTGAACAAACAAAAAGTAATAATAGGGTGATGTTTGGAATAAATTTGTTTAAAATTGCAAGTGGATTTGCATGGAAAGGGAAATATTTACCTCCTCTCTTTCTTACATTCTACCAGGACTGCTCCCGACATCATTGGCCTTTGAGCAACGATAGTGAATGCCTGTTATAAAAATGTCATCACCTACTAATATTTTGCATTTATACTATTATGTGGGAGGCTGCCTCAATTTCCTGTTAGTCTGCTGCTTAGCACTGAACCAAATGTGATGTCTAATAGTCTATGAAAACTTAGGACTTTTAGAAGATTGCTTTGTAAGCAGAGATTTCCCATGCTTGCTGTCGGTCCCATTATGTTGTGAGCCCATAGGTTATAAGAAAGAACCCTTTAAAGAAAGTGAAATTATTAGCTCAGTATCCATTATATTAAGATATTTCCTGTGAAATAACACATAAAAGCAATTTAGATTTAAATAAAATGTGGCATTAACAATTTTCCTACCTCAAAGAAATTGAAAAGATTTCTGTAATTCCTCTGCTTTAAAGATAGAATGAGTGACTGCTGTGTTGGAAGCAATACAGCCAACAGATAAAATGCACACGCTATAAGCAAATTATCACATAATGTAAGTGGATTATCAATGCATTTCATTAACAATCTCTGAAATTCCTATCAGTTTGAGTGAGATCATCTCCACAACATACACACAGAAAAAGGATTTGTCATTATCAAGCAGCTTAGACATTTGAAAACCATGTTTGTAACACATACCCTTTTCATACCATGTCAGAATACATTTCTTTTTCTTTCTAGATATCTCTTCTCTTTGAAACAGCACAGTTACCTCTTACAGGTCAGTTTTTGATGGCATCTTTCAATTTAACAGCATGTGTGTGGATACCTTCTGGTCCATGTTTAATACGGATAAGGCTACTAAAAGCCGGCTTCAAGTAGAGAATGTATTCAGGGTTTGACTTTTTAAAAATACAAATTCAGAAGTGTTTCGGGTGTTCACAACATGGAGTCTTTGTATAATGACAATTTATACTGAATGTTACTTGAAATACAGTATTATGAATATTTTAGTGAGGTCTGCAGTCGAATCTCCTAAAACATGTTCCATGACCCAATATGCAAATCAGCTGTGGGATGCAAGAGGGCTGTTGGGGCTTACACTACATAGATTTATACTGTTTTAACAGGGGTTATTTATTAAACATTGTCAGCGTTGGTTTTTTCACGACTTTCAAAATTCAGGAGGGTATTTTATTTTCTTTAGGGAAACAGCTAAGAAGTAGGTCGGGAACCATGACTGGGAAGAGGCCACTCCAGGGAAGGGAAAGGTTAAATTTTATTCTAATAAGTAAAATAAAAAGGCTTAGGAGGCTGCTGTCATTTGTGAAAGAAGAACCTCTTCTCTGTTATTGTTACATATTGGATGGCTTAATAAGTCTCAGTTGTTGCTCTTTGACTATATGAAGGTTAACAAAGGTAAGTCATACTACTACATAATCCTGGGAGTTTAATTGGAGGACATTGGAGGAATTATATTTTATATTACATAGACAAGTTTGGAAGCATATTCCATAGGTAATAAATGCCATGAAACAGAACCGGCATTACCAAAATCGTATGATGCAAATCTGGTGCCTTTGTGAAGCCACAAAATCCTCATAATGCATTAAATAATTTTGCTAACTGTCACGATAAAAAATGGATACAGATTACAGGACTAGAGTCTATCCTCCTTTGTACTTTGTGGAATTCCTGCTGGAAATAAGAAATATATTAGTTTAAAATTGAATCAAACTGTATTTCAAACCTAAACAGAATGGAAAGGCTTAGGATTGTCTAGACAGCAGCTTGTACTCACAAAAAGCAAGGATTTGTAGGCAAATATGGGCCAGTTTTTCAGGTGAGGAGTATTTGTGGCATTTTTAATTTTTCCTTTCTCCCTCAAATATCATTGAACTCCCACAGAAACAGGGAAATCACCCTTGACTTAAAATAGAGTAATGAACAGATCGAACAGCCATGAACACATGCATAAAGTAGTGATGCTTGGTTTAATGTTTAGCCAGCAGGCTCTGAGAACCAGGGGGCTGCCAGTCCTTGTAGCTGAGGACAGAAACCCCCAGATACCACAGCTGCAACATGTTTTCTCACACATTCAATGTGTGGGTGAAAAGGATAGATTGAAAAACCTCTCTTTTTTTTTTTTTTTGTCAGGGAAAGAGAGACTGGGGAAGCCAATGTGCTCCCTTCATCTTAGGGGCTGTCACTGCTATGCAGGGCCTTGATCTGTGTGGCTATGTCCATTAGGGGAATATACTCTTACAGGGATGCAGGAGTCACTGTGTTTCCTCTGCAAAACCTGGAGAATTGCAGAGCCATGGTTTGGGCCAATAAAGCAGTTTCATTTTACGTTGGTAAAAAATTAGCACCTCTCTCTTTCTCTGAAATGTAGCACTTCAAAGCTGACCTCTGCTCAAAGCGAAGAATGGTGAACCTATAATTAGGAGAAGTTCAAGTGACTTGCCAAACATAAAAACGAGAGTTGTGGGATTCACTTACACCACTTACACAGTGTTCTTTTAAGCTGTTGTTGAAACCTCCTGGCACTTAGGTCTTACTTTCTCTTCCTTCCTGCCTCCTCATATTTTGCTCCTAAAGTCCTGGAGCTCAAAGTCTTAGGTTTATTTTGATCTTCAATTTTCAGTTCTAAAAGCAGGACAGATAAGACTGGTTTTTGTTCAGGAAGAACAAATCTCATGTTTTCAAAATATTTGAGAGTAGTAGTGCTACTCCAAACAAGCCACCAGATGCCTGAGTCAGTGTGCCTCTGATTTAGGCAATAAGCATGTGCTCAATATATAACTACTTCACAATAGTATTTAGTTTGCTTTTTCCTTGGTATGTTATTCTTTTCTGTGTAAACAATTTCTAACAGCTTTTTTTCCATCCTTATTCAAACAAACTCAAGCTTTAGTAACCAAAAAGAAAATGAGTAGAAGGTGAAGATTTACTTTTAATGATATTGAGAACAAATTATTATTTAACTAAAGATCTCAGCAATTGTTTTGTACTAATCCCTATAATTCCTAGCAAATATTAACAATAATTTATGAAATCTAGAACTCTGAAATGCTCATTTTTTCTGGAAAAATTACTCTTTGTAAGCCTTAGTTGTTAATAATGTCTTTGTACATGTGAGTCTGGGACACATGTACAAATACATGTGCAAGCGTGCCTGCATGTATTAATTATCAAATTGTAGTTGTTACTCATTTAAGATGCAGTACACACAGCATACGGACAGGTGTTTGAATATACATTAAGTCTAAAAGAATCAGTCTGGCCAGACAGATGACAAAGCGTAATATGTAAAATTTTCTCAGAAAACTCTACACTTGGGACTTGTAACACCTATTTCAGATGAAGTGTCTCACAGAAACACCGAGACAACTTTCAAGGACAGAGTAGAGCACTGTGTTTGTTTTTTCCATTCTATGCTTATCATTTTTCTTTAAGGTACATCGTGACATGATGTGTCATGAAAGAGGTGTTTTGTCCACCTATGGCTTCTGCAAACCATAGCCTGGGAAAAATGGAGGCCTCCAGAAGCAGAGAAGTGGAGAAGCTCTATCTAGCAGCACTGTTGACCTGACCAGAGGAAGGAGCAACTGTGGCTAAAGAGCTAATTCTGAACTAATTTAGGTTAGGAAAATGTAATAGCACCGGAACACAAACTATAATTAGGAGGAAAGTAAATGCAATCCTATCAAAAGTTCTTTGAATGAGATCTTAGCTGGCAATAGATGTTAAATTTAGAAGGAAGACCTGGTTCCATGTTTACTATTGTTCAATTATTTATTTCTGGAGGTGCCTTCTTGTTTCTTCAGTCCTGTGCAAGTTTTTTTTTTCTATAGAATGTTTCAGCTTTAATGCCAAGTATCATTCAAACACAAATCATTCATTCATGTGGCTTCCAGTCCATTTCCTGGAAGACATTGCAAGCAATATCCTTCTCAGGCATCCAACATTTTCACAAATGGTTTTGTTATTCTTGTCTGGTTTCACAAAGTAAATCAGACTGACAGGGTCGAGAATACTCATGACACAAACCACTCTCTGTAATAAGCAGACCCTCTCAGAGAAACTCCAAAGTCTGGTGCATGCCTAAAAGAGAGTACTCCAATCTGTTTAACTCTGATCAGCTAAATGAATGATCAGTGCTGCAATACTAGGGTGGGGTGAGTGAGGTGTGACTTCAGACATCTTTCTTCTGGATCAAAGCATAGCAGTTATGTGTGTTACACCTCTCTGCCTTGACTACCTTCAGCTTTCTAAAGCTTTGGTTCTGTGGAGTACCCAAAGACAAACATCAGTACTTGGCAGGCTTGGATCTGTAGGGGATGCTGTGGAGATGGAAGGAGGTAGGAGGTGGGTACAGTAGGAGGAGGAACTTGAAAAAGGTAAACCACATTTATTTTTCCTAGGAGTTCAAATTAGAGCTTGCCATTCTTTTTTCTTTTCTTTTCTTTTTTTTCCCCCCTCTCTTTTCTAAAATTTAATAAATCAGGGAAAAAAGCATTTGTAGAAATGTTTTAGGGGTAATTTTTTTATAATGTATTTGCCCTTTTTTGCTAAGACACAGCATGAAAACAGATATTACATAACAGTGTACAAGGCAAGTTTCTTTATTTTACATCTGCTGTCATATACTTTTATACCTTAATTTTGATATTAGGAGAAGCAGAAGGTTATTTTCAACTCATCCTCTCTGTATCTTTCCTCATCTTATAGTTCTCCTATATGTAGCCTTTTCTTCAGCCTATAAATTCTGTTGTTGGTTGTGGTTTTTGTTCCTCCATCAGTTAGTTCTGAATGAAAGTCAATACTGGATCTGCCTGAGATTTACATAACCAGATGGTAATATGTTTGGCATCTTTCATACCTCTGATACTAAGGCTGCTCACATGCTTAGTTCATCAATTTTGGACCTGAACAGTGTTCTTTAGAAATCCTGAGTGAATATTAATCTGTTTTAGGAATTTGTTATTGCTCATTTATTAATAAATTCTAAAAGCTTTTCTACCAACACTTCAGTTAGATGCACTTCTAGGACTTTCTCCTTTAAATAAGGATGCTGGTATGAAAACATCACTTCCTCCAGTGTTAGCTTTATGCAAAATGTGTTTAGTTTTTCTGCTATTACCACTCCAAAGGAGATGCCTGTCTTTTTTATCTCTCATTTGGGAGCACGTTAGCTCTACGCTCTTGAAGTCTCTCTCAAAATATTTCACATGCTCTGGCTCTTGAATAGACACAAATGAATGCTTAATGTAACCCATTAGGGTATAAAAGATGGTCCAGTGAGTGTACAGCTTTTGCTGAGAAGCTGTCTATTAGAAATAACTGCATTCAGTACAAGGTTGTCCCTTTGTATCACAAAACTCCATGCTATCCCTCAGTGCAAAATGTGCTCCTTATTAATGGTTCCTTTATGTGACATGGTTAATGTTGCTTTAATTGAGTCTTCTCTGAAAATACTTGCAGTGCATGAGGTATAATGCTTACACATCTATAACAGACTACATTTTATTTCAAACACAGATTTTGGAGTAGATTGGGCTACAAAAATTCCTCCTCAGTATATAGTAAGAACATCCATGAGGAATCTTGGGGGATAGTAACTAGTGAACTATAAACTCCATTGCTAGGTTCATTTTTTTGACTTCTCTGGGTACACCAACCTGGGACAGGTTGGAGCTGATAGAAATTTTGAAATTAATAGACTTTTTTTTTAAAAAAAACTATCTTGTGACATGAGTGGAAGTGTTGGAAAATGCCTTGTAGGGGACAAGTAATATAAACATGGCTGAATGGGGGAAAGGAAGTAACTGTAAGCCTCATGAGATTTTGTAAAAATACCATTTAGATGTCTCTCTATAATGCTGATGCTGAGATATCATTTCACTATTTTTTTGCAGCCTACATGAGCAAGACATTAGGATATTTACTGTGAAAGTGTTTCTTCATATTTCTTCAGTTAGAATCTCCTTTTTATTCCAGTCAGGACAGAATAAAACTCATCTGAAATCGGAAATGCTGACACTTCAAATACCTGGTTCAAAAAATCTGATGCCCACACTACTTTTCATTCCTACGGTTCCTGAATACATTAAGTGTGTTCCCTTTAAAGGACAGCTTGTGTCATTGCAAACAACTTTCTTGATGTCTTGTTGCACCGTGCCTGTGTTTGTGTAGGGTTTTAATCACTGATAGTATACCTGAGCATTCCATTGCTTTCTTCTTATTTCTCATGGTTGCTTTTTTGGTGTTGCTATAAGTAAAAGGTTTAAATGGTCCCTGCTGTGCCCATATTTGCTCTTCATTCAAAAAGGAGTCGATGAGAATATGATTCAGGGAATGTGTTTAAATATTTTGCTGCAAAGCTCAACAGATTTTCCAGGATCCTTATCCAGTATAAAAGTTACCACTGAGTATATTATTACACTCCATTGTTAGCCTGGAAAGAGAAAACATAGTCTATGAATAAAGGAATAAATTAAGTGCTGCATAACTGAATAAATTTTATTTTAATTCTAAATAGAAGTGTTGTCATTTAACCCTGTGTATGATTTGTATTCAGAAGTGGTACCATTGCCCTAGCATGTCTACCAATACTGTAGCAATATGGTTTTCCTTCTTTCTTTCACCTCTCTGAATCTTATACCAACCCTTTTTCTGTTCTTTCTTTCTTTCTTTCTTTGGGATAGGAACAGCAACTGATCATTTTCCTCTTCTAGTGAGGGATCTTTTCCTTTTTCTGAAACTCTTATCCTGCAATGTATTACTCTCTGAAATTACCATGTTTTGAAGCAAATAATGCAATCCCTTGGAGAAATTTGAGTCTCCTTTTCCTAGTGCTATAAAATTCCCTTTTCTCCTGGCTAGAAAATGAGAAACCAGCCTGAGAAACCTGATCTGTTTTCTTTCCTGAGCCTTCTGCTAATTTACTAGCAAACTGCATGTTCAGGACAGGATAAAGATGTCTTTGGAAAGCTGTACAGAGACTGATAGTTCTTCAAAGCAGCTCAGAATTTTAGAATATTAGGAACTACCTTGTCTGGTGCAGATTTAGTGGGCAAGGATTTAGGTAAGTTAACTTATAATTATACTATCCAGCTGTACTAATTGTGTTAATATTTCAAATAGACCTGCAGGACGAGGTTTACTTCTGGTTGCCTACCTGAGTATGCTAAATAAATATTCCTAATGTAAATACAAAGCATTTAAGAATGTCTTTGTTAAGAAATACATGCCTCTCTCATGCATATAATTAACTCAGACAGGCACCTACTTGCAGAAGATTTTTATAAAACACCAGCTAGGCTTCTGAAAGGGTTAATTTTAAACTAATTTAATTTCTGTTTTGATGAAAAAAAAATTCTCTTCAGTTAGTAACTGAAAAAAAACAACAACTGTGCGGATGGTAAACCTTAGTAGCAGGCTGACTGGTAGTGAAAAGATTTTTATCAGGAGTATTCAGCAAGACTCTAGGGAAGAGTAGCCCTTCTCTGGTCTAAACTAGATATTTGGTACCTTTTCCTTTATTTCTTAGTGCTAAACCTGGGAAATAACTGGTTGCTGCTCATGGCAAAAAATAAAGACGTACAAACTCAGTTGGATGCAAAATGACAAAGAGCTGGTAGAGTCAGCAAAGTAGTACTGATTTGGACCAGTGAAGGACATAACTAAGCTAAATCATCTAAATGAAATCAGCTGCTTGCAAAATCTTGCAATTGCAGTTCTGAATAATTTTCAGGGATGACGGTAGTAACAGACTCTCATGCTATCTAAAGCAGATTTATTTTTTAGACCAGAATTCAAGACCTAGTTGATTAACTTTCTCTCAAAGGAAATGTGTCAAGAGGAAGATTGTGGGAGCATACAGAAGAGGAGGTCTTCAAAAGGAATTTTAAGTGTTTTAGCTAAACAGAATTTCCTTTCTTACTTTTTGCTTCCTTTTATTTTTTTTTTAAATCATGTGTTAGAAAAGAGCAAAGAGACAAAGCAACTCTTTAACTAGCATGATTTCACAAGTGGCACTTGTGAAAGGGCCTGACCTATGTAGTGTTTCATCTCACACAAGCATCACTATCAGATTCTGAAACATCGCTTTCCATTGAAGTGACTGCAATAGGTAGAATAGTGCATTTCTGTGAAAGCACTGTGAAAGCTGTTTATTGTCTTTTTCTTGCTTCCTTTGTTTTTATGGAAAACTAGAACAGCTCTCACCCTCTTCCATATTAAGAGAATGTAATTCCAGGGGAACACAGAAATACAAACCCATTAATTCTTGTCTCAAAACCATTCTCACTCTACTCCCAGTTTTTATTTCCTAAGTAAGGCACAAGACAATCTCAGAAACACAGCACTAAAACAGCCTGTTAAATTCTGATATAACCCAGCATGTGTCATTTACTCCTCCTTCACTTTAAAGATAATTTTGGAGGTTAATGAACTTAAACGTAATACTTTAAAATAATCACTAGAGATAACAGAAAAAAATCAAGCAGCTCCCCAGACTAGAAGGAAATGTTTGATCCTAGACTCACAGACTCATTTAAATTCTCTACTGCAAGTCCATCACTTTCAACTATTGATCTATGATAAGACATTTTTATTAATTTTTCCTTAGAAAAATTCGCTAGCATTGGAGAAGATTCAGCATGCAGGGGGGAAGAGCTCCTTAATTTGACTGATTAGGCCAATTTACTTAGGCTTTCCTAAAAAATAAAAAGATGCACTGTAAATCTTGGACTTCATCTCTGAAATGTGTAGGCAATCCCTGGCAATTAATCCATACCTTACTTGCTCAGACTGACATATATCATGCAGTGCTGTTTACGAGAACCATTTGTATCTCTGAATTTTGTTTTCTCGTCCAGCTGTGAAAAATACAATTTGCTAATTTACTTCCTTGCTACATTTACGTTTACTGTGATCATCGATTAGCAGCAGGAGAAGTTCCTATGCATATCTAACCTCTTCAGCACATGGGTGAGATGGATCAAGGTCTGGGTGGAGGTTGGCCTGAGGAGGTTTCCTGTGACTTTGTGTCCTTCTGTTCATTCTGTAAATGACGTAATTGTACAGACTGCTTCATATCTAACAAATATATCCTAGAGCAATAAGGGTTGAGGAGACTGTTGCCTATTGTGGAAAGACCTGATTATGAAGGCCAGGATATGAACAAGGCTGAGCTTCTCGGTAATTTTTTGCCTCAGTCTTCACCAGGAAGGGCTCCTGCCATACCACCCAAATCACAGAACTCAAAGGCAGGGACTGGGAGAATGAAGAACCATTCACCGTAGGTGTAAATCAGGTTCAAGACCACCTAAAGAACATGAAGATGCACAAGTCTATGTGACCTAATGTTTCCATGGGTCCTGAGAGCACTGGCACATGAAATAGCTAAGCCAGTGTCCATAATATTTGACAAGTTGTGGAAGTCTGAAGTCCACACTGCTTGGAAAAGAGGAAACATAACCCCCATTTTTAAAAAGGGAAAAGTATCAACCAGGGAATTACAGGCCAGTCAGTCTCACCTCTGTGCCTAGCAAGATCATGGAGCAGATCCTCCTGGAACTATGGTAAGGTACATGAAAAATAAGGAGGTGATTTGTGGCAGCTAACATGATTTCACTAAGGGCAAATCATGGCTGTCAGATTTGGGGGCCTACTATGACATGGTTATGGCATTGGTAGATAAGGGAAGAGTAACTGATCTCATCTACTGGGACTTGTACAAAGTGTTTGACATTGTCCCACAGACATGCTTGTCTCTAAATTGGAGAGACGTGGAATTGATGGTCTGACCAGTGGTGGATAAGGAATTGTCTGGATGATCATACTCGAAGAGTTGTGGTCAATGGCTCAGTGTCCAAATGGAGACCAATGGCAAGTAGCATTCCTCAAGGGTCAGTACTGTGATCAGTGCTGTTTAACATCTTTGTTGGTAACAGGGACAGTGGATTTGAGTGCACCCTCAGCAAGTTTTCTGATGACACCAATCTGTGTGATGTGGTTGACAAAGTGGAGGGAAGGGATGCCATACAGAGGGACCCTGACATGCTTGAGTGGTGACACCCTGCAAAGTGCATGAAATTCAATAAGGCGAAGAGCAAGGTCCTGAAAATGGATTGGAGCAACCCCCAGCACAAAAACAGTCTGAGCACAGAATGGATTTGGAGCATCCCTGAGGAAAATGACTTGGTGAAAAGCCCAACATGAGCAGGCATGGTGTGTTTCCAGCCCAGAAAGCCAATGGTAGTCTAGGCTGCATCAAAAGAAACATGGCTAGCAGGTCAAGTGTGGTGATTGTCTCCCTCTACTCTGCTCTTGTGAGACCCCACCTGGAATATTATGTCCAGTTCTGGGTCCCCAACATAAGAAGAATATAGAGCTCTTGCAACAAATCTAGAGGAGGGCCTCTAGGAACATCAGAGGGGTGGAGGACCTCTCCTTTGATGACAGGTTGAAAGAGTTGGGGTTGCTCAGCCTGGAGAAGAGAAGATCTTTCCAGGAAGACCTAACGGCACCTTCCAGCTTCTGAAAGGGGCCTACAGAAAAGCTGGAGAGTGGCTTTTTACAAGAGCATGTAATGGTAGGATGAGAGGTAATAGCTTTAAACTGAAAGAGGTTAGATTAAGATTGTAAATTAGGAAGAAATTCTTGACTGTGAGGGTAGTGAGACACTGGAAAAGGTTGCCGAGGGAAGCTGTGGATGCCTCATCCCTGGAAGTGTTCAAATAAGGTTTGGATAGGGTTTTGATCAACCTGATTAAGTCGAAGGTTACCCTGGCCATGTCAAGAAGGTCAGAACTAGATGACCTTTAAGGTTCTTTTCTACTCAAACCATTCTGTGCCTGTGATTCTGGTTTGGATTTTTAGCTGTATGTACAGAGGACACATGGCAAAGCAAAGATGTAGATTTTTCTATGCCAGATTCGTAACCACAGCTTTAAAAAAAAAAAATAAAGCTTTTTGTATATTTTCTCAATTATCTTACACTGCAAAAAGAGTTTTAATTGAAAAATTTTTGCAAGATCAGACAGGTTGAAGTTGATTCTGACTATAAGGACATTAGGAGACAGGGATGTGCCAGATTTTCTCCCCCTGTGCAGTTTCAAAACAAAATTTAACTTAGTCTGAAGCATTAATTATTCCAGTTTTGAAATGTAGTCTCATTAGGGTTCATATTTTTGAATTCTGTGATTCCCTTAGGTCCTAGAACACCAAAATAACATTACTGAAGATCTTGAAATTTTCTTGAGGTGGGTGGGCCATGCCACATATGCATTCTTTTATCTTTCTTTTTATTAACCACCATGATTGCTTTGAAAACAACTGATGAAAGTGCTACATGGGTGGTATTATACGAAACGAATGCAGTCCTCTGACTGTTCCTTGGACAATAGGAAAGCAGCGTAACATGTTACAATGGGATTCCTATTTTTTCTTTCTCTTCCAACTGGTGGCCCAATTGTATCAGGTTTTAGGGCATATTATGTAAATATTATAGGAGGTTTTTTTTACCAGTTCTTGATTTTACTAGACAAAAGCAAAAGAAATAAAATTTTTTGACTTGAAGATTTGAATCCTGAATACTTCTGCAGAGTTTTGTATAGTATTTTTTATTATAATTTTGCTTTTTATGTTCATTTGCTGCAGTAACTGAAATGCGGGAGGGGGATTTCAGTATGCCTGTGTTACTTTTTTTTTTTTTTTCATGAATATCTAGAAGTTAAATCTTGTGTGTTATTCCTATCACTGCTTGCAGTTTCTGATTTGTCTTTGTGACTCAAACCTTTTACTTTTACCTGTATTTGAGATGCCTAGAAATCTTACATATTTCCCACTATTGAAATATAAGCCTCCACCACTGACTAAAGATGAGAAAAAATAGAGTTAGGAAGATATTAGTTGCACTTGTATTTTATTTTCAGGTTTTTTAATCTTTTCAGAGGGTATCTTGTAGGCTGTTGAATGACTTCTCTTCCTAAATTGCTTGCTCATCTGTATAAATTGCAGAGAAAATAATAAGAATTAAGAACATTGAATAATTTACCATAAAAAGTGAAATTTGTCAAATAAATTATTCAGCGATATTATCTGACAGCTGTAACTGTGGGGCTTAATTAATGAATGTATGCAAAGCACTTTAATCTTCAATTTATGAGAGAAATTAGTTGACAAAGTTGCATTCAGGAACAAGGGCCTGAATCTGCGGGGTCTAAGAAATCTAAGTGATCCCTTTGAGAAGAGTCATGTAAAAAATTGTTGTCTACAACTGTGAAGCATCAAATCTTACCAGCACATTGGACGTGATGATCTTCTATTATTTGTATTACAAAGAAAAACCTCAAAGTTATTAAATAACACTGTACAGTCCCTAGTACAAAGCAGCTATTGGATACGTTTAGCAAACGGACATAATCTCTTTATAAAAGCTTTAGATTTTGCTTAAATATCTAAGAAAGAGTTTCCTTTATACCAAGGCCCTCTTTTTGTATACTCACAGCCTTGAAAAGATTACAACTACATTTTTTTTTCTTCCATTTTCCATCCAGCTATTGCAAGTACCTCACAGTTCCCGTACATTCTCTTCTAAACAAATCCTGTAGTTTCTATTTCCCTGATGAAGCACAAGAGATGTCTGCAAAATATCCTTAATTCAACTAAAAGCTTCTTAAAACTTCATGGTAATTTTAGACAAAATTCTAAAATAATTTTCCCCTCTTGTCCACTCTGGCTCCTTTATATGAAGGCAGCACTAGATAGACCAAAACCTGACTTAGTACGGATTGTGGTTTATTTCCACTTCCATTCAGTAATCGAAGTCTCACCAGTTCAGAGTCTGTACACACTCAAAGGTAGAGGCTGCTTGCCATTGCATGTTACTTGGATAAAACTTGGAAACTTTAATCCTAACTCTTGCAGCATCCTTTTAAGTCTTCCATTCACCTAGAAACTCTGCAATCCTATAAATTTACTAGTGAGGTTTTTGCTTTGCATTTTTCTTTGCAAAACGTGTCACTTGCTTCTGAAGCTGCACATATATGCAATGCAAAAATTTTGCTGGCAATCACAGATTTTAATTAACAGAAGAACAACCAGGTGCATAAGAACAACTTCATCCATTAGCAGCTATTGTTCTGATCACATCAGTAACTTGGAAGTCTGGAATGTTTTTTGCTTGCTACTCTTTTTTTTTTTTTTTTTTTTTTTTTTTTTTCCTCCATATTCATTATGCCAAATCCTCTTAGCATTGCCAGAGAAATAATCACCTTTTAACTTTTTATTACCTTCGAGATGCTTCCTTGAACTGTATTCCTTAGGGAACACTGAGGTTGTAGTAATATAATGTGCACAGAAAACTGCTTTATGCAGAAACATTACTCTTGCTAAACAAGCTAACATTTACATTTAAATGGTTCCCAGTTCGTTATGAATATGTATGACCCCTCAAATGGTCATTTTGTTTTAATTCCTATTCTGGACCTATTCCTATGGTCCAGAAAAGAAGCTTGGTGCCTGTTTTTCTTTTAAAGTATAGGGTCACTGCTTTTGGAAACTGCTAGAGCCCATATATTTGCCCAAAGCAATCTGTATACAGTTTTGTCTGTGTTTTCAGCTTGCAGCAATCAGGTAAGTATATAAAGTGCCACTTTTTATCCTTTCTGAGGTGATTTAAGTTTTGCACTTTATTTTAAGAAACTAAAAGCTTCTGGAACAGACTTCTTTCCTCCCTTTCTCTCATTCTGCCCCTTCGAAGACAATAAAAGTGCAGTCTGGTGTTAGGAAGAAATTGATTTTCAGTGGCCATGTCCAGTCAAGATATACTTACTCGACTTACTGCAGATGACTTACTGCATTAAAAAAAAAAATAAAAAATGGACTGGAACAGCCTGCAGCTTCTGGTATTCAGCAGTGTTCAGCCAGTCACACAGCCCTGGGAGAGTCTTAAGCGCTCTGTGAAATAGCATGGTGATGTTTTCTGCAGTGCAATAGAAAAATAAATAATAGGATTATGTAGAGTAATTAAAAAACCCCCTCTCCCCCCCCCCCAAAAAGAAAAAAACAAACAAAAAAACCCCCCACAGAATCTATTAAAAGCAGAAAACATAGCAAATCAGAAACAAACATATGGATGAATCTCATTAAGGAGAGGTAGTCTGCTGAGAGCCCCCTTTCTTCTCGTTTCTTCTTCTTTCCTCTGCTTCTGTTTTACCCTTGTCCTTTTCACTGATTTCTTTGAGCTTTTTTCTGCTCCTGGAGTATTTTTGGAAAACTGTTGACAGCATAGAGATTTTTTCTTTAGAAGTCATGTGCAACTTTATCTATCTGCATCTATCTAATATATGATAGATGAAGTGAAAATAGACAATATGTCTTAAGCATGGCAAAATGAGAGCTGTGAAAAATTTGAAAACTTAGCAAGATAGATGGGCTTTCTTGAATTACACAAAATAACTGGCTCATTCTTAATTTAAAACTTGGTGACTGATGCATTAAAATTTAAAATGTTTTAAACTCATATGTTTTTAAAAGGAGAGAGACTGCTATATCACGAAAGAATAATATTCAAGTCCCTCTTAGCTCTCAGTTACCTAGAGTGAGGTTTATTCTAAGAAGAAATATAAATTCTAGTTTTATATCAAGTCCATTAATCATAATTGGTTGTGTTGAGTTTACTTCTTTTTTCATTTATAAAATTCAATATAAGACTTTAGACCAGACCTCACTGATTTCTTAAGGGTTTATGTGAGACAGAGAGTAAGATTATGTATTTCTGGAGGTATTCTATAAATGTAAATTGTAACTGACACAAATCAACAAGAACTAGATTATCTAATCAGTTCTCAGCTCATAACCTCCCTCTAAATTTAACTGAAGTGGTAGGGAATACTTTTTTCTAGAGTCTGAACGAGGTGTCATTTTCAATCCACACTTCTTTTTCTTTATGTATTTTTGAATGTCTCATATCATCTCTTCTTCTGTCAGTACTGAACTGTATGTTGGTGTTAAAGGTCTAGCAAACTGTTCTGTGTAATATAATCATTGCTCAATATGATAACAGTGCTGTGGCTTATTTATTTTGATGGTCATTTTCAGTTGAAAGTCTGCACGCAATAGGAAACAGAGTGAGGCCCATGATATATTTAATACATACTGTGAAAGCATGAGGACCTACTAGCTTCAGCTTAAGGAAGAACTTTAGCACCCACATGTTAATTAAGCCATAGAAAATAATCATGTGCTTAGTCCTACGCCAAACCCGGTGAATTGAGGCCTCAGTCTGTTTGAATTTCACAGAAGATAATCTGGTCAGCCAGAGGTGAAGGTGTCCATAATCAAATCACAAAACTCTGGGTAATTCCAATCCCCTTTTAGACACTTCTCTCATTTCAATTATCAGTCCATCAAAAGAGAAAAGCAAAGCAGGGGAAGAGATGTGTTTAATTCCTTCCTGGGTCTGGGAAGCTAACTGCTGAATATGTTACTTTAATAAAACCCATGGGAAACTTGGAAGGATTGTTTTTGTTCTGTTATTAAACGAATGTTTTAGTACAGTGCATAATTTGATTTTGTTCTGCTTGCCATTTGATCGAGTAAACTTGATTTCCACATATTCAATTGCCTTTGCCTGCGAAGCTTCTTCACTCTTTTAAATAATAATTTCATTTTGTTTCAGTTTTTACAAACAACATTGAATTATTTTTGAATTGGAAATCATGGACTAAGCAAAATGCAGTGCTTATACAGCTGGGTCTGATTTCCATTGATATTATGGCCTATTGACATTAATAAAATTTTGTAACAGGATGCGAAAAGAATAACCCAGTCTTGAGCTCCTTTATTCTTCCAGAGCACTGTAGAAGGACATGGAACAAAGCAAAATCAGGTCCTCATGACACATTTTTATTGGAAGTAACAATATAGAAACAGCTGAATACCATTCAAAAGAAATAGTTTGACCTACTGTAGCATCAGCATGCAAGGGAGATGATGCCAAACAGTTGGACAATCCCCCAAGTTTTCAAGATAAGATTTATAGAGTAGTGTCAGGGCAAAGGTGACTATTTGTTATTTATTTAAATCCTAATTGTTCAGGTCACTAAATGGGCTCTTTTAGCGCCGTTTACTGAAAACAAGAAAAGAATGGAAAATGTTTGATAACAGTTCATGTAGGAGTCATCCATCACTACATGCTTTACATGTTTTGGTAGCATGAACACAAAATGAGGCACATCCAATGTTTTTATTCAGTAGGCTGCTAACAAAATACTATGCTTGACCTTTATTTAGCTTTCCTGTGACTCCTAAAAACAGAAGGCAGAGGCTGATAGTACCCTTGAGTGTCAGTCTAGCTCTACTCCTATTATTGTAGATTGAAGAACGATGATTGGGAAAATGGCTACACCTAGGGAATCTTGAGGTTCATAAGAACTTTAATGTGTTTTGGCTTTTGGTATTGCTACCATCACTTAGACTCTGTGACAACACACCTTAGTTGCAGCTGTTCTTCCAGGATTCCCCCATCTTGTTTTTTTCTGGGAGCAAACTTTCTGGGAGGCTCTTAGCTTTTCAACATTCATCCCAAATAGCTCCTGTCTGACTTAATTTCCCTTTCTCTGTTCTTTTTGAATGGCCTTTGTTCATTCTTGCAATCTCTGTTGCACTGTTGGTCTGGCATGAATGTTACCAGTGGTGCAATCAATTGGGTAAACTGAGCACACATATTTCCACCTTCTAAGTCTGTATAAGTCACCTCTTCTAAATGTATATAATGCTGTAAATTTAACATATGAACTAGGGAAATATCTGATGAAAATGTATGACGTGAAAATGACATCTTTTCAAGGGCAGGTTAATTGAATGAAACATTCACATTTACAACTTGATCTTTAAACTTTTATCCCAATTTCAAATACACAAAAAATAGCACATGCAATTTATGTTTTTTTCAACTACATAAGAATCAGGCATCCAAATCTACTTGGGGAACACATGTTCTGTTGTTTTGGAAGCATATGCTCCTATGTGGTTAAACTTGGGTATAAGTTACAAGTATGTCTTTTAAAAATGGTAGTCCAAAATGCTTTGTTTTCCGCACAGAAAGCAGAGCAAATAATCTAGTGAAATGACATTGGAAAAGACCAGTAATGAGAGAACACTGATCATACACAAAATAATGACTAATTTTAACACATGCTGTGTCACTGTATCAGAGGAACAAAAAGAGTTTCAATGAATTTGGAAGGAAACAAATTTAAAACCAATAAAATGAATTTCCCTTGAATACAATGACTAACTGGCACACTGAAGTCATTACCACAAGATACAGTATCAGAAATAAACATTTCTGCGAATAAGGAGAACAGATATATTAGGCTGAATAGAAAATTTATGTGGGATATAAACCCTTATAATTCAGGACATAAACCAGCTACTAAATAACATGGATTGGCAAGACATGTTCCCTAAGGGCAGAATAAGCTTACGTGGTCCTTCTCATAGTTTGCTGTGACATATTTTGAGGTACTAGTAAGTCTGGAAGAAAAGATACCAAATTAGGTGGAACAGTGATATAATTAACCATGTCTAGCCTTTTCCTCAAACATACTGTTTCTAAGCATGTGTTTTCATAGAGAGTATCAGTTATCTCTAATGGTTAGATTATGCTGAACATAAAAAAACTTCTAAAGCTTTGACCTTAATGTTATTAAAAAACCCCACCAACAAAAAACAAAACCAAAAAGAACCCAGTGTCACAAAATGACAGTGAACAAAGAAAACCAACCAAACAAAAAAATCCCAGATAAAATAGTTTGATACTCAGCCTTCTACCCCAATACTCCCAGTTTTCTATTGGATGAATTGACTCACTTCAGATGGCACTGATAATTTCTGACATTAAACCATCTCTCTGCACATCCTTTTCCTTACTTTACTGCACATCCTTTTCCTTGCTTAACTTCACACCCTGCATATAAAGCAGTGCTCAAGGCAACAGCTTGTGGTTTGTCCTGTCAGTTCCTCGATGGGAAAACATGTGATGTGGCAAACTTCTCGTCCTACTTATCTTCATTCAAAACATTTTACCCTTTCAATCCTACAGGGACATTTTGCAGAAACTTCACACCTTCATGTCACTTTCTGCTTAGTTTCAAGGTTGCCTGATTTGCAATTAATCGACATCTGGACTTTTATTTGAGACAATGTCACTTCCTGAAAACATTTCCGGATGACACAAAGATATGTCTTAGGCTCTGCTGTTTAATTAGTGATTCCAATTAGTTATTCTTCATGTCTCTTCAAATTTCTTGTGCTCTGTAGAGGAAAGTCCTCCTTACCCTGAGGGTTCAGAAGAGAGTTTTTTCTGGATTTGATGCCTTTTTCCAACTAAGTGGCAAACTGACCTGGATTAAGTAAACTTCTGTCAGTATCATCTGTTTGTTTCTATTCATGCTGTTAGAGGGTTTAACTACAGGAATTCCTGTAGAAGGCTTGAATTACTGTATTTTATAGGTATAGGTGAACAAAGGAAGTATTAGGTGTATTAGGACAAAGGTGTAACAAAGGTGTATTAGGACAAAGGTGTAACAAAGGTGTATTAGGAAAATCTAGCTGAAGGAAAAGATGTGGTCTTGAAACCATATCAAAAGGTAGGATCAGGAATCTCGTATGCTGTTGTGTTTTCTACTTTTGCTATGTTTTCTACTTTGCCTACACCTGACTCTCTTTAATTCAGCATTCTTCTGTCTCGTCTCAGAATATCCTTGCTTCATATCCTTTCACAGGCTGGTGGTGTGAACATCAGGTAAAAGCAACTGCATATCCAGCAGTAGAAAAGGATCTCTCAGGCCCTTTCTTGTCTGTGGAAAATAGAAAAGGTAGAGATCTGTATTACTATCACTTGATGTTCAATGAATGAACAACAAAAAATAGGCAGACTCAGATTTCAGAGTGAAATCAACCATAACTACGCCTTTCATAGTAGGTGACTGCTTATTTTGCTATTCAAGACCTCCTGTGATGCAGGTTTTCTCAGCTCTCATGGATGTGTTATTCCAGGGTTTTCCTTGTCTTACTGGTTCCCATAGTGGTTGACCAAAATCTTCCTTGTTACTGTTTGAGCTCCGTAGTTCTTATGCCAGCAATTGATACCTTTACTCTCTGCTTTTGGCTTTTGCATAGTTGAAGTCTGTTCTGGTGTTTCCCCTTTTGCTTGTCTCCTCGCCTGTGTCAGCTTCCACTTTGTTTTCTTTAGTCTAGCAGTGCCAATTCTTCATCCTTTCCTGGGTTACATTTTCTAGATCATTGTTGCTTCAATCTGCTGGATTGTTTTTATCCTCTTTCTTGACAATCAATTTAATTAATTTTTCCCACACTGAGTCAGTTTTGCCCATGATGGTAACTGGTAACTGTTTCCCTTGTCTTTATCTCCACCTAAAAGCTTTTCCATCTTAAATTCTCCTGCTGCACTGTTACAAAAATGGAGTGAGAGAGTGGGAATCTGGCTGATGGTCCAAGTCACAGAAGTCTACAAATATTTTGATTACTTCCTCTTCAGTTGTTTCAAGAATTGTTCTTGCTCTGACTGGTCCATAATATCTTTGTTCCTTTCCCCTCATCTTCCCCTCATCATCCCCTCCCCTTATCTTGTGTAAAGACAGCCACCATGTTTACTTTTTCTGTCTTCAGATACCTCATGAACTTTCCACATGCTCTGAGAAATGTTTCAAACATCCTGAAATGTTAAAGGACAAATTTCAGTTTATTTGGAAACCTCTGATTTCTACAAAGACTCCCAACCTTAGTTCTTCCTTTAGTCTTACCTAATATTTGACTAATTTTGTCACTAATGTTAACGGCGATAGGTGCCTTAAACGTCCTTCTGGATGCTTAGGCCCTCATGCTCTTATTATGAGCCACTTCAAAGCAGTGAGACACAGATAAGCAGGCCACATTTTTAATTTTAAATGTACTTTGTTTATCAAGACTGAAAATCTGAAAGACTTGGTGTTTGTTTTCCATGGGTGATATAAAAAATCTTATCATGAAGACTTGAAATTTCAGTTCTAAATTGCTTCTTTGGGTTGCATGGTATTTATGAGCCTGAGCAAAAGTGAAAGAATCTGACTTTTTTTTGTCATCGATAAGTCTCTTGTCTTTGAATGCATAAGTAGCTTGTCGAAAGGAGATGCAGAAGCCAATATGCTGTGTCAGGGCTGCTGAGGGATTTCTGTATGCATGGAGAATGCTTGTCACCTAAACATTTTTCTGTTCCACTTTTTTTCCTGCAAAGCAACACAAAGCAGCTGTAAGTGAATGGATGGATCTGGATGTTTGTATAAGTTAGGAGAGCATTACCTCTTCCTTTCTTAAGACACTTTGATCCATGAAGAGAAAGAAAGAGTATAGCTGCAGGCTATAAGAATATCCTGATACCTCTAAACTGTGCAAAATAAAGGCCTTTGCTAGAGAAAGTATCATGTATTTTCTGTGTATACAATGTAAGTTATGGTATATGGCATTGCTGGAGATTACAAAATAGCACTTCTGACTGAAATTGTGCAGCCTGATAGCGCTGTTCCATTTCAGCTAGACAAGATCAAGTCTTCTGGTTCATGTAAGGCTCCAAAAAAAAATTCTTGCAAATCAGACCTTTGTGTCTCATGGAACTGGATCTCCAGAACTCCTGTGACGGGCACTGAGTTAGAGGATAAATTTCCTTTTAGCTTTGGGCCAAGTCTTGCATAGAAAATTTAGAACTAAGCAAGGAAGCTATTTGGGGAGAAAGACATTTTTTACATGTTAGTTACCAGTAAGCAGTGCTTATGAAAAAAAAAGAATTACTGACTCCATTATTTTTAGGAAAGACCACTCACAAGACTGCATTTGGGATGTCTAGTTTTGCCCCAAAAGGTAGCTGTGTGTATGGATGTGCATAATTCAGCACAGAATCTACATAAATATACACATACAGTAAAAATATTAGTCAGATAGAAACAGCAGATGAGCCAGAGCAAGCACAGTGTGAAACTATGTCAGCAAAGCAAATTCAAAGCAAACACTGAAACAAATGAGGTGGCAGACAACAGTATGAATGCTAATGAACCAAAAGCAATATAGCAGAAAACTATTAAATGCAGTTGCGGTGCATGAAAAATATATTGCTTTGAAAGATTTTTTTTCCTCTATTGGTGGAATGTAAAGATGTAAAATTTAATGCAGTATTTATAAAAAGTTCTCGTTTCTCACCAGTATTATAGGACTGTGATTAAGATGGCTATGGAAATCTGTAAAGCTTAAAATATAATTTCAAAAATGATTCAGATTAATCTAGAAAAACTGTATCTAGAAACATCAACAGTGATTGCGAATTCTCCCTAATTTGAACTATTATTATTTCAGCACTCTGGTAAAAGCATATATCAAAATTTCCTTAAACTGGAAGTGTAAAGCATTGTTAATTTCGTATGGCAAGGCAGTCACAATGTATCTTCAGCTTGGATAGTTTGTTTGCAGGTGTGACAGGTTTTCAAGGCATCAGCAGAATTTTGGAGTCCACAGGGTTCCCAGAACTTCCTCTGTGACTCCTGTATTATATCCTATACTAGTGAAGACTGGTGATTTGCTTTGAAGTACTACCCAGAAGCTCTATTTCAGCAGCTGTTTTGTCTCAGGCAGTCATTCTGCCTAGTCTTTTAGTTGGTATCTATTTCTAGTTGCCTACATGTAACTGGCTGACCAGCTCTTGGCAGGTTGTTGCCTTAGGCAGTCTGTGAGGAGAAGTGAATCTCAGAGTTTTGGCTTTTTGGGACCTACGACCTTCCTGCCTGTCTTTGGCTCACAGCTGAAGTGCCTGGAAATAAACCACTCCGCAGGGTAACAACCTCAATATGAGCAGCCTGCGTTCAGCTGAGCAAGGTAAAAAAAGTGGACAGCTTTATTCCTGTTGACCCATGACATTTGTGAAGCATTTACAGCGATCTAATTCTATGTCATCACACTTGCCCACTTTACAAGACACCCAATTTGCTCTGAAAACAGCACCGTTGTGCCATAAAAGAGATATATGCACCTCTTTTTGTCATCTTCCTATTCTTATGTTCATGAAACTTGAAAGAAGTTGAAATGTATGCACTTATAGCTTTTAGTTATCCCTGCTAAATGCATTAACCAGAAGCTAAATAAAACAAGCTAGCTGTCAGAATGCTAAAGCTAATTCACACATGTAGAGCACAAATTATGGATCAGCAATGTCTGTATCAGATTTGCAGAACTTTTACATTACATAATTGCTTTATCTCAGCAGATTTCAGTGAAACAGGTGCTATTCTCTTAATAAAATTAAACTAGTGACATCTGGGGAAGAAATACTGTCCAAAATGATACAAATCCAGCATAAAATCATGCAGTAAAAGCAGTAAATATTGCATCGAAGTCACAGTAAAACAATTTTACCAAGAGAAGATTGTCAAAATTGCATTAACCTCAGCTGCAGTGTATGGTCAGGTTGTAGGATGAGAGAGGAATGATGAGGAATAAGAGGACTGATGGCTGGTTGACCTTAGTCTCTTTTGGAGTACAAGGAGTATTGGAGGCTGCAGCTTTATTGACTGTTACATATAGGATATATCTCTGGTGGGAAAGAGAAGGACCAGTCTGTATCACCAATCTTGCTGCCATCTTACTGCACTGATTTAGGGTAGGTAACATATTCTGGTCCCCCTCTGTGGCTATATAAACATTACATTTCAGCATAATTTAGTGGATACTGTACAGAAGAGCATACATAATTTAATGAAAAAAACCAAAACTTAACAGAAAACCCTCAAAACCCAGGAAAGTTTACTGAAATTTAACAAGCAAAATGAGAATCTAATTAACAGCAACAACTGGCTCTAGTGTAGCTGTTCTTGTTTCAGTGTCATTTCTAGTTGCAGATGTGAGAGCTAGAAATGGAAAAGATGTGGAACAATAAGGAGCCATCTCACCTCTGCAAGAGCGGTGATCAGTCCTCTTACACTGAAAAGGAAAACTTTCTGCTGGCAAGCTGGATAAAGGCACTGTGTAGGACCCAGGAGTTTGTCCCATGCATCTGTCAAATGCTAGTGTGCTTCTGGTGTTTTATGGTTACTCAAGTAACAAGGACAGGTTAGTCTGTCACAACGAAGTCTATGCACTTTGCAAATATGAAGCACTAAGGCAATGAATAAGGGTGTTGTACCTGATAATGTGAAGATGCTCCTAACAGATAACAAGCTAGGAATAAGGCTGGGGTGACAGCTGTGGCATAGGCTTTTTTATAGGTTATCTTTGATAACATCTATAATCAAAATGAATGGAAATGCTTATGGGAGAAAAAATATTGTTCCACAACAGAGACAGTCTTCCCAAATAGAGTTTTAGCAAAAGGCTGACACATTGTTAGAATTCACATCAGCCGAGATTTGAGGATCAGTGCTGGATATAAGTGATATGCAGATACAGTTGTACAGTGTCCTTTGCAAAGGACTGCATTTCATCCCCCCAAAAAGTGAGACAACAACAAACCCCACTTTCTACTTGCAAATGCATGTTACTGGTGCTAAGATACTCTGGCAGGCAGAAATTCTGTGCTTATTCTTTATATTAATAAGCATATTTTTTGCTGTGATTCCAGATCTGTTTTCCAAGGATGCTTTCTCATAGTGCTTTTGTCCTCCCTTACCAATGCATGGGCAGTGTAACTCTCAAGACACTGCCTATCATCTGGTTATTTTCTATTAAAAACATTTGAATGTGCAATTATTGCATAATAGTTTATATGTGGAGTATATTTATCTGAGTAGTTTCTGTCCATTCTGGAGCGTGACAGAAAGAGCTTCATAACAGGAATATAAAAGTCTAATGAAGACAAATGTTTTTCAAGTAAAACCAAGTTCCAGGTACTTGTACGGGCTTCTATAGCAATGACTTGAGACTGACTTCAGCCTCTATATCATACACATTAGACATGATTGGTAGCCACTGCTGTCACATTTGAGGAATCAGGGTGAAACAGACAGCAAAAGGTGTCAGAATAGAACAATTATAGAAAACTGTCAAAAAATGTATTAAAAAATAGATTAAGAGCTACTACTAAGATGCGTGTGACATGCTGAAATGAGTGAGAAATCATCACAGTGACCTAAATACATAATCCTATTTTACTATTCTATATGCTTTTGTGAAGCAATACCCAAAATTTCAGTGTAACCTGATCAGAAACATCACTGATTTCAAAATATGAAAAATGAGATCATTAGTCCTTTGGAATCTGTAGAGGGAATGTACAACAGAGTTGGAGACCTTTATGCAAATGTTCCTGAAAGCCTGTTCTATATTTGGGTGTGTGGGGTTTGGTTATGAAATAGATCAAAGATATCTTGAAAACAACTATTCCTGTTTTATCTGAATGTAACTCCTTCTACATTAATTATATCTCAAGAGCACAGAATTGGTTTTGAGCAATAATAATTGTGATATAAATTATATTGTGGCATTGGTAAGGTATTTCACCTGCAGCAGAAACTGAATGAATTACCTTTCTCTGTGGCCTTTAATTGGGGTATCTAGCATTATAGAGACCCTCTTCTGTTCTGTAAGCATAGAACTTTCTCAATTTAAAAAAAAAACTTGTTGACAACATATTGCTTTTATATTCATAATGGGACTAAAATGCAGATATGTTTAGGGTTAAATTCTCTGCATTTGAACACCGCTTTTTTGTCAATTTCAGTGAAGAATGCATACTAGAGAATTTGATCTTCATATGAGAAGCATTTTAAGTGTTGTCAGACTTCTGAAGGATTTCACTTTCTTTTATTGTAGGTAACAGAACTGGTTATTTCTCTTCTGGGTGATATGCCACTATGCTTGGAATTTTTGTTTATTCTGGATTGGTGAAAAAGCATCATCTACAGGAATTCCTAGAGAAATACTTATTCATTTTTTGTAATGTATTGGTCAGGTTTTTTTCAGATACTTCCTATAGAGTTTTTACTTCTGTCCCATTTTTCTAATTTTCTTTTCCCTAAAGGTATACGATGCTATTTTTTATAATTTCTTAACATTGCTGAAAAATTTCCTTTTTTAAATGCTCTTTATCGCCTTTGCTTGCGCATTTACAAAAAGTGTGCATTAACCTTGGCTATGAAGAACAAAACATTTTCATATGGGAAGTAATTTTTGCTAAGAAAAAGTTCTGAGTGGAACTCTTGCTTTGTGTTTTTCCAAGCTTATCCCTTTCATGCATGGTTTCTCGAATGTGGATAAAGAAGATTTTGTGAAAAAGAAAAGTGCACAAATACTTAGACTGACGCATGCGAACACATCCATGTGATGTATGTGAGGGAAGGTAAAAATCTCAGTAGGTAGGAGACCTATAGAGTGAAAGGGTAACTATAGGTAAAAGGAGTAAACGGTCATCTTTCCATATGTCTTCTTCTAATCCCTGAGGCAGAAGTATCTTCTTGCCTTTGTCACACAGTGGGGTTCATAAAGCAAAGGACAAATATTCTTTTCTGCCATTATGTCTTTATAGGTCTCTTCCTGCTGTGCTTAAGCAGCGCAAACTCCCACAGAGTTTCTTTTGTAAGGATAAAATAATCAGTCCCTGACAAGGTAGAATGAAGAGACAGGGCAGGTAAGGTAGCATTTACCTCACACCTCCCAAAATACATATGGATATTTTTCCAGGCAAAGAAGTAAAAATACATTTCTTAAATCTATAGCAGGTTTATAGCAGTGGTTTATATTCAGGTAGCCCAAGAGTTATTAGATGATGCCTGATGCAAATCTGATGAGAATAACTCCTTCTAAAGATGTCTACTGTCTTGCAAAAATGTCTACTGTGTAGATAAATTAAACTGACTCACGGGAAAAACATGTGGAGCTGCAAGGTCAGTGATTTTTTAGAGGGGGGAAAATAATACCAAACATATGCAAGAATGTCAGACACTTCTGAATACAGTGCAGTCTGACAAAGCAGAAAAGAAGAAAATATATGATGTTGGTTGCAGAACAAGAGAACTCTCAAACTCACAATGAAAATAGAATGATATGAAATTAGAATAGTAGGTTAATGGTGGTGTTATTGTAAAAGGATGTGATAATTCAGAACAGCCATGTCCAAATCAATAATTTTCCATCCATGTGCAGCTTTTTTGAATGTAGCAGGGTTGCATATCCACATATCCAGAGTTAATGATGAGTAGGATGTGAAAGAGAGAAAAGAAGTGAAAGTCCATAGTGACACATGAACATCTGCGCAATGGTATACTGAGGAAATGTATTTGCATATAGTCAGATGATCTTTTGAAGGGAAACCAAATCTCAATGTAAGTTAAGCTACTCTGAATTTTCTTTTCATTTTTCTCACAGAAGTTATCTGAAAAAGTGGTGAGGCTTCAAATGAAGAGTCATTTGATCATCAGTACTGGAAAATAGTGAATTGCTAGTGCAGCAACATTTAACACTGGTGAAAAAAAAATTGTACTAGCTGTATCTTGAGAGGACAGATCTAAGTGAACTGTTTTCTAAAATTCTGTGTCATTTGTAGTAGACTGTGGTCTTAAAATGCACTTGCTGTGGTCAGAGGAAAAAAACTCAATTCCTCTCTTTTGATTGGCTTAATTAGATTTTTGTTTAGATTAGACATTTTTTCTCTCTCTCTGAAAATATTTGGGTTTGTTTCTAATTTTTCCTTAGTGTAAAAAAACCCCAAAGTTTTTAGTTTCAAATAAATGTGTACAGTGTGTGTACTGTGCACACTTTTCAAATATCATAACATATGGAAAACTGCTAACTCAACAGGCAAAATTTGGCCCTGCATATCAACATGTAATTCTGAAACCTGATAAGCAGATAGCAAGAGTTAAACATAACCCCTGCCAGAACATAAATGACCTTGGCAAATATAAGAGAAAATATTACCTCTAAAAATATCTACCTACTACTGTTACAATGGCATTGAAAAGGCTGATTGTTGAGTCTCCAAGATTTAAAGGTTTGGTATTACTTTGTCAAAAACTTCACAGATTGAGATTTGGACTTGCTGCAACCTTGGTTCTTCACCTCTTTATGTGAGGTTCAAATAGACTTGTTAGCTGAACCTTGTATTACAGGTGAAATTCATTCAAGCCCCTCCTTTTAATCTCTTTCATATAGGCCTTAACATTCTGTATTTTGGTTGGGCTTTTTTAAGACTAAAATGAAAGTGAGGCTTCTGGTTACCAGTTGTGCAGATCTGAATTTCATCCTAGAGACAGGCAGAAGAAGCTGCTGATTTCTGGAATACATTTGTCTTTCTGGTCTGTGAGGACTGCCCAGGTGTTGAACCTTCAGATGATCCACTCCCAAGCCTTCCCTCACAACAATTTGGGAAGGATATGTGCTAGGTGAAAAGGACTTCGTGGCACTATATTTTTCTTCTATGGACAATGATATGACTGAAGATATTTTTTGTGAGGTGGTTACATTCTAAGGTGCAGTAGGTGCTCTGTTGCATTGTTTTACACATCCACCGTTCATTTTAATATTTTCTAAGACCATCTGTAGTATGTGATAGGTGTTAATGTCATTTACAAATTAAATTAACTAGGTTGTTCTGAAATTGTCTTTAAAGGTCAAATTATAATAATCTTACACAAAGTAGGACTTTTAATCAGGGGTAGGTGTAGTTAATTTGTAGTACTGTAGAAGAAATAGAGTTAGATACATAAAAGGACCTTGTCACAGTATGCCCTCCAGAATCTACTAATCGGTGCCTAAACCCCAGGTTTTCCTAAAATATCTGGAGCACAGGCAAGTGCTCCATTCTTCAGCAACATGAAGACTCTGAAGTAGAGCTCACTGAGTCTTTCCTATCAATTGTGTTTTACATAAGCTTTTAAGTTTGCTCAAAGCAAGGACTGAAACCTCAATACTGTTCTACAGAGGCAGTAACTGTGATCTGTGGTGCCATATTTCATGGACGTAATGTTCGTTTAACTCCTTTTTAGGCAAAGTGCTTTCTACTTTCTAGTTATCAATAGAAGGACTGAGAAAGACCCACACCAACACATCTGAGAATTCAGACCACTCAGCCAAAAGATGTGAACATATGAGAAGGATTAGAGGGGAATTTAGGAACTTACACTTTTTACAGTTTACTCTGAGCAATTGCTATAACTGTTGAACTACTGCTGTGGATTGCTGTCTAAATGGAGCTATCTACTGTACAAACCACATTGTGACTGGAAGTCACAAGTATGGCACTGGGCAGCTCCAAGCAATCTCACCTTAGATACTTGCTTTTGATAATAGTGTTCAGGGTGATTCTCTGATCACTCTAATCAATTTTGTTGTGCTCTTTCTTTATTGCTTAATTCTTCCAAAGAACTGTGTAGGAAGAGATCTGGTTTATGGATGGGAAACCTCAAGGCAACAGAGACCCTTAAAGATTGGCTGATTTTGCAGAAAAGTTCTTGGAACAGCACAGATAGTATCAGGAAAGAAATGTCCAAACAAGATATGACTGGGTTAGCACACCTACTGGAAGCCATAAAGATGCACAGTTGACTGCAATATGGTCAGTAAAAAGCAAGATGTAAGGCTTAGGCAGAAAGAAGGGAAGGGTGCCAAGGTAACCATTTAGCCAAGCTAAGAGTTTAAAAAGGGAAGGGTGCCAAGCTCTGAGTTTAGTTCAGGACTTCAGCTGTCCAAATCATTTTGGAAAATAAATCTGAGATTTTCGAATCACCTGCTGCTTTTGGAAATATGACAAGGACTAACTCTTTTTCTTTTTACTTTTTACCTAATTCTAACAGCCTCCAATAGATCTAACATACTCAGTGGTGAATTTTGTAGCACTGCCTTGTGTATCATGCACACATGCTGCTTTGGCAGCTTAACCGAAGAATGATACAGAAAACTCACAGGCAAAAAGTGTGGATGATCCCAGCTCAGTAAATCCCAAAAGCCCTCTTTGTTCCTTTGCAGTACAGAAATAGCATTGTGAAAGTGAGATGGAAGGTTTTCCAGTAAAACAGTTTCAGGCAGTTCTTAATCATTCATTTGCGCATGCTTCACTACTCAACTATGACTGAACTTAACGGGGTACCACTCCTCAGTATTGTGTGGCTTCTACTCTTAGTTGTTTGTTTCAGTAGATTTTTTAAGTTTAAACAGAGGCAAAGACAAGTACCTGGTTGTGAGGGCACAATATATTAGGGTAGTAATTTTTAATTTTTAATGACAGTCATGACTACCCTTCAATTGCTGGGCACATCATTTAGCTCTTTGTTCTCGTTATTCATTAAACTCTCAGTATTTTTCATTTCTGTACATGCAGCTCTGTTGCAGATGTTAAGGCTTTCTGTTTATGTGCGAATTCAATAGTTGAAAAGGATGGCATGTTCCCTGCCTTTTCTTCTAATAGCTTTGCATGGTCAGAGGGGTAAACCCTCAGGGCACCAAGTATATACAAGGTTCCTGCTTCTTACCCATTTTTTAGATCATAGATATAACTGAACAAAACTTCTGACACAAGTATTTCTGAGACTGGAAAGAGTCCTTCTTAAGACTCCATCTCAAGCTTACCTTTGCAGTTGTCTAGAGCCAATTAGTTTTCTCTGAATGTATTGAGAAAAGCCATTAACCCATCTCATTCTGAGTCCAGTTGGCCTTTGTTTCTCTATTCAAAGTCTTATACTGAGAAGAATGGGAAGGGAGTTATTTTACTGAGCTCTGTTTAGGTATGATGTTACACAAGTTGTCTGAGGGAACCAAAAATACATATGGTTATGAGGCTTTCCAGGCACAATTTTCTTATCCTTCCCATGTCAGATTACTAGTCTGATCTATGTACCTGATGAGACAACAGGATTTAGGCCTCAAAACGAAATTCAGGACATTACCATGCTGTTTTCCATAGTTTTACCTACATTTCTTAAAAGGAGAGAAGTACAGCTGAGCCCCTCTATGTCCATAGCACTGCTATGTAGCAGGCATGTCTTCTGTGTGCTCATTCTCATTCCAGAGCCCTTTCTACAGTAGAACAAGGTATAAGATCTGCTGTCCTTTGTCTGCTTTGGACAAGTGACTGACAGAAAGTAAAAGTAATACTTTCTTATTTATGAAAAAAAACCAAAACCAACAACAAAATACATGGAAAAGAACCAAACCAAAGGAAAAGCAGTATGAAGGATGTTTTCTACAATATGCAATGTTCCTGACTATACAATTACTATGTCACTGTGAGTCCTCAGGCAAGACCCATACAGTCTTCTCCCAACACAAAAAAGCTGGGGATAGCACTGATATCTGTGAAGCTTCTTGGGACCTGTGTGTGAAAAATGCTAGCTTATGCTGACTGTCTTTTTTTTTTTTCTTTCTTTTTTTGCTATTGTAAAAGATGGAAGGGAACAGCGTGCCAAGAAAACTTTGGCAATCCATTTGTTCCCTGCTGTATTCCCTATCTCTGCTTGTTCCTGCTATATAATTACTTTCTAAGTCTGAAGTCTCTGGATATACTTTGCTGCTCATTGTTGTGTGACGTATTCATTGTGTATCAAGCCCAGCAGTGCCCTCATCCCTTCTAGGTGTTCTAGTGAGCTGAATGAGATAAACAAGCCACCTTCTGGAGGAAAGTTTATGGAAAGAAAAAAAGTTAATACACAGCAGCTTCTAGTTTGTATGTAATCTAAAATTTCTGGGACACTTCATCTAGCCGCTCTCTTCTACCTTGCTATTATACAGTGACATTACAAACCCTTCTGCTGTCTCCAGATTGGCCTGTAAAGCACTCCTTGTCATTTATTGGGAAGATTTTGTGGAGAGGAAACAGGACTGTTCAGATAGGCAATAGTTCAGGGCAGTCTAAATAGGCGAGGAGAATGACAACTGTTACCTACATTCCAATGCAAACTGTTCTAGTTGCATTTTCTGTTTCTTCTCCAGCTGCTGTTTATTTCCCTGAATGCTTTATGAATGGTTTGAATAGAGATAAATAATTCTAATAATCACATGAAGGAGAGCACAGGGAGTCTGATTCCATTTTGTAGATTCACATCTGCATAGAAATATATGGTATATTTGCTGACATTCAGAAACTTCAGTATTGACTGCAAAGGGGAAAAGGATTTGTCCATAATTTTTCTGAATGTATTTTAACTTTTAATAAAGATCTATATTAATCATAGGTGCTTGTTTGCGGGGGTATTTTTTTGTTTGTTTTTTTATTGTTGTTGTTTGGCTTCGGGCTTTTTTAGTGTGGTGGGTTTTTTGGGTTTTGGTGTGGTTTTGTCTTGTTAGGTTTTTTGGTTGGTTGGTTGGGGATTTTTTTATGTGTTGATCAGAAATCCATCGTAAAAATAATACAGCTAAAAACCCATGAAATGTTAACCTTTTTTGATGTGTTCCACATGGGCCTAAGAGTCACTGATTTATGGTTGCATTTCCCAGAGGTAGTACTGAAGCTAGAACCTGACTGCTAAGTTATCTGACTGGTATGTTTGGAGTATAATATGAGAAACAGCTGGAATGCTGTAGTGGGTTGATCCTGGCTGAATGCCAGGTACCCACCAAAGCTGCACTGTTGCTCCCCTCCTCAGCAGGTGGGGAGAGAAAATGTACCAAAAGGCTTATGCATACATGATAAGGACAGGAGGAGACCAGCCACCAGTTATCATCAAGGGAAAGACAGACTCAGTCTTGGAAATTTGAATTTAGTTTATTATCAAAAAATCAGAGTAGGATAATGGTAAATAAAACCAAGTCTTAAAACACCTTACCCTCACCCCTCCGTTCTTCCTGAGCTCAAATTACTTAAGTCCTGATTTCTCTACCTCTTCTCTCTGAGTGATGCAGGGGGGGGTGGGATATGGTTTTGTGGTCAGTTCACCACATGTTGTCTCTGCCACTCCTCCTCCTCCTCAGGGGAAGAACCCGTGATAGTCTTCCCCTGTTCCAGTGTGTGGTCCCTCCCACAGGAGGCATTTCTCTGTGAACTTCTCCAATGTGACTCCTTCCCACAGGCTGCAGCTCTTAACAAAATGCTACAGCATGGATGCCTTCCATTGGAATTCAGTACTTCAGGAAAAATTTCTCCAGCTTGGGTCCCTTATAGAGCAGAAGTCCTGACAGAAAACTTGCTTCAGCTTGTGATCCTCTCTCAACAGATCCACAGGTCCTGCCAGGAGCCTGCTCAAGTGTACACTTCCCAAGGGTCACAGCCTCTTTTGGCACCCACCTGCAGACCATGGAGAACCCCACACTGGAGCAGGATCCCTGTTTCACTGTGGGCCTCCATGGGCTGCAGGGGAATGGGCTCCACAGTAAACTCCACTATAGAACCTGGAGCATTTCTTTCCTCCTCCTCTAACTTTGGTGTCTGCAGAGTTTTATTTTTACATATTCTTTCTCCTCTCTCCATCTGCAATTGTGAAGGTGTTTTCCCCATTTCTTAACTAGGCTGTCCCAGGGGGGCTACTGCTGTTGCTGTTGGGCTGAGCCTTGACCTGCAGTTGGTCTGTCTTGGAGTGGCTGGCATTGGCTTCTAAGAGAAGCCACCCCTCTATTCACCTTGCTACCAAAACCTTGCCACTAAAACTCAATACAGATTGGGTGGAAGGAGGAAACTAATAGATGACTCATTTCATTAAAAAACACTGTTGCAGATTCCAGTAAAAGAATTGCAATAACACTCACTAATGCAGAAGAGTGGCCAGCATCAACAATTCTATCCTTTCCCTCTGCTGCCTTTCTTTCCCAAAAGGGTTTCTTGTCATTTCTGCAATGGTTGACAGGAGTTGGTTGAGTGCTGACACGTACTGTGGCACCGGTAAGCATTTTTTATGTAATTGCCATAGACCTGCATGGTTTTGACAAGTTTGTCAACATAATGAATGGGCAACTGAGCTTTAAAACCTGCACTTAAAGGTCATGTGAGTTGTTCAATGGAAGATGAAAAATTCTAGTAGCCAAATAAGAGTTTCTGACTTTGCTTGCCTGAGGAACAGGAAGGTTTGGGGTAACTTCACAGCCTCTCTCTTCCAGCATTGTTTGTGAGACTTAATGGGAAGCTGTGGGAGGAACCTCTAAAGAATACTTTTTCTGCTTTTTTATTCAGCAAAACCTGAGAAACCTTAATGATAATATATTTTACAGGGAATAGCCGTACTTAGTTTAATGTAACTGCAGGTTTTCTTGTATAGAATCAGAATAGATCTTATTTATGAAAAAATGCCTCACCACAGCAGAAAAGCATCTTCAGTTTCATACAGCTGCATATATAATCTTGAGGTTACATATGGTTTTAAAAAAATCATCTATCTTTAATTAAATAATTTTACTTTGCAGACAATGTATTAAAAAACTTGTACTAACAATGAGGTTATAGCAAGTAGACAAGGTATTTACAGATCAGCTGAGCTTTTGTAGCTGTGTAAACAACTAAATTTCACCACAGAATGTGAGCAGGCTGCAAGACTACCCATTGAGAGTTGCCATTGCTCAGCTGACAAACATGAATCAATCACAGTTAACATTGTGGTGGAGCAGTAACACCTATCAGGATTTTTTTTTTTTAAAGTCTTTTTTTTTCCCTTTCCCATATGTAGATCTTACAATATTTAAAATCAAAGTAATTTTGTCTTACATAAAAATTCCATGACTCCATCTTTACCAGTGCTTTCCAACCATCAAACATACACTGGCCAGGAACAACTTATGTTAATAGTAATTCAGGAAAGTACTACCACTTCTTCAATTGCAGTTCCACACTCTTATTTAAGTGGCCCAAAGCACAGAGAATGATTTTGACTGATTTTTCTCCTCCTTGACAAGACAATGAGTCTATGGACTGACCTCACTGAGACTGGGATATTGACTGCGGTGGGGCTTTGTACTCAAATGGCTAAATGAAGATCCGATCAATAGCGTATTTTCAGAGCAAACCATAGTGTGTTACACTCATTTTAGCAGTCATAAGATCAGTAGAAATAACATCCTGATTAATTTTTGCAGGATTAGAATTGCTTAATTGAAGTTAATGACCATTTGTCTAGCATATATTATTATGGAGGATACCAAAGAAGCTTTACCATGAAGAGGAGAGAGGGAATAGAAAAAGAGAACCTTAAACTAATATTTTGTGACTAGAATCCTGGGTTTACTTATCTGATTTTCCAGCTCCATAAAACTGATGTATTTTTCTTTCATGGAATGGTAATATCTGTGATGGGAAAGGCAATTTTCAAGCTGTCTGTGAGGAGCTCTGGCCTCCTATTAAGATATCTAAGCAGAACATCTTGCTTTGTATATACTGCCTTGTACCACACTTCTCTTTGACTCTGTGGTCAACTGGGGGTCATCACATGGGTGGTTTACTTGACCGCATTCCTGCAGCCTGGATTCTACTTTAAACTAAGACAGATGTTAATGAGCTGTTATTGACTCTTCACCAGCAGGAGATAGCTCTCTCTTTCTGAGTAAAACTGGCAAAAAAGATATTTTGGGAGATGCAGTTGCTGAAATAATAGGGAAGGGCTGAGATAATTGTAGTATATTTTATGTAAAATGACAATATTGACAAAAGAAAATCAGCTAGCCTTGATGATATTTGCAATTAGGCTAGTATGTAAATTGACCCATTGTGAGTTTTTATGTGCATTTAGAAATTCAGAACTATGTCTACATTCCCCAGAAAGACTGCACTTTTGTAATGTATCAAACCAGAGCCATTGATCTACACAAGGCTGAACCCACTGGTGTTTTAAAAACAGATGAGATTAAAATTTTGTGGGGCTTCAGCTTGTTTTTCTATAGGTAAAAATGAGAAAAAATATCTGCACACAAAAGTATGTCTTTTATATTAATTTGTTAAAGTTTTCAGTGCCAAGTTTTTAAATATCAGTTCTCTAAGGTATTACAAAAATTTTCTCTTGCTTGTTCAGTTTGAGGTGGAAATATTATGCATTTGTCTTTATATTCAGTATTGAGTTTATTGCTGTTTGAGGGCTTTGGAATCTCAGAGGCACAAACCAGACCTTCTGAAGCACAGTAACTCTAGCAATTTTCATGCACTTTAATAGCTGTAAACTAGAAACTACTTTTGCTGTTCTCTTTCCCTTTCAATTTTACGTTTTTAATCGCACTTTCTACTCATGCCACTCCAGGCAATATGACTCATGTTTCATCTGTTATATTTAAACAAAATATTTCCTTTTTTATTGTTATGCAGAGCATTGATATTGTTCTGCCCTATCTCCACTGATAATTCAGAAGACATTAGGGGGCTGAATGTAAAGATAAACTAACATTTACTTTACATCAGCTCCCCATGAAGACAGTCAATCGGGCAGCAAAAGAGGAATTGTTTGTTAGTCTGCAGCAGTCTTAGAGGTAAGTATGCTGTTTCTTTCCAAACATTGTAAACGTTGCATTATAAACTCCTAGGGCAAAAACCTTTAAATAATTGACAACTGCAATGATATTTTTCTTTCCACACGGTGTAACTGTTCAGGTGGTGGGGAACATTAGGACATTAGTAAGGAATTTCATCGCAATATCATTGAACTTCAACTTGCCACCTTTAAAATTGAGTGCTGTGGAAACAAAGTAAAATAATGTGAATACTTTCATTTTTTTCAGCTGCTACAGAGTAGACATCTCAGAAACCTCCATCTGGAACTAGAATATTGTGTAGTCAGTCTTGAGTTTGTAAAACGTATTGGGAGCACTGATGGTAGGAATAAAAACACAGATTCAATAGCTACACATTTAGTAAATACCTTCCACCTTACAGGCTGAATGAAGAAGGAATTTGCTTGGAAAAAACTCTGTGTTATCATGTAAGATATTTCAAAGAAAAACATAATAAAGGTTGAAAAAGTGAGTTTAATTCTTTCATTTTCTAACTTTTGAGGATTTGACTTTTCAATCCTAATATAGTTTTCTTGGTATGTAACATGAGAGTTTTCATGGCAACTACATTCTCAAGAATCTATTTCAAAGCTAAAAAAATTATTAATTTTCTCCTCACAGGTATCATTTTATCAAATCCTGTTTTTTTCTTTTCAATGCAGATATCAATTTCAAAAGACTCAAACTGCCATCAGTGCTCCAGGTGCAGCTGTAGTAACTGAGGGTACAGATACATGACTTGGGTTGCCCTGTGTAGCTTTTGTCTCCTAGAATTTGATTTTGACAGCAGAAATTAATTGGAAATTAACTTTTTTTTTTTATACCCAGTATGACTTGTGTATGTATTCAGCGTGCATGAGTATGGAAGACACATGGAATTGATCTCTTACGTATTTAAAATCAAACAAACTATCAAATAATAATAAAAACCCTTAAAAATTCTCCATGGAAAGTTGCTGAATGACTTCTAAAATATAAATTATATTACAACCTCTATAATAAATTTTAGTATTTAGGAGAGTGTTTGGTGCCAGGTATTGAAAGGAGGGTGTAGGAAGCTTCACAGTAGGCAGGTACACAATAATTTTGCCACAAGAGAATGTTTTTTTTTAATTGCCAATGGCTAATAGCTAACTCAGGTCCAGAAACATGGACAAACTACACTCTGTATTATTTTTGTGCTAACATAGATGTCAGTGATCTTGACAGCCCCATTATTGTCGTTAATGGAGACCTGGGAAATCTCATACACTGGAAAAAAAAAAAAAAAAAAAAAAAGAATGTGAATAGTAGGGAATGGCACAGTATGGAGGCACTTGGATGGTTTTCATAAGGCCAGCCTGGAGGTAATAAACATTTTCAGACCAAGCTGGCATTTGCAGAACTTCTCTCATGCCCATTTATTTTGGTTGAGCATTTCTGTGCAATGAGATTTCTCAGATCTCAGATGATCGAAGAGCATGAGATTAATGTATTCTAGCCACAGCTGGTAGTAAGTAGAGTTGGTTGCTTTTGGTGGATCTCATCTCTTCTCTAGGATAGAGTAGGTCATTGCTGAAGCATTCAGGCAAACTCTGAATGTCCTTTTCTTTATAAGGCTCTCTGCTTCAGCTAGTACTCCTAAGTATTGTTCATTTCTCGAGATGGTCAGTGCAATTTTCTAAGAACCAGTGGTACATCTGAACACAGACTGTGCATGCCATCCACAGATAAGTGGCACTTGTCTCCAGTTTTCCAGCTTTTACTTGAATACCCATACATTCCTGCTATCAGTGAGCAGAAATACATCTGGAAAGTAATTGTGTCCCCTATCATGGTAAACTATATTAAAAGCAACATCCTACTCTGTAAAAGTGTGTCCGGTGAATTTCACATACATCTTCTCTGGAACGATGTTTTTTTGAACCTATGTGGAAAGGAACAAGCCTATAAAGGGAAATCAGTAATTCTGGACATACAGCTGGACAGATCCAAGCCGAGCTCTGAAGACTGGCTGCTTTTTTATGCTTTTCATTGACCCCATTATCTCTTTCTCTCATTACTCCCCACATGCAGGACTCAGCCTAGGATAACTTTTATCTGTGCGGATAAACTGCAGCACCAAGAAAGTGATCCACTAACTTCAGTGTCAGCAAGCCCTGTTTTCTTATTCTTGAACATAGTTATGCTCTTCCCTGTCCTCCTCTCTTTCCCATGGTGGGAGAAGTCTAATCTTATTCCCAGTTATCCTTAGAACAATAAAATCCACTATCACCTATATGTCTGCATTGTCAAAATCTAGGGAGTAATGTGGTACTGTAGTCTCTTATTTCTGTTTCTGCATCTTTGAAAGCTTTTCCTCTTCATTTTTTTCCCCATGCATTACCTTCCTCTATAGTCTTGACAACTAAAGGAAAAGCTATGTTTAAAACAAACAAACAATTAGAATTAATCAATTATGTATGAGCATGCATGATGAATATTTATGAAAAATGTTAGTGTCTGCTGAAGATGTAAGATATTAATCAGCTATAAACTGAGTAAAAATAAAAATACACAGTAACTGTTAATTATGTAACTACTATTATTAGGTAGTAAGTGAACCTTTCAAATGTTTTATTCACTTACAGATAGGCTGACAAATGATTCATACATTTGGAAAACTCTTCTGTCCAAGAGTAAATTAGAAATATTATTCCTAAATTTTCAGACAAAATGTAGGGGTTTTATTTTTTTTTAAATCATATCACTTCTTTACATCAGATATACACAGTGTAATTAAAATAAAATATTTTTTACCCAAGCTCCTTCCAGAGACACACTATTTTCTGGTTGATACTGAATGCATATTTCAAATATTTTTTTTGCTTATCAAACAAAGATTACTGGGACTGAACATAGTTCACTAAATTAGAAAGTTTTTTATAAAGCTCTAATGGTGGTACAGAATGATTTTAGTACTTTTGTGGGAAAAGGGGGATTTCTTTTTTTGTTTCTTTGCACTTCAAGATGAATCAAGAACTCTTTATTAGGACAGATCAGCTTTTAATGACAGTAAGCTAGCCTAGTTAAATTCAGACTTGAATTCAAGATCATGTTTTTAATAGTGAAGATAATTAATTTGAAACAATTTATCTAGCAGATTCTTCCTATCTTGCATGATATTAATTGAGATGGGATGTCTTTTAAAATACGCTTAAGCTTACCCAGAAGTTATGGCTACCCATTCTATCCCTATTCAAATCTAGGAATATATGAATAGGAAACAATATAAGCTTTAATATAAGCTTTATTTGACCTCCCCCCTTTTTTTTCTTTCCCTGGCTGGATTGGAAAGCTGTCAGTCAAGGGCAGCTTACTTTACAATTTATCTTTATCAAACGAACATACCATCAACTTGGGAAGGTGATCTCCACACATATTGATACCTGTGTTTGGCCACAAACTGAAGTGCCCAGTTCTAGAATGTTTTCTGAGATAAATCGTATCATGTGCCAAGTAACTTCAAAGTTGATCCAACCTGAAATAAAAATCCTTGACAACCACAGAAAAACAATCCTTGGCAAGCACAAATCTGGATTTTCAGATTATACCACAAATGCATTTTCATCAGACCTCAGAGGCTTGGGCTCAGGTGGGTTACTCCATCTCATTTTATCTCCTCTGGTGTGTGCTAGTGCACACCAGCATATAGATGTGTAGTCTGAACCTGGAAGCAGACAAAAAGTGCTGAACTCTTGAGACCTCCTGCTCTTGTGGGTTGCCTGGGTCAGCAGACACCTGACTTTGGACTGGGATGTGTCCCAGTGTTCAGAAGGGACATGTCTAAACTATTTAGCTCTTCACCTGGGCTTGGGTTGGTAGGACAGAAAGAAGGACATGTACTGGGCTAGTCATAGAGCCTAGTCACAGCCACAGCAGAGGGAGATGGCTGCACTGTATGGAAATCTTTGTCTGCTGCTGTGTGGTGTTGGGAGTGAAGAGTGGGGCCTCATCTCCAGCCTAGTGTTGAAGAGGCACTTGAAGTATTAATGGACTTGTGTTTCATAGAATCATAGAATGGTTTGGGCTGGAAGGTTCCTTAAAGATCATCTAGTTCCAAAAGCATCTTTCCATGGGCAACACTGGGTAGGTGACTTGCCATCTCCTCTGAGCAGTAAATGAATAAGGAGAGGAAGCAGAGCTGAGACTGCAGCCACCTCTCACACCTCCACATCCCTCCTTGCTCTGCTATTTGCAGGGTGTGATCCAGGCTTACCTCTACCATAATGGTGTGCTCTGCTTGGATAGCCAGGTACTTGTAGTCATAAATACACTATTTGGATAAGCAATGCAACAAGAGTTATTTGGTTTGTCGTATCAACAATTGATTAATTTTGTTAGTATCTTCTGCTAGTGTCTTTTTATTAGGATCTTCTTAGTTTGTTTGGGTTTCGTTTTGGTTGTTTGGTTTTTTTTTTCTTCAGTAATTGCTAGGGAGATACCATTCATCAGCTTTCCCATAGGCTGCACAGTTCACCACTTAAATGGGAAGTTGATTCACCTCTATGTTCCATACTGAGATGATGAAAAGCATCTTGGTAAATGTGTACTCATTACAGAGTATGAGCACTACCTGTGTATGTCAAAAACAGCTCTCTGGTGTCCTCAGAAAATGGTCTCAAACACTAATAAAAAGTTTTCATGTTACCTTTCAAAGAATTGGTTGGTGTCTGCAAAAAACAAGTTTCATTCCAGAGAGAATGAATTTTAATACTCTCTTAGATTTTTAGGACGTCACATCCAGTTTATTACTACTTTATTTTGTTTCCCTCTTTTCTTACAGCACTTTACTCCTTAATCACTTCCTAAGTAGAAAACCTGCCTCTAGGGTACAAGTAGGAGGAGCAAAGAGCATGAAAAATCAAGCTTAATTAGGATATCTTGAAACATAGAAGGTCACAACCCTGTATTTTTCTGAGAGCAGATTCCCTGCTATTAACTCTCTAACATTAAGGAGGATTTGAACTGATTTAATTTTCAACCTTCCTCTGCCCACTCCCCCCATACATTTCTCATTTTTTCTCTAGACAACAGATGTCAATGTCTTTTTAAGTTGTTGATGATTAACTGTGAACACTGCACTGTTAAAAACTCCATCACATTTTTCAAAAGCTTCAAATGTATAACTGATAAAGTGCACAACACAGCAATGAACAGGATATTATTGAAGTTTTTTTGAAGTGAAAAACTTATTTTTTCCCCCCTTCCCTTCTTGCCTCTAATACATTTAAAATACATTGAAATTCCTCCTAAGATATACACATCCATTTACTAAAGTAGAAAATGTAAAGATTTATCAGATTACTGTGTTTGTTGGGAGGAAGAGGCTATGTATGTGAATTTGCAACACAATGGCCTTTGAAGCACTACCTTTTGTTGTGAGGCTGAGATCTATCCTTGTTACTAACCTAACTCATTCAAACCAAAGACATAGATTCTTTGGAGTAAATATATACAACCCCTGCCAAGGTGAATATCCTCATATAGGTGGAAAGGCTAATAGAAATGTGAAAGGATAGCTAACACTGCTTTCTTCTCATTCTGAGCTTTTCTGAATATTTCCCTTCTTTGAACCTTTTTTCATTGTTGGCAGTTTACTTATTTAACAAGGAAGAAAGTTAAGATCCCAGAAGAAGGATAATTTATTTCATTGCCATTCACATGCATCACATAACATCATATAATACAGTCATAAAATCTTATTTCTGGATTAGTATGTTTTTTTTGTTTGGTTGGTTGGTTGGTTTTTGGTTTTTTGTGTGTGTGTGCTACTGTGAAAAATGCAGTTTTTGGGAGAAGAGGAATTTTTAAATTTTCCTCTTGATTCCAGTATGTCAATAATCTCCTCCCCTCTGCTTTTATTGTTTGCTTTGGAGGCTGGGGTGGTGTTTTTTTTGGAGTGGGTTTTTTTGTTTGGTTTATTTTTTTGGTTGTTTTGTTTGGTCGTTTCTTTTTAAATTTATCTCTATTGCTTTTTAACCTTCCCTCCACAACAAACAAAGGAATTATGTTTCCTCCCCTGGTTGATTCAGAAATAATCTAGATGTTGCAGCTGTCAGAAATCTCCTGACAAGGCTGTCACAGGGCCCGTGGCAGATCAGTTTGAGTTAATGGAAAGAATTATTGGTGTGGTAATCTGTCGCAGGAGCACAGGGACTAGGGTTAGTGCTCTTGTAAAAGGCTAGGAAAACTGGCTGGAGTGTAGTCTGTCTAAACTGAGATCCTAATCTGGCAGATTATTAAAAACTCACCTGCACACACCTGTGCAAATCAGTGATTGTGCTTGCGTGGCATGAGGAGATAGACGTTTGCATACAGATTTGCAGGTTGGTGTTGCTACGATGTGAAGGCTTCAAACCTGTTTGGCTTTACATTTTTTCTCCTCTCATGTCTGCAGTGGTAATAAGATGTGACTGGCAAATTCTCTTTAAAGAGCAGTTAGAAATAGTTGTCATTATTGGCTCAGTAAGAATATTGACTTTGCAAAGCTACAGTTGGACTAATTAGCTGGACCTTCTTTTCAGGCAGCTAAACTTAATTTCCACTCCTGCTACTGTACCGGTTATCTTGGAGCTCACTAATGGTCTGGGAAATTCCAATGTTCATTGCTGGGTACCTTTTAAGGAGAAAATATAAAGCAATGTGAAGAAAGAAGTGAATCACTTCTTCAGCAGGCATTTCATCTAAAAGGATCCACCGGGTTACCTACAGGGCTGCTGTTTCTACTGCTCACCCTGTCTCCTCAGTATTCCTTTCCACAGCTCAAGAAAAAGTATCAGTGGGGTGAGGCTAATAATGTCCCAGAAGATTAAATAAGTGTTTGAGAGAAGGCAGAGTTTTGAGTAGGACAAGGAAGCTGACATCCCTTTAGAGTCATCTGTTACTATTTCAGCAACAGGTTCTGGGTTTCATCTACTTCTAGGATTTGAGGGGGAGGGGGTGTTGTTTCTTTGGGGAGGTTTTTTTTTTTTGGTTGGTTTTGGTTTAGTTTGGGGGTTTTGTTTGTTTTTTGTGGGGGTTTTGTGAGTTTTTTGGGGTTTTTTTGTCTAAGACCAGGAGTGGCTCAGTAATAATAATTAGTGTATTCTTATTTTTACAATGGAGAATAAAATAAAACAGTGAGGCCAGTAACTATCGGTAAAAAGGCTACTAGCTTCATGGGAACAGAGAAAAGAGAGTAAGAATTTTAGATTTTAAGTAAGCAAATAAGCAAATCTTTATTTGGAATAACACAGAAGAAGCTATGTATACAGTATGCCCATTCTTATTGTACTGACATCTCTTGGCAGATACACTTTTTAGAGTAAAAAGGAATTCTGGGGAAAAAGCTCTATGACACTGGTTTTAAAAAGAGCTTAAAAAGAAGAAAATAATTGTGGATTTTTGGTTTTGTTTGGTGGGTTTTTGTTTATTTGGGTTTTTTTTAAGTTAAAAAAAATCCCAATGTACCAGTAATTAGCCTCCTCAGCATGTGTCCTATTAAGATAGCTGCATGCTTCTTAGGTGGCCAAAAGAGAAGGCACTGTGCTTTCATCCTCTTACCTAACACAACAAATCCAAGGTATGCAACAACCACTTATTAATGCACACCATGTTGAGGCTTAGTGCTATTGTACTTTGGTGTTTTTCAAGCTCTAGGCCGTTTGTACAAAAAATTGCTGCAGAACAGCCTTAGGACTAAACGTCACAGTAAGGGATTACGTTCAGGCACTGAAGAGATTCTAAAAATTCTCTGTTTTATTGGTTATACACTTAAAAAAAAAAAAAAAAAGCATTCATCTTTAGATAAGCTAGTTTCATCCACGTACATGTCTCAGAAAAAAATAAACTAGGCTGAATTTTACCTGGTTTTCATATATCACTGGGGTGTCAAAGCAGCAGTTTGTTTCTTAACATGCCTTTCATTTTCCTATTGAAACAGTATAAATCAGTCTAAGCTTTTGTTCTAAGAGTTGCAAGCTTCCTGAAACAGCACGTAGTCCACTCTTGAATAAAGCTTAGGAAGATATCTCTTATTTTTCCTAATCTTTTGCATCATTGGAAGCATCAATGCTTTGAAAATGGAGGGACTCTCTGTGGTTAGGGTGAGGTAAGAGATATATTACCCTTGATGTCACTGGCCAGAAACACACAAACACACAAAATAAAGAGTGAGAAATAAGAGCTTATTGAAAACTAGAAAATTTCAAAGCAGTATTTTCTCTGTTGCAAAATGTTTCTGTATGGGAAAAAGACAGCATTTGTTAAAGACCGTTTTGCCTTACTCTTTCAACCAGCTCTGGAAAAGATGCACTTCTCCAGTCTGCTACGTGTGTGAAAATGCAAAGGCTTCTGGTTTGAACATTTAGTATTATTTGGGCAGAGAAGAGAAGCTGGATAAGGAACAGGGTATTTGTTGTTCCTGACACAGCAGTTGGTCCGTCTCCTGTTTGGCACAGGAATAGTCCTTGGCTAAGAGAATGCACAAAAGCACATTACAGGGCACCTCTGTGGTGGCTGGCCAGGAGCCCGCTCACAATCCGTAGGCAAGGACTGACACAGAATAGAAATGGGGAAGTGAGGAGGCTTCTCCTCTGGGCAGAGAACTCCTTGGTGCTGACCCTTCCTCTTCCTCAGCTTGCACCAGGCTCAAGGTATGGCAGTTCTGTCACAACTGACAGCTTCTCTTGTTTTTTAACCAGCTGCCTCTGTTCTGCCAAGAACTGGATGTAGTCAGACTAGGAGAATCAAAATGGATGGTTTGTAACATAAAGAGCATGGGCTGTTTTTCTGTCTGTACAGCCCTGGGTAATACTGCCTGCACCTTTGGACAGTGGTGTAATAAAAAAACCTGATGTGGTACTGGGCACATTTTTTTGCCAATTTTTACAACTTTTATTATTGTCATTGTGCTACTGTTATACCATAAAATTAAGGGAATTTAATCCAGTCAAAAAGACTTGTTGCCTTAACTAAAAAACATGCTGCAAACATACTTTAAAGGTGTACCCTTCAAATTGCAAATGCTTTTGTCTGATGATTAACTTACCAGACCCCATGGGAAAAATTTGCAGGATTATCCTCTAAGTGATTATAAATAAAGAAAACAATGGCCCCACTGCTTTATTTATGCTCTGCACAATGCATTTTTAATATATTAAACATTAAATGAAGAGATTAGGAACCTATGGTGATAGATTCAACTGAGTGGTTTTGAAGAAATGTGCATTAACTTGGCCTTTGAGACTTAGGATTTAGATAGATATTTGCCTTTCCCCATCTCCTTTCATTCTTATAATAGCATGGTTTTCCAAATCTACGAAGACCTTAGAACAGGGGTATATGTTTGTGTGTGGGGAGCTACTTTCTGTGGACACATAAAATTGAGGAATATTTGTGCTTACTTGTATGAAACCAAAGGAACAAGTATCTCCTACACATCTCTTCCATGGGATGAATAACTTACATCAGTGATCCTATATAAAGGTTAATAAAAATGTCTGTGATTGCTAACAAGCAATTTCTGAGCTGTGCCACAAACCTGAACCACAAGAATCTCCTAAATGAAGTCTTACCCTCCTTCTTTTTTTTTTTTTTGGATGTTACAATTACTAATACTTACTTTTCTTGGCTATGAAGTGACAAAAGAGTTGGGACTTTCTGAACTATGGTGAACATCTCTATTTCATAGGCTCATAATTCATTATCTCCTTGTCTGATTTACTGCAAATTTGGTAGAAAAAACCCTACCTCAGCTTGAGACCTAGACTACAAATCTTGAGACCAATATGATTTGTGATTCTGGAATTTAAAATCAGGTATAGGAGCCAAATTTTTCTTATAATGAAAATCCATGTTGTAGCCTTAATTAAGGGAACTCTTGCTGTTCCTTAATATATCTTTCCTGCCTCCAAACCCAGACAGTTGAGAAATGAATATTCCTTTTTGTATCTGGTGCCTATTAAACTCACTGAAGTAAAGTGGGTTGAGATCCATAGAGATCAACACACCTGATTTACACTATCTTTACTGAGCACTCAGTATCAAGGAATACTGTATGGTCATGATGTGGTACAGAAATCTCATGTTTACAGCAAACAAAATACCTTTAAAAGGGGAACACTTTCAATATTCCCCTAACTGTTGCTTGCATAAAGCCATATGGAACACCTCAGTAGAAATGTTTCTTTTGTACTTCCTGGTGAAGCAGAACTGGGGGGGTGGGAGTGGGGAGCTGATGTGATCTTCCAAAATATAATTATCAAATTATATTATATTATTGTGATCTTCCAAATATAATTATCAAATGTGAAGGTTATGGCTTTCTATATTTTCGGCATGAAGTCTGCAGGATGTTTATTTCAGCAGAGGGTACTGTTTCAGTTTATTACAATGTCAGATACCACTCTTTGTTTGAGAACTGGAACCACACATTTTTCTAATATGATATTTTCCACTATTTGCAACTCCAGCATTGTCAGCTTTACAAATGAATGAAAAACACAGTCAAAGCAAGAGTTTATCAATATATCAAACTCACTTCAGTTATTATCAGAATATGGTGAGATAGGGAAGGACAATTTCACCCTGGAGAAATCATTGTAACCCATACACAACATAGAACTAGGTAAGAACAAGTGGATGTACATGATAGTTGATTTCTAGATAGATAGTGAATCTGTTCCTGTCTCCCATCTGTCCAGAAATGTAATGATTTACCAATAACTGGTATTTTACTGCTATTCCAATATTTGTTTTCTGCATGAATCCTTCTTCGCATAGAATAAATGTCCTTTACAGAGGAGTATAAGGGAGTTAGGCTCCTCAGTCCTACCGATTTTCAGTAAGAATGAGGTACTGATCTCTATAATCTGCTTTGAAAGTAGGAGTTTCTATCATTATTCAATTCAAAATTAGAGTTAGAATACCAAGAATATGCAAGCATTGCTCACAAAATAATTCTTTGACAAGGCAACTCATATGAAGGGAGATAGTCATGATAAGAATGATGTTTCATCCATGCCAGTTTAGTTCAGAACATGATACAGAACATGATACAGGACAAATCCACCTAGTGGAAAATCATAGTCCTGAAATTAAACCAATCACTAAAGAATGCATGAAGGAGAAGAGACTTGAAATAGACTCCTTCATCTTCCCACCCACTTATAAAATGCCTGCTTAGATTTTTCCCCCATTCAAGAAATGGTCTGGCTTCTATGCTGCAAAAAAAAGACTTTCACAGCATCTACCTATGTCTAAGATCCTTTATTTTCAAAGGCTTATTTAAGTTTCCTTACTGTTAAGTTTTTTCAATAATGTGCTTAGTTCCTTATTTGGCACAATAAAGCCTCTGTGTTGACAGGAAGCCTTTTCCAAAGGTTAATTATTTTATGAAAAAAGAAATTACTCCTATACTGCATGTTAACCTTTGGGGTTTTTTCCTTTTCATTTTCTTTTTTTCTTTTTTTTTTTTTTTTTTTTTTCTCTTTCTTTTTTCTTTTTCTTTCTTTTTTCTTTTTCTTTCTTTTTTCTTCTTCTTCTTTTTTTTTTTTTTTTTAATTATTTCCTTCAGTAGTGACACTTGAGAGTCACAAGAGCTTTTTTCACTTTCTAATTTAGCTTATCTCTTAAATATTTGTCTCAAATCTGAACCTTATCTTGTTAATCTTATTTGTTCTAGAGAGAATAGATTAAGTTCCTTTAACTGTCCACTTTATTAAATTCCTGGTATAATTTATTAGTCTAACAAAATCAGATGAGGAGGAAATTTAATTGCTTAAAAGTGCATAACCCGTTGCTACTGCAGACTTTCTCATAAATGTGTGCTACAGTTATGAAAGATAATTAAAATGAAAATAGTTTTCTCTTAATTAGACTTCTATAATGAGTATTTTTCACTACCAAAATAATTAAGTTTTCAAATTGTTCACTTTTATTTAAAAACACTATCTAAGGACCTTATCACCTCCTCAGGAATATCTGATTTTCTTGCAAAATAATGTGACTCCATTTTCAGCAGCCTTGGTAAGGTAAACAAGAGCACTGATTCCTATTCTACAGGTGAGAGATGGAAGCAAGATGTTTCTTGGGGCTCCTTTGTGCTATTCCAGGTGTTTCACTAGGATTCCAACTGCCTGAGACTGAGAGTTAGATTCTCTCAGTAGTTGCTGAAATAAACCCTTGGGCCTCCTGTAGCCTCAGAAATGGGGATCCCGGTTACCCCAAGTTAGACACCTAAGCAGAATGAGTATCCTTGTTGATCAAGATAGCATGTAGTCTTTATCTGATCCAAAAGAAAATACTTCCATGGATTTGGTCAACGTGTTCTTTTGTGGAAGTCCAGTCTGGTGCCATGTTGGCAGTTTTCAGTGGTTTGCCTAGAAGTTCATAATCATGGGCTTTCCAGAGCATTATTCACACCCTCTTATAAAGAGCTGGAAAGGACCTCTAAGTACCTTACTAGCATTTCAGAGGCAGCCATTATACCAATTTCAAAGGTGTATTCTAAACCTTGTTTCACACGAAGCCAAGTGCAGACTGGGCTGTGACTTTAGGGAGATGAGTTGGCAGAGATGATGAAGAAAAGTGACAATGTATACCTCAGTACTGAAATACGACTCCAGGAGTTCCCTGTAAGTGGAAACACTTGTCTTCAGGTTTATTAATTCAAGTGTTCAGCTTAGACAAGGCACTTGCCTTATCATTAACTTTATTAATTCAAGTGTTTCACCACCTTCTCCAGCATTGTCAGGCACAAGTTAATTTTTTTTTTTTAGTTGTCCATTGAAGTAAGACAGAACATGGTTTACAACCAAGGGCTAGCCTTTAGTTATTTACAAAAGCTGGAGCTCCATTAAAAACCTTCCTCAATGCAATTAGTCTGCTTTGAGAGTTTTCTTTCTTGTTTCTGATACTTCCAAGTTACAGTGGAGCTGTGACAGTTATACGTTCTTACAAGAAAGAGTAACAATTAAAGGAGATACAGAGTCTGACAGGTTTCCTCAGTCTTAGATTTTGAAAAACCTTCTCACCTTGAGCTCTGAAGTAGGGATTCTTCCTCCTATGTGCCTAATTTTTCTGTATGTTCAGATTTCTTGCAAATCATGTCTTTTTACCACAAGTTTGGGCAGAACTGTTACCTATTTTCTGTCTCTCGTGTTGAAAAATGTTCTTAAGGTCCTTACTGCTACCCACTTTTTCAACAACTGAGTATTTATGTGACCATACTTGCCAAAAAACGTACGATTAGGATCTTCACTCCCTGTGTTGTGTGGTTGTCTGTTTTTGCCTTCAGCTGATACAGTTCTTGTTCCTTTTTGCTATTGCAATCTTCCCTTAAACACAATACAAAGTCACTTTGAAAAACTCATCCTCATCAAGAGATGGAGGAGTTGCACTCTATGGTAAGGAAAACCTTGAATGTACAGAAGTCATCTGTGGTACTTGTAGAAGTCCTATTGAATGCCTCTCAGTCAAAATCAGAAGGGTTGTCACCAAGTGACCCTTATATTAGGTATCTGTTGCTGACCCCTGAACCAAGGTGATGTGACCAATGAACTTATACTCAGATCAGGCAATCTTCAGGTCAACAAAACCTGGTTCTTAACTACCCAAACATTTGTTGGAAGAATGACACTGCAGCTCTGACATCAGTCAAGATCCTGGAATGTGTAGAAGGCTGCTTCCTTGAAAAACGTTGGATGTGCCAACTAGGAATGGGGCACAGATGCACTTACTACTCACTAACCGAAAAAACCTGTTCTGTGATACCTTGGTTAGTGACAGACTTGGCTGCAGTGACCACAGTGTTGTGGAGTTTGGGATAAGGCTGAGCACAATGAAGGTTAATTCAAGAACAAAGGTTTATGTTACCAAAAGTATTTTTTTCTTTCTGACTCTCGGGCTAATGTGTTATAATTGAGAGATATGTGGAATAGTTCAGTGACTCTTAACTCTGATTAGAGAGCTGATAAACACCCAGGTTTTATTATGACTATGGGCACTGGCTGCAAGGTTTACAAGGTTTTCAAAACCCAAATTCTAACCCAGGATAATCCTAGGTTAGAGATGTTCTCATGATGACACTGCTTAGTAGGAAGTCAGAGAAAATAAGTTGTTTTTTGTTGTTTTGTTTTTTTTAATATCCTGCAACAGAAAGTAGCTTTCAAGACACTGTGCCTATCAATTATTCCATTCAGTATATTGTGAAAATGTGCTGACATATGTGAAAATGTGACTTCCAGAGGAAGTTCTCCAGTTACAGGTTTCAATGAACGGGGGACACAATGTAGATGAAGGGTTGTTTTGAGCCACAAATTCCAGGGACACTTTCTATGTTGCAATAATAGAAAGTTTGTTGCCTGATGGGCAAAGTCTCTGGAAAGTACTTGCTTGTTTTGCTTGTTTTCCACTGCCACCAGAACTGGCTGTTCTTCCTTAACTTTTTCACAAGGCGGGAGAAAAAAGGCCAAAAGTTTGCAAAGAGGAGAGTGTCCCGTTCACAGGCTTAGAGAATGGCCTAATAGAGCTCCTCAAAAAGTGGATATTACAGTGATTTTCCCTCTTGTTTTAACCAAGTCTAACAAATGGGTCGTCTGAAATGTGTAAATTTTGCTTTTTTTCTCATTTTTGTACCTGGATTTTTTAAAATGTATTTATTTTATTTCTTTTTTGTTGGGTTAGCTTTCCTCTTCCAGCTCTAGAGACATAGCCAGGTAGGAGACCCAAAGACCAATACAAAAAGTTCAAGGGATGTACTGGGGGCCAAGTTCTCATTTGACCTGAGCTATGCCTGACTCCCCTGAACTCAGTTAAATGGCATGAGGAATGGAGCAGGCTAGAAGCTGACCCTTGTTAGTACTATCAGCTCCTAGTAACTCTTACATTTTCTAAATCTTTCTGTCACTGTTGAAAAGCTCATTTCATCCTAATTCTAACTGAGCCTCTGATGTAGCCATTTTTCACTGACACTTACAGACCTATGGGGATCTGTGTGGAGTCTTCAGGGCTTTTGGGCTGTTGAAAATAGATTGCTACAGGATTAGAGTCTCGCCTTGGAGGGAGCTGCAGTCTTTCCTTAGTGCCAGCATTGAACTGGAGTCATCTAGGGAATTGTGGAAAGTGCTTTCTGGACTTCCCTGCTTTAAGAGATCTCTCAGTCATTCTGACTGTACCCTTCTTTGATTTCTGGGAAATGACCCACTTTTATTTGCTGAATGGCAGTATCCCACTATTCCTCTACTCCCCAGTCAGAGAGACTCCTGTATGACTTCTGTTGTCCATGGTTTGGCCTGAGCGTTTCCCATTTCTGTCTGCACCTTTGATCCCTCAGGTTCCACTAAAGTTGCTGGAGCTCGAGAGAATACACACACAACTACATCAAAAGGCTCTTTGAGGAAAGTGAGTCCATTGGTGCACACACAACTGTACCACCTGGAAAAGTGCTCTTGCTATCATTCTTTTGCACTGTCTTATTATTCCTCTGTCTGACCCTGTGATAAGAAATTGTATTCTGTAACTGTACCTTTCCCTTAAACTGAACTGAATTGTATTCTGTAACTGTACCTTTCCCTTAAACTGAACTGCTGTCCCTTCAGCCTTGCTTAGAAGCTTAATTGGCTTTGGAAAGGGAATCAGAAGATGCTTTTTTAACATTTCCCATTGCAGAGGTGGCTACACTGCTGTGACATCACATTACATCATTGAACAGTTTGTTCTCTGCTCTCCATAGTTAATGAGTGGAAAGATAAACTTGAGGTATGGGGGGCATAGGGAATTAAAATTGATTATGTAGTCACACAATGTTAGAATATTGACACATCACAGAATAGACCCCAGATTGAAATGTCGTGTCCAGTTTTAGATACTGTACTTGCAGAAAGAAGTGGTCTGATGTGAAAGACTCCAGAGATTGAAAGGCATATTGTATGATCAAGGACAGAACATGCAAAAGTGGCTCAGTCAAGAGGAGAAAGGGCTGGAATGGAAATTACCTTCTTACGTGACAAAAAACATGAAAAAAGACTTGATATCAATAGAAAAGGAATAAACTGTACTTAGTGCTCATTATGTCAGAAATTAGGTATTTGTTTTCAGCAAGAGAGATTATGCTTATGTATCAATAAAGGCTTGGAAATGATCAGGATAGTTAAGCATTTGAATAAATTTTCTGGTGAGATGGACAAATCTGTTTCACTGATGGACTTTAAGAGTAGATTAGACAAACATGTATTTAGTTGTAAATAGCTTATACCCGATTTTTTTCTGGGGGAGGAAGGTTGGGTAAAGGACTCCTTGAGGTGTATTTCAGCCTCATTTCTTAAATTTTTCATGCTCAGAGCAGAAAGCGGTAGTGAGACGGGCTGTATACATTCTAGAAAATAATTTTCTCTCTAAGATCTCTGAAATGTTAGCTGTCCTTCAAACTTTCCATATGCAAGTAATGGACTTTAATTAACAGGTACCACATGTACAGTGTGTTATGTAGTGGATAGTTGTTACAGAATAATACAATGAAAAATGAACACTTTTCCGTGCCAACAAGCTTCAGACACTGCTTGTTGATCTCCTTATAGCATATTCCAACTATGAACTTCCGAGGTCTACATAAATTCAAGTTATCCATACAGCTGTGCAGAAAATCTCCAAGATGAGCTCTCTATTAATAGCAAGAAAGGGTTAGTCAGTCAGCTAACTTAATGATGTGGCCCATAATTTGAATCTATTGAAAGCTGTCTGTAAGCACCTCTGGGAACAGAGATCAAGCATGACCTTGGCTTATAATAGCATGAATTAAATAATCTTGTAATATTTCTGACACTCACTATTGTCACACAAACAGTTTAGATTAGCAGAAAAGCACAGGCACCATCTTGCAGCACATTCAAGGTTCCTTTCATTGTAGTCTTTCATTCCTTTCAAAGGATGCTCTTACCACCATTCTTCATTGCCTGCATTATAGAACTTAGAGGACCCTCTTAATGTTAAACCTCACACAAGGGCAACACATTTCAGATGCATTATTGTACTTACATTATGGACTTTCTATTTATTCTATTACATAAAGATTGTTTCTGGTTATAATTGATACTATATAGATTAATTACTACATTTGGAGTTATGACATCATTGTATTATATGAGAAGGCAGTGTAACTGAGTCATAAATGGAAGGGGTCTAGTCAATAAAAAAACAAACAAAAAAAAGCCAACTAACAAAGCAACCTTTCTCGTAAGCTGCTTGAGATAGTCAGGAGAACAGCATATGTGGTGTAAGCAGGTAATTTCAGTTGATGTAAGCATGTAATTTAAATTAATTACAATTTCTTTCTGTCTGCAAACACCTCTTAACCTACACATTTCAACCAATACTTTCACTTGGCTCTACACAGCACACAGTGATTTAATTACATTGCAGTGCCTACCTTTTTGTGGATGCTAAAGAATGGAAGTGATGCAAGTTTTGATGGTTGTATAGTACCAGATGATACTAAGATATTTGGCTGTTTCTTAACTGTAGGAAATTTTTAGTCTGCCAGATTGAAATTACTGTGTGTCTCCTAGGAATTGAACACTTCCTAATTTTCAACTTTTTCTTGAAGTCAAAAGTTCAGGGCCATGATTTGAAGAAATATATTCCCCCCCTCCATTTCCATGAGTTAGTAAATGATGTCTCAAATTGCTGAGGAGTAGCAATGTAGTACAATATTGTCACCTGTGGCACAAAGTCATTTGCAAAGAATATGTCTTTTGTATGCTTTTTGCAAAGACAATGAAGAAAGAATAAAACCACAGTGCCTATATTTCAACAGACTTCAGGGAACATCAAGCCAAATCTCACTGTAAGTTGACATCACCTCACTGAAGAAATCTATCTTCATGTTACTGTCAAAAGGTATTGTAGCATACTTGATGTCAGCTCCTTCATGGAGCAGAGGATTTTTCTTGCCTCTTTCTCCACATCATAGAATGTGTTATTTATTCCCTGCACCCTGAATTCTTTGGACATTTATCTATGTGATATGCTGTTTCTGTGGCATGCTAGGTTAAAGCCTACCTGTTGTATTTTAGCATACTTATTGTCAGCCTCCTAGCACAATGGGAGACTTTGCTTGTATGAGTTTTTATGTGCATCCATGCACAGACATGCACAAGTGAGTAATACTGCACAGGGTATGTACAGTGCACCTGTCAAATCTATAAACACAGAGGGAATACAGTTATCTGAAAGAGATAGTGTCAATCAGATCTATCAGAAGGGGGGAGGGCATTGTAGTAGATGGCATATCTGCTGAAAGCAGGTAATTTTAATTATCTAAGATAGTTTGAAGCTATGAATAATTTATTACCCACAGAAGTCTTTTTTAAGGCTTCTAATCTTGGTGAGCCTCTGATATTCAGATCACAGTCCCTGATGCTTCCCTATTTGAACAGTTACTCTGGAGGCACTGGATGGAAACTATATGTTTCTCTGTAGCTAGTCAGCATAGATTGAGTTGTTTTGACAGCCCAGCATGAGACTGTACTAGCCCAGCTAAAGACCTGAAAAATACAAAACGCAGTGGAAAATAAAACATTTCCTTGGACAGCAATAACCACACTGAACAATATAATGCAGTCAAGCACAGATAAAGGAGAGTTTGGGGGCTGGCTTTTGTTGGTTGGGGCAGTACTTTTTCATAGCTATGAACACAGCAGTATTTTCCTATCAGTTGGTAACTATTAGGAGGAAAAGTACTATTAGAGTACCCTAGATATGAGCTCAGTCACACTATTGCTCTATCTGACCTCTTTTTATGCCAGTGCTTTGTGTGTTTCCTGCAGATTTGCTGGAATTTAGCAGCTGTTTTTCCCCCAAAAAAGCCTGTTTCTCTTAGGCTGCTTGTGCTGAGTGGGACAGGATCACAGCAATGGCACAGGTGCAGCCCAAGCCCTTGAAAGTAGAGAAACCCATCATCCCTGTCAGGACACAGGAGGGGTAGACAGGGAAAGAGAGTAGCAAAGAGAGCAGAGGAGAGGCTGACTTCATCATGGTGTTGAAACACAGAGCAGGACTCCCCAGAGATGGAGAGATATCTTTTGTGCTCAAGTCTTAAGTTCACAATGAAGGGCTAGGGGCACTCAAGCAGGGGGGGTGGACTAGATCATCTCTAAGGGTCCCTTCCAGCTCTGATGATTCTGTGAAAGGGCTAAAGCTGGTGACATACCTAGGGATCTGGGTGAACCATGGCTGAAAGTAAACTATGGCTCAAGTTCTTCTGTAAACCTCTGCTACATTTTCAGAGGTAGAAGCATAATACAGAGCAGAGTTTTCTCTCTGTTTTGGTCCTTTTGAAGTGGTGAACCTGGAGGCCTGGAAGACGAAGGTGTTCAGAAATGGCATTTGAGAGCTTAGAGGAAACCAATGTGGCATGACAGGGGACTGAGGAAACCCTAACATCTTTGTTAGATTCCCTTCTTTTCCCCAAGTCACCAGCTCTGCCATGAACAGACACAGGAAATGGGGAAGGTCTTCCATCAGGTAAGCAGTACTCACACAAAAAATAAGCACAGGATAAGCTAGCCCAGAAAAGGCAAAGGATGCTAATAAATTGAGCATGAAGGGTAGGTGGAGAAGCTAAAGGAAAACTGTCCTAAGTAATGCAACACAATCTATTACTGCTTCCCTTGTTTGATATATTCTGTCTCTTGTTAACTATTACTTTACTGTCTAATGCATATTGTAAAACATGCAGGATTTGCAAAGTAACAGAGGTAATTTTTTTACAGAAACTCTAACTGTTGAATTGTTGGATTTTTGCATTCTGTATTTCTCTAACGCAGTAATGCAGTGTTGCTGAACTGTGCAGTCAACATGATTGTAAGAAAGACACAGAAGTATGTATGTAAACAAACACTCCTCCTTGCACAGCCCTGGTGAGGACTTTGCTGAATTTCCAGTTTATAATCTGACTTCAGTGCTAGCCTTGCTGCCAAATTATTTTAAACTGAGTTGTAGAGAAAGTCTCTTGAGGCAGTGAAACAGCAGGTGGTCTGTGTAGTTTTTTTGTGGACATAGCTTATGAATAACTCAGTGGATCTCCATATGCTTCCATTCATTCTTTCTCACAGCAATACTACCTTAAATACTAAGCACTCCAGCATCTGATAGCAAAGGTTTTATTCACAGGGAAAATGACATACTGGAAGGAAAACATGTTTTACTGCTGACATTGCTTTGTCATCCAAACCCATTTTCAATGCCAAAAGCCGACACAAAGCTCAGGTACTGGTGTAGTGAAAAATGAAAATAGTATGGCTTGTTTTGCAGTGATATATATATATATATATATTCAGCAATATATTAAAATAGACTCTAAGATCACATAAGAGGTGTCTAGTAGAAAAATTTGAAATTCTTCTAGGTGGAGTGCTTTGCTCCATATAGTGCTTTTTGAAGCTTCCAAGGGCTATCTTTTAGCCTTGGAAAATAAGCCTTGAAGTTTGTGTGTGGCAGATGCTGGAGCAGCGTCCCTGGCCACCCACAAGGAGCAGCCTGTCAGATAGGTTTTAGGACAGTAGGATCTTGTATTACCCATGCACTTGAGTGTGATGATAGCTAATGCTGATAGGAACAAGAATGTGCACATGTAATGGTGATACCTAAGTGGTTTTGGTCTCAGTATCTGATATGAGCAGAGTATCAGCCTATGCTCCTGAGTGGTACACCTTCCTTTTAGCAGTGTTTTTCCTTCACTGTAGTGCCACATTGATGTACCTCTTCCAGTTCAGAGCTAATATAACAATCACTCATTTAAATGTAGCATAGACCTAGTGTACCTAAGGTGGCTTTGTGTCAAGTGAAAAGTATTAATAGGAAGATTAAACAAAGAAAGCTTTGCATCCTGCTCTGAGAGGCAGCATATAATGCTATTTGTCATACTAAGTTTTAGTTACCACCTGCCTGTGGAATAGGATCATAATAAAAACTTGATGATGAACAAAAAAGGGATGAGGGATTTACATTTCCTAAGTCTAAGATGCTTAGATACTTTATTAGATGGTTGGTCTTCTTAATTTCCCTAGCTAGTTAGATGTGAAAGAAACTTCCCCGAGAACTATAGGTTAAGTTTCTGTCTGAAATAATTGGGTGAGGGAGCCTTTCTCTTTCACTGATGTTAGAGCTGTCTGAATGGACTCCACTCTCGTGGGATGATCCCTCCAGACTATATCCAGCAGTGGCTGTAAGCAGCATGGTAGTTCAAAAAGTGGCAAGAGACTCTCAAATGACATGAATGAGAAGTAACTGTACATCAGGAGGCAAGGACAAACCATGGTGGAATTGGTATAATTAGTTTTTAATTCAAAGAATTGTGCACATGTGATTATCCCCAACCCTCAATTGATAATTCATGCCTAAGAAAGCTAAAAATGTGTGCACAATGCTTTTGGACCAAGCAGATAAACGAGAATAAAGCCATGTGATGCTGTAACTGTGATGTATCTGATATCTGGGATGATTCTGGGTTATCAATACATGGTAGCTGATGTCTGTTGATTGCAGAGTAGGACATTGTATCTTGGAAAGAGATGCTATTAAAGGTATGATCTTGTTCTTGATGTTTCTCTGTTAGCTAGTTTATCCAAGAGTCTTGTCTGACATACATGTAACCTCTGTCTTCTTACAAGCTCAGCAATAGCAATGTGGGATAAGACTGTGCTGGCACAAGGGTTATTAAAACAAATGGGTGTCTGTCAAGCTCAGTAATCAAATTTCTTTAATAACTCAATTTAGATCATCACATGTCTATACTTTTGGTGTTATGCTATGGCTTATTATTGAGAAACCCTCTACAGTGCAGACTCCTTTAGTGGATGTAGTTGCAGGGTTATTGCATTGGTGTTTTTCATATGCTACCCTGTTGATTCAACTTAATTCCAGACAAACTTGGAGCACTGATTTAAGTATGAAAATGTGTTTCTAAGATGAACAGCTATCACTAGCTCATTTTGATGTTCTGTTTATCCTTTAAAGAGTCTGTTTAAGTTATTTTTGTGTAGCAATGAAGTGGCTGAGTGAAGCACCAAGTCAAGACTGGCCAGTTACTGGTACATATTGCATCTCAGTTTGATTTGTTGATGGATATGAAAGGTGACAGTTTTTAAAGGGAATGTAATATATATATTTAAAGGGTTTATATATTTTAGGTTTAGTGCATACTTTGTTTTCATGGTATTTTCTGTATTTATGACGTGATTTTTCTGTTTCATCTAAAACACTGATATTGGCTTGCAGCTCAGTTATGATTCATGGTAACAAAAATATCTATTTTCAGAAGAAAATGTTCTCTAGTACTAGTAGGATGTGCTACAGACTGTATAATAACCTTATGAGAAAAAGTCTCAGTATGTATTTAATTGTTCAGTTGAGGTTACTCAGCATGCATGCTCTTTTATTTTAATGCTGTGCTATATTTTTCTCATATTATTTCCAAACTTTTCCAATCCAGCCTATATTAATGAATGTAGCCTCAAAATTGTTGTACTGCATTCTCTGGGGTCTACCAGAGGATCTTTCTAGTTTGAATGCATACAAGATTACACTTAAAAAAACTGTAGTAGGTATATAAACATTTTGAAGACATCTAATCAGTTTTATATCTGCATCTGTCTACATCTGTATGTCTGCAAAAAAACGATTAATTCATTTAATGTCCCTTACAGAATAAATACTATGAAAATACTGAAAATAACAAGCACTATAAAAAATAACTAATGAAGGATAGCATAGTAACAATAATAAGTCAATTTACTCCACATAACTCTGATTGCCTTCTGGATTGAGAAAAGGGGAACTGCTCTGTCCTGATGTAGTTGTCTTTTGCATGGTCAATGTACATGAGCAGCAGTAATTTCACTTCCACACTCCATCTGGGTGATAAGGCACAGTTTCTAGGAGCAAGTAATCTTCCTACTGCTTCCCTTCAGATGCTATAATGAAGGCCACTTTAAATCTTGCCTAAGGAGTCTTTGTTGCCTATCTTAAAAATACCAAAAGCAGTTGTGCTGAATTGCTATGATGGTTCAGAGCACATACTTTCCTGGCCTATCTCAGCATTTTGTTTTCTTAATCACTGCAGCTACTTAGAGTTAATTTATGTGTTGCTTTTGCAAATTATTTTGTTGACAAAGTTCTTTTTTACCCCTTGTAGCCTGAATGGGTAGGTTATAGGATTATATATTAATGGTGTATGTATGTGAATCACTGACTGTGCCTGCATTTTGGAGAGGCAAAAGAAATTTCTGAGTTCCAGCATTTCTGGAGACACGTCAATAAGAAGTCTGTGTCACCTGTGTCATCTTGATTTCACAATACACTCAGTCACAGCTTCAGGCTGTTATTGTGGTTAACTGTAAATTGCAGGAGAAATCCCCCCCAAGTTATAAAATGCATTAACAATGTTTTGAACAAAGAACTTTAGATTGTATGTGTTTTGAATTTTGCATGTATTTAGGCAGTGGGGAGGGTGAAGGGGGAGGGAAGGAGGAAGAGACAAAATTAGATCATCTAATAGCTGTTGGTTCTTTATTTTGCCAAAACTCAGGTGTGCTGTGAATCTTCACATGCAATTTCTCCATATTACTGGAGGTATTTCAAAGTCCCAGTGAAACAGAAAACTGCAGTGTTGAGCTCTTTCTGTCAGTGACAGTAAGCTCCGTCTTACAGTGACGTTGCTCTCCCCTGCTTGTCCCACTGCCACAACCCTGTACCATTTTCAAAGGCAGTCAGAGCAACAGCAGCCACTGATAAACTGGAGCTATTTGCCCCCATAAAATGCCCATCCTGTCCTGGGCTTGAGACAAATCCAAGGAAACACTGCTGTTATTTCCTTTCTTACTTTAACCTCATATTAAGTCAAGGAGGCTGTAAGTCAAGTATTAGTTCTCCCGTCACCTCTTCAGTCAGCTAAAAGACTAAGCTCTTGTAATATCTGCAGGTTAGGACCACAGTTCAGAGGCCCATTGTCCCTTTCCCCCTCAGTGCCCAACTAATGAGCTGTGCATCTTTATGTTTGCATATAATTTTGGAGAGGTTGATTGTCTATATGCACTTAGCCTGGCAAGCAGCTTTCATTCTAACACACTATTTTATCTCTGCCTATAGCTCTGTCCTGGAAAATCAGACAGTTAAAGCACTGAAGCACAAGCTCAAATCTGTCTCTGTGGAGGAAAGCACTCAGACATGTGCTTAAATGTAAATATGTGCTTAGATCCTATCATTAAGTCAAAGAGACTTGAGTGCATGCTTCAAGTTAAGCATATGCTTACATCCTTTTTTGAATAGTGATGCTTTCCTGAATTGTCACCTTAACTTGGCCAGAAAATTGTCACTTTTCCTATGAAAGAAAGGAATTAATTCTGCAAAGTCTAAAGGCACGTTATCAGACTTTTTGAATTAGAGGTTATTTAAAAATATGCTGAATTAAAATTTGAATTTCTGTCTGAGCTTTTCTTTTCATCCATCTAGCAGAAAAATTATTTGTTACCATTCAAGCTTTTGGAACTGGTCATTTACAAGACTACAGGGTACCTTGAACAGTTATAATAAAGTAAGTTTTTGGAAAAGCTCTAAAATCTGATTTTCATGTTTGATACCTATTACTGACCCTTGAACATCATGTATGGACTCAGCAGGGAGGCACTGTTTATCTGACGTTTAGTTGCCAGGAGGTACTCACACATTTAACTGCTGCTGCTCTTTGATGGAGGCATATGACTGGGCTGGACAGAGCTCTTAGTAGATCAGGTCTATCCTCAGTTCCCAGCCAGATTTAACTCCTTCAAAAGAAATTAATTATCTATTTTTGGAGGAAGGAAAATCATGAGATGTAGGTGTATAATGACTTCTCCTTATAGTACTAGAAGTACTAGATGGATCCTTTTGCAGTAAACAGCAAAAATTCCTTTGGGTTGAGCAGTTGAGTAGCAAGTTGAGCATAACACATACATAATAACTTGTTTTGTTTTTTGAGGTATCTCTGTCCAAGTGTAAACCAATAATATATGTAGCCTTTATTTCTTCATCTTCTCTAAAGAACTGAATCATTCTGGGAAAGCTCAACCAGTACAGAAACTTTTGGCTCCACATGAAGGAATTCTCACTCTCCTAGCCTCTAAAATAAAGTAGCTACATGTACACTGCATCTTACATGTCTTTGCTTGCATTTAACTCCTGAACTGTAACTGGGCTTCATTTAGGAAAGTATTAACATAGGCCAGATGTGCATCAAGCACTTCTTTAACAGTTTAACAACACAAACAATTGTTTTTCAGTGGCTGGGATGGCTACCTCGCAGGTTTTATTTTATTAGCATGTCTGTAGTCAGTAAGGCCAATTTTATTGTCATGACAGTGCAGGAGACAATCCTTGAACTTTCCCAGATAAAATTTGGTGGGAATAGAATACCTGTAATATGAACATGAAGATGAATTTTTCAATTTTTTTTTAAAGTCCTGTAGATTATATAATGCTCAGGAGTCTTCTACTGTGAGGAAGGGAAGTCATTGTTGTTGGTAAAGTCTTTCTGTTCCAGAGTAATATTTTCTCTTTTTGACAAAGGAAAAAAAAATGCAAGGGCTTTGAACATTAGAACTAGGGATCTGTTGGTTGTCCAGGCATTGCAGGCTTCCTGCAGTCATCCCTTTGGTTTGGTGCAATAGCTGAAAAACAAGGGCAAGAGAAAGTTATTTACATCAGCAGACCTATTTTTTAAGGTTGCATAGTATCTTGGCTGGTTGTCTTTGAAGTCCTCTATGCTCAGACTGCAGGGACTAAATTTCTTTCTCTAAGCCACAAACCACTGGGCTTCAGAGAACTCTCACATTCAGTTGTTTTCCTTTTCTCTTCATCCCCAGAATTTTTCCTGAAATTGGAATGCCAAGAGGGAAGCAGGACAGGGCAGCTTTCCCTTACATTTAAGATATTCAGCACTAATGAGTGTATCCCTGGTGCTGGAGGAGCTGCAAAAGGTTTGGATCTCAGGTGGTGGAGTTCAATTCAATTCCTGCCTTGAGCTGAAGTTAGAAATTGCTCCTGAACTCTCAGTGAATCAGGAATAGTGCAGCTTTGCTAGTTCACAGACTTTATATAAGATGCATTAATGCACAAGAAATGTTTAGAAAGCAGTGTGATGAGTGACAAAGTGAAGTCGATGCCTCCATCAGTAGTAGCTTGTGAGCTGTTTCACAGACTCTCCTATAGTTCTTTCTGTCTCAGATCATGTCATATTTTTCTTTTAGAGAGATACCATCAGCAGGAGGCTCAGAAATGTCAACTGTAATTAAAAATGTAATTTTCAAAGGCATTTTGTAGTTTATCCACATGGTAAATGGTTTCCTGCCCTCTGAACTTTCAGCCTGCTGAGCTGAGCTGAAGAGTTAGACATTTTCTTTAAATCCTTGCATTCTTTCACAAGCATAACAAGGCACTTGTCAGCTGAACAAGTTGGCAATGAAGAGTTCAGCTAGTGGTGTAGAGCCTGAAAACATTGAAAAAATGGCTTTGTTCACTAGTTTTCATCCCTGTCAAATTACTCACAGAAACTTCTATTCTGCTCTATTTTTTTTTTCCTATCCAAATGAAAATATAATCCTATTAACCTCTAGTTCCATCTAACTCTGTCTTTCCTCTGGTCTCTGATTCCCTAAGCCTGTTGGAGAGCTGATTACACTTTAGATGGTTTCCTTTGTCTGGTATCTGAGCACCTAACAACCTAAAACATTTTTTCCTTGTGACATCTCTGTGAGGAAAAAAAGTGCTGTTCTTAACTGTTCATTAAACAAGAGAGAGGCTGATTCCACAGCCCAGTGATTAGGGCAGTCACCAGGTACATAGTTGCCTGAAGTCACTTGTCTATCATTACCCATGCAAAATAATTGAGCAGCTGGGGGAATTGTCTTACTGAAAGACAATAGCTTCTTTTGAGTTCTTCTGTTAGATGTGGAAGGTCACAGGTCCAGTTTCTGTCCTACACTGGGGTTTGAAACCTTGCTTAGGACCTCTCATTTAGGGCTAACTCCATCCCTGTCTATTTCCCCTCTGCTTCCAGTTGGTTCAGTAAGGCTCTTCACTTTTTGCTGGCCCACCCTAACTACCTCATGGTTAGACTGAGAGATGACAAGTTTTAAGGTATTCTCCAAACCATTGTGAGAATCCTTTTCTGAAGCTTTAGGCTGAGCCAGAACCCTGAACTGCTTAAGAGTCACTGGGTGGTGTCAGTGGGTGGGTGGGTTTGGCAATGCAGCTTGGCAGCAGTGCAGAAGTTTATGAGACAAGGTGGGAATCAGGCAGTGGGTTTGGGACCTGCACTGGATTTACATGATGGATAGAGGTGCCTGCTATCTTAGAAGGTAAGCCTATCAGGCTTATCAGGCTAAATTTCTTACCTGTCCTGGGGATTTATCTCATAGATGAGTGGTACAGAGAGATGGAGTTAAACTCTGAGGGAAGAGAGACAGACACATAATGCACTGTAACTTAGAGTAGCTGTAAAACACGATGAATTTAGTGCGTGAAATGAATTTATGAATAAAAAATAAGATAAAATGAGGGTGAGGATAGAAAATCTGTAATTAGAAGAGCTACTGGCTATTACTATTAAGATTGTTTATTGTTCCTCTTTCCTGTACTGTAATTTATCTTTGTGTTTTTAGAATTTACATTCTAGAGCAAAGATTGTCTTCCTGTGCTTAGAAAGTACACAACTGTAAATAAGTTTCTGTAAAACACAGAACATATGCCCCCGCCTATGCTTGGCTTTTAAAGTGAATGGTTAATACTAAAAACTCAGACATATAGTTGATCATTGTCTTTTTAATAGAATTGCTACAAAACCTTCAACAGGCTATTCTCATATGTATTTGAGAGCTTGATATTTCTTATGCATGAAGCTCAGACTTTACATCAGAAGCCAACACTAAGATTCTCATTCTGCAGTTGACTACAGGTACATAGAGTTTTCTATCCAAAGCCATTGGTGCTGCCCACACTTAGAAAGTGCACTGAAGGACTACAGCATCAGATACTACTCAGAAATGTAGTATCCTGAGTTTTTCAGATATGTGTGCTCAGTTTTTTTCTGGAAGGGCTTGGCTCTTGAGGTTCAGGTCAATAACAGACTTTGCAGAGGGATTTAGATTCACTTGGTGGCTATCAATCACCATGGAGGCACCTTAGGCAGGCATGACGTGACCCACAAGCCTCAGGTCATTATCATACTATCTACATTCACAACAAACACATACCAACTACCATATTGTGTAGTACCTCAAAAGGTCTGAAATGTAGCAGGTCAGCTAAATTTTCTTGCTTCTTTTCTCTGTCAGCCTTCCTTGTATATCCTCCAGAGTAGTTCTGCATGATGATGCACCCCTGAGTATTGCACTTAGGTGCAATACTGATTTCATGACCATGTATATTGTAGGTGTTCCACTTTCACCTTTAGTAGCAGTAAACTATATTAAAGAAAATGTTGAAAGACAGACCATTTTGTCTTGGAAAATACCTTTCCTTCAAATGAATGTATCTAGTTATTTTTATTCTACAAAACATTAGAGTAAAAAATAATAAAGTGTGTGTGTGTGTGTGGAGGGAGGACTATTTTCATAATACTGCAGTTTTCTTTTAAGTACAACATTTTGTTCTTTCTTTTTGAAATTAATTCTGATTTTAAAGAATTTAGATCAGGAAAAAAATCCTGTCTGCATCTTCTTTGGGACAGCATTGTTCAGTGTTTGGTGTGGGGTTTTTGTTTGGTTGGTTTGGTTTTGGGTTTGGTTTTGGGTTTTTTTTGTTTTTTGTTGGGATGAATCTAGCTTTTAAACTGTTGAAATCCTCCTCAAATTAAATTTGAATTCTCTGTGCAGCTCTCATTAGCAATAGATAATTGCCTAAATCCACAGAAGGCACAAAAGGAATCACAGTATTTACTAATTGCATCTCAGACACTTATCCCCCCTAGCTGGCAATGACAGAGCTCTACTGCCCCTTCATCTGTAATTTTTCTTCCTCCTCTGCCCAAATCCTTTACCCGCTGCCTGTATTCATGCTGTACAAGCTGCTCTTGTAAATTGCTGAGACTTTGACAACAGAGCTGAAAAAAAATGGTGCAGCAAATGTAAGAACTGGCTAAGAAAAGGGAGCATAAAGGAAAATGTTGCCATATATTTAAGAATTGTCTAACAATTAAAGAATACTGAAACTGGTTTGTTTTTTTTTTTTTTTTTTTTTTGCACTTTAGTATTATATTCTTTATTTGCAACAATGTACTATAGAGAGGAATCCATTTCAGTCTTCCTCTTGATCTATGTCCTAATAATTACTAGCTAAGAGAGCCTTTGAGGGCTTACCATACCTTCTGCAATACCTTATATTTGATGCTTCAGAGATCATGAAGTTATTGAAAATTCATCCAAGTCTGTTGATTCAATGACACCCACTGGCAAACTGAATAAAGTGCGAGGGAAATACTTTATTAATTTTAATTAATTTTTATTAATTAATGTGTTGAACCCCTTCACTAGTGTGGGATAACCTAGAGGCTGGATCAAGTAGTTTTCTCCTAGCCTTACCTCATTTGAGGTATTTTAATTGAGTCCCTGTAACACCTCTTTCCAGGAGAAACAGTGCTCTGTCCCCCAGTGGCTCTGACTTCAGGTAACCATAGCTGCTCTTATTGGGACACACCAGCAAGGAGTTTGGAGGTTTCTTGCCAAGAAGAGGAACCATTCGTGATGATTAGGCTCACTGTCTGGGTTGAACTGCTTCTTGATCTTTTTCATGACATTCAGTCTCAATGCATTTACTGCTCAGCAGGAGTCCTCTAATTCCAGTGCAGATAGATTGCAATAAACTTCCAGAGGAGAAAGTAATATACTGACTTTTAAAAACAGTATTGATGTCTAAAATCTCATAACTGCAAGGCATTTAGCAGTGTTTGAACAATGAGATTGCTTAATCGACTGATTGTACTGAAACGTGTATTTCTATAGATCTTTCATTCACATTTCAGCTTGAGCAACACTAAAGTCAGTTGACTTTCACTTGTGCAAAGCTCATTTAAGAGTCTAATCTAATGATGACTGCACTGCACTGCATTAGGAAGTTTTTTTCAGATCTTCTTAGGATTTTTTTAGTTAAAAAAAACCAAAACAACAGCAAAAATCTGTGCTAGAGGATGAAAGTTTGATTTGATTACCAAGAGCACACACTTAATTTATCAAATAGTTTGTAAAGTTGCATTTCCTCTGTAGATTTGGCCCAACAGACAGCATATAAATGATAGAAGCTATCTTCTATTGTTTCACATTGGTGAGTTCTCAGAACGGCTTAAAATTTTACTGAGAGAGCAAGAAAATCAAAATAAAACTAAATATAATTACATAATTTCTGTTAGTTTGTCAGCTCTGCAATTGGAAACAGATTTATACCATGCTGCAAGGGAACCTCATTTTGGAAAGGGTGTCATTCTTCATAGTTCATACTGATTTTTTGTTTTTTAATTTTTTTAATGTGATTCTCCTGCCCAAACAACTCTCGAGTTGCTGTTTAATTAAAAGAGAGAAACCCTTAGGACATCATACAAATTTGTCAGAAATGTACTGTCACTAAAATGTTTCAGCGTTAATCATGCAGTCTTTGTCTTGAGTTCATTTGAATGTAAAAATAATGAGAAGAAAGGTGAGAGCTGTGCTTTTAATGGCCCTTCAGTGCTGTAGCAAATTGCATTCTGGCATGTTTCCCCTCACAGGTCACATCCCTACTTTAAAAATGACCTCATCACTTGCATTTTGGGAAATCTTTGAATGTGTCTGCACACTGTGCCTGTCACTGCAGTGCTTTGCTGGAAACATTAATTCCCTGAAGAACAGGCAGTGATAAATTTCTGCATTTGATATGGGAAAGGATGGATGAGAGAAAAGGAGTCAAGGAAAGAGGGAATGGTGTTTTGCTCTGAGAAAATATACAAATTATGCCTGGGTATTTGTTCATATCCTTTACATCTTGAGGATGTCATCCTACATCAACACAAAGGTTTGTTTGCAGCAATTTTCAATGAAACATGTCTGTCTTTAAGTAGATTGCTGAGGCTCAGATGTTGAGAAACATAGTACCAGTGCAACAAAAGTTAGGTTAGGGGTACTGATAGGGGTTCCTCCAACATTGCCATGACAAAATAGCCCACAGTGTGTGTCCCACAGTGGAGTTCACTGACCTCAGCTTCACAATTTTCCTGAGAAGGAGCTGAATGGGCAGTCCTTGACACAAGATTGAGTGACTGTCACTGGTACAACAGCTTTTCCTCCTCAAGACCCCAGGAGCTATCAAAGCAAACACCTGAGGCTCAAGCTGTCCTAGGAAGAAGAACACAGCACAATTAGACTAGCACAGTTTGTGGTGAGGTAACCACCTCATGCCTTGTATATAAATGTATTAGTGGGATGAAGTGTCTAGTGGCACTGTGTGTCAACACTTAGCAATGTTTTTTGGACCTAAGCCTCACTTGAAAAAATTTGTAATCTTAAATATCTTTCTAAGCTCCTCCAAGCTGAGAACTGCTTCTGCTGTCACCTTCTCCTTTGCCTCACCCGGCACCCTTTGGATATCTCACAGTTTCATTCTGCAGCACCCCAAGCTCCTACAAATGGGGCAGGGAGCCATGAGCTGGCCCCTTCAGGGCTCACCTCCCACGAATGACTGATTTGATGTAACGGTTTTCAAATGCAGTACTTACTCCTGTCTACCTGTCACAATGGGCTCTATTTCTGTCCAAATGCCCTTGCAAAACTGGAATGGGAAATAATTGTTGTAGTTTCCTGTGGTGCACTTTTCCCAGGAGTGCAGCTGAATGCACAAGGACTCTTTCATGAAAAGCTGTTTCTCCTTCTGTTGCAGTAAAAATGTTGGGACTGCAAACTCTAGATTCTTGTATCTCTGTTGACTGTAAGTGCAGAGAGTTGGTTGAGTATGAGGTACTAAGTCTGGTAAAACACAACTAAAATGTGTTTTCGCATGAGAGGAATATCTGGAGGGTAACTGTCATTATCTGACTGGAAGCTGAAGGGCAAGTGATCCTTGGGGAGAGTAGGGGAGAACAGTGAGAACTTTTCTGAGATGGCCAGACTAACAAGACAGGTTCCACTCCAAGAAAAAGAAAAAAAAGTCCAGTTTTTTACAGTTAAGCATTGTTTTTATTAACATTGTCATACCTAGGAATCCAGACTATATAATTCCTTACCTGCATTTCCTTTTCTGCATTGCTTTTGCATGAGAAATACCCTTGTAGATAGAATCTGAGATGTAATTTGACTCTCTGAATTGAATAAACAAGAGTCATTAAACTATGTTGCCTTCACTTTAAAATACTGCTTAAAAAAAAAAAAACAAAAACATCTCTCTTTATAGATTGCTGCTGTAATTTGGACATCAAAACCTTTCTGAATTTTTTGTTTAAGATTTGCCAGAAAAGTGTGATTCTATATAGAACTTGGTCATTCATCTGAAGAGAAAACCTTGCCCCAGATACAGTACATATTCATCTCACTACATACAGTGATGTGTGCTTATGCTACACAGAGAAAGAAAGTGCAAGAGAGTTGTAGATCTTCAGGTATAAAAGTTTTAAAACCTGTTCATATGTTTTCACATATAATATTTATTACTCAAAATTGCTCCAATGCATATCAGCACTAAGTTTTACACCCGAGTTTCAAACATGTCCAGATATACACACAGTAAATTATGTAGGTTTTTTTTTTATTTTTATTTCAAAGGAAATACGCCAATAAATACAGAGGGACTGGAGTACCCAGCACCTCAACCAGCCCTGGTGAGGGAAGAGGAACTCTTCTTTGGATCAGTGTCCATAAATGTGGGTAGTATTTTTGCCTTCTGCTGCTGACATTCTGCTGTTCATTCTGTCTCTGACTAGATGATAAAATGATGGGCACTGAAAACTTCATTCTTCTCATAGTGTTGTTATCTACTTGTCCCAGCAGGAGGATAGAATAAAATGGCTTTTTAGGATGGGTTTCATGATGTTGAGCAGTAGAAATTAAGGTGAGGTGAATATAAGGTGGGTAAGGCTTTGGAGTACTCAGAAAATCATCCTCTGTGTAACAGTGTGTGCATGTATAAGTATGTAGACATTTGTTCTATCATTTTCCATTATTTTGCCCTGTAAGAAGACAGAGCCTTCTAGAGTCTCCCTCTTGTTAGGCAGAGCTACTTCTTTCATGTCAGTCCAAGGGCTGGGGTTCTGTGTAAATACAGGGGACTGAGAGAAAACTACTTCACATTTCAATGATGAGATACAGAATTATCTTTTTACTTCCCCTGCTTAAAAGACTAACAGCATAATTCTCCAATGAACAACATAGGATTTTAGGGATCCTGGCTTCTTACAAAGCTGGATCTTTTTCTACAGTCATGGATTTTGCCATGTTTTCTGGGTCAGTTTTAAGTGTTGAGCCACCAGTGCTTTCTCAGGAGTTGTTCTATAAAACCCAGGAAATTACATGGCCCCTGGGCCAGCCCTTTTGAACCTCAAATTGATTCATGCAATGGAGAAAGGTAGGAGAAATAATAGGGTAGAAGAGAGTGATGTGGGCACTGCCTTTGGCAAAAAAACATCTCCAGTAGGTTTGACGTGAATTTTCTTCAACAGAACTGATTTTCTCTTGCTGGATTTATTCTATTGTTATAGCTCTTTCAAATTGAAAGAAAAGAGGAAAAAATGAAGTCTTTGATTAATATCTGATTTGATTTGAGCTTTGTCGGTGATGGATGCATTTAAATATTCCTGTCAGAGTGAGCAAGAATGAGGTATTTCTATTAGAAGCACAGCATGCAACCTTCTAAGGAAACACAAGCCTCGCATCTTGAGTTTCAGAGTTGCTGAACCAACAGTAAGATCAGACGTGAAAGTTTCCATCATCTGGGAACTGTAAAATGAAGTAAAAAGCAGAAAGGATATGCTCAAACTCTGACAAACTAAGATCACATACACTGGGGATATTACAATAGCCTTCCCCTATCTTAATGTTACTCCTTTTCTTCTTTCATCAGAAACAAAAAAAAAAAAGATCAAACTTAAAACACCAGCAGAACGTTATAGAAGTAGATTACTGGATATTAAAACTTACGCACTGTAAACAGGACCCCAGACCTACAGGTAAGGAAAACTGAGACAGTTCCTCTGAAGGCAAAATCTCTGATAAAAACTGAAGTCCCCTGAGTTACGCCAGTGAACTCAACCTAAATGTGTGACCTAAGGCTTCGTGGGACATTTCAAAATCTTTTTTATTGAAGTAGGTTTTCTTTTTCTTTGTTCCTTCCCTACGCATAATACTTTTTTTTAGGCTTCACGGGAGTTGCTCACCATAAATACAAATCAGCTGTTTGCCCATTCCCAATTTACTCATTCCACACAGCAGGACAGCAAGTTAATTGCAAGAGTTCCCCATGGGGCATGGTGAACTTAAATATGCCTGGTGTATATTGTTTAGGCAGCAGAGTGAAGAGAGGCACAAGTCCTTAAGAAAGGCACAAGAGTGGAGCTGGGAATGAATAAGAATATTAAAAAAATCCTCTCTGTCATGGGCCAATTGACTTGGTAAATAATTGCCTTGTCCTCCTGGGAGGCTCAGGGGTAGGAAGGAATTTAAAGACTGCTTATTACTTTAAGGCAGGATCCACAGAGAGACTCTGGTGTTCTAGTGCTTTTTAGTGGAATCCTCAGTAATTTCAGGTGACTCAAAAGTGGTCTTTATCTCCTAAATTGCCATGCTAGGGTCTGAGACCCAGAATCCATATTCTCATAAATAAATGCATCTGTTCTAGTCTTGGAGGTATCTAAAAAACATAAAAACCAAAATTCCTGCCAATAAGACTCAAATTTGCTTGCAGCCTGTGAATATGTGCTTTGGTCTTGAGATCACCAAATGGCCTTGCATTTTTCTCATTCCTGTTTGCCTGGTTAATGTCTTGTCACCTCTGAAGCACAGGGCTTTGATTTCGCAGACACTCTCAAAAACAGGCTGTACATAAAACATGGCTAGCAGAAAAGGAGGTGCATGTCCTTTTTAGCTGAAGGCATGTTAAGTTACATAGTCTCTTTAAGTGCCAAAGACCAGCATTTTGCTTCTACTACAGCCTGAGGGGATTTGAATCCAGCAGAGTAATCCTGTTAGTAGCAGTGTAATGTTACAAAAGAAAAACTCTCTATCTGTCCTACCAACGCATGTCAGCATGGTATGGAGCAATACATTTGTCTGCTGATCTAGGCAGTACCAGCCCGAGTGACAGGGGCAAGCAGCACAAGGGGGGAGCTTTTGTCCATTTTCTGCTCCGGGGACTTTTATATTCAGCACTCAGTGCAGCAAGGCCTGGAGAATCATGGCTTCTATTGATTTCTCCCTTCCTTTCTGTTAAATATTGGTTATCCCACACAAGGGACAAATCTCTCTTTTATGTTCTTGTACGTGTTGGATGGTCTATGTTCTGGCAGCTAGGGCACCATGGAGGAGGTGAGTGGTCAAATCTCTTTGGCCTAGGGGTTGACATTTGCTCCATCCTTTGTCTGCTGGACATCAGCTGTGGAGCAGTTGGGTTGCAGATTCAAAATTCAGCTCAGCATGTGAAACAGATGAATCTTATTGTACTTGTGAGTAGCGTAGGCTGAGTGTTGGGATCCTCTCGATGTATATGAAATGTGTCTTGCTTCAGACACCTACAGGTCTGTATCAATAATAAATTAGATACTTGGGAACTGTAGCTGGTTCTAGGAATAGCTGGAAAACAAATACAACATTTTCAAGATTTCTGTTCTGACTTTGAAAGACTAAAGTGATGCTTGGCAGTAGATGTCATTCATGCATCTCTCCATTACCTTACATCAAGTCTTTAGCTGTACCCAAATTATTGGTCTGAAGAGGAGATGTATCTTCTCCATCCAATGCTGTGAGATGAAATAATTATCATTTACTGTCTGACTGGCATGAAAGCAGAGGGAGCTGGGTCTTCATTTTGTTAGACATCAGTCAGTAAGGGAAGAGCCACCTATACTGAATGTCAAGGAGTTTCTTAGCTGTTATGTGGCATATATACGCACAACCTGTCAAAAGAAAGGAAGTAGGCAAGCAACTAATGAGTTTCTGAACAACCAAGGGTTTTCTTTAACAGTCAGGTGTATAAAAGTCTGTATGTTTTTAAAAAGAACCTTTGGGATCTGTGTTTGCATGATTGCCTCTGCAGTCATGGGGAGTGCAACACCCAAGATTTTACACAAGTCTTCATTGTGCATCCAGCAGTCTGTACATCAAATATCAAGATGCTTTCAATAAAACTACTGAAGTTAATAACACATAAGGCCAGAAAACCTTCTTTGTTGTGTACTTAGTCGTTTCCTATCTGTTGCCCATTGCATTGGAGTCAGGCTGAGTCACAGCTTTAACTTACTCCCTGCCGCAGGATACAAAGATTCTGAATCAGGGAGCCAGCAGGAAATACTCTGTTCAGGGCATCCTGAAATGAAAGGTTGGCCCACTGCTTTCAGCCCAGTGCAACAGCTGAGCTACTCCAGTGGCCACTGCTTGGACTTTCCATGCTGAGAGCAGACACTCTGCCTGCCCAAGATGCCTCCTTTTTGGGAATGGGAATAAAGGTGGCATGAAAACTTTTATGACAAGGTGGAAACTGAGGGCACACTGTGGGGTGGTTCAGAGATTTAGCTGCTGAATTAATTAATAGAATTAATTAATAGATGTCTTTTTGTCTTGTCTGTAAACCATGGAAAGTGAAACTAGGGGGAAAGGCAGACTCAATGGCTGTGCCAGTCAGTGACACTGGATGGATGGATGCACCTAACATATATGGAGTGTTGCTTCACTGAATACATTTGGACTTGGGTACTGATCATGGTCTTGCCCTGCATTTTTAACCTGTCTTCAAAAGTTATGCAAGGAGCACTTTTAAAAAAGGAAATGTAATGACCACCTACAGATTTTCTTGGTGTTCTCCTCTGTTCAGGTTTTCAGTAGATTCTGAAATTATCAAGGAGGACCAACGCTATTCTGCAACAACTATGACTGTCCATACACAGTACCCTTTTTTTTACTTCTACTTTTATTCCATGTCTAAATATGGATTTACATGACAAATTGTAGTGGTGTACTGCAAGCTGTTATAGCCTGTTGGGTAAATGATTAACATTTCAAATATATTTATAATTTAATTTCTAAATACTTACTCAAAGGACTGTAATGGCCCTGTTCTAATTTATCTTATATTCAATCCAATTTTTGAAACATTTATTAATTCTTTTTATTCCTGATTCAGAAGTATAACATGCCAATTAGAAACAGATTAAAAAGTTTATTTTCTACAAACCATTGTATGCCATCAAGTAAATAAAACATTGTAAAAAATCCCTGATTATGCATAGTGTAATAAGCATGCTTACAATTACCTATTTCTGCAGCAGACTGTAATACTTAGTACATTCTCAGCTGGATTCATTACTCACTGGCTTCAACTATGTATTTATATTCTTTTATGCAACTCAGAAAGTTTCTCAGGTATTTCTACCTTAGTTTTCCACAGACTTTCTAGCAACAAAAAGCAGCTATAATTTGTGATGCCAGACTTTTGGTAAGGAAATGTGTTAAACAGCACCTTCTGGCCACTCTGGCAAGATACTTGCTGTAGCTGCATGGGCTTTTTCACATACTCCATTCAGATTAACAGCTTAATTAATGTATGTACGTTTCTTATTAACAGCTTAATTAATGTATGTACATTTCTTATTTTTGTTAACATCCATAAACCCTACTGCCAGTAAGATTTCCATATCTTCTTTGGTTTTTTTCCTTGCAATAAGTAGTTCTTTGGTTTCACCAGAGAACAATACCTGACAATAGAGGCCTTTAATTTGATGTTGTATTCTGCTAAGCCAACAGACGAAAAATAATGACTCTTGTTCTTTTGGTTAATTTACTACAACCACATGAAGAATCCAGTGAATTTAAACATGGCTGGGAATGGCCGTGTTTACATATTCTAACTTACAGCAACCAGATTCCAACAGTAAGTTCCATACACCTGTAACTGAACACCCAGGAGTGCATGTTCTGTCGGATCAAGGGCCTTGTGATAATTCTGCTTATGACTACAGGATTATGACTGCATTTTTACTTACTGAAGCCTTTCCTTTTCCCACAATGCAGCCATTGTTGACAGTTGCTTCTTTTCCATGTGAGCCAAGGCATGAATACTAAGGCCTGTAGACTTTGTCATATGAATACATTGCATATCAAGGTTTATACTGAGAAAGTAAGAACGTGTACATTTGTAGAGCAGATATGATCCTCTTCAGAGAAAGGAGAAGCATGCTTAGATAAATTTTGCTGACCTGATTGCTAGCTATAGGAACTAGGGAGGTGAAAAGAAACCTGTTTTTTTACCAGGCTTATCAGAGGCTTCTCTCATGACTCCATACAATAATTAAGCCAGCCCACATCTTCTGCTGTGACATGCCGTAGGACAGCAACCAAGTGGATACTTTCATTGTTATGGCAATGCAGGAATATGAAATAATGTTGGCTGCTAGAAAGATAGGACAGCTCTGTGACCTAAATCAACTCAACCAGAATCCATTAATTGATTTCATTTTTGTCCACACAGCTATTGATTGCACTTACAATGCTAGAACAGCAGTGGCAGCAGCAGTGCTGAGAGTCTGAACAGAATTATTAAAAGACACTCCCTGGCAAAGTGAATGGATGTCTTATAGGAAGGGCTTAAAACAATAAATGTTTGTCAGAGCTGATTCAGTCTCTGTGAGATGACTAACAGATTGCCAGAGACTTTTAATGTCAAAACATTATATTGTACAGGTGCCTGAAAATAAGCAGGCATTGTAATACTTTTATTTTTTCTTTTATTTTTTCCCGGCAGTAAAGAAAATCCTTTCAGGTGTTACAAAAGAGAATGTGTGATATGAAAAATGGGGATAACACAGACTGGTGATCAAAGGGGAATGCTAATGTGTTATTACAGGAATGATGATATACTCATTGTGCATTTGTGGTACAATGGGTTTCTATACTCAGGTAGATTGGTAATTCATCTCTCTAACATATGACCTGCATCAATGGTACAACAACCTACTAGCCACTGAGTTACTTCCTTAAGGGACAAAATCTCTTTTCAGGAGTCTGGGTCCTGGAAGATGCATATATTTAGCTGTGGATGCCTTCATTTCTGTCTTGCAGATTCTCTGGAGCATGAGGACATGGGAGTGTGAGTTTGCCCCCTCCTGGCTTGCCAATGGCATCATACGGTTTGCAGATGTGGTTCAGCTGCCTGTAAGTAAAGCCTTGCTGGTAGGCAGAAGCAATAATGTGAACAAAGCACATACAGTCTCAGCCTAGACTTAAAAATAAGGAAGCTTGTGAGGCTGTCTTCATAATTCAGAGCATACATGAAGAGTGAAGATAAATAGATGGAAAATCTGGATAAATCAGAGCTGCTGTGTGTGACCATCTTACCTGAACTAATACAAAGCAAAACTGAAACTCACTGGTAAAAGACAACTTCATTCTCCAAACAAGCCCAATTCTCTGTGGGCTAGCAGGACTGACCCACAGAGAAACATAGCCCTTTGTCATGGCTCTGAGGGTGTCACCTGCCCCACTGCTGGCCCTGATCTGTCTGCTCTGGTGCCTCTCCCAGTCCTTCCCATTGCCCCACTTCTGCCCATCCTGGTTGCTATCTCTATTTGCTCAGGCAGTGCAGGAGCAGCACTGTCTGTTCTGTGGTCTCCCTCAGATCCTGGCTCTTATTTCACAAGGAGCAGCATCGTTTCTACTGCTCACCAATACATTTGCTGGAGTAGCCTCACCCTCAGGCAGCAACAGGACTTGCACATGGGTGAAATCTCAAATCTGGCTGGTACAGACTGGGAAGAGGAACACAGGGCTGTCTGCACATGACCCTCTGAGCATGCAGTAAACTAAGTGTCAGAAGTTGCCCCAACATAAAGATTGTCACATCTCAAGAGCTCAGGTGCCTCTAAAGTGTCCAAGTGTCCTCTAGAAATATTAAAAAGCAGGCTTGCAAAAGGCAGAAGAAAAAAAACCCAAACCAAACTAAACCAAAACAACAAAAACAAGTTGAAATCTTTATTACAGCTTTTGTTTGTATATAAACGGGGGAATTCAAACAATTGCATTGCTCTACAATGTGCATTTTTCCTTAATGCTCTGTACCAATGCATAAGAAACATGTACTTCAGTGTCTTTGAAATGGATTCTTTGTACTAGACATTAATGAATTTCAGTGTAAGCTTACTTGAAGAGCAGTGCTAGAGGCAGCCTGAGAGTTAGAAGTGGGAATAGGGAAGCCCAGGAAATCATGGGGCACAAAGGTAGCTTGGGAAAGAGTGAAGAAGTAGCTCGTTTTCCAGCAAGGCTTTTCATCAAGCTGAGAAAGACAGAATAGAAAGGGTAAAGTATAATGAATACAAGTAGTAAAACTAATAGGATTCTCTATAAGCACACTTGGACTTTCCCTGGTGCCAGCTTTCTTTGCCCCTTAGTAGACGGGCTAAAGAACACAAGCCTGTCTGTCTCTCTGGGACCAGGAAGGGTCTGCTTATGTCCTAATTTACTGCAGGCATTTGGAGGAAGTTAGCCAGCTGCATTCCTAAGGCAGAGGAGAAGAACAAAAAGACAAAGTCAAGTTCACAGCTGACAGAATGTCCCTCTGGACATCAGTTAGCTGCAATGCCAATACAGTCTTGATTGGGCTTTAATTGTCAGTCTTTAAAGAGCTCTTTTGTGCTAGTGGGAAAACCCCAAGACAGACCTCTCTCTCTTCCTTTACATGATACAGTGTCAGAGGTCAAGGAAGGAGTGTGTTATTTCTTTTTTTGGATCCCTTTTACCACATTCCAGAAACCATTAACAGAAGAGATGAAGACCCTTCCCTTCTTGCTATCAGCCCCATTGCATCAGATCCTGCTGCAATAAGGATTATCTCTCTTGATCCTTGCTAAGTTCAAAGACTGTAAACATGGGTTGATATTCCCTTTCTACTGAAAAGAATCCCCATGTAGTTGGAATACATTTTAGTGTACAAACCATAGTTACAGTACTAACGACTGTCTGTTTGTAGCAATGTTGTTTCTGCAAGAGCCTTGAAATGTTTTGCACTGTTTAGCATGGACAGTTGCCATGTAAACTTTGCTAGTGCCTTTTGTATTCTTCTGCTTTGGAAGTGTGGCTTTAAAAGTTTGAATGCAGAAAGAAAATAAATGCTTCATCAGAAGCTGTGGTTTACATTTTGTGTAACAACTTCTTGACAGCATGAAGGTGTTTCAAACATGTTTCTGAAAAAAATATAAGATGTCATGATCACTCCAAGGGAAATGCACAGTAAATGCACACTACCTTAATAATACTTTTTTTCAGGAAATAATTTTCTGTCATTTGGTGTAAGTTCTTTTCTCAGGTGTTTCATTATACACTCCCTCCATTGTACACAAATAAGCCTTGTTAATGGCCACATCTGGGTCTTGTTGCATTTGCAGAGCTATGGAGGTGTGTAAGGCTGGTCCCAGACATCATAGATTCTGCTGAAATCTGTGTAGTTAGACTACAGGGGAAAAACTTTTTAATCTTACAATACATACAAGAAAAATCTTTGTAAAAGCAGGAAAAAATATGAAAATGAGAATTAAGAATGTGTTTAAAATGCAAGATTTAATGTGTCTAAGATTTATTAATGAAACTCCTGCTGAAATCAATAGCGAGATTTACCCATAACTATCTGCAGCATTCATGTTTGATCAAATGCTGAAGTGGAGCTGTGCCTATTGCAAATTGTTCCTTTTATGCTCTGAAATCCAAGAAGATAAACTCTGTAACAGAATAATATATTAATGTATTTTTTCTTCTATTGTTGGGGGGCTTCAAAGCAGCACAATACTGCACTGTCTAATCTTGAAATCCTTGTTTTAACGAAAGCTGTTCTGCCCTCTCAGAGATGTGCTCTTGTTAAAAGCCCGGAAGAGAGTCACAATCATGAGCTTATACATATGTATACATACACATATACACATGCACACACACACATGTATATGTACATGGTTAACTATATGAGGGGCACAGGCTGAGATGGCAAACATACCATTTTAATCCTATTCAATTTAGTCTCCAGTATATTAAAACTCCAGTAGCATGAAAATTAGTGCCTTCTCTCTTCTTTGCAAGATGAAATCCCACCACTCAGTACTGAGTTCCTTGATGGCAACTGCCTGTGATTTAGAGGTAATAAACAATTCTACCAAACATAATATATAAAATTTTGTAGGTAGTGTGTGGTCCCTGTCTCATATGTGGTAAACATGATGAAAAGGCTATGATATGTTCTGTAAAAAGCTTGCTGGAGAAAAGATGAAGTTGTTTGTGACCCTGTATGCAAGACCAGAACTCTTGTCTCTTGACAGTGTGGTATTACAAGTATACTGTCAACCCATGGAAAAAAGCATGCCATGCACGTGAAGCACATTCACATTTGGCACTTAGAAGGACATTAGAGCCCAGAAGCTAATAAATGGAAACATATTTTTCTGTCAAATGTATCACTTTAACATTTAGAAACACGGGGAAAACAATCCCAGGTCAGATAGATGGTCCATCTGGTCTGGTTACCCAGAGAAACTCAAAAAGTCGGTTAAGCAAAAATACCTGCTTCTGGCGTTTCATCTTTGATTCTTTACCATCTTTTTCTCCTCCATATATTTGCTCCTTAACCTTCCAAAATTCTCTCTGTGTGCTTGTGCCAGCTGCTACCTGAAGGTAGGTCCCTGTGGATGAGACTGATAGGTGACATCCTGAGCTGGCACACCCTGCAAAAAAATGTACCGGGGGTCTTCATCAGTGTGACCAGTTCCAGGAGCCCAGGTAGGTTCAGCAGATTTGATACCGATTGAGGCTTTCAAACAGATTGCTGAAGGGCAATGCAGTCATCTGCAAAGCTAGTATGTTCATGGACCATGGCAGGAGAGGGTGGGGTGTGCCAAGCTCACAGATGCTCCAGGCTCTGCTCTTTCACCTTGCAGGAATTGCAAGAGTTGTCATTATCTGTAAGAAACTATAATTCTTCCCTGAATCTTGATTTATTCTTGGTCTGCAGTGATGTCCTTTAGCAATGAGTTCCACAGGTTATTTATGTATTTTATTATATATTTATGGTGTATTTCTGAAACTGTCATTGAACCTGACACTTGTTTCCTCTTTTAAGGAGGATAAACAAGAACTCTGCTTTCTTCGCTCCTTTTATTATTTTTCTAGTCCCTTCTGTACAACTATGCCAGTCTGTTGAATTCTGTACCAGACTCCCAGCAGTGAAAATGGTGTGAACATTAAGGAAAGACTGAGTACAGGATATTCTGAATAAAGGATGCACACCAGCTTCAGACTATCCCAGCTGTTTTTGTAAAGCCAAAGAGGAACACTAAAGCTGTGTAATACTCTTCTCTTTTTTTTCTTATCCACTCTTCTTCTTTCTTTTCTTCTTCTCTTTTTCTTCTCCACTAAGAAAAAATTTGGGAGGAACAAGGATCACTGAGCAGTCAAAACCAGCAGACATTGTTAGCACTCAGAATATCACCTATGGCCTATGAAATTCTGAAAGAAGCTTAATTTCTGAATCACCTGTTGGGAAGAAGCTAAAGGGATACAATTTAGCACTAATATTTAACAAAAAGGTCTCTCAAAATAGTGAGAAGCCCCCAGTATTTATGTCCTCAATGTGTCAGTATGAAATGAATGTGCTAAGTGAAAAGTGGTGCTTTGTCAAAAGGAAAAATAAATAATAATAAAAAAAAAAAAAAAACAGAAAAAAAGTAAACCAACGAAAAAAAAAAAACCAAAAACAACTTCTGCACACTCTCAGTATGGTCTTTGGTTTCAGAATCAGAATTGAGCTTTAAGCCTCACTATTCCCCTAGCTTCTGGCAAGATTTTTAGGCTCAGTCATTTCGTATCTCTGTGTTTCAGTTCCTCAGCCTACCCTTCTCATTTGGGCAGTGTGTGCTGTGGCTAGGTAAGGGAGATTTCATGTTTGTGTGCGTACATAAATTCAGAGCTTGACACTGGGCCCTAGTATAAAACAGTGTATACATTGTCTAAATGTTCTGAACAATCCCAAATCTTCAGCTGTTGCTTGTAGTACTAGGAAAACACAAGGCTTTGTATGGACTACTTAACTATTTTGAGATTCTTTTTCCTTCTGGATTCTGAGGCTTTAAGGTGTGTTGGCTTGTTTGTTTCATTTTCTTTCTATTTTTTTTTCTTTCCTTTTTGTCTTCTCCTCCCAAGTGCTAAAGATTGGAAAAATACTTAAGAAAATTTGGAATACCCACAGATTTAGTTGTTAAGGGTATAACATAAACTCCAATTATCGCAATAAAATTGTAAGAGTTGCAAACACTGCATACAACTAACATCTTACTGAACAGCAGGAATTCAGAGAGTCATGGCATTAAGGGGGTGATCACGAATAAACACACACTTGCTTTCCAGATGGTTCACCAACATTTACACATATCACAGGGAAGCAGATGAGGATTACCTACTGAAGGCTTTCACAGTGGTCTGAAGAAAAGTGCTAATTAAATTTTAATCTTTATTATTTTTTTTGAAGTAGTCCAAATCTCATCTAGTTTGGGACTTCTTTAGAAACTCCAAATTCAGCCCAACTTAAGTGAAAGGTTTATGTACCTTTCAAGATCTGTTTGGTAATTTGCAGTTAGTAAATTAGAAACTTTGTGAAGAACTTGTTGTGAATGCAATTAGGACTAAATCACAGGAATTGTGATTTACAAATTATTTAAATTGGCATTTTTTGTGTGTGTGTGTGTTGATTGCATTCAATTAACCTCAATCTTTCATATTTGTCATTAAATGTAAATTCCAGCAAATATGTTTTCGAAGCAGAGAAAAAAAAATTAGAATAAAATATGGTTCCTAGAGCCTCAAAGGTGCCACGTAAAACAGAAGCATTATTGCAGTTCTGTCTTTGATGGCAGTTTTTTATTTTTGGGGGGGTTCTGAATTTTTTTTTGTTTCTATTTTCTTTGTTTACTTGTATTTTTGTTTGTTTGCTTGGGTTTTTTTAAGAATTCTGGGGTGCTTCTTTGTTCATGCCACTGAAGAAAGAAGAAGACTAAAGAAGAAAAAAAAAAAAAGATTAAGAGTGAGGAAAGGCCTCTGTCAGCTAAAATATCTGATTTTTGTAGACTCTCACAGAAGAGACCATCCAGAAGAGCTAGTCTGACCTTTTGCATAATATAGGGCAAAAAAACCCCACAAGTAATTTCTGCATTAAGCCTATTATTTCTGCTTGAACTGTAACATGCTCTCCAATGTCGTTAGTGGTATCTCTTCCTAATTATTATAAGAACTACCTTTATACTAATCATGTTATTTATATTGGTTGTAAATAGTCAGTATTTAGTAGGAAATAAAACATGATGCCAGCTTTAAACAATTCACAATCTAACCTTTCTTTGCTGTTCTGGCATTCTCTAGATTATTTTCTGCAGTGTAATCTTTTTTCTTTAATGATATAACATTTTGCAGTGGATTGTGTTTCTTTTTCCTCTTTCCAAGCTGAATGGATTCATCTAGTAGTTTGTTTGTTTGTTTTTAGAAGGGGATTTGTTTGTGGATTTTGTGGTTGTGGGCTTTATTTTTTGGTTTTCTTTATTTTTGGGGATGTGGTTTTTTAGTTTTGGGTTTTTTTGGTTTGTTCGTTGGTTTTTTTCAACATATCTCTATATTTTTTTGTTATTTACAAGCTCTTTATCTCTTCCTTAACTTATAAAATGATCCTTTGTCTTATAATAAGACTCACCTGGGAGAGCAAGGAACAACTTGGAGGTCTTTCACTTGAAGAGAAGAAAAGCTCAACATTTGCTCTCTAGGCAGATTTCCTGGAGCCTGTCCAGCTCCAGCTTAAATTATCTTCATGAGGCTGTTGTTAACAGTTGCAGTGTTGCATTATGCATGATTCCTGACTGCTCCTAGCATGAACAAACCACACAGTGTTTGGTTAGTGGTTTTCAATTTTATGCTAAGCTGTACAATTTGTTGGTGTTATTTAGGTTAATATGCTATTATTTTGCATATTTATAACTCTTCCATTACAATTTTGTTAATAATGATGTCATGTTTGGTACCAAGGATCAATAAGACTTCTAGTGTGTAATGTTTACAAATTTATATTATTACAGTATAATAAGTCTCTTAGGCAGCACTCTGCATTGGAATCACTTTGTAGGTATGTCTTTCAGGTAATTTCATGCATACAGTGGCTGCATGAATAGCAGTGCTACACTGTGCTGAGATAAAACCTAGCCTACAACTAGTGTTTAAGTATCAGAACACGAAATCCGTCTTCAATATCTGCATCAGAAAATGAATGGTGATGCATTATATTCATTTCTACTTGCACTGGATGGCTTCTATTTTACCTATTGTGTTGTCTTTGCCCTTCCACAGTGTTCTTTTTGTTAGCATAACTCTGAAGAGCACTTCTGCACTTTCACCCTCTTTATCTCTTCTAGAGAGATATATGAAGTTTGTGAATTCATACAGCATCTTTTTGAGGAAAATATTCAGGCTCTTTGCACTGGCAGAAGGTTTCCTTAGTCAGTGCTATAAACTTCAAAACACCAGCAATACCATGAAAAAAATAACCATAGTCCCTGTTAATGAATAAACCACTTGTCTGCTGCTTTTTTACATCAGTGACCCTGACTTAGTGTCTGAAGTGGGGGGATGCTGACCGGCAGCTGGATGTTATGGCTGGAGACCCTCTGGGCAGAAATCTTTGCTTGCCAGGCTCCCACTGTTGCTGCTTATTTTTGCTAATAATAGTGATCACTGTAGTGTGAATGAGTATCACTGACCAGTTATATAGAGCTAGATTATATCCTGTTAAATCCTTAATGGATGCAAGATGTACTCCCTCTTGCCTGTTCATCTGCCTGGGTGTTTGTGCCAGAACATGCAAAAGTGCAGCTGTGCGTAGGGGTGTGCAGAGACTTTTTCTTCAGTGAAGGTGGCAGTGAAAAGCTAGAGTCACCTCTTCTATATTGGGTCTCTACCCTGCCTCTTCCCTATAAGCATATCTTGACCCCCTAATCCACGCTATTAACCTCCTGAACAAGAGTCCAGCAGGTAAGGGCCTTCATATTGTGGAGAGGAAACACACTGGTAGACTGTGAAGTCTGCAACAGTGCTAAAAGATCACACAATGTAGCTAACTGGCATTACCAAATCAAGTGTCAAAAAGTGTCAGAATAGCACAGGCAGCAGAGCAAAGCTGTAAAAAAAAAATGGTAAAAAGCTCACTTGAATGTGATGAAAGAGGCAAAATGGAAATAAGTTTTTATTTAGTATTGCAGAATAAGAAACAAGTCAGTAAGAATAGTATTTCACAAAATTTCACTCTTGTGTTCCTTCCAAGGGCATCTTGCTGGCTCACAATAGGCTCCAATTTCTCTGTGAAAATGCTCTTGTTTTATGGTATTTTACCTTGAGGGAAGTATTATGCAGGGCGCTCTTCCTCAGAATCCAGAATATGGGTGGAAAGCTGGATCATGGAAAATTTATCTAACCAGGTAGCCTCTCCTCTCTTTAATAATCATTCTTTAAGTGCTTCACTTTATTGCAGTTAAATTGAAGATATCATGGCTTGAAAATCATGAGAATAAAAATGCAATTTTTCCCCTTTATGATTTTAAGCACTTAGTACTAGAGGTTTCTAGGCTTGCCCATGCTATGAGAAACTTACTTTTTCCCTTACTTAATAAAGGTAGAAATTATTACTTGTTTAAGAAAGACATCATAACGCTAGGCTTACAAGCAACTGTAAGCAAACCTGAACTTAGTTCAGTGATGTGAACTGTGGAGGACAGTCTGAGCCGTATCTGACACAAATGCAGATCAAAAAAACCTCCACCATCCTCATAACATTATCAGGAATTGTACCTACAGATATATCAATGTCTCCTGGAGCAGTAACCTAAGCACACACACAGAGCTGTTCTCTCTCTGCTACCCTTGTTCCTCCCCAAAGTCATCCTCTGATCAGAGTCATGACATCTTGCAGACACCTTGCAGGAAACCAGTGTTACAGAAGGTACCTGAAAGGCCTGGGTGTAGATCCTCATCTAGAGCATGCCACGTCAGTGTCTGCCATAATTTTTAATTTCAAGTCAAATAAGAAATAAAAAAATACATGAAGTCCTTAGCATTCATAGTTCTAGGGGTAAGAACAGTGCACAAGTAAACTATAACTGAACACGTTTTTTGGTGGTGGGGGGTTTTGTGATATGTTGGTAATGGGTCAAACACAAGTGACTAATTACTGGGAATGTTTAAAGTAATGAAATGCTTCAAATAGTGAAATGCATGAAGTGCTTAAAACACTGAAAATGCTCACCTGTAGACTTATATAAAGCTGTCCATTCATATGCAAAAACTATGAGTTTGGGTCTAATTCCATTTATCCTGCTCATTCCTAAAGAAGACAAGGCTGCTTGTAATCAGCTGTTTTACTTCTTTCTGTTGACATCTTACTACTTTCTATTCACATCTGCTCCTTCCCATTCTTTAGGCTGGGCCTTTGACTCCCATTTTTATAGAATCATAGAATCGGATGGGCTGGAAGGGACCTCAGAGATCATCAGGTCCAACCCTTGATCCACTACCGCCTCTGTTACCAGACCATGGCACTGAGTGCCACATCCAGTCTCTTTCTAAATATCTCCAGGGATGGAGAATCCACCACTTCCCTGGGCAGCCCATTCCAGTGTTTGATCGTCCTCTCCATAAAGAAATTCTATCTAATATCCAACCTAAACCTCCCCTGGCACAACCTGAGACCATGCCCTCTTATCTTGAAGACAAGACATAATAAATAATAAGACATAATAAATAAGACATAATAAGACATAATAAATAATTTTCATTATTTATTACTAAAAAACTATGTTTGTCCTTATGGTATTAGCCTAAGGTTTGGCCAGCATTCGCCACAAGTGTCATTTTGGGGTGTTGTACACATACTGTTTATGAAATGCTGTAGTTTCTTTTAGGCTACAGATACATAAAAACAGACCACAAATTTTTATCTCTATTTGGTACTTCTGGGGACCAAAAGAGTTTATAATTTGTCTTTGCACCTTTGTGCTTTTAACTACTGCTATTTTATTTTATTTTTCTGTTGTTAGTGTGATTTAGGTAGAATAGCACCTAGTATTCATACCAGTAACATACCAGAGCAGCAGGACACATTTGAATCCAATGTATGAATCTGGTCTTGAGTTTTAGCTTCATTAGAACCAATAAAGCTGCAGTTGTTCACACCCTTGCTGAAATTACCAGTTACATAAATCATGTGAACAAACTGCTAAAGAACTACAGTCATACAAAGAACTTGAATAAATGGTATTCTTCCAATATCTAGTCATTTGTACGTCTGATGCATCTGTTTGAGCATTTTTAGCAACGTTATTTCTACTGTGGCTAGTACAGTTCACTCCACTCATAGAAGAGTATCTACACATAAGCAGCCATGACATACATTAGTGGATAAAAGCAATATACGTTGTTTTGCATTCAGATGGTCATAAAAAACAAAAAGACCTTAGACTGAGAGAAGAAAAATAAATGTGCTCTCTGCTTTCTCTGCAGTTCAGAAGTATACTTGCAGGGCTCAGGAGACACGTACAAGTGAGCAAAGGCACCAGAGGCACATAGAGAGCCTATTTCTTATTCTAATGAGGCCAAATGTTATCCTTCTGTATTCAGCCTCCGAGACTGGCTATAAAAAGAGCAGACATTGATTCTGTTCTTATGTTGTTTACAGACTGTAAGAAAACTTTATGAAAATATCAAGTTCAGATCACTGAAAAATGAAATCCTCCGTTTATTCTAATTTTGGCCTCATGAACACACTTTTATGCTGTCTATGTCTCCATCTATATGGTAATTTTTCCTCATGTTCCCATAGTGTGGAATTTGAAATGAAAATGATGTCTAGAATACTATTTAAAAGCCTCATGTTCAGAAAGGTGCACACTAGAATTTACACCTGTTTTAGCATCCATATTAGAACCTCAGATTGTAAGCTTTTTCTTGAAAGTAGGTTTACGTGTCTGGTACTCCTATCTTGGATGCCAGCTATTTTGCTTTACCTCAGCTGTCTTGATTAGGAAATGGCTGATGTAAAAGAATGTGAAATCGAGTCAGTCAAAAGCACAGTCACACACTTTTGAAATACATGTATTTAAACTAGGAACTTTAATACTGTGAGGCTTTTGTTTGTTTGTTTTCTTTTTTTTTTTTTTTTTTTTTGCGACCAATTGGATGACTGACCTTTTAAAAATGTAAGGTTCAGGTTAGCCCATCATCTTCATCCTGCTAGGAGACAGAGGCTACTTCTTAAAGTATATTTGTGAATGTCTTTAAATATTCACTTTTCTCATACTTCTTTCTGTTGCCAAATCCTGTTGTACTTGGCTGTCCCTCACAATCAGCACAAGCTGGTATCACAGGGCAGCTTTGGGTCCTGTGTTCCCAAAGGCTCATCCTCTGGGCTGATCCTTTCTACCACACTGGAAAGGATACTCTGCAGCTGGGACTACAGTGTTTAGACAGCTTACTGGTGTCCTGTTTATCCTAACTAAGCCCTCCATAATAATTATTTTTGCACTGGGACACAAATTCTGGTTTAATCTACTCCTCCAAGTCTCAGTTTTAAGCTGGACTTCTTCACAGCTTTATTTTGGAACGTATAACAATAATACAAAAGTTGTGTATTCTTCAATACACAAACAAACTAGATGATCTTCAAGGTCCCTTCCAACCAATCCATTTTATAATTACAATAAGTTGGACTTACACAACTATCTTTAAACCAAATATATATATAACATCTATATACACTTCTATATATCCCAAACATTTCTTTTACATAAAACATGCATATTTACTTATTCTTATTTTCTGAATGGTCAAGAATCTGGTTAGCAACACAAAATCTAGAGTGATATGATGTCAGTCTGTTATTTCACAAACACTTCCAGGTCTTTTATTCTTTTCTGGGGATTGAGTAAGGTGAGTTGTGTTATTATACTCTATGCAATGAAATGCCTCCTGGTTTAGCCAGATTAACAAATAGAGGTCACAGTATCTCACAGGAAGATATTTTAAATATATATTATTCATATTATCAGATACAACAGGGGAACAATAAGTATCAAAGTTAATCCCATGAAGTTTGCTTGTTTTTTGGTTCTGTGTTTTGGTTTGTTGTTTTTGTTTTTTTTTTTTTGACAGAACCTGTCTTTACCTGCTTTATTATAAACACCTTTTTGGTTTTAGAGGGACAGAAATGATTTCTGATAAGTGGCACAGTGGTGTTTGACAGAAAAGTCCTGCATGGGTGCTGAACTCTTCCCTCACCTTTCTCAATCGCCAGAAAACAAATTGGAAAAGTGGAAATAGCAAGGTCGGGTCAGGTGAGTGCATACTTAAACATTTCATAAGGTTCAGGGCACAGAGCAGTGATCTAGTCTCATGTTCCATTAATTCAAAGACAGCTGTCATTTATCTTTTGATGTAAGGTAAAGGTTGAAATGCTTGACACAACATATCAGGCCTAATATATCAGGAAAGATAAAAGCACTGTGGGCTCAATTCTGTAAAAGTGAGTTACTGTACAAAGAGATTTCATAATTTCCCTGCTGATGTTTAACACAGAATTTTGAGCATATTTCAGCAAATATGAATTGTCCAGCTGTAGTTAAAAAAAAAAAAAAAAAAAAAAAAATTGCATGGGGAATTAACCACATAAGTTCTATTAGAGACTGTATGAATTGCATGGCTAAATCCTCATGAAGCTTCCCAATAGCTTAAGAGCTTTATGACCATAGAAGTCTTAAAGATAGCTTTTAAAATGCAGGTATGTAGGCAAAAAAGGTTAAATAAATTGGTGGAGAAGTGTTCCTTTTTGCAAGGATGACAACTCAGACATACCTGCTTCTTTAGTTGCCAAAGCATTGGAATCTACAAGCCAGTTTGGTGGGAAATACCATTAAAAAGATGAAAGAAAGCAAAACTAAAAACAGTTACAGTAAGGACTCACTCAGTAGTGCTGCTGTAGATCCAAGAGAATAAAAATGCTTTCTAAAAAAACCAAAGTCTGTGTGCAGTGTTGACAGTGAGAGGCAAAAGCAAACCTCTATAAGTCACATTTAATACAAGAAAGTACACTATATGTAATAGAAACGACAGAGTACATCAGCACAGCACACTTCTAATTCAAGAGGAGATCTTATATGTGGCAAGAGTTTTAGGAGCTAATGAGCCGAGGCTTGTCCAACCTTATATCTTTCTCCTCACATGTTTTAAGAATAAAAAGCACCTTCCACCAGCTCTAACAGTTCAGATAGGATTATTAAGGGTACTGGAGCCAGGCATGTTTCATGTTCCTGGAAACTCTATGAAGACTGTATCTCATTGGCACCTCTGCCCTTCTGTTTACAGTTCCCTGCATCTTACACTTCATGTGTGTGAGCAGATAGTATTAACAACTTGGAAAAGAGGTGTTGGGAAGATGTATGTGGTGCCTTTGCACGATTTGTGGGTAGCAGCAAGCAGACTACAGTATCACTGTTTGTTTCACGGAACAAAGCTTCAGAGATCACCCAGTTCACTGATCCAAATTAGGGAATCATAACTTTAAATTTACAGGGTGAGACTTTGTTCTTCGTAGTCTGTGATGATCACAGAGAATAGCTGCATCCAGACTTTCAGACATAGATTATGAATTACTGGTCCTAAATCCTCATCCTCATGGCTTAAGGCTTCTCCAGCCTGATATGGGGCATCTATATTAGTCATGTAGTTTTGTCAAAGGTCTGAATTTAAATGTGGAATTGCTGCCTCCTGAACTGAGAGCTCTCAATGTCTAGATATTTTCAGCTGGTTCTCTCTGTGGCATCGGGGCAGAAGAAGCAGAGATTGCTGACATACTTTCGGCTCAGATATTCATGACTTTTAGAAACTTATTCTGTCATAGCTGCAAAAGTTCTGTGCTTGTCATTGCCTAAATATTGTTCCTGTGTGACTTTTTTTAACTTTGCTAGAGTGTAACCATTTTTGAGTCTGAAGAAAATAGAGGTAAAATATTTTTCCCTCGATAAAGAAAAATGGCTTAAAATATTTTTCTGCCAAAGCAAGAAACAAATGAGAGTTTAAAGCTTCATATCAAGTATTGCTTTTGACTGTAATAGAGAAAACTGGTTTTAATTGGTCTAAGATGTCTATCTTTTTTTTCTTTCTTTTTCCTTTTCTTTTTCAAATCACACACTGAGGACTAATATTTTTGTTGGCTTTCTGAGAAATTCTTTCTGCTTGGTTTCTTTTTTTTAAAAAGCATTTTGAAATACCTTGTTTCAAAATAGTAGGGACATCCAGTGCTGTGGAAAAGTCTCCTGTGGCTCTCAGAAGGTGTCAAGGAGCTGTGAGAGATCTTTGGTATACTCATAGGAAAAAAACTCACCAGTATGATTCAATATCACATTATTTGAAGAATGTGTCTTACTTGGCTATTTTGATGCTAATCGATGAAATAGATGTCACTTGGAGCAAGCATGATAAATGAATCTGCCCATAACAGCTATTTCCCTTCAACTGTAAAAAATCCTGGGTGGGGGATTCAAGATCCAGGCAGTACCCAAAAACAATTAAGAAGGGAGAAACAAGAGAGGGTCTTTGGGTCCATTGCCATGCGGGGTTGCACCCCGGGGCTGCAGTGGCTTTGAGGGACATATCAACAGGCACAGTGCTAGGTGTCTGGAAAGGGCTGGAGAGACTGCTGCTGGGTACCCTTCCAGGACCTCTGCTTCTCCATGAATTTTCCTGTCTCCCACAGAGCATCATTCTGACTCTCCTCACCCCCAAAGCTGCTGATGACAGAGTTGCATGGTGCTTTGTGGCATGGTCTGCACTGTGATTCTTCTTTCATTTGTAACATGTCTCTGCAACACACACAACTCTACTCTTCATTCCAGTTATGAAGTCAGTGTTGCAATTTGAAGCACTGAGCCAGCCTGGTGGTTTAATTCAGATTTCATTTGAGATTTCTTTGATCCTTCTGTTCTTGATGAAAATAAACACCATCTCGAGAATTCTCTTGCATTTCCTGAGATTATAGGTAAAGGCAACAATCTTAAGCCCTTTTTTTAGGTCTAGATCATGATGTCAAAAGAAATGGTATACAAAGCTTGCCGTGCTATTGTATGCCCTCCTTAGATCTTTCTAAGGTTCATTATGTAGAGGAAAGCAGGAGCTTCCACCCTGCTGTGAGTGGGAAGGGACTGAAGTGAGAAGGAAGTTACTAAGTCTTAACAACCGATCTGATGCAGAGGAGGTGGTGACTGACATCACAAGGTTGGAGCAGATTGTGGCCTTCCTGTTCTGGGGGACAATTAATTCCTCCACTACTATATTTGCTGGATATTAGCAAGACCTTTATCTTGATGCATAATCTGTTCCTTAGGGCTTCTACTGAATTCAGTTAGGGATGGCTGTTGGCTTTTTTTCTATCTATTTTTCTAAAGCAAGCTCTACACTGGAGATTTGATAACATTCCCATATTCAACTTTGGTAAATTACTTTTGGATTTGCACCTAGCATGGGGTAAATACAATAACTTTGAAATGTTTATATGAATATTAGTTAGGGGAGAGCAATATGACCTTGTCTTCCTCTCCCCTTTCCTCTCCTCTCTATTTTTCTCAGTGCAAGAATCATTATTTTTGTTTCAGACTGTTCACATTTAAGGAAACCACTAATTTATATAGGGCATGATCAGAGACTTAGCATAATCATTCCCAGACTAACATGACTTTTCCATTAGCATAATTATGCCCATACTCATTACATGATTCATATTATTATGATTTTTTTTAGGAGTCACAATTCCCCACTTTATTAGGTTTGTCTTTTCTGAAGAGCTGTTCAATTTCTTAACTCATCCCTTATTTTTCACTTAACTTTTAGAGGTGAAATGGGAAATTTGGTTTCATTCTTAGTAACTTTCCCTAGCTGTGACTATGACCTGAGCCACTTTAAATTATGTGAGGAGAAACTTGACCTGAAACCTATGGCTCTTAAAAGCTGTGTCCGCCTGATTTTATTACATTTACCTTTCATTTTTGCTTCCTATGAGACAGAGCTAGAATTCCATTCTAATCTTCACTCTCTGCGCTGTCACTGTTTCCTTCAATTTGTAAAATGTTTATAACATCCCTAAACCTTAACTGAATCAGGAAATATGTATTATCCAGTTTCAAATACTGCAATGTGTCTGAGTTCACATAAACCTACACAGAAGCTGAATGGACTATTTAGCAGACAGCAGTTTTCTGTATCCAAGTGCCAAGATGCAGAAACCCAAAGGAACTTAGCTGACTCAAACTATGATGGGTTTCTTCAGCCTTAAAGAGGTTGCCATGCCTTATTTTAGAACATCTGCTACATAAATCTTGTTCATATGACAGCCTTTAGGAAACTGCCTTGTAAGGGAAAAAAACCCATGTATTTGAAGTCTTGTATATATAAATACCTTTTTTTTTTTTAATAATTTGAGCGTTCAGGATAATTTCTCCAAAGAAATTATCTTGATCTGCATGTCAATGGAAATCCTGTGTTCCAGGAAACATTAGCATTAATATTAATGTTAAACATTATGATTCCTACATCCAGGATTGGATTCTTAAGGGAGGAAGAAGGAGGAGGGAAACAATGGAAATGCAATACTGTAGTATTTCTTCAATTAATTCTTAGTTGTAGGGAACTAATCCTGGGAAAAAAGTGTCCCAACTTCCATATTCCATATGCACAATATTATTAAGCCAGCAGCTTTGCTTCAGTCAAATATGACTGATCTTCTTTTCCCCAGTGCTAGCACATTTCTGCGTGGTGCTTTCATTTTTACATGGAGATGTCACACAGTTTTTACCTTCCCAGTTAGAATAGTGAATATTTTCTGACAGTGCCTTGGGTAGGATAAGGGTCTAGGAGCTGGATTAATTTGCTCATGTGACTTTCCAAATGTGCTTTTTGTCAGAGTCACCAGCTAATCTGAACATGGTCTAGAGGACTCTCTACTTCTCCTCAGCTATTTCTCAATGAATACTCACTGCTGCTGAATGATTGCCAGCACTCAGCTGCAGGGAGAGAACTTAGATTTGCTATGTCTAAATTCAGACACCTAAATCAGGTTGGAAGTCTATACTCCAGACAAAGGGATTCTTTAATTTGTATCTCTGAATTAACTAAGAGCAGTGGACTTAGTTGTAGTGACTACTTTGCTTTGTCAAAACCATCGGCACCTCTGCCTCAGGTGCTACTGAAGCTGATGGATCCTTACACTGTCTTTACTATTGCACAACTCTCCTGTCCCTTTTCCCAACATGCTCAAAAAGCAGAAATGAATGTACAAGGGAAAGAAGTAGCTTTTATCAGAAAGTTTGCTGTTTATTCCAGCTCAGTATGGTAGATTAATGTGCAGATTCTTTGAAGATCTGGGCTCGGAGCATCAAACTGCTTAATCATCCAGCCACTTATGTATTTTTTTCTCAGATTTTTTTTGAAGTCTGTGAATGCTTTATTTATGATACTTGCCTCTGTCTTGTGACAATAAATGTTGGCTTCTTGAAGCAGAATCTAATCCTTTGAGAAGCTCTTAGCTCAAGAGTTCACTTAAACTCTTGTCATCCTCCATTTTGCCTTCAGGTGCCCAAAGCTGATGGCTTCAAGCACCTGCAAAAATCTCTCTCATAATGAAGTCCTGGTGATATGCAATCCTAGTGAAGCTGATGATCTCCCTTTGGGTCCTTAAACTTTCTTACAATATGAGCTACTTCCTCGTGGCAGTATCATTCTGCTGATGCTATCTTTTTTATTGACATTCAGGTTGACTACTGTTCTGACCCATCAGAGCTAAGCAGAGCTCGTGCACTGCAGCTGGCATAACAATATCTGGCTCAGTTCTTTGTTTCATGTCTTTCTGCCACCAGCACAAGTATTATTGAGAGTGTACTTTGCCTCCTCATCCAATGTCAGTAATAAAGACACTGAATAATACTGGGGCTTGCATTAATCCCATAAAGACAACACTGGTAACTGCCAGTGGACTTTGAACTGCTTTGTACCATATTTTGAGACAAATTATCCAGTCAATTTTCCATCTGCTTTTGTCCACTTCCCCCATCACTTCCTAGGCCCATATACCTGGAAAAGATATTTTGCACTGGGAAGGGAATGCCTCTGCTTTGGTCTTCCAAAAACTTTATATGCAATCTTAAAACTTATTTTCATACTATTTCTTGCAAAGTTTTATTTATTAAATTAAAATCAGCATTTAAAATATTTTTCTTTTGTATTATTATTATCTTTGGTTCAAAGGGCCCGTTTTAATATAGGTATGGTTTAATATTTCATGGAAATCTAGAGAGGGAAGTGCATACACTTGTAGATGGTTAAGTTTTTTTTTTTTAAAAGTTATATAATTTTTTACACATCTCTCGTAATAAAATGTGTCATCATCTCTCGTAATAAAATGTGTCATCTCCAGGGTGAAATTAATTTGAGATATTTGGATGAAAAGCACTCAGTAGCAGCATTGACCTGTTGGAAGCATGATAAAAGTGTATTTTTTCCCTTATATCATCCTAATATTTTTTTAACAGAAAGAAAAAGCAGATAAGCAACTGCACTCCCCAAAGCTGCCACTACTCTCATAAACTAAAAATCTCTCACTGCTCTTCTGTGACAAGCTCACTTTAAAAATACAAGAGAAGATGAGCTAATTTCCCATCCACTTAGCTGTGCATGCATCTACTGACAAATTAATACCCTAAGGAGACTCTGAAATTAGTCACCAGAGCCCCCTCTGATGAATTCACTTCTATCATTGCATAACAGGACCACAAAGCTGGAGTGACTGAGTAAAGCACACAACACTGTATTTAGCCCCCATACATACTGAGACAAGGTCTGATATAACTATGTCCTGTATGAGATATTACTTGTTTGTAGTAATGTTGAGCTGACTCCTTGGACTCCAGGCCTCTTATTCTGACAGTACAAATAGTCCCTTTTTGGTCAGTGAAATGAATGACTAAAATTCAGCCTCTGTATAAGTAAGTGCTTGCAGCATCAGGGGCTGACAGGGGTATTTGCAAGGAGACAAAGGTACAGATTATCTGATACCTGGCTAGGTCAAGGTTAAGCAGTACTGTTCTTTGTGTATATCTTGGTGACTGCCATCTGCACAGGAAAACATGTTGCCATTTTCTGTATGCTTATTGTAATATAACAGAGTCACCCATTAATCATCCAAATAGAGACTGATATACTAAAACAGTCCAGGTGTCCTTGTCTTGTGTCCATCTCTTATGTGCACAAATACCAGTTGGTTTGGAGGAAAGCAAAAGGAACCTTGCAGAACAATTATGCCATACATTAATGTAAGAAATGCTTATTTTTAATAACAACTATACAGATAGGTCATTCCCTGAAACATGCGGGACTAAATCCTAGAAAGCTGAATTTAATCTTAGAAATGTGGATTTGTCTGCTGACTATCTTTGCTACCAACAATTTTGTGTGTCTTTCTGAATCCTGTAAACTGCCTTGATGTTGCAACTCGCTGACAATGAAAAGTGTGGAGGGAAAAGGGAGAAGGTATTTCTATGTCACTTACCTTCTAACTAGGTAATGGAGCTGCAGCAGTTAAAAGATTTGTTGCTCTGGGCTCCCTGTTTTGCTAAAGAAAATCAAATTCCTCCAGAGAGGGGCTTAGGGCTTAAGTGTAACTTTGGTGTTCTGACTTGAAGGGTGGAGTTGTCCGTTCCCTCTCTGCAGATTGCACAGACATCAGAGAAACATTAAACTGCTGCCTGAAGCTTTGACTCTTAAAGGTGGCAACAATTTCCACTATGCAGTAACCTTTATTGGTTTCCTATGAACATGTGTTAAAGGGTTATGGTATAAATTTTTTTGTAGAATCATCTAATGGTTTGAGTTGGAAGGGATCTTAAATATCTAATAGTTCCAACCCATTTTCCATGGGCAAATGGAAACCTCCCACTAGACCAGGTTGCTCAAAGCCCCATCCAACTTGTTCTTGAATGCCTATGGGAAGGGGTATCCACAACTTCTCTGGGAAACCTGTGCCAGTGTCTCACAATAAAAAATTTCTTCATAATATCTAATATAAATCTATCCTCTTTCAATTTGAAACCATTCCACCTCATCTTATCACTTCACTTTTCCATCACTGGAAAAAAAGTCCTTTCCTGGCTTTCCTGTAGGCCTCCTTCAGGCACCAAAAAGCTGCTATGAAGTCTCCCTTGATCCCCCCCTTCTCCAGGCTGAACAACTCCAACTCTTTCAACCTGTCTTTATAGACAAGGTGCTCCAGCCCAACAGGTACATGTCCTTCTTATAATGAGGACTCCAGAACTGGACACAGGTGGGGTCTCAAGAGAGAGGAATAGAGGGGAAGAATGACTTCCCTTTAACTGCTGATCACACTTCTTTTGATGTCGTCCAGGATATGGTTGGCTTTCTGGCCTGGAAGTGCACTTTGCTAGTTCATGGTGAGCTTCTGGTCAACTATCACTCCCAGGTCCTTCACCTCAGGCCTGTTCTAAGTCCATTCTCAAAATGTACTTTCCCTAACCGAGGCTCAGGACTTTGCACTTGGCATTATTGAATGTCATGAGGCTGAAATGGCTCATACCTCAAGCCTGTCAAGGGTCCTCTGGATGGCTTCCCTTCCCTGCAGCATGTTGGCCACAACACATCTTGGTCTTACTTTTGTCCTATAGAAGTTTTTATTATTGCTCTTGATGTCCCTGGCCACATATAACTCTGTCAGGGCTTTAGATTTCTTAACCTGATCCCTGGCTGCTCAGACAATTTCTCTGAATTCCTGTCATGTCATCTGTCTATAGGCTTCCTTTTCATGTTTGAGTTTGTCCAGAAGCTCCTTATTTATCCATGCAAGCTTCCTGGTGTTTTTGCCTCTTTTTTGGGATGTGTTGCTCCTGAATTTGGAGGGGGTGGTTCTTGAATATTAACCAGCTTTCTTGGGTTCCTTTTCCCTCCAGGGCTTTATCCCATGGCACTCTACCAAGCAGGTCCCTGAAGAAGCCCAAGTCTGCTCTCCTGAAGTCCAGCTTGCTGCACACCCTCTTCACTGCCCTAAGGGTCCTGAACTTCACCATCTTATGGTCAGGGCAGCCAAGGCTACCCTTGAGCTTCACATTCCTCACAAGCTCTTCCTTATTGGTGAGAACAAGGTCCATTGTAACACCTCTCCCTGTTGGCTTCTCTGTCACTTGGAGAAGAAAGTTATCATCAAAGCATTCCAGGGACCTCCTGTATTGCTTATGCCTTTCGGTGTTGCCCCTCCAACAGACATCGAGGTGGTTGAAATCCTCCCTGAAGACCAGGATTTTTGAACATGAGGCTACTTCTATCTGTCTATAAAGGGCCTCATTCTGTTGGCCTTCCTGGTAAGGTCTCCTGTAGCTGATTCCCCCTCCTGCCCCAGACTTTCCCCGGCATTTCCTTTAATTCTGACTCAAAATTTCAGCTGGCTCATTATCCATCTCCAGGCAGTTCTACATTTGCTCTAGGTGGTCACTGACACAGAGAATGAGCCTGCCCATCTTTTTTAAAGAACCTATATCCTTCCATTCCAACACGCCAGTGTTGCATATCTATGAAGGGTCTTTGGAGAATGAATAGGAGTAGCAAGATAAAGGGTAAATGCCTAGAACCAACGATTGCAAGTGGAACCACATTGTACTCATTTGACTTGACTGCTTACTTTGCATTTTTTTTCCCAGGTTTCAATAACAATCCTAAACTGCTGTGGCTTAACCATCTCATGCTATACTTTTACTGACTTTCTAATATCAAACAAAATGCTTTGAATCAATATGTTCAATAGGTTGTCTCAGTGATGTAACATAAAGTAATGAATGATTGGATTTTTAAAAGATTTTAATCTTCTCCCCTTTCTGTTGCTAGATTTGTGTTATTACTGTTAGAGCAACAAGTGGCTGTGTAGAAGGATGGTGCATACAAGCCCATTATAGTGATAACTGGCCCCACATATGTTCAGCTTTGCTTCTTGGCTTAATATGATGAATTACAGCACAGAGTACTTCCACAGCTCGAATCCTATGGAGAACTCTGGTCGGTTGTATACCTTCCTTAATTTGTTGAAAATAACCACAGAAAATATTAGGTAATGGACTTGTGTGCCCACAGTATTTTGATTAATTTCAATAGTAAGATTTAAAGGGATGTCTAAAAACGAACTAAGTACAGAAATAAAGTAAGCCAGTCTATGCTTTTAACAATTTAACAATTTTAAAGATTTAACAATCTTTATCAACATAATTGCTGATGCTAATCTCAGCTTCTTCTTAACTAAAAGTGAGATGTCATTATTCTGGGGGGTAAAGTAGCACCTGAAGCATTTATCCATTGTGGGGGGGGTGAAGCTGTGACAAGTTCATTAGTTTTGTGTTCACAGCTGCTTGTATTAAGACTGTTGAAAAGTGAAGATCCCACTGCCCCTTCTGTGAGAACTGTAGTCAGACAAGAGACCTGAAAGGTTTTGAGGTTCCTAGAGTGCAACTCTCTCCATTAGACCTGTTCTCATGTGTATTCCCTCAACAGTTCTGTATCCTTTGTCCATTCAGGAAAATTTACCTGTTATAGAGAAGATAAAACCATCAGTATTGGTTTGAGAAAGTGCCATTTTGATATCAAAGTGCTGCCTGTCATCTAAATCAGACCCTCCAGTTAAGCTCTGTCTTTCTGGATAGCCTTCTGCTTGGTATCCACCAGTGCCACCATGGTTACACTAAACCAGTGCCTGACCATTTTATTTTCTGTTTCTCTATGTGTCATACTCAGGGAGTGAAGAAGAGAAGGCTTAGAGAAGTCCAGAGAGCAAGGAAAAACATATTTCTTTCAATATCTGCTCTTATAGCACTTGATGAACTCTATTTCTTTTTCTGAACTCCAGAAATCTCTGCTTTTATCCTCTTTCCTCCTCCTGCTCCCCATGTGGAGTGGCTAGCCTAACGAGAAAACTTCTTCACCCCTTCTATAGAAAGAGAATCCTCAGGGTTATCTGTGCCAGTAGAAAGCAAGCTCTCTCACTTTTTCCTCAGCATAGAATGGGAAGCTCTCTATAGCCAAGCTTATCTTAAGGTCCAAAAGCACGCTGCAAAAGTGGAGCCACAGAAGGGTTCAGTGGCTATAGTATATTATGCCTGTAGTCATTGAATTCCAACCTCCATTTCACTCTGTGAGCAATGTAGGGGAAGGGGTATCTGTGCTCTCAAATCTCCATAAGTTAGTTTGGATGGCATTGTTTGTCAATATGACTCCAAATGGCAGCATTTGTGATTGAACTATATATTAGACTGAATCAGACATACGGTGAAAAAAATGGAGAAATACTGATTTTCAAATATACAAAAGCTCTGTTCTGTAAAGAATTTTATGAGTCACTCAGAGATATTGTTTCCTCACACTTAGCCTCATTCTCTAACTTCCCTTCTGTTTGCTGCCTTCTTTTTTTCAAAACATTTTCCTCTCTGAATAGCCATTAGGTTTTTCCTCATTATCAGCACAAGAATACCACAGTGGTGATGGAATTTTGCACAGACATCAGTCTAAACCTTCACATTGTTTATGTTGCATGCAATTTTAAAGATAAAATAAGTGCAAAGAAAGAGTAGTAAAAGATTTTTACTTTATAATTACAAATCCTACTAATATTACTGTTTTCTCTTTGACCTGAAGGAGTAATCTTGGGCAAAGAGCAAGTTGCTCTAGTAATTAATGTTTCTTGTAGCCTTGAACTGTATAATGGTATTTGCTCCTACAAATACAAATGCAAAGCTATAGTACTTCTTTCCAGTATGATATGCCTGCACAGTAAAACCTTACTAGAAACTTCCTGCTGGTGAAGTGAGGTGAAGAATGAATACAATTTGCCAGAAATCAGCAGAGGGATTCAGTGATGGGGTCAAGTTCAGAAATTCACAACTTCTAACTTGGATGACTGTGCTCACACCACATATGTGACTTCAGTTAAGATAATAAAAATGGCTTTCCCCTCCTCCCCCAGTTTTGCCTTTGAATAATTGCCAGGAATCTCACTCTGCAGTCTGAAGACAACAGAGAATGTGTTCCACGATTAAAAGTTAAGAAGTTTTTAATGAGAGCTCCAAGACTGATTCATAGTTCAAAGTTATGTATAAGTTCTCTTTCTTCTTTTTTTTTTTTTTTCTTTTTTTTTCTAATCAAAAGCAGGTAATTCATTTTTATCTCAGATAAAAATATGATAATGGTTAATTCATTGGGCGGGGAGAAGTAATGTAGGAAGTTACTGGTAGAATTTAAATAAAAAAAATTAGAGGTCTAATATTTTATTTCATTTCAGAAATGTAATAAATCTTATAAAAGACCTTACACAATCTCTCCTTGAAGATACTACACTATGATAATGATGCCCTGCCCTTGCCAGCCAGTTCTGTGATTCGTTCAGGTTATTCCAATAATATCTACATTTCACGGGAGAGTATTTACATTCAAATCTTCCCTGAGATTTGTCATGCCTTGTTGTCATGATGTTTTTTCCTGTGTCACCTTCAAGGACTCATAGGGCATCAGAATCTGTAGGAATAAACAAGACTTGAAATCCCCAGTGAAAGAAGCTGTGCCTCTGCCCTGTGAGGTACTGAGCTCCTTCACCCCCACTGGTGACAGCCCCAAGAGATTCAGCATTTTAGAGAGGATGTTTAATGCCTTGCAGAATTACCATGCAATTGACAGTTTCAAGCCTATGTAATGAACTGTGTCTCAGTCCTCAGAAATGTCAAGGAAGTAGCAAGCTGGCCACAGAAAATCTTAACTTAAACATTGCCAGTTGCTTTTGTAGAAGTAGCTGTCCCTTTTGAGAGCAGCCTTTTCCTTTTGAAAGATTCCTACACTGCACTAATATTAATATACTGCATGTTGCTCAAAAAGAACCACAGCTGTCTTCCAGAAATGAATGTTCTCTTTAGCCAGCATGTTTGATTCCTGGAAATGGAAAAGATTGTAGGGAATAAAAATGTCTGTGTTTAATCAGTTTAAATGGTTATCTTATTAGATGTTCCACATAATTGGAATCTTTCACAAACTGAAAGAATCGACCTCTAGTAGAGCACAAGGCAGCTGGGAGTTGACTACTGAGATCAGGGTTAATGAAGAAAATTTCAGTGATAGGGAGACAGGTATGAGTGACTAAGAAGAGAGTGATTGGAAATTATGGTGCAATGGATAAGCTAACAAGAGATAAATAATTCAGTGTCCATCTTTATAGGCAGGGACAGGGACAGTTACTTTCAAGACAGTTTTTGTCTGCTTATTAACCAGCTAGACTAGACCATAGGCTGAAGTAAACTTTAGATAAATTTAAGAAAACATTTTAACCTCAATACTCAGCTTGTAGAGTTTTAAGGGTAGGTGTGCAGGTGTTCTAGGCTATGAAAGTGGAGACATAGATATAGGGCTGTTTTATTTCTGACTTTTTTTCTTTTTTTTTTCAGAATCTTTAGGAAATATTTTATATTTGAAAGCAGAACCTTTTGTAGACAAAGCAAATGTGGAGATGAAGTTATGTAGAATTTCCACATTCCTTCAAATAATCCTATAAATTTATCATGTTTTCAATATAGCAACAAAATACATAAAGATGGAGTACGTGGCTATTTTTGTAGTTAACTGTCATTTTCCATTCAGTCCATTCATTATCCATAATCATGTAATGAACGTGCTAAATTTGTTTATATTTAATGCATGATAATCACCCCTTATCTAGCACTGAACACAAGTTGAAGCAGCTGTTACAAGGTATAACATTCTAGACACCTAAGAAATGCTGTCCACAACAGCAGTGTTTCATCAGTGAAACTCTGCTATGGCCCACACGTAGCACTGACCTCCATCCTTAGCCATAACTCTCATTGATGTCACAGTATTGCTGTATATTTGAGGAAAACCTTGCATGGAGAATTCAAGTGTAAATTTATGACTTCTGGAGTTTATAAGGAAATAACTACTCTGACTTACACGCAATTGTGATAAGTGTAACTGCAGGTAAGGAAAGATCCTGAGTAGAGCCCTGTGTTCTATACCTTTCTTAGTTTGCAAGGCTGATTTCCCTGCTGCTCCTCATGTGCCCAGAGCAAAGTTGCTATTATGAGAAAGAAGGGACTCAGTAGCCTGCAAATAAAATCTATCCTCATCCCAAAAGGAAAAAGGGTTGCCATTCTAATGTCTGAATGGCAATGACAAAGACTGTGACTGCAAACACAGAGATGTGGGCTGCTCAAAGAGCCCACATCTGTCTGAGTACACCTTGAGAAACTAAAGATGCTCTGTACTGCTAAGTGATGCATAGGTCCTGGAGCAGACCAGCAAACATCAAGCCCCTTCATGTGGACATTTTTCTTCCTGTCTAAACAGCTGGATGCAGTACAGCTTGATCCAGGTACCCGGGCACCAATGTTGAGGGCGGGTGGGAGATTGAGTCACTGCACATATTTGAACCACTCTCGTTTCTTGATGCAAGCACTGTACAAGATGGTGTTTAAAAGTAACCTGTCATCAGAATTAGCAATTGGCAATTTACACAACCCCCGAACTTGACTGCTTGTCAAAAATTCCCTCTGGTGGGTATTCCTTGCTCAGTTTGTTCAAAAAGACAGAGCCAGCCTTTGCCAGCTAGGCGAAATAAGAGATCCCAACATTAGCATATTTCTATTAAAACATATGTTATTTTGTTCAATTATGACATTTTTCTTCGTTCTTAGCCTGAAGCAATATTTGAGATATCACCCCAATACACCATAATTATAAAGATATATCCTATACATTGTACTAAAAATTGTAAGACCTGAATAGCATACAGACTGCTCAGGCATTCTATTCTTTGAGTACAGCATAGAGAATAATTACGGTTTCTCATATTCTCTGAGTAATTAATTTGAAGAATTTAATTATATTTTTCATATTAATTATTAATGTATTATTCACCCAGCATAGTCTGTTCATAATTCATAGATGTATTAGTCAAGTAATTTAGTTGATGTATTTCATAGTTTTGAATAAGTTATTGAATAATTTTTAAATTATTCACCCAGCTCTAGGAGTATCTGTTGACTCTTAAATATTAGCTATGTTATGGCAACTTTTTTTCCTGCTGTGTTTTGAACATCTTGTATTAAATCCAAAAGCTAGTGAAATGCTGTCCAGACCTAAAATTTGAATTTATTTAAGGATATAAATAAATGGAAGTTTAAACTGATTACATTAAGTTCTTAGAAACTAAGAGGGGTTTTGTTACATTTTCTGCTGTTTTAAGCTGATATTAGAACCTATGGCAAAAATTCAGTCTTCACCTTTGCCTTCCAATAATGCTAGAATTACTATCATGATGATGTACCCATTCACTGGTCTATGAGTTTTGGTTTGTATCCTATCAGTTGTATTCTCAGCAAATTCTGCTTACATAAGGAAATTTTTAATCAAAAGTGCTGCCAGTTCAGGATATTTTATTTTCCTTGAAAATTGTCTGGGTCACTTATATACTTATAATTTTAGATAAGCTAAACTCATCACACTGGGAGCAGCATCTCTGGATGTAAATAGGGTGGCAATTCTGTTGTGGCAAAGGGATAAAACACAGGATGAATTATCAAATCTTTCCGTATTGAGATTCAGTGATTATATGTCAAAACTGGGGTCTGTAATAGTGGTGGGAAACAGGAGAAGAATACATATATATATATATATATAGATATATATATATATATATATATTCTCCTCCATGTAGATATATCTGGATTTAAGCATTTTTTTTCAGAGACCATCTTCTGTGTAACTATATAAAATAATAGTCAATACTGGGAAACAACAGAGTAAGTGAAAAGCTCTGAGTGATACTTTATTTATGGCATTTCTGAGTTGCTTATTTTGCTAAACAAAGGGCTTGCCATTAATATTTTTTAACAATTGAATCACTTTGTTGAAGAAAAATAATTGTCTGTATTCAAAAAAATACTGTATAACATTTAATTACATTCAAATGATGCTTGAAAAGATTTTAATGGTAAGCATAGCACTGCACCACTGAACTTTGGAATGTAATGCATTGACTGCTATTTTCTTCCTTTGTACAGACCTCAGGGAACCATCTTCTAACACCTTTAAAAACATTAAAACCATTTTTTCAAAATAAGCCTGAATTCAGAATACATTGGTTCCAGGTTCTCTGCATGTTGATGTTACCACATTTAGCATTTATGTGTTCCTTTTTTATACAGCCTCAGTTCCTATATTAAATCCAACACACAGAGATTTATGCCAAACTCTTAATTACTTCCAAATCCATGATTACGAAACAATATTCTAAAGGAAACATCTCCAGCTACAGGTTGCTTATTTTGCTGCGAAAGGTGTTCGTGTTTCAGGTTGTTACCTCACTAGCAGGCAGTCCATATGGTGCTAAATTCTGTAAACTAACTATAACTGGGTATAAAATTCATAGGGAAATAATGTAATTTATCACAAGTGCACAGCTGGTGTCTGCTTCTAAGTGGTTCCTTCCTAATCTGATACAAACCTAGTATCTGTTACAGTCCTAGTATATTATTGAGCTATACAATCAATAACAAATAGCATGCATGTTCCCCTGAGAGATTAACCATTTATTCCAACTGTGAAGAACAAATGAAGGTTAAAGTAAGAGAGTTTCATTCAGGAAGGTGCATGCATTTTTGTAAATGTATGTGCATGTGAAATAAAAGAAAGAAATGCTCTTTTAGGTTAATTGATAATAAATGTAACAACAACATGGGGTGGTTTATTTGCTTTTTATTATGGTTGCTTTTTTTCAAGCAGATGATTTTCAAGCTCATGCTAACATGCAGCTTGCTTTCTCTGTAAACCCCAATACGTCTGTTATGTGATTTATATTTGTTCTTTTCCCCAAATGTTTCGGTATTATTTTGCCCTTTTCTTTAATCACAACTAATATTTCAGCGAGTTCTGCCGGAGGCAGACTGAGCGTGAGCACCCAAAGCTGCAACAGTAAAAAATATAAGTGGGCAAAAATTGTCACGCTCATTCTTCTTGGCTCACAGCTGTAAAAGCTGTGGATGTTTTAATGTGTGCATGTGCAATGGCAAGGAAGCGAGAGATCAGAGTTGTGGTGAGCAGTAGTTACAGTGAGAAATGAGTGGAAGGAGGGAAAGGGGGGAACTGAGCAGCTCTGGGTGAGCAGAGGGGCACAGGAGATGACCAAGGGACCTGCCTGGCCATTGGGGAGACCTGCAGGTTGTGTGTGTTGGGTGCTGCCTGTGCAAGGGGGACCAGGGAAGAGTGGAACTGCCACAGGATTTAGCAGCTTTCCTAGCAACTGATCATGTTGACAGCATCTAAAACTTCATTTTTTTGAGCAAAATTCAGGTCTTAGCTTTAGATGTAGCAGCGCCCATCTGAAAGCAGTGGTTCAAAAGGGGGAAAAAAAAAGTCCTCCTTCAGAATCAAATTTCTTGCTCTTTGATGTGCAAAGATACCTGATACAATCTTAACATGAAGACTGTCTCCCTGCATGATGTTAGATGTTATTACCATTTTAATCAAATTAAGCATTCCTCCTATGATCCTTGGATTTTTTTCAACCTTCTCCACAACAGTGCTTAGGTCCTTATACCAGCTGGTCTGCCTTGTTTCTGAGTTGGATGCAACTCATTGTTTTGAATTGTATGCAGTTTGTAAAGCATTTTACAATGAAAGACACTGCAGTGATTTTGCTTTAGCCTAATTCTATCAGCTGCAGTAGTGATGTTCCTGGTTTTGCTGAAACAAGATCAGAATTTGACCTCAAAACACCCCAGCGAGAACAGTGTTATTTATACTTATTTTGTAGAAGGATAAATTGAAACACTGGGTTTAAGTGAATAGCCTGAAGGCATGAAGCTTCTCAGTGCCATAGCAGAAACTTGAATGCATGAATCCAGACACCAGTGTCCTTGATTTACATGACAGATGGACTCTTCAATCAGAACTGTGCTCCTGTGGAAAAACTACTAGCATTCGTGGACTTATAAAATTACTTTAAGCCAGGGAAGAATCTAACCCCTTCCTTCTTCCTAGGAGCAGAAAAGCAGTTCTGAACTGCTGCTTTTTCTGCAGCTGTGACAGCTGTTTACAAGATAGGAAAACCCTCTTCGCAAAGGTGAGTTCTGCAGATTTAGACATGGTTCCATAACAGAAAGGTGACTCTTTCCTTCTCAACTCTATGGAGATTACAGTTAAACCAACCAATGAACAAACAAACACAAAAACCTTCCGATGAAAAACATGACAACTTCAATTTCGTAATTTCCTTTTATTTCTCACTTTGTAATTTAATGTTTTAATTATAAGTTTTATTATAACATTTAAATTGTTTATTCATCGATCTGAGACACTCAGTGGAGTTCCTTCACTGGGAGCATTGCAGTAAACTTACAACACACAGGAGACAGATCAAGTTGTAACATCGGCAGTCTCATGGGTACTAAATATCTTCAAAGTCAACACATTTGCTAATGGGCAATAAGAGAGAAGACAAAAAGTAACATCTTCTCTAGTCCCCTGCCATTTTTAGTGCTTCTGAGGCTTTCTATATACTTTTTTTTGTGCATACATAGTATGCTCTCAGTCATGAAGTTAACTCAGCTCTGCTCCAGACTTGGTGGCATTTTTTCAGGATGTCATATGAATATTCTGTCCCCAGAAATGCTGAAAATCCATTGTGAATGATGGGCAGCAGAGCCAGAGAAATGAGTGTAATACTGTGTCTGAGTTTTATATTGCTTATTGCCTGTACAGATGTAACATAAGAAGTTTGATGAACTTTAAAGATTATGCTGGGTTTTCTGAACTGTTTTGCAGTAGAAAATTTGATGCAGTAGATACAGAAAAGAGCTGACAAAGAAATTATTTGATCTTCCTTTTAATCCTGTGGAGAGCCTACTTTCAGATTGTGATTTCCTGGAATTTATTATTCACAATTATTCACTGTATTTTGTTTTGGCAAATCTTTTTAACTCTGTTTTGATCATGCACAGTATTCCATGAATAATCATAACCTCCTACTGAAGCTGTTTTGCTAGGTCAAAAGAGAGATCTGGCATTGTCATGTTAGGGACTGAAAATGCAAGAAACCACTTCTAGCGTGGCATTTTGCAAATGTGGATATAAAATTTGGCACCTGTAAATATTCATGTACCTACACTTGAAACTATGCTCTGGGCTTGATCCAAAGCCACTAGAGGTAACAGAAAAGATGAATATTCATGTTAGTAAAGCTTAATTCCGAGATGGATCACTGAAAGCAAATGTAAAGAGAAAGCAATATAGGCAAAAATATATTAATTCTACTAAGTATTCACAGGAAAAAAGGTCCTACTTACTACATTGAAATACTGATGGGGTGATTTTTTTTTGCATATAAATAAAATAACACATATGCACACAGTTGTTTTTATAGTCATAGAATCATAGAATTGTAGAGCATGCTGAGCTGGAAGGAACCCATCAGGATCATCAAGTCCAACTCTTGTCCCTGTGGAGGGCACCCCCAGGATCACACCATGTGCTTGAGACTGTCATCCAAACACTTGATAAACTCAGGCAGGCTTGGTGCTGAGATCACTGTCCTGGGCAGTCTGTCCCACTGCTCAACCATTCTCTGAGTGGAAAACCTGTTCCTGATATCTAACTTAAACCTCCCCACCTTTAGCATCCTACCATTTCCCTAAATCCTGCCTTTGGTCGCAGGAGTGAAGCAATTGGTGCAGTCCCATCTCTACCCCTTGTGAGGAAGCCCTGTACTGCAATGAGGTCTCCCTTTTAAACTGTCTTTGCAAATCACAGAAATTATGCCACTTAGGAAAGAGAACCTAGAAAAAGCCAGGAGTTCAAACTATGTGAAAGCAGTCCACTAGAAAGGAAACGTGGTTTTGGGGTTTTTTTCTGTCTATAACAGGAAACTGACATACTTATAGTTGGGTTTTTTTATTTTAACATATTTTTCCATAACACTCAATACACAATAAAATCATGAGCTAGCAGTTTCGCTGTGGACTTGTGAAGCTGTCAATTTCTCTTAGGACATGCAACTAATCTCCCACACGTGTAAAGTTACCTACATTTCAGTCCCCTCTCTGAGAAACAGAGGAGAGCAACACAGACAAAGCTGATGGCATCTAGTAAGTTTGAGGCAGCCGTTAATACTGTTTTATTTTTAATTGAGTTTTTCTATAACAGAAATGTGGAAAAAAAGTACCAATTACCTTGAATGGGTCTGAAGAGGCAAGCGAACACCCAGAATGCAGAAGTGTCCTAATCAGGCAGATGCTGAATATGGGAAATGCCATCATATGAAACTGATTGAATTGTGTTCATCTGACAGTGTGTAGTCAGCTTCATGCAACACTGCTGTGGGGTGGCCTACAGGTGACAGCCTTTCAAACTCTATCTGTAAGTCAAGCTCAGCTCGTTCATGAAAAAATGAGGTAGCAAGACAGAATATCACTCATACGAGATAATAGATTTTAAGAAAAAATTTTCACACTCATGATCAAATAAATGACATATATGGTATAGATCCTCATGATTTGCTCAATATAAAGCTGAATAAAAGGCTTAATGTGTTTGCACTTGGCTGTTTAGAAAAATACCATTATGTACAGCTAGGACAACACATTTTAACAGAGAATAACCTATAGTCCAAATCTATATAGGCTGTATGGTCATCTGGTATAATAAATTTCCCACTGTCACTTAAAAGAACCTCTGTTGTTTTGGACTAAGCTCTCATTGCTTTATGGGCTGTTTACTGCACAAGGATAACCATCAAGGTAACTAACAAGGCACCCTTCCATATTCTCTGCTTTCAAAGTCCAAGAGAACTTGTAGGCTTGTATGTACAGGACAGTTTGACATATGTTAAAAAAGAAGAGACTTAATATCAAATGAATCAACAAATTTTAATTAAAAAATTCACAATGTCTTGCTTCAGGGAGAGAAAATATCCATGAGTGAGTAAAAAATAAAGAAATAAATATATATAACTAATTCTTCTGCCAACGGGATGGCTTGTACTCAGCAAAGAGTATTCAGAGTCTCTGAGTCAGACTCCATGAGACTGAGCTTTGCACCTGAGCCATCCTGTTTGAACTCCCAAGCATTAAGAATCATGTCCAAATATTGTAGGATTAGGTGGCTACAATTAGCCAGTGACAGTAGCTTACAGAGGATTTGGAAGAACAAACTCCTCATTTGTACTCCAGCTGTAGGGCTCTAGAAGAGTTTAGAAAAGAAATCAGATTTTTTCTTCTCTGTCACTATATCCACAACTAGCCTTGTAAATTGGGTGACAGTAGCATTTCAGAATATTTTAGTAGCTTCTCTTCATATAGATGCTGCTCTGCCTTGGAAAGTCTGAAGGTCATCACTGGTACGGTGTGAAGCTGTAAGGGGAATAATTGCTGTGGATAGCAGCAAGGTAAGCTGCTATCAGTATGGATCCTGATCTGAATGAAACATCTCATATAAACCATGTACAAATATATTACTCTAAATAATGAAAAATGAATTCTTGGTTCTCTTGACATCTTTGGAGTCTGAGGTTAGAACTTCCTGGAATTCCTGTTCCTGATTCTAGTACAGCAATGCTTTTCATCTCAAGCTAGGGAAAAAAGATGCGATTTCTTACCAGACACCTCTTCCAAATCATTTCACTTCAGAAATATCTAAGTAGTCCCATGACTTGCTTCATTTTTTTAAGATTAGAGCATTTCTTTTAAACTTCTTCTGAGTTTCTATTGTTAGCTATGATATGACAAGGGTTTTGACGGATCTAATAAAAATTTATAAAATTGCAAATCAAAACAGTCACTGAAACAAGGTTCCTTGACCTTGTCAAAATAGAGTATTTCAAAAAACTTGTGTAAAAAGTTTATACCTGTACATCCCATAAAATGTTTGATGTAACTGAACCAGCATTCTCCAGCATACAACTATTCTATCTTTAAAAATAGGAGGTCAGCTTTAGTCACCAGGCAAAAGCAAACAAGTGAAATAGTGGAAAAAAATCTTGAAAAGATAATTGTTGTGCAACATTTTCAAAGAGCCTGAGAGATACAGGAGGTGAAACTATATTGCTGAAGCTGATAGGAAGTCTGTCAATTACTTTAATGTGATCAGTGTTTTACCTTGTGTCTTTAAAAAGTTCAGCATTTTCTATTTGAAGATCCAGAAAAAAACAGACATTTCCTGAGACTCTAACTGCCAGAGTCCAGTCCTTTGATTTCTTTGATGAATAAACATGGCTCTCTGTGTGTGTGTACATATATATACACATATGTATAAATGTACATACTCAACTGGAGCTTCAGTACACCGAAGTGCAGGAGCTGAGACTGTGGGAATTGGAGTCCAGATATGCACTGAAGCTCCAGTATTTTTATTTGAAGCCTATCATGATAAACTATGAAGTAAAGCTGATAGGCAATACACATTATGGGTACTTTGGATGCACAGTGGGAGGATCAGAATGAGATGCTGATTTCGTTTGGATTTCTGCCCTTACATCCACAGGATTGTGCATTTGGCATTGTCTGACTTTGCTTCAAAGTTAGTTTCTGTTTCAGAATCTCTTAATGGACAGGAATCTGTTTGTGCTTCTTTCATGGTAAGTATGGCTTTTTCACCACTATACATTGTTTTTTTGTTTTTTGCTGCTCCTGCTTGCTTTCTGCAACAGTTGCGCTCTTTCTTCTCATGACTGCTGTGCCCAACCTATATCTGCATGTAGCCAGGCCTCTGCCTCAAGCATTTGATTTATCTTAGCAAGGGTTGGTCTTCATTTCAGTTCTAAATTAATCTCCTTCCTACACAGATCAGTTGTGATAATCCTGCATTTTCTAATGTGATGTATCTGCATCACAAATGCAGAACTAGGAATCGTAATTAAAGGGAAATTAAAATTAAAAAGAAAAAAAAGGTCCTAACATTTTATGATATTTTTTTTTTAATCTGTTTTTGGAGAGAGTTAGGTTGAGGGTGGGGGAATTTTCTTGTTTCTTTTTTGATATTCAGCCATTTGCATATTACAAGTCCTACTGATATTAATAGGAATTATATAATCAAAATGTTGCACAAATGTATGATATTAGAACATAATTAAATATTAAATATAATGTAAATAAAATATAAGAATAAGCTACGTATGTTTTATGTAATTTCCCTTCTTTTTTACTCTTTTTGGTTTTGGTTTTTTTCACTTGTTCATTTTGTGATTATAAATTATCTTTGACAACTTCAAGATGGATATCACAAAAACTCAAACACAACTTCAAAGTCTTTCCAGAATATTTTCTCCATGGTTTTGTTACTAGAGAAGCTGTTTGTTACTGCAGGGTGCTCTGGTGTTGAACAGGTAAGCTTTCACCCAGTATCACGTTTCAAGAGCACCTGCAGCTCCAAGTGTATCTGAGGTTAGCTCCAAGAGATGATAAATGTAGACCAACTATGATCATCTCTTTCAACAGCCTCTGCTCACAAAGGAAACTGAGATTAAAAAAAAACACTGTCAGAGATCACACTGAAAAACAAATAAATAATTTCTTGTCTTGAAATCTTCTTACTCATGCAAAGGGTCATGCTCAGATAAGTTCCTGAGTCATCTGCTGGCCTTATTTGTGCTAGAAAAAAATTACTGGGATTGTGTGGACAAATCTGTGCTAGTAAACTGAACAGTACTAGGGTTTGTTTTTTTGTTCTGAGGTTAGCTGGCACATCTGGACCCCTTCATATTACTAAGTTCTCTGACTTCAAGGCAGGCTGCTATCTACTAAGCTACAAGCAGGGGACTGGTGGGTGTAGAACAGTACTTGCTTTGTGCTGAGTCCCAGTTTGTGGCCTAGAAATGTTTTTGAAAGGTCTAATTTGGTGGGCCAAAACTATGACGACTGTTCAGTTATGAACAGAATAAGAAAAATGAACTTCAGAAAGAACACTGGTTTACTGGTCTATGTATTTATTCTCTATGATAACATCCTAAAAGGGAAGGTACATTTTCAGGGAAGAAAGTGTTACTTAACATAAGTACCCAATTCCAAATCTCACCTTTTACAGTAGTATTTTCATCTTTATACAGTGTCTGAAGGGAGCAAATAGCAATAAGTTCACTGTGAAGAACTTTGTACTTACTATATAATATGCTATATGAAATAAGCAATTTTACATCTGCATCTTTAGAGACTTCTGGAAAAGAAAAGCAGCCTGAAGTCTATGCTGGGAATATGCTAATTAAGAGATGTGACTAAAATGTTAATCAAGCTATTCTAAGGCTGACAAAGAAATTACTATCTTAATCCTCCACATTACCATGAGCTCTTCCATTGCCCAGCCACAACAAAGAAAAAACAAGTACAGAGAAACTGACATGGAGGGAGAAGCCACTCATGGTGGGTGAAGTGTCTGCTCTGTGTCTCTAATATTTGCAGTCAACAATGGCAGAAAATTAAAACAGAGTTTGGAGGCTTCTCCTGAGCATACCAAATCAGGGACAGAATTTCAGGCTAATTAGCGAACCTCAAAAACTTGCAAACATGAAATTTTAGCAGCAGCCTTAGTAATTTATGTTTCATTTAAGCTGTTTGTAACCTTTTTCTGTTACTGCAGATCTCTGTTTTAAGTAAACACGCCATTTAAATCTTATCTAATAATAGAACAAATGCTCAATAACCCGACAAGACATTCCACTTTATAAAATATATTGAACTCAAATCTGTCCAAAATTGTTTTACCTACGTTGTTAAGTCTAGTACCTGGATGCATTTATGTGCAGCACTAATTGCAAAAAAGATGCACAACCACAGAGTTACATGAGTTTAGGTGTTGGTAATGCTGTTTTGTGGTAGAGGATCTGCTTGAAATCCATGCTAGCCAGGCAAGTTTCTTTGGCAGCAGGATCTTATTGAGAGGTGTGAGATCCCAATCAGTGCCTCAAAAAACAATTTTAAAATGAATAAAGGTGGCTGGAGCACAGCTAGGACTGGCACCTCACAGGAGAAAAGGACTGATAAGCCTGGTGGAGATCCTCTGCTGGTGAGGCTGCTTTAATGGCCCTCTGGATGTGGCACTTGGACTCCCTAGGGTCCAAGGGACCTCCTCCCTAGGGAGGAGCTTCAATGGTGGTGGGGAGGACACCTTGACTGATAAGCTGGGTGGAGGTTCAGATGGGCCTTTCTTCAATGACCATTCTGGATTGAGTGGGGCACCTGCTCCTCCCCCCCTCCTGCTGCAACTGATTGACTTATGATAATGACAGCCTGAGGAGAGAGAGGTGGAAAATAAAGAATCATGGACACACAGTAGGAATTTGGGGGCATATTAACAAGACTGAGGTCTCCATATTTTGTCTTCGTCCTTCACTGACCCACCACCATCTTAACCGGGCCCCATCCATGGTCAGAATGCCATCTTGAACAAGAAACTCCTCGGACATTGTTGGACTCCTGCTGGTGACTTTCTCTAGCTCTCTCTCACTCTCTTCTTTCTTTCCCACTTTCTTACTCTTTTCTCTCCTGTCTCTTTCTTTCTCTTTCTTTCTGTCCCTCGTTCTCTCTCTTTTCCTTGTATCTTCTTTCTCTCTCTTTTGCCTGGCAATATATTTGCCCTATATTCACAGTGTTCTATCATTTTGCTTGTGTTAATTGTCAAATAAAATGTTGTGCTTCCATGTGACCCTTGGTAGCTGGACTTTGTCCTCGTGGAAAAAAAAAAAAAAAAAAAAAGTTACTTTGAATCCTAACAAGAGAGTTTTCAATTGGATTGTTGGCTTAAAAATTGAGTTCAGTTAATTAGCCAGATTAGCCAGTGCAGCCACTGTGTTTGCAAATATTATGTATTGGTTAACTATGTGGATTTTAGGATCACTTGCCAATTTGTGTTCATGAAATTTGAGGGCAATGGAATTCTATTTGTTCCTGGTTAGTTCCTCAAGTTGTTCTAAAGATCTCTTTTTCTCCTTTGTTCTTTTTTCCCTCTGGGCAATGTTAACAAATAGTTTCCTGTCCTAACAGTCTTGAACTTCATCTTTATGAACTAGACCTGTTAATTTTGGGAATTCAAGGTACATACTACAATATTTTATTTAGGGAATAAATGTTATTTCAGACTGCATCTAGTACGATTCCATAGACTAAAAACCCATGAACATTTGAGTGAGTTTAGTTGTGCTCTTGACATTCATCTTCCAATGTATTTTCATCCAAGAGGAATACCCTTTCTGCACTCTTAGACTGCTACATGATGCAAAACAAAGTATTTGGTATGTGGGAATGATTGAGATACTTTACTTTAAAAATGCACTCCTTATTTAGTCTGAAACAACAATATAAGACCCCTCTGTTTTTGAGGGGTAGTGAAAATACAGTTTCAAAACTTATCAGTGATATAAGGGTGATTCTGATGGCGCTATTCATTGAAATAAACAGGAAGAGGGCACCTAAATCCTTTAGAAAATTGTTCTGATCATAATGTCCTTTGCAGTTTTAAATATCCCTATGGAACACTACAAATACCAAGTAAAATATGAACAAACAAAGAAATAATAATAAAAAAAAATAAAAAGACAATAAGGTTTACAACAGAGGGAATATAAAAAACATATATAATCAAGATAATGTGTTTATACTTGTCATTTAAAATCAGTTGGCACTGGCGTTTATTTTATTTAGAACACTGAGATTTCTGGTTGGCTCATTGAGTCAAGTGTAGAATTTTTTTGCTCTTTTTGCTTTTAATTCTTTATGTAGTTGACCTTTCAGGCACAGCAGCTTGGGACCACCACTGATGATATGTTATTAATATCCTAGTACAGCTACATTAATAATCCAAAGCAAACACAGCTAAACATGCTCTTTCCAACTTGCTCAGTGACTTAGTACTGATGGTGTGCACAGCTGGTGTAGGTGACCTAGGTTTTCAGCAGTAGGTTTTCAGCAGGAGCCCTGGATGACCTCATTCCCTATGGTGAAGAGAAGGTTATACTTTTGGCTGCATCATCTTGGTACTGACACCTTATTCAAGGCAGAGGCTGTTTCTCAGTACAACTTTTGTCAGTTCAAGGCACCTGACATCAGTTGCAGTGGATGCTCAGTCTCTCTGAAAACTCGGTGTAAGATTTGTTGGGACCTCAGAACCAAAATACAGACATTTAAGTGACTGTGTAGTTTAGAAGATGCAAGGAAGTCTAAAAGGAAAGGATGCAAGGAAGTTTAGAAATCTAGAAGGAAAAGTATCTAAAACTGCAGGCAGATTCTGTGGCAAATCCAGAGAGAGAGCACTGAGGCTCTCAGTGCTACCTTCCAGTTCTCTTTGCAGATCACAGGATGGATGGCTTTATCTTTATAGATTATATGAACTGTTAATATTATTAATGTTTATTAACCCCTCCTGGAGACTGTTAATTAAATAAGGCAGAGTCAGACCTCAATTCTTTTGATGCTGGCTAGATATCTCTTCCACTTGACACAATTTCATTTGTCATTACCCTCTGTCCCTTGTGTTTAATTTTCAGATGAACTAAATGCTCGCATTTGGTATTTAAGATGCCACATTAAAAGTGCCTGCAGACATAATAAACATAAGCAGTGTTGCCAGAAGCTGGCACAGTGAAGTCAATAAACAAGACTGACTGTAGGAAATTGCATCCTCAAAAGAGTGAGGAAAGAACCTTGAGTAAGTCAGTCTTTTAATTTAAACTTACAAAGAGTAGTAGTTAATAAGCCTTTGCTGAAATGTGGCAATGTTCTCCACGTGTGACAGGTTTAAGTTTGTACATAAATGCTGGAAGGAATGGATGAGCTGATTGCCCAAAATATGATCCTAAGTTATGGTAACCCTTTACCCCAGCTTGACTTTTTATTATATCATGCAGCTGAGAGCCATACCAGAGCTAAAGGAATGACTTGATGAATATGCTTTTAAAGCAGTTAAGGGAACACTCCAATAAAACTTGAGGAAGTTTATAAAGTAGTGTCCTCTTCTGGATGCTGGTAAAAGTTGTTGATTTATAAATATAAAATGATTGTTTGGCAAGCAAGATAACCTTCTTCATGGTTGGCACTATACAATATACAATATCAGAGGTTTCAAAGTCCTGGTAACAAGAGCAACGGGAGAGTGGCGTTTCTCCCACTGGAGTTTTGCATTGATTTCCATGACTGACTTGAAAGGTAGACTGTGGTTAAAAAAGAGAAGACTAGATCCAGGATAAAGAAAGCCTGCCTCCTAGCTGATTACCCTCCCAGCAATCCTTTGGTAGGTCTGTCTTTTTTCACATCCATTTTGCCCCAGCAGTGGTACCTGTGGACATGATTTTTTTGTACTGAGAATGGAAGGGTTGGGGAGGAAACAGAGAGATGGTAGTTTGCATCCAACAGGGCAGAAGACTGTCACGAAGATAACATTTACCAAATTTACTCTGTTCTTCCACAAATGTTACTGAGAAAGGCTTCCCCAGCTCAAAAGTAAAAATATTTGTGGTGAAATACTGAGAAGGACACTGCAAAAGAACAGAGTTTTTTGCGTTGGTGTATCTCACAATGCAAGATGGAAAATGGCAGAGCAGACTTTCTTCATCTCTCTAAATAACAAGCTGGTTTGTTGCTTTTTATATGAGTTTAAAAATTCACAAAATCCTTTCTTTTGGTCTAGCTGGCAGTGTAAATACAGGAACTCCATGAACACAGAAAATCAGAGTAGAAGAAAAATAGCTGTGCAATCCTACTGGGATCCCTCAAGCCATGGCAGTAGGGCTTCTCACACATTAGGGACATTTTTGTTTTCTTCCCTCTTTACTGCATTTTGAGGACAGAGTACAAGAAAGACATCCAAGTGTTCAGAAAATAAGGGGAAATTAAGTTTTGATCCTTGTTTTCTAGACTTAGCTCTCTATATCTTTCCAGAACAATTCTAGTCAGTTGCAGAGAGCTCCATTTGTCTACACCAAAGCTCTTACAACTGCTGAAATTATGGCAAAAGAAAACAAATCCTGTGGGCAGAACAAGTGCACTGCTATATGAATTGCCATGTTTACTTCCAAAGGCACAGATTTAATACTAAACCAAACTGCAACATTTTAAAAGAAATTTCCTATAAAATTTCCAATTTCTATAAAATTAAAGTACCTTTCAGAAAAATGCAACAATAAATCCAACGTGTTTCTATATTTGCCTGTATTTTTTTAAAATTTTGATTAATTCCTTCACTTTACTGAATATGATAACTTTTTTCTCAGCAGGACAATGAATTATACAATAATACTGGGAAGAGAAGGGGAGGCAATGGGTAACATGCTGCAGTGTCTCACCATTCTTGCAGTCAATAAATATTTTGTAATATCTAATATACAATTTTCATTTAGGCCTCCTTCATGTACTGGAAGGCTTCTATGAGGTCTTCTGGAGCCTTCTCTTATCTAGGCTAAACAATCTCAACTCTTTCATCCTGTCTTCACAGGAGAGGTTCTCCAGCCCTCTGATCATCTTCATGGCCCTTCTCTGGACTCATTCCAGCAAGTCTTATTTCTAGGCTCTCTGAACTTGAAGAAGCAACAGCAAGGTTTACATCGCCAAAAATGTAAGGTTTTTATGTTTACTTTGCCAAGAAATAGTTACTCTTTACTGCAGTCTTTTAAAATTAAATACCCTGGTTTTCTTATTTAAAACTTAACATTGCTTAATGTAAGCAGATGACAAGACTTCAAAAGGTTATTTTTAGAAAAAGGACTAGACAGAATTTATTAAGTTCTTAGAAAAATAGCTTTACAGATGTTCTTTTTAAGTGCTGTTAATATACTAATGTCACTGGATGCATTCCACTGTCTGGAACTCAGTCCATTTAATACAGTGAAGTATATACAATTTTTCCTTAGTAAGAGTTAAGAGAAACTTATATCTTGTTCTGGTCTTTCTGTTATGACTGCAAACTTCTATTGGATATATTTTGAAGAACCTGCTGGTGTGATGACTCTCTCATTGCCTACCTGTTAATGTGTTTTTCAGTACTGAATTAAATTCTGTAGAATGTAGTCTAATCCTGATTTCCTGTAAACTTTGTCTCATTTCTTACCTTAAAGATAAGTGAACTATGAAAACTATCCATTCCATCTTCTATGTACAAAACTTCTCTGAAAAAATGAGGGAAAAGTTTGTAGAAAATATTTTGATCAGTCAGTCTTTGATGTTTTTGTGACATACACATTTGAGGAAGAAAGAGAGGGCCTTTGGGCTTTGATTTTGGATTTTTTGAGATTATCATGTCACAAAGCATAGCAGTATGATCAAGACCTCCATTTGGATGCATTTACAATGTAGTATAAGGTCTTTCAAAAATACAGAGGATATGCTTAACAGAACACAAGTCTATGCAAATACCACAGAACATATGCATTTTTTAATGATAAAGCAGTAGGTCTGTAATTTTAGCAGCAGAAATAAGAACTGTACATCTCATGCTAAAAAGGCTACCTTCCAGAAATGTTTTCCTTTAGCCCTGACCTATGGGTCTGAAACCGTGCATGTTAACAATTTATTATTTAAGGTTTTAATCACTTAAATTTTTAAAAAATTTTCTGGATAGTGTATCTCAGGTGCATGTAACTTTGAAAAAAGTTGCATCAATTGGTTAGCAGTAACACAAGTAAGAATATGGAACACAACATTTAGAAACAGGAATCCTGATTCTACTTATCTCTACTTAGCTCTTTCTAGCTAATATCTGAGGGAAACAACACACTGTACAATCAATGCCTGATGACACCACTGGAAAGAAATTGCCTATGTAATTGTTGGGGATTTGGGAGGAGGTTGTTCACTGAGTTTTGTTTGTTTTGTTTGGTTTGTTTGTTTGCTTGTTTGTTTTAAAAACAACAAAAACCAAACAGAAACCAAACAATCCAACCCTTCTTTCAGCAAAAGTGAAACATTCCATCTTAAAATGCTGATACAGTTTTCGTTAGCATCTGAAATTTTTCATCACAAATGCTGAAAAAAAATGTTTTAGGAAAGGTAACATCAATTGAACTTGGGATTTTGTAGCATATTTAATGGTCCCTTTTTCCTCTCTGAATAATGCCTGTTTGTAAGACTGTTTCCCCTTGTACAGCTCAGCCTCCTTCTAGGTTGGAAGTGTAAGCTGCACCCAAGCCAGAAAGGCAAGGCTGAGCTGCTCTCAGGTCCAGAGCTGGTACAGACACTGATGTGCAGTGCATGTGCATCTTGAATGTGCATCACTCTTGCCTGTGAGAGTTCAGGCTAAGGAAAACTACCACTGAAATTCTTAGAAAGAAAACATCAAGTTTTAAACACTGATTTTGGGGCTTTTTTTCTTACTTATGTTCTACATGTGTATAACTGATTTTCTTTTTGAAATGGAAGATGAAGATAAAGCTTGAAATTTCCCATGCAGTGGACATTAGGATTTTTGAAGATCTCTAGAATGATCCATTGGTGCTACCATTCCAAACTAGAAATGGGCAGGACAAGCACATCCATATTGTCACAGCCAGTGTAGAAACTAAAATATGGCTGAAAAACAAGTTATACAGAGATTTAGGGCACAGATTTTAAAAAAAAAACTGGGATCTCTTTTCTTTATGTTATTTTGGAGAAGGTTGAAGTAATTTACATCATATATATAAGGTCTATTTTCATATGGACTAAGGGCATTTTTAATACTTTCACATGGAGTAAATGAACATTAAAAGAACTGTAAATATAATTTGTTTTGCCATTAGAGACTTTTAATACTGCGAAGAAAATGGGAGTCTGAACGCAAGCATTATTTAAGTAAATAGAATTTTTACCCTTTTTCTGCAGATTTTACACCAAGTCTCTAGCTCCTGACTCTTCAATATCTTCAGAGTGCTTTCTGTTTCTCTGTGACAAAAAGTGTCTTTTAGGCTAAAAATTCTCTGCTCTGGCAGCTCGTACATTTTTTTCTTTCAAGACATGAATAAAATATATCTGTGAGAATTCTATTCAGCTTGCTTGGATATAACTCTGAAATGTAAACTTTTATATCTATTCAAAAGGTATAGATATGAATTTGGAGATAATTTTTTAATATTTTTCAGAATTTTGTTCCTGTAAGGGAGACCAAGAATTTATATTCTATTTGTACTCTATTTTTTCTGACATACTGTCATGTTGGTATATGTAAAGGTGACCAACATTTGCTGGGAAAACCTGTTAATTAGAGGGAAAATTGGTTTTAATTTTTCTTATTATTTGCCTATATTCAGACTCTTTTAATTGTTATTTATTTATTTCCTAGATAGTGGTAAATAAGAAAAAAAATGAAGAAGAAAAATCAAAGGAGTACTACAAACATGATTTTTTTTTCTAAGATTATCAGTGAAAAACACAGTATGTTGGGTTTTTTAGCTTTTTTTTTTTTTTTTTTTTTTTTTTTGTAGGATTGTCCGTGAAAGAAACAGAACTCTTCCAAACCTGCACATTGAAAACATCCTTCTACAAAATATGTTCCTCCTTTTTTAAGCATCTCATTTGTATTTGTGGAAAATTATTAGGGCATTTCTTTTGTGTGTGGTAATTCAGAAGATAAAATGGAAGGTGCAGTGCTTGCCACAGTGAGGTACCAGGATTTCTTCCCTCTCCTTGCCAAGCACACGTCAACTTATTAGTAGCTGTAGCTTCATTCTTCACTGTTTTGACTTTGACTTCCCTGACTGACTATTACAGTCTTCCTTCTCTCTCAGTCGGGTCTTAATGATTTTCTCAGTTAAAAAAGACAAAACTAAGGATTTGTTCTGCTCTGTGTTCTGCTGTATGTTTAAACACAACAGGGACATGGACGGAGGGCATAAGGACTCCTTTTCTGGGCTTGCAAGAGATGCCACCTGGAAAAAAGAAAAGAGTTTAAGTTTCATGTCAGGTTTCTGAATTTAACTTGCCAATGTCCCTTTCCTGGTCTTCTTTTATCTCCCAGAAACCTCCTTTTTCTTTTTTTTTTTTTTTTTCTTTTCTCATCTGGCAGCCCTCTTTGTATGCATGTGGATGACGATTCAGATGCTTCAAAAGCTGCTGTTTTCAACTTTTATTAATGTTTCCCAACTCATTCTCTTGCTTTTCTGCTGACAGTCTGCCAAAATCACCCTCTGGTGGATTCTAAAAGGGTCTGGGTAGCAGAAATTAGACCCAAGAAATTGTTGTAGATAATTACTCATTCAGATCTTTGTCACAGAAAATATTTGACAGCCCACACATCTCTATTTTTAAGCAGTCCATAGTCCAAATTATCCAAACTTTTATTTGTTTAAGCACAAGAAACAAATCTTTACATCAAAGATAATTGGTTTAACTGGGTAGCAAACTTGATTCTGCATAATTTTTTTGTTGGTGGTGGAGATGCAGATAAGGTTTGGATTCCTACCATGTCCAAGAGCATACACCATTCCTTCCTCCTTCTGGGAATAATAGACTGTAGTGGTAATCAAATCTGAGTTGTTTCATCCTAGATGTCATTCAGCATAACATTACCAGTAATAGACTGTCAGGGAATATTTCTGCCAAGTTCTAAACCTGAGTCCTGAATGAAGCAAAGGAAAAAAGATGAATTCAGGAAATCAAGCTCAAGATTGTCTTCTGACTACAACCTATTCTGAGATAGGATTTTAGGAATTTAGTAACTTTTGTGTGAATAATAATGCATATAGATATGCTCAATAAAGTTCATAATTTGTGTTTCCCACTTGTGAAGCTTGGTTGAGTCTGACATAAGATTTTTTTTATTCTGGTAGCTTGAGACACAATATTAGAGATCTATAATGGACATTACTTACAGTATTTAATTTAAAAATATTGGTAATTGTAAAAAATTGTAAGGCAACTAAACCAAATTTTCAGTAAATGTAAGAAAAAAGTTTCTTAAAAAAAAGCCACAACAAAACTGATGTAAGAAGAAAATAAAAATAAAACAAAAAACCCTAAAAAAACCCAGAAAGCAAAGGAGAAAAAGTAATAGTTGATTTTAAAATTGTATAAAAATTAATTACATAATAGCAAAACCCATCAGATAGGATCTGAATAAGAAAGGGAATACACTGATGCCTTGAAGAGGAGTGCTAAGGAAAGTAGACTGGAGATGAATGTCTTACTAAGACCCTCTGCCACTCTAAGAATACAGGGATTTCAGTTAGCTGCAGTATATTGGCTGTTCAGTTAAAATTGGAAGCACAAAACCAAAAAATCAACAAAAACTCAGAACCACGACAAAATAAAATTAATTGAGAAAACAACATTAAAAGAAATGAGAAGGGAAGAGAAAGAGGGCAGAAAAAGGGAAGGAAGAGCCAGGCAAAGTAAGATTCTGCTCATAGAAATACCATTGGTTTTACTTATTACTGAAAATATTACAACTGTATGCTAGTCCACTTGCTTGGAAGGACTTTAGTCCTCACCTTACTTGCTAATCCACTTCATTCATTCTTAACCAGTTCACAGGAGGAAAAGTTGGTTAAAGCACCTGAAATAGTGAATCTAATTGGTTTGCAAATTTGTTGACCACAACTTTTTTGGTAAGTGAATTTCAGCTTCAGGTTGCAATATTTCCACTGATATGCAGGTGGACATCTGCTACATTTTTGAGCTCATACATTTTGTTGCACAAACACCAAATGATCACTACTTACAAGCCTGTCTGTCCTGATCCAGTCTGCCCTGAAGCCCTTCACTTGGCTCTACACGCATCCATCTACTAGGTTGTTCTTTTAAACCTCATTTGCACTTAACAGCATATGAACCAACTACGCTCAGTGTCAGAGGAGGTTAAAGCATACACCGTGTCATTACATTCAGCAGCAACAGTAGAGGTCTTGCTGTGAAAGTGAAGAAATTGTGAGTGATTAAGTGGTGTCATGTACTCCAGAGGGCATGCATTTGCTGGAGAACACCTTCCGTGGGATACCCCTTCATCTGTTAGTTATTCCATCAATAGGAAATGCAGCAGTGAAACCTACACTCTTAAGTCACACACATACAGGTGAGTACTAAATCATCAGCATGCCTGTCTTCAAACACTACCTGATGACTCCTCACAGCAGCCCTTTTTGTGGAGTACTTATTGCCCTTGTTTTAGAGGCTGGGAAGACAGGAAGGCTTAAACTAGTCATTTAGGACTCACACACTGTTGGAATCCCCAGATAGAAAGATCTCTGAATAAACACCAGACCCATAGGTTAATCTCAAAATAAGCCTTAGAGAAGGAAAAATAATACTTAATAGTGGGGTAAACACAGTCAGAATGAATAAATAATCACTTCACTGGAAGGCAGTAGAAAAATGATCTGTTGAAGGTTAGACAAAATAAAGAAATACTTTGTTTAGTTTGTTGAGCAAACAAAGCCTTTTATGTGCATACAATTATTTCAGCCCTGAGTTTAGAAACCTTATAAGTACATAAAATTATTGTATCACTGGATTTAAAACTTAACACATGTATAGGTTTAGAAACTGGAAGACAAAGGTATTTGCAAGCCTGTTTGTCTTCTAATAAATAACTGTGTTAAAGAGATACGTAGTTCCAAAATTTATTAAAGCAGTTTATGTCAAATTGTCTTCAATTACACTGACAAGTATTGATTAATAAAATTTGATACTACACTGAATTCAAGGGGGAAATTTGTGTTCATATGACTGCAACAGAAAAACAGATGAGTACAAAATTATACAACAAATCTGCTTATAAATTATGGAAAATAGGTAGTGAATAAAATAGAAAATAACTAGAAAATTCACTGTATGCCACTCACACCACCCCAGTCTTAGAGCCTGCAATAATTCTATTAATGAAACAAGATATCCTAATTTTTTCTACACTCTTTTCGTGATTTGTGACTGTATATGCTGGTAAGGATGTTCAGTCTCAAAAAAACATTGACTCTGAACCCTTCACAAGTCAGGAGGGTTGAAGCCTTCATCTTGTCACTGAGGGACTGTACTAGGAAAAAATATGTGTGGTAATATGAGTACCATACTGTGTATGCACAATAAACCTCTGATTCTATTTAGGAAAACATTATGCCATGGTTTCAACAGCAGCTTGCTTTTAATCTTTGTTATTTTCAACCTTTATTTATTTAAAAAAGCATAGTGGAAATTGGCTACATCTGGGCTCAGGGTTGCTAAAACTTGTCATATAGAAATTACAGTCCTTTGTTTTTTAAAAAAATTACCCAAGTCTCCTCAAAATGTTCGTACTTACATTTCTGACATGTAGGATGAGTGCAGATGATTTAGAAATCCATGTGGGAAAAACTGAAAGATGGGAAAAAAGTGACACTGGTCTTCAAATGCAGTCTTTCAATCCAGCCAGTTCCTGTTTTCATATTAGGCTGAAATGATGCAACAGGGGAACGCAGCACAACAGAAGAATTAATCAAAAAACCACTTTGCATAGGGAAGGTTTTCATGGTCTTCTTGTCAGTCCAGATTACACAAGGTTCTTAATTTGTAGGACCACCATTTACAGCCATCCTAAATAAATTTTTAACTAGTAAATCCTTAATTTATAAGTCATAAGAAGGCCTATGCATTAATAATATATTTCCAGCTGGATGATAAAACAGGAAATAGAATGTAAACCAAAATAATAACTGACCATTTTTTTCACCTGAGAAAAGTGGTCAATTCTTTAGAAAAACGCTTGTTGTTACCCTTGCTTCTTATCCCTTGTTAGTGCTTGCTTCAAGTATGTCCTGAAGGCTAGGGCTTGACGTACCACTATGAGTTCTGTAGACCATGAAACCTTGCTTTTGTCACCAGTGGAAGCTTCCACAAAGACCTTGAGCATTAATAATGGTAGTTCCCAAAAAGCTAATGCAATTGCTGTCTTGTCTCTGCTGAGGCAAGCAGATAACAAAGGGGTGATTGGTGACAGACAGCACGGCTACACTAAGGGCAAGTTCTGCCTGACTAATTTGGTGGCCTTTTACCATGGGGCCACAGCCTCAGTGGACAAAGATGCAACAGATGGCATCGACCTACACCAGTGCAAAGCTTTCGACACTGTCCTGCATGACATTCTGATCTCTAAACTCGGATTCAGTGGCTGGACAACTTGCTGGATAAGGAACTGGCTGGACGGTTACACCCAAAGAGTTGTGATCAATGGCTCAGTGTCTAAATGAAGCTGTGTGATGACTGGTGTTCTGCAAAGGTTGGTACTTGGACCAGTGTTGTGTGACATCTTTGTCAGAGACATGGACAGTGGAATCAAATTCACACTCAGCAAGTTTGTTGACAACACCAAACTGTGTGAAGTCAACACACTAAAGAGAGAGGATGCCATTCAGAGGGACCTTGACAAGCTTGAGAAGTGGACTTGTGCAAACTCCATGAAGTTCAACAAGGCCACATGCAGGGTTCTGCACCTGAATTGAGTCAATCCCATGAACGAATACAGGTGGAGAGGATAAAGGATTGCAGACAGCCCTGAGGAGAAGGACTTGGGAGGAGGGGGATGATGGACCAGAAGCTCAACATGAGCTGTCAATGTGCACTTTCAGCTCAGAAAACCAACCAGGTCCTGAAAGACCTGAAGGTCAAGAAAGGTGATTCTCCCCCTCTACTCTGCTCTTGTGAGATCCCAGAAGGAGTACCCAGCATAAGAAGTCCATAGAGCTCCTTGGACATGTCCAGAGGAGAGCCACTAAAATGATCAGAGGGCTGGAGCACCTCCCCTATGAAGACAGACTGAGGAAGTTTGGGTTATTCAGCCTGGAGAAGAGGAGGCTCTGAGGTGACCTTATAGCAGCCTTACAGTATCTGAAGGGGGCCTTATACATGGGTGTATAGTGAGAGGACAAGGGGAAATGGTTTCAAACTTGAAGAGGGGAGATTTGGTTTAGACATTAGGAAGAAATTCTTTAATTTTAGAGTGGTGAGACACTGGAACAAGTTGCCTAAGGAAGTTGTGGCTGCCTTCTCCCTGGAAGTGTTCAAGGCCAGGTTGGATGGGGCCTTGAGCAACCTGATCTAGTGGGAGGTGTCCCTGCTCATGCAGGGGGGTTGAAACTAAATGATCTGTAATGTCCCTTCCAACCTAGGCATTCTATGACTATGATTCTATACCAAACAGCAGTGGTAGAGGATTATCAGGAATATGGTACTACCAGAGATGTGAGGGCATTTGGCAGTTGAATAAGGATTGTCAAATGTTGTGAATGTAAAGGACATTTTATTATGGCAGAATTATAATTGCACTGATTTTTCATATGTGAATAGCAAAACAGCCACCTTTTAAATCATATTGATTTAAATCGCAAAAGCTATTGAATTTTCCATAAGCAGCTGGATGTTCTGCTGTCATGTATTTTCTAAAATAGAAAGTAAAATAAAACTCTAGGACACAGAAACTGTGAGAGAAACAGTGAGGAAAGAAAGGTCTGGAGTTCCCATTATCTCTGCAGTAGATATGCCTTTGCTGGATAATCTCACTTTGGATTGATTTGCTGCCTCTGGCAGTTGGTTTAGAAGATGACTTTTATTTGTTCCTTGCCCTCAGTCTCTATTATTTAAAATATTTCGAAATTTCTTTTATTTAAAATAAAAACATAAATATTATTGTTTAAAACCTAATTATCTTATAAAATCCTAATTGCCAAGCATGTCAACTTAATTTTCCAACCTGCAAAGTCTCCATTATTTCCACTTGCCATTCTTGATGGAGGAACGCTTGCAGGGAACAGTTTTACATTTCTGGCCATTTCTATAATCCACCACAGACAGAAGCTCAGACAAACAACCTCATATTTTTTATTGAAGCTGATACACGCATTATACATCTGTTTTTCCTTCGCCAAGGCTTTTATAGAACAAAGAATCTGACATCAGCTAATAGTGGGGACTGGGAACATGAGACATCTGTAAAAGTTTCTAGGCCTCATTTCAATAGATCAGATGGATCTTCCTGCCTTGATGGTAGATAGCAACTGCCTGAAACTCGGCAATTACATCAGTTTCTGCATCTCTCTCGCTTCCAAGATTTGTGAAACTACACTCATGAAATATGAAATGATACTCTGAGATTTTAATATCCTTGAAAAGTCAAAAGCGGTTTGCTTCATCTTCATTTCTCCTACAGTGGAAGAAACCGTAACTTACTGACTTTTAAATAACAGGGTTATTGCCCACATCCTGCACACTTCTAAGGTAAGGTTAGCAAGGTAAGACTTAAATGCACTGCTATATTTTTAGCTTACATCTACTTTGATGTTCATATATTGGTGCTACTATGAAGATAAAAAAAAACCATAATAAAACCTCAGTGTGAGAAATGTCCCCTGAGTTTTTTATATTATAGCTGGACCTAGAAACAAAAGTCAGGCCAATACAAACATGTTTTTCTATCTATGCCTGCATAAATCTTGGCAGCTAAAGATTTTTAAGCGGGATTCAAACTGAATTTCCAGACACAGCCCTAGATGCAGTATATTTGACTCTTTTGTAGATGTCTCTGCCAATATGTTATGCTTGTTTGTTTTTAAACAGCTTCCTTTCCAGTTCAAAGAAAATAACTTTATGCTAGAAAAAATAAACTAGCCTACTTCAGATTACTGAACTTCTAACATTGAGATTTCAAGAGCCAATGACTTATTAGGGTCAATACTCTGATGCTACATTCCTGTGCTTATGGGTGAAGGATGAAATACCTTGTCCAGCAGGAGTTATTCATACTCATCTTTGAATACTGTATTCTCAGAGAACAAATGGACTGAAAGGCAGAATACTTGAAGAAGGAGAACATGACCTCATTGGGGTAAAGTAATTTTAAGGAGAGTTTTGCCAGATTACACCTGCTTAAATTTTTACCTGGAATATTATGTTAAATTTTGTTATGTAACATTATATTGTCTGGGGCATTTTTTAGCAGTCTATGTGTTTCTTCTTAATATTTACCTTTGGTTCAAACCTCTGTAGCTTGGTAAATTTTGTTGGAGTTGTTTTACACTGTGTAAATTAAATTAGCACCCAGCATTTTCTTTCTCTGACCTGTTCAGTTATCATATTTCTTCCTCTATGGATTTCTGACTTATGTATTTACAGCAACAGTATTCACAACACTATGTGCCTGGTGCTTCACTCTGGTATTGGATTTATCTGAGGTAAAGGAAGAGTACTCCCTCAGGGACAGCACTTCAAAAAGTGCATCATCAAAAAAGACTTATTAAAAAAAAAAAGCTTATAACTTTTGAGGATAATGGAAGAAAAGCTTTCATCAAAAAAAAAAAAAAAAAAAAAAGCAATTTTAAATTTCTCTGCTTATTTATAGGTTGCCAAGTAAACAGACACATTTTCATGCTGCTTGGGGAACCATGCTAGACTGCTCAGTGAAAACTAGACCTGTGTCAGTGTTTGAACTTTCCTCTTAACTCTACAGAAATGTAAATAACAAACTAAAAAAGTAAGATTATTTAAAAATTCATATTAAACAAATGCAATTTTTAAATGTATTGTAATTATTTCAATATTCTTGGCAATTTCCGTATTTACTCTGAGACTGAGTTAGAAACTGACTAATAGGAAATCAGAATTTGACCAGCAAGGTGTCAATTATACTTTCACATGAAAATAGAATACCTGAGTGTTTTATTCTTTCCATCCAATTTTGTAGTGTTGTACCCAATGCTTCAGTATTTTCCAGGTAGCCCTGATGAGATATGAAGCAACAATGGCTGCAGTTTGGTGTCTGGATCTCTGTTGCATTGACAATATTTCTAGGAATTCGGCTTTTTTTATTGTTTTTTTACTTTGGGTTTTTTTTTTGTTTTTGTTTAATAATTAGTTCTGGTTTGAAGATACCACAGCCTATCTTTGAGTGATTTAATCCTCAATTTATTCCTGGTGACCCACCACTTATTTTGCAAGCAGTTGAGGTACCCTTTATTCCTTCTCGATTTTTGACATTCAAAAATAGTGTCACTGGCTTTAATCATATACCTTGAACTTTCAGTAGTGTGTGAGGTTCCATATTCCAAAACAAAAGGAACTTCTCATATAACTTTGAATATGGGAGGCTTCTTTGACTACTTGGGTATTTTTGTGTGCTTTGTTATATGAAGGTTTTAGTTTAAAAATATCCTAGAGACAGGATATTTTTTCTGGGTTGATAAACTTATTATTCAATGTCTCATCATTCAAGAAAGCTAAACTCTTCATAGCATCTCATATGTCTCTTCTGGCATCCTATCTGCCTGACCACAGTGCTTTTATTTCTGGACTCTGCTTCCCACAGTCTCAAGCACCTGACCACATCAGCAATTGTATGAGTATGTTGCTATATTACATTTGATGAGATAAAGGACAAATCCTCCTAAGGTGGAAACCTCCTTATTTTCCAAATTTACTTTTTGCTAAGTGAAAGTTTACTAAAATTGATTTTATTCAAATGAAGTCACAATAAAAAATAAAAAGAACAAAATATATTGAATCTTCACATAATTGCATGGTATTTTTCAATGTCAGAGACAAGCCTTCAATTTGGGATCAATGTATTGACTTATCTACTGCAGATCTGTCCTAAAAAAATATTAATATGAAAATATATCTGTCAAGAAGGGTTGATTTTGTAGGAGGATATTCTTTGATATTTACCAAGTCTGTAATTGTAGTAGACTCCTAATGTTGCATTCAGGAACCTTGTAGTTAACATTTACTGTAATACTTTGGTGCCTTCTGTGCAATAAACCAGCTTGACAGGGGAAAAAGAAATCTGTTTAACATATTGGTGATATAATCCTTGTGAAGCTAACTTCTGTTCAGCAGAGGCTTCTAGATGCACAACAGGCAAGAGAGGAAGCAAAGAGAAAAGCTGGAAAATGCTGCCAAAATGACAGTAAATGTTAATGATCCGATCACAAAAATTGTCCTTCAAACTGGAGTGTGTAGTAAATAGTAATGAATAAATGTACTTGTCAGAAAGACTTGATTTGTCTAGCAAATTCTTACTGACATATACACTCGTTTACTACTATATAGCCTTTTGAAAATGTCATTCCAGCAGAGCATAAAAAAGGTTATTTAGATTAAGTATAGTAACTAGATGAGAAGCATACTGAGTTCATTGGAATACAAGCACATTCATTTAATATCCAGGACTCTATTAGTCTGAATGAAGCTGTCTCTGAAAAAAAAACAAACAACCAAAAAACAATAGGAAAGCAACAGCACATAAAGCCAAGCATAATGGTTTAAAACGAAAAAGAGCTTCAGTGTAATTCTGTGTACCATCAGTATTTACATACTGTCTGTGGATAATATTATATGGTGCAGAAAAAACCACCACCACCTTTCCTGACAGTAAAATTGTGAGAGCTAAAAATTTGCCTTCATGAGTAACACTTAAACTCAGAAAATCACATTAAAAGGAAGAACATAAAAGTCGAAGCCAGCATTACATGACACTCTTATGTCCGCCTTCCCCATTCAGAGGATTTACATGAGAGGGTCAAATTCTGCACTCATCTGCTCTTCATCTTTCTTAAAAATATCCTTAGTTGATGAAAAAGCAGTCTCACTTGGATTCATTAAAGCAATGCTACTAAGCCATTACATACCAATGGCTTTAGGTTTAATCCCTACATACCAGTTTCTGGTTTTCCCACATCTTCTTTTAGTTTTTTTTCCATCTTGGGACAGCGTAGGTCTTTCTATACAAAACTTCTGCTCTTATAGGTTAACAGCTTCACATCTTCTTCCTTCAACGCAGCCCTTTGTCAGGAGCAGTTCAAGTATGACTGGCAGGTCAGTCATTATTATGATTGCTACCTTGTACACAGGCAATGCAGGTCACAGGAAGAAACAAGGAGCATCAAACTAAATCCAGATATATAGACAGAGGAGTGCAGATGCATGCAGATACCTGCACATGTGCTCACACCTGTGTATGTGTGTGCATAAACTCACACACTCATAACTATGACAAAAAGCATCATCCTCTTCATATTTCTGAGCAGTACCATTGTATGTTGTGATAAAAAATATGTGCAGAATTCTCAGATGGCAGCATACAGATAATATGTGGCAATGCTAGGTGTTTTCACTGTTATTCTTTATACCAAGGAGTAGTATATAGAGCAAACTACATCATTTCTCTTTCCTGGAAATGTGTATTACAGTCTTAATTTCTCCAGTGCATGGAGAAGAGAGAGAAAGCAAAAAGGTTATTGCACTGAACCACATTACCTGATAAGTAATATATAATCATGTTACTCAGGCCTCTGCATCAGATTCCAAAACAGTCTCTTGTCCCATCCAGAAGTCTAGGGAAAAATAATGAAGCTGTTTAGCTTGTGTAGTACTTAATACACTGACTGCCTTACTTTGCCCAGAAGAATTCACAGGTGCTTACTGAGGGCAAACTAAGCATCAGATTATGCTCAAAGTCTTCCCAGAACACAGAGGTAACTGCAGCTGGGTATTCTGCTTGTATCTAGAAGAAAAGTATAATTGTTTGAGAAGAGTATGTTGTGCAACTGGCTCATGACTCTTGCTTAAATGGTAGAAAACAGAGGACAACTTTCTACTTCCAGAAAGGGTAATTGCTGGAATTATTTCAAGGTGGCGTGGGAATGGTGGCAGTGTGGGGGGAGGTGTTAAGAAGTATCCCCTAAAAGTTTACATGGCCTCAGTGGTCCCATGAGGGGACTTTCTCTTTTCCCTGAGGTTGTTCCATTTGCTTAATCCAGGCTTACCTTTTTCTTGCCTTTTTCTTTTTTCTGTGGAAGAAAGAGTACTGGCATGCTTGTGGCAGAGCAGAATTACCAGATCAGTTGAAAGGGCAGGAGGTGTACAGGGGAGAGGCAGAAGAGAGGGACCTGGTCTTTCTTCTATCTTCCTTTGCCCAGATCCTGCTCTGCCTTCATTCCAAGGACAAGGACAAAATAAATTTTCAAAGCTATGAAGCCTTGAACTGGTATCATGTTGTGGTAGTAGAAAAGCACACACATAAACTTCAACCTAGTTTAGTTTACCTGATCACAAATTCCCTGTACAATTCATTGAAAAATAGATTGGTTTTCTTTCTTTTTTCTTTCTTTTTCTTTTAAAAATCAGATTATGAAATCAGTTGTTTAAGAAAATGCTGAAACTGAATAAAATTATGAAACAAAATACATTCATTGGGTTGGTGGTTTTGGGGGGGGTTTTGTTTTGGGTTTTTTTTCCATTTTGTTTTGTTCTGTTTTGTTTTGGGTTTTTTTTTTTTTTGGTGAGGCTAACAAAAATCACTAATGGGAACATTCTTTTCATTCAAAAACTCATTTTTATGAAAAGGGAAAAAAAATTTCAAACAGTACTTTGACCAGTTACAACCAAAGCACACACTCACAGAAAGCTGTTATCTTATTATCTTTAAAACAAACCTAGGTAGGCTCAGATAAAGCCTCTCCTGATTACCAACTGTGTCTGCAGGAGCTGATACATGTCTCCATGCATACTAAAAGATCTATAGCAGTGCCTCTGTCCGTGTCTGCGTCTTTCAATTTTTTTCCCTCCTTCTCTGCTCATAGCAGTATGTTCTTTGCTGCTTCACCGTAAAGCTTAATTATGTGTTTCAGTGCAGCAAAGGATTCTAGGTTCAAAATCTGAGCTTAATTGAAGGAATAGAGATAGACTGAGCAATCCAAATTCAAAACTTCCTGAAGATCCAAGTACCATTTATTTTGTGCTGACAAGGTCACTCAGAAGACTCCTTTGCCATTGACAAAATGGTAGATGACATCTTTAGGATATTACCACTTTTAGCCCAAGCAGGAGAGGCTCAGTTAACAACCAGGTCCAAAGCCCACTGAGATAAATAAGAGCCTTTGTTCTGTTCAGAGTCAGTGGGCTTGGCCCAGTAACTGAAATATGAGACCAGACTGCATCCTTATCACCCTTATGCAGGACTATGAATCACCATTTCAGTCTTCTCCTCTTCAAACAAAAATAGTTGCTATTGGAAAACTATGTACAGCAATAAAGAATCCCATCCTTGTATGTCTCAAATCAATAAATAAATCACTTTTAATTTAAATGATGGAAAAGGTTTTTCTCTTCAACTGCCCATTGTAAGAATACAAACCACAGAATCTTATTAAATTATTAAACAGAAACAGATCCTTTTAAATTCCCTGTTTAGTACTCACTGTATGTTGCAAAAACCTTATTTCCCTTTAATTGGCTTATCTATAAAAATGATAATTTTGAGACCGTTGGTGGTAAAATCCCTCAGGACTTCAGGAAGCATAATTCTCTTTTTAAAATTCTCTACATTTATTAATGAACTTGAAAAATAACACTTAAAATTGCTCAGTAGGTTTTCTCTCCTGTGCATTCTACTCTCTACAGAGTTTCATGGTGAACTTCTGGCAGTTCGTCCTAATTTTTATCTTCAGGGTATGTAACCTGCATAATCACTATTAAAACCTGCCCATCGAACATTTGTGAGACTGAAGGTTGTAGATCTGATGTAATTCACCAAGACTGATGCACCAAGAGGCATGGCTGGGGAGTGGTGTTCTGAGGGGAAAAAATCCATGCTCACCCTGTCTTTCATGACCATACTTATAAAGTCAGCACTTCCTTACTTTAATGCTAAAATAGGGCAACTGTATTCAAATTAATCTTTCTAACCCAGCTTACGCTAAAGGTAACGGGAATGTGCCACAGCAGATTTTCAGTCAATTCTTATTTACTAAGCCTGTTTTTTTTCTGTCATCTCTACAGAATCCAGTGAGGTAGGGGCTAGACCTGTCACGGATTATTCAGAATTGTCACAAATAAAAGGTGTTAATAACAATTTCAAACCCATAAACTGGTCACATATTCTATAAAAGCTGTAACATTCTGCAGAAAGCTAGAAAGAACAGGGTGTTTTGCTTTGCAAGTTAATTGAGCACTGACTCTTGTGCTAGTATAAGAAAGAACAAAATATTTTTGCACATATGGACTCAAAGCCAACAAATTTAGAATCACTTATGAACAGAGGATGTTACTTAGAAACCATTTGATACGTTTCATATAGAACTGAATACAGGGCAGTACAGGACACATAATGCAAATTTGCCTGATAATGCAAACTCCTCACACCTAAATTACAGGGTTTTTTCTGCTATCTTGTGTAGAGTTTCCTTATGTTTGAAAAGTAGAGGAAGTCATCCTAAAGGTTTATAATAAACATAAACCAAACATTTCAATCTTTTCTTTCCCATTGAAGACTGTACCAGGCACGTCATCTCAACTGGGTTACTTACCCTTTAAAAAGTTATTTATGACTTCATATAACTCCTAAAGCTAAAGTTACAGCTGATTTGTCCTTTACCTACTTAGGTAATTTTTTATTTGGTAACCTTGAAACAAAGCCTGCCATGTGCTTATTAATAGTTCCTTATTAAACACTGTCAAACAATGCATGTATGGTGACTGGGACTGCAGGCACCCTGTCATATGGCAAATGAGATCTCAAAAAGTTTTCCAAACATTACCACAGAAATTCCTGTCTTTTCAAACACCCTTTTCTCCGTTTTCAGAAGAAAAAGGCAGAACACTAAATATGAGCATGCTTTGTAGGGAACATTCTATTAGAGTAGAGGTGGATTTATAACATTGACTGGGATGAAAGGCATCCAGGGAGAATTGGACTGCTGATGGTGGGCAGATTTTGACAATAAAATTGTGGTGAGGATCTAGAAAGAATAGCAGGTGACAACAGGATATGGTAGGCTGGGCAGGAGCACACCAGCATGAAGAGAAGAGTGTCTGTGGAATATCTGCAGTGAGACAGTTTTCTTAGAACATACTTTCACAAAGGTGATTTTAAGGGATGTTAAACAGCATGAGTTAGGAATAATTTTCATATGCCATGTTCAGATGAAATGGTGTTTTACAATTTTCAGGCTGAGTGAGACTCCTCCTACTGTACCAGATCTTGTGGAAAGAAATCCTGTTCCAAACCTCAGACAGTCGTAATAGATAAAGAGAAAAGAAAGAGGAGGAAGAGAATTGCAAGGTACTCATGCAGTGACCAGAATGTGAGTGCTTTATCTCACTCAGGTAAGGTTTTTAACTTTATTTTTACAGACCTACTCTTAATTTCCTTAGAATACTCATTTACTTTGCCATGTAGAATGCTGAATTTAATTTTTAATTGAACTGAGATCACTTGGTAAAAGCCAAGCACATAGTCGTATTTGTATTGGAGAAGTTAAATATGACAGAGGTGTAACTGGAACAACTGTCTTAACTTTCAGACCAGCTACCCCCAGGGTATTCAGCCTCCTGAGCTGGAAGACAAGGATGGAGAGAAGAATAACCCTCTGTAATTCATGAAGAAACAATGACCTGCTGCCCCTCCTGGACTCACACAAATCTATGGGGACAGATGGGATCCATTCAAGAGTAGCAAGGGAGCCAGCAGAGGAGCTTGCCAAGCCTCTGTCCATCATTCAGCAACCTTGGTTAACAGGGGACGTCTCAGAGGGCAGGAAGCTTGCCAGTGTGATGCCCAGCTACAAGAAGGACTAGAAGTAGGATCCAGGAAATTACAGGCCTGTCAGCCTGACCTTGCTGCCCAGAAAAATTAGGGAGAGGTTGATCTTGAGTGCACTCACATGGCAAGTGCAGGAAATCTAGAGGATCAAGCCCAGCCAGAATGGGTTAAGGAACAGCAAATCATGTTTGGCCAAACCAATTTCCTTCTACGACCAGGTGACCCACCTAGTGGATGAGGGAAAGGCTGTCAGGTATTGTCTATCTAGACTTTAGCAAAACCTTTGACACTGTCTCCCATGGTATTCACCTAGATAAGCTGGTAAATCATGGCATAGGCTGGTGTACTTTTCACTGGCTTAGAAAATGTCAGGGCCAAGAGAGAAGTATTGATCTAAATCTGGCTGGTGGGAAGTCACCAGCGCAGTGCCCTAGGGCTCAAATTTGGGTCAAGGACAGTTGTATGAGGTTCAACAAGGTTAAGTGTTTCAGGTCCTTCACTTTGATCACAGCAACCCAAGACAAGGCTACTGGCTTGGGGGTGAGTGCCTGGAAAGCTGCCCACAGGAAAAGGACATGAGGTCCAGTCCAACAGCCAGAGGAATATGAGCCAGCAGTGTGCCCAAGTGGCCAAGAAGGCCAATGGCGTTCTAGTTTATGTCAGATATAGTGTGGTTGTTTATAGTCACACTATGATAGCGCAACTAGGGAGGTGATTTTCCTCCTGTATTTGCCACTGGTGAGGCTGCACTGTGAATACTGTGTTCAGCGTTGGGTCCCTCACCACAAGAAGGACATTTGGGTGCTGGAGCATGTCCAAGAAAAGGAAATGAAGCTGGTGAAGGCTCTGGAGCACAATTCTTACAAGGAGAATCTGAGGGCCCTGGGGTTGCTTAGTCTGGAGGAGAGGAGGCTGAGGAGAGACCTTATTGCTATCTACATGTACCAGAAAGGAAGATGCAGTGAAGTGGAATTTACCTCTTCTCCCAAGTGAATAACGACAGGACTAGAGGTAATGGTCTAAAGCTGCATCAGGGGAAGTTTAGAATACATATTAGGAAGTTTTTCTCTACAGGAAGAGTAGTCAGGTGCTGGAACAGGATGTCCAAGGAGGTGGTGGAGTGAACATTCCTGGAAGTATTAAAAAAGTGTGTAGAAGTGTCACTTCAGGACTTGCTCTACTAGGCATCATGGGGGAGTTTGTTTGGTTGGGTTTTTTGTTTTGTTTAGTGGGGTTTTTTTGGTTTTTTTTTTTTGGGGGGGGGGGGGGGGGAAGTTGTAGGTTGTTTTTTTCCTGAGTGGACAGTTGGACTCGGTGATCTTGGAGGTGGTTTCCAACGGTGGAAATTCTGTAAACTAATAGTTTGAAAAAAAGGAGGAAAAAGCAAAGCAGAAAAACATAAAAGCTTTTTACTTGCAATTAACTTCTGCCAAGGTAAATCAAGAGCAACATCACAGCAGCAAATTGAATTATAATGATGTTGAATGAAGAAATGCAAAGGAAGAATAAGTCTCAAGTTGTGTTAGTAGTCTGGATTTGTTTGTGACTGTAGAAAGAACGCAAATTTTTTATTTTTCTGCTTTTTCTCTAATGGATCAAAGAACAGGTATTTATAAACACATGAGGAGCTTTAAATGGAATAGGATTTTATTTTATTTTGCTTTAATTTATTATTTTATTAGTAAATTAGAATGCAAAATTCGTATGTTTTGATGTAGTATATTTCTTCATTGCCGTAACTGTTATTTTGTTTGTTTGTTTTAATCTATTTTTTATTCTTTGTGCTATATAATCCTTAGGCATATTATGAAAGATTAATGTAGACCTCATCAATCAGGTGGAAGGTGCAAAAGACCAAAATATAGAATAACAATATTATATTTGTGTATAGGCAAATACCTCTAGATTATGAAGAACTTTGTTGCAAACAGAAAAATTATTCATTTTTTTAGGCTGGGAAATTAAAGCAAAATAGAATACAGTCATGTTACAGTAATGAGAGCATCTGCCTTACTAAGTTTTAATATTTTGCCTACTGAATCACATTGATGAGTAAATGAGGGCTGATTATTGTTTTTGCATTACCACACATGAATTCCATTAAGAAACATTTAACACTGAACAAAACCAAATCCCTCCGGTCTCTCTAGCAAGGACCTAGCACAGAGTTTGAACTGACAGTGGCACTGTTAGAAAATCATTTATGTCAATGTCTCTAGGCTGTTGGGTTTTATCACGACATTTTTTCTGTTTCCTCACTGACTGAATGATCATCTTAGTATTTCAAGCGTAAATCTTGTCACCCATGTTTGCCAATGTACTGCCAGTGCACATCAAGCTTGAATGTAAAATTAGATGCTAACAAAGCAAAACTGATTTTACATAAAATATGGGCAAATATTTGCAGAAACGATTTTGCATTATTTTTCTCCTTTGTTCAGCATTCTCTGTTCCCAGAGGTATGATGAGATCTTCATACACTGAGAGTCTCGCAGAGATGCTCAGCAATTTGCATGAACAACCCCACAGCTCATACCTCTTTGATTCAATGACTTCAAAATAAATTAAAATATTTCTTGGTTTTACTGGCACTGATAGAGATTCATCCATGAATAGGCAGCATCTATTTGAGAGACTAATTGTGAGGGCTTCTTTTGCTAAGTTTTGTTTCTTTTAGGTGGACAGGTTCATCAGTGCATTATTTTGATGGTTAGTATTATTAATGGTTAGGAAAAAACACAAAAGGAAAAACAAAAGGAAGGAAGGAAGGAAGGAAGGAAGGAAGGAAGGAAGGAAGGAAGGAAGGAAGGAAGGAAGGAAGGAAGGAAGGAAGGAAGGAAGGAAGGAAGGAAGGAAGGAAGGAAGGAAGGAAGGAAGGAAGGAAGGAAGGAAGGAAGGAAGGAAGGAAGGAAGGAAGGAAGGAAGGAAGGAAGGAAGGAAGGAAGGAAGGAAGGAAGGAAGGAAGGAAGGAAGGAAGGAAGGAAGGAAGGAAGGAAAAAGGAACTTTGTATAAATAATAAAATTTATTAGTATTTACACAAATAACTAATTAGCAAATAAATTCTAAGTATAAGAATATGAAATTGCTTATTAATTAATTAATTAAGAAGTTCTAGTTCCCTATATCACGTCTACAACTACTATAAGCACTGTATTCCCATTGCAGGAAGCGCCTCTTTGTCTTACTGTTACTTTTATCACAATAATATTTTTATTCACAACCCTTGAAATAAGATTTTCAAAGCACCTTCTCCAAATCCATTTAACAGAGGCCCTAATTTTGACCTACTCAAGAATTAGTCCCACTATTAAAATTACTTAAATATTTACTGATGTATTAAAGCACTCTTGAGGTTCATAACCTGCAGATCTGTCCTACCTATCATTACTATCACTGCTATTATTTTAATGAGTTTGCAGAGTCTATTTTTTAATTCCAGAGGAAGATTTTGTAGTATTTTATTTACAATATGGGTGCCATCATAAACTACTCTCCAGGAATGCATCTTGTATCTCTTTAAGGATAATATTCCAAGTATTGTGATACATTTAATCTTTGCTAGAATATCATATGAGGTATAAAAAGCAGATGATCTGCATAAAAAAATGTGTCCCAGAGGGAAATAGAAATAGCACAGCTTGAAATGCCTTGTGCTTAGTAATGTCCTTAACCACCAGCAAGGCAAGTGTCCTGTAGAAAAGACAAATGTCTGGCTTTACAGTATATCTAATGTTGTAGCATAGGGGGATAACTATGGGGGTAACTATGAAAACACGGGTGGGAATTGGTTCTTCTCTCACACCACTCTTACTGGCACAGGACTTTGGGTTAATAATTCTGAATCATAGAATCATAGAATCATAGGGGTTGGAAGGGACCTCGAAAGATCATCTAGTCCAACCCCCCCTGCCAGAGCAGGGTCCCCTAGAGTACATCGCCTAGGAACGTGTCCAGGCGGGTTTTGAATGTCTCCAGTGAAGGAGACTCCACAACCCCCCTGGGCAGCCTGTTCCAGGGCTCCGTCACCCTTACAGTAGAAAAATTTTTTCTGATATTCAACTTGAACCTCCTATGCTCCAATTTACACCCATTACCCCTTGTCCTATCACTGGTCACCACTGAGAAAAGCCTAACTCCATCTCCCTGACACTCACCCCTTACATATCTGAAAACATTGATGAGGTCACCTCTCAGTCTCCTTTTCTCCAAACTAAAGAGACCCAGCTCCCTCAGCCTTTCCTCATAAGGGAGATGTTCCACTCCCTTAATCATCTTAGTAGCTCTGCGCTGGACTCTTTCAAGCACTTCCCTGTCCTTCTTGAACTGAGGGGCCCAGAACTGGACACAATACTCCAGGTGCAGCCTCACCAATGCAGAGTAGAGGGGGAGGAGAACCTCTCTTGACCTACTAACCACACCCTTTCTAATGCACCCCAGGATGCCATTGGCCTTCTTGGCCACAAGGGCACATTGCTGGCTCATGGTCATCTTCTTGTCTACCAGGACCCCCAGGTCTCTTTCACCTACACTGCTCTCCAGCAGGTCAGCCCCCAACCTATACTGGGACATCGTGTTGTTCTTCCCCAAATGCAAAACTCTACACTTCCCCTTGTTGAATTTCATCATGTTTTTCCCTGCCCAACTCTCCAGCCTGTCTAAGTCTCTCTGAATGGCAGCACAGCCTTCTGGTGTGTCAGCCACTCCTCCCAGCTTAGTGTCATCAGCGAACTTGCTGAGGGTACATTCTATACCCTCATCCAAGTCGTTGATGAAGATATTGAACAACACTGGTCCCAGTACCGACCCCTGAGGGACTCCACTAGTCACACACCTCCAACCAGATTCTGCCCCATTGACTACAACTCTCTGACTCCTACCTTTCAACCAGTTCCTGATCCACCTCACTACCTGATCACCAAACCCATACTTGATCAACTTATCTACAAGGATGCTGTGAGAGACGGTGTCAAATGCTTTACTGAAATCAAGATAAACCACATCTACCGCTCTTCCATCATCTATCCGCCTAGTAATTTCCTCATAGAAGGCTATGAGGTTAGTCAAACATGATTTACCCTTGATAAAACCATGCTGACTGCTCTTGATGACCCCCATGTCCTTGATATGCCTGGAGATAGTGACAAGAACAAGTTGTTCCATCACCTTTCCAGGGATGGAGGTGAGGCTGACCGGTCTATAGTTACCCGGGTCCTCCTTCTTGCCCTTCTTGTAGACTGGAGTGACATTTGCTATCCTCCAGTCCTCAGGCACCTCTCCTGAATGGGGTCTGGATAAATAAGAGTAATTCCTTACATTTTTCTTTAAACCATTAATTTGAGAATAGGGAAAGACCATGCTTTACTGCAAAGGAAATCAGTAAAAATTTTGCCTACAAAGCTGGGAACCAGAATTTCACCCTCTAGTTTCTAAAACTGAGGTCAATAAGGAGCTCTACCAGAGCTTCCCCTGAGGCCTGACCCCTTAAAATTTGACCTTCTTTTTTCCTTCTTTGCCCTCTCATTAATTTATTCTGAAGGTATCACCTCTGAACAGCAAAACCAGATGCCCTTGTCATTCATACTAAAGGACACTAATGAAAAATATTAAGTTTTTATTGACATCTGTTGACCCTACTCTAGTAAATGATGTGCCATTAGAACTTTAGCTTGACTTGCTTAGAAACTATAGACCCTTTACAGATGTCAAGTTAGATGAGTACCAACAACTTTAAAACTTTATTTGCTTATATCAGTGAAAGCTAGAAACTTCAGAAAGCAGAATGGTTTGCATAGATGTAAATAAGCAGGAAAGTTTCAGGTGGAAACCAGCTATGGGCTTTCTCACATGGCACCATCCTACTTTATACTCTAGGACATTAAAAACTTGTTCTTATTGTGTAGTAGTGGCCTGAATCCTTCACCATTAAAAATTTTCTACTTAAAATTTTGGTTTAGAGAATACTCTTTATACCACTAAGAAAAAAGTATCTAGAATGTATCTTGGGAATCCACTGGGGGTAAATACTGGTAGATAAAGTTAAACCATCAGTTTTTAAGACTTGCTATGTGTGTGCATGTGTGTTTGTGTGAGAAAGAGAATGTGTGTGTTTTGCTCAACTACATTCACCCAGAAGTATAGGACTTGGTTTGTTACTGCATTTTATTTTGCACAGTATTTTGTTATGGCAGACTAAATAAGAAATTAATTCTACCAAATGCAACCAATTTTAAAAAGTAGTGTTTTACATACTTCTCTAGTATGAATGGTTTTATAAGCTACAGTGCAATTGTGACTCCAGTCCATTAAATGCATGCCATTAGCTTCACTATCATAAACCATGCCAGAAAGAAATGAAGTGTTATAAATACCTTTGATGAAGGAGATAACAAACACAAATTCTCACTGTTCTTACAAGAAAAGCAGGACAAAAACTATTGCTAAAAAAATGCCTACAAACCAACTCAATAATATCACTTAAAATTAAAGCAGAAATACAGACTTAGGAATTCTTACTTCCAGAGAAATTGAAATACCTGTGACCCAATAACAAGCTGATGAAATTCTCTTGCCATAAAAGAAGATGCTCTATAATGACTCTCACTCAGTCTCCTAAGCAGGATCCTCAGCTTTGCCAGTTTCAAGTCTAAACATCCCCAGCAATTATGAAAAATTAGGGTCAATTTAATAATGCTAATGTTCAAATGATAGATTACAAGTAGGGTGATCAAGAAGGAACAAAACAGCCTGTTTGTTTTCATTGTTTCATCACTTTATTGTGCAATTCCAACTGTGTACGGGAAGATTTCAACATATAAAAAGAAATCACAGCATGGTACACGGCCTTTACTAGTTGGTAAGATGAAGAAACCTAACAGGGGCAAATCCTCATTATGTACCTAAATAAATCTGCAAAACTTAATGAGTTTCAGTCTCTAGATAGATTGGGGAAATCTGTAGTTTCCCATGAAGGAGGATAGAAGGTAGCATTAGCCCTAAACATTCCTTTTTATATCTCTTATTTGGTTCAATAGTTAGAGAGATGGACCTACTAACTGACATGTTTGCATTTTGTCTCATGACTAAGTAATTTCATAAATTTACCTCTTTGGCTTTTAGTTAAAATGGGTAGCATTATGTGATTAAGAAATTTAGGGGTATAAAGAACATTATTGTGACATGTAGCAATTTAAACTTTTTTCCATTGCATTATGACTATAGAATGAATAATTAGTAAATCCAAAGTTTATTTAACATGTCTATACTCTGTGACATTTGCTATACTTAGATTTTATATTATTGTTCTTTAAAAGCAACATTACCACTTTAGGTAATGTGGAGTGGGTTTGTATAAATAAAAGTCAGATATTAAGATGTCTCAAAGTCAAAACTTTGCAGATAGAATGAAAGAAAGAGAGAAAGAGAGAAAGAGAGAAAGAGAGAAAGAGAGAAAGAGAGAAGACAAAGATAAAGCAGACTGAAAAAAAAACCCAAAACATAACAAAATGAAAGGTGGTTTGATGGAAGAAAGAAGGCTGGCAAAAAAAGCTAATTTTGGAAAGGAAAATACTTTGTTTAAGCTTAGTGTAAATCTCAGTCTCCAACCGAATAACATCACATATATTAAGCATACAAAGGAAATGTGGTGAATGTGAAGTTCATTCACAATGTAAACTTTGAGCAGTGTTTTTCTTTGTTAATGTAATGGGTGAATGGACCAGACATCTCCACTTCTATGAGTTTTATCCTCTTTGAATTCTTGCTGAACTTCAGCTGTAGAGGTCACAAAAGTCCTGCCACTGCCATACATCAAGGAGGGGTACACTGATGGCTTTGAGTGGACCTAGGACAAAGAAAATCAATAGCTATTTAATTTCTCATGTAGGTTACCAGGCTCAGTTTTTCTCTAAAATTTAAATTAAATAATCTGAAATTAGGTAATTTAGGTATTAAAAATTAAGAGTGCAAATTTTCAGAAGTCCTTACAAGTTTTAACTTTAAAAGGGAATGAGTGCCAATCACTTGAAGAGCTCCTCTTTGAAAGCCCTCTTGGAGGCAAGAAATATGTCCAGGAAAATGTTCAGCTCCTATGTCACAAATCTAAACATATCATTAATTTCATGCCCACCCCATGCAATACTTTTCACTGCTTTATGCAAAAAAATGCTGGAGAAAAAAGAAAAGTGTTACAGGGCTTTTGGGAGAAAAAATCTCCAAAAAAGTGTGAATAGAAAACTGTTTAATTATGAATAAGCTCAGAATGGTTTAAATATTTCATAGAGTGTGATATAGTATTTCCTAAGTTGTAACAATAGTTAGGAATATATCTGACAGCAACTTGACAAAACAGCTGTCTTCTTCTGAGTCCCGTTTATTATAACTGGCTTATCATTCAATCTCCTTCATTGCCTTCTCAACAGCTTTCACCTTCCTAGAATGATGCATCCAGCCCTCTAACTACTATGAAGATTCATGTTCAGATTTTGGCTGTGCACTATTCCAAAGTAAAAAGTTCCAAAGATATGAAAAATGCCATACAGAATCTTTAGCTGTGGAAGAGACCTTAGCACAATATGGGCTGTCACGAAAAATGACCACAATAGATTCTGAATTTGAGTCCAGACAGATTTGTCAGGTCTTGTGTTTAGTTGGGAATGAAACCCTCAAATAGAGGCAATGTTGTCCCTTTTTTCCTTCTAGTACCAATGCATTTCCAGACTTCTAGGCACTGTATATTTAAGCACATCTCCTTTGCATTGTAGATAAAGGATCAAAACTTGATTCCAATAGTAGCACAAGGATACAGGCAGGAAAAGATGCAGGTTTCAGTAACTAAAGGAGTCTCACTTGCCTTTCAGATGGTCTGGAGTAGGAAGAGAAATAATCTTTAAAGAGTCTCTTGTGAGAGTCTTAATCCATTTGCAATTAGTATAAGAGAAACAGAAAAGAAAAAGAAAAAACAGGAAAAAAAGATATTTCTCAGGGACCACAATGATTACGCTATATAAAAGCGCTAAGGTGCAGAGCAGAAAATAGAATGACCAGAAGTATCTGTTCTGTGAGACAGACACTTTTATGTATTTCCACCTTCCCCTGTACAATGTATATTAATTCCAGGATTGTGCACTTGTCTGGACTGTGTAGCTACAGAGCTTTTACAGTATGCAGAACTGGCAGCCCCAATGCATTCATTGACTCATTTAGCAGAAATATCTTGGGTTTTTTGCCCCAGCCTACACAGACATTTAATTGAAATGCATGTACTTATTTGAAAAGATAGTTGCCTAAGACTTGAAAGAATGACCCAAATCCTACTGTAATCAATGGGAGTATTTTATTTTACTTCAATAGACTTTAGATCAGTGTCTCACATTTTTTGAAGGGGAACAAAAAAACCAAACCAAACCAAACCAAACAAACCAAAAAAACTAAAAAAAAAAAAAGGAAAGCAGGGCTCTTTCCTGTTTTCCTGTTAAGCCCCAAAGGTCAGTTGTGTTAAAAATGGGATTAAGACAGCTTCCTTGAGTTTAGGAACATACTTGTGTGTTTTCCATTCTATCATCTCACTTCAAGGTTACCATGAGATTTTTAGTATACAAGGATACAAAATGCCAGTTGCCTGTAGTATAAAAAAGTGTCTTGTGATTTTTTTTTTAATGTTTTTTTATCAAATGAGCTTCCCAGAAGTTAGGTTAGTAGAACTGCAAATCTAAGTGAGCATTATAAATCATACTGAGAGCCAAACCTGAGTGTGTGATAGGAACTATTTTCACTGCAGAAATTGGAATCTAAGAGTGAAGTAACCTTTGTAACACAACCTGCTTTTTTTTTTAGTGTATAAATTTACTGAACTCTCAATTCATATAGAGATTGCAGTTTAATAGATTTTAGTGGAGCTATGCAGCTGATAGTAAGTAAAGATCTTCCTTAGTAGTGTATCCAGCAAAAGCAGAATGATTTTCAAGTACTGTATACTCCAATAAACAATTCCAAGATTTTTGAAATAAATAATATATAATAAATAATTTTAAAAAAATTATTTTAGAAATAATTCGTGTAGAATACTATTTTCATAGAAAATTTTCATTTTGCCTCTTGCCTGTATTTCTATGGGCATGGTCACTAATTTCTGAAGGGTGTTCAACCCATATCTTAGGGATGTATCTTAGGTGATCTGCTGCCAGGATTATGCTTGACTCTCTTCAAAGGAGAAGATGTTCTGTAAGTATGTTTTTTGAAGCCCGTTTTGTTGTTGCTGTTGTCAGGAGAGCTAATAAAATTGCCAAGTAGGCAGAACTCTGCCTCTTTGAGCTATTGCTGAGCATAGACATCCTTTGTTCTTGTCTCATTTTTGTCAGACCTTGAAAACTTGCTTGAAGAAACCGTATCTGATGGGAATAGTGGGTGAAGATACCTTGTTCTCCAGACCATGGGGGTGCATTTTCAGGGGCTGTTGTTAAAGCTCTGCTGTGGTTTATGGAAGTTATGCAACAGCTCTAGAGTGTTCACAGGAACTGGTATCATTACTGGATCAGACACAATGAGATACAAAACAAAGTAAAGGCAGGGGTTTGCTAGTAGAGACACTTTCTGGTGGGTCCTGGAGAACCACTGATATCTGCAATATTTTCTGAACCTGAAGTGCCTCTGCTCCTTGGTTCTTTGACCCACTGGACAACTTTTCTTTTTGATTTTCAAATGTGTACAGACCAGTAAAACAGAATGGCAGGATGCCTTGTCACAATAGGAAATTCCAGAGGGAGCTGCTGAGGTCGATATACCTCCCATAATTTTTTTACACAAAGTGTTGTTGTTGTTCTTGTGCCAGATGAAGCCTCTTTAGTGTCTGTGCATGGGGTGACCACTGGTGATTCTCTGGCTGAACAGTTTTGGGTGGAAGGATAATTCTCAGAATCCATAGGAGGATTTCCCAGAGTGGCTGTACCACAAGCCATACTTCTAAGATGAGCAACAGCAACAGAATATGTATAATAATAATAATATGAAGAAAATGTATCTCATGAGGGAATTGGCCAAATATATAGGCAACAAAGACACAGTAGACATCCTCATGGTGCTGCAGCTTTGTGCTGTGAGGTTTTTAGCCACACTCATGTGGAATCAGTTCTATGCTACTATTGTTATGCTTCAAGACTTCATAGTTTGCAAACAGTTTCTTGTGCTTTATAATTTTAACTACATTTTGCTTAGAGGCTAGCAAGAAAGGAGAAAGTTGTTTTGCCATGTTAAGGATCAATATTTGGATCAATAAAATTATTTAAAAAAAGCACTCACTTGTTTTGTTTATAGGAAATAATTTATTGTTGACTCTGTTACCTCACCATGCTTACAGTCACAGGAAACAGAGAAATTAGTGGGTAGGATCTCTTGCTGTTTAATGTCTTTTTAACTAACAGTGCAGTGCTGCCTCATTCACTTTTCAAAACAACTGTCACCTTTTTAAATTTTTTTTTCCTCGCACCAAATTTCCTTTGTAGCTAGATGATTTGACAAGAAGTCTGTACCACTGGGAGTTTTACCTCTGAGTTTAGGGAGAGCATGACTGGGATCTCTACAGATCTTTCTGTTGACTTTAGATGATGGTTCCTGGTTTCAGGTTATACTCAGCTGTCAGTCTTGAGTTAAAAAGAAATAACATGACTCCCTCAGGTGACAAAGCACAGAATCATGCTTTTCTTGCTTCTGCAATATAACCATTGACATATTTTTGGAAGTATTTTCAAAGGCAGCCCTTCCACAACCGTTGAATTTTCTGTATACCACTTGCCATGTATAAAAACTTAATGTAGTTCAGTCTAGCTGCCACCCAGCCACAAGTGGTGTTCCCCAGGGCTCAGTGATGTGGCCAGTTCTCTTTAATGTCTTTAGGGCCAATTTATGAGGTTTAACAAGGCCAAGTGTCAGGTCGTTTACTTTGGTCACAACAACTTCATGCAATGTTACAGGCTAGGGAGTGAGTGCCTGGAAAGATGCCCACAGGAGAAGGACCTGGGTGTACTTGTCAATAGCCTGCTGAATATGAGCCAGCAGTGTGCCCAGATGGCAAAGTAAGCCAAAAGCATCCTGGATTATATCAGAAATAGTGTGGCCAGCAGGACTAAGGTTTAGGAGATTTCCTGTACTTGTTACTGGTGAGGCTGCACTTCGAATACTCTGTTTAGCTTTGGGCTTCTCACTACAAGAAGAACATAGAGGTGCTGGTGCATATCCAAAGGACAACAAAGCTGGTGAAGAATCTGGAGAACAGATCTTACAAGGAGCACCTGAAGGCACTGGAGTTGTTTAGTCTGGAGAAAAGGAGGCTGAGGGGAGATATTAATGATGTCTGCAACTACATGAATGGGAGTTGTAGTGAGGTGAATGTTGATCTCTTCTCACAAGTCATGCATGAAAAGATGGGAGGAAATGGCATCAAGTTATTCCAGGGGAGAATATATTGGATATTAGGAAAAATTAATTTACTGAAAAAGATGTCAGGGACTGGCACAGGCTGCCCAGGGAAGTCATTGAGCTATCATTCCTGAAGGTATTTAAAAGACATGAAGATATGGAGCTTAGGAACATGGTCCAGTGGTGGATTTAGCAGTGCTGGGTAAATGGATGGACTCAATGAACTTTAAGTTCTTTTCTAGCCAAAACAGTTTTATGATTCTATGATCTTAAATTTGACAGTTCTGTCAAATTTTGCAGGAACTGTACTTTGCATGTCTGGGCAAAGTATAAAGAAAACCAACTGAATCCTTTCTTTGTACATGGTATTTTAGTTGCACATCACTTTCCACTGTATAATTCTATGATTCTGTAATACTTTTTCTCTTTTTTCTTGGAAAGTAAGGGTGTGTTTTGCAGTTATCACAAGGGCATCAAAAATGGTCTATTCTAGCTGATATTATATGCCTTGAGATCATCAATAAACTTGATGTATAATTCAGATGAGGAATTTTAGCATTTCATAACAAAATGTTCTTGCAGTTCTAGTTGAAAAATATACAAAAATTGTTTCTTACACATTCAGCTCCTCCTGTGAAAGTGGATAATTTTCCCACATCCATACAACATATACATACAAATATTTCTAATAAATCCAAACTTCCATGGAGAAACAGTTTCGAGAATTTAAGTTCAGTTAAAAGTACTGAAGGTAATTAAACAGCAAAGAGTTCTCAGATTAACTTTAAAAAGTTCAGATAACTTCCTAAGGTTAGGGAGGGGCATTATAGGCAGTCATCTCTTGAGGATTTTCCTGGTTCTTTGTCTCAGGATAAAGGATACTTGAGCACAATCAACAGGGATAGTCAATCTCATTTTAATTGTTTTAAAGAACAAAAAATGGAAGGTCGTTATACACTGCTGTCTAAAATAGTACTACTGACAATTGAAGTCAGTCTTTACAGTTGCTGTGATACATAAATTTTGTTTATTGGGCTTTCTTATTTTCATATTTCTGCAGAGATTATGTCTTCTTCCATTTGTAATCTACAACCTGACAACCCAAGTTAATTTGATTTGTTAGCCGAATCATGTTTCAGGTGATCCTTGATAATTCTGGAAAGCTGGAGCATGATAGAATTAAAAACAAAATAACAAACTTGAAAAATCTGTTCTTGACTGCAGCAATTCAGTTCAATTTGAGGCATCTGGAAAGAAAATCAAAACCTTCCTGGGAAGAATTAGGACAGCAATAATGATCATAACAGTAAAGCATAACGCATAATAAGATATGTCTTGGTCTTGTGTCATTGAGCATTATCTTCACTTCAAAGATAATGTGTAAGTAACAGCGTCCTTTTCCACATATCACTAACCTTTAAAAAGTATGCATGCCACTTTAGGTTTTCCCTGAACATCTGGCTCCTGAAATCTCTGGTAATAAAGACAATGAAATCCAAGCCATGGCAAGTTTCCATCTAAAATCTAGTGGGATCAAAACTTAAAAGTTGCTTCATAAATGCTTCCTCTGTTCATATCTGTTTCTTTTAATAATAGCACTGCAGGGCTCAACATTAACCTCTCATTGTTTTTCATTAGTATCCATCAGCTAAAGGACATTCTCACTAGATTGTAGCTGGTGTTTGATGTATTGCCCAGATGCCTTCTTTCTGGGGAGGGAAAATTTTATTCAACTTAAAAAATCACAAAGAACTCTTTAAAGTGAACTTCACATTATTTTTCTGGTTTTATTTAGATGATCCCAGATGCTGTGGACCACTTCCTATTTTTATGGATAATTTGAACATCCAGATTTCTGCGTAAAAACTTCAAATCCATGCCTTCTGCCTTCTACCTTCTATTTAACATCAGTATCTGGCCCAGTCCCTTTAAATTAGTTGGATGAGTTAGGACAATCTGTTCAACCTCCTTCAGGCGAAATGTCCAGGTGGATGTATAATGTTAGACAAAAGTCACTGGCGTATGAATAGTTCCTTTCATTTGTGGGTCTCTGAGCACCTTAAAAATTAGAAATAAATGCAAACATCACTGCCATAATCTTACCAATGCAGACACTGAAATGTGAAAGCAAATGCCATACTCACTGTTACTCTACAAGAGGAACAGAATCAGGAGCTGGTAATAAGTAATTTCTTGAATCTGAAGTAGAAAACATCATGACGAGTTCTAAACAAACAAAACTGTGAGGTCTTCACATAGTTTACTGTCATTGGCTTAAATTATATGCCAGGAGAGATAAATTCAATTAAATAATAAATTTAATCTAGACACTATTGTAAAAGAATTTTGCGTTACCATGGCCTCTCATCATAGTTGTTTGTGCATCTGTATTCTACTGTTACTTTTATATTTGCACACCCTCTTGCCCAGCCATTTGTGACACCTATTACAGAGTATCCAGTGTAAATCACAATCTCACAAATCATTCCTTGGAAACTCCCATCATGTCCTACTGTTTGACACTCAGCACAATCCATTACTGCAAGGATGAACCTGTTAGTCTATTTTGAAGCAAAATAGGAGCCTCAGTACCAGAGAGCAAGCTAATGAAGCTAATGAAAGCATAAGAAACACAAGAAACTGAGGTGAACTCCAATAGCCAGTAATCATAGTTGACCAGCAAAAATGAGCTCTGAGAAAAAGATGTAAGTTAATGGTTTCTCCACTCTTGTGTCTTTATGTTAGAGTAGATCAAACTTATACATGGTGTTATATGCTGCATAAAAGTTCAACAGCAACCTGTTTCAAATGGTGCTGACTGCAGAGAAGTTATCTTGGCTGTGACAGCTGATAACAGATCAGGTAAAACTTGAGGTTTTCCTGAGTAGTCAAACATTCCACATTGTTTTCAGATTCACAGTTCTTTGTAATATAGCTCAACCTAGAAGATACTTGAAAATGGATTCATATTTTTTGAAAAAATTTGCTACCAGAGTAGTTCAGAATGGTGTTTCACAAAAGTCTCTGTACAATTTTTATATACAGGAATAATTGAAAAACTGAGTTGTTTTAGAAAAGCAGAAGGCTGGAAAGAGGTTTGCCATTATAGTAACCCTGAAAAAAATTGCAGAAATGTATTTGCTTTAATGCAAACTGTAGTCTTTTGTCTATTGCACTTTCCATGTAAAGCGATCCAAGGGACTAAGAAAAAAAAAACCAACCTGCAACAATCCAATAAAGGAACAGAACAATGCCAAGTGTTAAAGATGTTATTATGAGTTAATCTGCAGTTCCTGATGACCATTAAAATAGTTTAGACAGAAACCTGAATGAAAGAAACACTTCTAATTAATCAAACCAACAGCAAATTTAGACAAATGTCTGAACATAGAATGATATGTAAGGTTTGGAATAACTTTATTTATCAAGATTTCTTTTGCTTGACAGATATTGTATTTAATATGTATATTCCCATCAGCATGGTGTAGCTCCAGATTGCTGGTATGGAGAGTATGTTGCACGATGAAGCTATGAATTTATTAAACACAATGTGTTTTTTGACAAAGTTGATCATCCAGTCATGGGAAAGAAATAAGAACTTGGGTCTAGGCAACCAAACACTGAGCCCCAAAGGAATAATTGCAAGCAGTCAGTTTGCAATAATGCAGGCTACAAGTGGCTTGTGCATAATAATCAGCAAGCAGTTGGGAGGAACAAACAAATGGCAGCAATCATTGTCCGCTCATAGGTAATTACCATAAGAAGAAAAAGAGCTAAAGTAATTGAATAAAATGTACATAGATTGTTTACTCAGCTCCATTAGCAGCAAGCATCACACTCTCATTAAAACTAAAAGACAAGAAAGAAAACATCGCTTAGAGCTTCAGTGAAACAGTGATACTAGTTTCCACATTACCTGGCACTTTAAAGAATGCCCAAAAGAACACAAGAATGCAAAAGGTTCCTGTAAATACCTTTGCAAGTTAACCTATTATGTATGTATAGATAATGTACTATGAGTTGAATGCAGTTCCCACTGACACAGCTTTCACTGGAAGTCAGGCAATAATTTAGGAGTTGGTTTTCACTCCTTCTGAAGTCAAGAGCAGTTTACTTTTGTCTTTGATAAACCTTTGCAGCTGGTACTTGGAAAAGAGATCAAAATAATAAAATCCAGTCAGAGCTGAAAGAATCTTTCAAAGGTAACTTTGTAGGAGAAAGTCCTTTTGCAATCATGTTTACTTTTGCCTGTGCTTCTGCATCTAAATTTTAGGAGACTTTTTTGTTTCATACTTTCTTTTTCTTTTTTTGGTAAAGGAATTTTTTTTTTATCTTCTTTTCAGAAATATTTATTAGCCAATATGAATCTTCCCTTTCTTTTTTAAAGCAACTTTCTTTTCAATTTCATTCCTTTGAAATGAATCTTCTTCCCCTACCCCCAATTTGTCAAGAAGCTCAAGTAATGTTTTCTAGAAAAAAAAGTACTGACCAAGTCAACTTCTCTTTAATCATACAGCGAGTCTATAAAAATTTCACGTCCCTCAAGGCTTTAAGTAAATAAGCATCAGAGAAGTGATGTGAAACCTATGTTTTACTGGTGCACCATTCATTCTACTGGACAGGCTGCTCTGAATGGAAATCACAAAGGCCACATTTAAAAAAATGTAGTATAGTTATATAGATGTTACATATAGTTTATACACACATATATAAATATATATGTGTATACATACACACATATTGGTATTGATATCCACCTATGTTTACATATTCTACTCTGTCTCCTCCTGTATTAGAGTGTTTTAAAGATACCCAGTAGCCCATTAATCCAGGTCCAAAATAAAAACACTTCAAATATTGGCTAAAATTAAATTTGAATTGCAACTTTGATTTCAAGACAATGCTTGAATCTCACCTGCCTTTCTTAATTTTTAAACAACATACAAAATGAAGTCATCCTTGAAACCATTTTTACATGAGTAGATCATACAACTGAGTCCACAAGGAGGGAACTTCATTTATTATTTATACTTCGGTAGCACACACTGTGTAAGGCTCTTTCCATAGAGACAGTTCAACATGTAGTTCCATTGATTTCCTGAAACATTTCTTTGCACATGTTCTCAAGAAAACCCAAAAGGGCTGTATGTGGATGTCCAAAATATAAGAGGAAGGAGATGGTATCTGGCCATACATCTTGCTATTATAAGCATTACTTAAGTTATGCAACACATCATGGGACGGAATTCCCCAAACTGTATTGAAAAGCTAAATCTTGAATTGGAAATAGCTTCCAATAACTTAGCAGTGTCAGTTTAGTGTTCTGGCTAAGTAGCACAAATGAGAGGGAAACAATTAGCTAGGACACTATGCCAGACTAATGATGCCCAAGACGACAGAAACAGCTATGATCCTGTGGTGAGTTAACTTTAGCTGGAGGCCAGGTGCCCACCTCTATCACCTCAACTGGACTACTTCTCCTCAACTGGACACTGGATAGAAAATACAGATAAAAGAATCATGGGTCAAAATAAGGGCCCACTCAGCATCTAGTGTAATGGGTAAAACAAACTTGAATTGAGGAAATTAATTCAAAATATTGCCAATCAAATGTCAGAGTAGAATAAGAAATAAAACCAAGTCTTAAAACACTTTCCCCCAACCCCTCTCATCTTTCCAGGCTCAGCTTCAGTCCCAAATTCTCTACTTTCTTCCCCCAGATCACAGAATCACAGAATGCTTTAGGTTGGAAGAGACCTCCAAGATCATCCAATCCAACCTTTGGCCAACACCACAAGCTAACTTCTAAATCATGTCCTTAAGGACCAGCTCCAAAAACCTTTTAAATATCTCCAGGGATGGTGACTCCACCACTGTCCTGGGTAGGCCATTCCAATGCCTGACAACCCTCTCAGTGAAAAAGTTTCCTAACATCCAGTCTAAACCTCCCCTGCTTCAGCTTCTATTTCCTCTGGTCCTATCACAGTTCACTAAGGAGAAGAGGCAGTTTCTTTCCTTGCTCCAACCTCCCTTGAGGTGGTTGAAGAGAGCTCTAAGGTCTCCTCTCAGCCTCCTCTTCTCCAGACTAAACACCCCCAGCTCCCTCAGCTGCTCCTCACAGGACTTGTACTCCAGGCCCTGAATGAGTGTCATTGCCCTTCTCTGTACACGCTCCAGCACTTCTGTGTCCCTCTTAACAGTGAAGTGCCCAGAACTGAACACAGTACTCAAGATGCAGCCTCACCAGAGCTGAGTATAGATGGATGATCACCTTCCTATTTTTCCTGGCCACAGTCTTCCTAATACAAGCCAGGATGCCATTGGCCTTCTTGGCCACCTGCACACACTGATGACTCATAGGAAGTTGACTGTCAACCAATACCCCCAGATCTCTTTCTAACTTACAGCTTTCTATCCACACTTCCCCAAGTCTGTATCTTACCATGGGTTTGTTATGACCAAGGTGCCAGACCTTGGTCATAAAAATGGTACAGGGGGATGAGGAATGGGGGCTTCAGACAGTTAATCACAAACTGGTTAATCACAAGCTGGTCCTTCCTGCTCATTCTCTTCCCCTGCTTCAGTGTAGGCTGCTCTCCATCGGTCCACAGACCCTGCCAGGAGTCTGCTCCACATGGGGTCTCTGTGAAGTCAGAGCCTCTTTTGGGCATCCACCTACTCCAGCCTGGAATGGATGTCTGCTCCACCATGGACCTCCAGGGGCTGCAGGGAGGCAACCTGCTTCATATGGTCTTCACTCTAAGGATGTGAAGGTATGCTTTCTTTAAGACTTAAGCAGAATTCAAACTCTTCATAAATGAAAAGAAGAAACAGTTTATTTGTTTATTTTTTCCTACCCCACCTTGAGAGGCAGCCACATGAGATGTGCCTGAAAAGAACACAAATAAGCACTTAAATTATGCATAATAAACAAAATTGATATAGGTGACTGGAATGCTTCACTACTGATGATAATTTGACAGGACAGAAAAGCATAAGGGAAAAATAAATGTAAAAGAAGAGTCTATTACAGGCATGAGAAAAATGTAGGAAAGGACAAGGAAGGTCTTTACCTATTCCAGGGCTTAGGAAAAACTGATTCCACCACTGAGGCAACACTGCTCTCAGCTGACAGGCTGATTCATATTGAGTTAGGATGCATTTTTCCAAGGCTTAAACTCCCATGAGTTTCTTTCATCAAAAGAGAAAGCCAAAAAGGTGAGCTCTTCTTTTTCACTGGATTTTTTCTTCTAAGTTAATTTCTTAAAATTCAGAGTTATCTAACAGCAGCCTCATCTCCAGCCTTCTCCGACTTCTCTGCTGTTTCATAGCCCTCAGAAAGAGAAACAGTCAAGTGGCAGACAAAGACTAAGATTATAAAGGCTTCTAGGAGTCAATTCCATAACCAGTAAGTAAGGAGAGGACATAATTTTATGCCCTGAAGGTCAGTTCACACTATTCTCCGAAGGGGCCATTTCTTGGAACGTAAATACATAATTAAAATACATTGTGTCAGCAACACTAATGGGGCCTGATCCAGCAGCAGTAATTGCAGCCTTTGAGGTGAGGTGGCCTTTGGGTTCTCATTAGTGCAATATGGTTGTAATTCAGCACTCATTTGCACTTCTACTCTATGTGATCAATCTTTGGCAGCTCACCTATCCATCAGGAAGCCAACATACTGCAAACAGACGTGTACTCTTCTTGCCTCCTTCCATAACTGTATGCCAAGTTGCTGGCACACCATTTGAGGAAGAAAACCTTACATAAAAATAGGCTTTCTGCTTTCAGTCTTCTGATACTATTGTTAATGATACTTTATTTATCCTTTACCTTTAAAAAAAAAATACATGGTCAGAGGAGACAAAGCATATACTTTGAAGTTTTACTTATTGTATGAGACTAGGGGTAAGAGGTAGAAAGAGAAATTGGTGCCATGAAACCCACAAGAAGATAATTGTTACGTAAGATAAAAAGGCTGTAGCCTTTCTCATGTTCCCATTTTCTTCTGTGGGATGGACACTGTATGCCACCTGCTTGGAATTACATTCAGCTGCACAATTTCCTATTCAAAGCATAATTATATTCAGTTAATAGGCCCCATTCTTTGCTATAAAAAATGTCTACAAAACCATTCTCCCTCCACAGATGAAATTTACATCTACATTATTTATTTCCTTAGTTGTGCTATTTCAAACCTTAGTGTATCTGGTGGATGCAAATGCCGGCAACTGTTTATATACAGAGTCCACACCCATGCACTTGGACACACTCACTCATGTGAAACTACATATTTATATATTCAGATCAGTCTTTAAACACTAAAATATATTTTTTATGCATAGGTGCATAAACACAGTATTTACTGTGCCTATATATTTATTTCCAATAAATGACATAAATTAGTTGACAAACTTTGGGTCTGTTCCACTGAGTCCGAGACATGTATACTGTATTCAGCTATAGTGCAGGAGTATATATGTATGGGCACACACGCATGCACGTGCATAAATGTGGGTGAGCATACACAAGCAGAAACAGTCTCTATATTCTTAATTTGTGAAGCATGCTTTTCTGTTAAGGCACTGTGAACAGCAAATGGAGCAGAAATCACTGAGCACTCTGCAAGTCAGATGTTATCTTGAGGCTCCAAAGATTTCTTAATTGACTAGGGTGAGGCCAGAAGCAAAAATGATTGAGCACCAAAGATGTGTGCAGAAACATTTTTGTGCTGTTTTAATTTCCTCTCCCGACATCCACGAAACATCTCTCAGAGAAAGAAGGAAACCTTTAAAGGGCCACCAGTGCAAGAGGATAGTATTTTACACTGAATATTTGACAGAATTAGAAACATGCATGATTCTATGATTTTTGCAAGGGGGAAAGGACAATATTAGTTTGCAATTGTGAAATAAGGATACTGGGCTTGATTTCAACATCTTCCCCAAGTATACAGTGTAATCACTTGATCTTTCTTTAGCCCTATATCTACCAATGAAATAGGCAATGTTTTGTTGCAAGCATTTAACTCTATGAAACTCAAAATAAAATCAAAACTCAAGCCAGTAAAGGGGAAAATGAATTGCACCGGTTTTAAATAAGTATAAGAGGTATATTAAGGCATAGTCAAAACTATTGATTCTAAGCCTCATGTGGCTATTAATCTACAATAGAAAGCAACACTAATTTATTAATTTTACATATTGGTGAAGTAGTATTTCCTTAGGTCCTCAAGAAAAAAAAAGTGTCGTACTTTGTGTATTCCTATACATTTTTATTTGATGCTTCTGTATAAAATATTACATGAATATGTGCAGGCACAGACATCTGCCTTGAACCATCATCATAGCCCTAAGCCCTGATCCAGTTTCCCACGACCAACTGTTTAAATGGTCTTCTTTTCCTCAATCTTCAGGGTCTGCTGTGTCCGCCTTTTGAACCTGATAACTGACAAACTGAATTACAGTTTTGCTTTCAGTTTAAATCTAAGACTGAATACATTTGAAATTATATTTCCCCTCAACTTTTAAAATGTCACACTTTCAAGATGAATAATGCATTAAATAAATGAAAAATATTTATTTGATTACTTCTTGCAACTACATATATCCTGAGGAAAAAAAAAACCAAAAAACAATATGAACTTTTAAGATAAATGTTCATATATAGCTATAATAGTTACTTTGCCTCACAGTGTGTTCCAGGAGGCTATAATGTTTCTATATTTACCAGGATCACTACAGTCTGCACAGCCCTGCTCCATCTTTTTTTTCCCTGCTTGTACTAGTTCTTTTTTCTATTGCTTTCTCTATGGGTTTTTTCATTGGTAATTGCCTTTCTATATTTTTTATTTCTCACTTTTTTAAGGCCTCCCTTTCATTTTATGACTGATTCTTTTCCTTTCTACCACATTCTCTGTTCCACAGTGTGTAGGTTCAAATCTACAGCCTCTATTATCTGCTTTTATTCCCAAAGTCTAACTTCTCAGTTTCTCCATGTCCTTTTAATACTATCAATCCTTTCTTGATTTTGCTGATACCTCACAATGTCTAATTCCTGCTTCATTGCTTGGCCACCAACTGAAATTTGATTGACTGTCTGGGGACAGATAGGACTGAATAAGCTGTTATTTAAATCTTTTCATGGCCAGCTTTTTTAAATGCACCAAAAAAATTGAGACCATCAGCCTTCACCACCTGTCAGCAAATTTCAAACTTGCTGTGTTTAATTGGGTTTGGAAAACAACCCCACAAATCTTGCATCCTCTACATACTGAGACAGTAAGTCCACAATCTCACTCCAATCTATTCTGGAGCACTGAACTCTGGCAATGAATTTTAAATGTCCCTGTATCTCTTTGAAATCTTCTCTGATGCAGTAAATGTTCAGTATCATTGAGGTACTGGCATGACAGTTTATTTATAATTAATTTAGCCCACTTATCTTTTCATTGCAGAACAACAGAGCACCACGATTTCATGTTATTTGGGTGCTCACTACCTTGCCAACAAAGATTAGGAGATGAGGTTCTGTCAAGCATTTTACTCTTTTTATGGCACCTGAGTAACCAGACGATGAAAAGCAGATCTTTCCTCCCAGAGAATAAATCTTTAGTTCATTCTTCAGGCCCTTTGAACACAGAAAAAAATGAAATAAAATCAAGACTTGTACCTCACACTATGTTTACTCTAAACTAGTACAAAGTACACTGAAGTTAAATATTTAAGATATGACCCATTCAGTGAGGAAAACAACTTTGCTTTTCATAAATACTGTCAGATTTCAAAGAAGTGTTTTCTCAATAAGCCATAAAATTAATATTTCTCTGATTGAACCCTCTTCCTAAATGGGACCTCATCCTTCTGAATTCTTGTTTGAAAATTCCATTGTAAGTCAGGCTCTATAAATCTGCTTTTTTTTTTTTAAGAAAGAATTAATGACTTCTCTGTCCTGAGATGCTTAGGGCAAGCAAAGCAGAAGGTATTAAAAAAAAATAAAAAAGAATGAACTTGTTTCTCTTCAGTCAAAGAAAACATGAACTAAACCCCTTTTGAAAACCAGACAAAATTAATAACTGCATAAATTTTATGTAATTTTCTAGTGAGGTCAGGAAGAAACATAAGGAGAAAGGTAAAATTAGAATTAGAAAATAGTTTTCAATAACAGCATGCCTGGTTTCACTCTGAGACCAAAGGAGTCAATGCAGCACTCTGAGAAAGAGTTAAAAGATCATGTTAGAAAAGGTGAATAACTTCCTATTTCTGGTCCAGAGAAAGGCTGTTTCTGTCATTAGCACAGAGAGTTTTTAGTTCATTTTTCTGTCAGCAGAGGGTGGAGTCCATTATTCATTTCAGAAAAAGAAGACAGCTCTCCTCCTCTGTCAGATGGATTCCCATGGTCTGGCTGGCTCTCAGGAACTATACCTATTAACTATGTGAGTTGATTATTTTCCATGGAATTCCACTGCAACAGAGCAGAGAACCTTTCACAACTTCAGGCACATCAGAAAATACAGGTGACTACTCATACAAATATAAACATGAACACACTGTGTCTAATCATCCCTTCTTTGACTTGAATTTCAGTTTGGTTCATTTCTGTACTGCTAACTAACTTTTGATGTCACATGATGTTTTCCATGGTTAATATTTCATGTGTCATACAATCTGTCAGGATAAAGCTGCGGATTTTGGCTGGGGACATTTGGAACATTTGGCAGTCAGCAAGGCATGAGAGGCAGTGAAGATTTTTTGTATAAGTTTATTAAAAAGATATGTCCAAACCATCAGCACAAAGATTGCTATGCACAAAGAGGAAAATCCATTCTCAGGTAAGCCACTTTAACACTTCATTGGAAGGGAGAGGTTACTTTCAGGGGGACATAACGTTATTGATCTTATATATTAGGGGTTTAAACTGTGAATTTCACTAAAAAAACAGATGGCTGACATAGTCTCATTCTTAGCATGATAAGTTCAGCATAGAACTTCTTAGTGACTTTGTAAAGGTTTCGCTTAGAATATCTAAGGTGTTTCTGAAATATTCTCAGTGTTGGAATTATATATGACAACTTGTAAAGAACAGGTATGTTTTCAGGAGACTCCAAAAAGGAAAAAAAAGGAAAGGCAGGACAAATACAAGCCTGTGAACTATAGACCAGACTCAGTGTTCCTAGAAAGATACAAATAGGCAGGTCGGTGGGTAGATAGATAGATAGATAGATAGATAGATAGATAGATAGATAGATAGACAAAGAGATAGATAGACATAGTTGTAAAAAATAATACCTTAATTACCCTACTACCAAAAAAACCCCACTTTAATGACTCAAAAGAATAATAAGATGGGAAGTAACATCCAGCACAGATTAGAATTATATCAGATCAGTCTGATTAGGACTTCTAAGAAAAGTCAGATGGTAAGGGGTATGTGTAAAAAGCAGAAGGTATCATAAATGGACATACTATGATGTTTATAGATCAGGATGCAGACAGGCTAAAACTATATATAACGTTCAAAGCCCCAAAATATTTGATTTAAATAAAGGGTTTGACTTATTAATTACAGACAGGACAGGAAGTAAGCAAGAAAGTTTTCAGTTGACATCTGGGAGTTGTTCCAACAGTAGGCATAGCAGAGCATTAATGTACACTGCCAAGGGAGAACATACAAACTTCTGCCACTGGAAATTTTCAACTACTGGTGAGACAAAAATCTGTCAAGAATAGTTTAGCCCCAGCTGATCTTGCCCTTGGGAACTAGATGTATTAGATGACCCCTTGGGATCCTATTTGCTATGATTTCTACCATACCTGTGTAAACATAATGCTATTGACTCAAATTTAATTCATGCCTATAAATTTACATAAACTATTTTAAGAAAAAAAAAGAAAATTTACACTTAACACAAAGAAGTGTTACATGAGGAGTTTGAGTTTTCATTGTTATACCAAAATCAGAAGTTTGTTGTCCAAACTATGGAATGCCCAAAGGAAGACAGGACTGCATGATGAACTTTTCCTCCATTTTGTCAGCTGGCTACAGATATGTTTCCAGCATATTTATATACTTGTGTTTTGAGCAACCCAACACTTCTACTGGAGGAAAAATGCAGAATCCTAGTTCTGTCAGAACTTACATCTCAAATTGACCAGAAGTGAAGACTCAACTAGTCTCAAGAATATATCACTACTACCCTCAATGACCATCATCTTTGCCCACAGGATATGAGAAGACACCCAGAAGGGCTATCTGGAGTGCAGCACTGGCAAGGAAACTTGACAGAAATATGACTTCTCATATAGGCTTGGCTCATACAGGAACTCAGGCTTCTGAGCTGAGGGTGCTTTTGGAAGGGCACTGTTAAGCGCACGAAAATCATGAGGACAACATAAGAGTACTATACAGAATTACCACAATGAGATTTGAAGATGTGGGGATGGTGAAAGATACAGGCACTGCCCTAATCTTAGCTGTTGTTGGGCTGTTTTTCTGCATGAGTACCTTTCCATTCAAGAGCACTGTGTTCCTAAGGCTGATCTTACTGTTTCCTTCCTTGCACAAGAAATAATTGTGTGCAGATGGTCAGTTTTCTTTCATGTACACTTCTCAGGAAGGAATCAGACCCCATAGCAGGAAGTACTGAACATCTTGCAAGTGACCTTGAGAAAACTGCATCCACCTTTTGCAGACTCTAGAGGCATGGAAAGTGAAGATTGTGTTTGTGTATTCTGCTGATAAATTGAACACTTAACTGAACTGAAATAAACCTCAAAAGCTAACAAGGATAAGGCATAGTTATGACAGATGTCTGAAAAATAGAGGTTATCATAAAATCACTTGTATGTGTGCATGTATGCATATCTTTGTGCAAATGGACAAGCATATAGTCATTCTCTAGAGCATATGGTATTAACCAATTGTGAAACTGAGCCAGGCAAATTCAGTTTTAGAAGAGGGCAACAATGTTCCATGTCTTCTCCATTCTAGAGCAAGTCAATTGCTGCTGGTGATTGCTAGACTTCATTGCAGATTATCTGTGCACAGTAGCATATGGCTGCTCTATGGTTATTTTAAAAGAAGATCACCTAACTACAGAAAAATCCCAGGCAAATTTAGTAAAAGACAGTGAAGTGCTTGGGTGGTTGAGCCTCTCATAGTGAACACATTACAGTGTCTGATGGAATCCAAGACATGCAGTTCCGCACCAAGAAAAGCTTCTTAATTTATAGTGCTGCATGGAAGTTAATAAAATTGCAAATAGAACTCATCTCCCTTCTTCTCAGGCCTGGATCCCTTCACTGCTGCCTCCCCTTCAGGGCACAGGCAAGTGGCAGTGGGGTGTTTAGGGTCAGTTCCCCACACAGTGTTTCTGCTGTTCTTTCCTCCTCCAGGGGAGGACTCCTCACATTCTTTCCCCTGCTCTAACACAGGCTACCTCTCCCAGGAGAGTCCTTCAGGAACCCTGGGACATGAGTCCCTCCCACAGGTGCAGTCCCTCAGGCACAGACTGCTCCCACCTGGGCTGCACACAGAGTCACGGCTGCTGCAGAAGCAGTCACCTCCTCTGTCACAGGGTTCTCCATGGCTACAAATCTGCACCTGCCCCTCTCCATGATCCTACACAGGCTGCAGCTCCACATCTGCCCATCTTCAGCATTTCAGGGGTTTTTCTCCATGCTCCTTCATGGAGTGCCCCACCGTGCTCCTCCATGGGTAGCAGGGGGACAGCTGCCATCTCACCACAGACTGCGGGGAAATCTCTGCTCAGGCACCTTCTCCCCCTACTTCCTCACTGACACTGGTGTCTTTTCTCTAGAATTGCTTGCTCTCACTTCCTCCTCCCCTCTGTTGGTCTTTTTTTCATATTTCTGCAGTTTTGTTTCCCATTTCTTCAGTATGTTACTCACAGAGGCACATCCAGCTTCCCATATCTGCCTTTGCCAGAGTCAAAGCCAGAATTGGAACCAGGGGAACTTCCAGCAGCTTCTCACAGGAGCCACCTATGTGGCTCCCCTGGTTTCAAAACACGACTGCACTAATCCAAGACATCTGGAAAAATTTCAATATTTGTAATTTATTAACAGCATCAGCTAAATACTATGGCATTGCTGGAGGGGGAGGGAGGGGGGAGGAAGGAGGCAGCTACATGCTACTTGACCAGGAAGGCTAAGTGAATGAAGTCCTTGTCAGTAGCACCTCTGTACCTGGCAAGTTCATGGGGCATATCCTCCTGGAAACTACAGTAAAGCACATGGAAAATAAGATGATTGGTGACAGCCAGAGTAGCTTCACTAAGTTCAAATCATGTCTGACAATTTGGGTGACCTTTTATGTGGTGGGGTTACAACACAGTGAAAGAGAAACTGAGATAATCAACCTAGGTTTGTGCAAAGAGTTAAACACTGTCCTGCATGTCATCCTTGTCTCTGAATTCGAGAGACATGGATTTGAGAAACTGACTACTTAGCTAGCTGGATGGTTGCACTCAAAGAGTTTCTGTCAATGGTTCAGTGTTCAAGTGGACACCAGTGATGAGTAATGTTCCTCATGGCTAGTATTGAGACCAGTGCTGTTTAACATATTTGTTGGTGAAATGGATGCTGGGATTCAGTGTACCCATAGCAAGCCAAAGCAAGGTCCTACACAGGGGCTGGGGCAGTCCTAAGCACAAACATAATCAGGGCAGAGAATGGACCGAGAACAGCCTTGAGGAAAAGGAATCTGGGGTTTTGGTTGAGGAGAAGCTCTACATGAGCTAGCAATTAATGCTTGAAGCCCAGGAGGCCAGCCGTATCCTGAGCTGCACCATCAAAGAAGCATGGTCAGAAGGTTAAGGGTGGTGCTTCTACCTATTTGTATAACACCATAGTAGGCCATGATGGATTCATGTGTACTTTGTATTATGTACAGATTGCTTGCTCTGATGGATAGGCTCAAAATTTAAACTCGGAGATGCCGGCTCTAGAGTTCTCAACTCAGCCTTTTAATTGCAGTTGCAGTGTAGTCCTACTCATTATCTCAGTGTTTGAATACAGTGTTCTCCAGTTATTTAAGAACAGACTAATTCCAGAAATGAGCTGTTAAGCATTCAAATGATGAGAAGGGAAATAACCAAGCTCCACTTAATAGTCCCATGACTCAGTTGATTTATTGTGTACTTTGGTATCCAAATTCAGCTCAAAGAGAAGTGTTTTCTATCCTGCATTTTTGCATAATGGCTTCCACGTGGCAGCAATTGCTAGGGAAGATACATTCTTCTTACACAAAATGGTTTTATACTTCATAGTCCACTGCTAAGGAACAGGCTCTTAAGAAAGAGAAAGAAATAAACTGAGGATTTGGTCTCTGTTTCAAAGACTATGAATGCATTTGACATTATATAGATGCTGGAATGGAGCTGGCCTGGACTAGTGCCTCAGTCTGTAATGGAAACATAGATGCTTAATGAAGAGAGTTAGATGGGGCTTTGGCATATAGGATTTTTAAAAGTTCAGTTCTCAAAGCTCCTCTGAAGCTGAAGTCCAGCCTTGGCAGTGCTTGCTTGCTTGATTCCTGCTTGCTGCTTGCTCACAAATATCTTGGTTCTGTTAGGGCTGAGAAGTTAGGTTCCTAGTAAATCAATCTATGCCTAGATTCCATTCAGGTCTGCATGCTAATTTATCCTTTTACCTTCAATGCAACGGACACACATAAAGTTAACCTAATCACTCAGAAAAAGTGTTGAAGCAAGTGAAGTAGCAAGGAAGTTTCGCTTGTTTCCTCCTGTAATTTACGTTTCTGAAATCTAACACTGGATGCAAGAATATGTTTTTTACCCATGCCCCATTGAATAGAGATGCATTTGACAACTGGAGTCTTTCCCAGACTTATGTAATTTTAGAAAACAAGGGCTTTGAAATAAATATACATTTTCTCTAGATATCATCCTCGCAGAGCATAAATATATAAAATGTGCATCCTGGTTCACCTCTTCTCTTGTAATGATTTAATGGCATTTAATATTTAGAAACTACTCAGATCATTCTAAATAGAATTAACAAATGAACAGGACTATGAGGAAGCTACAGAATATACCGTATTGACTCCGTAAAAATCCTATATTCCTAAGTAATAACTGAATATGGAGACTACATTTTGGGGGGTTTTTTGTACTTTTTGTCTGTGTACTCAACACTGTTTTCTAGTTATTCTCCATTATTGAGAAATTATAAATTAAGAGTTCAAAGCTATCATAACATCGATAGTAAAATAAGAGTTCAATGTAGAGTAAATTATGTAAGAGAGAAGAAATATGAGATTTTTTTTATAAATTGTCATACATTCAGTTAACAGAAGATTCTATGGAGAACGAGAATTCATTTACTAATGTCTAATGTTATTAGAAAAGTAACTTGGGAGGACGTGATTTTTTTTCAACACAACAAACTTCTCAGTAAGCAAGTCCTCAGATCATTTTACTAGAAAACACTTTCTTTTGATTCTTTCCCCATATCTAAATTATTCACATTCTGGGTTTTTTCCCTCCTTCCAGAAGGACTGCAGCTTGCAGTGGGAAGGTCATGGGAGAAGAGCCTAAGGAGGAAGGAGTGGTAGAGAGGAGCGGTTGTGGACTGACCACTGTTCCCCCTTTCCCCCATCCCCTCTTGGATGGATGGAGGTAAAAGCATCAAGGATGAAGGAGAGAAGTTGAACCTTCGAAAAGGTGGGAGTGGAGAGAGTGTTTCAGTTCCTGTCACTTTCTTATGATCCAAACCTATTTTAATTGGCAAGAAATTTAATTTTCTTTGGATACAATCTGTTTTGTACATGACAGTAAATGGTAAGTGTTCTCCCTTCCTTGACTACTAGTTTTTCTACCTTAGTTTTTCCCCATCTTATTGAATAGGAGAGTGTGACACTGTCTAGCTAGGCATCAGGCAGCTGGCCAAGGCCAGCCCACCATTGCTTCTGTTATTCTCTGGAGCACAACTTGAAAAAATTAACAGATTTTGTCTAGCAGTCAAGCAACATTCTGCATTTGGAATGCTTCTATTTAAATGTGAAACTTAATGCATGTTTCTCTCCTTCAGGTTGAAATAGAGGGTCTGTGGGAAAATACTGAAACAAAACTTGACTGCGATTTTATTTAAGCAAAAGGAAGTCGAAGTGCACCCATGCTTTGATGTCATACATATAAAGTCTCTTATTCCTAGAAATAAAAATATCTCCCTGTTTCGATAAAAGTGGGCATTTTAGCCTGTAGAGCTCAGCTCCTACTATGTACATGTCACTGAAACCAGCTTGAAAGAAAATTAAAAAATTAAGTAGGTAAGAAATACAGAACTAATTTGGGAAACAATTATTAACTGACTTCTGGGCTAAAAGTTTCATGGGAAACAAAAGTGCTCCTTTTAAAACACAGTGACAGTCATTGTTTCTACTGTAGTAATACTTGATCAAGACAAAAGTCATATGCATTTCTCTCTTCTTCAAATGGTGACACAACAGAATATGAGAAAACTCTCTTTAAACAGCCACATCTTGTACATTTACATGACTATTCAAAATATTTAAGAGTAACACACAAAATGGTGATTTTCTGATGAGACAAAGCCAACTAGTGAGCGTGCTGCTGCCAGTATGACTTGGGTTTTGGCCTCATTTATCTTTCATTTCAAATTCTCACTCTTCTGGAAATATTAAATGGTCTGGATTCACCAGCCAAGGGTGGAAGCTCCACAGGCAGCCGACCAAACTATTTAAAGACTCATATTTGTTAATTTATTATTTTGTCTTTTTCTGAGAACATTGTGTAACTCAGCTTTTGAATGTACAGGTTTCAAAAGCCTGAGTTCAGAGTGAGTGTTTCATTTGTGTGTCAGAGAGAATGAGATATATATTTGTTATGCATAAGCTTCTCTGAGGATTAACAACTCTGTATTGGCTTCATTTCTTACTCTGCTGCAGTAATATTTCCTGTCCATTTGGCTTTAGAGGAATATTTTCTCTCACTGTTTTGGCCATCATATAATAGAGAAATCTGCACACTTCTCCAGGTCAGATTCAGACATCTAAAGCTGTGCCCAGTAGCACCTTTTCCCCCAGTGAAATCTCACTGTGCAAAGAATTGATTTCAAGTAAATCTGTCACTAACTAACACTGGGTTATAAAATTTTAAAAATGCTTTATGTAAGCATGTACTGTACTTACGAAAGCAATGTACTGAAGTAATGGTAATTATTACAAAAATAGTAATAACCAAATATTTTATGCAAAAGAAACACCAGAAGTGAGGAAATTGTTTAACTCTAAGGATTTAAATGCCTGACTAGTTATGCCAGAAAGGTATAATTATATAATTAAAAAAAAAAAACAACAACAAAATTAAAAAAACAACCCCCCCAAAAAAACCCAAAAACCAAAAAAACCCCAAACCAACCAACCAACCAAACAATAAGAAGCGCCAAAAAACCAGAGAGAAAATTACACCTGATACTTTTTTTGTTTGTTTTTCAGAGGCAATTATTGTAAGAGCCAAATTTCTAAGGAATTTACCAGTAGCTGCTAAATACTCATGGCCAAATTATAAACAAAAAAACAACCAGTGCCTTGGCAGAAGGAACTATGTTACTGAAGATGAAGCAGACTGGTAATGCCTGACTAATTACTTAATCTGTGTAAGCAAATGACCATTTAGATGGAAAATATAGGTAAAGGTAAAAATATCAGTACATTTAAAAATATTTTTTTAGCCCAAATGTATAGCACAAATTATAAAGTGAAAAAATATTTTTAAAGCTGAGGAAATTGAAAAGATCATGGTTATCTTGTTTTTCTGGAAAAACTGATCAGCAAGACTGCAAATATCTGTAGAAAAAAGCATTACAAAACAAAAATTACTATCTCTGATGTTGCGTAGCAAAATGTATGAAAAGAGATTCAGGAGACATAGAATCTTAGATCTAGAATACACCTGTTATAAATGAGTATTTATGAAAAACTTTGACATTAATATAGATTTATTGCTTAGTAATTAATATTTGTATTTTTTGCATGTGTATGACAGGGAGAGTGATCTCCTTTTGGAAAGATCCTGTTATTGCTGTTCACTTGGCCCACTGATCTTACCAAGTCTCTGAAGACTCTCAAAGACCTTCAAGGAAATTAGGAATTACGTTATCTTAAAGAGATAAGTTAATACGTTCAGTCTATAAAGAAAAGCTAAAGACAAAGGCTGTATCAAATATTCAGTTTCAAATATTTGCATTTTCCCGTCATGCAGAAAAATAATTTGGAGTCAGTATACTGTGCTGTAAGAATTCAGTCCTCACTGGTCTTTTCTAAATAAAGATTTCTCAGATAAAATAAACAATTAAGTTTTATCCGTTGCACAATATCAAATTTTCATTTGCTTTCCAGTTGCTGTGTTTGACAGATGTAGGTGAGATTACTCAGTTTTCTTGCAGAGAAATGAAACAATCTGATAACATTATAAAGACTGAGTACTCCATTGTAATGTTTTATAGACAAGTAAAAAAACACACTAGATTATTATTAGGGATATAAATTATTATGTCACTTTGACACATAGAACAGACCACCTTTTACTTAGATGAATTGATCAAAGGTTTCAGATCATTTGTTCATAGAAATATCCTACGCCTTGCACTTCAAGGTTCTGTCATCTTTCCTTTACATTATCCCATACTTCTGTGAATATCAATACATGAAGATTGTTAATATAATAAAATATATAAAAGGAGTGGGATTTCAACAACCAGTGAGATTCACTTGTCTTCTAAAGACTGTTAGAATCAGATTTGGATATAGCTAAAAACATCTGAAATAAATATTTTGGCTACTCTGTCTGCACTGGAAAAACTCTACGTTTCCTTAGAGGGCTTTGAGAATAAACGATTGTAATTTAACACTGCTGGAAAAGAGAACCAAACATTTCTTCATCAAATTGTCTCTCTGTTAATAACAACAGGAGGCAGTGTTTTGAATGTGATTTCTGAAAAGTAATGAAGATGCTATGGAAAACTGAAATTGCATCATGTGCTGACTAACTTAAAGAGAAATATACAAAGTGGTTAAAAACTAAGCTGCTTTTCATTTAGACAAATCTTGAAAAAATAATGGAAATTATATTGTCCTCCAAAGACTTGTCAATTTTACTTCAAGTAAGGCATACAAGAATAGAGGAAAGAATTCCAGACCTAACTATACAAATAACTGATTCAAAAAGACAGTAGGAATAAATAGGGAGTCTACGAGGACTGTAAAAAGAGGGATCAGCAAAGAAAACTCCATCAGGGAAGTGTTAGATCTTTCAAAGGATGTTTTAACAAGTAAAAGCTTCTCCAGCTATATAAAGAAGAGCAAGGAAAGCAAAAGTGAGGTGAGTATAAAGTGGGCATATGTTGGAGATTATAAATGAACCGGGAACTGGACTTAAATATATATAAGCATTTTTGCCGAGGTTTCCAGTAGAATAATGGTGTCTGACAATATCTTTGCTACAGAGATTGCCTGCACTGACACAAAAGCCTTAATTTTCTTCACTAAGTAAGAAAAATGAGTGTAGTAATTATATCACAGTTGCTTATTCATATGTATACCTATTTATGGCAACATGTTAAGCTAATTTACATCCAAGCACATTCCATTTTACCCACTGTTAATAGCCTGAGATTACTGTGGCTGTTGAGAATTCAGATCTCTGCTGTTTCTTTTTTGATGTTAAGAATCTCCAAATTCACCCTGCTTCTCTTGAGTAGATTATTCCTCACTTTTAAATCAGTGAAAGTGTTAATCAGCTTTTCCAACTGAATGAGCCTGAGTTCCTTAGTTTCCTGGCCCCTTAAAAGCCAAGTTAAAAAAAGACCCAGCAGGCTGCTAAATTGGTGATTTGAAGCTTCTTGCTTTTCCCCATGGAGGAGTGAAAAGGTGTATGGGAGGAGAGATCCTTCTCTTTGCACTCTGTTTTTTCAGCAATATAAAAGCAAAACCTCCTGAGAGCTGAAGCCTAGTCTTTCAAGCGTATACCTCCTTTTGAAAAAAATACTAGCTCATGTTGTATTAACAGAGGTTATTAGTTATCCTTTTAACTGTTACAGGCTTCAGAATGAAATCCCAAACTCAAAACAGAGCAGTTATAGCACAGCAGATAATGTGCTGAACAAAGACACAAACTTCCATACATACAGGCAGTGTGTGTGTAGATAGACATTACATATCCTAGAAACATCTGAATTTAAAAGATTACAGTAGGTCCTTGCTGCCTTGTTTCAGGTTTTTGTTTTTTTTTTAAGAGCAGTTTGTGCCATAAGAATTTTGGATACAGAAACTGTCAATTTAAAAAATCTGTTAAAGCAGAAGCCAAAAACATTTTAACTTCCTCAGTAGTTTTCGGATGTTTAAGGAGGAACTGGTTCATCACCACTTCTATCTAAACTGAGGAAAAAATAGCATATGGAATCACATGACAAGGAACAAAGGTGGTTGGTTTTGCCCCCCATCTATCACTGGGAAAAAATGAACTACATTATTTTTAGCCAACATTAAATAATAAGCAAAGCATAAGAACAAATTCACCACAGTTAAGAAGATGAAAATAGTGAAAAATTGCATAAAATAAGAAGTTTCTCAGTGGCACCAGACTGCTCCTGACAGCTTTTTTTCATGAGTTTTTCTTAATCCGCATCAGTAAGGTGAGAAAGGGGTTACTTAGGGGGAAGGATAATATTATTTAAAAAAGCAAAAGGTATTAGTTGAAGAACTTTATGATGGAAATCAAAAAGATGAGTGCTATTGAAAGTAGAGGTTTCTGAGAATTGAGAATTAAAAAAAATAAAAAAAAAAGCCAGCAAAAAACTGTAATTAATTTTAAGACAGATTTTATTTGGTCTGTGAAAGGAATTAAATGGAGCTGTTGACACTGATTGCAGAGATTTGCCTTTGATAACCCAGACAACTGTTTCCATCTCTATTTGGTTAAGACATGACATACTACAGGCAGGGTTATTGAAACCACTGCTCACTACAAATTCCTATGGGAATTATTTCTCTCACTTCACCTCAGCAACTCCTCCATACCCTCTGCACCATTCAGGAGTCTGTGGAGAGAGGGTCAGTAAGGAAGCAATAAAATCCACCATAAGATCTGGCTCTAGGTGAGATGGCTGATGGGATCAAGTAGTTTGTTGTTTTACTGAGTCTGCTTTTTGCTTTGTTGAAGACCTGTTATCTCACCTAGATCACTTCTCATAAACTGTAGAATGATAACCAACTGACTTCAGTGTAAATTGACTTTAATCTTTTAAGGACTATGCAAGAGCAATCCTAGTCCACAGGGAATCATTTAGTGACATAAATGCATTATTTTGGGGGTTAGCCAGACTTCTTAACAACCAACATCCAAATCCCTGTAAATACCACCTGTTCTTTTTTCCTTTCTCTGAGCTATACCAAATTTCCAGGATGCTTTTAAAGTTAAACCTTTCTGCTAGGACAAAGAAATGTCATGACTCCTTTTGTAGAAGATGCATCTTATTCCAGTTCTTTTTCTACAAGTCTCTTTTCTATTTACTGCTGGGTTATTACTTTCAAGCCCAAAAGCAAACACATTTTATAGAGCTATCCATATGCAGTATTATTTGTTAAAGTTCTTTGGAAACAAGATGATTATTATTGTTGCTATTATTTTTTAGCAGTAGTAGTAGTATTTCATTGGGTTTTTGAGACAAGTTTAAAAAAAACCCAAAAAACCACACTCAGCACATCCAGCATTCATTTCTCTGCTAAGGGAATGAGATAAAAACATAAGCAGCATATCATATTATGACATGCCCTGGTAATGTGTATTTGCTCTAACAGACAACAAAAAAGGTGGTCTGGCAAAATCTGTCCACAAAGATGACTTTTATTGGTTGGCTCCTCACTGCTCAGAAGGAAGCAGTGAGGATGCGTGGTGCCTGCATACTGGATGCTGAGGCTCATTCTGTTCCCAGAAAGGGAACAGAAAGTCTTAAGTCTCAAGTATTATATCCCACTTAATATTTTGACTCCAGTGTTACCCTTGCATTTCCCAGAATTAGGAGTCCACCAGAAGTCAGCTAGAACAAGTGTCTGAGGCCTCATTCCTTGTCAATGAATGGAAAGCAGAGCTGGCTGCCTACTGAGCAGAGGCGTGAGGAGAGAAGGGAGCGAGTCCCTTGGCTCTCTGCATGGGGAGTGGTTGCCCTGCTTTCACTCCTCTGCTGAGATGGGGACAATGCTCATGGCTCCCTCCAAATTGCAGTTCCTGGAGTTAAGTGATCATCTGTTTTAAAAGAAGAAAATATCAGTAATATTCCAGAGCTCCTGGTGTGAAGGAAAATCAGAAGATATAAGCCCAGAGGGTCCAGTAAATAAAGCAATTTGTAAAAAGAAAACCAGCACTATTTTTAAGTGTCATGGGGGTTTTCTGAGGAGATGAGGGAAGAGAGCAGAACTGAGGACAAGAAAGATTGTTTTTTTAGTTATATATATATATATAGTTTTTTAAAGAATCTGCAGTTGGCAATCCTGTGCAAAAGGCTGAGATATATTCAAGGATCTTCTTCTTGCATATTGTGCTTTTGCATACATAAGATGGGACTATGAATGAAAAATTAGTCTGTACAATGCAAAATAGAGGAATGGCTTTTCCTGTTGTCTTGCATGCAGAATCAGAGCCAGCTGATTGGATTTTTCCCCTATGTACAAAGAAAATGTTTTTAAAAAACAAGCCAAAAGCATAATTTTAGCTGCCCCCTAATATGCAGTCAATAATTATCTCGTGAATGTTTTTTTTCAGTGCTATTAGTTTGTTTGAACACAGAATTTTGAGAGCCTCAAACATTTTTGTCTTTGTTCACTCATTAGCACCAAAATGCGATTTCTAAAAGGCTTTCTACAAAAACCCAAGAAAAACAAAATCAGTTATCTGAAGACAGGGAAAGCAGATAATTTAGAGGGAATATGGAGACGTCAAAGCTCATATTTTTTGACTCTGATAGATGTTATAAAAACAATGGGGATGTGCTTAGAGAGGAAGAAATTATTTCAGGTTTGAGAGAGAAAAAAAAGTGTCAGAATCTTAAGTTCATATTTTCTTGAGTAAAAAAAGCAAATAGCATGCAATTTCCTTATTTCTATTTCTTATTAAAATTTCCTCAAGATTTCTTTCAGTACTTGCATTGAAAAATCCCAAAAATAAACTTGAAAGTGGTCATGTTTCAAACAAACAAACAAACAAGAAAGAAAAGAATTCCAAACTTCAGTATCTCATTCTTTCTAACACAGAAGAAAACTTGTAGGATTGCTGAACTCATGATGTTCTTGATTATACAGACAGACAAGTGAAAAACAAATTAAGCTTTCTGAAATGTCTGAAGTTCTGTGTTCAGTCTGTTTCCAGCCAGAGGCTATATGCTGGACGTAGAAAAATGTTCCGTTCTTCAGATAAGCATTATAAAATAAACTGCTATTTGAAGAGCAAGTCTCACACTGCATATTGAAGTAGCTTCCACCATTTGTTACTTCTCTGAATTTGTGCATTGCAAAAGACAAGGTAAAACAACCTAACAATAAATACTCTTCCTTAAAGCAATTTTACTGTTTCTTTTTCCATTCTTGTGTGGTTAAAAACAGACCCAGTAGAGACATTTTTTAATGACATTTAGTATTCAATGCATCTTGACAGTACAATATATTTGACTGTAAAATGTCTGCAGTCCTTGGAGCTTTGAGAGCTTTGGATAACTCTGTAGAGTTATGACTGCATATATGAGTGAGTTTTAATTAAATTAGTAATGGTGCTCTGTGATGGAATCGAACAAAACAGTACCTTGAAGCCACAGCTTTTACCTGCAAGTATGACCACATTCAGTCCTTGGAAGTCAATGAAAAGAAACTCCTCCTCAGCCATAAAGAGATCATACAACCTCACTCCATCACTTTGACTTTTTTGGAGAAAAAGGAAAGGTTTTCCTATTGCAATGCAACTGTGTAAACTTTGATGCTGAACTACTTGTGAAAATACAGCAGGTGTAATCTGTATGCCAGGCTATTGGGAAATGCACATCTAATTGTATACATGTCTTATACCAGGCAAATTTTGTCAAATAGAGTACATACTATCTAAAAGAATATTAACATGGATCCATAACTGCATAGTACACAAGTGGTCAAGAAACTATTGTACAACTGTTCTGATGGCACTTGCTCTTTGAAATGGAAATATGGCACAGAGTGGCAATTTTATCTCTTGTATTCCCAGAGTTCTACAAGGCTATTCTACAAGCTGCTGGAGAAAGAAGCTGTGATCAGACACCCTGGAATAGAACCTGAGCCAATAGTATCCAAATTTTTACAATACTAACTTTCCAACAGAAAGGTAAATCTCCTTTTAAATTTAGGATCTCTATGACAATTGTATCCAAACTTAGATCTCTGAAATTTCTTCCTCAGTTGCCTTTCTTTAGCTTCATAGGAATCCATAAACCCTCCACATCACAGGCAAAAGATCTTCCCATTAAATTAATTAAAAAAAATACACATCTTCTGTTTGGACTTATTGCCCAGACAATGGAATGCAGCTGAAAATCAGAAATAATGAAAAGTATTAATTCCTTTGCTCAGTTTCGTAGAAGTACTCAACTATTAATATCAGCTTGATTTAAGATGAATAGAAATATTGGATTTAGACAAAACCCCTTAAAAGTTCACCTGTGTTTGCTGCTATATGACTCTTTATATGAAATAACTCCCACGTTAAAATATTGATGTCCAGATATGAAACCTATTTGCATGGCTGTTCCTAACAGAAATGCTAGTTTGTTCATGTTAGCAGTGCTTGCATGTTAGATATACATTAAGATTTATAGATCAGCCTGCTCCAGAACATAACTCTATTCCTCTATTCCAACCAGAAAAAGATGTTGTCTTATATGCTGTGATACTATTAATTTTCTTCTTAAAGAAAACAAAAAAAAGCAAGAGAATAATTTTATTCTTTCTTAACTTTGCTAAAAGAAATGTACTTACACTTCCTTCCTTACACTGGTCAGAAAAAAGATAATTTGAGACTTTAAATATTTATCATTGAGGGGATATTGTCTAACAAACACTGTAATTCCCTTAAGAGGTAAAATTCTTTACTGTTCTTATGTGCGTAAGTTATATACATACTTTTTCCATCAGCTTTGTACACAGATCACTCTTACCACAGGAATTCATGAGGCAGATCAACTATTATGCCATAATGTAGATATTTTACTTCCTAACCTGTTTACCCCCGTTATATTAGAGCAGAAATGTTGTGCCTTTTCCTAGGAGTTAGACAAGTATTGTGATTATATGAAAGTTTTAAACTAAATCTCAGAGTATAAATGCCTTGATTCTTACATTCTTGAGGTGTTAGAAATGATCATTTTAAAGTCCACTACAACACCATAGTAGTTGTTAGTATGCCGTGGTAAACTATGCATCAAAAACTTATTATTCCCTGAGATCAGATAAACAAATCAGCTTCATTAAAGATGGGTTGTACCCAAGATTTAATACTAATAACTGTCAGGCTCCCTAGATTGTCTCATTTTCTCCCCCTTAATTAATTTTAATGAGTAACTTTTGGAACCTTAGAAAAAATATTGGATTAAAGCATAAGAAGTTCTGATATTGCCCTTTTAAACAAAGCACTGTATTCAAGAAGAATCTATGCATTGTATTATTGCAATATTTTATAGTCTTAAAAATTTCTTTATTTATTTCAGCAAGCATCGGTAGAGCCCTTCTTAAATCTTCTTTTGTGAAGCCATGTCATGATGATGATGAAACATTTATTAATGAAAAAAATAAATATATCAATCACAGAAAATAGTTATTTGGGCTAAAATACATAAAAAAGCTACATACACATTGCTTAGGTGTAGATTTATGCATAAATGCTGACCAGACAAAGATCTAGCATTCCTGGGTGCTGCTTTGGCCATTAGTAGCTGTTGCTACCGCATGATGTTTTAGCACTTAAGACATGCAGGTGTGTGAAAATAAGTTTGAAAACAGGAACCAGATTTCAGCTCCACACACGCATCATAATATTTCTTCCTTCTCATTTGCTCTGCTATTTCCCTCCTCCTTCCCTTTGTTTTAAATGTATAAACATTTTTTAATGTTTTTTGAGGGTATAAACATGTTTAGGGAAACACTGTCTACATGTAAATACCAGGAAAATAATCTGTAATTTCTTTGTTTCCACCACTGTGGTGCAGATAGTTGGTTATTTCACATGCTAGTTTTCATCATTAGTGCTTCCACTGCTGTTTCCCTTTCCTAATCTGCTGCAAAAAATTCCTTGTGGGCAACTGCAGTTTTGCTCGTTATATTACTAAACACATGGTTCCTGCTACAAACCCAGGATACATGCAGGGGAAGCAAAAAGACTGTAACCTTTGACTTGCAGGTTTAATCCGCTTAAGAACATAATTTTCTAAAAAATTTTATATTCTTAACAAGAGAATCACAACATAGTGTTTCATGGAAAAATCTGGTTAGGAAGGAGTCTCTGGAATCATCTGCCACAATCTTCTGTTGAAGGCGAAGCCTTATTCAAGGTCTGATCAAACTGAGTCTTGAATATTTAACAGGGAGATTCCTTTGGCCATCCCAATTCTCAGTTGTTCTTATTGTGAGAAACTTTTCTTATATACAAACTGAATTTGTCTTGAAGCATCTTGTGCCTGTTTTCTTGTCTCTTGATGCCATGTATCCTCATGAAGAGGGTATCTCCATCTTCTCTATTATATCTTCTAGATACTGGAAAAATATGATGAACTCAATATGGGCTATTTCTTCACAAAGTTGAATCCTTCAAGCTTCCTTCTTACACCGAGTTTCCAATTCCCTCAGCACTTTACTGGTCCTCTGCTGGATCCTCTCCAGGAAGTAGCTAAAAAGAGAAAAGCTGTAAGAGAAAAAAGCAGAAAGTTATATTTACAGTAAATGAAATAATTCTTGGCTGCTAAATATTTATTTATATCCTCTATTACAGATGATGTTCCAATAGGCTGCTCTTTTTTCACTCAAATGCGGAAAATAAAAGATTGGTTGCAAGGTTGCAGACTCTAGTACAGATTCTGAAGTACGTAGCTGGAATAAAACATGTAAAATATACAGTGTGGAAGAGATTAGCAATTATGAGTGTGATTGTGTAGACACATTTTTGTGTTCACAAATACACACATAAATGAGGATGTAGATGAGAAATTTGCAGACTGAAAACCAAGTAGGTGTTTTGCTGCTTTTATACCTAGAGAAATGCTTAGCTGGCAGCTATATAAGAAATAACTAAAAAGGTGCACACTGACCACATTACAACTTCTTATATCTATTTTTTCCCTCTGATTTTTTGGAGGTTTTGTGTTACCTTTGTTGTTAGAGGCCATCTTCTGCAGCCTACACAATAGGGTAGGAAAACTTCCCACAGAAAAAAAAACCAAACCAAACCAAACCAAACAAACAAAAAAAACCATAACCAAAAGCCAAAAAAACCCAAACAACAGCACAACAGGGTTTTTTTTATTTTCCACGGGAGCTATAGGAAGAGGCATTTTCTTCAAAAAGTTTAATTAGAAGGATAGGTAAAATTTGTACTGTTTACTTAGAGAAGTGTATCCTTTTCCTAAGATGAGCTACTTGAGGAATTTTTAGGTTGGATAAAAAGGAAAAAGAAAACTGGAAAACTAACTCCATGTGAAATTCTCTCTTCTTGCTATATTTTGATAATTTAGTTAGTAGAGGGCTTCTGTATTTTAGTTTCTTCAAGAAAACAACTACATTGTTAAAATTAGATTTGTCTGTAAAAGCTGCGGTGAAAGGGTTGCTGTGTATGTTCCTGTGCTTCTCTCTCCCATGTTCGTTGATCTTCCAGCTGTTAAGGTCCATTAAACAATAGGTATGTGTTGTTAGCAATATTTTTGTATAACAGACTTGTCTAGAGAAGTGGAAGACTACACTGATTATTGTCTCCTAATGACCTTTGAGAATTTCCTTCAGCCTTCCTGTTTGAAAAACTGTAACATTATATCAAAAGCCCCATTGTCTTTAAAAAAGAACATTTTTAGAAAGATATTTTCTGCTGAATGTTTCTGGGTTAGATATTCAGATTTAATTTCATATTTGTGTAAGACAATGAGACCACACTGATGCCAGAGACCACTAAGTATTTTCAGACTGAGGAGTTCTGTTTTTTCTAGTAGCTGAGTTGGAATTTAATCTGGAAAGCAGTGTGTGGAAAAGGTGCAAAAGGGGAATGATACCTGACCTGTTAATGAGTAACCTGTATGAATTTAGGCAAAATGCTGTAAGTTTTGCAAAACTTTAATACCTGATTTCCCAGTAAAGGAGTACATTTGCTGAATGTGAAAGCTTTCTGCTTAAGAGGTCTCTTCTGTAATTTCCTGTGTCTGTTACCTAGCTGAAAAAAACAAAAAAGCAACATTTGCTGTTTAGTTTATTGCTTTGACTCAGGGTTTCTCATATTAGTGTTAACTGCCACTGAGAACAGCAGGTGGTAATTTCCAATAGAAAAAAACAGCTACTACAGCAGACAACCCTCATTTACCTACACCCTGTGCAATGCTTCACAGGAATATTATGAACTGTGGGCTCTTTCTCATTTGTCCTTGTTTTAGCTGACATTGTCATTCATGACTATACTGTGAGTGTAAATGATGATCTAATGTCACTTCTATAATTACTTGGCAACCTGAGCAAACTGTAATCCCCCAGGGTCAATAACTGCTCTCAGTTTGACATTCAATAAACAAGTTTTTGAGAATTGCTGTAGTTTCACATTTTGCTTTTTGTGGGTTTTTTGTTTCTTTTTTTTCTTGCTAGTGCTTTCAGTGAATGCTATTCAGGAGTACTTCAAGACCATTAAGAAAAGAAATGAAACAAGTACACACAGTCTGAGAATGCTGAAGGAATACCTCTGATTTTCAACTGTTACTTACTTCACCTGTGGAGTCCAATTCATCTCCAATGGAATTTTCGAGAATGATTTCAAATAAAGTGAAGTGCTCTGTGCACAGTCATCAACTCCAACTTTAAAGACGTGTTACATGTATTTTGACTATACCTTTTGCAGTCCTGCTCTATGCCTCAAGATTTTGGCAGAACTGTTTTTTTTTACCTGTAGCTTTAAATGTGTCTCCACATAATGCAATACAGTTAGGTGCAATAAAGTCTTTCAATCACAAAATAAAACTGACTGTTATGCAGAAGGACAACATCCAGCAAAGACATAGCAAGTGCTGTTGCAGCACTTGTGTTGGTTTCTTGTGTTGGTTTCTGCTGTTCTTACAGTTATGTAACAATTGCTGCTCAGTGACTATTCAGAGTTGATCTCTACACTGCCTGTCTTAAGTTCACAGTGATCATGAGTTTAATTCTCAGTTTTCCTATTTCCTTCACCTTCAGCTTTATGGAAATATCACTTTCTTCTTTCATCCAGCATCATGTCTGAAGTGCATGTCTAAGGAAAAGAAAATAACTAGTCTTTCTGTTTCTGCCAAACCAAAGGCTGGTAGGATTAATCATGGGACAACTGCAGACACAGTGCAAAACAATGCAGACACACTGTAAAAAGAAAAATAAAGTATCAGTTATGAGTAGGATGAGGCTGAGAAGCAAATTATAAGAAATATCAAAGGTAAATAAATATGCCAAACCTTCCATAAGGTAAGAACAGAGAAAAAATCTGGAACTACTTCAAGGACTTAACTTTTGAAAAGCCATGATTTAGAAGGTAAGAGTCACCTTGCCTTCTGATCTCCATGCCTTGCTTCGAACAAAGAAGAGAAACTTAATGTATATGAAGGAGAAGGAAAAGGAAGAAAAGCTGAAGGGGACCAGTCATTGCATACAGAGCCACAAGAACAGTAACAAAGTGAACATAAGAAAGATGGAGAAAAAAAATTCTGTTGGATGTATTACAGCATTCATTTTCATGTCAGAAACTTCTTGTTTGGTCAGAGATCCATATTCCACAATTTATTAAGAGCACAGGCACTCCTAAAGGTTTTTGGAAAAAACATTTTCTTTTACAAATCTCTGTTATTTATATTATTCATGTATTATTTTATATATTATTTAGTGGTATGGTTTGTATACAGCTCTGTTCAATTTGGGAGTCACTGTTGAATGTTGGTGCTATGAATATTAATAAGTCAGATGCGTCCCTGCCATCAAAGCTGTTCCTCATCACTATTCATAGTGATATATACTGTGAATAAAGCACTACAAAAAATTCATGATTGCCTAATTAAAGTTTTGTGTTTTGACGGGCCAATCCTGTTCTTCTTCTAAAGGTAGGTAGGTGCACAGGTATATTACATTTAAATACAGTGCCCTGTAGGTCTCAGATAAAACCTTCGTGAACACACCAAGAGTTAAAGATAACATAGCTGGCATAGAGGCAAGGGTGGGGAAAAGGAGCTGCTTTTTTTGGCTGATGTTGCTAAGCAGCAGGAGCATCCCCAAACCCTGCATTAGGAAGCCTTTTGGTCCATAGATGCTCTGGATGGTCTAACAGGTACCCTAAGGAGTTTTAGAAAAAAAGTATGTAGTTCTTTTGCCCAAGACACTTTTCAATGTCAACATGCAGTAAAATCCACAGAGATAATTTCTCTGTGCAGTTAAGTAGCAGAGGAGCCATGAAAACTCTTTTAGTATACTCAGGAGTTAAAATTGCAGCCTAAACCACATAATCTGTAATAAATTCTTCAATTTGTTCCCTACCAAAATACCTATAGCTTTGGAATTCCCTTACAAGCATCTCTCCCTGTGGCTGAGAACTAAGATCACCGCACAGTCTACAACCCCTGCAGACTCAAAGTAAAAGGAAGAAAAACTCTCTTATCTTCCACATGTCAGTAAAAGAATCTTTATAGGGGACCAAGTATGGAAGGGAAATAAAAATGTAGATGGCTTTCATCATTATTTTGTCCCCATGTACAATCATGTTACTTTTCTTGATCAGTGTCTGTCAGAAACCTTTCACAGGCATTCAAAGTCTGACTCAGATCATGAAGTGCAAAAAGAAAACAGCAAGTGAGCAATGAGGAACTGGCAAAATCTGACACAGAAGAGGAAACAGAAGACCTAAGGCAGAAGGAGCAGAGGACTGAAAGATGCAGAGGGCTCAGTGCCCTAGGATACCATACATCTGCAAAACAGTGCAGATAATTGCATCACATAGCCTAAAATTCTCTAATTCCCTTCCAATACGCAACTGGTAATCCTCAGTCTTCATGCTGTTGTGCTTCTTTACTAAGACAGTAAACAATACTACCCATGTCTTTAACAACTGCATGTTGGACAAGTGGAAAATAAAATGAAGTATGACAAATCTTTGAGTAGTACAGCTTCCATAAAAAGCTTGCACTCACCTCACAGTGTTTTGCTGCTTTTTTTTTTTTTTAATTTTCATTCTAGATTTCAGGAAAAAAATGTTCAATATTTTTTAGAATTTTTAAGTATGAAACAGTTTTTGAACAATGATAAATCCCTTTGTTGCTATTCAAAGGGTTTTTAGCACATTATTAAAACATTTTTCACATATTTCTGCCATCAGATGGGTTGCATGATTCTTTGTTAGGTTTTCATGGAATGACTGAATTTCATTTCTTTTACTTGTGTTTTTGTATGCAATAAAAGCGTTAAAGATACAAAATGCATGCAATGTGTAATGGTATGTCTTAAAATATTATCCCGATTTTCCTTTCAAAGAACTGTCAACAGTACTGCCTATATAACTAATATTTATCATTCAGGCTACACAAAGAATAAAAATACTTTTTTCACGCTAGACCAGCATGTCTTAGTTTAACAGCTTGACAGCTGACTCTAATAAATGTCCTTATTGAACATCACTCTGTCTATGTCCAACTGTCATGTCCCTGACAAGGCACTCCTCTAAAGAAAAAGAAGCATGCAAAAATGCCATAAATTTTGGCCTCCATGAGATCTAGATTACTACAAGGTTTTTCCCAAAGAAAGACATTTCTTGCACAAGAGCCACACTGAAGTTACACTGAGAAAATTTCTTAGGGACTGTGGACTTAAAAACCCACAAACCTCAGGATGCAGAAATTATTATTTTTGTTTTCTGGAAACCAGCAAGCAATAATATGAGAATAATAGCCAGATTTGCACTATGGAGCATATGGTAGGATGTGTACAGTGTACAAAACTTGCTGGTGTACACAGAAGCTTTGACAGTGGACACAGCCTAAGTGTCATTCTTAGGGACACCTTCAAACATAACAGGTTTTAGGGAGTGGAGAGAATGCTGTTATTATTCCTTCTGACAATATTATTACATGTGATTTACAGTGTTGTGTTGAAAGATGCAAAGTGCTTCTCTGCAATCTTATTCTGAAGTCAAGGTCATTCAACAGGATCCAGAGAAGCAGATTCCAGTTTTTCATTCTGAGTCGTACATCTGTTCTCTGTCATCTGATCATGACATATTGCAGATTTGTGTAAGATATCTCTGTCTTTGTATCTCTGAAGTACTCTGGATGACTTTAACAATTAAAGTTAACAAAAATGACTTCTGAATTTTACAGTGGCTGTCAGTATGGGATGAAAGAACAGATGACTGTCTAACATCCTTTGAAAGCGAACAATGAAACAGCTTGCTTCCCACATTACACTGAAGGACCCTTGCTCCTGACTATCATGTCTTGCAATTTTGATATGCTTAATCCCTGTGTGTGGTCCTCTTCTTTTTCTGTGTTTTTAGTTTTTTGCTTGTTTGCTTGTTTCTTTTCTTTGAAAGATTATAGTTTTCAGAACAAAAAAAAAAAACCTCCAAGAACAAAACAAAAAAAAAAAGAATTAAACTATTTATACATTACAGTGACTTTTTTTCTCAAATTGCATGGCCATTACATATCTTCCTTTGATTCCTCTGTCCTTTTTTGGCACAATCAACTGAGCAGTAAAAAGGTTGCTAACTAAGAGCTGGTGTTTCACAGTCCCTAGTGTGCAATCAAAGCCTGAAACTGGGGATGTGTTGCCAGCTGCACTACTTATTTCTTGCTGTATGCCTCAAGCCAAGGCTGCTCCGAATGTGGTAGCCAATGAAGCATCATTGAGAAGAGGAAGAAACAGAGATGAAGAATTGTTTTTCTTCAGTCAGGAAAAGAGCCCTTCTCAGGTTTCATATAATTCACACAGAAACTATGGGAATTATAAAGCACTGCAGACTGAATGTTAAGCATCTTTCCAATGAATTGAGAAGCCCAGACTCAGACTGGGTCTGTGTGGGCCAAATTTTTTCAGTATTTGGTAGATGTTCAGTGCTCTGTGTAAAGTGAATTGGTATGTTTATTTAGCTTTTAGAAGAAAGTGACCAGTTCATTTAAATATCTGTTAAAGAACTTTCTCTGGTAGTCTGAGAAGAGAGAGACTCAAGGTAAAGATAAACCTCGTAGCCTTTTTTTGTTAAAGGAAACAGAAATCAGAAAAACATCCTTTATTTTTTACATATAAATTTCAGACTATTCTCAATTGAGATTTATTAGTATTTCAGTTAATGTAGCCAATTGCTTTGTTTGAAGTCAAAATATTTATTTGAATATTTAAAATTAATGTAATTTTGTTTTGTTATCTTGGACCATTATTTTTGTAGATGTTTAGTTTTGGGTTATATAACGTTCTCTAAAAAAGGAAGCCCATTATGGAGAGAGAGAGTTGCCTGAGACCATGGATTCTGAGAGTTTCAGCAGGATTCTGCATAGTTTTGTTTCTTTTTTTATTACTATTTCAATGTTTTATGTTGCACAAAATAAAATCCTCACATAACATTCTTGACAGAGGGGCAGTTCATACTTTCTTTTGCTAAGGGTCTTGTGCCACAAGTTCTGTATCTGAGTACCAAAGGCCTAATCATGGAGAAACTGGCAGTTTCTGTTTCTGTCTCCAGTTTCTGTACAGTGAGGAAATTGGTTCTGAAAATAAAATTCAAAGGGGAAAGGCTTTTATATCCCAGCTATCAGTTAAGGAAAGTGACTCCCTTCATATTTTTTAAACTTTTATTGTATTTCTAAATTTAACTCTCTCCACTTTATCTTCCTTTGCTTTCTCATTTTTACTGGTGGTAACCACCAAATGTTGCTCCACCTTATGAACAGCTTTATTCCTTTGATAAATGAAAAAATTTGTCAAAAAAATGCCATTGATTTAAAGTACAAATGCCCCTGTTTTGAGACACTTCCTTCTGTTTTGCTTATGAAGAGAAGTCTTACACTCAGAAATACAATGTCCTTTTGCCTTTCTGTACTGTAGTTCCAATTACAGTAATTTAAGGTTGCTCTGTTCAGGCCATATGGAACCAGAGCATTGTGTCTTTGCAAGAGCACACTGTTATTTCTTACTTGAATACTTTCCCTCTACTCCAGAAAGGCAAATACTGCAATTTCTTTGCACACATAATACAAGCTGCTTGAATGACTAAAACCTGTAATATAACAAATAGCAGACAATAAAAAATAATTTAAAAAAACAGAAAATAAAAGAAAATAACTCCATCAAAGATGCAGCCTTATACAGAATGAATATGTACGGTTTCTGAAAAATACTACACTGTGCCTTACAATATGTACATTGTTTTGAGTTCATGGATACCTTGGTCAGGAAAAAAAGAGCAAGATAGCCATCTGCAATAGCACCGTCTGCTGCTCCTTATAATTTGTTAAAAATTGATTGCCTCTGACTGAAAAGTGTACTGGTCATCATAGACACTTTTTCTGTACACTTACTTGGTAGGAACTGTCACTATGAATGGAAGACTGCAGCAAAAACCAGTTCGTTTTTGTCCATAATGATTTGCTTTTTCTTGAATGGCTGTGGGTTGGCAAGAATTCAAGTTTCTTTTAATACTAGGCTGTGAGCTTTAAAATAGGAATAATTGTCTCGTATTTGCATTTTACCTTACCTTAAGATTAAAATAGGACTTTTAAGGTAGAGTTTATGATGTATGCAGTTTGTCTGGAAGGGCGTTTGTACCATGTAACTTCAGAGTATTCTTCCTTTAAATGGAAGATGCATATTATGAGAATAGGTGTCTTCAGATTTTTTAGTTCATTGCCTTACATTAAATTGAAGACTGTGGAGGAAAAGAAAGCATTAGACTAGCTGAGTATAAAGTACGATAAAGAAGAAAAATTTCCAAATGGAAAGAATGAAATGAAACCTTTCTGTTAACAAATTTCACTATCTTATCTTTTTTTTAAAAAAAAAATCAGAGAAGGGTGTTGTCTTCAGATGAGTTGCATTACTCCTCATCTGCTGCTTAAGTTAAGGGAAGGTACGGAACACAGGATATCTATATTTCAAATAATAAATGACAGTGCATCAAGAAATTGAAAGCAAAATAGCTTGGAAATACAATTGTGGGTCAGACAATACCAATCACTTTGGTCATCAAGCACTCTTTCTCCCAAACTTCATTTACTTTTTTGCAACAAAGGCAAAAAGCTAATATTCAGTTAACATTGGATATTCTACCAGCACTCAGACTGTTTGCTTCTATAATTTTATTTTTTTTATAATTTCACAAATAAGGTTTTCCCATGAGACCTGCAGTATTTTCCATTTTGTGCCAGATAACACCCAGAAGAGTCTCCTGTTCCGTTACTGAATTTTGGATTCTTTCAGGGAAGAAAATCAGAATGGAGCTGAATTATGGTTTTCAGACACCCATTTATTCACTGGAAATGTGTCAGTCAAAACAGAGAGCTTCATGAAGTCCTGTGCATGAAGTAGAATTATCCAGGAAGAAAAAATGAACAAAATGTGGCAAAAATGGTGAAACATTTTTTTCACACACTAGTAATAAAAACCAAGGAAATGAACAATTAGCTACAGTGAATTATTACCACAAAGGGCAAGGAAGTGAATTGTAGAAGGTCTTTGAGGATAACATGGACAGAAACAGAAACTGAAGTCACTGAACACCAACAACCCTCGGACTTTGCTGAAACAGTAGAAGTGACCACTGTTTGAAACAGAAAGATTCACAAAAAATGAAGTTAACATGTTACACTGTGATTCATGCTAGGTGCATTTCTTCATATTTGTGCCACAGCTGGATTGTTTCTTGAGAAAAGTACTGAAATAAGTGATGGTGTGTATCAGCAGGAATATTTGTGCATTATGTCAGAAAACTACATGGGCACAGAATTCTTATAAGTTCTTACATGATACACATGTGAATCTGATTACAGGTTTTAATCAGTTTTTTCTACTTCTCCCAACAGTCCAAAAAGATTTCTTGGCCCATGTAGCTCTACTTACAGTACAAAGAACCTCCATGAAGAAAATAAAGAATATCTATACCTAAATGACTCAAAATATAGCTATATCTTGTAAAATGCTTAGATTAGATTTGAATAAGCCTTAATAATTTAAAACATTTTGCTAAAACACAACATACTACTTACATTGTCAGCTAAACAGCAAAGAATGTGTTAAAGAATGGATTAGAAAGCAGTCTTGTGATATTTCTGTCCCACTCAAAAAAAGTCTTGCCATCAGTATAAAGAAACACTTCACTTCTTTATTCAGTGCCACTGTGTGGTTTATTTTTTGTGACACACATTTCATTTTACGTAAACTAGTTACAACACTGCTTGTAAAAGAAATCAATCTCATCAACTCAGAGGGGGCACTTTTTTCATCTCCAGTTTGACAGGAAAGGGTACTGCAAAATGAATTACTGGAGGAAAGATGTGAGGATTACTTCTAACTGCTTGCTGACATGTTCTTCCCAGACATCTTTTGGCACAGTTTCCCTGGGAACAGACTCAAGCTTTCTTTAAAAAAAAAAAAAAGTTTACAAAGGACTAATAGTTAAAGATTTTGTCTGAGCAGCCTGAACCAAGCCTAAAGTATTGGTGGTCCCACTGTATATAATAATTTACTCTGCCTGTAGGTGGTTTATGACTAATAGAGTCAGGAGATTCCCAAATGAAGATCTCAAAATATGGGATTTCTGTCCTTTTCTGTTTGTTTTGTAGCAAAGAATGTTCACTACTGTTCTGAGGTGACTGTGATGTTGAGATGAGAATACAGGGGATAGCTACAAATGCCCATAAACAATCTTCAGTGTGAAAAAGAGAACTCTGAATTACAGGGGACTGCCAAAACTCCTGAAATCCATACTTCTCATGTAAACGACATGCTGTTCCCTGTATGACTGTCTTCTTTGCCCACAATGAAGTTGTAGAATAGGGTCTTTGGTAATCTCCTACTGATATTTTGTACATGATGTCTTCTTCAATGTATGGATTGCTTCTCTGATTCTATTAACAGTGAGAAAAGCAGCTTCTTTCTTTTTTGTATGCGCATATATATATATATACATATTCATACATATACACATATGTATTTCTTATGCTCTTCAGCAAAACCTCTGCATCCTCTGGGTAGCTTAAATGCTCTAGTATAATGGATGATGGCATTAGGGAAAGCCTTTAAGCTTGGTATCATTTAATAGAAATCTTTATATGTTCCATTTATATTGTTTTATTTAGTCTCTTTCACTAATTCATAAGGGAGAACTCTGTTTTAAGAGTTACTAACACAGAAAATGAGAGAGAAGAAGTACCCCTGAGTAAAAACCTTATTAACAGCTATTCATTGAATTTAATTCTTTCTGGAATACTGCCACGAATTACTTCTTGGCATGCTGACTTCCACAGTATTTCATACCAGCAGTTACCATGTTCACACAATATCAGAATTACCCTAATTGACTGAGAATTTTGGAAGGTTCAGCCTGGTCTGACCTGAGCTCACATGGACCAGAGAAGTAAGAAAAAAAACCCCAACAAAATATACTGACGTCAGTGTTACTGGTAAGAAGAGACACATCATCTGTCCACTCTCCCGGAACTTTGAAGTTTCTGTTTCTCTTCTCTCTCTGCCTAGAGAGAGAAGCCTAGAGATTCCTTTTTAATATAAATAAAATTTAATTGTAAGAAAAATATAAGGTTTTTCTATGGTCTTCTTCTGAATGACCCAGCAAAACCCGCATGTATGTAAAAGAATGAGAGGCATTTGTTTTGGTCTTTTAGACATGAAGTTCTCATTTTACACATGAAGCACCCATGAACAGGTATTTTCGTAGCTCTAGTAAGACCTATAAAGCTAAGACTTTTTTCATTCAGAAAGGGTCACTTCTTTAAGGAAACTGTCAAGTCCAGCCAGCTGTTTTTCTGATAATAATCAATAGAATATAAGGAATTGAAAATACTGTATGTTTACAAAGACAGTGAGGAATGTTTTCTTTATCCTAAATGTATAGTGACTGGCTTTTCTGCTGTAAGCATTTGTAATCTTGTTGTCCATTAATATATTAAGCTATTTTTAATCCTACTAAGCCCTGACCTAAAAGATAACCTGAGTAACAAATTATCTCAAGCTAATGAGGAACTGTATATACATCTATATCTTTTCTATTAATTTGGAAAGGGTTACTTTCCAGTCCTATAAACTGTTACATCAAGTTATTAAAGGACCTGATTTTGTTTGTTGTCCCTACATCAAAAATTATTTTCAACACTTCTGTACTTTACTTTTTATTGTCTTTTCTCTGATCCTATATGTTTAAAACTTTCTTCTTTTTAAATGTTTCTTGATTTTGTTAGGTATGTATATATATAAGAAAGTATAACTTGCACATTCAGATGAATCATAAAAATCATAAAATTTTCAGGGGTGGAAGGGACCTTTTAAGATCATCTCATTCCAGAACACTGATGAAACACTGTGAACTGTCCATTTCACAATGTTATAAAAACAAGAAACTTGTTCTACTTAATTAAAGACCAAAGTTTTCTCTCTCCTTAAAATCATGATCAATTACTTCAATAAAATGTCATCATTAGTCTTTATGTCTAGTTTTTAAAAAAAATGTTTGTGAATTTTAGTTCAAATTTTGTCAAATACTGAATACAAGCATAAAAGTATACAAAAAAATTCTCAGTTTTCATAATTCATTTTTTCTGATGTGAATCAGTTTAAAAAATAATAGTGAGTTAGTGTTTCTTGTTTTCCTCTGTTAAATTTAGCAAACTTTCTTAGGTATGAATGCCAACACAATAACTGAGATGACAGAGGATGTTATTAAACGTTAAATAACTGCAATTGCTTATTTCAATAGTCAGCAGCTACAAGTGAGAAAAGTCTGTGCCTTCTTTATGCAGAGTACCACAGAGTGCAATGAAGGCTTCCAACTCAATTTGGTGCAGGTACCGAATTCTTACCCAAGGCAAATTTTGTTTATATGTTTTTGCCTGTTATCATTTAGTATACCATCATATCTAGGAAATAATACCCTTCTGAGCACTGAATGAATAATAAAAAAACCCACTTGCCCCAAGGTGCTCACAGACTGAAAGGGCTCAGGATTGAAAATCTTTGGCTGAGAAACTGAAGTGTTAAGAAAAAATAATCTCATTCAGTCAGCTGAAGAGGAAAGAATTTGGGAAAAAAAAATATGCTACAAAACAGCATTGTCTAAAAGAAATTTTAAATTCAGACACGCATAGACTACACTCACTACTCTCAGGGAGAGCTGTCTGCCTACTGCAGAGAGCGGAGTTCATCCTTAGCAACTTAGGCATAGCTCCTAAGTGATGCTTTGTACATTGTACAAAGATTACATTATTCCTAGGTTCACAAAAATAATAGACAAGATTCTCCCCTGCCCTCCTTGGAATTTTGCCATTATACCCATTACTGAAACAAATTGTCCAATCCTCATTATAAGGATGAGGTCATGTCTTGTAATGGAATTTTGAGGCTAATTTCCTGAGTGAATCAGGAATGTATAGCCCACTGAAGGCATGTTAGCAAATTCATTGAAATCAGAGAGACTATGTAATTATTGTTGGATTAACCCTCCTATCTCTTGCCAGTTTAGAAAAGATACACTCTTTTAGCCCATGGTTATAAGCATCATCAAACATAAAATAATATATAATATTTGCTAATTTTTTGATTAAGATAACAAAATAAATAGATTTTGCCCTCTGTGAGGCCCTCTATACTTGGCAATCTTCAAAATAATGAAGCATTTTCAAATTAATGATCTATCTAAAAAAAAGTGTTCAAGAACCGAAGTGATGAATTATAAAGGAGTTGAAACCCCTACCCACCCTCAGCTAGTAAAATTTTCTTCATATTATTCTTTAAGTTTCAGTAAGATGAAAAGCTTTCTATCCTACAGACAATACTATAATAAACAGACATCAGATATGATGTAACATTTTATATAACTGTGAATTAAGTAAAACAGTGCTGAGATTCAGGAATCTACCTTATGTTCCTAACACTGTTCCTAAACACTGGTAACAATAACAAACTCAAAGAAGTGATCTGGAACTGGACTATTAAGTTTCTCAGAATAGCTTGGCTGGTGACTATTTAAACTGAGATCCAAGTAAGACACTCAAATGCAAAGAAATATTTGTATTGTGCTTCTGATGTTTTCTATCTATGTTTGCACTGGCAAAGATAAAGTTCTCAGTTGAAAAAAAAAGTGGCTGGTTTGTTCAGTCTGTGTATTTTCCATTTTCAAATGTCCCATCTACAAGACATCAAATAAACAATATCTGACACCTACCTTCAGTGTATATGTAAGTCCAGCATTTTATAGCAAGAACAAATTTAGTTGGAAACACTGTCAGATGCTTTGGTCAAGACTAAAGCTGATTGAAAGCTGCAAATATATTTTCAAGGGAAAAAAAAGGGAACTTAAAGGTGTCTTCATTTTAAATAGGTAGAAACTACAACTTTTTTTTTTTTTTTTTTTTTTTTTTTTTTAAGTTGTACATAGCATTAAAAAAATTAACTTAAAATACATCAAATATTTACATTTATAGCATTTACATGTATACATGTGAATGAAGAAAGGGATCCACCCAGAGGTACTGAGGGAACTGACAGATGTGGTTGCTAAACTGCTCTTATATTCCAAAAGTCATGGCAGTCCAGTGAAGACCCCTCTGACTGGAAAAGGGGAAATATAACCCCCATTTTCAAAAAGGGAAAGAAAGAAGATATAGGGAACCACAGGCTCATCAGTCTCACCTCTGTGCCCGGTAAGATCATGGAGCAAATCATCCTAGAGGCACTGCTGGAGAAGAAGAATAATGAAGAGGTGATTGGTGTAGGCAGCAGGTGCCAGGACGGTGCTCGCCCCGCCTGTGCCCAGTTGGGACTGGCCCAGGTGCGCATGCCCGCATTCTCCACCAGATGTTGCGTGAGACGAATCTCGCTGTGGGCGCGAACTCAGTTCACGAACAGAGTCGATCGAGCTAGTGCTGGTTCGGGCTAGTATCAGAGAACTAACTTCGATCCGCCTGGCTCTGGAACCTCTCGAACCACACCCTGCCGAAATCGGGCATGCGCACCTGGGCCAGCCCCAACTGGGCACAGGCGGGGCGAGCACCGTCTTGGCACCTGCTGCCTACAGATTGGGTATTATCAACACAGTTTAACCAAGGGCAAATCATTCCTGACAAATCTTGTGACCTTCTATGAAAAGGTCACAGCATCAGTAGATGAGGGAAGAGCAACCAGAATCATCTACTTGGACTTGAGCAAAGCCTTCAACACTGTCCCACATGACATCCTGGGCTCCAAGTTGGTAAAATACAGGTTTGATGGATGGACCACTCAGTGGATAAAACACTGGCTTGACAGCCACACCCAAAGAGTGGCTGTCAATGGGTCCATGTCCAAGTGGATGCAAGCAACAAGTGAAGTCCCACAAGGATAAGTTTAGCATCATGTTGGTGACATAGACAGTGGTGGCATTGAGTGATGGTCTTGAGCTTGAGCTCAAGTGGTCCTTGAATGTTAACCATCCATCCTGGGCTCCTGACCTTCTAGTACTCTGTCCTGTACAATTTTCCCCAGCAATTGTTTGAATGCTATCTGTAAAATCAAATGCAGCCTAAAACCTGACCTAATTTCAGACACAAAAATTTCAGGGCCTGCCAAGACACTGGGATGTATTAATAATCCTGACCTATTTCTTCTTGTCAAAATAGTTGACAGAAGGGCTGGGATCCACAGAAGAAAGGCCATGCAGAAAAGATACAGAGGAGTCAAATCCTTGAGTAAAATAGAAGGCTCAAGGATCAGAAACATACAAGGTTAAATAGCATGCCTGCATCTCATATTTCATATGATAAACATTAAAAAGTAACTAATAATAAAGATTTATAAAGCAGATTTGATGTCTTATTGGTATAAGCAATCACCAGGAATGAGACTTTGAAAAACATCAGTTAAAATATTACCCTTCCTTTCTTCAAACCAACCAGACTCGGGTGGTCTCTGTCTTAGACAAAATGAAGGCTATTAATGGATGAGAATATGCCATAACATTGAACTACGCTGTTGATCTCCCTGGTATAAATATAATTCCTTAGAATAAAGGACTATATATAAATCTTAGTACTCCTGTGCAGAGCTCTACAAAGAAATTTTTGTGGAAAATTTAAGTGAACCGGAGTTTAAAAGTGAAAAATAAACAAGTAACAATGAACCTGATAGTGAACCACCCATTTTTAAGTTTTCACATGGCTCATTGTTATGTGTTATTTATGATATAATAGTTAATACTTTTTATGAGAAAAGTACAGAACGTTGTACTGTTACTGCTGAAATTTCCATTACAACAAGCAGATTTTGTCAAAAATACAGAACATAAAAGCAAATTTCAATTTTTCTAATATCAGGTTTTACATTTATTTAGAAACAGATGAAACAAGAAATGAATTCTGTCTGAAATTTTTTTCAATTGCCTGGAATCTTAATGAGAGACTGGAATAGAAAATAGGTTAGTCTACAATAAAGGTTTCATTTAAATTTCAAGGGAAAAAAATGTGAATTTTTCTGTTGCCAGGAGACCCTACCTTGAGAAAAAATGTTGATGATCATCTCATATATATAATTCCAGACAAAACAGAAAAAACTAGGGAAATGACAATTGCAATTTTCTTCTATAGTCCACCACTATATTTGCCCCTCATAAAAAATTAGGAAGATGAAAGATGTAGTTTCTTTAACTGAACAACTTGCTCACTATGATAATGATTCTCTTCTGACCTGAACATGTCACAGTGATCTATTTGTGCAGTATTACCAACATTGACATCTGAGTATCTTCATGGTATGAATAACCTGTTTCAGCTTTGGTGTAAAATGATAACATTCCCAGTACCATCTTTAATACCTGGAATGCATTTCAGATAAAGCCTTCCTGACTATATCTGCACAGATAAAATGGAAAAATTATGCAATTTTTACCAAAATTTTCGTGCAACTCCCAATAAACTTAAGGAAAAGTGTGGTCACACCCATCAGTTGCATTAAGAAAAATTATTATATCATTTAATAGCAATTCTCCCATGTGAACATCTAGGAACAATCTTATGTGATCTTAGTTCCCAGTCACAAAACTCAAAGCAACATTAGCAATTACTCTCCTACCTTGAATGGAAATTATTGCACCCTTTCTGTTAAGAAAATCCAGGACAGTATATGCTATTGCATGTAATTTGTGATTAATTCCAAAAGTAATAGTCTCTTGTTTTGCTAGAAACGTATGTGGTTCATACTGTGCAGCCTGCAAGATACAGAAAAATTCCTTGCTAAAATTAATTAGTCTTAGTTGGATTTTAGATGATGTACAATGCTCTCTTAAACACAACAAGAAAACCTACGTATTTTTTGGTCAGCAGATATTGGCTACTATGTCTAACTGTCCTTAAATATTAACTGAGTTGGATCTATTATGCTTGTGAAAGACTATTACATTTAAATGACAAGGATTTTGAGAGAGCTTTCAGGCTTATCCTTGAAGAAAGACAAAGGTTAATTCATGAAACATCCATCATGAAATGATGGGATTCCTTATAAGAAAAATATTTTCCTAATCTCTGATTGTTGGAGTCTTTCTCATACATGGGAGGAAGAAAGCATTTTCTTGTCTCCAAATTTCACTCCTTTATAGTCTGGATCTCACATCACTGAAGTCACTGGAAAACTATTCAGTTCACTGGGTGCAGGGTCATGCACTTAATCCCTGCTATTGTATATTTGCATATCCTTGTTATCAGTGTATATGTTAAGACCTGTTTTCAATCCTGAGAAGCTCTTGTCCTCAGTAATATCTTGAAGCAAAGAGATCCCAAAGCTACTTATGTGAGACTACTTTTATCAGATATTAAATCACAGAATTTCAATTTATTGAAATTATTTATAGGAATTTCTGTTTTTTAAGTTTTTCTCTGCATACATTAATTTTTCCACTTCTACATTTTTGGTCCTATTTGTCCTCTTTCCTAAGTAAGCAGTTCAACTATTTCAGACATATGGAGTCAGAATTTTGAGTACTTCTTCTTTCTACTCAAAGTTGATGAATGAGTTTGTTCTTGTTTAATTGAACATGAGGTAGCTGGATGGCTAGTTCCAGATTCTGATCTACTAATACATCTTCTTCTTGATGTTACATTTAATTTGATTTAAAAATAAGTGTTAATTTAGCTATTTTGGGAAAGATATTGAATGATTTTGATGCTCAGGAAATGTCTTACACCAGCTAAATTCCCTAAAATATATATGTGAGAAAATTTATTTAGACAAGAGACTTCAGAGTAGAGAAGCAGACATACAAATGAGAAGGAGTTATGGGCAGATTTATACATTTTACACATTTTAATTGCACTGGCACTTTCATTTTTCTGTAATTGCACTTTAATTGCATAAATTTTTCTAAATTTAAAAAAGTAGTTAAAACAACATTGTACTAGATGAAATAATTTGAGGCACTTACTGCAGATGTTTTAAACAATTCATGTGTGGAACAATTTCATACTCCTATTAGACAACACATTTAAAAATTGCACTTGAGTAATTCTGCCTGCAATCAGTTAACAGAGAAAGGAAAGCTGAAACCTGTGATCTAAAAAGAACCTGTTAGTTTTGACTTCTAGGAGGCCTCTTGAGCTCTGAAGTTTTGAAAATCATATAAGTTTGGTATTTCCTTTTAAATTTAGGAGAGTTCTTCTAGGAATTTTGCTTTCAGATATGGTCCTTACCATTTGTCACTTTTGGATTTATTTTCATATGGCACTTGTCTGAATTTTAAGCCCTTGAAACCACAATTTCTACCAGGTCTCTGTATGTGGCTAGCACTATGGATTCCCTTATGTGAAACACTTTACAACATATTATTTCTTGAAAATGTTGGGGGTTTTTTGACTATCACTTCTATACAAAACATGTACCATGTGTAGCAATGACTTTGTGGAACTCAAGATGACAAATATTATTTTAGGAAATTTCAAAAATTATTTTATTGGTCAGAAGCCATATAGAAGATGGAAACTCATTTTGTACAGCTGGCGGAGGTCATTGCTAGGCCACTCTCCATCATCTTCAGTAAGTCATGTGTAACAGGAGAGGTGCCTGAGGACTGGAGGATAGCAAATGTCACTCCAGTCTACAAGAAGGGCAAGAAGGAGGACCCGGGTAACTATAGACCGGTCAGCCTCACCTCCATCCCTGGAAAGGTGATGGAACAACTTGTTCTTGTCACTATCTCCAGGCATATCAAGGACGTGGGGGTCATCAAGAGCAGTCAGCATGGTTTTATCAAGGGTAAATCATGTTTGACTAACCTCATAGCCTTCTATGAGGAAATTACTAGGTGGATAGATGATGGAAGAGCAGTAGATGTGGTTTATCTTGATTTCAGTAAAGCATTTGACACCGTCTCTCACAGCATCCTTGTAGATAAGTTGATCAAGTATGGGTTTGGTGATCAGGTAGTGAGGTGGATCAGGAACTGGTTGAAAGGAAGGAGTCAGAGAGCTGTAGTCAATGGGGCAGAATCTGGTTGGAGGTGTGTGACTAGTGGAGTCCCTCAGGGGTCGGTACTGGGACCGGTGTTGTTCAATATCTTCATCAACGACTTGGATGAGGGTATAGAATGTACCCTCAGCAAGTTCGCTGATGACACTAAGCTGGGAGGAGTGGCTGACACACCAGAAGACTGTGGTGCCATTCAGAGAGACTTAGACAGGCTGGAGAGTTGGGCAGGGAGAAACATGATGAAATTCAACAAGGGGAAGTGTAGAGTTTTGCATTTGAGGAAGAACAACACGATGTCCCTGTATAGGTTGGGGGCTGACCTGCTGGAGAGCAGTGTAGGTGAAAGAGACCTGGGGGTCCTGGTAGACAAGAAGATGACCATGAGCCAGCAATGTGCCCTTGTGGCCAAGAAGGCCAATGGCATCCTGGGGTGCATTAGAAAGGGTGTGGTTAGTAGGTCAAGAGAGGTTCTCCTCCCCCTCTATTCTGCATTGGTGAGACCGCACCTGGAGTATTGTGTCCAGTTCTGGGCCCCTCAGTTCAAGAAGGACAGGGAAGTGCTTGGAAGAGTCCAGCGCAGAGATACTAGGATGATTAAGGGAGTGGAACATCTCCCTTATGAGGAAAGGCTGAGGGAGCTGGGTCTCTTTAGTTTGGAGAAAAGGAGACTGAGAGGTGACCTCATCAATGTTTTCAAATATGTAAGGGGTGAGTGTCAGGGAGATGGAGTTAGGCTTTTCTCAGTGGTGACCAGTGATAGGACAAGGGGTAATGGGTGTAAATTGGAGCATAGGAGGTTCAAGTTGAATATCAGAAAAAAATTTTTTACTGTAAGGGTGACGGAGCCCTGGAACAGGCTGCCCAGGGGGGTTGTGGAGTCTCCTTCACTGGAGACATTCAAAACCCGCCTGGACACGTTCCTAGGCGATGTACTCTAGGTGGCCCTGCTCTGGCAAGGGGGTTGGACTAGATGATCTTTCGAGGTCCCTTCCAACCCCTAGGATTCTATGATTCTATGATTCTGCAGGTACTGTTCAAGGGTTTTTTGTTGAATTTAAAATGACAGGTATATGTGACCATGACAGATAAACTTAAAAAAATAAAAAGACAGAGGAGGTAAAAACAGTAGCATCTCTGCCTGAAATCTACTGCTGTATAGCTATGGGTTTTATTGTATTGTCAATGTTTAAGCTAAACATCTCATCTGAGTCTTTAGAGTTCTTCTTAAAAGCAAGAAATTACATTATAGTTCTTCATGTTGGATTTTTGTTCTTTTTACTGGTGTTTATCTTGCTTTTCATAGTCCAGGGTGTATTTATTATATGTAGGTTATTTCTTCTGGTCTTACGAACAGATGAACCACTATTTAAACAGATTCATTATTGGTGAACCAATAAACTGTTTGTAGGTCATTGCTAATGAGAAACAATTATTTGTAATTTTAGAGTTTGAGATGTTTATAGAGACAGCTCAGTATCATAAAGCTTATGAAAGTATTAAGTTTATCACAGCTCAGTGATGTGCACCATTAGCGACTGGCACTAAGGTAGGGAAAAAAACACAGCAGACAATTACAGCTGGATAAGTATGAAAACTAGAAAGCAAACTGAAAAACATCCCTGATTCAATATATACTGCAGTGAAATAAATTTGCCATCCCCATTTTGTTTCTGCCCATGTAAAACTCTCCCTAGGCTTTAATAATGGAAATAGATGGTAAGACGCAGGTTCAAAATACCTACATTTTTAAATATGAGTTATCTATATATTACCCTTTGCAAACATAAACATAAAAAAGTAATGTGCAGTTTACTCTGGCTTAATATATAATAAATAATAACCTCAATACCATTTATAACTTTTCATCTGGAAATCTCAAAGCAGTTTACACAAGGGAGGATAGTGAAGTAGCTCTGGCATCAAAGAGCCTTCAAACTCACACATCCATTTGATGAGTATAAAGAAGACAAAGGCTTAGTAGCATCTTCCTCCCATAGGCAATGCTACAACTTAATCTTGAATTAGTGATATGTATTAAGTTTATTTTAGACAGTCTCAAAGAAGGAGAATTGGAGCAACATAGCTAGGAAGATATGTGAAACTGAGGGCCTAAAGCTGAGCATTTAGACTTCCACCAAAAAGCAGAGACTGAATTATAAGCCAGTAAGACATGCTTCCACTATGCTTTGAATATCAGATACAATATTCACATATGTATTTCCACACCTTCTCTGGAACATGAAGAATGGCACTAGGACTTAAATCCTAGCAGTTCTGACTGTACCTTGTGAAACATTAGAGAAGGAAAAAAATCAACACAATTTTTATCTTAATGGATAACTTGGTTTTACATGGGCAAAGAAAGACTTCAAAAAAAATTCAGTCTTACCAAAAAGCCCTCAAACTTTTAACAAAAATATATTATTTCTATCAACTTTTGTCTGGGGAGACAGTGTTGTTTTAAAGAGCAGTCCTCACCTCCACTGTTCTTCCTTTTCTCCAGTTTTTCTTTCTTCATCTCTTTTCTCAGCTTTTTGTACGAGAAAAATCAGACAGTATGTGATTAAAGCAAAAAGACTGGAGGAAAAGAAATTAAAATAAAAATATTTCATACTGATTTTTAATTTTTTTTAACTTAAAGCATAACTTGAAAATTAAAGATTTTCACTCTTCTAAGTAAAATTTTTCAGGAATAAGGAGGTACAGACCACATATAGAACCTAGTACATTGTGGATACTAGCAGAGTAAATATGAGATATTTCTGTCACACATACTTTCTGAACAACTGCATTCCTGGTGTTTCTGCCTCATGTTATTTAATTGTCCACCTGATGTCTATGTAATTGTCTGATAACAGGCAAGCGTCAGGAACAGTCACAGCAAGTCTGTGTATGCACTGAACCCACCCCACCTAATATAGGAGTAAGCAATATATTTTGTGTTTAAGGTATAATGAAATTAATTCCTATTTCAGAAGTATACCTCTCTATAAAATCAAATGCATTTAATCAAGTGCTTGAAAAGCAAGGCTCAGTACAATGAAGATTTTCAAAGAGTCAATGCAATGGAAAGGAAGGCTTTTCCTATGCTAGTCTCCTGTATGCAGCTCTATACTTTAACATTCTTTGTTGTGCTTCAGTTGAAAATTAAATCAGAAGATGCCTTCTGAGATGACAAAAAAATAAATATTCATTTCAGTTCAATTCCATCTGATAAATTAAGATGTTACCAAACCTTTTAGGATTAGATTGTCTTGTATCCTTCAGACTTGAATAAAGGCACAAGAGAAATTAAGGTACTACTACAATTATCTCTATTTAGATCTTGTCATTTGATCTCTATGATGTTCTATATAATGTTACATCCTAACACCAAGTTAGTAAAAGAGATGCTGTACATGAAAATTAGATGAATATTCCTTATTTGCACCAGATGTAACCTTGCCACATGCAGAAGTACTCGGGGAAAAAAACCCAACAAGATGTACTGTAAAGTCACCTCTTTATTGTGATCTTCTTTTCATTTATGCAACAGTTCTGAGCATTTGCCTTTTACTTAAGAGCTATTTTAAATGACTGTTAAAGTGAATGCCATATGTTTAAAGTGAGTGACTGATTGACAAGGTAATTAGGGATGTCTCTTTTCCTTCAAAGTATTGGATATTGCTGTTGAGTCACTTTAGCTGCATTGGATTGGTCTTCTAGCACATAAACACAAACTACAGAATCCTTTTTTCAAAAGAATTTTTAAAAACAAGTTAAAGGAACACTAGAAAACTATCTGTAATATCTTCCTTTGGTATTAACTTTGGTTGAAGAAGCAAAAAAAGTAGGCCGCATCCTACTAGAACTGAATTTAACCCTTGAAGCTTGAGTATTGTTGATTGAGCAATTTGTTCCTACTAAAACCAACATCCTTAATGGTTATATGAAGTATTTGGAAAGTTACCTTTTTTGTCTAGTACTCATCCAGCCTGATTGATGGGCTGTATTTTCATCTCACCTATTGATAATAAGCTTCTTTGTACTGTCTATTCAGAGTGATTACATCTTTAAAGAAGCTTAATTTAAAAGGTCACTTTATCAAACATTTTGCTATTGACTAAAATCTGTAGTCAGCCAATTATGCTTCATTTATGTGACTGTTTACCTCCTGTCCTGTGATTGCCCATAAAATTTTGTCTGAAATATCTGATTGCATTTAAAAACACGGCAATACTTAAATTTATGCAATCCTGAATATTTTACTCTTAACTTTGATCGTATTGACTGACTTCAGGCCATAGGAACCTCATCAAGTTTGATTTTGTAAAGGGTGAGATTCTAGACGGACTAAAGTAAAAAAACAAAAAAAAACCAGTGAAATTCAATGAGGCCAACTGTTCACCCATATTCTTAATTTCTAGTAAGAAAACAAACCACCACTTATAGATATTTGATCTAGCGTCAATGAAGTAAATCAGAAAAACTATCATTGACTTCAAAAAAGTCATGGATTAGTTCCAAAAGGATTACTTTTAACTGGCTAAAGATTCCTCAGACTTCCAAAGCACTTCAGGTGAAATGTAGGCCAAATCCACATGACTCAAGAAAAAAGAAAACACCTTGGTATAAATGCAATGAACCTCATCTAATTCTCTTTTTTGTTAAGTGACAGGATGAAGTTCAATAGATGAGAGGAAAACCCAGTGATTTCATGTTACCATGATCACCCTGCAAGCTTTTCCTAACATTTAAGTAAATCGTGTCCACTAGAATATCAGAAGTGTCAACTGGCTTGCATTTCAGGCTCAAAATGGAAAGACATTGGGCAACATAATAATCTGTTCAGTTGTTGCTTCTAAGGCTGGAAACCAGACCTGTTAATACCGCTATGTAAAGATTATCACCTTTCATATGACAATGTTTTGTCATAATCTAGAACAATAATAAGAAGTAAGAAAAGCTTTTTGTAAGTGTATGCAAATGAAAGTTGTTCATAATGGACGAACAACAAAGAAGCATTAGTTTACTTGCTTAAAACATTTGATAGATTCAAATTTCTCATAGGAAAGAGACTACTCTCTGGCTTCCTGCATATTACAGTGCATCTCCGGCAGTCTATAGCAATTTCCTAATGCTAGGTTTCAACAGCATCTTTGTGGAAAAAATGTGAGATGCAGCTAGATGTATTTCCCCTATTGCTAAAGCAAGCACAGAAAGAAAACTGTCTGAGAAGTCACTGTAACACTGTATAACAAATTAGCATGAGCTGTGAAGTAATGTAAAACTTCATCATCAATCTACATATGCAAATATAATAACCTGAATTTGATTTTTCTGTGTTTGATGACAGAATCGAAATCCAATTACTTTGAACAGCTTCCCTTAGAATCTTTCAAAACTCTGAAAGCAGTTCATCAGGTAGCAGCTTTGAGGAACACAGTCTAGCACATTTATTGATAGAAGAAGGCACAGAAGATGTGCCAGAAATATTCCTTGTCATATTCACTAACTACATTCTTCCATAAGCGTGGATAATTTGTCATCGTCGATGAAATTACAGATTATCAAGGTATTTTAATGCTACCAAATCAAGAATAAAATCCACACTATGAAACTAAATCACAGTATTAAATTTCTGCATTTTCTTTGAGTTTCACATTGTTAAGATTAAAATATTTCATTATTTCATTATTATTATTTAAAATATACAGCAAACTAAGTTTTGTAAATAACATCAAAACAATCTCCTTGGGCAGATCTTTGTTGAGTACTGAAGACTTCTGTCGCAAATTTATGACAGATTTTATTGTAAATTCAAAAGTTGGAAAGCTGTCAGTACCATTAGATCTCACAGTCAGCTTAAGGAAACATTGAAACCTCTCCACCGCCAAATTCTGATTTCAACAGAAATCACAGTTTTATCAATATCAATGTATATTGTCTTGCCCATCTTTCTTAAAAGAGCAAATGAAAAATAAATAAACATGAACGAATCTTTTTTTTTTTTTTTTTTTCTGATTACTCATTACTCACTATACTGGAAAAAGTAAAGCAATTGACAAAATATTTTATCATGGTTTTATGAAAGATTTTTATTTTAAAATAGTTGGTGTCTTTTATCAGTTCCTAATACCACTGCTGTGATCAAACTGTTAACTGGCTCTGGAGGAAAAAGAAAATAATACTAATAATATAAATATAAATAATAAAATAAATATAAATAAATAAATAAATAATAATAATAAAAAAGAACAATTGCTAGAAAAATTAACAAATAAAAATGTTTTATCAAGAGTCCTTACATCTCAAAGAAGCAATGTACAAATGGATTTGAAAAATTCAAGTTGTCTAGTGTATTTTAATTATAATAAGCAAGGATTCTCATTATTTTCTTCTGGAAGGATATTAACATTATGTAGTTTACAGGATGAATTTCCTCAATTGCTACCTTCATGGAACTATTTGTAATCATAAGTAAAATTTTAACTGCTGTTATTCACTTCTGCCAAAAATCACTTTCCACCAATTTAAACAATTCAGAGGGAAGAGAAAGAGTCTAAGTAAGTGTATTACAACATTTTGTAGCAGAAATTGGACACAGGGAAAAACTATGCCTGGACAGACCAGTATTTGAAGAGACACATATAGACAGGAAATTGAGAAAACAATTAGATTGCCTGATAAATTCCTGTTTTATTTCCCACATTTACATAAATAAATAAATGAACAACCCCAAACCCTTAAAGACTAAAATCACTTGCTCTGAACACTTATAAGATAAAACATTTTCATGAAAGGTAACAGGACCGAAGATAGTTATTCTTCAAAGAAGCATGACCGAAACAATGATTCCACCTTATGAGTTGCCTCAAACTAACCCAAAAATTATTTCTCTGACATTTGATCTAAAAGAGGGAGCTATATATGACCTCAAACAACAATACAGCATTACAAAAAGTATGGTAAAATTACACTGAATTTCATTGTAGATGCTGCAGTTTTCACTGATGACGCTGTCTTTTTTTTAAAATGAAAATGTCATGTAAATTGAGAAAAACTCTGAAAAAGAAAAGCTTCTAAAAAGAACAAGCTCCAGCTTGTTTTTGGTTTGAAAATGGGACATCTACTGAATAAGTTTTGAATTTTTTTCAAAAGCAAGGAACAGACACCTTTTATATTTCTGCTTGGTTTCTGTTTGTTTGTATGTTTATTTCTCACTCACTTAGTAGGTTTATTATCTATTACAACGGTAGATGAAATAATAAAGAAGACAATAACAGCAAAAGGTGATGTCAAGTAAGACAATGCAGTCTCATTGTTGGTTTGATCAATCAGGGAAGCTTACACTGCTGACAATCAGACCTCCTAGAGTGGGTAGGTTTTTGAGATCTGACATTACATAACAACTATTACCACATCAGACAACTTTTCTGAAGCACAGTTGGTTATTTTTTACATATGTAGTTTACATCATGTCTTAGATGCTTCTGATGAAACCCCCATATTTTGTGATGGAATCCAGATATATCTACTGACAATAAGGTTGAAATTCTGAAGTCTTTTTGGTGTAAATAGACCTTAATAAATAAAAAGCCACATTTGTTCTGAATCTGTCTCACAAGTGTGCTGACACAGTCTGTTTTATGTAGCAGACAGAAATCTCTGGGTATGTTTAGTACAAAGAATCATCCTTAGAGCAACCTCACAGGCAGTATCTTGATGACCCTTTACAAGAACCTTAGAAGGAAAATTATCAGCTGTTGTTTGACTGTTGATTTATGTCTCAAAAAGCAGTTCATGACACACTCATTATTCTGGAAACATTGCCGGTTAAGTAGCTTCAGTCAGTTACTAATATGTAGCTAAATATACACACACATTTATGTAGTACTTTGTATTGTGAATACATTTTTTCTACTATAGGGATAGTTTGCTAGAAAGAAAGGATTCAGAGCTGTTAGAACTTGGATGCTTCTTTTTAACCTCACTAAAATTTGAGAGATATATGGATAAGAAAACTTTTCTCTTTGCCTCCTCCTTATGTCATCAACACACATCAACTGACAAAGGACTGAGCTCTCACTTGCGATGGTTGGTAGAGATCTGGTTTATATCATCCACTTATGCTCCTATTACACTAATTCATGTGACTGTGACACAAAACATTTGAAGGTATTTTACCTTCTTACCAAAAGGTCTCTCAAACCCTTGAGAAAAATTAATCCAAACACTTGAACTTCCCATTCATACTTTGCTAACCTTTCCTGTTCAATATCACGGGCATAGAATTACAGAAGCAAATTTTAAAATAACTAACAACATACATACCTACATACAGTTTGGACCTAATGCAACTTCTGAATGTGCTTCCAATAAAAAACTAGAAGAAGACCTATCTGGATGCCAAATTTTTCTCATCATCTTGCTCTACCTGGTTGATACTCTTTTGTGATGGGGTAAGTTCAAGTCCATTTCTGCTTCCGATCATGATTCTTTGTTGCATTATACTAAATTAGCTGTGGATGGCTGGGTAACAAAGGGAAAAGCTACAAACCAAGCTGGTTTGCCAGCTGGGGCTGGCAATTGTCAACACTATAATAAGATAGTGCTTTATCATCGAAACCAAAGAGCACTTAAATGATACTGGCTGTAGTTACGATCATAATGTATTGGTCTGAAGTGACTATTTCCTGTGTGATGCCCTGCCTTTTCTCAGTTTCTGTTTTGCTGTAGCTGTTTACAGGTTGTCTCATAGAAGATCTTTATCCTTGTAATATAATAGAAGGCAAGAAAGGATATGCAGCAGAGAGCTGAAGGGGTTAACTTCATGGAAAAAAACACCAACCACCAGTCAAAATTTAATGAACACACCCATCATTCCTGACATCTCTTCCATCTTAATGCTTTAAAAAAAAGTGTTAAACAAGCTATCTTATTGCATCAGTAATGTTTACTTTGATGAAGTTAATTTATCCCATCCCTTCTGACAAGATTCCCAGCATTCTTTGTGCCCTAGCTGAACTGAGACCCTTATCACATAACTCATAGAACGTGAGGGTCTCTATAGTGACCTCTCAGTTTCAAGGTGTCTGTCTGCAGATAGTCAGTGGGACAAACAGTGCTTAATTTACCCACATATCCACATGTACTCTGTCACTTACTTTGGTGTTCTTCTTAGGTCATGATATCCTTCATCAATTTTTAAACTGGTCTACATATGGGATACACAAGATACATATATCACATATATGTCTCTGAAGATAAATTTTCAGTTACCAGAATCTTTTAAAGGGATTCTTGAAGACAGAGTTCTTGACTATGTCCTGAGAATAAAAGATCAAGCTCTAGGCTATAACATTCTTTTTTTGCATATTTACAATAAATCGGATACCAGATGAATCTTACTCCTTTCCATGCTTCCTAAGGAAATTGCATGGTAAAAAAATTAATGAAATCAGAATCCCTGTGCAAATTCTGTCAGAAGAAAGCTAGTGTACCAAGGATGTCCCTAGTGGTATCACAGATTTAATGCATCATGTTAGAAAGGACACATAAATTACAGAATCACAGAAAGTTAGGGGCTGGAAGGGATCTCAAAAGATCATCGAGTCCAACTGCGCCTTGCCAGAGCAGGGTCACCTACAGGACATCTCACAGGAATGTGTCCAGGTGGGCTTTGAATGTCTCCAGGGAAGGAGACTCCACAACCTCCCTGGGCAGCCTGTGCCAGTGCTCTGTCACCCTCACAGTAAAAAAAATTTCAACAAATGTTTATATGGAAACTCCTATGCTCAGGTTTATATCCATTGCCTCTTGTTGCATCGTTGGGCATAACTGAGAATAGCCTGGCACCATCCTCTGGCTCTCTCCCTTTATGTATTCATAAACATTCATGAGGTCAATCCTCGTTCTCCTCCAAGCTGAAGGGACTCAGCTCCCTCAGCCTTTCCTCATAAGGGAAATGTTCCACTCCCTTCGTCATCTTGGAGCTTCTGTGCTGGACTCTTTCAAGCGGTTGAATTCTACACCTTTCCCCCCCCCCTGCCACACATATAAAGAATTGATTGATTCTAGTATTTGATATTAGCTGAACACGACTGTTAGTTTAGATTTTGTATTCCCTGGAGCAAAACCTCTTTATTGCTAGGTGTTTAGTTGGGTGTTGCTTTAATACCAATAAATAGTGAAATACCACAAGCTTTTTCAAGATTTGAAAGAAAATTTGTATTTTCTTGTTTAGGTAATATTATAGAATTATGTAAGTGAAAAATCTATTTTCCTGTCATGCACAATGTTCCAAGAAGAAAAAAAAAAAATCTACAACTAAAGGCATCACAAATATTTCATGAAAAAATACAGTGAACACTACACAACTGAATACTACAGAAGTGATAAATGTCTATTGAAAATCTTCTTTTGACATTTTCCCCTAAGCAAGAGCAATGTTCTAAGTGCTTGAAAACTGACTCTTTGAGAATGGTCTGCTCTGTTACTACAGCTGTTCCACTTTATCAAATCAGATTGAGCATTTAAACCAAAATTTCTGAAGATCCAATCTGACCATATTGCTAATGTGTTTTCTCAGTCAGGTCTCCCCACTTTGACCACCTGATTATTTATTTGAATCTCTATGCTTCTTTAAAAATGTTTGACTTAAATGAATAAAGATGCTCTGGAGAAATAAAAAAAATATCTAATTCAGAAGCTGCTTCTGCAGAGACTGGTCATTATGACTTTGAACATGAGGTATAAAAGTCCATATGGGTGTTCTTACAACAATATTCTAATTTAGATAACACGAAGCACCTGAAAAATCATGGATCTCTAGAAGAAAGAAAAGTCAGAACAGATGTTCTTGAGAAGATGTTCTACCAAAGACAGCATGTTATTATCCTTTAATGCAATTACAGATAAAAGATAAAATGCAGTTTCTTCTCTGTTGTAAAAAGGGCTGCCTCATATTTGAACATGCATTAAACTATTCTCAAAGAGTTTTCAAGACCATCGTTGACCCAAATATTTGCCCTCCTAGGACTTTGATTCTTCAGTTTTCCTTACCCAGTTGTTTGCCTGACAGCTTGCCAACAAAAATGTCTCTATGAAGTCTTGCAGTTATGCAGAGCACACTAACTGCTAAAATCCATCTAAAAGGTTATATGAGAATATAATATATTAAGACACTGCAGGAAGAATGCAAACTACTGAACTGCAATTCAGTTTACATAAGGTCTAATCCTTACTTCTGCAGGGTGGCTTTGGGTGGACCATTTATTCACTGTATTTTCATCCACAAGCTGGACTTTGGTGTTTACTAATGAAATCAACTATGGTCATCTGAAATTTGTCTAGCTATTACAAAGAGGACAATCACCTGAAACATATTAACACATACTTACTTATTCATATAGACTTATACTTACTTATATACTTACTTATATAGACATGTTTAGGTTTTTTTTACAGTATGCCTGTGGTTCAACAATAAATACATTATTATAGTAATAACTCTATGTAATATTTCTTAAAATATTCTATTAAACACTTAAGGTCTGACCTGAACATGATTACTGAATTCCCTTTTTGCATCAAGAGGGATACTGATGAAAATTCATCCACTTGAAAGACAAAGAATGCCCAATTACCCCTGATCTTCATTTTTCAGTGACCTTGAACAGACAAACATTACTAACAAGTTCAGTGTGGGATGCGGCTCACTACAAGAAAACACAGAATGAAGGATAATAATTCCTGGCTTAATAGATGTTTTCTGTCTACTAAGCCAGCTAAGATACATTTTCAATTTTAAATACGCAGTTTCTACTGAGAAGAGTTTTTGATTGTATGCTTTCAGCATCTGTCCAACATATCCAGATTTCTTGGGAATTAGGAAGCTAAGAAGGGAAATAGCAGCAAGAAAATTCATGCCAGCCTTTTCTTGTGGCAGTCCTAGAGCTCAAGCACAGAATGTATATTCTGGTGTGTTCTGCTTGAAGGTTGGTGATTACATGTCCAAGATGAAAAGCTCCTCTGCATTATAAAGCTTTTAGTTACAAATGAGCATTTCTTGATGCATATTAAACTTGACACATTAACTCCTGGCTGAATTGCTTACAAAGGGAGCTGCTTAAGTCTATTAAGATATATGCAGTGAAAACCTTATACAGTGAAATCCTAGGTGCTAAGTAGAGTTAGCATTATTCCAAAGTGCATTTGTTTTTAAAGTGTCTGGTTTAGCTTAAGTTTCTCTTTTTAATCATGCATACTGCCCCAGGCTGCCAAAAAGGCAGCCATCAGCATTGCTTAGTGAAGGCAGCTTAGTGCTGTCAGCCATCTTATCTCCCCTGCTGCATGGGTGATGGCTTTTATCTGTAAGTATAAGCATTAAAATGGAGCTATAATCCCACCTTAGTCCTACAGAGGATTCCCAGCTGTTTCTCAGATATGAAGAAACTCCTCCCATTACAAAAAAGGAATATATGTCTGTTCATGAGATTATTTGTGCATACATGTGTTTAGACAGTAAAATTCACAATGAGCAGGAATTTATCTGGAAAAATAAATTTTACCTTATGAACTCTGGAAATAGCTAGCTAGGACAGGGAGACAGTTTTATACAAGAATATAATGCAGTTTAAAATATCTAAGCATATTAACAACGTAGTACTGCAGCATAATGACATTTAAAACTTTTCTCTTTAATGCACCATTCAAGTTTTATTTCAGGGCTTTTCATACACATCAGCATAGAACATTGGTTTAAATAAGGAAATAAAAGAGAGCAAAGCACTAACATGAAATCCTGGAAGTAAATTTGTTTCAGCATTATTTATGAAAGAAACCATTTCTTACTAAGTGGGTGAAAATCATTTCACCATTTCTACATGGACACTGAAAGCTCTTTCATTCCAGGTCATCATCTGAATGTAATAAATTTTCCAGAGCATATTAAGATAAAGTATACAAATCTAGAAAATATCCTCTTCCCTAAATTAATGAAGGATTTATTTATATCTGAATTTATTTTCTCATCATCCCTTTAGCAACTTCTGTCCTCTGGACACTGGACATGCCAACCTTTGTATCATCATTAGATGCTTTGTGCTACAGAACTACGATTTGGAACAACCTCCCTACATCTTTTTACTGCCACAACATTTCTTTTTTCAAACCTTAAATTATCAGTTTCTTATTCTCAGCTGCTTTCCTGCCCTGTTAATATTGTATGCAACTTAACTTTGGGAATACAAAGAATGAGGTTTATTGAGCTGGAATGAAAAGAAAAGATGGATGGTACTGGGCTTTCTCTCATTTTTACTCTGCTTCCTCAAAATGGAGTGTGGATCAAACCAGGAAATAAAAAATATGAAGATCTCATCCATCAAGACATAAAATTCCCATTCTCCCAGTTGACCACTGACTCCCACTGAAACTTCTGAAAGACTCCTAATTCATTTAAAGACTGAATTTAACACCAAGTTTGATGCAAATGATGCAAAAGATTGTTGTATAGAATCATAGAATGAATTGGGTTGGAAGGGACCTTAAAGATTATCTGGTTCCAACCTCCATAGAGGCACCATAGACAGAGGCACCTCCCACTAGCTCAGGTTGCTCAAAGCCCCTTCCAACCTGGCCTTGAACACTTCCAGGAAAGGGACAGCCACAACTTTACTGGCCAACCTGTTCCAGTATCTCACCACCCTCACACTGAAGAATTTTTTCCTGATGTCTAAACTAAAACTACCCTCTTCCAGTTTATAGTTATTTCCCCTTGTCCTGTTGTTACATGCCCTTGTAAAAAGATCCTCTCCAGTTTTTCTGCAGCCCACTCCAGGTACTGGAAGGATGCTATCAAGTCCTCCTGGAGCCCTCTTCTCCAGGCTGAACAACCCCAACACTCTCAAGCCTGTCTTTGCACAAGAGGTCCTCCAGCCCTCTTACTGGCCTACTACACAGTGGTAACTACAGCCTGGTAAAGCATGTCAGTCCTCTGTGACTAACTTTTATTTTGCTCTTTTGGTCCTTCGTTCACTGTAAAGTCCAGCACATTCCTTAGGCAATGCTCAGTTTTCCTTCCTAGTCTAACACACCAACAGGAAAAAGCACAAGTAACTATGTTAACTTAAATTCTTCAAGAAAAGTTCTTCTGTAAACATTTTCAGGAGTCCTTAAAGTATTCCGATTGGGTTACTAAAGCCATACAAAGGGGGTTTGATTCCCAGTTATCATTAGAAATTAATTGAAATAGGGTATTTAAATCCCTTATGAACAGTTTGTATATGCAATTCAAGTAATGTGGATTAGCAGAAATTTATAGGAAATGGCTGCCCCCAGTTATATTTGAAATAGTTATATTTTTGAAGATTCTAAAAACTCCAATGTGATTCCCTCGCTTGAGAATTACTATGAAAAACTCGTCAACTACTAATAGAAATTTAAACTGTCACATTTTTAAGTGTCAGATATATATTTATATAGCAAATAGATGCGGTTACAACAGGGATGACCTCTGCTAACTTAACAACAGAGGAGCACATTTCTACTAATAAAAAAACCCCCACAGAAATGAATTAATATGTTTCATAGAGTCTTTGCTTTTTCTTTTTTGCCACTTAATACCTTGCAAGGAGCTCTGATTAGAGCAGTTTTTAAACTTCTCGAGAAGCCTTTGACATTCTTACTCTGGGATTTGATCCAGAAATGTGACTTCAAATCAACAAGTCTCATCAGACTGGGGCTTTTAATGCCCTCCCTCACTAAAATCAATAGTTTGTATCATCTAGCTAAGATCAGGTTAGATATATGAACTTTCCTGCTGTCATTGCTAACTACATTAGAGTAAATGTACTGAAAAAAAAATTATAAAAAGCAACTGATGGTTTCTATTTTTTCACTGGACTCATATATATAAACACAAACACAGAATTATGGAATTATTGTAACTCATTATCAGAAGGAAAAAAATCCTTTTCCCTTACTGTAGACACTGGGTGTTTTAGACATACAAGCAGATTACCAGCAGTTCTAGTGAAAACAATGGAAATGTTCATGACAGAATTTGGCCAGAACTTTTAATAGTTATTTTGATAACATCTGAATATGGTAGGAATTAAAAAGAGAAAGGTGTTATTTCTAATCGGATTCTGGGTTTTTTTAAATGTAAATTTTTCTCTTTTATAAAGATGATTAAACTGGAACAAATTGTTAAAATAGTTCCTAACTTCATAGTGATACTGCATAAGGGAGAAATTTTACACTGAAGAGATAATTGGCATATTTAGCTAATCTTTTATTAATGTAGCACAATTGTGAGATATATCTTGTCTCAGAAAAGTCAGCATGGAAGTTTTTATGTCATTATGCTGTGACTCCACGTTTTAATAATTCTCTGTAGATTCAGTTTTTCATAAAAAAAAATTAGATTTTTCATATTTAAGTGTGCTGTACACTACACAGTTCTATTGAGTGAAGAGCACGTTCTTTTCAGTTATAAGTCTTTATGCAACACACTCCTATTGTGGGAAAGATGCAGTACTTTCACTGCTACATTTTAAATTAAAAAAAATGAAGAATTACACTTTATGCTTTTGATATATGACATTATACAAAATTGTGTTTTATGGAATGTAAAAAACAATACATTCTCAATGACAAACAGACAGTAGATTACCAAAAGATTTGTGTTGTCTCAAGATCTATACAGGATGGATAATCAATTATAATTCTCTGGTACATTAATATGAAAAATTCAAATCCTAATTCTGTAATCAGTATTTCAGAATAACAGATCTCTCCAAGACTGCAGCAGTGCATGATACAAAATAATGATGGATGCATACTTGACAAACCATCAGTGGATACAAAGAATAGGCAAGAAAATTTCCTCTCTCACCCAAATTTACAGAAGGTAAGAGCATGTGATGTTCTCAAGTGGCCATTCTAATTGCTTAGCATGACTGCAAAAAAATAGAAGTGAAATAGTGTTTACAGAATCCATTCCATATTTTAAATGTAGCCACATAGGACAGGATTTGGAGAATCTGGTTAGTCCTACATGAATAATTATAATGGAAAGATACAATTGATGACACCAATGCTATCGCATTCTTCACTGAGTTTTACTATCTGGATTGTAGTATTCTTATTAACTGGGAATCCAGTTCTCCAGTCTCTGAGCATCTAGAAAGGGCATAGCATCTAGGAACCCAAATACATATAATTGGTCTTAATGATTAGAATATGTGTATGAAATTATGTTTTTAGAATCACAGAATGCTTCAGATTGGAGGACATCACCTGAGGTCACCTAGCCCAAGTAGCTTCTCAAAGTGGAGTCATGATACTCCAGATGCACAATACACACAAATGCTAAATAGAAAGGATGGCTCACCTCCTCATGGTCTGCTTGGTACAGTCTTTGCTAATGCAGCCCAAGATGCTGTTGGCTTTCTTTCGTGCAAGGCATATTGTTAATTCCTCTTCAATTTGTTGTTCACCATGCACCTTCAGTCAAATTCTCTCTTGCACTGTTGATCATGATTATTCTACCCTATGTGCCTGAAACGGAATTTACCTTTGTTCAGTTCCATGGAGTCATTGTCGAACCATATTTGCCAGCATGTCTAGATCATACTAGCAGCCCTGCACTCCAGCCTATTGGTCAGGACCTAGAATTCAGCATTTACTGGGAACTTTCTGAGGGTACATGATAGATATTCCACATAATTAATAAAGTCATTCAACAGTTTTGGTGCCAGGATCAATCCCCAGGGAATATCACTAAGAGACTAGCTGCCAGCTTCCAAATTTCTGTTCACTTTGTAGTCCTCTTATACAGTCCATAACTTACCAATTTGTCTATTACGATACCATGGCAGATAGGATCAGGACTATTGGAAAAATCAAGGAAAACAACCTCTGCTCTCTCCTTGTTCACAGAGATAGCCCTCTCAGCATGATTTATCCAGGGACTATTCACCATTGGTGAATTCCAGACAGATGTTCCTGATCACTCTCTTGCCATTCACAAATCTGAAAATGCCTTTCACTAGATTTGCTCCACAACATCCTCAAGGACTACGGTGTGGCTGACTTGTCTGCAGTTCCCTAATTTGTCCCTCTTGATTTTCTTGAAGATGATTGTGATGTTTGTCTTTTTCCAATCACCAGCAAGTTCCCTGATTATTATGACCTTTCAAATACCTTTCAAATTGCAGTGACATTGGTCAGCTCCCTCAGAAACCCTAGATGCATCCAACCTTAGCCAGCTGACTTTTCTCTGCCTCAGGTGCTCCCTAACTGTGTCTTTCTCAGTTGTGGTTATGGCTTCACTCCCAAAGACTCTGCTAGCAGTTTCAAGGAGATGAGTCATCTAAGGGAAGACTTTACCAGTTTAATAAAAAGAAAGTTAAAAAAGCATTGAGTACCTTGGCCTTTTATGTGCCCTATGTCGCTAGGTTATCCACACCACTGAACAGTGAATCCACCTTTTCCTTAGTCTTTTTGCTGGTGTTGTGTTTAGAATAGTAGCTATCCACTAAAGTAAGTGATAAGAAAAAATAATTGTTTTTTTCTTTCTTTACAAGATAGGGGGTAAAAAAAGATTCACCTAGTTCTATTTTTGATCAGACTCTATTTTTGATCAGAAACTAGAGATGAGGTAGAACCATAGAGAATTTATATTTTTCTAGACTGATGATGTAAAAAAACCCCTAGAAAATACTCAACAAGCTTATTTTTCATTAATCTGAATCCCATATTCTACAACAATTTTCTTCCAGAAAACATTACTTAACAAATACCCAAAAATTATAAAAATACAAAAGGGATGTTCACAGGACTAACATGTATTTGTTATCAAGTATTCTAAACTATTTACTTTTTTTTGGTGAGTTAGAAATAATTCTAGAGCAGCATGAATAGATTTAAATTGGGCTAAGACAGTTTCCCACTTCCCTCCCTTTTCCTTTGTAGAAGTTTGTGTGTTCATTTGGTCTTCCAGTGAGTAAGTCCAGCTTACTGAGCTTGCAAGAAACTATTCTATTTCTTTCTTGGGTTTGTTTTCTGCTGACTTTGCAAATGAATGACACATCAGAGAGCCAAGACAAGTGAATGTGCAAGAGCAAAGGGTGCACTGACATTTAGGCTTCCTTAATCTCTCATGAAGCTGCATACGAAATACAGTGTTCCTCTAGATATTTGAAAAGCTATGCTTTTATATAAATTTTTTTCATTCTCTATAGTAAATGTAACAGCTAGAAGTCAGTTAGAACTGTCTGTGAGGTTGTTTTTTTGGGTTTTTTTCTGTATTTTACTTTTATTGCTAAGTTACTAAACTTAGGGAAATGGCATTTTGGTTTGTAAAACTCTGGCCAAATAAAAATTCTTAGAATCTAGAGAAGAACAGCTCAGCACAGCTACAGATAGCTAACTTTAATTTTGGAACAATATTTTACTGTATCTCCAAGAAGAAAGATGACCCAGTGCATTTGCATCCATGGTATAGTGTTTATGAGGCAAGGTGTTGGAGCTGTAAGGACTGTGGAGGGCCGCCTCGATCATTTGAGGAACCTGAGAGCTACTGAAAAGGCAAGATGCCACCCTGCAAAGCAAGGCCAACCAAAGATAGCAATGAGGCAAGGCTCATCGCCAGAAAAGATAGTAAGGAATGTGAAGGACACTTTCTCTGAATAAAGGGATTATGTATTCTATCAACTTTTGGCCTTGACCAAGATGTTTCATTGTGGGAGAGTGCTGTATCTTGTAACCAATATCTGTAGCTAGCAAAACCATGATCTTTGTTTGATGCTGATGAACAAAATCAGACATATTACCACTGAGTGGATGTCTTTCCCAGACCCAAAAGTTTTTCTTCCTCTAATTTTTTCCTTACTGCATTCACAAACAAGGGCTGCCCCGCACCAGACACTTTGGGTTCCAGGTGGCTCCAAGGGCCCCAGCGCAGGGCAGAGCTGAGCCCCTCAGCCACGGGCGGGCGCCTCGGGGAAAGCCTGGGTCAGAAAGGGCAAAACGCTGCCCGGCAGCCAGGGCTGAGGGAAACAGGGGGAGAAACAGCCCTGCGAGCCCCGAGGCTCTGGAGAGCAGGAGGAGGGCAGGAGGGGCTCCGGGCGCCCCAGCAGAGATGCCCCTGCGGCCCCGGGAGAGAGAGACCCCGGTGGGGTGGGGGTTTCCCTGCAGCCTCTGGGAGGGCCCCGGGATGGAGCAGGGAAAAGTTTGAGGGGGAGAAGGGAGAGGCAGAGAGGAGATGCTGGGGACTGACTGCAGCTCCCATTCCTCATCCTTCTGCCCCTGCTTGGGGAGGTAGAAGTAGAAGAGTCAGGGACGAAGGTGTGAAGTTCAGCCTGGTAAAAGGCAGTAATAGAAAATGTTTTAGTTTTTGTCTTTTTTTCTGACTGTCCTATTCTATTTCAACTGGCAATAAATTAAATTGATATTTGTGAGGCAGAGTATGCTTTGCCCATGATGGTAATTAGTAAGGGACCTCCCTGTCTTTACGTCAACCCACAAGGTTTTCCATCTTATTTTTTCCCCATGTCCTGCTGAGGAGAGGGATTGAGAGTATCTGGGTGGGTAATGTTGACCCACCGTATGAACTAAGTCAGCAAAGTCTAGCTGAGTTTATCCTTGCAGAACATAAGCAAAATATAGTGCAGAGTAAGCAATAAGATTGCTGATTATCTACTTTTTAAGACTACCCTAAAAATAAACTAAACATACTTCCTTACTATATTACATTATTTAAGGTGTTATTCTGCATCTTGCGCATTGAATTAACTCCTTAGGAATCAGACTGCCATTCTCTATATGTTAAAGTGAAATAATATGAATAACATTAAAACAATATCTTCACTAATCTACAGTTTCTCATTTCAATTTAGCTCAACTTAACTAAACCATAATAAAGTAATGAAACACCACAGAATTATCCCACTACAGCAAAGCTAAAATATAAGTGCTTCTTTATCTCACACACATTAAATATGTTGCACTACCACTGACCTGTTGGACTGAACATCTTTCAGTTACTGACTTTTATGTTCTCCTGAGTGAAGCATATGCTTCTGTGCAGCATAGTGGAGTGAACTCATTGAGCAACCAGAAAAAGAATTGTAGGAGGTGAAAGGAAGACCACTTTCTGTGGCCATGTTTCAAGTCTGCCCAAAACATTGATCTTCAAGAAAAAGGAAGAAGGGATGAGTAACTTTAGAAACACTAGGTGCTCAATCAGGCAGTTTGACTCTAACCAAATACAAATCCTGTAGGAATAAGATACCTGGTCAGAAGTGTAGATGTGGATTAGTGGGGAAAACTACAAACAGGCTGTTGAGATGTTGAGAACTCATCAGCGTTCACATTGCTGTCACAGAAGATAACTTTGGATACTATCATTTAAAAAATCCTGAAAATGATTTTTGAAGTGTACAGATACTGTGTAACATTTACGTACTCCAGCAGGAGCCATATCCTGTAGTTCTTGCTTGTTCTTTACAAGACTGAAGATGCTTTGAGAAACAGAAATTAGAACTGACATTAGAAATTTAAAGTTCCTAAAACTATTTTTGTGTTTATTTACCATTCAACTGTACCTCATTTACATGTTTTTTAAATACCTCCAGGGATGGTGACTCCAACACCAGCCCCTTCCAGCACCTGACTGCTCTCTCAGTAAAGAAATTTTTCATAATATCTAGTCTAAACCTTCCTGGTGTAACTTCACTCCATTTCTTCCTGTTCTATTGTTATTTACTTGAGAGAATAGACCAGCATGGACCAGTCTAGCCAGCTGAACATTGATTAATTCTCCTTAACAATACCCTTCTTCTTTTCCAAATCGCAGTTTACTGATGACTAGAAGGAAGCAGAACTGCATCAGTGATGCAAGAGAAACACCATGTCCTCTTCTAAATTTCTATAGTCTTTTTCAGGAATACACTCCTAAGCTATCAAGACAATGGCAGCATTGTCTTCATTCATTCGTCAGTTTTTCACATTGTGAACCTAGAAATCATTACCATATACAGAGAAGTTCCATCTGAAAGAGGAAGATTTTGCTGTTGTAGATTGTCTTTTTTTTGGAAGGACCATTGGCCTGGATGGCTTTCAGGAGAAAAAAGTACAGGGACAAGTGCTAGAGAGTCCAGGATCATTGTTGTTGACTGAAGCTTGTTAGAGCACTACAGTAATACAATGATGAACAGCAATTAGTAAATAAATTGCAAATACTACCTGAGCTTTAAAACTGAGGTTGGATATCTCTCTTGAGTGTATGTTCTGATATCACAGATTATTTGTTCTGGTGCAGAAATTAGAAGATATAGCTCTTGAGGCTGAAAAATGTCAGAGGGGCAGACTAGTTCACTGCTTTGTTCTTACAGCATATAAAATCTATGAGAGTATGAGCTTTGCAGCTGAACTTTTCATACCAAAATATTTGCTCTCCTACATATTAAAAAAAGCTCCTTTATGTAAGAGACTTTACATACTAGAATAAAGTGCATCAGTCTGTTTTCTGTAGCATTATCTGTTAGATCCATTGTAGAGAAAATCACCCTTTACATATCTGTCTGAACACACATTGCATAAATTGCCAAGTTCTACAAAAAATTCTCCACTGTTCTATGCTATGATATAAATTTCTGTTTTAAAAGATACTGTGCTATTTTATCTGTAAAGGACTGAGTTTTAATGCGTATTTGGTAAGATTTGGGCTGAAATGTTTAACACCTCTGTGTTTCACAATTATTATTCCTGAACTTATATTTGCATATTTTATTAGTTACTGGTTTTGTTGTTGTTTGGTACTTGCAAGCTGCTAGCAGCAGACCCTTTATTCTGTATTTGACTGCAGTTAGACAAAACAGTTTAGCACAACACAGTGTAATCAGAAGTACTGAAAAAATTAGCTTAGCCTTGATCTTGTGAAATCATGAGTGGTCTAAATGTAGAGCTTGCCCTTTTCAAGAAGATATTCTGTAGAAGGACTGGTCATGAACAGGGCTTTTATTTTACTCTTTCCTTCTGTAAAAATGGGTAAACTGAAACGACAATATCAATCCTCTATGGATGATCCTCATTCATTTCTGGTCCAGAGCATAAAAAGTGATAGCAAGTTTCAGTGCAAAATTGAGACAAAGGACTGTAGGCAGCTAGATCAGTAGACTTTAAAAGGTCCAAGTAGATGTCTTGATTTTTTGAAAGACTGTTTTTTTCCCCTCATTAGAAGACAACAGTTCCGTAACATTCAAAACTTTCTATGAAGATACTTCAGGAACACATCAAGATAATGCATGCCTTTTGGGACTAGGATATAACTACTTGGCTTTGGAATCTGTTTCCTTCTCAGTCCTTACTTATAGCTTAAGGATCAGAGCATCTGACTTCATATTTCAATGACTGTAAAAATCACCATGTGGAACCCACAGCAACGGTGAATACTTGATTGTTTTAAAGAGGCAGGCTAAAGACTAAGTAAGTCTGGCCCATAATAATAAATTACCAGGTGGCTATAGTACTTATGGGGATACAAAGAAGCCTGTCTCCCACTTTCTAAATCAAGACCCTCCTTATCAGAATTTTTGGATCTGAATTTTTTTTTTTTTTTAGTTTTTGGATCAGAATTTTTACTTCTGTGCAGTAAATCTCTAAACCCTGTAAAATGTGTCACTCTCCTGAAGGACTAGATTTCCCAAGTCTGAAAATGTACACAGAAGCAAGAAACGTTTCCAATGTAGCTCCAAGGACCCAGATCTTAGGAAAAAGAATTCAAGTAGTGCTAGATCTGAAACCCTGAAACTACTTTCACATAAGTTCTGATGAAATTCAAAATTACATTGCTTTTAACTATCAGCAATTTTAGAACTAGTAGTCTGAAGCTGCATCTAAACTTTACTTTCTATTTCAAAGTTTATTAATTTCAATATTTCCTTGCTAAGTAAGCCAAAAATATAAGATCAGAGTTTTCCGACACTTTATTTTCAAATTTTTGCTCTTGATCTCAGGAAATAAAATTAAATGCAACATGATTGTCTTAATCTCTAAAACCTTTACTTTACTTTCATAGTGAAATTCCAACACAATTTGAACCTTACTGTATTTTTTTTGGCTCCTTCTATAAAATCTGCACCATTTTTTCACAACTTGCACTCTTTCATCAGGGTTACCTACTCACTAACTTTGTTACTAATGCAAGTAAAATAAAACACTGCTAAATTAAAATCCTTTTACTTTTTATTTCTCCTGCATGAAGAATATTACAGCATTAAAAGGTGGTCATTTTGAAAGAAACATCTTAAAATTCCTCTTATATCTCGCAGCCACTTAAGGCAATTTCTGCTCCTGTTAGTCAAGGTCAGAAAACCACTAAATTAAGTGGATGGCAATCCTCAATCTTGTCCTGAATGGAAATGTTATATAAAATGCACATTGTGTGATTTTTAACTGGTCTGTGTTATATCAACTAGAAATATGAAATCAAAGAGTGGAAAGTCTTACATGAAGTTGCTTTCATGAATGCCAAACTAAGTCCTCACTGTTCATTATTTTAGAGGCAGAAATTACACAGAATAGTACCCTTCACATACAAGTGTTAATGGCTTTCTCAGTCTCTTTCTAACCTAGAACTATAAATACAGACTAATGTGAGAAGCTGCCACCTTTTTTCTTTAGAGCTATACTGGCATAACTATGTCATCCTCAGAGCACAGACAGTGAAAACACGAGCAGAAGGAATTTCTCTCTCAATAGTTTTGCTACCTCCCTGCAAAATAGGCTATCAACTAGCAAACTCTTCTTCTAGGAAAGCTACATGTAGGAGTTTTCCCTTCGGGAGAATTATTTAATATGGGGTGTAGCTTTCTTACACTATGTGTTGACAAACCTAAGCTACAAAACTTGTGGATCAAGCTTAGGTTTCTGCTTTTGCTCTCTTAGTCTGCTTCCATCTACCACCTTCCTGGCAGCCAACCCTGTCTAGCAAATCTCAGTACAAGGAGCATGATTTAAAGTCAATGAAGAAGAGAAAAAAATGATCTGTAGGCATGGTTTGACTTTAAGATAGATGAATGCTATGAATTTCTTAATTTTTATCTGCAGCAAAATGTTTTCTCTTCTTCCCATACACTAAGCCATGTATATAAATGCTTCCAAATATGCTTCCTAAACAGTATGTAACCAAAACAGTATCCCATCCCCCCTAACTTCTGTTACTAAACTAGCAAAAGCTACAATTTTATTTTTTTTTTTTAAAGGGGGTGCAGGGGTTACATAATATCGTATTTCTGGCAATTTCTTGGAACTTTTTCTTCAGTATAAAGCTCTGTATCATCCATAAAACCAAAGTGTGAAAGTGTGTACATTAGTGTGACTGGTGAATAGGTCTAACATGATTCTTAGCCTCAGTTTCTTTATCTATCCAGATATAATGAAAATAAATTAATAAATGTAAATATTTAGTTTGCACATCAGACTCATAGTAGCATTGACTGATTTTTTTGTGTTTTTTCCAATGTTGTAGCCACTGGATGTTGACATTTTTGCTGATGTACTCACCTTCCAGGCAACTAACTGTCTGGTATAACACTTTTCAGCATAGCCTACTGCATCAAACGTGAGAAGTTTGTACAGTTCCAATTTCAAATGTCTCAACCATCTTGTAGTTTGTCTTTGATACATTATGGGAGTTCTCTCATCTGATGGTATTAAGCCAGTTCCTCAGGCACAGGATGCCTTTTTTCCAAACTTGTTCCTTTGAGATCTAGGTAGCAAATTTGGGTTTAATCCACCTCAAGCTTCATTGCAGTTTTTCTGGAAGCAGCTGTTACCCCTTCTTTAAGAGTCTGTTGGTTGTCAGGCAGCCTGAGGGACCCACCATATGACACCGAAACTAGGTTCTAAATATACACCTGCACAATATGTTTTCTTGGGGCAAGAGTAGGGCAAAGGGACTCTCACTTCCTTTTGCACAACTGTACTTTAATTTCTTGAGTAGAGAACTTCATTTATTTCCTGCAGGTATCCTTAGCAACTTTTAATCTTTATAATAGAAATTATATCTAATTTTGGTTCTAAAATTTGAAAATATACTACAGATTCATTGCCTTTTTTACTAGAGATAAGCAACAAAGCTGCACAATGCAGATTTGTTACCCCGTAATTCTCAATTCAGCTGAATACAGAAAATGTAGGCAGGTGTTGGTTAAGAGAGCCAGGGAGCCTACAGACATATCCCATGAGATTCTACTTAGGTATCATATTATTAGACGTAGGCTCAGAAAAGATGTGTGTAAAAGGGTAACATTTTGCAGGACAGAAAAGTAGGATTAAGCATGATAGTGTCATGCTGTAAATATAAAAATGTCAAAAAGAAAAAGACTATTCCATAGCATGATAGGGACACAAAAGACAGTAACATTACAGAAACTTGTTATTACATTTTTAGTTTCCTGTGTTTACATGAGGGCACTGTATGACGTATTGATGAGTCATAGTAATGGAATCAAGAGTGACAGCCAGAGAAGAACCTTCTACTAAAAAAAAGAAAAAAGAAAAAAGAAATTAAGGTTCACTCTCAGTTCCACACAGTACAAAAAAATATACAATATTTTCAAGAGTGAAGGAAAAAAACACCTATTTACTGAACATCTTAATGCAAAAAAAATGGTAGATATATCAAATTAGCTCAATCTATACTATTTCATCTGAAATATTTTTTAGCACTCTTTTTGGGAAGATGCTTACTTATAAGATGCTGTTATTAGATACTGGAGATGAAACTGACCAAAATTATTAATTAGAAGTTTCTTTTATTATCCCTGTATTTTCAGTTGAGACATGCAGACAAAAAGAACTTAAACATTCAGATTTTTTTTTACAAGTTTTCTTTTGTGCTAAAGGAATGTTTTCTTATTAAAAACAAGAGTTCATATTCTCAGATAACAGTAAATAATATTAATTTGAATTTTCTATACTGTTTCATGGCAAATTTTTCTAGCAGCTGTTCTGGTTGATTCTTAAGATTGTCTATCAGAAGAAAAAATCTCAACAATGTTGCCAATATCTTCTACTTATGAAATTTCAGCGGGAAAGTGTTCCTGTAACTATCTAGAAATCTCTTTTACATTGCTCCTCTTGCTCACAAAGGCTGTCATTTGGGCAGAATCAAGGAAGACTACAGAGCTGTGGGGCAGCAAGCAGAAAATTCTGCAGCCCAAGTTATCTTCTTCTTCATTTTACCAGCCTAGAGTCACGGGAACAGCTAGAAATAGGCATATAAAAACATATCAACCTTTGGCTACATGACCGGTGTTGTTGTAGAACACTGTTTGATCGGGAATAAATGTTTGAACATAGAAAATATTATTACATATGATTAGAAGCCCAGATAAGTCCTGTTCAAGACAAAGAGCATAAGACCACTTGCTGAATTTAATGACTGAGACCCTTTCCTCTAAGCCAATGTTCTCTGCCTCTCTGGACTCCAAAGAGAATGCTGCACTGCTGAAATTAACATATCCTTCTACACCACAATATGGAAGACTTATCATCATCTCATTCTAAAACTATAGACTCACTGCAGTGATCCAACATAGCCCAGAGCAAATCAGATGCAAAGGTAGAAAAGAGAAAAGTCAGCAGATTTATGAAATGTAAAGATGCAGTTCTAGGTCTGTTAGATTAAGATTGTTCTACTTCCTGATGAGGATATTTTCACATCTTGCTCCGACATAATGGCCTAAGACTACCACATAATCCTTCATGCCTGAATATATTTCAAACTCTTTATTTTATTTTGTTCAATTAAGATTCATTCCTTCAAAGCTGTCTTCAAAAGACGGGCTACATGTTTCATCAGATAAGCTTTTTCAAGACACAGACCTATTCTTCTTGATGTCTGTAGCCATAGAGGATAAACCAGATATTATGTACCCACCACATTTTTTTACAAAATATAAACAAAAAACATTTTTAAAAATGTCTAGCTTCATAGTGTTATATGAAGTGGATTTATGGTACAGCTTTAGAAGAAGTAGAAACATATAAAAAGTCCTTGTTGGTTTGTTTTTTTTGTTTGTTTGCTTGGAGAAAACAAGTGCTGCCAAGCAACCAGGAAACATATCAGCTCCAAAGATCAAAGCAGAAAAAAGCTGTTCCAATTGGCAAGATATTTTCAAGGACACTTTATACTAAGTTCTTAGCACCGATTTTCATGAAGAATATGTGATTTATAGAAGATTTGGAGTCTCTAACTTCCTCTAAAAAATTTTACCCATTTAAGATAAGCTGATGTTAGTAACAAAAAGAAGAAGCACATCTGTACCTATTCTTAAATTGGTGGCCAAAGCAGAAGAAAATCATCTATGTTAGAGAACTTAGAGTCTAGTTATCAACTGAAAGTACAAGGGCACAATGCTGAAGTATTTCAGGGCCAGAGTCAGATTCCTGGATGAACAAATCAAAGGACTGGAGATCAAGGTAGATGGACCCATACTTCTGATGAGAATTTGTGAACCTAGATGGATGGATTGAGACTTCAGTCTCAAATTTTTTCACAGTCCATTTCATCTTTTTTGTTTGGGCTGACTGCTACCAGAGATAGGAATGCACACAACTGGCTAAATTAATTGTAATTTTCTTGTTTACCAGTACCGCTATTTTTAATAATCTAGTTTATTTTCAAGATTTACCCACAGTACACAAAGTACTTTTTACCTTTTTACATCAGTCTAAGACTTCCAGTCAATTTATCCTAACATACATCAGATAAGTAGCTGCACTATTTATTGACTCCTCACTTCCACCCACAAATGGCCTATAAAACCTCTCAAACAAAGTATATGATTTACAAGGCAATCTCAGCAAGAAGCAGCAAATGGCCTTATACATTCAAATGCCTTTGCAAGATCAAGTAAATACATTGGGCAAAATAGAAGTTATTCTGTAGGATGTTGAAGTGTGAATCAAGCATTTTTTATCTATCAAGGTCGTTGGGAAACGTAGTCTCAGATTTAAAATTATCTATTGCCAGAGATCAAATGCTTCCTTAGGGTAACAAGTGTTTCCTAAACAAAAAGGTAAAGAGAGGTTTCATTGTTGTTGCTTGTTTGTTGTTGCCTTTTTGTTTGTTTGGTTGGTTTGTTTTTTGTTTGTTTTTGGTTTTGGTTTTTTTTCACAACAAAAAGAGAGTATGAAGTGAGAAATCTCCAGGAACTTGTCAGCAGTGCTCCCAAGGAAAATTGTGTGCTGCGATACTCTACTTGTCTTTATAATATTACTGTCATGGCCAACCTATGGCTCCCGATGAAAATACGGAAAAATTGGACTAAAGACTACGCATATATTTTATGAATTCAAAATTTGTCCTATCACATCTTTTCCCAAAACATGAAAAAAAAAGTGAGGCTTTCTGCATCCTTTCCATTATGGATTATATCCTGTATGAGCATAGCTAGCAGAACATCAGGCATTTGGGTCTTATAAAAAGCTTCTCAGTGATGCTGGTGACCAGTAAATTGAAACTGTAAAGATTAGGACTCTGAATTCAAAACATTTTTTTTGCTTTTTTCCTTTTTTTTTTTTTTTCCCCCTACACAACAATCATGAGGTTTTCAAATTAACCCTTTGCTAATTGAATTCTGGAGAAGTTTCAAAATTTATTATTCTTCCTAATTCATAGTAAGTAGACATTTTTATATATAAAAATTTCTTCAGGGATTACTTTTTCTTCTTGTTAAATTTCTATTTAATTGTAGCATAAAGCTACGATAGAATTCTAATTAACATGATGAAGCTTAGTAGTTCTCCTAGGAATGAGGATGTTAAATAAAAGTCAAGCTAGTTGTGTAAATAATGCACTTGGTAGCATTAAGTTTAGTTAGACCTAAGAATAATTGATTTGAAGTAGTGGAACGATGCTTAAAAATTAAGATATAATGCAGAGGCAGCCTAATGAATAACAATGTGAAAAATATGAAGAAAAATAGACATATTAATATATAATGACAATTTTCATTGCAATAAATAAAGCGTGTTAAACATCAGACTATAAATACGTAAAGTTACATAGCTTAATTTTATACAAGAGACTGAAAAAATATTTTAATTCCTAAGCAATAAATATATTTCTTTTCCTTTTTTTTTTTTTTTTTTTTTTTTTTTTTTGTTGTTGTTGTTGTTAATGTCAGGTTTAATCCTGAAAGATACCATTTAGGAATCTGTGGCTATTACAGTAAAGACAAAGTAAGTGATGCCTATTATACCCCAGTGATTAAATGTGCTGTATAGACAAAAGCATTCTGTCTTCATTTACTTCTCCTTAAATTTCAACACTAAAAGGAAAAATAAATTTACAGAAAGAAACCAAGCATATACAGGGTTACATGTGGATGAAGAGTGTTACAATTCCATTAATATCTTTTTTGTGCAAGATTGTAAAGGTATAAAAATATAAGGAAACCTCTCAATACTAGAAATTTTGGATGAAGAAGCTTTTTTTAAAAGAGAGATTCCAAAATATAGAGGTCAGCACCAAGAATGATTTCATGGAGGATTTAACGTTATTCAACAGTGTTAAAACTTTATTTGAAGTATTAAAAAAAAATGTATCATTTAAACCAACTTGTCCCTCTTGCAGAGCAGAGTCCATCTTTTACTCACTGTTCTTTACGATTGGCACTTGGAATTAAACACCTTTTCACACCATTTGCTGTGCAGATGGCAAAGTGCTCTCTGAATGACAGAGCTGAAACCCCATGAGCCGTGAGCAGTGCACTGGAAATACATCACAATATGCAGATACCTATTATCTACTCTTGAGTTGACTGTAATCTCTTCCTCCAAATCCTTGACTATCTATTGTGCCCTTTGGCTTATCTCTCAGAATACACTATCTTTGCACCTTTTTTAGAGAGCTCTGGAGAGGAGGAGATCTCTGTCAATGTCTCGACCACCCTTCCTAAAGTTCAACAGTTTGACAATTTGCACCTCTCACTTGCTGGCAGCCACTAGTGGGTATCATCTCTTCTGTGCTCTCAGCTGTGAACATGTTTGGCAGTGGGGTGAGAGAAAGAGCTGTTTAAAGCAGCTGTAGAGCTATCTCTGTGATTCTCTCCATGCCCCTGGGCCATCCATATTCTCTCAATTGCTACTCTGGAAGGTGAGCACAGGAGCAAGGACATGGCCACATCTCTCCTCTGTTTGTTCTCCTGACCTGTAGCTTTCACACCTCTTTCTCACCTGTACTCACCCCTTGGTCAGCTTTCACATCTTGCACTCAGCTTAAACCCCTGTCAACAGATTTTGAATGGTCATTTCCTAAACACATCTTAAGGACTGCACTCTGTCCACTTTGTTTTTTCACCTTGAGAGACATTTTAGACAGTTAACTGTATTCTTTTCCATGAGATACCCTCTGTGCTACACTGCCTTTCAATCTAAGCTTTTTCCTGTATTTCCTCCTAGCTTTTTAGTCACCTATTACTTAGTGTGTCCTTTGAAGGACTTTTAGCCTTCAAATTCCTATGTGTTTTCCAGGGTTAAGTAACAACTCTTCATTTTTATGCCTGCTTAGGTTAACTTCATAGATGCAGATTTAACTCTGAATTTTCTGCAAGTAATGTGCTGCTTTAATTCTATATTCCAAAAGTATATCTTAAATGCTCAACTTTTCTCTCTAACATAAATAACTAGCACTTCAGCTTTCTGTCTTTCTCCAGACCCATTTGCCATCCCTCACCTCACTTCACACTTCAGTGTTTACTTTGGCATAATCAGATTTTGTTAAATCTCATCATCCACAAGTCAAGGTTATGTTAATGCTTGCAGATTTTCTTTATACTCTTTTCAAATTTGACCTTTGATAAAATGGCAGCTTGCCATCTCCTTGTAACACCTTTCTCAAGTTTAAGAAGAAAATAATTTTCATCCATCCTCCTTCAGAATGCTGCTAAAGAAGCTCACCCTGGCTTTCTTTTTGCCTATTTCTCTACCAACTTCTTTGTTCTTTCAAACATACTATGTGCTTTCACTCCCAGTCCTCCCTGAGTACCTATGTTTTATGCAAAAGGAAAACTCTGGCTTCTCCATTTTAAGTCTAATTTTCTATTGCATCTTATTTTTATTGGAATAGTCTATAAGCATCTGGCTTTATTGTCTTTTAAAAATACTTCTTTTTGTATATATCTTTAATGAACAAAAAACTTATAAGAAAGATTGGGGTAGACTTTTTAGTAGGGCCTGTTGCATCAGGCGGGACAAGGCTCTAAGAAACTTCATCTAGTTAAATATACTCCTGCTTATTGCATGGGGGAGTTGTACTAGATGACCTTTAAAGGTCTCTTCCAACCTAAACTATTCAGATTCTATGACATGAACATTTTATATTTTTGCTGTACCAACTCTTTCTCATTTTCTCTTCGAGTTGGCTGCCTCCAGTTGTTACTTCTTGTTATATACTACAAGCTTTTTAAAACTGGGATGGTCTTTCCATTTTGTTTTTGGTCAGGACGTTCCTGGTCCATGGCAAAATTCTTGCTCTTCATGAACTGCCTCCAACTTGCTCTTTTACTGCTTCGTATTTCCAGAAAAAGTCCAAAAAATTATTTGCCATTTTTTTAAGGTTTTAATTTACTCCTTAGCATTTTTTTTGTGGCAATAGCATAATTTAATATAGATTTCTAAAAGTAATCTAAGACTTCAGATTTGTTACATGAGCGAATTATTATATTAGCACAAGGCAGTGGAGGCACAAAAGTGAAATGTGTAAAGGAAGCCCCCATTGTCTCGATTTCACAACTGAATGGGAAGCTGATCTTGGCTTACTGGGGGGTTTTCAGAGATGATTCATACAAGCAAGTGACTATCTATGGGCATAGTGACTTTTATGGGCACTTAGTGTAGGAATGGAATACTCTGCTCAGTCCTATGGAGAAAGAGAGAGCTGCATAACACTAGACAAATAATATCAACCTTCCTTTTAGGAGTGTCTATGTTTTTTTCTGCTGTATTCTAACATGACTCTTCTAAAAAAAAAGTCTGAGCAGATTCTATCTGAGATCTTCTTACACTTAATGAAATGGTATGCATTTTCTTTTCAGGAAGTAGTCTCCTAGTGCCTTACATTGTAAGGATGTTGTTGTCAGAATTGGGTTTGCTGTTTACCTGTTTTAAAGAAATCAGCAGTAGGGAAATCTGATATCTTGTTGGCTTCAAGCCTCTCTACATGCTTTGTTCAAGACTAGAAATCAGTCTGAAGTACTATGCACCATTACTTGCTATGCTAACAGGAAAACCCCCTGTTTTTCTAAGAACCCACATCTGCCCATTTGCGTATTAGACAAGATTGATTCCTGTCACATACTTGAATTTTTCAAGATCAGCAGGCAGATGTTGCAGACATCATCTACCAGTCAGTTACAGCTGAGACCCAAGGTCAGGCAGCTTTGTAATGGAACATGGTAGGTATTTCTGAGTGTGGATCCATCCTCCAAGAAAATCCAACGGGACAGAAGATTCCCCAGGAGCAGCAGAGGGCTACATAGAACCTGCCCCAACCCAGTGCCTGGCACCTCATGCCTTGGGAGACATCAGCTTTTGTCTTCTAGCTGACAAACAGGTAAGCCTCTTCACAAGTCTCTATCTCAGATTCCACATTCTGAAGTAACATAGGTCAAGTATGTTATCCAGTGTGAATATGGAATCAAACACTGGTCTTAAACTACTTACTTTAGAACATTAGTAATAAGCTGAAAATAGTGCAAGCTTTCATGTGAAATGTGCTATTATTTTTAATGAAATAAAGCAGTTTTGATGTCAATGAAGAGAAATATTATGATTTATCTGTGTCTAGATGTCTATTATAGCATGAAATTGATTATATTCTGGAAGCATTTTTTTCTCTTTACTGACTATAGAAAAAGAGCCTAGGGTGACTACAATGGGAACCCGTTCCAGTGTTTTACCACCCTCTTAGTAAAGAACTTCTTCCTAAAGTCTAATCTAACTCTACCCTGCTCTAATTTAAGACAATTGCCCCTCATCCTACTGCTATGTGGCCCTTATAAACAGTACCTCCCCAGCTTTCTTGAAGGCTCCCTTCAGGTCATAGAAGGCTGCTATGAGGTCTTCCTAGAGCCTTCTCTTCTCCAGGCTGAACAAGCCCAGTTCTCTGAGCCTGTCTTCATAGGAGAGGTGCTCCAGCCCTCTGATCCTCTTCAGGACCCTCCTCTGGACCTGTTCCAACAGGTCTACATTATTCTTCTATTGAGGGCTCTAGACCTGGTCACAGAATTTCAGGTGGGGTCTCACCACAGCAGAGGAGCAGTATCACCTCTCTTGATTTACTACTAACATTTCTTTTGATGCAGTCCAGGATTCTATTGGCCCTCTGGCCTACAAGTTTGCATTGTCCAGCTTTTATCCACCAGTACCCCCAAGTCCCTTTCACAGGGCTGCTCTCTATATCACCTTCTCCCTCAGTCTATATTTTTAATGGGCATTGCCCCTACACCGATGCAGGACTCCTAATATCTGTGGCTGTGTCAATAAGAAAGTAAAATATAAAAAAAATACTCTTTCCTCAGCCCAAGACTCACAGAATCACAGTATCACAGAACTCACACAGTTGGAAAGGACCTCTAAGATCACTGTGTCAGGATGTCAACATCCCCTCACAATATCACCCACAAGAGTATTCCCTGAAGTGCCTCATCTACACATTTTTTTAAATACTTCCAAGGAACTGTATAAAGTAGTGACTACTCCACCTCCCTGGGCAGCCCATCCCAACGTCTAACTACTCCTAGGCATATGAAGATGATCCATACCTTGTAACCAAACATGGACAAATCTTTTGCCTGGACTCTGCACCAGACAGATTTACTGTTGCCTGGCTCTGGAATGGGAGATCCTCCAGTATTATGGCCAGATATGCAGAAAATCCACCTCTATCCACTCTTTGGGATGAGACAGTGATTGGATGTAGGTATCATAGATCCTGCTATGTCAGGCCCAGGTACCTAGCTGCAGAGTGGAAGGCTCTTACCAGTAATTTGATCATGAATGACATTAAGTATATTAGCCAATGGCTCAGTGTTAAACAGCATGAACTCAAGAGTAGAATCTCCATCTGTCAGTACCTTGTACTACTGAGATGAAACAGATGGCAAAGCTAATGGAATTGAAAGTAAACCTCTCAGCCTATGTTTACACCTAACTGCATCACCTTTACTGCCTTACCATTGGCTGCAGAGGGGGAAAAATCTTGATATTATGTATCTGGAATACATATAAGGGATGAAAAGGAATGCTACTGCACTCCTCAGGATGCATGAGAGAAGCCCTGCACCTAAGAAGATGCCTGATATCATTGATGAGTTTTCAGCCTTTGCTGAAATACAAATCTTTTTTTTTTCTCCTCTGAGTGAGTCTATACTGAAACAGAAAATTGTTTTTAACTCAGATAAGCCAGGATCAGATGCAAAATGATAAGGCACTTTTATCCATTCCTACAGTCTCAGACATGCCATTTTGAAATGACTGATTTTTAATCAGAGACCAACATTACGTGTGATCACAGAGAACTTAAAAATAAAATATAATTCTTTTTAAAGGAACTAAAGTTATATAAACCAAAAACAAAGCCACTTCCTTACTCCATTTTAATAGGTTGTTCATTGTGTTTTACTCTGAAAAAACACCTGGCATATGCATTATGTGTTCAACTCTCAGTAGTCTGAACATGAAAGATTAAGTTAGTAGTTCTCACTGATATACAAACCTACATTTTGTTTAAAAATGGTCCTTATCTTTTTAATTCCTTAAGATATGTATAGATAAAAAATAAAATTTATTCCATGAAGATAAATTATGTAAATTTTGAGACTGTAAAACTTCTTACTTTACAGTGGGAATTAGACATTTCTTCCTAGAAACTGAATTCAGCATTAATTTCAACTGATTAGAAAAAGCTCTGTATTGGATTTCACTATTTGCAAAAATACGGAATATTTTACCTGCAGTACAGTCAGATCTTCAAGATTATAAGCATCACAGAAGACTTAAGCATAATAACATAACGTCATTCCCAATCTATAATAAATTTTGCAACATGACATTTTTTATAGGTGTGGTCTAGTGCCACAGTCTTGATTATCAGAAATTTAATTTAATCTAATAGTTACATGCGTGATCTTCCTCTAAAATCTGATTTATAGAAAGTAGTTAATGCAAATCTGTTTTTTTTTTTTAATAATTTGTGCTTCTTTCTTAATCATAAAGAATTTACTGTAAAATTTCACACTGGCTCTTATAAGTACCTGGATTTTAGTACTCCTGTCATTCTGTAAAATGAGAAATCACAGTTTCTTCTTTAGCATCTCCTTCCAACAGAAAGTTCATAGACAATATGCAAAGGAAAGTATCCAAAATGGCCAAAACCTTTCCCTAATGATGTCCTACCATCCTACTCACTTCTTGGGAATTTTTTGTGTTTCATTTGATTTCTTAAGAAAACGTGAACTATATTTTACAACAAAATTATAGAAAAATCAATTCTGATAAGAAGTTAAAATGTATTTTAGGCTGCAGTTATTTTAAGCTGCAAGTATTTTAAGTCTGAAAAGATTATTTTATTTATTTTAATTTGTTTTGTGTTTTCATTTTGTTTTAATCATCATGATACACAGCAGAAGAAGAATGCTTTCAATCTTCCCAGAGTAGCCATACCTCAGAATTTCTAACTGTGTTAAAACTCTTAGGGGAACGTGTTCAGAATTGCAGTGTGAAGGTACCTATGGTTCTTCTCTGCCTCCAGGCCCAAAGGTTGAGCCATGAGGAAATTCCTGATAGCACTTACCTTAATTGAAACTTGAATCACTATACTCTTTCAGGACTGTTTTTGACTTGCCTTATTCCTTCCTCCTTAACTCTTATAAAAATGAGTCCCCATCCTTCCTGATACTGTTTACCTGGAGCATAAGTTCAGAGTAAGCTTTTGGTGTGTTTCCATAAGTTTAAAACTCATCTCTACTTCGTCACATTTTTTTTTTATCAACACAATCCCTCTAATGTTCCAGAAAGACTGATAGTTTTGTTTGTTTGTTTTTTTTTAAAATTCACAGTCTTTCTGCCCTCACCTCAGTCATCTCTGTGTATGAAAAAATGAGTTCCATAGAGAGGCCTCTGTTTTCTCAAGCATCACCCAATCACAGAGCAGCTCCATAGCAATGCAAAATGAGCACTAACAAAGACCACAGCATACTGAACTCAATACTGCCTCATGGGAACAAAAAATCCTAAGAACACAAAAAAAATGCTCCTCAACTACAACCATGACTTTAGGTAAGAGTAAACATCAGCGTTACTGTTTGACTGCTCTTGATTCAACTTGAAGGAAAGGATTGAATTTTGAAATTACTAGCATGCTAAGAATTACACTATTAAGAAGGAAACAGGTATCATACTATTAATAACAACACAGGAAAGTATTCTTATTTCTTTTACTAACCAATATAGCTTAAATGTGTTCCTCTATTTGACATTCGCGATGTGACTAAACATTTGTGTTGACATATATCTTTCCTGGAGTCTATGGCTGTTCTGACAGTTTTGTTTTTTCTGTGTAGTCTGTGTTTTCTGTGTAGTTCATAGTACAGTGTCTGAATAGATAGTGCAAGTTCACATTCTTAAGTTTTTTTCCATGTGAGGGATAGAAACTTCCCTTGAATTACAGGCTGAGTATTCTGATACAAGATCTCATGATCTCAAAAGACAAGTGGAACTCGAGTCAAGGGCTAGGCCCTTGCATTTATCTGTCTTCAGCTGGAGGTGGAAAATTACATTGCTATAACTGAGAACTATTTCTGCTGTTGTGCTCCTACGAAACTGTCTTGCTCAAGGTAATATATATCTTTTTGTTGAGGTTTCTGAATTATTTCTTCTACTCTTTAGATTAAATTTTTTAAATTATTGTCTTCCACCTTGTGTGCACTGCTCTCATTACCCATATATACAGGGAGAGTATGCACAGTAACATATCCTGCGTAGTAAGAACAAAGAAAGTTGTAAAAGGTATAAAAAGTGCAGTGATTGAGTGGAGGATAAAAGAGCCATCCTAAGTTCTATTAAAATAATATGAATTATGCTGTCAGAAATACCACCACAGAACACACAACTATATCACATTTTTTAGAGCAGATTAGTTGGAAAAATATATATTTGATTCTATGTTTTTACTTCGTGTTTTAACCTCTTTACCATAAGTAATTGTCCATTCACTGAAAGTATATGGTTCATACCCTACTGCTCCTATATACAGATAAGAAGGAAGTACTGCAAAGGTGAATTGCAATGGATAAATCATTTCAACATACTTTAAAAAAGAAATATTATTCTTACCTCCTTTATCCCCCACAGAAGACAAGCAAATACAACTTCATTAGAATTAATTCAATAATTGTTTCATGCTGTCATTATTTTGTACAAGAGATGATGTTGCTCTATCAATTAAGTTCTCCAGTGAGTTTATGGGAGTTGATATTCCCTGGGAGTAACAAGAGAATTTATGGCAAAATATTGTTCCAAGGGTCACATTAACACAAGATGATGTGATTTATGCTCAATACCTATCGTACTGGCTGACTTTGGACAGATATAGTTGTTTGGCAAAACCAGAGAATAAAACAAAGCAGGACATTTTAATCAGATAAATATATTAATACATTTTTCATGAGAGATACCATGTACAGCTCTACCACAACTTATCATGGAAACAGAAGAACAAAAACTGAGAACCACCAAGACTGCAGGTAAAGCATGGAAAAAATTTCAAGTGGGTCTGCAAATCAAAACTTTGATACTGGATAAGAGAAAACAAACTTCTTAATGTAAAAGTAGACGCTTTTGCAAATGGGTAAAATGTTTCATTGCTATATAAATCCTTGGAATCAAAGCTTTGCACCTTCAACTTATATAATCAAACTCCTCTCAAAGTTCAGAAGTGTGGTGTGCTGACAATCTCAACTGACTTCCCCACCAGCAGAAAGTGTATTTGTGCTCGAGAAAAATTAGGGTGTTGTGGTTTGGGCCACAACAATAAGAAAGGATCGTACAACTGCTCACTCCCTCTCCCCTACTACGGGATGGTGAAGAGGAAACAAAGCTTGAACCTCGTGGGTCAAGACAAGGTCTCTGAGGTTTTCACTCACCAATTACACTCATGGGCAAAGGAGACTCAACTTGTGGAAAAATCTATTTAATTTATTATTCATCAAGTCAAAACAGGGCAAAGTGAAAACACAAACCAGAGCTTAAATACTTTTCCCCACTCCTCCCTTCTTCTGAACCCAAATTACTTTTTGCTTGATATCTCTACTTTCTTCCCCCATGGCAGCACAGGGGGCAGGGAGTGCGGTTTACAGTCCCGGTATCACAGGTTGGTTTCTGCCGCTCCTTCCTCTTCAAGGAGAAGGATTCCTCACAATCTTTCCCTCCCCCATTGTGTTATTTCCCCCCATGGAAGAAAGTCCTTCATGAACCCCTCCAACATGAGTCCCTCCTGACAGGAATGAGAGCCATGGATTGTCGAGAGAGCACAGTGAACAACATGCAGATTAATATAATACAGCATTGCCATTTATTGAGAGCAGCAGTAGCCCTTTTATACACAGTCAGGCTGATAACATAATATAAACATATTGCTGATTAGTACAACACATTCTTCATGTGCCACAGGGCATTATCTAACAGTTCTGTGCTGTCTATGAGATGCTTTCCCATCCTGTTATTCTTCTTTGCTGCTCCCAACTCCCTCAAGGCCCTTAGCTCACTCTGGCTAAAGCTAAATAGTCAGGATTGCTCACATTTCCATTTTCTTCCAAAAACTCTCCAACAATGGACTACTTTGGGAACAGTCCCAAAGCCCTTCCACGGCTGCAGGTCCACAATGTCTGCCCTGTGATCCTCCACAGGCTGCAGGTCCACATCTGCTCTACCAGGATTCCAAACAAAGCTGCAGGTCCACGACATCTGCTCCACCATGGTCCTTCAGGGTCTGCTCCACCATGAACCTCCACAGGTGCAGGGCACAAGCTGCCGTCTCACCACAGGATGTGGAGAAAAATCTCTTCAGGCATCTTCTCCCTCTCCTTTCTCACTGGCCTTGGTCTCTGCTCTGGCATTGCTCTCTTCTGCTGTAGTTTTTTTCTCTCTCCATGTGTTGCTTTCTCTCACCTCCCCCTTCTCCTCTGCCCTGCTCTTAACTGCCCATGCTCTTAACTTTCTGAATATGCTAATCCAAGAGGTGAAGATCTTTTCGTTCACTGATGGTCTAAGGCAGGGCTGGGCATCTTGGAGCAGGGAGAGCTATTCGAGCTACTTACATGGCCATCCCTGGGGGAGGGGACCTCTTCCCCGCTACCAAAAACGGCACCGCATCAATCCAGAACATGGAGTTATCCTTTTAAAAGGCCATTCTTTATTACAAATTATTAAAAGTAGTGTGGTTTTCCTGTTTTTAAAAAATCAAAATAATTTTGTAGTCATGGTCTACTATATGAACTGCACATGTGTGTTTCTGATCTCTGGTTTGCATACATGTCTTATAATTTAACTGTACTTTAGTTTTCCAGGGAAAACCTCAGAGTAAGATGAAACAGTTGTCACAAAACTAAAGTTCCTTGAATGCACAGTCTGATATTGCTATGAATTCTGAACAAAACATATTTGTTTCCTTTAACTACTGTGATTTAGTGGGAAGGAGGACATAATATACTTATTTTAAAAACTGTTTAGAAGTCAGAGCAAGCAAACTTGGCTGCCTCAGTACTTGTACATGAGCAACGGTAAACAACACATGGAGGAGGAAAACAAATAAAAAGAAAAAAAGCTGTAATAGTCTTATATTGAGGTAACAATTCTACAAAGCATATAGATCTGAACAAGCTTTCTGGGAAAGAGGTAAGTCCTAAGGGTAAGGTTGGAACTTGACATTCAGATGTCTTTTTTTCTAGTTTTAGATGATTTTATATCATGTTGTTTATTTGGTTTAGAATTCAATAAAGCTAAAATTGCTTTTTGATAAAATGCATGATGGGTCAGAAACCAGAAAAAAGGCTTTGGGTTTGGACTGATTCATAAGTCAGGAAGGGCATGTTTTTTTTGTGGTTATAGTACAGGGTTTATGAATTGTTTTTTCATTTCTTATAATTTTATTCTTTGTTTTGCAAAATACAAAATAATTCCAATTAAGTCTTTCCTTGTATAGTATTTAACTACTTACCATGGAGAAGTCTGCCTGCAGCTATGGAAAGGAAGAAGAGGGAAATACAGTGCAAAACAACTAAAAGGGTTAATTTACTTCTGATCAGGATTTGAAAGCAGAAATGGCAAATGCTTGCAGTTATTGACTAACCTTAGCTTTTGTATCTGTCAATTAGCTCCATACAGATGTAAGTAACTCATGACCTAATTCAGCAGAAGATTGAGGTTAAAGGCCTGCTTTCCCCTGTCACAAGGCAAAACTAATCTTGTCCTGCCAACATCCTTGCTGTTGCAGTTTCTCATGCTCTCTTCATCTCTTTGAAGCCTAGCACTAGGCAACAGCTGATGTTCAGGAAGCAAGGTGGTAGAGAAACATCTGTTATCAAGGTCTGCTGTCCTGATAAACAGAACACATGGCTGCTTTACTTATCTGAAAGGGGACCTGGGTTACTCTCAACATACATCTTTTTTCCCTCCCCTCTGATGAGGATCCAATCATCCAAGAAACTTTGCAGAGAAACTGACTTACCAAAACACAGAAAGCTGCTAACACAGCCTGGGAGGCAGCCAACTGGTTGACACTCAGTTATGACAAAAAGTGAAAGCAACATGTAATTCAAATACCAGAAAAGGGCAGAGAAATTTTTTCTATCAGTGGTGGTTGTTCTTCAAGGGAACTTGTCATGAATGCTCTTCATCTTGTCATGAACAGTCTTCATCTTGAACATCAGTACAGTTAGAAATTCAAAGTTTGTAATCGTTTTCAGACATGTCATTTGCTTAAAAAATGTTTCAGGCCTCTAAATATTCAGGCAACTACAGAACTGACTGATTAATGGCAATGTTAAGAGTAAGAAAAAAGTAGTGCTCATTTGTGATATACTCTATAATCACTCCTCATCACTCTCTACATCACTCTCTACAACTCCCTGAAAGGAGGTTTTAGCCAGGGGGGGGTTGGTCTCTTTTCCCAGGCAACCCTCAGCAAGACAAGAGGGCACGGTCTTAAGTTGTGCTGGGGGAGGTTTAGGTTGGACATTAGAAAGAATTTGTTTACTGAGAGGGTGATCAGACATTGGAATGGGCTGCCCAGGGAAGTGGTGGATTCTCCGTCCCTGGAGATATTTAAAAAGAGACTGGATGTGGCACTCAGTGCCATGGTCTGGTAACTGCAGTGGTAGTGGATCAAGGGTTGGACTTGATGATCTCTGAGGTCCCTTCTAACCCAGCCAATTCTATGATTATCACAGTGGAAAAAGAACTCTGGCAAGATCCAAACCCAACAAGAACCAAATTTTCAATGACTTTGAGGAAACTGAACATAATCCCCTAGTTAGTATTTGGAAAGAGTTAATAATATAGGAACATTTTAAAAATAATTTTAACACTGAAACTAGATTTTACTTTTTCATCCTGTTCTATTAGTAAAATGGCAATAACACTGACATATAGCGTATTGGAAACTATGTGCCATCTGTGGAACCTTGTGGAACTATGCAGCATTATGACTTCTGAGGTTCAGGGCTGGGACATTTTGCTGGATCCTGGATCACAAGGATTATATTAAAACTGTGGAAACTCAGTGCATATCCTGACTGACTCCACAGGGTTTGGATGTGCCACAAGTGCCTGTGCCTTTCCCTAAAGGCGGCTTAGAAGCACAGGCTAATGGGAAGCTCAGCTTCCTTTGAACAGGTATGGAAGAATCCATGGGCATACTGGGGCATCTGTAGGACCTGCAAACCAGGTGCACTATAAAAGTCTCACGTTGTCAGGGCTGAATTGTCCTTGCAGGCTGAACCAAAGCACAGAGTATGGTCCTTCCTAGTCTTTCTCCCAGCTCAGGTGAAATACTTATGTGAACACTCAAGAGATATCTATAATTCTGGGAGGTTGGACCAGATGTAACATTCACTGATTCCATGATTCTCGAAAATACTGTATTTGCAAATGGAGACACAACTTGGTGTTTGGAGATAGATCATGGACACTACTCCCTGATTACTTGAGACTAGAGAAGCAGAATTCCCTGGAGTATTTTCTACCACACGAGCAAAGGTTGCTTATCCAAATATAGCAGTGACAATCAAAGCATTTACAGCTGTTTGTGTTCTCAATGGCTTATTCCAAAATGCAGAAAATGCAGACACAGTGAAGCATACCATACTTGGGATTACAACAAAATAGTGTTAGATTGCAAGTAAAAAAGTAGTAAAGATGGGGAAGTGAGAAAGCTGGTAGACTTTTTCATTGTGATGCTGGTTTTGTTAAGGACCAGGTCTATATTTGTTTCCATGCTTTGTTAGAGTTGAGTACAATTTTTTCTTAACTAAAATAGTTCATTCAGTACAGACAGTAGCATGGATGCTGCTATAACAGTTCTTCTACCACAGTAATCAAATATGAACAAGCTATTAGCAGAAATGGTTTTATACCAGTTCACCTATATCCACTTCAGAGCTTGAGTCATTATTAACCTTACCAAGTTCAAACTTACAAAGTAGTGCAAACTTCATATATAAACAAACCTCTTAAATTCTGTTGGTGAAATTATGACTCGCCAACTTCAATTTGACCAGGATTATCCATCTGTCCTGTTTTGCTATTCATCAGATAGATTTAACAGTGTTTACTTACCTCATAGCTATGCAGTGAAGATTAATTATTGTCTGTATGTTTTCAATCTTTCAAGGATGAAAAGTGCTACACAAATACTAACCAGGACAAAAGAAGCTGTAATGACCCAAAGAACAAAGTGCTGCTTAGCTATGTGATGCTTTTCACTGAAACTGACTGTTCACAGAGTTTAGGGTATTTTTAGGTCCAAGAAAAAAAAACAAAACAGCTATGATGCTATTCATTGTGTGGTGGGTGAAAAAAAATATGCTTACAAAATGATTAACTGTGTCTCTTCCAAGATGCACCAGTAATTTTGTGAGAAGACAATTTTAATTATTTTGCATTCTCAAAAAGGTACTCACAGGGCTACCCCATGTTATACACTTTGGGCTGGGCGTTATCTTCCCACTGAGAAGCAGTAAGTGCTGCCCCTTTGACTTACAGAGAGGATTATTAAGATCACAGATGTCACTGCTGAGAAATCTGATTCCCTATGTCAGTTTAAAAACTTGGGCAAACTTGATTTTTTTTTTAATCTGTTGGCCTTCTGCAGTAGACATACCTTTATTTTTCCTTTATCAGGATTTGCCTGTCACATATATTTTAAGATACTTTTACATGAGAGAATCAAGGATCCTATTGATGCACAGTGGGTTTTACACAGCAATACCACCAAAATAATGTAGAAATTATATTCCATAACACTGTAAATCATCAGTTTACTTTTCTCAGTTTTATAATAAACAGGCCTACGAAGAAAGAATTGTGTATGCTTCAGATCTGTCCTTGAACATGTCAATATACGTTGCATATGAATAATAAAATAGAAAAGATAAGGCAAGAATCTAAGCAAATTAGCAGCCTGTGTCAGAAGAAAAACAAAAGGTTTACAATTGTATTTCTTTCCTAATTTTCTTCTTATTTCTGAAAACTGAAGGGAAAAGTGAGAGTGATAAGATGAGAAGTTTCCCATGATGCTACAGAAGATCATCAAATCAGCTCTTACATAGAGGAAAAAAAATGTTCCTGCAAATTTATGGAACATTTATATAGTGTTTGATTGACTTTTTTTTGATACTGAAATTTTTGCTGATAATTTGATTTATAGTTCACTGTTAGTTATTAAAAATTTTTTTTTGCCTTGAGGAGGATTCTATTGCTACTTGGATACTGCTCCATTTGAAAGGGAAAGCAATGTTTCAATTTATAGGCATTATTTTATTGTCCTACTAAATGTGTGGAAAAATGTACAGATTTTTTTTTTCTCATGCTTTTAACAACCATTTTGTTCAAGACAAATTTCCTTCAAGTTTTCATTTAAAGCTGATTTTATCAGTTAAGCTCTGCTGCCATTACCTTGCTTAGGGATTTATTAACTATTCTTAGTGTGCACACAATTTCTATTAATTCCAGTTAATAACCACTGATTGAAAAAAGAATCATATAATTGTTTCTAATTTTCCTTTTTTTTTTTTTCAAATTATTTCAGCAAAGCATTTAGTTCTTTTTACAGAGATAGAAACACATTTCCATTAAAACTATGTTAACACCAGAAGAATTAGATGTGTATTCTTTTTCCCTTTTTCTTCACATATAGAGTAGATTACACCTATTAGTAACGGAAATGTATGAAATAAATGAGGTTGGGATGGTCATGGTTTTCGCTGGCATCAGATGAGATATGAACAGCATCTATTGGATCTGAAGATATAATAAAACCTGCAATATTAATACAACTGGCATGTTTTAAAGAAGTAAGACTGAAGTCCTAGTGAAATTTGAATTCTCTTGAATTCTGAAACATATCTCAACTAAAATGCACCTGGATTTTAGGACACTTATTTGGAAGCTAACATGAAGAAAGCGTGCACTTTGCTCAGGCCTGATACCACCCTGAAAGGAAAATGAGTCCAACAAAAAAAGACCTCTATAAACTGAGAAAATATCCAGCTCTGGTATCTGATACACCGTAGTTTTATACAGATAATTACTTGTTGATTCTGCAAAAATAGCCTATATTTGTCCCCATTTGAGCAGTGGAGAGCAGGTGTTGCTTGTGCAAAGAACTTCCTCTACACTGTTCCACATGACCCCAATCTGGTAAAACTTGGGTTTGATGGATGGTCTACTCAGTGGATTAAGAAATGGCTTGATGGCCGCATCCAAAGATTGGCTGTCAATTGGTCTGTGTCCGAGTGGAGGCCTGTGACAAATGGAGTCCCTCAAGGATCAATGTTGAGACCGGTCCTGTTTAGCATCTTTGTTGGTGACACGGATGGTGGCATTGAGTGCACACTCAGCAAGTTTGCTGAGGCAATCCCAAGCACTTATATGGTCTGGGCAGTGACTGGTTTGGGAACAGCCTTGAGGCAAAGGGCTTGAGGGTGATGGTGGTCAAGTTCAGCATGAATCATCAATGTACACTTTTAGCCCAGAAAGCTATCCAGATTTTTGGCTGCATCAAGAGATGCGTGGCCAGCGGGTCAAATGAAGTGATTCTCCCCCTCTACTCTGCTCTCGTGAGACCCTTCCTGGAGTACTGCATCCAGTTCTGACTCACTGTGAGAGTCTGATCTCATTGATTTGAAATTGTCTCAAAAAAACAATTTTAAAGTGAATAGCCCTGGCTAGGGTGGAGGACTTGGCCTGAACAGAGCTGAGCAGGGGGTGACACCCGGAAAATAAGAACTAAGAACGGCTGGGTGGAGACTGCTCCCCTTTTCTGAGGGCCTTCAACTCTGGTACGTCCCTCCAGGCACCATTACCCTGGCCAGGGTGGAGGAAGCCACCTTGATTGTACTGATGCTGATGGACCTGGCTGAGGGGGCTGGAACGGAGCAGGGAGTGGCCCCTGGAAAGAGATAAGAACTGTGTGCTAAAAGCCCTCCCTCCCTCCAGGCAAACTTGTTTTCAATGGCTCTGATGCTAATGAACCTGGCCTGGCTGAAGCAGAACAGGGGTGACATCTGGAAGGAGATAAGAACTGATGAGTGGGTGGGGGACTGCACCCTTCTGCGGAAGATCCCTCCCTCCATTGCAGGCATCCTGTCTGCAATGGCTCTGGTGCCAATGCCCCTGGCTGCTGTGGCAGCTGACTGACAGCTGCTCCTTGGGAACAAAAGGAACTCAGGGGTCTATATGGCTGTCCAGGCTGTGACTGTTTGGTCGTCTCTTGACCCACCGCCGTTCTGCATTGGACCCTGTCCAGGATCAGTGACATCTTGAAGAAACTTTCTGGATAGCTGCACCCCTGGCAGTGACTCTCTCTCTCATTCTTTCTTCCCACTTTCTTACCCTTTCTCTCCACTTTTCTCTCTCTCTTTTATCTTCTTTTCCTCTCTCTCTCTGTTGCCTGGCTCTATAGTTCTGCTTGTGTCAATTGTCAAATAAAGTCTGCTTGCACCCGACCCTTTGACAGTTTTATTTTGTTTCACGGATCCAAAACAAACAAAAAAATTGTTACATCAGACAATAACAAGGACCACGAGGATGATCAGAGGGCTGAAGCACCTCTCCTATGAGGACAGACTGAGAGAGCTGGGGTTGTTCAGTCTGGAGAGGAGAAGGCTCTGAGGAGACCTTACTGTAGCCTTCTAGTATCTGAAGGGGGCCTACAAGAAAGCTTGTGAGGGACTTTTTGGGATGTCAGGTAGTGATAGGACTGGGGGGAATGGTTTCAAACTAGAGGAGGGCACATTTAGATTAGATATTAGGAAGAAGTTCTTCACCATGAAGGTGGTGAGACACTGGAACAGGTTGCTCAGAGAGGTGGTGGAAGCCCCATCCCTGGAAATTTTTAAGGCCAGGCTGGACAGGGCTATGAGAAACCTGATCTAGCGGGAGGTGTCCCTGCCCATGGCAGGGGGGGTGGAATTAGATAGTCTTAAAGGTCCTTTACAACCCTGAAAATTTTATGATTCTATATGACTAAATTTTGACTGTTTATAAATGTAAGCATCAATCCTAGTATGCAGGAAATATTATTTTACTTTTATTATTTTAAAAAGGGAGGATAAATAGTCTGCAGAGATTCACTGTAACACTGCAAAGGTCTTGTCATGAAGCATTCTAGTTTGGGGTCTGATTAATCTTAAAAATACACAGAAACTCAGTATACTGCTGATTCTAATCACACATTTCTCAAAAACTCATTTTAGCACCGCTTTGGTTTTTCTTTAGAGCAGAAGGTGAAAATCTGTCTCAGCCTTTTAGCAGTATACCAGACCAGCTCACGGTTTGAACCAGCACTGTATTATCAACCCCTATTGTCAGTGTTTTCCTTAGGTTTTCAGTACTATCCTGGTTGAAATGGATTTATTAATGTTTTTCATAATGCTGTGTCCATGATTTTTGATAACTGCACTTAAGGAAAAGTAGGAAAAAAAAATTTTGCTTGTTGTAAAAATAGAAAATTAGTTCTTAACACCCCATGATGTTTCCCATTTTCTAGTTGTTTATTGAAGATGTTATAATTTTACTATAGTTTTTCTAAAATGTGGTATTATTAAAATAAATCTTGAATTCATTTGTTCATTTATGCAGACATAGGGCATAATGATTTTTTAAAAATACAGTTATTAGCTTTTTATTTTGTTAATTCTTTGGTTGTAAAATGCATAAAAATAAGGTGTTTCAGATATGCAAGCAGGTAAAAAATACGCTAGGACCTAGACCTCTACCAAGGATTGTGAAACCCATGTCCCATTCCTAGTTGGCTCTGTCTCCCCTCCCCTACCAACTACATGATTTCCATCTTCCTACCTGGGTAAACCAAACCAGTGGAAATAAACTATACCTATGGGTTCAGAACAGCTCATAAAATCTATGAAATTGTCTTGAAAAAGTATTCATGAACAGAAAATTACAACATAGACATAATCTTTAGAGGTTGTGTTGATTCATGCCAGCTGTAAGATTATAAAACTATGGTTTTTATGCTTTGTCTTTAATGCAGGCTTTTTTAATACAAATATATAGATTTTATTCATAAGTATGTATTTTAATTGATTTTTGACTACTCCATGTTAAACTTTACTGTGGAAAAGTAAAAAACCTCACAAATATAAAAGGATATATGGAAAAAAGAAAAAAAAAAAAAAACCCAACTTTTAAGAAAATATTTTGAAGAACAAGAAAATTCCCAATTATTCTCTGTCTCATTCTGTGGATCTTAAAATCTTACATTTTCAAATTAGAAGATATTGAAAGAAGATGCTTTGAGAATCTGGTTTGTACTGAGTCATAAAAAAGAAAAGAACACATCTTTTGATGGGAGCCTTGCTTTCTAATAACAGAATTAAATTTCTGTTGATGTTCTTGGATCCACATATTAGAGTTACTTATTCAAATATTTTATATTTTTACTGAGAACCCACCAAACTTTCCTGTTCTAAATCTAACCACTTTTAGCAAATGCAATTATAAATATTTACACCATTCTGGTAACTATTTCATTTGTATTTCAAGAGCCAAATTACATGAATTTTAACATCTACCAATTAACTGAAGAAGTTCAGTAATAGCCAGTTTAATTTTTTTCTTATTTAATTTTTTTCTTCAAGTGAAACCACGTGGTAGCTATTTATCTATTCCACTTTTTTTTTTTTTTCCACCTTTATTTGTAAATTGATATTTGAAAGGTCTGAAAAAAAGTATGGTAATAAAATGAACAATATGAAAAATAGTATACTGAAGTATACGAGATAAAGCCTAAATTTATTCAGAGTAAATCTGTGTAAAAAAATCTATGACATTATTAACAAAATACAGCCCATTCAGAAATAACAAGGAATGCCCAAATATTTATATTATCTAGATTTCATTTGTTCGCCTCTCATAACAATTTGGTTTTTCACCAAATATATACCCACTGGTTATTTATTTGAAACGCTGAGTAAGAGAAAAGCCAGATTCATTCCAGAAAGAAAAAAGATGCTTTCCAAAGCAGCTCATCAATTTTGTGGATTAATAAAATGCACGAGCAGTTTCCTTTTCTTTCCCCATACTGTTTTTTCTAATTAAAATCCGAAGTTTTATTTTTGGAGGAGTGACCCAGAGAAGTAAGGAATCCCTATAAGGATGGTGATTACTTATCACTACTTATCTAATCAAGACTGGCATGCAGGAAAAGACCTACAAATAATTTAATTATTTTCAAAATGGCATAATGAAACTTTACATATAAGGTTAACATATAAACCTGAAACACCAATCCAGTTATGTCCAGGGCAGGGGTAGCATAAAACTCCCCTTAAGATACTTTGTGAGAGTATATAATAAACTATTCTGCAGTACAGTCAGGGACTATGCAGAGAGAAAAGGATATGTCTGATACCTATGTGGAGATGGACATTGCATTCCCCAAAACCTTGAAGCCTTCTGCTGGTTTTTTATTTTTTAAACAGGCAACGCTTGGGCTGTGGTTTGGAATTTGTTGCCAGCTTTCTGAGCACAGTGGATACACCAGCTGGAAGCCAGGAGTATGGTGGAACTAAGCTGTGAGGTATTTCTAAACTAATCCCTTAATTAAGACCTCTGCTATAGCAAAGCATAAAATGAGAACTACTGAATCATGACCGAATCAGAACTATAAACCCCTAGCTGATTTCCTTTATCTGACTGAAAATCATACCTGGCCCTTGGAAAAGCAGAGTAGCAGTGACTAATCCATACATCTAGGTTTCTGTGGCTCCTGTCAAAATTCCATTTGCAATATACCCACATAGTTCTAATTGCTAATAAAAGATGGAAATTATGTGGGCTGATGACTTTAAATATATAACTATAAAAATGTTTGAAGCTGGACATGCTTAAGATTGGAAAGGAAGCCACCCTTGGAGATAACTATAGAACTGGGAAACTCTTGGTTATGGGACAAATACATCTCTCATTTTTCACTTTCCTGCTATCCCTCTGTAATTTCCCCTACAGAACCAGATTACTTTCAGCTATATAAGATTTCAAACAGTCAAGAGGAAAAACAGAGAAAGAAGAGAAATTTATATGTTCAAGGTTCAAAACAAGTATTCTAGCTCCAAACCCAGATTAACTATGGTCTTCCTTCTGCACACTTATTTAAATTAAAAAAAAAAAAAAAAACAAAAGAGAAAAAAAACACCACCAAATTTAGTCTCACTCAATGGAAGACATTACCTTTTGAAAACTTTTTATAGTTGTTTTGCTGGCTTTGTAGAAAAGTCCATGGAATGCATTGCATAGTCCTGGTCTGATAAAAAAATAATTTCATTAAAAAATAGCTGCATAGGTGTTTTTTTCCACTAGACTACACACAGAATTTTAAGTTATCTTTTGTTTTTTCCCTTTGGACTTTATTGCTTACAAATGGAGTTTCATGCTTCATGAAACAAAGACTCTCAGGGTGCTTAGGCATCCACAAGCAACAATGCAGGAAGATGCCAGTCTAGGGTATAATCTGAAATCCCAGGCAAAACCACATCAGACTGGGTGTCCACTTATGAAACCCCCAGTGCCCACCCCAGCAGGGAGAGGAGTACCAACCCTTATGATTTCATTGTGAGATTCTTTACAGTGATGAAAGTCACTGGCTCTGTACATTGTGAAGACCCAGATGCTAGAGTTATGCTACTATAGAAAAGATTAGTTCTTTCACAGTCTTTTCAGGTATCCTATAATTCTTCCTCAAATATCCCATTATTTTTAGAACAAGTTTTGCTCTTTCTTGTGTTTGGCAAAACAGTACTCATCCTGGACACATAGTCCTATCTTCAATGACTAAAAATTTAGTCCAGAGATGACTCCCTTTGAGAGGATAACAAAGAGGGCTCCTAAAAATGACATGAAAATGAATGAAAAATATTATTTATGCCCCACTGAGCAGGACATCACAGACCCTGAGGGCAGTGCACAATTGCTATGTTGACTCACTGAAAATCAAGAGAATGAATTTTGTCTTGAGGGAATGAACTCCAGTCTCTCAACATGTTCATAACACATGTTCACCCCTTTCTTATTCAATCTAGTTAAGTGCCTTGTTTTTTCCTGTAATGAATCGAGTACTAACTTAATTTGCATGTTTTGTTTCCTGTTTAACTAAAATAATAAAAAATCCTCAGATAGAGGAAAAAAGCCAACTCTCTCACACAGCATCAAAAAATATTGTATTTATTTTATCTTTTAAATATGCAAGCCAGTTCTATAGTCCAGCACAGCCTGTACTACTTGATATGGCTTTACATTAGAGTGACACTATTGGGATAGTTGAACCCTTGCACTTCTAAGACCACAAGAAACCACCGAGGAGCAAAGCTAATGGGATAAATCAGAAATTGCTTCAAGACAAGGAATAACTAAATTCATAGTGCTGGAATATGTAAGAGAAAGAATTGAGCAATTATGCAGCCAGAGCAAAAATAACTCCTTGTACAGATGCAGAGCACAGCAAACAATTCACCTGAAGATTCCAAAAAATATTGAGATCACACACCAGATATAGATGTAAGCAAGGAGTTTTTGTATACATTGCTGTGAAGGGTTCTGTAAGAACTGTATACTATGGGTATGCTATGGGTTGAGCATTTTGCAAAAAAATCTGTCAAGAAGTTGTCTTGACAGTATCAGTTCTCATTTCTCCTGGCTGCATCCTATCAGCATAGCAATAACCATGGAACAATTCTCTCTCATAAGGACAGTTATTTTTATTTATAGAGACAGTAATGTGACAGCAATCAGATTAAGCTCTTTCCATAGTGACATCTTATGTCTGTCTTACTGTAGGAGTTATTTGTGCCCGTCAAGGTCTCACAGTCTGTTGAATCCATATGATTGAAATTGCTCTCTCCACAAAGGTCCCAAATAACCCTTTTAATTAATAGCATTTGCTACCTTTTACTTCTGCTATAATTTTATGGGTGGCTTAAATTGACCTGTGGACAATTTCCCAACACCATTGTACTATATCATCTTCTCTGTGAGAGGATCTGAGAGTACCATGCCATTGGAGGTCACAGTGTCTGGACCATACAGCACAGGTGTCCAATGGCACAGGACTCACAGCAGGACTGACATCAGGTGACATAATTGAGCCTATGTCACTTTTGGCCACATCATTGGCAAGCAAGTTTAAGAATTTTATTAAATAAATAAATAAATAAATAGAACAAAAAAAATCACAGTCCTGATACTTAAATATTCCCATGTATATAGCAGTGCAGTACAAGCCTTGGGAATAAGAAGGATTTTCATCAAAAAGAAGTCACAATCAGATTTTCACAAACTCTAGTACAAATCTTGTATTAAACATGACTGATTTTCTGTCTTACTTCAGTGGCAAAAATCTCTGCAGATTTCACTAGGAGTCTGCAGTACACATCAAAACATAATGTCTGCTTTTTTGGATTTCCACAGCCTGCATTAATTCCCATTCAGTAACTAGAAACATTATGGTTGATTTAAATATCTTTTTGATCCACACCAGCCTTCTTTGGAACAGCACCCTTCTGTTGGGTGAGAACTAGTCCCCTAAGAGTTGTCACATGCATCTTGCTTTGTGAAACATTCTTTTTCCCCTGGCAGCACCATTATCTTTGTAAAGTGGATCTAAGAATTCTTTTGTTATTAACCTTTAATTTTAATTTCTCTCTACAGCCATCCAGTTCCAAAGACAAACAGATTTTGATTTAAAATTATGAGACACTTTGTACAAGAAGATCTATTAAAGAAATAGAACACATTCAAAAGTTCCTCAGTATCGTCTTGTTAACTTTATTTTTCTTAATGCTGGGATTAATTTCTGTATCTTTACCTCCATATTCCTCAAAAAAGAACTAAACATCAGATTAAGAGTAGCAGCCATCTGCCTTCTTCCATATATAAATGCAGTATAAATTGACCCAAACCTGTCTGTACTCTGTGCAAAATGAAAATTTACTTGTAAAAATCGAACCCTTTCTATTTTGAAGAAGAGCTAACGACTAGTTTTCAAAAATTTTGTTATAAGCACTTGGCCATTACAAACATTATAATCAAGAAATAGGCAAGAAAATGAGTTACAGTACAGAACATAGATCAGCCTTTGAGCTTAGTTTAGTCTGCTTTCTTTGTGTAGAAATTTGCCACATTTCAGGGCATTTCATAGTCTTTCATGACATGGAAAGTGATAATTTTTTTCTATCAGATATTAGAAAAATAACTGTTCTAAAATACTGTCATTAACGCTGTAATCCCTAAACCAGTCCTTCACTTTTCAAACATTATAATAATCATATTCAATAATGTGTTAATATTTTAACATTAACAATTTTACCTATTTGGGTTTATCTCCCTTTCTAACAGCAAATTTTGTAAGTCTGTTAAAATTTTTCTCTTCCTAAGGTCTTTGACACTAGAATCCCCTACATGAAAAGATTGATACACTGTAATTATGAACCTTCAGAAGATTGCAGTATCCTATAGCATCTAATGAGGTGCTCTGTCTAGGCTAAGGTGTTATCACAGTTGTGTCATATTGTATGATATTCCTGATTTTTCATGCAAGCTATTACAACTCCACCAAAGATGGACCTTACATATAATGTAAACATGAACTTTGTTGCTATTTTTTCCTATTTTAAATTCTCTGTGAGGTTGCAGTTTACTGAAAGTAGACTCATTTCTTTCTTAAATACTTTTTCCTCTGAGGCAAACATGGTTAAATTGTGTCATCTGGTACCTTTTCATAACTCCATTGCATCTGGAACTGCAAGGCTGTGTTCACAAACCACTTGTAAATGGCAGAGGAGTTTTCCACTCTCCTGTAAGCAAGCAGATGCACTTAATTTTCCACATATACAAAAAGCATCAGCTCCCACTCAAGGAAAAGGATAGTTTAAAGCATTCTCTAGCAGATCCAGATACATAGCCATATCCAGACTAGAGACTGGCATATGCCAAAATTTAATGATTTTGTATACATTTCTATTTAGATGGTTTGAACTGAATGTTTCGTTTCAAAGCAACATTTTTAGATTGTAAGACTATTCTTTTCAAGTGCAAATTAAAAAATCCCAATGTCATCTATTTTTACAGTTTAGCATTACACTCTACCTTCTTTTTTCTTCATTTAACTGAGGAAAAAAATAGAAAAAGAACAGAGGGTAAAAGAAATAGTTCCGTCATAAAATATTTTTACATTTCCTAAAAACTGTTTTCTTGTTATCCTAGATGGAAGCCAAAAAGCATGGAAAGTAGCTCTTTTCTTATTTTTCCTTTTGCCTTGCTCCCTCCAATACTCTTGATTCATGGCACTTGACTTTTCCAAAAGAATCAAAGCAGAGGGTTGATATCCGTGGTGTGCATAGTAATAATATATGGAATATATGGAACCTCTTATAGCAACATTTTGAAATGGGAAAGAACAGGAAAAATTACAATGCTCATTGCCATTCCTGGGCAGAATATCTTTCTGAAAGCTAAAGTATGTGTGGCACAAAATAGATGATGAGAGTTGTCATAAACTGCTTTGAAGTCATCTACAGTCAGGCATAAGACTGATAGCCTACAACATTATGCTTATGTCTACTAAAATATATATTAAAATACTGTTGTTATGAGTAAACAAGGCAGCCACGGGTAGAAGTATTGTTGCATTATTTTGTACATGCAAGAATATAATTGATACGTTATGCAAATTTTAATTATCAATTGAGAAATCTTTAATTTAGGTACTGCTTTCACCTCACAATTATTAAAAAGTACAACACTAAAAGTTAAGTTTTATTTGCTTAAGTTCAGGGAAGGCAAAAAACAGGCCAGTCTTAGAACTCTGTAATGTTTTTCCACATATAAAATCATTGCTTATTTGCATGCATATTTTATTCTGTAAAGCACAGCTGTTTCTAATAAATCCCAAATATGTCTCAGTACGCTAAGGTATGATGAGGCATTCTTTTGGAATAAAATGTATTATTACAAACAATTGCAGCCTGTGGTATACAGATCAATTCCTTGCATCTGAGCCACTTCCTGCACCTACCAGCAAATGTGTATCAGTCCCATGTGCTCTTCCAGAGCACAGGAGAGAAAGCTAAAACCTTGTATTCCATTAGCAATACAAACTCAATATTTTTCTCCTAATTAATTTTTAATTCCTGTTTTATTTATGTAGAGGAGCCTTATTATGTAGAGGAGTTACGTGCCTTATTCTGCCTCTGTCTAGCTTGTCATTTTACAATTTCTATATTTCTTAACTGATTCTTCTGCATCACATACATAATAAAAACTATTTGCCTTTTATGTGTTAAGAGGACCTGAGCTTAACTTTTACACTTTGGAAGAACTTTTTTAAAGAAGAAAATCAAATAATTATTATTTTTTAAATTTCATAGTGTTCTTTACAGCCCGAGCTTAAAATTAATTCCACATATTTTGTATTTTTATATCCACTATTTACAATTTGCTTTAAAAATTTTAGTTCTAATGTATTTTAGCTTAGACTTTCTTTTTAATGCCAGAAACATTTTTTCTTCTTTGGCTCAGCCAATGAAAAAAAGCACTACACTTAATACTATTCTGCAGGACCTTGCCCTGACTATTGAGAAAATAGTCTCATTCAGAAGTTTTATATAAGTAGGAGTGTAGAAATTAAGACAATGGAAATCCCTGACTAGTGTAGGTGTAAGGTATACAGAGAAATAATCTTTTGTCCTTATAGATTGGACCTTATTTTATTAAATGAACCTATTGCCTTCTATGTGATCACATAAAGACTAAGAAAATCGTCAGTGTCATTGGGTTTTTGTTGAGCCCTTCTGTGTGTGGTCTTACTCCAAAACTGGACAAATATCCAAAACTGCCTATAATTTGAAAAAAAAAAATAATTAAGCAAGTACAAACGGAAAGGAGATAGAATATAATATATTGAGACTAGGTATTAAATATGGAATATATACATTTATGTAGATTGTGTGTTCTGTACTGAATGGAAGACAGATGAGTGACTAGCACAGTTATTGTTACTTATATTAAATTTCACTTTGAAATGTTGAGCTTGCAATTTATCGTGTGGATAAATTATACCTCATTGTAAGTTCTGTGCTCATGCCAGAGTAGAAGCAGCCTTCAGAGGAAAATACAGTTTCTGGTGCACTGTATGTATTAAAAAATGCAAATCAAATCTTCCTTCATTCTTGTTTTCCCTCCTTGTGGTCCTCTGCAAAGAAGAGGTACCTTTTGTCAAGGTAAGTCACGTCAGTCACTCATCCTTCATCTTTGTGAAAGCAGTCAATGAATATCCAAGAGTGAACCCCAGAATACTGTTTTGTAGGCAAGAATGCAATATTGGAAGCTGTCTGTTCATGTACTGATCAGATGAAAAAACACTTACTAAATACAGTCAGAATATGCCCTGTAATAAATATGAAGTAGTGCATGAAAATAATGCATGTCAACTGTCCAAAAAGAAGAATTAACACAAGCATTAATAGCAATTTCACAGATACATTCTACAACTTACAATCACCATGAAGCTGAGACTATCACTGAATTTATTCAGGAACAGTAGGTTATATATTTTCAATAACTGTTGAAAAGTCTGTGACAGGATATTGCTAAAAACTCTCCTATAAGGAATAGACGCTGCTCACATAATTAAAAGGTATGTGCTGGAATGCCTATCAGGAATCAGAGGCAATGCCTTGCATCTTCATCACTTCTCATGCATGACAAAAGAAACACATTCTGCAAATGAACCACAAACTGAAAATACCCATTTGAGTCTATTAGCAAAAAACCCTCCAGCAGACAAATTGCCAAAAAATTAACTTGATTTTTAAAGTGCTGTCCTCACCACTGAAATAGCTACTTAACCTACTTATTAATTCCTGTCATTTGTCTATGAAAGTCAATATATTTCAGGAAAACATACTGGTTTTACTAATAATGTTGATAATATCATGGCTCCTTTAAGCTTTAGAACAAGGCATGGAGCAGAACTTCATGCAACAGCCTTGGTGGATCTCCTGAACTGTTAATGAAAAAAAGGATTTCTTCTATCTATTGATAGAGAGATTATAGTTACAGTTCAGTAGCTCTGATTCTATCTTGTAGAAGTGAGTGGAACATCATTACAAAACAGGGTGGTTTTGTTTTTATATCACAGAGTACCTACAGCAAACAGTTAGGTGACATAACAGGCTTGGGGGCTTAATTTAAACCTGAATTTTTTAACAGTACAAGCTTTAAACTTGTATTGCTCAAGACTTTATGGAAAAACTCATGTTCAGTCTGAGTTGCTTCAGAATGTTAAGAATGGTAAAGTTCATCTCACAAATGAAACTTTTAATGCTGGCAGATTAGTCCAGCTATAGGCTTGATACATATAAAGTGCTGAAACTTTCTAGATTCACTTGGAATAAGGAGTCTGGCCCTAAGTAAAATTCTTCTGTAAACTGTCACTTGTGTAGTCACTCAAAAGGAAATCCAGCAGTGGTGTTTGAAGGTATGGCTTCTATTGCCACCATTATCTCTTAACCCATCAGACAAATTTATTAACCTCTGTATGTATAATTTCCTTGTTCTTTAGAAAAAGGATATCATCACTCTCCCATCCTGTTGAAAGGCTTTCAGATTTGGGAATGAAGGATTCTGTATAGACATAAAGCAATTGCTAATCATGACTATCAATTTAAGAGTTTAATTTAACCAATGTCTGTGTTTCATTCTACCATTTCATGACTGTTAAAACGTTTTGTGGTCTGTTATTGTGACAATTTGAAATCTGACTTGTGACACAATTTGAAAACATGAAGGAACTCATGTTACAATGTGTACTGTGGAATTAATTTTCTCAACACTTTTATCTGAGGTAGTCTCATAAAATGGCCTTTATCTAAAAGAGCCTATATTTTCAAGAGTATATTCACATCCGAAAATAGAAAAATCTGCCTATTAAATTTCACTGATGTTTGAAAGCAAGGGGAGTTGTGGCAAGAGTGAGAGGTTATTAAAAAAAAACAAAGATCATCCTTGGGTAATCCATTCTTCATGTGTTTGGCTGCTTGCTGAAGTAATGCCCGTGCAGTGCCTGTGGTGTACCCTTGAAAATCATGAGGTGATTTTTCTAAAAGTTATTACTCTCCCTATCTACAAATGAGAGAGAAGCCTAAGACTAATATTTTCCAAAAACATTTACAAAATGTTACAAAATTCAAGGGGGAGTGTACCTACTGTAACTAGGTTTTGGTGTGCCTGCATAGCCATTTGAGCCATGACAGATGGCTGTCTCTTATGCCATTGCTGATTTGCAATAAAAGCAATGTCCAGATAACTACTCTCAGTACGATGGTGACAGTAAATGTCAGATGCTGTCATGAAGTCTGCTCTCTAGGGCAGCCTGTAAATTTTACTCCTCTACTATAGCCTGTATGCATAGACAGAGAAGGCTTGTTGGCACGACACAAACCTAAAAATTAGTCTATTCTTTCCTTTTTTATACTAAAGGCAGGTTGTGTCATACTGTCAAACTGTTTGGCATGTGTCACAGAAAAACTGGTGAAGGGTAACTTTCATTCTAACCCGGATTTCTCTCTCCTTCCTTTTTTGATCATGTCATCCTGGGGCCTCAGGAGTGGACCTCAGGCCTGGAAGTGAGAGAAACATCAACAGAAGAAAATGAGAAGGGCTGCACCTCTGCTGCTGCTTTATTTGTACAATGAACAACAACTGTTCTTGTAACAGCTGGAGACAATCAGCATCCCAAACAGACATGTTACAGTGTCACATCACAAAATCTTGAGCAACCAAGACCTTAGGCTTCAAATACACAGACAACTAAATATACTCGAAGAGACACTGTCAAGATGAAATTTAATAACTTAAAAAAATGAGCAAAATGTAATTCCAGGTACTCTAAGCCTCTGAGTCTTCCAGCTATTTTTTTTTTCATGCTAGTCACCACCTCACTTGTTCTTTGGCCAAGAGAGACTAGGAATAATAGAAAGAACAAGGCAAAACACAGGACATGAAAGAGATCTAATTTAATGTTTCCCTGATTTAGCTGATGATATTCTATGTTTTCTGATCAGTTTGAGGAACAAGATACAAAAGTAGAAAAAAGAAATTAAGATATATAAAGCTAATAAGTAAAAAATTACTTTTCTTTCAATTTACTAGATCTTTTATAAGATATCTCTTAATATTTTTTAGCTTCTGTCATTCCCATCAGCACCTAACACCAATTCTTCTATGTACTTATTAAAGCCAGAAAACACTAGAGATATTTTTTTTTTGCTTACCATAACTATGAATTTGTTCAAGTAATCTAACAGCCATAACCTCACCAACAGAATGGTGAAAATACATTTTTTTAAAAGCAGCAGATTTTACATCCTCTTTGTAATCATGTCAAAGAAAGCAGTTTGAAACTTAATATTAATTCACTTACTAAGTCACATTCATAATTTATATGAGTAGTGATATTTTTTAATTATTCTAGGACATGAAAAAAAAAACCCAAACAAAACGAAACAAATAAACAAAGGCTGTAAAGAGGATCTTTTTCTTACAGACAATGTTTTTTCACTTGATTTCTGGCTTTAAATAACTCTGAGTCCAAATATTATCAGCAAAAATCCTTTGCAAAACCTGAGCTTAAAAGTTCCATAAATGACAAGTGCCCACTGTCATTAGAATGACTGGAAAAATGCCAAAGAGCATTAAGTAGTTAAGGAGGGTGGGTAATTTCAGATGTCTGTTTCAGTAAAGTAAGCTGTCTTGTGTCGGTTAAAGTTTTTGGAGATTTGAGATCAGGAGTGTTAAGTGAATTTCTTCACTTATTTTTTTTCTTTTTTACTTCCTCAAAGATAGTATGATAGTTCCATCCAGACTGGAGTTAAGGGTGGTTGGTCAAGATGAAGAGGAGACAAAAATATGGGTGGTACAAATTGGCCTCATAGCGATGCCACCCAGTTGTGCAGATGGCCTCTTTAAGGCCTCTCAGCATCAATGGAGGGGTGCAGGATAAAGTACCTCTCCATTATATGATGTGGGCTCCAGAACACATAGAGCAGGACAGGAAGAGTAGGACAGGAATGCTGCAGCTATGCTGGAATTTCTGGCACTCAGTGCCTGCTTATCAGAACACCCAGGTGAGTGGGCAGTTGTGTCTGGAGTATACTACCAGAATAATTCTTGCATCTTGCTCCTGACTGCCACTTATTCCTTTTGCATCCTTGAATCTCTTCCTTGGATACAGTGATCACCTCCAGAACAATTACTTCAATTTGCTATTTACTACCTTTGCAGCCTCTAGCTGGCTTCTTTCCTCATAGTAAAAGGCATCTTGCAGGCAGCCACAGTCACTGATGGGAGTGACAGGGACAAATCTAAGCAGATGTTTACTGTCAAAATTTCACTTCTTTCTGGCTTAACCAAACTTTATAGAATTATCAAAGGCTCTTTTCCTCAGGCTGAACCCAAAGCAAGAGTAATAGGTTGGTAGGCTTATGTATATACTTTTTTCTCAATGTCAATAATTACATTTAAAAAACAGAATTCTACTTTTTCACTCTGAAATTAACAATGACCCCAAACAGAGACCCTATATATTATTGATGGGTTGTCATGTACTTCACTGACCATGATTTAAAGTTTATGGGGAAAAAATCCCCAAAGCCATCAAAGCTGAAAAAGAAAAGGCTTCTGTAAAAGATCACAAATCAAAACAGAATTTGAAATAAGCAGATAGAAAGAAAAAAAAAAAAAGCACTGGAAGACAGACAGATATTCCATGCAAAGGGACAGCCAGTTATTGTCCTTTAGCAAATCTGATTTTATTTCTATCACAAATATATCATTGCTCTGGAAACAAAGAAGAGTTTTTGGTTTTCATAATATCTGTTCTTATGAGAGTGGGAAAAAAAAAAAAAAGGTTAAATTTATTCCCTTTGGGATAGGGAAGACTTTGAGGTGACCTACTTAGCTTCAGTGGTCTTTGTTACTTGGCAACATATGAAATAAGATAGCAAACAGAATAAATGTTTTCAAGAGCCAGCAATGACATTTTTATAGACAATGGAGTTAAATTATATAGTTACAAAGCAGAGGTGAGGTTAAAATAAATCTAAAGGACAGAATCTTACTGAGGCATGTGGCCTTTTCCTGACCAGCAATATTTTATGCCCCTGTGAAAGGTTTATTAATTGAAATAAAAGAGAAAGTTTCACATGTACTGGCTCCAGTAATTGTTCAGTAAGTGAAATGTTTAGTTCATGAGAGAAAAATATTAATTTTATAAAACTCTTTTTCATTAATGCCTACTTTTCTTTTTCAGAAGTCAACGTTGTTTCTATTGATTAGAGGTGGGGAAGAAGGCATCTTTAAAAATACAGGACTGACAAGTCCTTAGCTATTTCAGACTCCACCTATTTCCCATCCTATTTCTCTGCTGTCCAGAAATGTCACGAGTCTAAGCAAAGGCTTGTGAGTACTACACTTCAGTAATTGCTGATGACATCTAGACACAGAACCATTTTTTGGACCTTTAAAACCTCTCAAAATTATGTCTAAAAACTGTACATCCTGGGAAAAAACTAAGAAAGGTTAAAGTGATTAAACGAAAGCAAACTTTTAAGATGGAAGAGCGGAGGTGACCATTTAAATCCTTCTTGACATGTCCTCTATATTTTGGTGTGTTTCGTAGTATTTGCTTCTACTAATTGCCATCTGCAAATCATCAGTTCAGCAGACCAAGATCAATCTTAGTACTTTTTATGAAAAAAATTATTTTAAATACTTCTTGCATGAGGACCAAGGTGAGAAGAAATAAAGAAATTTTGGAGGCAGGATGTGGTAGTGACTGCAGACAATCCAATAAAAACATTTTCCTGTATGAAAGAACCAGGAGGATCCTGCCCTCAGTGAGGTGAGAAGCACTCTTGAGTGCTTACTCTGGGAATTTACAGGAGAAGGTGAGAGCAGATGGTGCAAACCAAAAAGTTGTGATTGTTGTCACATATTTAGGCACCCCTGAGAAGACTGACTGCTGGCCAATATATCTGCTTTCCTCATACCTTCTCTGAGAATGCCATGTTCCTCCACTGGCACATCTCCTGGAGAAGGCAGCAATGGTGAGAGCAAGTTCTATATAGATCAGATTTCTTCCTTGAGAATTTGGAAGGTACAGACTGAAAAGTGAGACCCACAATGCTTCCATCTAGGTAAAGTCATTCTCTAGATATATGTAAAGATACTTATATATCTATGTACTCAGAGCTGTAACAGCAATATGCTTTGACTTTTCTCAGAGCTGGTTTAAATTATTTCTTTTTACCTCAAGACAATTTCAGCCATTAAGAATGCTAAGCACATGTGACTATCTTTAAACAAAAAAATATTCTTTTCTAATGTAAATGTTTGAAAAACTACCAGAGTATAATATGAAATACCATAGAAAGGTGTTACAACATTGAAATAAAAATGCCATCAGAAACACTATAACATGAAACTCTATCCTTCAGTCCTTTTTACTTCTTATTATGCCAGGCTGGTTTGTGATTTTTTGACTGTTTAAAGCAGATTGTCAGTGAGGGAAATGTAGTGAAGAAGATACAATACTCTTTTGTCCTATCACAAGTGAACAGTGAACTGGCAAATCATGACTGCTGTCTTGTTGATCAGCAATTCAAAAGATGAGAGAAATAATGTATTGCAATGCTTTTTAAAAACAAACAAATGAACAAACAAACAGACCAATCAAAACTAGGAAATGCGTTCTAATTTCCATTATTTTAGCTTTGATTACCCAAAAGTCAGATTGCTGAGAATCTGGACACACTGTTCCTCTCCCATTTCAAAATTCAAATCAAAACATATTTTGCTTACAATGAGCTATAATAGCCTTTTTTCAAAGGACCCTTGAGTTGGATAGGTAATAGAAGTTTAGCTCTATTATGCAAATATAAGCACAAAATATAAATCCATAGAAAAGCATAATGCAGATCTCACTGGCTCAGAAAACAGCAATGCTTTTTTTGCTAGATGTACAAGCTTGTATCCCAAAAGGGTCTTGCTTTAAAACTCTCCATGATAATAGGAAAGATTAGTTACTCATTGAAGAGTATCACCATGGCTTCATGGATTTCAATTAAGGTAATATAATCTAGTTAAGAATTTGTACCACTTGATAGCAATAACCTGTGGTCCAAGGAAATCTTTCTCAATCAAAGTCTGTTCTAATGGTTGATAATCAGTCTGCAATATGGCACTTATGATGTAAGTGTAAACTCTAGATTGAATGGCTTTTTTTTCCCCCTGTTATTCAGGTTCATTTTTATCACAAATTTTATGATAAATATTTTCATTTTATCCCTTGCAGAAGAGATTGTGTTTGATCCCCGAGCATGATTGTATTTCTGATAAAAATATAAAAAAGACAAAATGCTGAGATGTATCCTAAGACCCTGGAAGGGTGATTTTGTAGATAAGTAGCAGAAAGCTATGGCAAGAATTGATTTAACTGCTCTGAAAATAGTGACACAAATGACACATGCTCTCTACCTACTTAGACATCCTAACTTAAAGTGCATTTTATAGGATGTTTGGGTGATAAGTTTTCATCACAAAAGTCTAGAAATATATCTTCAGACTCGCAGGACTTACAGTTAGAAGTAACCACACATTTGATGTGTACATCTTGCATTGCAATGTAGTTTGTCTTTAGCCATTTGTGTAAAGGTGCATTCATATTGCCATAACCAAACCCAAACAAATCAAAGCCAAAACCAACTTTCTAGGAATCCTTACCTGTACCTAATCTTGTCTTGAAAAAAGGGGCCGAGAAAACATTAGTGCAAAGATTCCCAACCTAGGCAAAGAAACCTTTCATACCATTTCTTTTCTCCTTTTTCTTCCATCTGCCACTGTCTCTTCACATAACTTTATTGCAAAGTTCCTACTTACCGCTTTATTGCTCACCACTTTAGAACTGTATGAGCCAGAGCTCAAACTAAGAAACCAGGCAGTACTTATTGTCTTGTTTCCCATCCCACCTACTATACATCCCCCCTAAAACTTTTAAGTAATCTTGCAAATAATTTCAATTTTCAACATAAAAAAGAGAAGTAAATTTTATAAACAAATTACTCTAATATGTCAGGAAAAATCTTTGTCCTAGCAAAAACTTTCCATTCCTAGTCAACATCACTTCTTTATAAGGGGTTGCTATATCGCTTGCTGTGCTGTCACAGTTCCAAGAGTAAATAAATCACAGATGACCCATCCTTCAGAAGGAACTTGGAGCCATAATCCATTAATCATACGATTCCAATTCTGCTGCAGGTAGTTTCTGGCAGGCACATGCCAACACAGTAAAGGCATTTGGCCAAAAAGCTATGCTTTAAATGAAATTAATTTACATAAATGTTTCTCTATACTGTTTAGGCCTCTGATGTTAAAAATAAAAGGCTTGCATCAGTTAACATGAAACAGAGGAGTTTTGCTCCTGACAGAAATTATTTCCATGAGCAGTCACTGTTCTCCATCTAATCCCTAGTCCAAAAACTCTTGTAGAAGCTAGGGACAGAAAGGAGAAAGCCAGAGAAAAATGTTTCTTGTAGAATCAGATCTATTACAGACAATAGCTTTCAGCAATTACTCCACATTAACTCTGTGTTAGAAAAGTTTTGTGGAGGAAATGTTGTAACCATTGGATGGTTATATAAGTGGATGTCAAGCTTGAGTTCCCAGAATCAAGTGTTCCAGGAATTTGTATCTACAATCCTTGTAAGGGCATAGTTGGAGTGTGAGGCTGTAGTATTCACTGGAACATGTACGATTAATCAAGGACTATGAACAGATAACCCATCATAAAATGTATTTGTGACTTTCATTCAGCTGAACCTATGCAGAGTAGTGCTAATGTACATTAGCACGATCATTAAATCATTAAAGCTTGTGACAGTCTTTCCTTTTCCCTTATCCCTCCATTAGTAATTTATCCAGCAAGAAGACCTTGATGGATTAAAAGCCATCTCCAACAGCAGGTGACTGAAAGAAAAAGAAGAGGTACTTGTTTCAAAGAAACTGCTTCATGTAGTATAGATAGTAGGTAAATCTCATGTAATGGCAATATGGAAAATAAAACATTGTTTCTCTTCGCATGAGAATCAAGATACACCTCACACACTTGCTTTACTGAGGAATTCCCAATACTTTCATTGCAATTGAATCCTTCATCTGCCTTTCCCTCCAGGACATTTGAGCACTTCAGTGATCATTGTGGTATTCCAAAATACCAGAAACCTGTGGGAATTCTTACCCAGTTTTCACTGGATTCTTACCCAGATGACACTGGATCTTATCAGTACAGATAAAGCTTCATGTAGATATCTGACTTTTAAAAACATTGCTGAATCCTTAAAATATCCTGAAGTACTTAAGCACTGCATGTGTTGATGTTAGAAGGAGCCATTGTTAACACTTACAGAAAGTCTACTGCTGATCAAGATTTATTTTCCTCATATCAGTTAACACCGATAAATGTGATATTCACATCCCAAATCATGCAAGACATATCATATGAATTATTATTGAATAAACTTTACTATTTGCACTTAAAACATAGTGTCTATTTACTGAGTGAAGAAGGTGGAAAGGAAGAAAAATACAAAAAAAATGGGCAAACAAAATCAATCAACACCTAGTTTGTAAGGGATAAATATTAAATTAAATAATAACACTACATGGACAACTGTAGTCCAAGTAATTTATCAGTGTTACATGAAGACACTACTATCTGGTTGTTAAAAATGCAGCTATAAAAAGGAGGGTAACTGAAGTGTTCTCCAAGTCCTGAGGTGAGAAGTCTCAAGTAAACAAAGAGCTTTTCTCTCTCTTTTTCTCTTTTCTCTCTCTTTTTTTTCTCTCTCTTTTTTTTTTTTTTTTTTTTTTTTTTTTTTTTTTTTTTTTTAAATCTTTTTTATTTTTATTTCTACCATATCATTGTAAATCTAGAGTAATATGCCACGGGAAAACAAAACAAAACAAAAAAGTAATTTAATTTTACATGGGATATATTTCTTCTGTAGTAAGCTGTCATTACAGTTAATTGGAGGCACTAAATGGAAGACAGGACTGAGTATGTTTTGCAATTTTGACTACTGCATTAGCATTTATATTTGATTCAATGTAAATGATTTTTCATTTTCGATAGATGCTCTTCACTTTGAAGCTTTATCCACATGTATTGCCAATGAATCAAGTTGTGAACTGAGTTGCAATGGCAAACTGCAATAGTTTGAGTTTGTATCCTATTGTAATCTCAAAGTACTTGCTGATGAGAAGGCTGGGTAGCTTTTTAACATATTGAAGTGTCTCTTTATTTTTGTTCAAAACAGCCTATCTTCTCTGTCTAACTTTTACTGGGAAAATTCAAGTTTTAAGTCTCCACTTTAAAGAAATCAAGAAGAGAATTTAAATCTCACTTTACCAGAAGCACAAGACATTGCCTGAGCTACTAAGCAAGTCTGCTACTTTGTCTTTCCTGTGAAAGGCGATTTCATTTTTTATAAGCAATTAATCATTGGAGGAGAGATGCAGTAATAACCAGCGGCTCTTATAAATAACATGTTTCCTTCCTCATCTCCAACTACATTGCTTCTTCGCTTCAGACCTCTGACCCCTTTGGTGTTGTGATACTTGACCAGTCTCCATGGACATGGATATGGAGAAAAGGAAATTTCAAGACTCTTGAATGGTGTGGTTGCATCTCCAGGCTTGTCTTCCCAGGTACATTTATAAACACTGTCAGTGGTAGCGTGTGCTAGTTTTCTCATCTAAAGACAGCATAAATGGCTCAGGGAAGAAAAATATTTTTTCATAGTCATTTGCAGAGAGGCTTTACCCAAAAGCCAGAATCTGAAGTCCCCCGATATTTAGAATACGCAAAATCTGACTTTAGATCTTCGTTTTGCTTCATGGTTTATAAGCATCACTTATTTCAAGTTTCAGGTTTGAGTTCTCAATAAATGTTTTTAACTGTAAAACCATCATTTCTCCCTGCAGCATACATATCAGTTCTTAGCAAAGCCTGCAGCTCTAAGTTAAATGCAATCGTGCCTTACACATAGAAGTTATCTTTGGTTTTAAAGATTACTAGATGAGGAGGGCAAACAAGATCTTATTCCTCTCAGGTGCTGCTGAATCTAGATATCCTTGGTAATAGCTATGTCTAATTATCTGTTACTTCCTAATCCAACAAGCTGCCCTCATAAGTGCTTCTGGCAGTAGCTTTGTTATTAATTTATATGTTAATTTTCCAGTGATGTTGAAAATTGTAGCCAAAATTTTCTTACATTACATTTCCTTGAGCAATCTTCTAATTTTAGATTCTGTGACTTCATTAAACTTGCAATTTACTGTAATCCTATGTAAGGCTTGATCCTGAACCATTCAAGTCAATGCACACCTTCATTACAATATGCATGTGCACACATACATATTCATGTAAAAATTTTACTATTGGTATTTACATATTGAAAGAGAGATAATAGGAAAGGAAGTTTTTGCAACTGCTGATACTTTATCTTTCACTGACATTTGTCCCAAATTTGAGATTCCTACTTTTTTCTGATTCCTATCATGTCAAAGTCAGTTGAAAAAATGTATGACAACAACAAATAGAAAAAAAATATCCTAGAAGTCCAATAATGCTAACCTTAGTATTAAATTTAATATCAAAGTCTATATTTTGAAGTTTTATCTATAACTGAATAATTTTGCCTTCTAACTTGACCTAATTTCTTAATTAAAATCTACGGGTTCATATAGGAGTTTAGAAAGAAAATGAAAGACAAGTGAGAAAATATAAACACATTAATTTTGAAGGTGCTGTCATGCATTTCAAAGTTGGGGCTGAGCAGAAAACTCCAGTGCTTATTTGGACTCACTTCTGAGTAATTTCTACTTACAGGATGCTAAGCAATGATTAATTTTTTTAGTCTCTGTTATTTTCAACAGGAAGTTTATATTTAGGGTTAGCATAGATAGATCTTTCTCCACCTACATTTATTTTACATGTGCTTAACTCAGAATTTTCATTATTTCATTTAAAATGTCATTTCTCTATGTTAGTTGCCACCATTTTATTATGAACTCTGATTTTTGTAGATTTATAAGTAATTTTAAATCTATTTTAAAACTAATTTATATGTGAAGCTGAAATACAGTATATGGTGTTTAATCACAGAAATATGTTTTTTTGAAATTTTTGAACATCTCTCTAGCCATTGGTGTTAAAAAACATATGTTGATAGCAAGTGTTCACAACAAAGTCTTCAAGTATCAAGTACAAGTATACAGAAACATAGAATCATAGAATCATAAGATAATTTGAGTTGGAAGGGAACTCTAAGTCATCTAGTCCAGCCCCTGTGCAGTAAGCAGGGACAACCTCAACTAGATCAGGTTGCTCGGAGCCTTGTCAAGCCTCATCTTGAGTATCTTCAGGGGTGAGGTCTCAACTGCCTCCTTGGGCAACCTGATCCATTGTTCCATTACCCTCATGGTGAAGAACTTTTTCCTGACATTCAGCCTACATCTACTCTTCTCTAATTTAAAACCGTTCCTCCTCATACTATCACTATAAGCCCTTGCAAACAGTTCATCTCTGGCCTTCCTATAGGCTCCCATCAGGTACTGGAAGGTTGATACTAGGTCTCTCCGGAACATTCTTTTCTCCAGGCTGAACAACCCCAGATCCCTCAGACTGTCTTTGTAGGAGAGGTGTTCCAGACCCCTGATCATTTTCATATCAGGCACAGAGGTGAGGCTGACAGGTTGGTAGTTCCCAGGGTCCTCCTTTCTTCGCTTTTTAAAAGTGGGTGTAATGTGTTCCTTCTTTCTGTCACCAGGGACTTCAACTGGCTGCCATGATTTTTCAAATACCATGAAGAGTGGCTTGGCTACTAGATCTGCCAGTTCTCTCAAGACTCTGGGGTGCATTTCCTCAGGTCCCATAGACTTATGTACGTTCAGGTTCCTCAGGTGGTCATGAACCTGATCTTCACGTACAGTGTGTATGTATATATATCTCTCTATATATGGATAGAGATATATGTATATATAGAGAGATAGATCTAGATAGATATCTATCTAGAGATATATAGGATCTAGAGCTATATAGATCTAGATAGATATCTTCCAGATACAATGGAAGGTTGACTGCCTCAGGAACTTTCACTTAAACAAAAACATTCTCTGACCTACCTGCTAAAACCTGTCTTCATGTTACCTCTTGACAATGACATGGGCTTTCCCACAGACACTACTTTTCTGTCTCATATTCAAACTATCATCACAGATAGCTCTCTACAGAAAGAGAAATAATAGACTTAAGCACTCCTTCATCCCAAAATTCTGAGGAGGTCACTTCTAAACAGCAAGACAAGAGGGCATGGTCTTAAGTTGTGCCAGGGGAGGTTTAGGTTGGACATTAGAAAGAATTTCTTTACTGAGATGTAGGCAGCAGGTGCCAGGCGCGCATGCGCAGGGTGTGGTTCCGGGGCAGGTTCCGGTGCAGGTTCCAGAGCCTGGCGGATCGAAGTTAGCTCTCTGATACTAATCCGAACCAACACTAGCTCAATTGACTCTGCTCGCGAACCGAGCTCGCGCCCATGGCGAGATTCGTCTCACGTAACACTGAGAGGGTGATCAAGCATTGGAATGGGCTGCCCCGGGAAGTAGTGGATTCTCCATCCCTGGAGATATTTAAAAAGAGACTGGATGTGGCACTCAGTGCCACAGTCTGGTAACTGCAACGGTAGTGGATCAAGGGTTGGACTTGATGATCTCTGAGGTCCCTTCCAACCCAGCCAATTCTATGATTCTGTGATTCTATGATAAATGCTTTAAGGACATGTCTGTAGTAAAAGATAAAATCCTAACCAGAAATAATAAATGGCTGTACCTCACAGGATTCTGATCTCAAATCTCACATGGTATTTTTCCATAATTAAAAAAACACACAAAAATCAATGTAAAGGACTGGATGGGGGAACCATAGTAATCCCTCCATCAGACCCTGTTAGTACTCCAATAGAACTGATCTGCCTTGAGCAGCACCTCACCACCCTTCCAACCACAGTCCTCATTTGCATTTCCAAAGGGATTGTTGGAGAGGAAGCAGACAGTGGTAAGGATCTGCATATGGCCTAGGTCTTGCATATTATGATAATGACAACATTGATAACAAAAATGATTGATGAGCAGAAGGGCCTGAAGTCCAGGCATGATGACTCAACCAGGCTTACTTGCTATGAAACAAAGGAGCCTATAAAATGAGGTGTTGCATTGGTGGGCTTCCAGGGTCTCATCAACACTAACCCTCTCCTGTTGTCTGACTCAATTCTTGAATCCTGGACTGGCAATTCTCTCTTTCTCTCTCTCTCTCTCTCTCTCTCTCAATTTTCTTACCCCTCACACCTTTTTATTTTTGTTCCCCCTTATACATATACATATACATGTACATACATACATATTGCAGGTGGTTCATTTTTCCAACAAATTGTTCCAAAGTAACCTTGAACTGCTATAGCAATAAATTTGCCATTTTTTTAAGAAACAGAGCTTGTGTGATGTTTTTTACCTGAATCTGATCAAGGGGTATTTTTGGTTGAGTTTTCCCTCAGGCCTTCATAATTTGATTATCCTCTCTAGGAAAACCAGGCCTGGGAGGTGGTTTTGATCCAGCCGTATCTAGGCTCCTCTCTGAGAAGGAGACTGGAAAGAAAAGCGGTCCAGTCCAAATCTTCCTGAGCTTCCTGATCCAGGATGTGACATCCACAAAAAGCAACAGCATAAAAAACCCACAGAAAAGTATATATATGAAAGAGCATAACACTTTACAATTTCATATGTGAACTTATCCCCATAATTTTTGTCTGCCTGTCACATTTGAAGCTTGTTTCTTTTCTCTTTTTTAGCACTTTTTCTTTCCTTAGATTTGTAAGTAAGTATTTATGAGTAAAATGCATAGTCAACCATGGATCAGTGTCACCAGGCAAAAGCTTATCATATTAAATATAATCTGTGCAGAAGACACAGTTAATAAGCAATGTCTTGCATATGACAATTACAAAACAAGCATATCAGAAAACCATCCCAAAAGTTGTCAGAGAAAAATGGCTATTTTTTCTGTAAATGATGTAGTATCTTCTGTCATGTGGCACCTCCTTCTATCACTCAGTACAACCTACTGCTCAGTATTGACAACAGGTTGCCATTAGGGAACTAATATCTGCTAACAAAGCTCTAGTTACAGAAGTCCCTTCACACTTCCACTGGGCTTCCTGATGCAGATGAAGAAAAGAAAGGAAGAAAAGAACACTGTTAACACTTGCACTCTTCTGAGCTGCAATGCATAATGATTTTTTGCTTATTTTCTACCTTGCAGAAAAGATAAGTTCAATATCCAGTCCCTTTATGAATATATTTGTGTGAATAATAAATGTGCAGCAAGTTTATCTTCTTCAGAATTTTTAACAAAATTAAATTCTATAAAAATAATATGAACTTAGTCAATAGAAATGCATTTGTTACACTTTTCTTCATGAAGAAATTTAGATAACTAGAATTTTATTCTATATCCAAGATTTGCTATGACCACTTATCAGCGTTTAGACTTTCATTGCAAGAAAAATTCGTAAAGCAGAAGAAGGAGCTTTTGTGGCCCACACAGAAGGAGCTCTGTTCTTGAGGGGGTAAACTGAGTGGCAAATAATATAATGGAATCATAGAATCTTGGAATGATTTGAGTGGGAAGGGACCTCAAGGATCATCTTGTTCCAGTACCCTGGGCATGGACACTTCCCATTAGTCCAGGTTGCCCAAAGCCCCATCCAGCCTAGCCTTGAACACTTCCAGGGAGGAATATCCCTTGGCAGTTCCCTGTCCCAATGGGACACTGTTGAGACACTGTAACACCTAGGTATGCTACTTAAGATGTTAAAGACATGAGAAAAAAATCAGAAATTTAACCCAGATATGACCTCTCTGTGAATACCTCTAGGGAAGAGACTACCTTCTGCAGACCAAGAGTGAACTATAAAGCATCATGCTGAGGCACTTGAAGGTCCATAATATTGTTCCTAGCTGGGATGCAGGAATGAACTCCCTGGTCTTCCCAGCACCTGCTGAAGATGGCTTTATGCCCTATGCATACTACCAGGTTCCCTCTCCAGCATATGCAAGGTTCTGTACCTGCATGTGCCAGGTGGACTACCATGGTATGGTGCAGGCTGAGCAGCCTGCCTGCATGCACTGTGAGAGCAGTCCATCAGCATATTGCAAAACAGTTGTGCAGAAAAAAGACAGAAGGAGGCAGAGCAGGCTGTGTTTATGCTCTGGGGATTGCTTTTTCAGAAATGTGTACACATAGCCCTGACGGACCTTGCCTTATGTATGCAGTCATTGTGCCACAATGCTGATCTTTGCTTTTTCTCTCTCTCTCTCTCTCTCTCTTCTCCAAGTCTTTGACTTTCTTCCTTCATAACTCCATTTCCCTACTTGATTTTGTTCTGAAATCATCTTTCTCTTTCTGAAGTTTCCCTCTCTTAGTACGTAAATACAACATAATTGTGCACAAGTAAAGCAGCAAGACAGCTAAGGAAGTAAATAGCATTGTCATTACTTCATGTTTCCAATTAATTAAGATGGGAAATTTATTGGAAATCAATATAATGTATTGGAAATAAATTATTCAAACAGATGGTAAGCTAGGGAAAATAGCCTTGCTTCTAATTGGAAAGCTAACTGAACAGGAAGTACTGTGATCACACATTTACCTTAAAGAATAAATTTATTCCTTTCTGCTGTCTATAGGCACTTTTTTTTTCATTCTGGGGCCACAGAAAGCATTGGAAATACAATGCTATGTATATTTATAATTTTCATTAACAAGATATTGTAAAAAATAAGTTTTCTATTGTCAAAGATCATGTATTCATATTTCCATTCTTCAGTTCCTTCTTTATACAATAGTTAGCATGCAATGCATGTAACTTCTTTATTACTATGGCTAGTCTGATCTACCTTCATCAAGGCTGTCAAAATTTACTTAGGCTTACCTGGAAAATATAAATAAAAATGAAGCAGCTTTGAAGAATTTCTACACTACACCCTGGGAGCTGCTAACATGAAAATCTCTGTTTTTTGTAACATTTTCTATTCACTTTGGACAGATTTCCATTTTCCTCTGCAGTAATGCTTCAGTGGATTGCAGTCTTGTTCCTCTTTCTGACCAGCCTTCTCCTACAATCCCTTCTTGCTTTGAAAAATCATCCATGGGTCACCCCTCGTGCCAGATAGGAGGATTAGCATTTCTTTAATCCTATTAACTTTAATATCAATAGGTTATTTTCACAGAGGTGTCTTTTGCTAAATCCTTTCCTGTGCAGTGTTTAAAGTTATTCCTTGGGTGTTTGCTTACCATGTTTCCTGGTGGGTGGACAGTCTTCTCAAAGGCAGGCAAAGACTGCCCAGATACACTTTCAGTCTGATAGCAAACAGTCACGGGAACCAAAATCTCTGACCTTCGAGGAAGGGGCTGTCTGCATCCAACTGCTGAATTCAGTCTATTTAAGAGAAGCTTAACAGCTTTTAAATACTTCTAATCAAATAGAGGTGCATCAACAAGACGGAGCAGACCTCTGTCCTGCTCAGCTAATTGTCTGGCTATTCAGGCAGGATGAGTAGAAAGGGAAGAAAATGGATAGTTTTTGTCCTCTCAGGCAGAGGACAAAACTTCTCTCTTATATCCTGGGTCACCACTTTAATTATCTCAGGAAAGATACTTCTCTTCCAGAAATTTTGCACGCTTTGTTTCACTGACCTTTATTAGAAGCACCCAACTTCCCTATTTGAATATTAAAAAATGTTATTTCTCTAAAAGAAACTTTTTTTTCTAAAAATGTTATTAAATAAAAATAAAATTATTAATAACGTGATTTTTATTAATATAATGGCTACTAAATATTCACCAATCCTTCCAGCAGTATTTTTTATACAGACAAATACAACCTTTTCATGAGCAGCTTCAGTATGTACCTATACTCATTGCAGATCTGTGGGTGAGTTACAGATGAAGCAGATGATGGTCATTATTTTTTAAAATAGTTCTTTCCTTTGATTTAATTCCAGATGTAATGCAGCTAATTTCTTTCTCAAACCTGAAAACAACCTGCAGCCATTATATATTTTCCTTTGGCATCCAGTCTAACCTGACTAATGGCTGAGATGTTCAACCCAGAGACTTTTGCTGAGCCTGTATTACATCTATTGTGTCCAATATTCTGGAGCTTTTCTTGTTTCTTGAGAACATTTCATCAGTCAGTGTAAAGCAATCAAGATATCAGCCAATATGAATTTTCTTGCATTTCGTTGTCAGTACAGCAAACACAACTGTAACTCCATCCATTTTCCCACATTTCTGCAAATATGTGGCAAAACTTGATGATAGGAGGTAATATAAGATTATAGTTTTAATTCAGAAATAAGATGCTTCAATCTAATTTGGCACAGTAAATGATTCCATAACTGGCAATATGTTACAAGTGTAAGGCAGAACATGAGAAAAAAACACTTAGAAAAAAGACGTTCACTCACAATACAAGATTATATGAGATGCTGAGGGAAAAGTTCGCCATTGATAGAAAAATGAGGTACTATCAGTTTCTACAGTTTAAAGAAACTGAGAAGGAATATGAAACATCAGATTGTGAAAAGACTCAGCAGGTTTGGGGCCAGAGATTGTATTCAATTTTGTGTCTCCCATTTGTTTCTTTGTTTTTTCACTCTCTTCTCCTTCTGGCTCAGATCTTCTGTCTTTGTGCTCAGGGCATTAATCATTATAGTTCTAACCCAAAGATTTTAGCTAGATCTGCACAAAACTTCTATAATGAAATTGAAGAAATTCAGACTAACATGTTTTTGGGATTTACTCCTGCAAGAAGGAAAAAGAATTTTTAAAGAGAGAAAGACTGGCAAAAGAAAAATATGCAATGACTAATCTACTTAATTTCCAGGTTTGCTAAAAAAAAAAATAAATTCCAGGGCTCCAGATATGTGTAAGAGCTCCATCTTAAGGTCATCTCTGTGGGTCAAGGTTGCTCATTTTACCTGTGCCACAAGGCAGAATGGTGAGCTCTCAGTGGAGAGCCAAGGCTGCAGCTCCAGCTGGGGATCTGCACCATTCCTCCTTAGGCATCTGACTGATGTCACCACCCAGGTGGAGCTGTTGAATGGATCTGTTGCTGTACAAACCTCAGGCTGTTGGAAGTGCCTAGATCTCTTGCATGGGGTAGGGATTGGCGGCAAACCTGCAAGCAAAAAGTGTGCCAAGGTAGAGGATAACCTGCAGCAGGTAGCTGAGCTGCAAGAAATGGTGAAGAAGCTGCAAAACATCATAGAGAAAAGGAGATAGGCAGCTGGATCCAGGTCCAGACTGCAGTGACCCCACAGCTCACTATCCTGTACTTCAGGCAAGCAGACTTTGACCTCTTCAGGGGTTTGCTTGGTAGGGTACCATGGGATAGAGGAGCTCAAGAAGTCTGGTCAATATTCAAGGATCAGCCAGGATCTCAACAAAGAGGAAGGCAGGAAAGAATGCCAAGAGGCCTGCATGGATGAACAGGGAGATCCTGCACACACTTAGATGTAAAAAGAAAGCCTGCAGAGCAAGAACGGAAGCAAGGGCAGGTAGCCTTGGAGGAGTATAAAGAAGTTTCCTGAGAAGCCATGGATCAGGTTGGGAAAGCTAAATATCAGATAAAATTAAATCTGGACAGGAATATCAAGGATTAAAAAAAAAAGCTTCTACAAGTATTTCAGTGATAAAAGGAAGACTAGGGACAAAATGGGCCTTTTCCATAAGGAAACAGGAGACCTGGTCACATAGATATGGAGAAGGCTGAGGTACTCAACAACTTTTTTGTCTCAGTCTTCACCAACAAAGTCCCTAGCCACACCACCAGGAAAAGGCAGGGGCTGGGAGAAGAAAAATTCCCCCACTGTAGGAGAAGAGCAGGTTCAAAGCCATCTAAAGAACCTGAGATGGCACAAGTCCTTGGGACCTGATGGGATCCATCCATACCTCCTGAGGGAATGAGCAGATGAAGATGCAAAGCCACTTTATCATACCTGACAAACTGTGTCAGTCCAGTGAAGTTCCCACTAATTGCGAAAGGGGATATGTAGCTTCTATTTTCAAAAAGGGAAAAAGAAAGACCTGGGGCCTTCAATATAAGGACATGGAGCTGTGTGAGCAAGTCCAGAGGAAGGTCACAAAGATGATCAGAGGGCTGGAAACCCCTTTCCTATGAAGACAAGCTGAAAGTTTTGGGGTTGTTCAGCCTGGAGAAGAAAAGGCTCCAGGGAGACTTATAGCAGCCTTCCAGTACCTGAAGGGGGCCTGCAGAAAAGCTAGAGAGGTGCTTTTTGCAAAGTGATGTAGTGCTAGGACACTAGCTTTAAATTGGAAAAACATAGATTTAGAGTAGTCATTCAGAAGAAATTCTGACTATGAGGCTGTTGAGACACTGGCACAGGGAAGTTGTGGCTTTCCCCTCCTTGGACATGTTCAGGGCCAGGCTGGATAGGCCTTTGAGAAACCTGGTATAGTTGGAGATACCCCTGCCCATACAGTAGAGCTGAAACTAGGTGATTTTTAAAAGTCCCTTATAACCTAAGCCAATCTATGGTTATAGAATCCATACTATAATGACAATCATTTAAATTCACAGAGTGTGTAAATTCTCAGGTAGGAGAACACTTCATCTTTTTTTCAGTTTACTTCTCTTCATATAATACAAATACCATTGGTAGTGTTTAGTGAACTTAAAGAAAAAATACTAAGAAAATCAAATATGATAATTTTTTTGTCGTTCTCAGCTGTTTTAAGACTAGGCCCACCTTCTCTAATCCTTAAATTTATTGTTAAATTATGAGAAAGAATGACAAATTAAAATACCTTCACTACCTCATGTTCCTGAGCTCAACTTCACTCTGTCATCCTCAATGCCTTTATCACCTCCTGGTGTCCCAGTCTCACTTCTCAGAGGACACTCCAGCAAGCACCATCCCCACCTCTCTCACCCCTGCCACTGCCATCACCCAGACACCTACATCCCAGTATAAGTCAATACAGACAAATAGGTTTAAAAGTGAAGTTCATTTCACATGTTCCTTGACAAGTCTGTATTTGAGGGACGTATTTTTCTTCCTTGCCTTTACAGGCATACTAGGTAATATGACCAAATATTGAGTTTTTATATAATGGTTGTCTGAAACTAGGGGAGGAAAATGCTATCAAATAAGATGCAAATCAATTAAACTTCTCCATACAAAGGTTTTAGAATATGAAAAATCAATCAAAATCAAATTCCTGGGAGTGGATGATAATGCTTATAGACATTAATTGGAATTGGATATAAAAAAAAATAATTGTGGCTGTTGACTGCTGAAATGGCTTGTGGTTTTTTGTAGTATATTTCGTTCAGATGCTAATTTTGTATGTTAAAAAGCTATGATGCATTTTAATATTCTATTCCTATAATAGTCTGGCAAATTAAAAGACACTGTATTATTTAGACATACCATATTGGTGAAAGTTTCCACTTCAACTGAGTTTTCAGAATAGCATTCTGTTCTGATATAGGCTGTTCCCCCCATACCCCCTCAATAGCAGTCATGCCCAGGCAGCTTACAGAGTACAACATGTGAAAACAGGCCTGTAGTAACAACAAAAAAAGTTTTACAGATCTCGAAACTAATTTACTGTTATTTAAAGCATACTTAGAAAATTATCTTCACTAGTCTGTAGACATGACAACATACTTGAATGTATATCAAAATTTACTTCCTTATACTAAAAAAGAATATTTAATCATATCTACATAATCTACAAAATGATGTTTTTCAAATCATATTTAAATGCTGTTGTATACAGATTGTCTCTGCTATACAATTTCACACTCCTTTCTTCATGTTACCATTTATTAATCTGTTACTATTAACAACTAACAAAAAAAATCTGTTACTATTAACAGATTAATAACCAGCACACCTGCTTGGAATAGTTCAACTGAACCCCCAGCTGATGTCAGCCAAATTGAGCTACACAGTGGACTAATCTTAAATAAATAAATAAATAAATAAATACCTTGCTCTATTAAGAATAATGAATTTTAATGATTGTCTGTTCCTACTGTTAAAACCCTTTTTCTTTTGTGTCTGCATTACTGATGCATTTGTTGTTCTCCATATTAATAGTTCTGGAGAGCAGACACTTTTTTTATTTTGTGTCTTCTGTGTTATTATATACTTTATTTTTTTATAAATTATGTCATTAAAGATAAATTCCATGTCACATGAAACCAAGAAATCCAATGAACTAATTATGAAGAAGCTCCTTAGCCCAAAATTATTAGCAAAAGACTATGCAAATGGTAGTGCTTATGTGGATAAAGCCTGGAACTAATACTCACTGTTACCATTTTCTAGTGCAAACATAGATGCAATTCATACTCATACAGATGTGAAATGTTTGGCAAAACCAAATTATTTCATTAGCAGTGCTAACAATAGTGAATTTTCATTTTTAATTATTTGTTGTATATACACCTGTAACTTTCCTTTTTACACTCATAGGCTGTCCATTTTCAACAGAAACTTCTTTTAATAAATTGCTTGTTTCACGTTCTCAGAAAATATTTTTTTATAAGCGACAATATTTTGTTTGAATAATGAAAATAAATATTGATAAGGGTGGAAAAATATCTAATGCATTGAAATAAAAACCACAGAGCTGTGGGATGTATTGCTGTTGTACTATCTGCATGGAAGTAAGTGCCTGACCCAACATCAATACTCTGTGCACATCCATTCCCTCGGCGTACCTAATCTCTGCCTCAGCTCGATGCAATTTCTCCTAGTTACAGGAACCATGCAAAAGAATCACTTCTTGCAGTCAGTTAAACAGCTATTAGGTAAACTAAATGTTTGTTCTATTTTTGTGTTTCAGACACCACTAATTACAGTCCTTCATCATTTGTAACAAGGTAACTTATTTTATTTGCTTAAGTCTTCATAGTAATGGATTTGCTTGTGAGCATATTATAAATAATCATGACAACCACTGCAGAAACATGTTCATTTTAATATTTAACATGAAGATATACTTAAACAGTTCCTGCTTCAGGTAAATGATACTTTATACAAATACACACATATAAGCCAACCACTCTGTTGTTTGCTTGGTGGTGCATGATGATAGCAGCTTGCTTGCATTTTATGATGTGTTGTTTTTTTTAGTGCCAAGATTCCTCTCTCTGTGCTTCCTCATTGTTTTCTTAAGATTTTCCCCACATGTGTGGCTCTGGAGTCAACACAAGAACTCCCATGTTGCAGTTCACTTCAGTGAGAGTAAAACTTCTGTCTAACTTCAGGAATAGAAGTAAATTCTTAAGGACCTGCAGCATACAGAATTCCCTGTGCTCAGTGCTCAGCCATCGCTGTACATGAAAATATCGCAAAAGATAAATAATCCATAACACTAAGAGAAACCTATCAGTGGGAGAGCAAACAAATACTAAGTAATATTAACTTGCTTTAATGGGTAAGTGAGATTAGTTAGTTTTATTTAGGTTTATTTTTTTTTTTAAAGAAATTAAAAATTAAAAACTCTATGTAAAATATACTAGGACTTCTCTTTAAGAGTTGCTATGAGAAAAGGATTGCACATGGAGACACAAATAGTCACTGATTTTTAACTAAAAACTAAAAATGCAACATGTGTAGAACCTCAGGAATGTCAGAGACAGGGAAATATCGCATGATGGTTCGCTAGAATGTTTTGAGCATCATTTTGAACAACTATATTTAAATATATATTTGTATACACATTTAATCATCAAGGCCATATTGCCCCAAAATTGCGCTGTGTCAAAAATAGAATAGATAAACTTATATTTAAAAATATGGGCACATAGGAAGAATTTACAGGATAAGTACTAATTATAAATCATTTTATTCTAAAGCAGGCTATCTAATTTCCTTGTATGCAATAGTCTACTGTGTAACAGATATGCAAAACAGAAACTGCACCACAAAGTACAAAAAAATTTTTTATGCATATCTCATGCATTTAAAAGAACAATGTAAGACATATTAGTACCAACTATTACTTTATAAATTTGAAATAGTCTTTGGAGGTTCTTTTTAAGGAATGTAAAGAGTTCAGAGAAGTCAGGGAATAATATAAGATTCAAGATGGCATAAAAAGAATAAAATTAATGGAAAAGAGGCAGCCTATCTCTTTGCAGCAATAAGGGTCTGAAAGTTCCAGCCCAGTGTATATAACAAGGAAACATTAACCATGTGTAACTAGACAGAAAGACCAAATATCTTTGAAAATATTCACTTTCAAGTTTTATATTGCCTAAATGCTGAAGTTCTGCAATGTTTCAGCCAATTTTGAAGAACTGCTACCATCAAAGACCACAAATTAAAACTATTCTACAGCAAGGAATCATCCACTTCGGAAGTTCATAGCCCTGCTGGATATCCAATCTTGTCTTTGACATGCAGACATTTTTTTTTTCCTTTCTGCAGTTTTGATTTGTTCATTGTTTTGCAAGGTCATAGTTTCAAGGCTTCAGTCTTACTGAAATTGCAGGAGAATGTGAGTAAACCTCTTGTGAATTTAAGTTCCTTTGCTCTGCTACATAAATTTTAGTGGTCATGAAAACATGACAAATAAAAGTAGTTAATCCCAAGTGTTATATGATTGTCCTTTACAATCCTACAAAAATACATTTGTGCTGGCCAATAACACTCTTTTCTCTAGTGTAGTAATGAATATAGCACTCCCTGTGGAGCCACTCATACAGCTCATGTCCTGTTTTTTCTAAGAACAAAAGGAAGCTACTTGGAGACCTTTAATCTTATTTCATGAGAGAACTAACTGTGTATTGAGTCCTGATGATCTTCAGAAGTCAAAGCTAATGCACTGAGCCAATACAGCATTCTAATATGCAGAGTACCAGTTTATGATAATTACTTTTGCATCTGCATTTAAAGTACCACATGTAATTACTGAAGTGTATACTTTTCTCTCAGCAATGGCATGCAATTTCCATTAGTGGTCTTGGCATTCATGCACATGCATTTCAAGACCTCTAAGTAAACTGTAGTCCCTGTAATTAAATGCAAAAAGAATTACAGCCAGTAGAACACAGTGAATCATTCACAACCAGAAACTGGATTGATTCATTTAGCCTAATTTATGCACACAACCAGAAATTCTATCTTTCCTTATTTACTAAGTTACTAATTTACTACCTCATCTGCAGTGCTTTTGCAAATTTTTGTAAAATATTTTCAAATTTTTACTAGAACAATGCTGATGGTTTACATAATTTCTCACTAAGACTTTACAATATGAATTTGGAAAAAATTATGAAACTTTGAAGTCTGGGGTTTTTCCTTATACAAAGACACCTCTTGGAAAATTCTTTCTACAGTTAAGAGGCAACCACTTCATTCAAAACCTACTTATTTTCAGCAGTTTTCTCAAAAAAATATTTGAAAAGCATCACTTCCATCCAGCAAGAAATTCTCATAGTTTGAAATTCAAACAGGATACAAGTGGAAGGAACCTTCCACTTTGAAGGACTTCCATAGGTCTTTGAATCTCTTCTCTCATATCAAGGGTTAACATATTATCTCTTTTAACAACTGACCTATTACCTTAAACATCAGCTGTATTACTGCAGTTTTCTCACACATATTTTTCAACAGGTTCAGTATGCAAATGTACTTGCTCTTCTCTCAATTTGGTGTTTTATTCAAATAACTCTTCTCTTTCTCTCATGGTCATTCAGCTGAGACATTTAGAGACAATGGTCAATATTTTTCAGTTTTTGTTGTTGGGTTACAATAAAGAAAAAACCCCACTCTTCTAATTTCATCTGGAAAATTAGGCTTCTATTTAACTGGCTATTTCCCTGTTTGTGATATTCCCTTCCTACACTTTTACTCTGCATTCATCTGTTTTCTCAAATACAAGTGACTGGAATTTTACATGGTGTTATAAATGACATTTCATGCATGTCCAAAACAAACAGTCAGATATAAAACAGTGTGGGGAAAAAAACCCCCATAAAATTAATTTTGGAGTTGTTACAACAGTACATCATAATGACTCCTCTGCAGAAACCATGATACCAAATTGTAGAAAGAAATTTCATCAGCAGAAAGGAACAGGGAGTGGGAAGAACTTGAATTACAGCTCCAGTGAAATGCTGCACAGAAAATCTGAGAGGCAAAAAAATTCCTCGTCATTCAGTAGACTACAAAACATTTTACAGGGTAGAACAATGCAATTACCCCAGTGCAATGTAAAACAGGTGTGGTGAAATGAAATACCTTAACACAGATAATAGAAGGGCCAGTTATATGTATTTTTAAGTTCAGCATTATGTTTTATACACAACATATTTCATCTGCTTTTTCTAAAAAGGAAATTTTGCTCAATGGTTTTCGTTTTTTAAGTCCACTTTTCCAGCATTACATTACCACTAAGAAATACATTTTAAAGTGTGTTAAATACAGATTACACGTATTTAGAATCATGTAACATTTGTATGTCATAAAATTATGAAAATAATTTTTGCAGCTCCATATAAAACCTCAACAATTATAGAGGATGTTGTAACATTACTGTCCATATTTATTATGATCAGAATTAACTAACCTGAAATTCAGAGATGGATTATTAATTGCTACTAATTAATTTATTTGTTTCAGTTCCATTGTCCTTGTTGTACAAACAATATGCTGGATTAATGGAAATGCACATGAGTAAAACAATTAAAGTTTTCTGAGCACTTTTTATTTTTAACAGAAAGTATGAACTGACTGCATTGGTTTTCATATGTGAAGCTGTTGGTTCTAGGAAATCTTTAAAAAGACTGAGTGCTCTCTTTTCTAAAAAGAATCTCAATTTGTGTAATGATGACCAAGTGGGAATTTTAAATCCAAGTTTTACCCCCTATTGTTTTTAATGCAAATAAGCTATGATATATGGCATCACACTTGACAATCTGGTGAAAAAAATAGTATCTGTGTTTGTCAGGCAAAATTTAAAAATATTACTGTTTTAAATATCGAAACACTCTTTTCACTCTCACTGTTTTCTAAGAAACTCTTGTTTAATGAAATTTGACTTAATTGTTCTTTAAATATTCACAAATCCTGCTATGAAAAATATATTTGTGATTAAGAAAAAAAATAAATTGAGATTTTTTTAACATTTTAAGACAGATGTTCACTAAGTATGACATACAACTGGTCATTTAAGTTACTTGACACTGCTTGTGTTCTGTGATGAAGAAAATGAAATTCTGTAAGCCACGATATAGTAAGACATCAATAATGTGTCATAGGTTCATGGTCCCTCATAAATAACTGTTTTCACAAAATATCAAAAAATCAAAACCAAAAGAGTTGAGTTCTTTCTATCAGCTGAGACATTTTTAGTATGTTCAGTTTAACTGCTAAACTAAACAGCATTCACACTTTGGGTATATGATAACAGGGTTCACAAGAACTCAAGGAAACAGAAGACATTCTTACTCTTTAAGTACCAGTAATTCCTTTAAAAATCTAATTTTAATTCAAGCGAAAAGAAATCACAAGTGCTTTGGCAGAGCAAGATTTTGTCATACACCTAGGAAGAAAGCCAAAGTACAAAGCCTTGATCTAGTATTTACAGTTTCAAAGAGAGACGGAGGTTATTATTTTCAAGGTCTTTCTTGTTTCATTTTTCCCTTTTTTCTTTTGTTAATTCAGTATATCTGAAACAAGTCTTGGGAGTCTTTCTGATTTATAATTAATTTCTATTATTAGCAAGTCATTTCAATGTGTCTCGAAATAAGAATTTGATTCTACTGTCTCTGAACCAAACTCTGGGGGTAAGGGCTCTCTTCTTATGTCCCCCAAACATCACAGGCAAGGTAAGACTCAAAAGAACCATTATTTCCCTCATTTTATGAGGCCACAGACAATCAGATATGGAAGATGGAAATCAGAAAGGAAGGCAGGAATTATGCAGAGGCAAGGATTGTACTGCTTCAAGATATAAAAATAAAGCAGTAAGATCAAATCCTAGCAAAGTCTACCATTTGTTGCAGTGACAAAAGAGTAAATTGATTTTAAACCTTTGTCTTAATCCAAAGAGCACACAAAGAGCCTATTTAGAGAAATAGCATTTAAATGATCCTATTTCTTCATCCCTCTATTTATCTATTCATTTAATCTGCCATTTATACATACACAAATGGATAACTAAAGATCAAATGCAGTTGTATGTGATTATGTACAAAAATTTTTAACTTACACACATTAAAATATGTAACCACTGCTAAAAAGAAGCACATTGACACATCCATAAATACTTTCTGGAGTTTCCAGGGTGTCTTCTACTCACTTTTACTCTTTTCTGGGGAAAATTACAAAGTTAAGTATTATTATTGCACACCACAGTCATCCCAGGCCATTTCAATCACTGAACATATCTAAATGAGCTGAATTATGGCTTGACTTTAATTGCTTTCAGAAGAGAGATTAAAACAGGATGTAAATCTTAGGTGCACTGAATGTATAAATGTCCATAAACATGTATATTTTGCTTTCTTCTTCTTATGCACAATATTTACCTAGATCAAGGGCAGAATGAACATGTTCCCATTAATTTTACTGCACCAAAAGAAGACAGGCTGTGTTTAATAATCTATTTGAAAAAATAAGTGAGGACAGCATTTAAACAGGTACAGTTTTGAATTCTGTGGCAAAAACCAACCAACCAACCAAAAACCTATGCTTTTCTCTCTCTTACCTGGAATAACTTTTTACTTTCAAAATCAAACTTGACTAAGGTCCACTGAAGCTAACAGTCTCTTTGGCTTTGGATCAGAATTTGAGGAATGTTGCCTTCTTGAATCTCAGTGCAAAGCATACATCTTAGGTACAAACCTTCACTGTGACTACCCTCCAGGGTGATACTCCTAGTTCCAGGACTCTGTTTCACTGCAAAAACATTACTTACCAAAATTGAACTAAAGTGGAAACTAGCAATTAATGTGGAAACAGCGGTAAGATATATTGCTCAGCGCTGTCTCCATAGTATTCTTTTTACCATTTCCATGGCTATCACCATTTATGCGTTGTATCTTGCTTGATTTGAAATTTTATTTTAGTAAGACATAGCTGTGTCAAGAATAGGGATGTACTGCACAAGGCTTTTGGAATCACTAAATTACAAATAACAAAGTCCTCACAGGGAATGTAGAGTCACTCTGTAAACTTGTCTGGATGAAGAAAATATTTCCCTTGAATTTCTTCTTGAAGACTGACCATGGTGAATCCTTCTCTGCAAGCTGATAAAGTTTGACTTAAAAATGTTTCCCTAAACTTCTTTTTCAGCTCTGTTCAAAAGCAGAAGTGCAAAAATATGGAGAGGATTGTCCTAAAATAGTTTCAAATCTGTGAGACTTGGCACTATTCCCACTACTATAATGCAAATCATAAGTGTGATAGAATTTGTAATAATTTACTCTACTGGGACATCTCAAATTTTTACAATAGCCTTATCTTCTCTGGCACTGGATGTGTACCATAGTAGAGCTGATCATATGAAAGGTCTGAAGGAATTTTGAGAATAAATAAAGATTGCTAAAAAAGTCTGTAAATGCAATTTCTCTATGCTACAGTGCACAATCACACTTAACATCAAGTTAATTCACTACGGTTCTAACATTGCACATTTTCATATGTTAGAATGCAAAATAATCTGTGCATTGTGAAATATTCATGTGTGTCTGGTTTTGGAGTCAGTAAACATTTATCTTACTAGGTTACTAAATTCCAGATCCATTAAGATGTATATTATCCATCATTAGCAAAGCACAGAATTAAGAGTTAAATGTGTATTATTTTTATGTATTTTTTCTCAAATAAGTTTATAAAAATAAGTTATTCATAGAAAATGTTTATCTCCTGAGGAGATTATAAGAAATATTTGTCATTTTATTTCTTATTATTCTGAGGGGTGTAAAGTAGAATTGAATCACATGTTCTTATGAATCTTTATTGTGTAAAAATGAAGCTTATTTCAGCAGGCACTCTGGAAAGGTTGATTTTAATATCAATATTCATACTGCCTGATACAAAGTGATTGACATCCAGATCATTTATATATTTAGATGGACTGTTAAACAGTTCATGGTAAAATGCAAAAAATCATGTAATCCTTTTTGTTTGTCACAATAAAAAATATCTGACACTACTCTTTTTCAATTTCCAATTTAAAATTGCTGAAGATAATCACAATGGAATTGATAGAATGCATGAAGAAGAACCTGGTTAGAAATTTATTGTAGTTATCTTACCCTAGTATGTATGCCAGAACAAAAATGGATTTCAAGTTTCAGTAATTTTAGTTTGTTCAAATACGATAAATATATGTAAGGTTAATTCTTAGATATCATTATTCTCTCTAGATATCAGTTTCTGGTTTTCTTCACAAGAATAAGGGTTGCAGTTTTACAAAGTAATTCACCCATGTCTTTTTTTCTCAGGTAAGCTTAGTTTGCAGCTGGAGATTAAATTAAATGTATAGAATATGTCAAATTAATTCACTGAGGTATTTTTTAAGAGTTGCATTGTCATATGCATATCAAAAAATATTAAGTGCCACATGGATATGTTTCTGCTTACAATAATCAAGTTATTATGGAGACCCATGAAAACGGTCAGTAGATTTGCTTAGAACAAAAAAGTAAATCTAGTAATTCTGATCATCCTTAAATCTAACAATCTTTGGTATGGCAACAAAATTATTTAGCAGTGTTTGATATAAGGCCAGTCTAACAGTGGATAAAGAATTCTGGAGCTTCAAAAAGGTAAATTTTGCAGAGTTTATGGTCTTTTTAGTATGCTGTTCTGTGCATAAATCCCCATTACCTAGTTATGAATGTACTGATATAGATAGAATTCATCTAAAGGCAGTGTGGACTCTTCTGAAAAGTGACTTTCTTCCACTACTTCAGATAGCAGACAGTGTGAAAGTATCATCAGGCAAGTCTTTGTTTCCTTTCCTTTGAAATAATTAGTTAAATGGCACAGAAAACCAGAAATGATTTTTTCACAAGTTTACTGCCCGTCATTAAAGTTCCAATATGTAAATGTGACTACTATCTGTTAGACCAACAACTCAAGGATTTTATTTTATATCTATGTAGTACTTCTCAGGACCTCAACAAGCCTTACTGAGCTGATTAATACTTTGCTGTTGAGAGTGAATTTATTTTCCTGGACTTAACAACTCCAGCAGTCTGCCACTGCTGATAGATATGGATGACGATCATTCAACTAATTAACTGAGTGCAAACTTGTTCCTATGTTTTAAATGAATCTTGTGTTCTAAGATGAAAGTAAAATTCATCTTCTTGGATTAACTGATTAGTTGCTTTTACTAAGGAGTCTAACTAGCAGATGGACACAGGCAGCTTGCATCATGATTCACTAACTTAACCATAGAAAACATCTAGAGTATTAATGAAGTATGGCAGATGTTAAAACATGATAAAAGAAAGTTAAAAATCTTTTACATCATAGTAAAATATGAACAGAGCCATAGCTGACCAGGAAGAACAAAATATCTACATTTTTTTTGTGCAGTCTTTCATAAGATTCCCTGTTAGCAAGATCATTCAAGTACGTGCTTACCTGAATGCAAGACTAAGTAGCACAGATTTCTATGGACATAAGAGTCCTGCTTAACAGTTTTTTAGAAAAGAAAGGTGCTAAAGGTAATGCTTAAAATTTGGACTGATCTTGAAGTGTTTTGTTTAATGCATGCCTAGGCCAGGACTTGACAGAGCTAACAACCATGCTGATGTTCTCAATTCAGTCTTCAAATCTTTTGTCCTTTAGCTTTAGATAACCAAGTAATGCAATGTCCTGTTCTGTGCACCAACAGTTAGTCAGCAAGTGGTGTTTATATATGGATGTAAACAGTTAAAAAGAGATGATAGCTAGAAAATTGGTGGGTGTGGCATGTACATGGGGATTGCACATGTTTTTATTCATTTATAAATTCTTTCTCTCCAGCCTCTGTGAAAAGCAATAAGGAAATAATAGCTTTAATAATAGCAAAAATTGATTCAATAACTTGATTTCCTTCAAGATATGAATCAGTCCATGGATACATTTTTGCATGTTACTAAATTGAACAGTGTTCTTCAGCTTCACTATCTTCCTCTTTCAATCACAATTCCATATAAAGTAGAAAAACTTAGGGAAAGAATATTCAAACTTCATTGATTGTTCTAACATATTAGTTCATTTCAAATGTAAAAGGAATGTACTTCAGGCTTCAGAGTCCATTAGGGCTATATAGATCTTATCAGCTTTCTGGAAATTAAAAGAATTTTCTGGTAGCAGTAGTGATTTGATAAGTAGACAATTTAAAACTGACCTGATCTCAGATGAAATAAGAAATGGGAAGAAATATGGGTTTACAATATGGGCAGAAAAATAGGTTTACATGTGTGGCCAAAATCTTAAAAAAAAAACACCAAAAAATTCCTCCCTAAAAGTCATTATATTTGGTCAGTTTCCAGTGTTTGCCCTGATATTTTAAAATTAAATTAAAAAGTACAGTAAGTACAGTTTAGCATAGCATGAGGTCACTTTGTAGAACTCAAAGAACTTAACACAATTTGATTTTTTTTCTTTATGAAAACAATTTCTTTTAAGAATAAATGTCCAATATCTATTTCTGTTTCATTATGCAATTTGTGTGGATTTCACAAGTCAGTTTTCAGGGTTTTTTTGGTTTTGTGTGTGTGTGTGTGTGTGTGTGTTTATGAACCAGCTGCTTTCACAAGAGGAAAAATCAGTGCCATACAGAGCTGCACTTACAATTTAAATATTACTACAGCTTTATTGTACAATTTTATAAAGAGGACTATTTTTTAAGGCATATGTCAAATCAAATAAACTCTCTGGACATACACTATAAAGAAATGGCTCTTTGAGAATAAACAAATTTTCTTAATAGTGAAGGATGTGTATGCTTCCTCAGCTCTGGAGAATTTTCTTAACATTGACCACATTGCTGATGAGTTATGACCTTTTTATACACACAGGGAAAAAAAGGGAGATAATGGGTACAATAATGCTCCTAACAATACCACAGGCTGAATTTCAACTTTCAAGCTTCTCTTCCAAGTTAGAAGTTAGCTTCCAAAGCTTTTTAAGAGGCTGCTGCCCTTTTCAAATCACATTTCGGGTGCATCATTCTTGCTGATTTATACATACTAAATGCTATGTGCCCTATTCCTTCTTTGCAAAGCCGAGAAAGGCTGTGTAATTTCATTCTGCTCCCTGGCAACCTCATTCAGCGCAGGCTGGTCGAAAAGTCTTACAGCTAATTATGAGAATATTGGTTATATACTGAGCTGGGATGAGATAGGACCTATAGCTATTGCCTGAAGCAGACACACAAGATAGAAGAATACCAGTTCTTTCTTTATAAAATAACTGAGACTTCCCTTCATTCAGAACTATTGAGAAAACCTGGCAGCAAGAAGGCATGGCAATGGTAAAAATTCAGGGCAGCAGTTCAGACAGAATAAAGTATCACAAGCCAAAGAATCTTTCTGGGGTTTCTTTTTTTTTCAGAACAGTGGACTAAAACTTCTTGGGGATTAGATGACTCTGAATTACACACTGGACATATTAGATAGAAGTTATTGCCACTTTGCAGAAATATGCACAAAGCCATGTATGTTACACATGCATACCAAGCTACAAGCTATGGCTAACAAAACCGAGAAGTTGCTAATAGTGTAACAAGAAACTTCAGCAAAAAAAAAAAAAAAGAAGTCATAAAATAGTTGATTCTTCAATACAAAATACCATGGCTGTATAGTGGTTATCATCCTGTAAAGAATGAGATTGTTGAGCAACATATACTTTGCTTAAGCCCTGTTCCTTATACTACTTGCACAGCAGAATCTGTTATCACATCTGACAGTGCTGTGATAGATTCAGGTTAAATGCCAATTTCAGATAAAATTGAAAGGAAATAGCCCTAGTCCTCTCTGGTCACAGCAGAAATAAAGTGATGTGACAATATTGGGAATGTTGCTTCTGTGGTATTATTTTTAAAAATGCAGATTAAATTGTCAAGAGACCGCACATCCAGTTCACCAGTGTATGCCATTAGAAATGAAACCACTAACTCTTGTAAGTTTATATGGCAGAGATATATGACTCTCTGTTTTCATGATTTTACTGACTTTCAGTCTCAGGCTTACTAAGACTAATCATAGAGTTGTTCTGAAAAAAAAATGCTAAAGCTACAAAACGTATTGTATTTCTACCATTTCCCAAAGGATGACTTCCAATCACCTTATCACAGAAGAATCAATAAGGAGGACAACAGCAGAACATTATGTCTACTGATAGTATATTTATTCAGGAAAGATAGGATTCCTTGACTTATATGACATAATTTTTTAACTCTCTTTCTCTCTATGTAGATGGCTGTGCTGGTCTGTAAAGCAGACTGGTTGGAGGCCTAAAGCCAGATGCTACTGCCAATTCTGATACCAGTGACCTATGGACAAATCGGAATAGTCTTGGAATCTCTCAGCACCTTTGTGTTGTGGAATGTTAGGAAGGCTCGGAGAATGTTGGAGAATATTCCTGAATATTCTCGAAGAGGTAGGAGGTACGACCCCTTTGCTATGCCCAACCCCATGTTTGGGAGGCCAATTAGATCGGCCCATACTCCGGTGCTACCTGCACCAGGGATTCGCTGTGCTACAGGTAAACACACCGGGTGTCCAATAAAAAGTTATGTTGGTGGCTGGGGTGTGGTCACGGAAGCACTATATAAGCAAAAGTTGCTGCGCAATAAACCAGAAGTCCGTTTATCAACCATATTGGTTGCACGCATTTTCTTTGCCGCTCCCGCAACTGGCGCCCGAACCGTGCTACAGGCCCTGAACAATCAGAAAGTCTGAAGAGCCTTGAAAAAGTCTGAAAAGTTTCGAAATCAACAGGCAAATCCTGCGGAAGACCGATCTTCACTAGGGACGCCTGGTGGAGGACCGAACCATCGATAGCACCAATCGCAGCTCGGCAGGTAAAACCGCTGAAATCAAAAAACTTGGCTGGGAACGGGGCTCCAAGAAAGCACCGAAAAAGCAACGTTTCGGATGGCAATAAATTCCTCTCGACGCAGGCGTAGAGAGGTGATTCGCAACTTAAAGAAAAATGAACGAGTTTGTTTGCTGCTGGGGAAGGGCTACCGGTTCTTAGTTATAAAAAGTTGTAAAAAGCCCATAAAAGCTTCGGATTAAGGCTGCACCAAAATAATAAAGGGATAGTTAAGCGCGCAGAAAATAGAGAACGAAGTAGCCCTAGACTTTCTATATTTCTATTTTATTCTAGACCTTTTTTATTAGTTTCTTATAGAAACGTGCCATAAAAGATGTGGATTTTAGAAAAGATCCGGCGGCGCTTGTAGCATACGGCCGCACATATCAGTTTTTTACTGACCCTGCTAACTTATTTGATGAGAAAGAATAGAAAAGCTTAGGAGACATTTTGTGGTATAAGGTAATAGAAGAGGATAAGACAGCTCGTAAGTTAATGAAACCGTAGCATACAATGATTACTTGCTTGCACCGTTATCAGACAGAGAAGAAAATCGCCGCTGTAGCTTCGGCAACCTTAAAAGGGCAGCCGATACCAGATTTGCATCAATTAGGAGTTGATTACGATCCCTGTCCCCCAACGGGAGACAAAATAGTTGTACAGCTTGCTCAAAATTTCCAGTGAAGTTCCGACGCAACTCGCTGCCCCCCCCTCCCCCCCCCCCTCCCTCTAATGTGGCCTGTGCCGGCCATCTTGAGCCATGTGGCTCGGGATGTGCGGACGGGACGGAAGTGACCACTTGCAGAGCCGGAAGCGGACTGAATCAGAGTCCGGAAACCCTATGTCCCGTGTCATCCGGCGAGGGTGGCTCCAGGGCTGGTCCCGACCTCTATTGGGCCCCGCCTTCGGCCCCACCCCTACGCCGTACATCACCCGACGGGGACGTTCCCGGCCCGCAGCACCCCTCCTCCGCCCGCCCTCCCTCCCTCCCCCCCCCCCCCCCCCCCCCCCCTCCCTCCCCTCCCCACCTCCCGCCGCAAGCAGCCGCTTTTCAGAAATAAAAGCCTGCTGCACGGCACTACCGCACCTTAACAATTAATTGATCTCAAATGCATGAGCAAGCCCTTAATAATAAAGATTATGATTTTTCCTTAGTTTTAGATACCCTGCCACAAGTTTTCCCAATCATATATACAAAAGCTAATCACGGAAATGTGAAGTTGCAGTATCACTCTTTAAATTAGAAATTGCTAACACAGTTAAGAGCTACGGTAAAATGAATGCGAGTTGCATGGTGAACCAGTTAAGCAAATGATAAGTTATATCTGGGGCTCAGGACTGTTGCTCCCAGAGGACATAAAAGGAATTATGAAAATGATCATGACTCAATCACCTTTACTGCTATGGCGAGCCCACTGGCAAACATTATGTCACAGATTCGTAAACATTTCTAGAGAACAAAATGACCCCCTGTATGGGATAACAATAAATCAATTTATGGGTTGTGGACTACTTCCTAATTTTGAGGCACAAGCAAGATTAGGCCTACATATAATAAGAGAGTTTATGAGATTTGCGAGAGAAGCTATAAGTAAAGTTAGAACTACATCAGTTGTCCCATCTCATATGTCAATTAAGCAAGGCACAGATGAGCCATTCTCACAGTTTGTAGATAAACTCACTGATGCCATCAACCAGACTTGTGTACCAGATCAAATGAAAACTACATTGCTCTGTCAGTGTATCCTAGACAATAGCAATACTCCCACGAAAAATATAATTTCCTCCATGCCATCAGAAGCATCAATTGAGGAGATGCTGGAACAATTATCTAGAGTACCAGTAGGGACTCAGGCAATGCTAATTGAGGCAATAAAAGATGTAGGGAAAGGTATGGTGCAAGCCCAGCAGCAAGCTCTTGCAGCCCAACAACAAGCCTTTATAGCCCAACAACAAGCCCACCAGCAAGCTCTTGCAATCCATCAGCAGCAAGCTCTCACAATCCAGCGCCAAGCCTTAGCAGCCTTAGCCCCGTTACGTCCTGCCGACGCCAGACAGCCGCAACGATCAACCGACAAATGTTTTCGCTGGGGACACAGTGGACATCTTCGAAGGCATTGTCACAAAGCCACAGTCTGGTGTCAACACTGTAATACGAACACTTATGCTACCGAAGTCTGCAGATACCAGAGAAATGGATCAAGGAGCGCGAGGAGCCATGGCACAAAGACCCCAACTGCGGCTCTAGTGTGGACCCTTTCAAACAACAGCAACCAGCCACTTCCACTCCCCTCCAGCAACCAGGCACTCCCACTCCCTCCCAGCAATCAACCGCTTCCACTCCCCTCCAGCAACCAGGCACTTCCACTCCCTTCCAACAATCAGCTACCCCCACCTACCTCCAGCAATCATCCACCCGCACTTCCTTTCAGCAACCAGCCATCCCTACCTCCCTTCGACAGCCAGTCAATTTCCACTTCCCTTCAACAACAACTCCAGCCACCCACCTCCCTCCAACCAGCAACCAGTGGAAGCCTCGGGCTGGACCTGGCAACCGCAGTAGATGTGACTCGCAGTGACACCAAGCCCCAAAAGATCCCTACGGGTATCACCAATCCAGTGAAATGTCAAGAAAAACCATGTGGACCCCTTTTATTAGGACAGTCGTCTGCTGGACTTAAGAGTTTGTTTGTCTTGCCAGGAGCAATAGACACTGACTATACTAGAAAAACTTGTATTGTAGCTATGACTTGGACACCACCTATGGTAATTCTAAAAGGAACTCGAATTGCCCAGCTAGTCCTGACACGACAATTAACTGATGCAGCAGCCGTCTCTTCGATTCATCACCATCACGCCCACAAACGTACAGGCCCTTGTTGGTCGAGACATACTAAGTCAGATCGGAGCACGCCTAATCACAAGAGACCATTTTTATTGGCAGTCACTCCTTGGGCTTTCCCGATCCCATTGACATGGTTATCATCACAGCCAATATGGATCGAGCAGTGGCCGCTGAAGCGAGAAAGCCTCAGACAAGCACACATCTTAGTACAAGAACAGCTAGAGCAAGGGCACATACAACCATCAACTAGCCCCTGGAATACTCCAATCTTCGTAATTAAAAAGAAGTCTGACAGGTACCGTTTACTACATGATTTACGTGCAGTTAATTCCCAGATGGAAGCAATGGGAGCTTTTCAGCCCGGAATGCCTAACCCCGCGATGCTTCCAGAGCGTTGGCATCTACTTATAGTAGACCTAAAAGACTGCTTCTTCATCATACACATCCACCCACAAGACACAAAGCAATTTGCATTTACACTCCCAGCCCTTAACAGAGAAGCCCCTGCTTCACGACTTGAGTGCGCAGTGCTCCCACAGGGCATGGAAAACAGCCCAACTTTGTGTCAATTGTTCGTAGATGCAGCATTATTGCCAGTACGGCAAGCATGGCCAGATGCCTTAATTTATCATTACATGAATGACTTCCTAATAGTACAACAAGACCCATTTACCGAGCAGCAAGAGCATTTTTTAATACAACAGCTAAGTCACCAGGGATTCCAAATAGCACCTGAAAAGATACAACGTACGCCACCATGGAAGTACCTAGGATGGCATATTACTGAGTCACAAGTTAGACCTCAAAAAGCTGCTCTCTATTTGACTCTTAATACCTTACATGATGTACAACGATTCCTAGGTGATGTTCAATGGTTACGCCCTGTGATCGGTATAACAAACGATCATCTAGAATCGTTACGACCACTTCTTAAAGGCACCGATCCTGCCTCCCCTGTTACTCTTTCGGCAGCTCAACAACAGGCCATAACTGAAATTGGCCTGACAATACCTCAGTGCTCCGTGGATCGCCATGATGTAAACTTACCCATAGACTTAACCATCCTTACGGGTAAACAACATTTACTCGGAGCTCTCACGCAGTCCAAAAAGAAAAAGGGGGAGACTAGGTCTGCTGATATCCGTGTCTTAGAATGGATCTTCGGACCACTACAGCCAAAAACTACAATCCAAACAAAGATTGAGGTATTGGCCCTTCTAATTTGTAAAGGCCGAACCCGTATTATACAAATTACTGGAGATGAACCTAGCACAATTTATCTTCCAATGAAGCAAGGAGAGTTGGACTGGTATTTGCAGCACTCTCCAGACCTACAGTCAAGTCTCCTAGAAGCACCGCAAGCCATTGATCTCTCTCCATTGCGATCTACTGTGTTAAAGTGGATGTCCCTGCATGAATGGATTCCTGTTCCAAAACGATCTGAGGAACCCCTTCAAAATGCACTAACGGTTTTTACCGATGCAGGAAAACGTTCACAACCAGCCGCAGTGACTTGGCAAGATAAGGAGCAATGGTGCCATGAACTCCTGTCCTCACAAGAGGACGATACCCTACAGACTCTAGAGTTGGCAGCCATTGTTTACGCCTTTTCACGTTGGTTGAATGTGCGTCTTAATGTTGTCTTAGATTCCCTTTATGCTGTGGGAGTTGTACAGCGAATTGAGGACGCATATCTCAAAGACGTCGCAAACTGGCAATTAAATGACTTATTTCGTCAGCTGCGGACTGCCATACAACAGAGAGATCAACCTTATGCTATCATTCATATTCGGAGTCACCAATGGTCTGACAGCCTAGGAGAAGGCAATGCCCGAACAGACAGATTGTTTTCGCTATCTGTACCCATGGACGAATTTACAGAGGCAAGGAATGCGCATGCTACCTTCCACCAGAACGCCAGAGGACCCCATCGTCACTTCCAGATTTCCATGGATGAGGCCAGAGGCATTGTAAAAGCCTGCCCACAGTGTAACCAAAAGGGACTTGGTCTCGGCCTCAGAGTTAATCCCCGAGATCTTGGTCCAAATGAAAGATGGCAAGTGGATGTCACTCATGTACCAGAATTTGGAAGGCTTAAAGATGTTCATGTTACTATTGATACTTATAGTCATTTTATCTGGGCTACAGCTCAGTCTGGTGAGAAAGCGTTGCAAGTGATGCGACATCTCATCCTTTGTTTCGCTGTCATGGGTGTGTCAGAGTAGATAAAGACTGATAGTAAACCGGCATATACTAGGGGCAAGTTAGCTCGATTTTTTTTTCAACAGTGGGGAATCAGGCACATTACAGGCATTCCCCACTCGCCAACAGGTCAAGCTATAGTAGAGAGGGCAAATCAAACATTAAAAGACTACCTGACGAAATTCACAGATTTACAAGACCCACAGGAGCAATTATCAAAGACTCTATTTGTCTTGAATTATCTGTGTACATTCAGGGACCAAAAGATAGCCCAACAAGCGGACTCTTCAGAAGCCCCTACAGTGACCTACAGAGACCCCACCACGGGTATATGGCAAAGACCAGCAGAGGTTAAATATTCAGGCAAAAGTCACGTGTGTTTCCACCCTTACAGGTACCTTGTAGGTTCCCAGCAAGCGGACTCAGCCAGCACCTGCTCCGCCAAATTTGAAAGCATAAGTTCAAGAGCAGAGACAGCCGTATTAAGTGCTCAACATGTTTAAAGATAGAAACTGCCGTGTTGACTTCATCATAGGTTTCATTGTCATTTTAAACTTTGTTTTGCCTTCATGAACTTCGACCCTTGACAGAATGTCTGGGTTACCCTTGTGCGTCAGCTTAACACCACTTCCTTTTGTGCCAGTCTATGACACCAACCAACCCACCAAAAAAAAAAAAAAAAAAACCAAAAAAAAAAAACCAAAAAAAAAAACAAAAAACCCACCCCAAGAAAAACCCCACCCCAATCGCCTTTTGTTACATATTTGGTTGGTGTACCAGCCTCTGAAGAGACGTGGCCAATGTTTCAAGCACTAATGAACCACACACAAGTGCAATTTCACACCGAGAGTCTATGTTCCACCAAGGCCAGTCTAGTTGCGTGCTTAAGTGACTACGACGCTTGGGTTAGTGGTCTGCCCGCTGGGCCCAATCCCCAAGAATTGTGCCTTATAGACTCTAAATGCCACTTATTGTCTCTGGATGAGTAGCTTGTCCACTGATTGCACAGAAGTCATGAGGAGACAATGCGCTACTACCAATGTTTTCCCAATGGGCAATTTCAGCCAGTGGTGCAACTACACCCTCTGTGGTGCTACTAACCCATCGCCTGGGACACAGCTGCCTAGGAAATTACCATCAGGGTACTTTTTAATTTGCGGAGATTGGGCATGGTTAGGTATACCATCCCATCCCGTTGGAGGGCCTTGCACCATTGGTCAACTGAGCTTAGCTATGACTCACGCACACCCGAACAGTACCCATCGTGTGCGGTGGAAGCGAGGCCTGGCCCAAATACTAGCGCAGAGATGTGATGATGATGTTAACCTTTGGTCCAAATGACAGGTGATTGTTACTTCTATTTTTTGCCGGAAGCAGCTGCCGCTCGTGCACATCGGAACCGGAAGAAGTTGAGTTGTTGGGTGGTAAAGTATGCTAGTGATACCAGCAAGGTATTATCTGAATTAGCTGATGATTTATCTTCTGTACAACATGCAGTATTAGAAAATAGAGCTGCTATTGATTTTTGTTTTTAGCTCATGGCCATGGTTATGAAGATTTTGATGGTATGTGTGGTATGAACTTGAGTGATCACTCTAAATTGATACATAAGTAGATACAACAGTTAGTAGAACATACTCAAAATATCAAGCAAGACGTAGTATTTTTCGGTATAGTTGAACTAGTCAATTGGTTTGGCCTCACCAGATGGCCTCAAGGTTTAGGTAAGATTGGTTTACTCGTATTTTGTATTATATTGATAATTGTAATGTGTTTTAGTTGTATGTAAGTAATACTTAAGAAGTTATTTGCCAAAGCTGTTAATATTATGAAAAAGATAAAGGTTTTGTTGAACAATGGTTTGAGGTACAAGGACATGGACCTCTATTAAGTACTAAAAGGTTGTGAATAGTTACATAAAAAGTATATTAAGAACTTACAAGATCAATCAAAAAGAAAAAGAGAAAAAGAAAAAGAGAAAAGAAAAAGGACATAGTACATAGTAAGATTAATACATACTGCTTTTCTAAAAAAAAAAAAAAAAAAAAAACAAAAAAAAAAAAAAACAAAAAAAAAACAAAAAAAAAAAAAAAAAACCCAAAAAACTTCGCCCGTTGTGAGTGTGGTGGTTGAATGTTGCAATCTTAAATTTAACACAATTCGGCAACTATGAAGGTCCTAGGACTCCGTTATGCTATGAGCCGGTGGGACCTGGAGACGCTTATAGGGGCCCCCCGACAACATTTCGTCGGATAAGTCTCTCCTATCCTTCTTTTGGCTCTCTGCACTAGTGGACGCCAGACCTTCCTAATATTAAACAGAGCTCTGTTAAAGAGTGCGTGAGTATGAATGATTGTATGAAATAGAGACATGTCATTAATGCGAAGTCGATTCTTACTTGATGAAGACAACGAAATCTGTTTGATAACTTGTTAACCAATTTGTTTGATTCATTAATTGAGTGGTTTGAATAGTTTTTACATTATTTCAAAAGGGCATTATAACATTGAATGTATCAATCTATTTGATTCATTAATTAAGTGGTTTGAGTAGTTTCTAGATTGTTTTAAAAAGGCACTATATTACTGAATGTATTCTTAAGTTTTGCACGTTTTTGTTATTTGCACTGTATTTGTTTGAAAATTAGCACTGCAAAATTTTAAACCAAACATGGGCTTGTGCAAAAAGAAAAGGGGGGAAATGTTGTGGAATGTTAGGAAGGCTCGGAGAATGTTGGAGAATATTCCTGAATATTCTCGAAGAGGTAGGAGGTACGACCCCTTTGCTATGCCCAACCCCATGTTTGGGAGGCCAATTAGATCGGCCCATACTCCGGTGCTACCTGCACCAGGGATTCGCTGTGCTACAGGTAAACACACCGGGTGTCCAATAAAAAGTTATGTTGGTGGCTGGGGTGTGGTCACGGAAGCACTATATAAGCAAAAGTTGCTGCGCAATAAACCAGAAGTCCGTTTATCAACCATATTGGTTGCACGCATTTTCTTTGCCGCTCCCGCACCTTTGTTTCCTCTTTGACTTTTTAGATTATCTCAGGTTTCTTTATTATCAGTTCTGGTCTGATTCAGGCCTAATAAGTACAGGTAATGCCTATCCAAAAGACTGGCTGTTTTATTGTTCTGTTTCTTGTTGTTGGGTGTTTTGCTGGGGTGTTTTTGGTGGATTAAATGTAAGGATTTTTTGATTGATATCATACTACCCGCAAATATTTTGATGATGAGAAGCAGTCTCGGAAAAAACTGCATTTGTTATTTGGAGGTTTCCACTAAGCTTTTAAATTTTTATATGAAACTGCAGAAGTGACAAGACAGTAAAAGTGTTGCCTAAAGAAAATGTTACTGGTTGTATGGATCTGCAAGTACTTGATAGACTTCAAATCTTTACTCTGTGTGATTGAGCAAAGGGTGTCTGGTCCCTGTAGGCATTTTTGAGTAAAGATGTTCAGCCACAGAGCCAGCAGCTTATCAGTGCAGAACATTATTCTTACAGACAGTAATGAATACCGTAACACAACCTAAATTTATGGGGAAGGGAACCTTTGGAAACAAAGGAAGAACAAGCTAAGGAGTCAACCAAAAAATGAGGATTTCTGTGTGGTAATGTCTGTATATTGAATGCAAATACGATTTACATATCACTCGCTGGGCGAGGTTTTGAATAAAATAGGACATGCTTTACACTCTGCAATCATCTTTCAGCTTCCTTTCATCTGCAAGCAGGGAGAGTTGGCAAATGCCAGTATTTAAGTGCTCAAAAACTAGAGTTGAGGATGTTTGCATTAAAAAAACCATCCAACATCAACTTTAATTAGAAACTGTAGTCATTTCTAGAACTATCAGTTCTATTTTGTTCAGCTTGATTGTAATTTGTAAACTTAGGGAAAGAAAGACCAGAAGAGGCAGAAAGAAGGGACTATTTTGGCTCTTTTCTAATACTAATTTTCTATCAAACAGGTTCCCCTTAGAAATTATATGGCTGTTATTTAAACATCTCTGAGAGTTCCGATAAACTTGCTCTCAAATATGAATTTAATCCACCCACAATCTAAGTAAAAGCAATTAAATAGATGAAGGAAAGTTTTCAATGAATGCACTTTTGCCCCATCAGAGAAGTGGTTGGCATATTTCATCCCTGTACTGTACAGTGCTGAGGATGTGGAGGAAGGACAGAATGGTTCTAATCTGATGTATACCCTTAAGTACAAAATAAGCATTGGTAGCATGGAATTCTTTGTTTCAGTGAGCTTTGGGTCAGGACATCCAATTGCACAACATGAGCAATGAACTTTGGAAAAAAGGCTGAGTGCTGACCTAAAGCACAAGAAGGGAGAAAGTTAAAGATCCTCCCTCTCCATGAAAGCTCTGAGCAATTTTCTTTCATGTATAAATAATAGCCATGCTGCATAAAAGGTGCAAGATAGATCATTTGTAAAGGCTTAAAATAGCAGCTAAAAATAGAATCTTGGGTTTTGTTGGGAGTTTTTTTAAGTAATTTTAGCACATTCTTGGGCAAAACCCTTGTCAAGAGGAGTAGACATTTTTGGACGAGCCAGCACATTTGTTCCCATAACCTCAAATGGAAAATCCCAGCCATCTGTGAAATCAAAGAGAAGACAGGTTCCTCCTACAAGAAGACATTTGTAATTATATTGCTTGGGATCAGCACTCTCTCTCTCTCTTTTATACTCCTACTCCTCCTATTCTTTCTTTTGATCTCTCACCAGATCTCATTAAAGGAGGAAATCAGAAGGGAGAAAATAAACACAAAAAATGCAACACTTACTTAAGCTGACTTACAGTGAGAAAAGTATTTCAGGTGCACACACAAGCGAGGTCATCTGTACTTACTGAACATGTAACAAAGTAACTTTTCTAATAAATTAAATATTAAAAAAAAATTTCTATATGCACCAATAAATACTGCAGCAGTCAGCAACCTTGTAACCTGAATCAATAGGTAAGTCCCACGCTCTCTAGACAATTATACCCTGTACATGTTATAATTTACAAAGATTTCTTCTTAACTTGAATTTCAAGGTGAAGTAAAGATATATGCAAAGCTCTTTGCTGAGGTTGAAATACTGTATTTGATGAATGCTGCTGACAAAACTGCTGCTATTGACCACGCTCAGTACGACACAAGCCTTTAAATTTTCAAATCAAATTAGTTACATCACACATATGCAGACCGAAGGGATTTTCATACTATATTTCATATGAACTGAGTAATTCAGGGGAACATGTACCTGTGTCCAGTCAGTGCCACATGAAAGTCATGCTGCCCTGCAGTGACTGAGAACAAAGAGAGAAGTGCCTTGTGCTACTGCTTACCTCAGTTACAGGAAGAAAAGCAAATATAATCTGAGGAAATCTGGGTAAAAATATGAAATTAGAAATCCTACAGGGTTTTTTTGGTTCTTTTTAAGTGTATTACCTGTGAGAAAGTATATTACCTGACTAGGAAGGAAGTCAGCAATATGGGAAAGAAGTAGTGTGAGAAGTCATACTAGGGCAATGGCATGGGTAGATAATCGGCAAAAAAAAGTAGCTGTTACTTTGCATTTGCTCTTCCTTGTGTGTGTAAAGAGTTATGCCTGGAACCTTGTGAATTACAGGATTCATGTGCTGGAACAGTTTTCTGAGAAACTATGAACACTATTTCAGATTTTCATTCCAATGAATGTCAAGGACAAGGTAGCTGTTCTGTTAGCAGGATCTTAGGGACATTTCAAACCCCATGGTAAGCAGTAAGATTGGGGTGATATGCATTGTACTTTTTCACATGGAAAGTTATGCAGTTTTCTTCTCACATTCTGAATGAATCAGACTCCGGGCTTTCCAGAAAGTCACGTAAATTAATAGGTCTGAAAAGTGGAAATGCAAACTTAAGGTGATTGCCATCCTGTGAATTTTGGGTAAAAAACAGTTCCCAACACAAGAAAACTTCCTTGCCATTTCACTGTCACAACCTACTCAACAGAGCATGAAATAAGGGCTATTAAGTATTTAAAGAGTGTGTATGTTCTTTTCTTTCACTTTTCCTTTCACCTTCCCTCATGCAGTCCTTCTGGGTTTTTTTTAATCACATACACAGCTCTGCCAATCTGTTCCAACTAATCCCTGAATCAGCTCAATACAGTTGTGACTAACAAGGTGTTTGCCTCTGGAGCATTTGTGTGTAATTCCCATTGGCTGTGGATTGCCCTAGAGAGAGGCAGAGATCCTGTGTTTCCTGGCTTTCAGAAACCAACACCCTGAAAAGGCAGAAAATATGCCAGGAAACCTTCCATCTGCTAAAGTTTTGGCTTTTTGTCATTGAATATGTAAAATGGATAAACAGGCTTAACATAGAATCAACTTGAAATACTAACATCAAACACAGAAAGGTGGTTATGTGTCCAAATGGGCAAAACAGACACCAGAAGGTATGTATGGAGCCAATAGTAACTGCACTGTCTAGCAAAGATAGGCATTCAGAGCAGGGCAAACAATGCCAGCTCAGCAGGTTGGAAATTGTTTTTCTCTCTCCTGATAAACTAGGGACACAACAATATTTTTCATGCTTTTATTACAGTAATACTGAAAGGCTCCAGGTGAGATAAGAAACTTGGTGTTTCCTTATAACTCTGTATCCCAATTAGACAAGAAATGGACAATCGTTCTTCTTTTATAGATGCACAACTGAAGTCCAGAAATAAAATCACTTAATTTTTCTGAAAGTCTGCAGCAGAGCTAAGGCAAAGAACTGAGTTATTTTGAAGCCTGGACTTATTGCTTTGACATCTTCCCCCGCTCTTACAGCAAAAGGAGTAGGCAATTAAATTTAATGTTTCAACCTTCTGTTTCTTCATAAAATACAATTAATTCCCATGATGAATTCCTATGTTGATACTCCTGTTTCAGATTTGATACATCTTCAGCTTAATAGTTTCTCCTTTATGTGTGTTTTACTACCTGAAAATGTCTATGAAATCTCATCTTATTTTCTTGTGTAACATGAAGCACACTCAGGAATCAAAGATCATCCTTTTGTCTTTTCTTTGACTTTGTGTGATCAATGAACTTCAGGATATGATTTTAAAAATTGATGTGTGATTCTTTTTCATGATGTGATGGAAGAGTAAGTTTTCTAAAGCATTAAGTGACTCCTTAGTGAGGCCCAGATACTTTAAATCTTTCACTGTGTTATGAAAATATATCCCACTTTGACAGAAAGATTTCTTTAATATATATGAAAGCTTATGGAATTGGGAAGATTTGAATTCTTATAGTCATACATGTTATCAAACAGACTTTGTAGAGATGATAAGTTAAAATATTTGTCAGAGACAGGTTTTTCCAATATTATGCAGAACTGATATTCGGATGCTTTCCATTACCTTTATGCACTGGTGGAAAAATCAAAGAATAAAGTTCAATGAGATCACAGTACATGAGTTTTCTTCCTCTTTCTCAAAGACAAAAGATCTCTAGTACTGGAGTTATTTATCCCCTGGATCAGCTTTCTTTGCACACCCTCCAGGGATACCAGGATTAGATCATCTATCATGAAGATGGTCCACTTATGTCCAGGTTGCTTTGTGGAACATGAAAAGAACTACCTTATTTAGGGCAAATCTGGAACAATTCCATGAAAGTCAATGGGATTTCTCTGATGTTTTCTTACCAATATGAATGAGAGTAGAATATATATCTCTCATAAGGAAATTATGACAACCCCGCATTCCAAGTCTAAGAAGAACTGAAATGCAAAATTTAAAGGTGAGAGACTTAAGGTATCCATGCCCAATGGTCTGTAATACAAATGAGGGACCCCAATAATGCTCTTCTGTGCCTGTTCTCATAGCTATTTGTATCAATTTTATACTGGCTTCCTTTATTTCTATCACTCCTTATTACAATTTCATGCATTCAAATAGCATCTGAGCTGAAGCCTGAAAGGGAACTAAAATTATTTGAAGCAGACACTCTTTTTGCTCCATGAAAAGCAGTCCTTTGTTTTTCCATACTGGAATATGTTTCTGCATCTTAGGGAAAGACCTGGATGCCTCATTAGCAGTGCAAAGCAGGGGTGGGGCAGAAATAATGGCATGACTGAGTTTTTCAGTCCTTAGGTGGGAAAGCACTTAGATAAGTAATTCTATTTATGTCATTGTGCTGCTGTGCATAATCTGTCAGCCTCTTGAAAGGGGTAGGTTGGCTATTGACATTATTCAGCTCATCTGTATTGCCTTGTACCTGGTCAGGAAAGCATTTACCTTTGTGCCCAGACCCAAATTTTAAGAAGATTATATAGCATTTATATCATAAGGTGAGTGTATTTCTGCACAGGGGCACCTTCCTCACCAGAATGAAAGTATGTAGGACTCTGATAGGATCTGGCTTTTAGCCTCTTTCATCTGCAAAAAAATGACTATTTCTTCTAACACAGAAATAAAGATTGCAACACAAGCTGTTCACAGTCCCTCATGATATAATACCAAGGTACATCCTTTTCTTTTTCTTTTTCTTTTTCTTTTTCTTTCTTTTTCTTTTTCTTTTTCTTTTTCTTTTTCTTTTTCTTTTTCTTTTTCTTTTTCTTTTTCTTTTTTTTTCTTTTTCTTTTTCTTTTTCTTTTTCTTTTTCTTTTTCTTCTTTTTCTTTTTCTTTTTCTTTTTCTTTTTCTTTTTTTCTTTTTCTTTTTCTTTTTCTTTTTTTCTTTTTCTTTTTCTTTTCTTTTTCTTTTTAATTTTCTCTTTCTTTTTCTTTTTCTTTTTCTTTTTCTTTTTCTTTTCTTTTTCTTTTTCTTTTTCTTTTTCTTTTCTTTTTCTTTTTAATTTTCTTTTTCTTTTTCTTTTTCCTCTTTTTCTTTTTCTTTTTCTTTTTCTCTTTTTCTTTTTCTTTTCTTTTTCTTTCTTTTTCTTTTCCTTTTTCTTTTTCTTTTTCTTTTTCTTTTTCCTTTTCTTTTCCTTTTCCTTTTCTTTTTCTTTTCTTTTTCTTTTTCTTTATATATTTTTCTTCTTCTTTTTCTTCTCTTTTTTTTTCTTCCTTCTCTTTCTCTTTCTTTTTCTTTTTCTCTTTCTCTTTCTTTTCCTCCTTCTCTTTCTTTTTCTTTCTCTTCCTTTTATTTTATGGCTTTATTTTTAGGCTTTTTTTATTTTTATATTTTTTATATATTTTTTTTTATCTCTGATGGATCTGCTTTTCTTCTATCATTATTATAGTTTCTAAGTTGTTGTGTTTTGGGTTTTTTTGTGCTTGACATTCTGGTGTTCTGAAAACCAACATCTATATTCACCATTTAAATTACCCACAGACATTTAGACCTTGATTTCAGGGGAATCTAGTACATCAAGAAGAAATTCTTCCACTTGACTGCTACCAAATTCTTGCTGACCAGCACTTTAACCCATAAATAGTCCACTGAAGTCAAGAGGAAAAAATCTTGTTTAAAGAGCTCTACATAAGCATAAATATCAGAGCTGGGCTTACCCAAATAAGCACAAGTCCTCTAATGAACTTTATGCAATTGCTATCCTACAACCACAGATAACACCATTAGCTTCACCTAAGATCCATCAGGGACTCATTGCAAGACTAGAGCTCAAAGGCAGGCTGTCCAGAATGAATGGTTTGACTCAAGGCATGATGTTAAAATGATTTAGATTGACAGTTAAATTAAGTGAAACTACCTGTGTAGACACACAAGAGTTTAGTTTGCCCCTTTAATTTACAGTTTAAAACCAGGAGAACTCACACACTGCTTCACATAGGCTTAATACTGCAACACAACAGCATTTGTTTGCTAACAGCACCCAAGGGACACATTCTGACTGACAATTTCTCCCTGCTTTGTGAGTTAAGAAGACTGTAGCATGACCTATGCCTAATGATGAGTTTCTCTCCCTTACCAGAACACTGCACCCATCTCCTGTCTGCCCCCTGCACTCCTCAATCACCTGGCACAGTTGTGTAGGGTGGATGGGTCAATTTCCACTGTGTTTATCCTTTCATGGTCACATTTGATCCATAAGGAATAAGTGAGCTTTTTTGTGTTGTTTTTTGAACTTTTGTCAGAAGTACATCTAACAGAAAACAGATATTTTAAAACTTACAGAAACAAACAAACAAAAAAATATTTTCTTGGCCCCTCTTTCTTGTGCTATCTCCATTGAACTATCTTCCATCTCTTGATAACAGGATATTCTAAAAACTACTTGAAGGAAACCATCTTGACTTCATGCTCCATGCCAGTGGGTTTACTGAGTTGTAGAATAAGACCCAATAGCAGATAATTTGTTGCAGATATGACACAATAAACTATTTTTCAGATATCCCTGTTCTCTTGTTTGCTCTTTTGGATTTGACAACAAACTGTTGGTCCTTAATCTGTCACAAGCCTGTAACAGCTACCTACAATAACCATAAATGAAGACTATGGTCTGATATGTACCTCCGTAGTCTCTGCAACCTGTAGATAACCTTACCTTTTTGTTTTGTTTTCTTGTTTGCTTTTTTTAATTATTATTATTATTTTTCCACACTGTAGAAAAGGTTTAGCACTGTTGTATTCTCAGAATGAATAGGAAAAACAGCATAGAGAAGACAAGGGGTTTTGTTTGCTCCTATCATCCCCTCCGCCCCAAAAAAGAAAACCCCAAACAGACAAACAAAAAAATGCCACAAACCTAAAACAAAGAAATTTTGCTCTATATTTTGTGTTGATTATAATAAAGATATAGAAAGATTACAAAAAGTGAAAACATAGTGGCATAAACTCAGTTCTGTTCTCCCCTTCAGTGGTGTGTATCTAAGTAATTTAGATTTTCTTGCGCTCTTCCTCTCATTCTTTTTTCTCTTTCTTTCTCTTTCTCTCTCTCTTTCTCTCTATCTTTCTCTCTTTCTCTCTTTTACTTTTTCTCCTATAAGAGAAAAGTCTTTTTGGGGTACTAAAAGTTGTGAAATTAGATAAAAAAAAGAAAAGTTGATTTTAATCCGCTTTCATTATGGAGTTTTAGTATTTATTGAATCAGCCTAGAAAAACCCAGCAGATAACTCGTGGTGTACTATTTATAGTTAGGGATCAAACACCTTATGTTCTAAGCCTGTCTAATTGTCTAATTTCAAATTTTCATTGACAGGAAAAAATACACAATGTTTATAGCACTGTATTCTTTTGGAAAAAAAAAAGAAAAACATCTCTCTAATCCTACTCACATCTCATCTACATGAATGATAACAAATTCTCAAAGCTTTCTGGTTCTCTGTGACAGTTCTAATAATGCAGTGCCAGGTGTTCAAAATGTGTGCAATATCTAGATGCTGTAGTGCAGTGACCTCCATGGTCTCCTATTCAATGAAGTAATTGGTTAATGCAAATATAATTATAGTGCAATCTATTTCCAATACACATAATTATAATATATATAATAAAAGCACTTACAAAACTAAATATGTTAAACTAAATCTATTGTTTTCAGATTATAATTGATACTCTCTGTGTGTCTATTATTAATGCCTCCTAAGAAGAGAGCCAGGAAGGCATTTTGAGCATATTTGAGAGATGGAACAACATCAAGGAATGTCATTACCACAAGCTGTGTAAACTGTTCAGTTAAAACAAATATTTCTGAAAAACAAAACTGTTATTTTTCTAATTTGCTAAGCCTCTGCAACAGCCCACTGGGCATGTTCATACTGTCCCGAGTCCCTGACAGAAAACTGGAAGAGTAGTATTCCCTTTATCAAATTTCACCAGCAAATTTTCAAAGTTAATTTATTAAGAATGCAGGATTAACACATTGCCCTTTTCAAATCCCTAAGACAAAGGAAAAAAAAAACACCTTTAATCTGAATAATAATTTCTGTAAATTAAATAAGTTGATCTTATATTGGCTTGTGTAAATGGATGTTATTTAAGTATGCTAATATGTACGTATGTTATGTAAGTAACGCCAGTGACGTTGTTGAGATGACATAAGAGTTATCTGTTGCAAATTGGTGTGGTTTGTAATGATCATCAGATTACTTTAGTTATCTGTTGTGTCCTTAAAAGTGGTAAAAGCTATGCCTGATGGCATCATATTGTTGTAATTATTGTTATTATTATGTTATTAAGATATACAGGAGCTGAAGATTTATTCTTTTGATTCAATACCTCATCACACAGAAAAGCAAACACTGAATGCTATGGATTGCATTTAAGGCCTACCACAGTCTCACCCCTATGGTCTGGCCAGAGCATAGTTTAGGGGCCCCTCAGATAAGGTGATTCTGGTGATGTGAAAGAGAGGAAACTGGCTGATTAGGAGGTCAGGGGCAGGAATTCCCTGAAGTGATTCATCTTCCTTTTTCCCTTTATGCCTCATAACATGTCCCTGAAGCTACTAGTCAAGATAGTTTCCCAGAGCAACTTTCCAGATGGTCAGATGTTCAGACATGGCCTGCTCTCTCCCCTGTAGAATGTAAGGGCTTAATTTAATACAGTGAAGTTTTCTTTTATGTCCTAGAGGCAAAGTTTCCATGACCACAGTTCTAAAATGTCGCCTTTTCATTTTTCAGTGGCCCTTATTGCCTTTCACTGTGGAAGTCTTTTTGTTTCATTTCAGTCCCAACCAAAGACAGTGTTAAGACCTTTCTCTTCCTCCCTAATTTAATTATACCCCTGGTACCATGGCTCCAAGGGCCTCAGGAGAGCCCACTCCCACCTCCATTGGCTGTCTCACTGCACAAAGCAATTGCAGCTGACCTGACAACCTCTGTCTTCTAGACCATGACTGGCTCTCACTGGGCTGCCTTCCCCAGATCACCTTTTTCTCTCCATTACTGCAAAGCCAGCCTGAGTGAATGCTCAGAGCTGCCTTCACACGTACTTTGGCATAGCTGAGAGCAGCATTTTGCCTCTTTCTGCTGCTATGAGAAATCTAAAATGCTCCTGCTTTACACATAGTAATGGTGACTCATTCTTTCTCAGTGTAAAGTAATTCAACATAGGGACACACGTCAGAGCTCTAATTTCTGCTATTTTCATCAAGAAACATGTATTGCAGTAGCCTTTCTTGAACTTCCTTACCTAAGGAAACTAAAGCCCTATTTTACAGAAACTTTCCAAACATCACAAAATACTTCATGCTCCTCAAACATTCCTTGTCAGACCAGAGTCCCATTTATCAGGTTTTCTTATCTCCAGAGATGTCCATAATATTTTTTTAATGGGTAAATGCCCATTTGGGTTCAGGGACAAGTTCACTGTAACCAAAAACTTCTCTGTCTCTCACCCCTTAGGCTGAGGTTTTCAGATACCTGCTGTACAGATAAGATACTAAATTTGACCTTATAGAAAATGAAACTGAATGTTGTTTTTGCATCATTGAACTATTTTGGAAAGCTAAAGTTTGAGGTGATAAAAAGTGCTGTTGTTTTTTTTTGAATACATCAATAATCTTCCATTTAATTTATATACCTGCAGCTCTTAGCTACGGCAAAACCCTCTTAGTGCAGTGGTATGGAAATATTTTTTACTGAAAACTTCTTTGGAATACCTCAGAGAGTTCACATTCATATCTATTTAAGCAAGGAGATGAATAGAATCTGCTTAACCTAATTGGAGGTGAGGAAAAAAACAATCAATAAAGCAAGAGTTCTGCTTATCAACTGTATCCCATTTTTTGTTGGTTATTTTTTGCACTGTGACTTATTTGGAGGAAACCTTTGTTCAGCATTTAATTTGTTCTTCTCATTCCATGCTCACATTCCCTAGTTCAGTTTAATAAGTAAGGAGTAGCATATGGGGATAGAACATTATGAAAAACATGTTGCTAATGCAGTACATCCAACTGACAAACAGTTTAATTTTATTACTGCAAATTCAGAAGTGTTTTTTATAAAGGGAAAAATATTGACTCTCTTATTTAATGAATTACTGCACATCAGAGAAAATATAACTTTATGTCATGCAACAATAGTTTGTTTTTTTCCAATATTGCTATTAAATATGTTTTCCTTTTTCTTTTAAGATCCTGCCAAGTGAATCATACCTGCCTAATGAAATTCAGAGAGGCAGTGAAGCCCTGCACAAATGAATGAGATCCATCATTAATGAAGCCCATGTTCCCCGTAAGGATAAATGAAAAGAAGAAGTGTCATTGATGTAAGGGTTAATATAAAATGCCTGCTACTAATTGTCTAGGGGTCACATTGACCTGATAGAAGCTAACACAGAATGCTTGTTTAATAGAAGCTAAGAAATTGTTTAGGTAGTCATCACCTTATAAGGGAAATATATATTCTAAACTGATAACTATAGCAACCTTGAGATAACAGAACACGTTGTCGGCTTGGCTGAAGACTGAAGAAATGCACATGCCCAGAGAAGAAGATGTGAAAAGTTTACATAAAGACCTTTGCTGCATTTTCACTTCATCCCCACAACCCTCACAACCACAACCTGGAGACACTACGCAAGCGCAGGAGGGAGGAGATTATAAAAATGACCTCTTGGGACTAATCTGAATACAAAACAGGAGTAGGTGATGCATCTGTATAGGTGTATTGCAAAATCTAATGAATATGTAAAACTCCAATGTATATAGCAAAAACCCATTGCAAGATTGGCAAGCATGAATTTCAGAGGAATTATACCCTCTTGCTCCCAGCACTGAATAAACACACCCCTCTCTATAACTTTCCAAGTTGTAGAGTCATCTTCCACAAGTCATCATAGCTTTGTTTTTTGGCAAAATCTGCTTTTCTGTCTTACAAATTTTCTAAAGTAATTCCACCAGACCTGACCCTGCACAAAAAAGCAAGAATTCATTTTCCTGAAGTCAAAGTTTCCATAGGTTCTGAAGGAATCCATCAGTTACTGTATTACCACCTACCTTCCCTGTCTTTCTCCTGACATTGCTGTTCTGGATCCTGGTACAAATTATACCACTAAAGCATCTTCTTTTGAGGCATTTCATTTGTGAGGCTCCCTGAGTAGAGGTGGAAGTCATACAAATGGCAGTAACAACCCTGTATATTAGCTTTGGTTATTCCTGCAACTGTTCGAGTATGCAACAACTGGCTCATCAGCTTCTACTGTAGCAAAGAAAAGCAATGTACTGCCTTGTAATCTGCAGATAAAATTCTAGGATAGCAACAAAGTATTCACTATCCCCTGCTTTCCCAAGCCAGATCCATGAATCAGGGCAAAAAACAAAAAAACAAAACCAAAAAAACCCAAAGATTAGGGCACTTTAAGAACCTTCTACAATCTTTGATTATCATAGTCACAGGTGCTGTAATGGGGAGTGCAATAAAATGTTGTAATAGAAATATTGCTTCAAGGAAATCTATTATGGAATTTATTAAGTAAATGATGAGAGAAAAGTGTCCATCTCATCATTCTCAACTAGACTGCTGGGGTCAAGATAGTATTCCAAGACTGGGGATGTGCTTATTATTGTAGATACTAATTCCCAAGAAAACAAGGACTTTCACTGTGGATGAAACATAGTAACTTATTCCCTACATGATCTTAGTTTCCTCTGCTGAGGTAGAGTGCTTTAATGTATTTATATTTCCTGGGAAAATAAAATAAAACAATATAAAAACCCCATAACCAAAAAAATTCCTCATGGAATGCTGAGAGAGAAAAAAATGGTTAAATGACTCTTAATTGTGGCACTATTTTGTGAATAGTCTTGAACAATCTCATTTTTTATGCACATGATACACATAAAATTAGAAAGACATTTATATGTCTTTGTATGAGAGAATCTTACATCCATTCAGAGGTTTGAAAAGCAGAAATAAACCATAAAGCCCATATAATAATAATCCCTTGTGTTCTTATTAGGGGAAAGTGTGATGAGTAACGGTGTCTACTTATCCCCTGATGTGTTGCCATGTCCTTATCTCCACATTTTTAAACTTTTCATGCAGAAGGAATTCTCTGGTACAAGTTACATTTTAGTTCTTGCAATAATATTTCGTACACTTGGAGAAATGGCTCACTCTGCCTGATTTCTATACGATTTTTTTCTGTGACTTGTTGCTATGCAAAATCATAGACCCTTTGGAAAGAAAATAGAAGAATAAAAACATACAAATCCTACAACCTTTCTCCCTAATTTAGTAAATGGTCTATTTTACAAACTGTAATTTAATTCTGTGCCTATTGTTAAGAAGGTTGCTTGTAGCTTATCATAATTCCTAGCACAGTGTAGTTAAAAGGACCTAACAAGATTCTGACACATTAGATTTTTCATAGATCTGCATTGTAAACTCATGGGCCATTGCATAGAAGTTATATGAAATTATCTGTTTTTATGCTAATTTAATTATTTTTATGCCAATCTGAATTCTGCATCAGAAACTGACTTCATGACACTGGTAACATTGCTAATTCTACTGAAGATTTCACTGTTTAGAGTTACTTGTTCATGCTATCTGCATAATGAATTGTCCTCTTCAAGGTGATAAATTATTTATTAGAGTAATGAGCAAATCAATCAAGAGAGCTGGTTAACTGAAACACACAGCTTTTGGCAAAGTAAGGTCTGAATGTTTATATTTATCACAGAAGAGGCTTGACTTTGATGCAGACCTTTCAGAGGTGCTTATTAATCATGATCTCATTACAGTTTTTGTGCACTAATAGTTTTTTATTTGTCAGAATTGTTTCTGATGATGTAGTGCTGTTGTCCTAAAATACAGATCTATTTACACGATTTAACCTTCTACAAAATTGTTCAAAGGTAGCTTATTTCCAACATTGTGCTTTATATTAAAACAAATCAAGATTAATAACTTAAGTCAGAGTGATTTCAGAGCTGGTGTCTGTGAAATGTTATAGCCCTCAGGTACAGAACTTGAAAGCACCTCGTGGGTTAGCTGCAGATTCACTGCAGAACTGAAAGTATTCCTCTGGGAAAAGGTCCAATGCTTTTAGAATATGGCAGGGAGGCTCTAACTGCAGAAAGATACATATTTGGTACACTAAGCATATTTTAGTGTTTATTAGTAAGAGATTTGGGATTTAGACTAGAATGTGCTCTGAAGCTAATCTAAATACGCATCTGCTGAAGGTTGAAATGGCATATACTGTAAGTTATGACAATAATGAGTGTGAAATAGTTTCTGAACCAAAGCTTTACAATTTATTAAGTTCAGATTTGTCAGAAACTTATTAAAAGAACATATAATGAAGAGAATTCATTCAGTCCTGTGTGAGAATTTAGCCACACAATTGCCATTAAATCATTGAGTGTTGTATGGTATAGTTCCCTAACTGCGTTGAGAATTTGCAACCAATGAGCTCCATTGGCTTTTTTGTTGCAGAGTTTGTTTTTTTCATGTGACTTGTGGGGTTTTTTTAAGTAAATTGAAACAGAGCACTATGTTGAAAAAAAATACTGGAAAATGCCATTTTTTATTGCTATGGCAGAAGATGATCAAGAAAGTGAAATATGTATGGGGAGGGGAACCTTCTAACATCAAACCTTTAATCTGCGCTATAGCAAATTCAACATAGAGCATCTGTACCATGAAATTAAATTATCAGACTGGTTAACTGTGAGACCATATATTAGACATGTGAATCTAGCCGTGTTAATGGGCACAACTTTTCCAGTGTCTGTGCTTAAAATTGAAATTGCTTGGTTTAGTAAAATTGGCTTTGCAAATAAACTCAGACTTAGCTGTATATGTTAATTGCAAACGTATCAAGTGATTAGAAATTACACCCCTCAACATCAATTCATCTTTGTGACACCCATTATTGATGATTAAATGCTGTTGATACATAGTTAGTTTGACCAGTATTTTGATAAATATATATAATAATCTGTTTCCTTCATGACATCTTATTGCTGGAGTTGAAATCAAATTTAAGTTTTAAGTTGGAATCAGGACATCTAATGAGAGTTCACGGTCAAAGATCTATCAAAATGAGAAATGTGGGTATACAGCATTGATCAATGAACTGTTCCCTCTTGAAAAACTAAATGCTTTAATCCTGAGGCAGAATATGCACTTTGTGTTGGTCTCATGCATATAAATAGCCACTTTTGAGTCCCAGTTTAATCTGAGTGCAAACATCTCCATATAGCTCTGAATTTAAAAGTGTCCCACTGCTCCCTTCCTCACTTCAGTGTGAACAAGGGGAAATTCACCTGAGTGGAAGAAGGGTCTGGACTACAAATTCAACTAAGTAAATTCTTTATTGTTTGGTATAAGGTGCAAGACTTTTTTTTTTTTTTTACTCAGTGGTTTAAGTGAACACGTAAACACACTTCTACAACCTTTGAGCAGTAAGTGAAAAAATAATAAATTTTTATATCCATCTGTAATTCAGGGATAAAGTATAGGCAATCTTTTACCTCTTCTAATACTTTTAGCTAAACATGTATCCTTTTCTGGCTTGTAAAAAATGCTCTGCTTTGGTGTAACTTTCCTCAGACTTACAAAGTATACAACACATATCATCACTGCTATCTTATAAGCCATGGTACAAGGAATAAAGAACTGTGGTCTTCCTTGATTAATATATAATGTCACTTTAATAAAAATAAGTAACTCATTTATAGTGCCTTGAATGGCACTGAGATAGTCTTGGACAGGAAGGACTTACTTTCCTGGGGACAAACAGTGAAAGAGAAACAGCAGGGGAAACTTTTTTCTTTTTTCTTAAAAGAGAATCTAGGTTAAAGAATCTGCCTGACCCATACGAAGAGTATGTGGTAGATATTATGCAGTAAACAGCTTAACTTGTCTCTGTCCTTCTGTTCTTAAAATGCATATTGTTGTGTCATTTGATTTTCAGATACATGTAACTTCCACCATATTTACGGTACTAGTGGTTTGCTTTTTGGTTTTTGTTTGAGTTTTTTTTTCTTTTTTATTTTTGAGTGATGAGTCATTTCTATTTCTCTGATAGTGATATCTCAGTAATTTTCTCCTGATTAAACTTGATGCCTATGGAAACACATTCTGCTGTTCTTCTTCTCCATAAGCACTTTGGAATATAAAATACTACCTGGTATAAAGTCGGAGAATAGATTAATAAGACTTAAGGGACTTGAGACTTACCAATTATTAGTGTTCTTACTTGGACCCCCAACTATTTAGTGACATAGCTAAAATTAAAGATAGTGGTAACAGCACATCCAATAGTGAAATGCAACCACTATTTCATCAAAACATGACTTCTCCCTAATCACACACCAAAATATGTTTGAGTGATGTTACAAGGATGGACATCTGACTAGCTGACATGGCAATGCATGGTATTATGTTTCAGCATCAGAGGAAAATGTTTTTTTTAAGTGATTCTGCTGCATTTGTTGTTTGCAACGTTGCTTGGAAATGCTGAGGCCATAGAGATAGGTTCATGACACCAATGAAAATGGGTGTGAGGTGCCTATAATTAAACCAGACATCTGTTGAGCAGTGATATTGAACTGCATATAAGCCAATATATGGGTTGCCATAATTTTGCTTAAGTACTGTCCTGCTGAAAATACTCAGCAATTAAGAAACTACTACCTTCGGTCTGAGAAAAAGAGACATATTTTTGGAAGGTTATTTTTAAAGTGGTAAACTGGAAGACTGCTAATTACACAAGTGCATAAATATTCTCAGGGTCAAGTTTTAATACATAAGGATTTAGATATAATACCCAGTGTTGCTATGGAATAAGATATCACAGATGCTTACATTTACACACATCTTATCATCAGTATTTTGCTAAAAATTGCAGACCGTTAGGATAATCAGAATGAAGGTCTCTCCATTTCAAATTAACCAACATAAAAATGAAAAAAAAAAATTAATTATTGTAGCTCACTTGGGTGATAGCGGTAATTAGAAAGCATAAATCTTTTCGTACCCTTTAAATCTTTTTCATACCCTTTAATAAGAGATACCTTATGCAAATATAGAGGTTGGAAGGGATAAGTTGAGAATATCTGGTCCAAGCCCTACTGTTCAGATTAGATCTGTAACTGTCCCCAGGTATGGCAATATGACTGCTTTTCATGGCACCTCTGGTAGTGTCTGTGCAAGGAATTTTTCTTGTACTTACTTGGAATTTACAGTGTACCAACCTATTCCCATCACCTCCCATCCTTCTGCTGCACACTTCTGAGAAAATTGTGGCTTGGTTTCCTCTGCACCCTCCCATTATGCTGCAGTAGAGAGCAATAAAACCCTCCTAGGTTTTCTCTACCTCAAGCTGGATCAACTCAATCTTTCATCATCTTCTCATATACCATATGCTTCAACTTGTCCTTTAACTACCTTTGTGGCCATCCTCTAGTATTTCCATGTCTCCTTTGTACTGGGGAGCCCAGAAATGGGCACAGCTCTCCAGATGAGTCTCACCAGCACTAAGCAGAGGGGAAAGATCAACCCCCTTGACCTGCTGGAAATGCTCTTCCTAACAGAAGACCTTCCTCCTGCAGACCAGGAGCCTGTTGGCTTGCTTTGTTGCAAGAGTTTATTGATGACTCCTGGACATCTTAGATTATGGAGGTCCAGGCCTCTTTCTACAAAACTGCATTTCAGATGCTTGGCACCCTGTGTCTGCTGGTGAACAGTATAGGTCCTATCCATGTGGAGATCTTGACATTTCTCTTTGAAATTAATGAGGTTACCATGAACCCATTTTCCCACCTTATGTAGATCCTTCCTGTTCTCTGGTGGTTAACCATTTTGATATTGTTTGGAAACGTGCAGAGTGCAAGATATCCCATCATACAGTTATTAAGAAACAAAAACCCCACCATTAAACAGAAGTGGCCTCGTTATATACCAGACAGAGAATAACTAATAATCAACTGCCAGTAGAATTTTCATCTGCTGATCATCACAGTTTCAGCTCAAAGATACAGGCAATTTTCAATCCATTTTATATATCACAGATTTCACTGTGTACAGCTGTGTGGAAACCTTTTCTTAAGCAAGTTATACAGTATGCAGGCAGAGCACCAACTCCAGTCCCAAATCAAACGAATGTGATAGCAACGTGAGAAACTGCTGTGCACTGGAAAAAAACAAGGACCTCGCTTCTCCCAAATCTGTGTCATCCATCTCTTTCCCAGAATTCTGATTCAAAATTAGACAGCAGCATTAAATCGAATTGGCCTTGAGCACTGGGAGACAAAAACCTAAGGAGGGAGGACAGAAAAGGTTGCAGAGCCCATTGGTGCACTCAAGGCCCTGATGAACCATTGAAGAGCCCTGCAACAAATCAGTGTGGCCTGTAGTAGGACAATAAACCTGTTATGACTACACCCCATATGCCCAATTTTTTTCACCAGAGTGCAGTGCCAAAAGGAACAGACCAGATGACTGTAACAGGAGGTAAACAATAGCCAGTGCTCTTTCCTCATCCACGTGGTGAGTTATCTCATCAAAGACAACAGTTAGGTTGGCAAGGCACCACTTGCCCTGGGTTAATCCTTGATAGCTGTTCCAAATGACCACTATATTTTCATAGACCTAGACATGGCTTTGAGGATGACTTGCTCCAGAATCCCACTAAAACCTATGATTAGCTGACCAGCTAGCAGTTCTCTGGATTCTTCATCTTACCTTTTTTGAAAATGAGAAGGTACTAGTAAGATTTATTAAAGCATGTTATATAGTAAAAAGAATGAATTCAAATTCAGAATCAGTATGGCATATATATATATATGTACATATATATATATATATATATATTTGGAAAGACCTATATAAAAAGACTCTTCATATCTTCTGGTTTATGAAGAGTTGTTTAGGGGTTCTAAGGACATCAGTAACAGACTTCCTGAGGAGACTGCAGAATCTACACTCTAATTTACTTTCTCTCTTCTTTAGTGTGAAGAAAAGCATGGCTGCTAAACTTGAATGTCAATATACTCTAAAAGTACCTTTCCTAGGACTAGTACAAATTTATATTGCATCCCAAGAGTGTAGATGGCTGGCTCAGATTTACCAACAAAGAATTAATTGTTGATGAATGGTGGAAAGAACTAAATGCAGTGTCTGTTACATAACTTGTTTATAGGATATTTGGCTTCACAGAAACCTTTGATGAATTTATACTATCAGTATATATGTCAATACCTAGTATATCTAGGAGTGTATCTTTGATACTAGAGTTTCTTAAAATTTAAAGATGACAGGTCTCTGAGTTATACAAATCAATACAAATTGACAGTACATTCACAGTCTGCTGTTACATTTACCCCATCTGTCATCCCAACTCTTCCTACAACAAAAATATCTATGAACACAGGACTTTGATGTACCTCAAGTTGTCATTTGTTCACCTGAAAATAAGCCTTTCTGAAAGATCACAGACATGCACCAGTTCGGACAGTTTCCCTCACATCTGATTTCTGGAGGGAAAAGTACTATAGTCTATGGAGATGTCAAACCAGTCTCATTCAGGCTTACTCTTACACAGATACTGAGCTGCACAAATCAAGCAGAATCCAGCCAAATCATAGATTCATAGAATAGTTTGGTTTGCTAGGGACCTTTAAAGATCATATAGTCCAACCCCCACGCCATGGGCAGGGAAACTTTCCACTACACCACGTTGCTCAAAGTTGCAGCCAGACTGGACTTGGACATTTCCAAGGATGGGGCATCCACAACTTCCCTGGGCAAGTTGTTTCACTGTCTCATGACCCTCACGGTAAAATATGTCTTGCCTATCTAATAGGCTAGGCTATAGAGGTAAAAGAAAAACAGTGCTTCAAAGTTCTCTGCTGAGATTATTCCAAGCTGATCAAGACAGAACTGCTTGTGGAAATGGAAGACAAAGAGTGAAGAAGGAAAACAACAGGAAGGGGAGTGACACAAGCTGGTCTAGCAAGTTGTACTCATTTTTAAAGCAGCTTTTTATCAGTAAAAAAATTGTAATGAGGACACTAGAAATGGTGGCATGAATAAAGGCCATCTACATGAGAACTTGGGTGATGACAAGAGATGAAAGTAATGATTTAGAGCATGAGTCTTTAGAGGATGTAAAGATTGCAAATTTAAAGAGACCTTAACCTGCCATAAACTGATTCTCAATTCCTTATAATTTTGAAGACTCATATTGCCTAATTTAAAGGTCTCTGGAAACAAGCCCTGATTTAGAGGAAATAAGAAAGTATTTGGAAAATGGTAAAAATAAATCAAATGAGCTATGTACTTTTATTTGTCTTTTAATTCAGCCAGAAAGTAGTATCCCTAGAGAAATTATGTCCTCCTAACAACCTGATTCAGTTTAACCTGCAGTCCACAGAAAGCAAACATCACTACCCTTCTTCAAAAGTTTGAACCAGTATTTGAAGATCAGTCAGCTATGGTCTTGCAAGCCTCTGGATTTTTTCTTGTTTCAGTGTGCTTAAGTAAACAGAAGCAAACTCTTTCCTCTTTGTAAGAAATAGAAGGATTGTAAAAATACTTTAGCTCTGCTTGGAATTTACCCAAACTAAAGAAATTAAGTTTCTGTCTGTAGAAAAACTGACATTCCTTCTTCTTATACTCATCACTTTCCCCCCTGAAATATTAAAAATGTCAGCTTGAGCTGCCCACCCCTACTCTTTGGAATTTTATTAGGTCGGTTACCAAAACTTCCTTTATTTGTATGTGCTTGATAATTCCTATGAAGTAGGAGAGGAACATAGGCAGCCTCCTGAGCATTCATTCACAAGAGATGAAGTTTATGTAAGAAATAATTTTCCTTGTAATACCACAACCTGAAATATGGTCTTTTTAAAATTTTTTATTACCAACATGTTGCTTCTTCTTTTCAAGCTTTTGATCCTCATGGGAACATCGTGCTTAGTAGAAGATCAAACAGAAGCACGTTGAATAGAACAGTCCTTTTTTTTACTTTTCTATTTTAAAATGCAAAATAATAATAATAAAAAAACCTAACAAAACCAGTTTTTTTATATTTTCAAGAGCATATTTAAAACCTCATGTTTTCAAGAAAATATTTTAAAGTCAATAAAGCAAATTAGAAAAGAAATTCAGATTCCAACATTTTTTAACTGTAATTCTGTTTTTTTCAAGAGAGCTTACTATAAACCCAAATGGTTTTTAGATTGCTTTTAAGGTGAACTGAGTTAAATTCTCCTTTAAAATATATAATAAAATTCTGCTTATCTGAAGAAACAATGTCATTGTTCTTCCCTAACTATCTCTTCATTTGACAAAGCTGATCTTAGAGGAATCCTAACATGGCACAGCCACAGAGGTGAAATCTGGACTATAAAATCATGTGTTTTAGCAGAGCCATCTTATCACCATGCAAAAGTGTGAGGTATTGTATAATGTTTTGCCTGTACCACCTGGAGCAAATGAGGTAACAAAATGGAAAACAGAACTTTTTCTAGATCTTTTTTTTTTTGGCACAAGAGATTTGAGTGTACAAAGAAACCAGAAGGCAGTGATCAATCTACTGATTCTGTCTTTGCCCTTACTAAGATTAGGGTAGCAGTGAGGCTCCTGTGAGCTATGCCATGCTTCTTGAGTTGCTTTTGTGTTCTGTCAACAACACAGAACAAGTAAGTCACTGCCCTGTGTGAAAAGAAAAAGGAATGTTAAATATTACCAGTTAAAACATGCTTCCCATCTTTTCAAGCTGTAATTTCCTCTGTTTTGAATTAAAAGGTCTTCAAATATTCTTAGGTTTCCCTACCTTTTTTATCTCAGAATTCAAGTGTTCTCTGTAGCAAATGCTATGCCAGCGCTGCCGCTTTAAAAGACTCCTAATCTTTAAATGGTCAGCCTTGAAAATGTGTTCCAGGCAAGGGTTTTGCATAAAGGATCTTAGCTTAGAAGATTAAAATGAGTTGCCTAATTGTTGCATCCTCTTTCCCCCAAGATAAGCAGACACACACACTTTCCTGATTCAAAGGATTAGGTTTACCATATTTTTCATATATTAAAACTATAAGGGAGGTAGAGAGAATTAAAAACAACATTGGATATAGGAACTATAAAGCTTCCTTACAACTCTTATGTTTAGCTGTTCATAATTTTTCCAGTAAAAAAGGGGTACTACAATTTTGCTTTTGCTTTTTTTTTTTTTTTTTCTTAACAGAATTACTGTTTATACCCTCAGTAATCTAGCTGTGTATGTGATAATAACTATACTTGCCCCACATCACTGGCATCTGTGCTTCTCCAGAATTTTTGCACTATTTTTATATTCTGCACTGTATCTTGGCATTTAAATAACTTCTTGCCTGTGAAACTAACCAAACCGACAAAGATTCCTCAAAAGAGTATTATCAGTACAGAAGTGTCTGTGCAACTTTCTTGAAATAAAAAGATACCTAAAAGGAACTATTAGTAAATTTTCTCCTTTGGCTGAATGCCTAATAATAAATAAATAATAAATTTCCATGTTTGGTCTCTTGGACTGGTCCCTTGTGAACACCTCTGCAAGTCTCATTCTGGAAAGATCTTAAAATTTTCCATTGTAAATATCTCCTTTCTGTATTTTAGGTATACATTTATTCACATTGTACTTTTATTGAGCACTGAATGCAACAGGTTCCCAATTTGGACACTTACAAGAGTCCAAAGTAACGATACCTACTTTGTTGTGATTTGAAGAAAAGATTTTTCTAAATATTAATATTATTTTATCCTCAGAAGAACTTTTGTTGATGAAAATGTCACTTTTCTGCCATATTTGCAAGTTAAAAAAGTCATTGCAGGGCCTCTTACCAGGACTACTCAGTTTTTCAGATTTTTTCTGTAACAATAATACAGGGCACTTGTTTGTGACCAGAGAAGGGACATTCATTACTTACGAACTTACCATCACAGTAGCAATACTAAAGAATGGTTAGCTTTTTCTATCACATAAATTCTTTGAGAAATGCTAAAGATAATCCATGAAAAAGAGGTATAAAACTGAATGATCAAGAATTGCAAGTCGTGGAATTACAATTAGCTTATGCACATCTAGTCAAGGTTACATTAGTATTTAGTGGATGCGAGTTACACTACCCATAAAAGTCACTTGAAATGTGACACAAAAGCATGGATTACACATAATTATTTATTTAAAGTTTTTCTTATTTTCTTATTTGACCGCTGCAATATTATTCATTGAACTGTAGGAATGTTTGTGAGGTAAAAGTTCACGAAATCTGCCAGATTCCCCACAACACAGCAAATACGTATAGAAAGCTGCCCAATTTATTCAGGTAAAGTATTTCAGGCCACAGCCTGATTGACTGGTATCAGCTTCTGCTTCAAACTATTATACAGCATTATTTAGCAAAAGTTTCACTAATCTGAAATGCATAACCAAAATGAGTATGGAAAAAAGAAAATCTCTGCCTGATACAGCTTTGCTACTAACAGTAGGTAGAATTTTTTGAAGGAAGAGGGTTTGTTTTTTTCTGTCCTGTCTCTCCTCTCATCTTAGCTGCTTTTATATAATTGTATTTGCTTACCAACACTTGCACACCCAAAGGAGATTGAGAATGATGCTGAAAGAAGTATTAGTTCTTCAGGCATGTTTGAAAATCAGCAGTCAGACACCTTGCCACTATTTCCTGAATACAGCCTTTTGCTATTTGATAGAAAATTTAGAGGTTAATCTTGGCTCAGTATTTTTGAAGAAAATGTAAGTCTAAAAATACTTGATTTAGAATTATTGTGGTAGGAGCAGAAAATGACAACAATCATAACTTTTCAACTCACCTCTGTCCTTTCCCATACTCAAGAACATGAGCAAAGGTTAGGTTGGACAAAAGAAAATAGAGCAGGGAGGAAAAGTCCTGTACTTAGAACTAGGCAGAGATTAAAAGAGTCAGCTGTAACTATTTTATGTCTTTGAACAGCTTTATATCAAGTTAATTCCTTTATTTATACAAGGATGTGAGCTGAATCCAACCCATTAAATTGTATAATGGGCAATACAAACATTTCAACTATCTCAGGTCTTCTTTCCAATCCAAAAAGGATTCTAGAAATTCCCTTTCTACTCTGACAGATTCCAGTAGGAGAGGAATCTTTTGCTCTTTATTTAGCTTGGTATCTTACCTTCTCACTGTTCCTGACCTTTCGGTGTGAAATGATTTATGGAGCAGACAGTGGGTAAGAAGAGAATACCAAACACTTCTCAAGCAACAGAAGTAAACTTAAGGTGACCTTTCTTGTATCTGGGAAATGTGAGAATATCTCTTTGCTTTCAGTTCACAAATAGAAAGATTGCTAAAACCTAATTATTTAATAATCTGTCCTCACCACCATGAAAAGCCCAAAGTTTGGAAAGCACTTAAAAACAGTGCAAATAGCATGTATCTCTGCAGGTGACAGGATTTCACAGCTACAATACTTACAGTTTTAGTAAGATAATGGAACTTGTTGTCAAAGGCAAAAGGCTTACATACTCTCTACTCTCAGTCCAGTGCACCCCAGAAACAAACACATTGGTTATGTTTCTTGTCCAGCTATAATACTCCTATTTTCAGAAGACTTACCTTTGTATATGGAAGCTGAAATCATCAGCATTCATTACTATAGTGGATGATATTGAATAATATTTAAGTGAAAACATACCCTTACTCCTTCCCTTAACCCTTCCTTCCAATCCAGTATCTCACTATCTACATTTACCTGAGTTCTAGGAAAACAACCTCAACAAATAAGCGATTTTGCAGTGAATAATAAAGGAAAAGCGGAAAAGCAAGCAGGAGACAGGGAAAATTGAATGAAGATACTGAAAGTTTAAAAAAAAACAACTTGTCTTTTTCTTGTGATTTTTAACAGGCTAGGGAATTAGCTGTGAAAGCAGATGGACTGGTTTTGCTCTTTATTCTGCTGGTACAAAGCAGGAGCAATGTGGGTGGTCACAAGTTTGCAGAAGAGACTTCACAGCAGTTCCAGAATGCATCAATACCAACCAAGATGTAATAGAAAAAACAGTCTTCTTCATGTGATTGACACTGATAAAAGATGTGGATTTTCTTTCTTTTTTCTCAGGTACATCACCAATATGCATGCCACATATTAGGTCGTTTTTCTGTTGTCTATTTTATAATGGGGAAACAACAGAAAAGGCAGAATGATTTGATCAGAGCCATTTGTCTTGATTCACATGTCTTGACCAAAGGATTATTTTAGATCCACCATCAATTACCTAGCATTCTCAAGTTGAATGTTACCATTAGGTCCCCAAAGTTTCATAAAGTTCATGCTGGAAATATATAGTTTGCTATTCAATATTGCTGTGCCTCATTCTGCTGTTAAAAGTTTGCCACTACAATGAAACAACAAATTACTTGTTGAAGTGAAAGGCAAAAGAGCACACATTGCAATAAATAATAAACATTATCCAGGAAGGAAAATCTGGTGAATTTTTGCAAGCAATTTGTGAGCTAAAAGATAAACATGAATTCGCAAATCTGGTTTTGATCAATAACCATACTTGTGTTAAACATCAATTTTGTCCCTGAATTTAGTGCTTGGGATTAAAGAAGGCTCTAATTTCATTACTTCATAGAAATTCCAATGAATTTGTTCTGAAGGAAATTTTCTAACTCCATCTGCAGGGAAAAGTTTCACATAGTGCAAAGTATACTTTAAAATTTTGGCAGATTTTGGAAAGCACTAGACATTCAAAGGAAACAGTTTCAAATTTGTAAATGAGACAGACTGTGACTAGGAAACTACTTGGTAATTCTAGTCTCCCCTCTTCTTTCTTGGGGCAGGTGCAAGATATCATGACTCTGGGGTGGGTCTGAAAATCTTTGCCAAAGTAGAAAATCTTACCCTTCCCCAGGCATATCAGGATTTAGGGTTGGGAACCTGACCCTTTTCTCTGATATAAAACTGTGTTGCATAAAAATGTTTTTTTCTACTTTTTTTTTTTTTTTTTTTTTTTTTTTTTCCTTTTCTCCTCAGGACTGTTCCTGTTTAGCCTGTCAGCTTTTAAGGAGGAGTGGATGAAGCATCTCAGCATGAAGGAGTAAGAAATTCTTTCCTAAAGTAGTCATGTTATCTTTTTTGGCTACCCACTCTGAAATTCAGACAAAAAAGAGAATTTTTGAGTTTTGTATTTCAAAGCTAACACTGTTACTCATTCAAGGTAATGTAAGACCTTTTTGACTTTTGGAAGGAGATGGAAAAAAGGAGTAAATTCATTATAGTTAAGGCTCAAAAGACAGTATTACTCTGGCCTTGACTACAAATTTAATTAACTATGAACTATTTTCAGTTCAGATTCCTTTTCATTCCAAAGCAGCAGGTCATAATGAATGCATTTCTTCTCCCCTCCTTTTTTCCTAAGAAACAAAAAAAACCCAAAAAACCAACTCCCCCTCCAAACAAACAAACAAACAAAAACCCCAAAAAAACCAAACAAAAACCAAAAAACCAAAAAAACCCTCAAAAAGAATAAAAAAAACAAACCGAAACAAACAACAAAAAAAAGTAAAAAAAAAAAAAAAAAAAAAAAAAAGAAAAAAGAAAACCCCAGACAAAAAAACCAAACCAATACACTTGTTATTTTTTAGTAAATGTGACTCTAGGGAATCTGTTTTTGCATGGAAAGTAGATTGAATACTTAGTATTATTAATATCAGCATATGAAAAATAAAAAGGACTTCCAAATTCATGCTTGAATAAATCATACTTTTGCCATGAGGAATACGAATCTATAATTGTTTAATTACACATGTTACATGATGTTACTCCTCCTCTGGTTTAGCTGAAAAAATTTCCGTAGTACTGGTTTCCTCACTGTACAGCAAGGGAGAATAGCTTTATAATTATGCTGCCTCATGGTTGGGTTCTGGAAGGGGGTTAATTTCTTCTAAATCCAAATAAAGATAGAATTCTATTTTCTTCCTCATGCTTGAGTAAAATGTTGTACCTGAATAAATCACTAACAGTTGACACTATCACCTGTTGTGGTATATACAATGGAATTTAAAGAATACAACAAATAGTATTTTCATGAAACTTGATGGATGTTTGAAGAAGTTGTCATCTAAGTTAAGTCATTAGAACTACATAAGATTCGAGGCAGTCTATGAAACTACCCTCTATTCCAAGAAGCACAGTCTCTCATATCTTCTGGCTCTTGTTACTGAGACTAAAAGTGAGCAAGCGAGGAATTTAATTATTGTGTCAATTCCTTATGCCTTAAATATATATATATATACACATAAACTACATAACCTAATCAACTGTCCCAACAAAAGTTGATTACTTTTCTACTGGAGTAATGTTAAAAAATAACGGGAAAAAAAGAAAAAAAAAAAAAAAGAAATGGAAGTAGAATTACAAAAGGCAATAAAAAAGTGTGAACTATATAAAAGATATATTGATTCAATACTGCTGTAGCTGCACATAAAATTTATTTGAAAATAAATATTAAAAACAATGATCAGGTTTATAATGAATTATGATGTTGGAGTGTGATACACTTACCAGCTCTGTCTAAATCAGACAGGCCATTTTAAAAAATATTTGCCTTGAAACAAAGTATAAGTAAAATGCTACATTACCAATTTGGCAAATGAAGTAATCTAAAACTATAAATTTTTGTAATTACAGGTTTCTTCAATTTTAATACATGAGTAGACACACCAGCTTACTGCTAAGAACCAGAAAAGTGGAGTGGAGAATCTGCTTGTTACCTTCTTGTAGTTTCAAACACTGTTTCTAGTAATTGTGAAACACCACTGAGCTATCACATCTTTTACCAGCCAGAAGACACATGGACATGAGAACCCAGCAGGAAGCTTTCATTTTGCTTCATGAAAATTAAGAAGAAGGCTTAAGAATACTTATTTTGAAAGTTAATTTTATCATTGATTAATTTTCCTCATGATTCTGTACTGTATTTTGCTTTGATTTGAGTATGCATGGCTTGCTTTTATTTTTAGGACACTAGAGGAGGCTCAGGAGTCAGAATTGCTGGTTTTTTCATTCTTTTTTTTTTTTCAACAGGCAGAACAAATTAGAAAAACCAAACCTGGTACAGTACTATAAGAATGTAACAATTGTACCTTGATGCAATTTTAGGGTCTTCAGAAGAACTACATCAAGATTAATTCTGATCTTAAAAGACTATGCATGAACTTCTAAGGACTTGAATAAATGCTCTGCAGTTATTTTCACTCTCACGACAAATGCAATCTTTGGTGGGTTTTTTTGGTTTTTTTTTTTGTTTGTTTGTTTGTGTTTGGGTTTTTTGTTTGTTTTTTGGTTGGTTTGTTTGTTTTTTGCTTTTTTTGTTGTTTGTTTGTTTTTGTTTTTGTTTTTTTTCCCCTGCCTCAAAAGGCCTAGGATGGCGTTTGGCATTGAACTAGTTTTACTATTTTTTAGCACTTTTGGCTTGGGCTCTTTATTTTAGACTTTATTTATCATTGTACTTCCTTGCTGCTTCTTGTAAATATGGTAGTACATCATTTAAGAATAGATAGATATATCTTCTCCCTTTTTTTTTTTCCCTTCTAGATTTCAGTTTCTGAATATTTTGTTCATAGTGTGTTTGGTAAAGCTTTATTAAAAAAATCACATGGATATCTTAACAAATATATTCTATATGAAAACTAACTGGTCAGTATTCTGGATATTAATGTTTTAAAGTTTTTGTAGTATATAGGAGTTAAACCAATACATTCTGTTCAAGAGAATTGTAATATTCCAGTGCAGCTTCCTACTCAAGGCTGGTTACCACCCCATACTCCGATTAGCTTGCTCAGAATAGTGTGCAGCAGAGTTTCAACATCTCCAAGAGCCCCTCCAGACATCTGCTCCACTTCTTTGACCACTGTTACAACAGAAACATTTTCCTTGTCTCTAGTCAGAATTTTACCATGTTCCAGTTTTCATTCATTGTCTCTCCTGATTTTGCTGTGCATCTCTGAGAAAAGTGTGGTTTCACCTTCCTATATTGTCCCAGTGGTAAATCAGTTTCACTGTACTGGGGACCTGAAAGCTGGGTCCAGTACTTCATGTTTGACCTCACATTAGTTGAGTAGGACACAAGATTCACTTTGCTTTGAACTGTTGACAGTAGTATTGCTAATCCAGCCAAATCATAGAATCATAGAATAATGTGGGTTGGAAGGGACCTTAAAGATCTAGTTCCATTCCCCTGCAATGGACTGGGACACCTCCCACTTGACCAGGTTGCTCAAAGCCCCATCCAGCCTGGCCCTGGACACTTCCAGGGAGAGGGAAGCCCCAGCTTCCCTAGGGAACCTGTGCCAATATCTCACCAACCTCACAGTAAAGAATTTTCCCTAATATCTAATCTAAATGTATCCTCTTTCAGTCTGAAACCATGACCCTTTGTCCTACTGCTTCATACCCTTGTAGGAAGTCCCTCACCAGCTATTCTGCAAGTCCACTTTAAGTACTGGAAGGGCACTATAAGGTCTTCCAGGAGCCTTCTCTTCTCCAGGTGGAAAAGCCCAAGCTCTCTCTGCCTGGAGAGGTGCTCCAGCCCTCTGATGATCTTTGTGGTCTTCTGGAAGAGCTCTGTGTCCTTTCTGTGTTGAGGGCCCCACAACTTCATGTGGGGTCTCACAAGTGTGGAGAAGAGAGGGAAAACCACCTCCTTGACTTGTTGGTCATGCTTCTTTTGATGAACCCAGGATACATTTGGCTTCTGGGCTGCAAGTGCACATTGCCAGCTTATGTTGAACTTCTCACCAACCAACACTCCCAAGTCCCCCTCAGGACTGCTCTCAATCCACTCTCCACCTACCCTGTATTTGTGCTTGGTATTCCACCAACCCTGGTGTAGGACCTTGCACTTGGCCTTGTTGAACTTCATGAAGTTGAAATAGGTCCACCTCTTAAGGCTGTCATGGTCCCTCTGGATGACATCCCTTCCCTTCAGCACAACAACAACACACAGCTTGGTGTCATTAGGAAGCCTGCTGATGGTGCTCTGAATTCCACTGTCCATGTCCCTAGCAAAGATCTTAAACACTGGTCCCATCACCAACCCTTCAGGAATGACAGTCATCACTGATCTCTATTTGGACACCAAGCTGTATACCAAAACTCTTTGAGTGCAATCATCCAGCCAATTCCTTATTCATCAAGTGGTACATCCCATAAGTTCATCTTTCTCCAATTTAGAGATAAGGATGTCATTTGGGACACTCAAAAGTTTTGCACAAATTCGGGTAGATGGAATATACAGATGGTCTTCATTGCTGCAAGTGGGCACTTCTGACTCCTCCAGTTTGAGTGGTTTTCCACATGGAACCTCCGGTCTTGCATTCTACAAATCTGTATTCTAGCCAACTGGCACCAAGGCTGTAGTCCTACATGAATTTATTCCATCCCAGATGCAGAAGTCTATTTACCAAAGATAAACTTCATGCAGATTTTGTCAGCCCTTTTCTCTGGCTTGTATGATTTTTTGAACCGTGTGTCCACCTTCCACCCTTTCTTTAGGTCTCTATTTTACAGAAAGGTACAGATAGTGCACTCTGTGTAAATATTCAGTTTGTTAATGAAGAGTTCCCAGGACACAGAGTGAGGCTGGCAGGCCTGAAGTTGCTCAGATCCTTCTTCTTCAACACCTTCAAGATGGTGATGTCATTTACTTTTTCCAACTATCAGCAACCTCACAATGACAGCAACTATCTCCCCCAGCACCTCTGAGTGCATTCTATCTGTCCCCTTGATATTGTACATGTCCATATGGCTTAAGTTTAGCCTCACTTGTTCTTACCTCTACTATTGGTAATGCTTTGCTCCCACAGACTCTGTTAACAGATGAGAGGATCTAGGAAGTATGTAAGAAAATTTAACCAGTGATCAAAAAATGAGCTAAAACAGTTTTGGGTACCTTGGCTTTCTCCATATCATTTGTCACCATCTTTCCATCCCACTGAGAATTGGCCTCAAATTTCATTCACCTTCTTTTGGTGCCAGTGTGCTTATACACATTCTTCTGTCTGTCCTTCACATCCCTTACTAGTTCCAACTCCAGCCAGGCGTTGGCTTTCCTAGCTCTATCCCTGCATGCTTGGGCAATGCTTCTGTACCAATCCCAGCTATTCCATCCTTGCTTCCACCTTTTGTGTTCTTCCTTTGCCTAGTTGAAAACAATCAGGAGTTCTTTGCTGAACAATGCTGGATTTCTGCCATGCTTGCTATGATAGTCCTTGAAATATCAGCTTACATGTTGGACCAGATTGTCTTAATTTCTTAGGAATTTTAACTATTGATATTATGCTTCACTTTTCTGTTGTTGTTTTTTTTTCTTTCATTTTAATTTCAGCTTATATAATTTAGCTACTGCAATAGCTACAGAAAATCAATAAAGTTACACAACTGTAAAAAAAGGAGTGACACAGCAACAAATCAGCTTAGCATTACCTATTATAATTACTTGACAGTTCAAATAGCCTACTTCTCAGTAAAATAGAACTTTGCCAAACCTCCAATGTTTCAACCTTTGGCTAAAGTTTTTGGGATGCTTCAGTTTGACTGTTTCTAAGAAAAAAAACAAGGCAAAAAACCCCAAACAAACCTACCCAAAACCAAATCAACAAAAAAAAAACCCCAAAATAAAACTCAAGCACCTTTTCCTTCCTAAGAAACAAACTCACATAAACTCCTCTTCAAAAAGCTTAGCACTACTGTGGTTAGATATACAGATGGTTTATCAGACGTCTGGTTTACATCACCCTTCACAATCTATTCAGATAGTGTAAAGTGTGACAAAAAGCAATTGCCAGTGTCTGAATGGTACACACTGGAACTTACAACTCAGACTGTCCTTTCCATCAAAAGCTACATAAGTGAGATAAAATAAAGCTCAGGGTAGTTATATTTGCAAACACATTGGTACTGGAAGATAGCACATTACACAACAACCAGGTACAGCTTATCACTTCCATCATCTGCAAAGCCAGGGCCTATTGAATAAGGCATTTCTTTTTGGCTGATTACCCCCATGAGCTACCACCTCTGGTAACGATGCATCAGGACCCTGTTTCTCACAGGTCCTGACCACCAGCTGAACAGGACACTCTGCAGTGCCTGGTCAGTCCTGGGAGGAACAGCTTTCCCCTTCACAAAGATGAGGCTGTGGTTGAATTCCTGTTGGTATTTCAAATACAAGCATTTCACAGTAGAAGTGGGGAGAGCCTCATATTTATGTGTAAAAAAACCAAACCAACAAACAACAAACCAAACAAAAAAACCCCAACAGAATGACACATAATCATCATGACCGCCTCCAGTCTCAGCACTGCTGATACTTATAAAATCCGTAATCTTATACATGTCAAAACATTTATTATTGTAGAGAATTAAATTCACCTCAGTGTTTCCTGATACAATATTTCCTGAATATGGTAAAATTTTTTTGACTTTTTAAAGTCCATAGCCATGAGGACAGCAACATCCCTTAAGAAAATGAAAAGGCTCATCTGGTATCTCCTAGGTACTGGGCCTTTAAGAGAACAAATAGTTGGAAAAACTCTAATCTAACAAACCTAAGGGTTTTCATTGCAACATGCTTGAAACACGGCTCAGCATAAATGCACACAGATGTCTAAATGCAACACAACACAGCTTATTATCGACATAAGTGAGGTATTGCTAAACTACTTAACCACACAGGTGGAGGGTGTAATTTTGAAGGCTACTGAACACTGTGAATCTCCCAATGTATCACAATTACAGAAACACCTGTGTTAAATAACTTTGAGCTGATTCACTATGAAAATGCATGGCATTCAATAGTCCTTAGAATTAAATGCCTTGCCAACAAGCCACAGGTGTACACCACAGGAGCACATGATAATGTAATTGTGAAGGATGTGATGACAGCTCTTCATCCATAATAGTGCCTTCCCAAATGCACTCATGCATCTATTTTATATTTAGATATTTTCCAACTGTAGCTTTAGAGTAATCTAAGCAAGCAGGATCTATTCCAAAAGGAGCACTAAACAGGAAGGAAACAAAAAATAACATCTAATTCCCGTTTAAAACTGAATGGATACACTACAAGAAATGTCAAAATAAAACCACCACCGCCTCACCCCCACAAAAAAGGCACAAAATCCACACCCAAGTACTTCAAATAAATAGGATAACTGTGTTATTTAATATTTTTGAGGACCTGCTAAATGCTTTCCTTACAGAAAATGCTACTGACTTGATAAATCCATTGAACCGGATGAACACTATAGATTAATTTTAATAGTCTGTTTAGGGTTAGGGTTAATTTCTTTGCTATTTTCTGAAATATTAGTTGTATAAAATTAAGGGTTGTTTTTTTTTTACTGACGTATTTTTTTGTATACAGTATATAGACTAAAGCTTCAGTCAGGAAGACTTAATTTTCTCATGATTGCAATTACTTCACAGCCATAGTGGATGACCTGTGGAAGACAGGCTCCAGACTCAAGTATGCATGTGTATTTGGCTAACACTAATAAAAGGAAATGGGAAGTCAAATGGGTTAATTTTTTTCTTGCTTCTCTCTCCTTTTGCTATGATTCTTGATCTGAATAGTTTAACAAGTCTTTGTCAGCTCATGGCTACATGTACAGAAATTAGCATAGCATCTAAGCTGTGCAAAAAAGCTTTACTAGTTCAGGTGTTTACTTTTTTTTTCATTACATATGTCAAGGGTTTCATCATCCCAAGTAGACATAAATTTGTGACAAATTCAGTCCAAGTTCCTTGTATTATAGTCAAAACTTTGCCTTTAGTTCCCTCTCTTGCGTTTGCCTATTTGCAGTAATGATGACAGTCAGTCACCTTTTAACCACAACCCAATTATTAAAATTTTGAATAGAAATTCTGTGGGGCTAAGAATAAGGAAATCTGTCATCTACCAATCTGCAAATATGCTAAAAGAGTTAAGAAGGGGGATCATAGAAGAAAATCTTCCCATCCTCAATCGCCACTGTCAGATTCATGTTCTTTAATTATCATAACTGAGTCAGTAGTTTCTTCCACCAATTTGAATCTAATTGTCCATTTAAATCTGGTGCAAATTCTCTAATAAAAGTGCTGACTACTGAAGGGTACTGAATTTTTCCCTCATTCTACTGTTTCACTAATGCCTCCTCTACTTTTGCTCTTCTGGACAGACAGAGACTTAGCTCTTTTTAACTCCTTCATACACATATCTATGCACACACACACACTCACACACACAGAGTCTTCTCAACAACCCAGAATATGTTTTAGAAACAAGCATCTAACATGTCATAATTTTTAAGGTACTATGGTTTTAATAGCTATCAACTTGATAGATGCCCAGGCTTAAAAATGGAAGACTTCAAAGGATAAAACTATGAGGCTGAGGCTGAAAAACCAGGGTCACTGATATGACTGCAATAGGATTCACACTCTGTGATGGGCACAATGGTGGGGGTTTACACACACTGATTGGGGGATTATGTAGCTGCCTCTTCATTTCTGTAGATTTATTCTGAATACTCAAAAAACACAAAATACCTTTGCCCTCATACTCAGATCCACAAATGGTGAGTGCATCTCTTCTGCTCCTTGCTTCAGCAATATAGATATTTTCATGTAACACATTATTTTTTCTTAACACAGCTTCTCTTCCTTCTCAATCTTGTAGTCAAACAATAATCCTGCTCTTTCAAACACCATAGCCTAAAGTAATTCAGTATCATACATTCTTTTCCAAATCATACCAGAGGATAAGACAGGTCACAAGGAAACAAATCTTTACTGACAAGTAAATAGCTTTGATAAGCTAAGTGCCAAACATAACAAAAACCAAAAGACACTTGGAAATTGATTTAACTAAGCAATATTTTATTCTTTGCTTGTGTGTTTCTGCTCACTGCTTTTATCAGGATCTAGAAAAATAGATCAAACTTTCTGTCCTGGATCAGATGAAAAGTATCTGACCACCAAGGCCCAACTACAGGGAAAAAAAATCCTATGCTTAAATGTATCTACATTATAGTCCCACATACTTGAAAATGCAATGCCATAAGGGAGAAGTTTAAGCACATAGCTAAGTCCTTTGAGGATCAAGGAATTTAAAACAAAACAAAACAACTTTGAAGTTAGTATTGCTCCATCTATTTCTGTCCATGTTGTCTAGAATGAGGAAGTAAGATGTTGTCAAAGTGCAGCGAAGATTTTTGGAGAAATAATGTACAACATACTATTAAAATTTCAATGGTTACCACCTATCCTAAAAAAACCTCAAACAACTCTTTGGGCACCTAGTAAAAACATTGAAGAATATAACTTACATTCAAGAATACATCTGTCAGGGAGTTAAGTGTTCACTTCATAAATTTATTAAAACAGTCTGCTTGTTATATTACTCAGTTGGCTGAATTTGTGACTTATGGAAGCTAACAGGAAAAAGCTGGTGGTGAGGTAGGCTAGACTTCAAGCAAATTGATTTGTTCAAACAAAGCTGATTTCACAGCTTTCATAATTTTAAATTGTCCCTATCCTGTCATCTAGCTGTTGTTCTACTTGCTGTCCCAGAACAGTAAAACCAAAAGGACTATTGAAATTTAAAGACATTTCCCTTTTTCTCAAGCATGTTAGTACTAGACAGAGATAGACAGAATATTTTAATTTTTTTTTTTTAATTCTGCTCCACTCTAGGTCTCTATGAAAGAATCAATAATTAAAAGAGCCTTCTGTGCTGCATCCTTCTTCAAAGTTATTATTATCATCTGTATTCTTTCTTCACATAAACAAAAAACATTTGGTTACAAAAAGTTGAGTGATCACAGCACTCATTGCTTGTCACTAGCCTCTTCATATGAGTGAGTACTATACATATGTATGCACTGTGTTTAAGGTAATTTTTAGTTTAGGTCTGGTAAAAGCCTGAAAATTAGTACTTCAGTGGATGCACTTACAGAGACCAAAAGGACAACAGATGTGTAGCTAGAGTCATAATTATGACAACAGTTAAAAATCAGTTCATTCTGTCTACATCACTGAAATTCACTCTGTTGTCCAGGGACAGCATTATTAAATAAACTTCATAAGATTGTTGTATATTGTAGTGTTAAATCATTTTAGGAAAAGACTTACCTTAAAGTAACTGGATAGTTTTGGTAATTTCTCCTGTGTAGAAAATGGTAAAAGTAACTAGATTGTACTCTGTAGTTCATTAGATACTGTATTAATTTCTTTGCTATTTTCTGAAATATTAGTTGTATAAAATTAAGGGTTGGTGTTTTTTTCACATTCCCATAAATGTGAGGCTGCATGCACCTGCTTCTTGGAGGAAGAAAACATAAGCATTGCACTGGTGCAAAGGCTCTAAATACCTTTTTGTTGGCAGCATGACCAGTTTTTATCACTAACAGCCAAATCTTATCACAATCTGTTTTCCTATCTACTTTCCAGAGGTACAATATCTAAAAAGAAAGATGCATAAGTACAAGAGTATACACACACTCCAGGTGATGTCAAGCAGAAGATTTAACACATTAGTTGTTGCCTTTTGGCTATACATGGTCAATTTCTGCTAGTGAAAATAAGTTGAATGGTTTAATTTTAGTTTTAGTTTTTATTTGCAACTGTCACAAAATATTGATGCTATTTGATGGTTCCTTTCAATGGATGACCATGAGCATCTTGTGCAGACCCTGAAGTATGCATGCTGAACTGTGCAAGAAACTTTTCTATTTTAGGAATGCGAACCCCATGTAAAAATATTTTAAAAAGCAAAATGTCCATTAAAAAAAATTCTTAATGCTGCATCTATGGGTAGCTCCACATTCCTATTCTCCTAACAAATTGGTAAATTGGAAAGAAAGAAGTTTCTTTTGGAGGAAATTCACTGCACTTTAACTTAAAATGATAATTTAGCAGAAAATGTTATGGAATGGATCCCAACACTAAACTATTTTCTGTTATTAGAAAATTACAGAGTGACACCAAAGAATTATGAAGGTCAAAGGTGTAATTGAAACCCATTCAATCTCCCATCACACTCAATATTTCTCATGTCATTTGATTTGAATCCCCAAGATGATACCTAAGTTCACATAAAAAGTGAGAGCCCAGACACATAGTTCCCCATCTCTCTCTCCTCTGTATCCCTCTACCTCAGTTTTAAAAGCAAAAAAGAAAGCCCAATTGTCAAGACTATAAAGGGAACAGCAGTGAACTCTGATAGCTTCCCGCTGTGAATCCTACAGGAACTAAAGCTTTTGTATTGGTGGTACACACCTGGTACTCAGCTAAAACCTGAACTTAATTTTTCTGTTTCTAGGCACCCATCTGCAGATGTTAGTACTTGCTGAAGACAGATAAGGACTCTCAAGTGTTTCAGCACCACAACAATACAGTATTTGAGCAATCTGGTTCTTAACTGTTTTACGCATTTATTTTTTTTAGATTTTGGTATCCAAATTTAGGTAACCTTGCACAGTGTGCAATGCAGTTGCCAATTTGTGATGGCTGGTAATGCAGAAAGTTACAATCTGCAATGCAGAAGGAAATGTTCCCTTTCTATGCTTTTTGATTAGTATAGTAGTCCTTCAAAACAAATGTATATATCTGCTCCTGTTTGTGTTCTTGTGTGCTTGTGTTACTGTAAAATGATAGTATGCACCTCACTAACCTTCATATAATCTTTACGTGCTGTGAAATTTGTTAGGATTTTCATGCTGATCTTGTAATTCTATGTTTTTAAGTCTTGCTGTTTTTCTTATGAAGCAAATGGCCCTGTGGCTGCAAGAGCCCAAAGTTAATGGTGCTATGCTATCTTCTGCTCATCCTTCAGGTTAACTTGGGACCAGTTACCTGTGCATACCAAAGCGATTCCTGCAGCATCACAGCTAGACACTGTGGATTCTTCTGTTATGTATAGTACCTTTAAGTTACAGGTCTGTAACTTCTGTTCGTATGTTTCAGTGGCTACTAAAAGACAAAATACGTTTCAGACTGGAAAAAAATTTTTTTTTTTTTGCATATCTGCTTTCATTGGATTACTAAAAAGGATGCAGTCTATTATGTCTGGTGACAGTTGGGGGGAGTGATTTAGCAGTGAGTGGAAGCAGCAAGACTTTTAAGTCACTTACAGAATTATTTGAAATTCAATGTTCCAAAGACATTTCACTCCTGAGACCTGTTGTAACCATGAAGAAAGTGACAACAGCCAATTTGACACAAATCTAGCCGTAGCAGCAGATGGGACAGAGGCTGTAGCAGAAAAAAAAATCTGGGAAGATGGCAAAAGGTGGGAAGTGGTGTATACTCTTTTGTAAAGACAATACTGGAGGTCTTCAATCATCACTAATAATTTCATAGATAATATTGATTTGCAAAATAGGATTTCATCTAAGGCTTTATCTTGGACCCTTTTCTGGTCTTTGTTTAAACACATACAATACTGTTTGAAGTCTATTTGTTAACTTCACATTGACCACATATCAAATGCTACGTAGTGCCGCTAAAAAATTGCTAACGTGTCATAACTGTGCTTTTTCTAGACACTACATTTTTACAGTTTTTAAGAAGACTTTCAATTCAGACCACAAGGACAGAGGCAGCAACAGTGGTGAGAGCTGTGCCTTTAAAAAATTGCAATAGATTTCAATGGAGTGGGGGTTCCCAGAGCTAGGGAAGCCCCAGAGAGAGCAGCGAGACCTGAAAAGAGTCAGGAATCATCAGCTATTGTGAGTGAGCCAAGAGGCTGATGTGGGTTGGGGTATGCTAAGGCAAACATGGGAAATTTAAAGGCAGGTGGCTTTCACTGAGGAGTGGAGAGTTTGGGTGAGCTGCAGGGTAAGAACATCAGCTCTGCTTGCCCGAGAGGGTGCATGGTGAGGCATCCGTACCTGTCCCTGCAGTTTGTGCGGTTCCTCAGTCACAGGTCCAGCCAAGGTCACAAGCCGGCAAAAGGAGGGTGGGGAAAAGAAATGTGGGGACCCAGACAGAGGTGCCATGCAGGTTTCCATGGCAGAGGGTGTCTGGGCCTGGAACTTGTAATGAAGGATGTCGGAGGCAACACCTGTGTTAGGTGTGAACAGGTGAAGGATCTGCTCAGCATGGTGGCCGAGCTGAAAGAGGAAGTCAAAAGACTTATGTGTTGCGGCGAGCCCTTCTCTCGGGGGCACGGCTCTTCCTCAGGAGCTCTCAGGCCGTCTCTCTCCCCAGGCATCTTCAGGCATCTCTTGTCTCCTTCTGCTTCTGGGAGCATGCCTTTTATTTTGCCCTTCAGCCCCGCCCATTTCTGGCTGGGGCAGGCCCTAATTATTGGGCACAGCTGGGCCTAAGCTCCCAGTTCATTATCGGCGACACCTGAGGACTTGTGGTTCTCTCTACATTTCCCCCCTTTTTGTTGTTTGTTGAAAAATTTACAATTCATTTTTTGCGCCGCTTTAGCCTTTGTTATCAGCAGGAGATGAGGTCTCAGAACACCAGCTCAGCTCTCGCTGGTACTCACCACCTCGGGATGCCTGGCCATGCAGAGGCTTCTCCGAGCATTCAGCGCACCAGTCTTATCGCGTGTCCCTAGGGCTCCGTTTCAGGACCGCACTGTCGCGTGTCCCTGGGGGCTCCGTTTCAGGACCGCACTGACTTGATGCGCACTCAGAGCTCCGCTTCAGCTTCAGCATTCCTCGGGTTTGAGTTCCGCGCACCAACTCGCTGCGCCTTTCGAGCCTCATTCTTCTCTCCTGCCTGGCTCGCCATTCCGGGCTGTTGTCTTGCCGTGCTGGGCTTCTACTCCGAGCTCTTCACGCCGCCTACAGCATTTAAGCCTAGCCTTGTGGAGCTTTTCCCATGGCTGCGTATTTGGAGCTCTTTCTAGAGCATCCCGCACCAACGTGGTGGCTCCATCTGACGTGGCTGCGTATTTCAAAGCTCTTTATATCGCCTTTCGCATTTAAGCCTGGCTTTGTAGAGCTTCCCACAACCAACGTGGTCGTGTAGAGCTTTTTATAATACCTCAGCGTTCACGGCTGCTTTGTTGCCCGCATTCTCCACCAGATGTTGCGGCGAGCCCTTCTCTCGGGGGCACGGCTCTTCTTCAGGAGCTCTCAGGCCGTCTCTCTCCCCAGGCATCTTCAGGCATCTCTTGTCTCCTTCTGCTTCTGGGAGCATGCCTTTTATTTTGCCCTTCAGCCCCGCCCATTTTCGGCTGGGGCAGGCCCTAATTATTGGGCACAGCTGGGCCTAAGCTCCCAGTTCATTATTGGCGACACCTGAGGACTTGTGGTTCTCTCTACACTTATGGACTGTAAGAGAGTGTGAAAGGCAAACAGACTGGTGGAGCCAGACCCCAGTATTCATAAGGGAAATACAGTAGGTGGAGGCTTCATAAGAAGCAGGGGATCCCCTACTCTCTTGCCACCTGGAAAGAGAAGGGGACCTGAGAGACAGGGGGGAATGGAAACAGGACCCTCCCTGGAGAGGTAGGCGAATCCTCTCCCAGTCTCCCTTGTCTTCCCAGTTGTCCACACACAAAAGGTCTGGGGCTCTGGAAACTGAGGACCAGATCAATGAGCATGGAGATGAAGGTCCTATCTTGAGTAGATATGAGACCCTGCTGGAGGATGGCCAGATATTCTCTGTCATTCAGCATTCAGTGAGACCTAGACAGGCTGGAGGGCTGGGAGGGGGGAAATTTAATGAAATTCAAAAAGGAAGGTGTAGACTTTTGCATCTTGGAAAGAACAACCACAGGTACCAGTATGGGTTGGGGACTGACCTCCTAGAGACCAGCACAGGGGAAAGGGACCTGGGGTCTAGTGGACAGAAGGCTGACCATGGGCCAGCAATGTGCCTTTGTGTCCAAGAAGGTCAATGGCACCCTAGGGTGTATTAGAAAGGCTATGATTAGAAGGTTGAGACTTGTATTCCTTCCCCTCTTCTCTGCCCTTGTGAGGCTGTATCTGGAATATTGTGTCCAGTTCTGGGCCCCTCAGTTCAAGGAAGGACTGGGAACTGCTTGAGAGAGTCCAGTGTAGAGCAACCAAGATGACTGAGGGAATGGAACATCTCCCTTCTGAGGGAAGGCTGAGGGAGCTTGTGTTCCTGTGTGACCTAAACTAGGTGATCCTGCTCTGGCAGGGGCGTTGGACTTGATGATCTCTCAAGGTCCCTTCCAACTCCTAACATTCTCTGATTCTCTGAACTGTGAACTTCCTCAGTAGTTTGAGGGCCCAGGCAGTGGAACAGGGGTGGATATGAAAGGGTGAATATCTCTCACTCTTTTCTATCTTTTAGTATACAATAGACTGAAAGGTACTCATCCTTTCTCTGGTTATTTTAAACATTCTACACAGAAGCTTTCATGCAAGATTCTGTTTAAACAATTTGTCAGGAGACTAACCTGCAGAAACTGTATAAAAATGATAAATCGGCAGTGGGGCAATATGGAGTTCATACATTATTTGAAAACTTATGCTAGTGAAAATCTGAGAGGGGCAATGGGCCATGTAAAGGAACTTGACTTCAAGCATAATTATATGAAGTATGTGAGCTAGCTCTTACATTGAAAAAAAAATATTGAAATGTTAAAAACAATATGTACATATGCATGTATATGCTCATCTACACAGAAGTGCACATATTTACAGACACTGAAGACATTGCTTTGTTTTAACACTTCACTTAAAAAGCTTCACGTCTTCTCTAAGCAGTTGTATGTACAGCAGTAGGATCAAAGTGTCAAAAAATCACACACTTCATACATGAAGCCTCCAACACTCCAACATGCTATTCTCTGCTGAGAGTAAAGAGGCCAAGGAAGATGATATTCCAGTTAGCTTGGGAAGGAATAAAAAAGGAAGAAGCTTTTTTTGTTCAGAGAACTATTGAAGTGACAGCTCAGTAACTAAAGGAGACAGGGCTACAAAGCGTATCCTTGAACTGTATCAGTTTACCTTCTGACTCAGCCTGAGCCCTTGTATTTTAGGGAAGTTTTATATGAAAGGTCAGAGTTTAGCTTGCTTTTTGTTATTCATTTACTTTCATCTCCTGTTGTGACTGTCTCTCCTTGATTGATTTGGAAAGCTCAAATGACATAATGGTTTTAATACCCTTCATTTAGCTGTACTTTCCCCACCACTCCAATCATAGGCTGAGATGTTTACTGCAAGCATTTCTTACTGAAATTAGACATCCTTATTTAGTTTGCTTTGTTTTATCAAAACATCACTGAAGAAACTGCAGTCACTGAACAGTTTCTACAGCAGGAGCTCAAGAACATGAGATCTGAACAATACCTATCACATAGTTTGGATTTCCCTTCAGTTTCTACAATGTCTGTGATTGTAGTCAAACTAGAGATAGATGTCTCTACAACTGTAAAATAAAAAATTTACTGATTGCTTGCATCTTCCTGCACAGAATATAGAATAAATAAAAGGGTTTGATAAGAAAATCAACAAGTTGGGAAAACTCCCTTAAATAATGAAATGTCCTGATGGAAGATGTGGTTATAATTCCAGAAAAAAGCAGAGGACTTCATCTTTGGATTGTGAAAAAAGAAATATTTGCTTTTACCATAGTAAATAATTTACAGTACAAATGGGAGTCAAGCTATTTTGCTGGGTGAAGTTTTAGGCTTTCTATAAAAAAAATCCTGACCAATTTTTGAGGTCTTAAAGATCCTTGAATCAATTGAATTTTGTGGTTTTTATCCATGCTCCCTGGTGGATAGAATCTTATATCTCAAACCTTCATACATAATCGACAAAAAAATTTCTGTCAAGTTCAATTCCACAGACTGAATTATCTCTCACTCAGAAAGAAAAGACAATCCCTACAGATCAGTTTTGAATCATTGGTAGGATAGAGATGTTCTAAATTTCCCACCTCTAGTAAGCCCAAGGATAAATATAAGAGTTCACTATTGTCCAGTGTTTTTGTCATACCAAGAATTTAGCCCTATTCATTCAAAAAGGAGTCAAACACACTTTAAAATAATGACAGAAAGATGTAGTGCAAGCCTTACGGTGCATTGACAGAGTATCCTAGGGAAAGAAACAGTTTGCATAAGTGACAAAAATACTTTTGGTAGAGTAATAATGTTACTTAAACTGGAATCTGAATCTAAAAGGAAGTAGTTCACTGCAGTGCAGGGTAATTTCTGCCCCAGGCAGTTTCATTCACACTGCTATATAAGGTCTGATGTCTGATGTAGACAGCTAGTACATTTTATTCTATCAAAGGAAGGTGGCATTCCAGGAGGCAAATGTAGCAACACCCATGATTTACTGAGGCCATGCAATACTTTATGACCAAGAAGAGATCACTGCTCTGGACAAGACAAAGTGCTGGCATGTTTGAGTCTCAGGTTGCAGGATGCCTGCACCTTCATTAGGGCATAGTGGACAGTCAGATTGACATACCATGGACCAAGGAAGGGAGCTTGGGAAACTTGGAAAAAGCTTACTGTGGCTCAATTTTTTTTTTGGGGCTGTTTGGGTTTTATTTGTTTGTTTGTTTGTTTGTTTACTCTTTTGATAAGAAAATTATGACAGGGAAAAACTTTACACAGAAGAAATAACAAGTTTTCATCAGATTTGATTTATCTTTATGCTGACAGGTAAACTTGTTTGTTCAAATATGAAAATACATCGTAATGTAAATATGAAAATACATTCTATATATCAACACATGAGCACAGGTGTTCTTACCTGGTCTCCCAAACTAGTACAAGAAGGTACATACAAACATATAATGTATTTTCAAATGTTATTTTAATATGGTACTAAGTTTCTATCTAGCATAGCAGTTTATCATTTTTTGCCCTTAATATATGATAATTTCAGATAATTTAATATTTTTATCCAAGGCAGTGAAATTAAGGAATGGTATTTTTAGAATTCAATATAATGAAAGGAAAGTTCAGAATTAATGGGAATAGCTAAGTGAGATATGGGAAGCAGCTGAAAGAAGCTATATAGTGAGGTCAAAAAAAATATGAATTTAACAAAATTAGTGGAAATCCAGAAACAGGAGGACAGCTATTAATAGGAGCATAGCAAAAAGAGATCTGAAAAAAATGTTTTAAACATATACTGCAGCCTCCTCTTAGAAATCTTTAAAATTCTAAATCTCAAAGTTAGAGGAATTGCAGCATTAATATAATCTTTAAGAATGTTGCAGATAAGCATTTTTTCAAAGCAACAAAACCATAGACATACAAAAGGGACCAAAAGAGAATAAAAAGAAAATAGAAAGGACTGTAACAGTACCAAGCAGAACAAATGTCAAAAGAAAATGCACAGAAGACAAAATAAAAAGCTGAATGATAGTGAAGGTCAAAGAGGTCATATCTTTCTTTATGGAGAAAAACTTGAGGGAGAAATAGATATTGAGGCACAGAAATTGGTTCACAAACTTGCATCAAATTTAAAAAGAGACCTATCCCTATTAGACCAACAAGAAGTAAGAAACAGGATGTGAGCCACCTGATTACAGAATGGGAATAGAAGGAAACAGAACAGAAGAAAGAAATTCAGTAAGTCTATTGCCTGCAATCACATGTTCAGCTTCAAAATAATCTAAAAACATAACATGAAACTGGCACAGACTGTCAAACATTTCACCTACATTCACTATGGGAATAAAATGTGCTGGTAATGATAAAAGCATAGCCAGAAAATCTAATATTTTAGAGATACGGTGTTTGATTATACACATTTGCTATTTTAAATTACATTAAGCAATATTAAAATTCCTGAAATTTCATGACCATTAGAAGACCTGAGAAAAACTTAATATATATATTTTAGGTGTTCACTTTTTTGACAGAACTGTTGTCTTTTTCATTTTGGCATCTGAAACAATTGAAGACCATGTGCAGTGGTGGTAACTGTGCTGATCTTACTCCTTTCAGCATGACAAAATCCCTACCTGGGGAAGGAGACTTAAGCATGGCTTTAAACTGCCTTTTTGTGTGCTCTTTTTTTCTCATGATTTCAATATATTGACAACTTTGCATCTGTGAAGGTGCTTGATGCTATAATTGTAAATAACAGCGCAACACAAACCGCTGTGCAGACTCTATGTGACTGCTAGGAGCCACCAGAGGTGAGGAAGGTAGCCCTACAACTTCATGTTGTGATCACCTAGGAAGAAAATAGACATTGCATTCCTCAGTTCACATCTACTTAGTGTCACATGAAAGAATTGATTTCGGGCTCAAACTAAGGTAGATAAAAATCTTACATGCTTTCCCAAATGGCGAAAACTAGCCTTGTTCCTTGAGCTAATTAGTTTGAACTTGTTATATCTTATGGGTACTGGTCCCTAAAGGTATAACTTTTTTCAAAGTCCACATCTCTGTGTTAAAACTTCCAAAACAGTCCTAGATTTAGAGTCAGTCTGTCTAAGGGTGGGATACAGATGTCTTGTCTTTGCTGGAGCCATCATCATTTCCTTCAGGCTGTTCCAAGCAAAGAGAATCACAGCAGGTGAAAAGGTAGGCAGTGATTTTGTCTCCATCTTGGATACTCCTATAAAAGACACAGGAATCTTGAGGAAGATAATGAAGAGCAAAAAAGGGTTGGAATGCCCTGATTTACCTTGCCCTTCCCTAATCATCTTCAGAGTCCTGCTCCCCGAAAAGATAAGAGTCTATAGACTCCATAAGCACAGGTATCTGGGAACAAACAGGCTGGTTAGCTAGGCGGGACATTTCTAGTGGCAGATTATGACTTTGGATTTGGGTTTGCTCACATTTATCTGTACTGCACAAGACTGTGTATCAGCATATACAGGGCTGTGCAGATATAGCTTTCTCATTGTGCCATGGTTTATAGTGACTATTCATGACTAGGTCAAATACAACATTTTTGTGCCCATGTGACACTAAGAAAAAAATTTAAAAATATAATTTACTGAATTCATTGAGTGTTCCTAATAAACAAATTTACTGGCTGTGTACTTCTAGACATGCAGATTTGTTAGTTAATTATTGACAATTGAACAAACCTTAACCTCTCTTAAATTCCCCTGTGACATTAACACTTCCTTTCAGTTTTCTCCAGTTCCCTTCTTGATCACTGGTGAAGTTAACTCAGTTTAATTCCATCTTGAAGAGTAAATGAAAGTGTTTTCCTAATGGAGTTGAACTTGTAATTATAATATCAGGCTCAGACAGTGTAATTATAGATTAGTTAAAAAAATAAATGTCCATTTCAGTGTTGGTACATTTCATATATGTTGATTTCAGTATAGAGATTGAAGCAAGCTGTAACCCAGAAGCGCAATCAATGTGATGCATGGCATATACTCCCTTCACTCCTTCTACTTCATTTAGAGCACATATTGCTGACTGCGTTACTGCTGAGAGAGACATAAATTTTCTACTGTTACTTCAATAACATGAGACAAGGTGTTTCCCACAGGCCAAGCCATTTTCATTCTCAAGTGCTGCTTGTGCAATTTGAAAAGTTCTTGAAGGAACAGTTGAACAGTGCAGTTTTATCACATGGAAGTGTTTCTTGGGTCATCATCTTGACGAAGTATTTTGTAGGAAAGACTCCAAATTAATAGTTATTATTTTTTACTTTATCAGTTCTAAATTGTTGTGTCAATCCCATAGTTTAGATTACTTACTTTTTAACTTTTATTTTATTAATAGTTTAATGAAGTAATATACAACACTGTGAATAAGTAAGGTTTAAGCATGACACAAATGACAACTCTTAATGCCTGAAGCAACCGTATTTCTGAAAATTTTCTTAATGTTTTTTCAAATTCTGCTGTTTCATTCCAGTTTATAATGAAAATACATTTTGAAATGCTGAAATGGGAGCTATGAAAAGACTAAACAACACCACAATCTAAATGGATGTCCTGCACTGACAGTTTTCGCTATTTCCGGATTTCTTCTTGAGCATTTATCAAGTGTCTGACCAGCTCTAATAAGCAGTAGCAGAGAGATCTATCAATGCTCCGAATTTCAATGGAGTTTCCATATGGAACAAAAGTCAGAAATATTATTTTTTTTCTTTACAGAATTTCCATTTTTTGCAATTGTTACAGAATTAAGCCATATTTTCTCAAAGTCCTGTTTTTGTTTTGTTTGTTTTCTTTTGTATTCAACTAGGCTATAAATAACATAAATATTAAGATATCTGTTTGGATACTGGAGTATAAGGTGACTGTATTTTTATTAACTGCTGGAGGACATTTTTTACTATTATACCTAAACCGGTTTGCCCACTTATTCTTCTGGTCTTAATTTTAGGGAAGAGAGAACTTTTAGTAAACTTAGAAGCCTTCTCCACAATTCAGTTTAACCAAATTTTAAAGAAAAATAATTGTGAGCAACCCAAACCATTTCCCCAGTCTAAATTAACACAATTAAGTACTAAAGTGCCGCATTAAAACAAGGCTTAATGATCCCTGACTTACATTACACATAACACCTGCAACTAGAGAGAATTACTGCAATGTAAATGTAAAGATTTTATGCTTATTGTTTTGCTCTCCTTTGGCTTTGTTTTTAAGTATTCTCATGCAAGGGAGGAGTACTTAGATAGAGACTCAGCTGCTTTGAGCTTCTGGAAAATAAATTCATGGTGAATCATTGTAAATCATCACTTAAAATATGGCACAGTGGAGAACCAGACTCTGTGTCAAATTTGGGGTGGTTTTTTTGTTGTTCTTGTTGTTCTGTTTTTGTTGTTTTGTTTTGTATTTGGTTTGTTTTGGTTTTTGCTTGGTTTTTATTGCTTGTTTTTTATTTTTCTGTGTGTTCTATATCCTTTGCATGCATGTTACACTTTTGAAAAAAACAAAACCAGTCACTTCAGAATTCCTTCTGACAGAACAGGACATGTCTAATAACTAAAACAAAGCACACACATTTGCTCAAGGTAGTAACTGGGTTTCCAACTATGCCACTGCAGTACCAGCAAGGCATGCAGGCAGGTCCCTGATGGTATATTCCCTGGCTGCAAGAGCTCAGCTCACACAAAACCACAGACTTTTACTGTGTCCCTTCAGATGGAGCTCAAGAAGCAAAGGCAGGGTTATCTCCCAAATGGCACAAGCTTTGCTCAAAAGAAAAAAATTAACCTTTTTTCTTTTTTTCCTTTCCTTGGGCTGAATAAAAATACTTTCCTAATGTTAAAAAATAAGATAAAAGAGTAAGATAAACCAAAACAAAACAAAAGAAAAAAACAGAAAGGGAAGGGAAAGGTAAAGTTTTTGTATTTTAATAACAGTCTTCAGCAAAAGAAGAAAAAGATCTGCAGCACAGGTCTCTAAAACCACAGTGCATTTTGTTATTAAACGTAATCATCTGGAATTTGAGGAGCTTATGCAAAGTATATTGCTAGGTAAGATAATTTTTTCCCTTTTTTCTGCGTCTGACTTTGCACCGGGTGCAGGTGTCCCAGTGCTGGCAGCAGTAGCAACAGCAGCAGGAAGGGGGGAAAGAGGAGGTCTGCAGGGGAAGCAAAGAGTCACTTCCATGCCCTGTGACAATTTTATTCAATTTATACTGCATTACAAACTGCTACAGGAATTAAGAATTCCTCAGATGGTATTTTACCAGCTGGCACTGCTCATGCTGCCCTATTTTTTTCTGATGTCAGTCTATTTCCTTTGCTGATGTGCACAAGGTCACTTAATTCTGGAAAGATTAAATCAAATGATAATATGAACTAGTCAAATGGGTGGTAAGGCTATAAGTAGGTTTGTGTGACCTGTCTACAGGGATCTCAGGATCCAGTTTAAGCTAGGATAAATTTTAGTTCTAATGAATCAGGAATCAGGAACAGTTTATGAATGAGGGTTGCTTATTAATTATTGATATTACAGCTCCATATATAGATCCTAGATAACACAAGAGCTTTATTGTGCAGGTAACTACACCTACCATGAGACAATCCTTTTCCTAAGCCAGTCCTTAGTTTTCCTAAGACAGTTCAAATGGTAAGACAGAAAAGGGCTAAGAAATGGAGAGGAAAAAGGAAGTCAGAGATGAAAGTACTTACAGAAAACCATACAGTGAGTGGCAGAAACTGGCAAAGAAACAGCTTTACAAGTCTTAGCCAGATGAGATTCACACTGAACCCAAATGGTTCTGCCATGTGTAAACATGAGCAGGAACAGAGATCCCTTCCTGCCCTGAACTTGATTTGTACTAAAACCCTGGTCTCAAAGGCCTCCAAATGTAGCTATAGCTTCTTCAGTGTCCTCCCTTTTCCAGTGCTAACTCCAAATTAGTATGCTGCCCATTACTTCTTCCAGTAAGAAAGTATTATACTTCCCCTAGAACATGACAGGCAAAACAAGCACATTACGACCTAAATGTAAATAACACGAGCACTTTAGCTGCTCCACTTTCTGTCTGTGTCTGTCTATTTGGAGAGGGTAAAAAAGCAGGTGTGTCCTGTATATACTCTTGGTAGAGATGGCACAGAGGACAACAAATGTATTTGTTTGTCACACTCCTCTTTTTTCCTTGTATATCCATATAGCCAGATCTAAAAAAAGCTGAACATCACATTGAGGGGGCTATTGTGAAGTCATAAATTTGATCTCTCAACCTTCTAGAGTCCAGAGTTTTGCCAGTCACTTTCATAGAAACTGTATCTAGTGTGAAGAAGGATGATTTAGCACATAACATAGTGAATAGCTTTTAACCAGACACTTTGTAATTTAATAAAGCGTCTGTGCAATATTTCTAAGTTGACGAGGGCCAACACTGTTAGTATTGAATTTTTAATTAAAATTGTTACTGCCTCTTTCCCCTTTTGGTGTCAAACAGATCATTTACATTTTCAACATAATTTCCTTTAATATCTAAATAAATGTTCTACCTAATGAAAGCATTTAAGTAACTTTTTAATGAAAAAATGAAATATAATATATAGGATTGAGACTAATTTTATTGAACTTTAACACACATGTGGAACATGCTATGAACTAAGGAAAATATTTTTAAACTGATGTGCTATTTACAACCCATGGTGTATAATAAATTTTTAATTAATTTTCTTAGTCATTCTCCATAGTCACTCTGCCTGAAAAAAAAACCTATAAATGCTTTGGGGTAGGTGGGGCTGGGAGGGGGTAGTGGTGGCAAAGCATATCATAAATTTACATTTCTGAGGTGTCTAAAGTAACTCCAGAGTCAATAGTAATAAATAAAGAACATACAATATTTCAAAGTTCAGTAGAAAGCCTGTTCCTTTTTTTTTTTTTTTTTTAAAACTACTATGTTTTTTCACCCCATGAATATAGTTAGAGATTTATACTTAACATGCTAAAAGAAAATAATACAGAAATATGCACTCTTCTATCACATTTCTTACATTAAAAACTCATGTTTAAGAAGTATCACTGTATTAATTTGGGAAATAATATATTATTTAACAAAGCAGTCATATTAAACCACAAGAGTTGCTCAGATGTTTAAATGAGATATACCAAATCTAAATCAGAGGTAAATCAAGTCTTTCTGTTCAGAAATTCTATCTCAGCCAGCACCTATGTAAATTCTAATGAAACATAGTACATAGCTACCTGATTTCTGAAGAGGTACAGTTTTTGATATTCTTTGGTTTTCCCCTGGCTGATGTTCTCTTTATTGGACTGAGTGTTTTACATAGCTTTTCCTGCCTAATTATGTTTCACAAATCATGTCTCTTCAGGATTCTATTGGAAAACAATTGTATTGGAAGCCAATTTTATTGTTTATAGCATGCAAAATAATACATAGGATTTTTTTTTCCACCAAAGCATATATAGCATATAAATTTCTAATAAGCAGCAAAGTATGATCTCTGTATAATATAATTTAATATAATGCATACCTTCAACTGATGTTATTTTAGTGATCCAGAACTTGCTATCCAGAGTTCACAACCTATACATTTCACCTAACTTTTCAGGTTCACTCAACACAAATATTCCAGATGAACTGCAGTGCAACCAAGTTCCATTTCATCTTGAATAGTATAATATCATCTGGGGACCAATTAAAGTGATGTCTGTGTGGTCAGACTAAGACCACAGTTTTCCTTTCCTTTGTCTATACGATACAGATGTGAGTGGTCAAGAATATCATTGCCATAAAGATATATCCTTTGGGCATACAAAGGAACTGTATCCATAATGAATACTGGTATCAATAACATCCAAGTCTCTAAAAAGAGCTGAATATTTTATTGAATTTTAAAAGGTGTCCAGGTGGCAAGTGAAAAAAGTGATTTTCCAACTGGGGTTTCTTAAACATCTTAAGCAAATGGAGCTATTTCTTTACCTGCTCTGGGCTGGGAGCAAAGCAGTTCACTTAGTCCACCTCCTCATGTCTACCACGTGCCCCAAACACAAAGTTTCTGTGTCTTTAACTTAAACAGTTTACCAGCACTGGATCAGCCTGACTTCTGCACAGAAGTAACCTTTGGTGCAAGTGACTACAGGATGATTTCAGAGCCTCTGGTTTTAAACACCCAACTGTGCAAAACTGACTAGCAAGGATTTTTAGGGAAGACATCAGACTGTGGTAAATATCCTACATTCTCAGAATAAAAAGTTTTAGAAAGGGTAGAGAAATTATCTTGGATGTTATGGACTTATTTATTGAGTATCTAGAACTACAGAACAAATGTTGAAAGAAAGAATCAGTAAATGACAAGCAGAACAAAAAGCAAACATGGTTTTAGCACACGTAGGTTGTGACATTTATCTGATATCTTCCTTTGCAAAGAATCAGGGATATTTCTTTGATTAGGCTTTTGTAGACTAGGAAAATCTATTTAACTTAGTAAGGGAACAAACTAAATGAAACACAACAGTAGCTCACATTAAGAAGTGTCATATCAGGTTCAAAGGTAGTGACTAACAAATTTTTTTTAAGGGCCATTTGTAGCTTCTGACTTACACATTCAGCCTGATAATTCTGTTATTGATTATGTAGAGATACCATGAATACAGGAAAAGATAAGTCTTGCTCTGAGGAAAAAAAAAAAAAAAAGACCTTGAGGACTGGGACAAGGAAATGACATGAGATTTCATAGCAAAGTGCCAAGTCATGCATTTGAGGATTAACAAGAATTTCCTTTTTCACATGGGAAGCCATTAGTTGGAAATGTCAGAGGAAGAACAAGATCTAGGTGTATTAGTCAATTATAAAATTACTCTGAACCATCCATGTGAAGTAGCCATGAAAATGTCAAAAGTAATCCTTGAATTTTTCAGGCAAGGTATTTCACAGAGAAATGTGGAAGTATTAATGTCATTGGAGCAGGCACTTCTAATATATCATCTGGAATGCTGCATATAATATAGGTCCATCACGTTCAAGGAAGATGTATTGAATGTCAGGTATATTTCTGTGGAATGCTAAACCTGAGCTCACTGCTCGAAAGCCACTGCTGTGAAATCCTCAGCCAGGCACTGGCATCAGTGGCGAAGTTGACCTAGTTGTTCCCAGCATGCTTCTCCTCTTTTCCCCTTACAGAGATGGTTCCAATGGAGTGCTGTTCACTGCAGTCTCTGTTCACACAACACTGCATAAGCAGAACCTGGAATGGGAGTGGAGAAGAGCCACACTGATGACCATCAAAATAGGAAGCTGCTATTGCAAGAGGAGCATAAAAGATCCTGAGTCAATTAACCTAGAAAACCTGCTGCTGTGGAATATATTAAATCAGTTCATGCATATATTCATGCATTTAAAAGAATGAAAATAATATATTTAGTGCAGAAAACAGAATATATTTCATATCACCAGAGAAGGGAGAGAAGCATGTTTTAAATCTGAAAGTGAGTTTCCTTGCAGAATTAGGCCTTTCCATTTCCAAACCCTTCTTCCCACACGTACTGCTCTCTCTCTCTCTCTCACCCCACCACACACATATCCTTAGTATTCAGACTCAGTGTTGCCTTTTAATTTGGAATTTTAAATTTTGGCATTTATAAAACTTTCAGTAGTACAGTTGACTCAAAGAAATATAGTAAGAGCTACATTTTCAGTTGGAATTAGCTATATCATAGTGTATAACAGCTGGCATTAGAAATGTCACCATTGTTTTCTTTATTTAGCATCTTTGACTAGCCTGAAGTCTACTAAAAACCCCACACAAAGTAGCTAAATGTGACTGTAAAGAATGAAACCTTCCTTAGGCTTTATCTTTGCTTGTATTATTTCAAAGGAATAATAGCTTCCCTGTGGAAGGAAATTACATTGTGTGAGTATAACATTACAACAACGTAATATGGTTACTTCTGGAAAAGAGACACTACCCAAAATATTTGCCAAATCTGGAGAAGTAGATGATATCGGAGATGTTAAACTAGAAGGCTAACCTTCACCAAAACCTATGCATGGCTCTAATAAAACAGATGGGACTTGTGCCAGTGTATTTCAGGAAGAATTTAAGTCAAATTACTTAGTATTTACTAACAGCTGCTGTTAAATTTGAATAATTTGCAGTACTTTAAAGGAAAGTTACAAGTCTTCAAGTGACATACTTGTGAGCTGTGCTGCTTTAGTATACACGCAGCACTAATTAATCTCTCAAGACTTTGTTCTTGAGTTTGTACAAGGCATTAAAAAAACCTCAGATGAACTGTTTCAGAAGCCCTTCTGTATTGTCTCCAAAGTCCTGAGCTAGAATTTGGAAGACACTTCTTCAGACTTGCAGACAGCACAGATGGAGGCCAATGCACTCAGTGATGTTCACAAGTCCTTACAGCTCTACACCTGGACGTTTAGAAGAACAATTTTCACAATAAGAAAATAGGAAAACATTCCTCACATGTTTCATGTTGAGAAGGGACTGGGAGGAAAATATAATTCTGAATTGAAAATTATTGATGTTTTCCATATGGCTCTAGATTTCCTGAGGAAAATCAGGGTCACTCACTTCTATTACAGGCCCCAAACAAGCCTCTGTTCTTCAACATGGTGGCTGTTACAGAAAATTACAACACGAGAGCTTTAAAAAGCAAAAATCACAATTGTACTTTACCCTATATTCTCATGGTGGCTAGACAAAATAGGCAGAATAACAAAGTTTAACAGAAGATTCTGGGAAAAAGAAAAACGATCCTCTGAAATAAGAGGGTTATAGTGACAATCTTACCCTGTAGTCCCATGACACTTGTACGTGTGCTCACATTTTCTCACTTCAGATGTGTGCATAGGGCATGAGTGCCCATGCAAGCACAGGTTGCTTCACTGTCACACTTGGAAGCCTGGCTGGGTCAGCTGGCACTAACATTGCTAATAATAGGCCTAAGCAGAAAGCTGTGATTATGCATGTTAAGAACTGTTTCACTTGTGCTGTTGTACTCTTCACTAGTGCAGATACATAATTATCAAAAACTTCTGCCATTAATGACTCAAAGCATTTAGAAATAGCATTTTTCAGATTCCATTCCTACTCATTATTCCACATATCTAGTCTGATTTAGTTCAGTAGATCACCCTGTGAACCTTTAAACCTCTTCCACTGTTAATACTCCAACATTTTTCAATTGCTGCCACCATAAGCTTTCTAATAGAAGACTGAAGTTGGATTATTTACCTTTCTCATTGATTTTTTAATTTTTTTTTTACTGTTCAAATTCAAGATGGATTGAGGGTTGCAATAAACAATTTACACTGGGTAATTAGGTTTAGAATTTGCTGTGGGGATAGTAAATGAAAGGAGATAGGAATGCTTTCAATCATTTAGCTTGTTCTATTGTTACAGAACAGAAGGCTATGCAGAATGTTCACAAATACACTCCATGCAGTCTAATGTTTCCTGTACATAATCTCTGCTTCCAATTGATTAAACATTGATATAAAAACATCTAAACTATATTTGTTTTAAGCATTTCATTTGAATTATGTAGCACTTTTGTGTCATTAAATGCTAGGCCCTTTCTGAGGCCAAATGATTTTTTTCTTTGAAAATGACAGGTCTTGTTTTTAAAAAATATCTGGTGGGGTTTTGGCTGCAAAAAGTGTGCCTGAAGCAATAGCATTCTGATTCTGTTACCTAATCATATTGAATACAAAATCTGTTTCTGTAGTCTCTCATTCTGGTCCATTGTCCTTCAGACACCAAACTAGTGAAGACTGAGAAAAATATCTCAATTTTTTTTTTAAACGATGCTGTTAGACTAACACTTTTTAATGTATCAAAGGCTTAGAAAGGAATGAATTAAGAGAATAGTATCAAGGGGGTTGGACCTGATGATCTGTCAAGGTCCCTTCCCACCCCTAACATTCTGTGAAAATACAGAGTACCTGCATCAAAGATTAAGATGTTAGCAATGAAAAATGAATATAAAAAAATAGAACAAAAGAGAACTTCCAAATTACTAATTAAAAACCATACTGTATTTCATAGCTTGTTTTAGTTGCAGATTGATTGTCTTTCTCAAAATTAATGTTGTAATTTCAAATGTGTACAACAAGGAAGGTTTCTTTTTGAAGTGTACACTTAACAGTTAATTTCACTTGAGCTCAGATAAGCTTTAGCTACCCACTTTGGAAGGTTTTTATTAAATGTCATGCATAATTACATAAAACTTGTAAAAATTTATAATCATCATCCTTCTGGATGCTTTCAAGAATCTGGAGAACCTCTCAAGCTGTACTAGTCTGCTACTCAGCTTTCCTGTGAAGCATCCAGCTGCCTTGAAATTCAATTAAAAAAATGTTTTTCATTCATTTTCCAAGTAATCAATTTAAACTTGAACAAAAATATTGAATTGACTATGAAGAAGTGTGCTGCTAGATTTAAAAAAAAAATAGCAATTTGGTATGGCCTGTAGTTGAGGTTGGTTTTCTTAAATAACATACAGTAGAATTCTCATTTGAGAACAGGTTGTTTAGTTTTACTTGCCTTGTGTATGACTAAGAAAACCACTGCATGTGGTTTTCTAAGAAAAAACATTATTTTCACAAAAGTTACAAGCACTGTGAGCAACTGGCTGTTTTACAAACCAGGTATCCTAAATTTCTCATCTATCCAAAATGATCAGTGGTTATTCTGTTCTCAGCTGACATCTAAGCTGACATCTAATAAGCTTTGTGCGTCGTGAGGCATGCAACAGCAGTGATCCTTGTATGCTAAACACTTCAGGTTGAATTCAAGGTGGTTGTTGATTTCTGAATCCTTAAAATACCAGGTCAGATTCAGTTCTGATTTTTGCACATGAATTCTCTTCCTTGACTTCAGGAATACAATCAAGTATAGAAATGGCTCTTCTGTTTGAATATAACACATTATCTGGTATATGGCACAAAAAACTGCCACACAAAACCACAGTAAAAATCTGGGGCTAGAGTGATTTAAGATGGGTTATGTGACATCACAGGTACTTATGCATGGATCTCCACTCACTGGCCCTCTCTTTTTTCACTCTCCAATACTGGATCTAGGTATTCTATGAATTTGTCTTGAAATTATAATAAAGTTGCCCAATTCCGGTTACCACAACATGTTAGCAGCTGTAACACAAGAAAACACAGAATCACAGCTAAAATTGCATCTTTCAGGAAAAAAGTTAACTTTAGAAAAATTTTTTTTTTTTACTCTGACTAACAAAAACTTGTGCCAAAACCAATCTTAAATGCCCTGCCAGCTCTAGCACACAGAGAGGGATATCCGAACATCTCCCTGTGTACTTTTTTTGTGCCCTAGGTTATTCCAGGCAACCTACTTCTCATACTTTACCAGTTTATTTAGAGGATACAATGTGTCAGTAAGCAAGTGTCAATAAGCATCTTCCAAAGCCTGGTATTTTGAAATGATAGGCACCTCACAATCACACTATGTAACTTTTTTGTATGATGTTATTCTACATAACTAAGAACATACTGTACGATGTCAGCCACAATATACAGGGAACTACACTTCCCTTTGGACATCTTCTGACAACTAAAATATTGAATGGAAGCACAAAACACTGTTGAAGGTTGAAGCTTGTCAAACAAATAAAATGCAAATTGAATATTTTGGTAATTAGTCCTCCTTTCAGTAGGGGAGATTTATTTAGATTAATTAGTTTTTTTTTTTAAATACAAAATATTCTTCTTCCTAAAGTGGTCTCCCAAGTCACTTAAGGGTTGTTGAAATAATGATGTCAATACCTTCTTACAAGTTCATTTCCAATAAATATTTTGCCCTCCTCCTGAATCTTTGACTTTCTTCCTAATTATGGAAAAGATGAGGTTGCTCTTTTTCATTTTATGTTATAGGAAGCCCAGCAGCAAAGCAAGAGGAATAAAGCTTTCTACAAATCATAATGACTAAAATTGACCTCTGATCCATTCAAAAGAACCCAGAAAAGAAGAAAGAGAAAGAGAAAGAGAAAGAGAAAGAGAAAGAGAAAGAGAAAGAGAAAGAGAAAGAGAAAGAGAAAGAGAAAGAGAAAGAGAAAGAGAAAAAGAGAGGAGAGGAGAGGAGAGGAGAGGAGAGGAGAGGAGAGGAGAGGAGAGGAGAGGAGAGGAGAGGAGAGGAGAGGAGAGGAGAGGAGAGGAGAGGAGAGGAGAGGAGAGGAGAGGAGAGGAGAGGAGAGGAGAGGAGAGGAGAGGAGAGGAGAGGAGAGGAGAGGAGAGGAGAGGAGAGGAGAGGAGAGGAGAGGAGAGGAGAGGAGAGGAGAGGAGAGGAGAGGAGAGGAGAGGAGAGGAGAGGAGAGGAGAGGAGAGGAGAGGAGAGGAGAGGAGAGGAGAGGAGAGGAGAGGAGAGGAGAGGAGAGGAGAGGAGAGGAGAGGAGAGGAGAGGAGAGGAGAGGAGAGGAGAGGAGAGGAGAGGAGAGGAGAGGAGAGGAGAGGAGAGGAGAGGAGAGGAGAGGAGAGGAGAGGAGAGGAGAGGAGAGGAGAGGAGAGGAGAGGAGAGGAGAGAAAAAAGGACTAGGTGCTGCATTCTCCTTTTAATGTAATGAGATAGTCTTTTTCATGATCTGACTTTGGTCATTTGTTTATCAAAAGAGCCATGCATAACTGGTGCACTATTTCAACACTATTGCAAATGTAGAGAGATCAGGAAGGAATGGTGGGCAAAGGAATGATGGACTGAATGCATAGACAAAGGGATAAAAACTGACACTCTTCACCTGAAAAACCTAGAACTGAAAGTTTAGATAACTTAGATAAAAAGCTACAGATTATCTAGGCAGTGTTGCTGGAAGATTGTATTTTGTCATAATGCGCTAATTCTAAAAAGCAAATAGCAATAAGAAAAATTTATCCTTTCTCGTTTTATATAAAGTATTACAACATTTCATTTTCATACGATTGAAATATTTACTTGTATATAACATCAATTTGATATTTTGGATGTGGTTATAGGTAAAACTTAATGTCATATTTCAGTATATTGGAAAAATACAGGAGAAATGAAAGGATTTCATTGGAACAAAGTCCTGTGACACTGCTACAAAATAGCAGCAGCAGTATTATTTCACTGTTAGTTTTTTCAAATAATACATGCAGACTTGATTATGACTGATGAAATTTAGGAGACTGAACACTGCTATGCAGATTTAGCCAGTGAAAGTACTAATAACCTTGAATCATCAGCTTCAACACATAGATAGAATCCAAATCTTCACAAAATGTTGCATTTGATACTATTAAAATTTGTCTGACTGACCCAGCTTTCTAGTGCATGCAAGAGAATAAATCAGCTTTATATGAAATGGTGCAGGATTTAAATTGGCTTACAAAATGTGAGAAGTATCAATGTTGCAAAATCATAGGAGTAGCATCTAAAGATACACACTACCTCATTTCAAAAATTCAACTTAAAAAGGAAAGAGCTCTTAAATATTTGTCATGACAGATTCCCAGTGTTAACTCTTTCAAGCTAAATTTTTCTTTTCCATCTCTTAATTATTATATAAGACTCTTTACATAAAAAATATTTTGTTTAATACTTCTATGCATCAAAACCTGTAAGGAAAAACAGTATTAAAAGCAAACAATCAAAAGCCACAAAACAAGAACACCTATAAAAAGAGTATTAAAGCTATAGTTTATGTTACAATTTCAGGATTGCTTGTTTTAGACAATCATGGGGACAAGTGTGAGTGCATTTAAATATGACTAATGACCTGTAACATCCATGAATCCTTGAGTGTAGCCATGTTTCTTAAACACTGTGCCATTTAATCTGCCTGAGCTCTTCTGCAAAAATTCCTCCTGACAGACTGACAACAAAAGAAACAATGACTATTCTCTAAATAAAAAAAAAAATAAATAAAAAAAAGATGCAGCTTTGATCAGTCTGCCTTACAAGCACCAACAAGATTTCTTTCAAAGGCACCTGCTGTTTCACATCAACCCTCACCTGGAAAGGACAGCAATGGTGACAGCATCCTTTTTTCCACTGCATGAAACCAGGGCCATGAATTCTATGCTGATGGCTTTAATTTATGACATGCAAACAAGCCTGGGCTTCCTTAACCTTCAAAATAATGAATCATAAATGTTACCAAAGAAGTAAGAGGAAAGAAACTATTTCAATAGAAATCAGCTCACAAAACATTTCTTTTTTAAACACTCACGGATTTCCCAGTGTATATAGGTGAGCTGGAAGTTGCAGATTAGACTCCTATGTACAGAAAGCACAGACTAGAGTACATTAGCATCTTTGCTGCTCTACTGTTTGTCCAGGATTATTGAGTTTGCTTTTACATAGGGATGAACTTAATGTGTCAATAAGAGTAGAAAAGTGTCATCACAATGCCTGCATTTTAACAATGCCAATTCCCATGACAGCATGGTTGAAAAGACACTTGGTGAGAACATAAGGATTTGTCACTACGATGCTGGCAGAGTTAGGACTATTACTAGAGCTGGCAGAGAAACTTTAAAGATTTTCTTTCTTTAAGCCTGTCATAATGGGGTTCTCCCTTCTTACTTTTCACCTATTTTTTTTTCTTTTTTTCCTTTTTAGAGCTATTTTTCCCCACTAGAATTTTATTAATAACTTTATTTTCAATTCATAAATGAATAGCAGTTTTAAATTTTGATTAAGACTGAGATTCTTATCACCTCTATCCTGTGTTATAAATTACCAGAAACCTATTTCCTAGACTGACCTATGAGTATCTTGCTAACTATGACCTGCCTTACAGGGTTGGTGAGGTGCAGAGACTTAACAAAAACTAAAAAAATGTGGAATAACTGAGAACAGAAGAATAAGGTATTCTGAAAAACAAAACCCTGACATTTAAAGGTCTGATTTTTTTTAGACGATATGCTTTCGCTCCTTGAGACTGCAGCAAGACATTATTGTTTGTATACCTTATTGTCTAGATGGAAATTTTTTCTCTTATTCTTTTGGTGAGTCTGAGAGCTTTAAATATCTCCTTATTTCCCACGGGAGATATTTCTTAGGTTACCTTTTTAACTGGAAAACAACTGGTCCGTTTTTTTTGTCCCCTCATTCCTACTCACATCAATTACAGAGGGAGCATATGCAGCAGTTTCTCAAGAGTTGAAAGATTTTTTGTTCTTTTTGTTTGTGAAAGACAGGGAAGCTGTCTCCTAAATGAGGAATGTCTCAGTGCAGACTTGCAAGAATGTCTCACAGTGCAGTTAGAAGACACTTTACTTGCCATGAAATAATTTCAGTGAAGGACAAAAAGAAAAAAAATCAGTAGGCATAGTTACCCAAACAAAATGATAGTTGACTGCTTTGGAGCCAAACAAGTCACTTGTTTTTTTTATTGCATTAAGAAGTTTCTTCAAGGGTCACAACAGTTTTCCACAGTTTAGATGACAGAGAGGCAAATTAGAGAAGGAAAAGTTAAGAAACTATTATTAGACTTTTTTCTAATAGTAGTGCTAAGCATCCCAGCTGAAGTAACTATCATCTTGACCATTGGGACTTCTTGACCAGAATAAAACAGTACAGTATTTCTGCTATTAAGTAGTCCTGTAAAGCATTTGGTATTCCATGGACAGTAATTTAATTCTGATGACAGCTCCAAGTGAATTTATTCTCTGAAGCAGTAAAATTTGCTGCTATGAATTAGGTAGTGCAGCTACAAGTGTTAATTGAACTTTATTTTCTTAATTTAGGTGTCATCTGTGTTCCTTTGTACTCACAGTATGTAAAAAACAATTGTCAGATTCACTACTCACTCATCATTTATATTTTCAAATAAAATAATATTGAGATTTTTAGGAGATTGTAATATTTCATTACATCTAACTGAAGTCCTGTACAAATCAAAATTATCTTTTTTGAGCTAATTTTCTTCTTAGAAATAGGAATAATAGTAAAATAATACATACATACAAATCACATGCATGCATACAAATGCCCATTCTAAAATAGCTGAGGAACTCTTTCAAAAGAAATAAAGTTTAAAAAAAAATCCCTCCTGTGTCATCAGAAGATAAAAAATACTCTTTGCACACTTTTCTTCTCTGATACTAGGAAATTTTAGCACTGTTCCCAAATATCAGTGGATTTTTTACATGTGATTTCTTTCACTTTCTAGTTAGAGTCTGTTTTCTACAGAAAAACACACAGATAAAAGTATAGTTATTGGTTGTACAACAGCAAACTTTATTCAAACTAGATTACAGGTTATTGTTTCAGCGTGATTACAAATAAAGACAAATTCATATGCTTAAGTACAGAGCTGTTTTCTTTATCTTTCTAGAGCTAGTGCTGAAATATGTAACTCTTAATCTGTAACAGCAAGCATATCAATAAAAAAGTTTCAGTGGCCTGATAATTTTAAAAGGACTCTGGAACTTAAAGGTGTTCTTTTTGTTTTCCTTGATTTACAAGAAGAAATTACAAGACAGCAACTATTCAGGCAAGTTCAAAGTATACCATTTAACTTGAAATATATAAATGTACTGGTTCACAATAACATATCAGCAACATTGCAATACATTTGTTGGCTTTAATGTTAGAAATTCAGATTGTGTGCCTGCATACAAAATAAGACAAACACCTTATTGTTTACCTTGTATGTCGTCTTCATAGCTTGAAGCATAACATAAAGCAGAAATTGTTCAGATGCATCTTTATTTTCAAAAGATGAAAGTATGAATCTTGCCTACATTTCCTTTTCCTCCAAAAAAAAAAAAAAAAGATTATTTTATCCCTTTTATTTGAATCTTTTTTTCTTTTTTTTTCCCAAATTGACACAAAGACCTTCTAGTAATAAAAGGGAAAATTATGTATAAAACATATTCAATGTTTAGAATGCTCTGGAATTGTGATAAATCTCCAAAGTACTCAAGGGATGAGTTTCAGTAATGGATCATTTTGCTATATCAAAGAACAATTAACTTATTCATTAAAAATTTAGAAACATGTCTAATTTTATTCGCGAACATATCTAACACGTATTAATTAAATTTCTCACTTGAGAAAAAGCCTATTCAAGTATGAACTAAAGTGTTTTCTTACATACTTACATATTTCTGAAGTCATTTAAATGTAAGCAGGTGCTTTCATAACCAGAAATATTATCTTTGCTACTGAATATTATTTTTCAAAGAATAACATACAAATAGTAAGCATATTCACAGCCAAGTATCTCTAAAAAAATGAAAAGTTTAAGAAAAAAAAACTATGTAATTTTTTTACATGTATGTTATGAATATTCCGTAGGCCATTAATTTGCTTACTGTGTTCAAGTTGGAATCTGAACTTCATGACTGAAGTTAATGTGAGCAAGTCAGAAATATTACTTTTCCTTGCTAACATAGCTTTACAGCTTAGCATTAGTGCAATGTTATACTTGCCGTTGGAGACAAGTAAATTGTGGAAAAATAATGTTATATACTGGAGATTTCCATTTGGTCCCTAATTCTTTCAGACATGATGCTTAAACAGACTCTAAGCTTTTCTTTTACTAGCTGGATTCCATGCTTAGCAGTATTTAGCTAAGCCTAGAAGATGAAATAGTAGTAATTAGATTAATGACAAAAATCATAAGGCCTACCATCTCTTATAGCATTTAATACTGACAATATGACTTTTAACACCCATTTGCAATATTTAAGAATGATCCAATGTTTTTTTGGCTTTACTTGATGAGAAGTGAAAACAAAATAAAATTAAGGGACAGTTGAATTCAGTTCTTTACTTTAAAATTTGTTCCTGTTTGTTACAGAAAATATTTGAGATGCTCTAAAGTGTTCTGGAAAAACTCTGTACTAGGCAAGATGCAGTCTGAATGTGATCTGGCAGAAGTACATCACTTATAAAACCAATAGTCACCTGTTTGAAAAGGTCTCTTACTAGTAGCTTAGGAACTCTACTATATTTTATCTCTGCCACCGTAAGTTTTTCATTTGGACGACAAACTGGTATGATGGAAATTGGGTCTTGTGTACTTTGTTCTTCACTTATTAAGAACTGGTTTTCAGCATTTACATAAGACCACAGGGACTCTTGATTCTGTACGTCCTCTGTCATAAAACCTCTCCTTTCTTTCCTGTAAAAATTGTGCAGTGGTTATAATATTAAGAAGTCCCTTTTGAGAAGTCTTTACTTGCATGAAATGAGGCTTTTATACATGTGTGTAGATTTGCTGAATACGAATGAACTGTCACAAGAAGAAGGATGAAGTTGGGTCTCATTGGATACAAAGATCTCTCCAGAAGGCACAGGTATAAAAAAACACACCGTCAAGCCCCTCAGCCAAACTTTATTCTTCATTTTGACAAGTTCTCCTTCACTCAGAAAAACAAGGGAAAAATATCAGGGGAATGCACAGTAATCCGAGGTTGTGCAAAAGTGGTTTATATATATATATACACACACATACACATATATATATGTGTGTGTATATACATATATGTGTGTGTGTATATAGGTTCTGTGTGTATTTATAACCCATATATGTATATATATATGTTATATATGTATATATACATACACATATGTATGTATATATATGTATGTATGAGACAATAACCTGTCAACAAACAGCTTTAAATATAATTTGAAATTCTTCCTTCCAGTATTGGAACTGGGAAATTTAAAAGACCCTTAAGAAGTGTCTGTTTAATTATGACAATCAACTATTTATTCGTGGCCCACAGAGTTCAACTGTTCTTTTTAGCTTAACCAGGTACAAAGAATTGCTTTTATGAAATAAAAAAAGGCTTAAAACCACAAAAACTACTACAGTGAAATGCAAGGAGACATGACCAGACAAATAAACCTCCTTGGAAAGAACACTATTGATTTTTATAGTTTGTTCTGCAGGGATTTTTTTATTCAGTCCTGGCAGCCTTTCAAAATCTACATTTAAACAAACAAAAAAAAAAAATTAAAGTGAAGATCTTGATCCATTTTCTCAATGTCAGGAAATAAAAGCGTATTCTTAATGAAAAAGGCACTCTAGATATAAAATATTTAAAAGCTTCATACTAGAATAGTTACTGGAAAAAAAAATGTGTGGGGGTGCAAAGGACACTTCATTTTTCTTTTTTTTTTTTTTTTTTTTTTTTTTTTTTTGTATGCCAATGCCAACAAGCAAATCAGCACTCCATCACCACCCATCAGGTCCACATCTTTTATTGAGGATGATGTTCGAAATTTATTGATGACTCGAGGTGAAAAGATGTTTTCCAGCTTCCAGTTTCCAGCTCATCTGATGAGAATGTCACCACAAATATGTCTGTTTATTGATTTTCCCCTGCTCCTTTTTGCTTACCCCTCCTTTCCCAGAACCTATTTACCTGTTAGTTGGTCTTGCTGTATGTCAAATACTAAACAAGTGATGATGCCAGGTGGCTATATCTATAGAACCTTGTTAAAAAAATTCTTTCTCCCCTTGCCAAGTTTTTACACCTTGCAAAGACTTTTCCAAATTCTTAAATATTGAGTTTTATGCTAAAGAAGAAAAAAAGAACATCAAAAGGTAGAAACAGTTTTGCTGCTGCCACATCCTATCCCGAGAGCAAGAGGAATCATATGATTTTCCTCATTTCCCACCTTCTGCCTTAACTAGGAGCTTACATTTTGTCTCATTAATGTTAATTCTAAAGTACTGTATAAACACCTCTGTGTATGTGACTATGATTTATGCCATCTTGAAGAAGTAACAAAACAGCCATAACTAGCCCAAAAATACTTCCATACAAACCACTTCCTTTTGTTAAAGAACTAAATGCCCTGTGAGCTTTTTGCCTGTTAAGAATCTGTACATGTGGAGAGCCAGCTGTGCTCTTTGAGCCAAATTCTACTGAAAGTGGGGATGGGGAAGTGACACAACATAGAGGAAAGAAGAAAAAAATTCCCACAAGATAGCAGTGTCATGTTTCCAACTGCTGTATAAAATCTACCTTGCAATGACACTTGCCCCTTGGAAAAACTCTCTCGGGAATTAAAACCCATCCATTCCTTTGAAAAAAACTTCAGCCCGAAATATGTTATGACATTCCATCCAAGTATATTAAAAGCTAACCCATACTGTAAAAATGCCATGAACAACAACAGCAGCAAGTACAAAAAGAAAACTAAAGATTGTATCTTCCATAGAGGTATGTATATTTAAAAATAATTTAGGATATATTGCTCATTACGTAACTATTTAAAGTGATATGAGAAATCTCACTACTTACGAGCCTCTTGCTGTATGCATAAAATTAAATCAATGTGTTTTGGTTTTTTCCAAGATCAGCATCTTTTTTGTGTTCAAATACAGGTTTATATTGTTTTAGTTGTCTTAAGCTGGAAAAAAACTTCAGCTGCAATTAGCGGTGAATAGGGAGATATTATGCACAGGCAAGGTCTTAGTCTTTATTAACTTCTTTTTTCCTTGATTAGAGACTTGGGATTTTCATATACTTATAAAAAAGGATACATTAACAGATATTAATGCACACACTTTGACAATAGAGCTAAAATTCTTATTTCACGGTAGGAAAATACTGTCAAATTATACATCTTTCCCCAGGAGACTTAATGTTGTAAGGAAATGGTGAAGAAGAGAATTATTCACAGCATATTTTACAGAACACATTCTTAAACCTGACAGCAAGTTATGGTCATTTTATTTTCTCTGAGTGCCTTCCTGGAATATGGCACAGTAGGAGATAGGACCTAAATTGTTCAGTGTCGCTTTGGCAGACACTGCTGACAACGTGATCTTCCTCACTGGACAGTGATTTTTATGCCATGTTATCTAGTAGCAACAGCAGGCATGGTAACAGCAGGCTTTCTTTCTGGAATGAGGCAATACAAGACAGATTGTACTGAGGATGTCTGAAGTACTTCATTAGGTCATTAAAAGACATAGTTAACACATTTGCAAAAAAATCTGAGACATCGAGTAACTAAACAGTCTTTAAGCTGGTTAGTGTGGAGGAAGCAACATGTAACACTGTGAAGTATCATTATTGGAGTGATTCTTAAGAGGCATGGAAATGGCATCATTGTAATTGCTCATGTAAATATAATAAAAAGATAATAAAAAGCATAATAAAAAGGAGTTCAGAGATTATATTTTACATAAATAATAGTATTTTCTGATTAAGAGATTGGAATATGTCTACTAATCAGAAAGCCGAAACGAAACTTGGACTTAATGACTGAATTTTTTTAATAATTAAGAATTCCTTGAATTATTCTCTGAGTTATCCCCTGAAGAAATGTTATGAATATAATATCATTCATATCAAGGACAAAATCCTGATAATATAAAAAATGTTGGAAGTGTAGGATATAGAAGTAGAAGCAACATAGTATGAAAATTACAAGATGAAGTGCTATCAAAGGATACAAAACCTCGCTTGGATTTTATTTAGCACCTGTTTCATTTCTTGTTAACAGGACCTTTGATGAGTGCACTGTTATTTCAGTAGTGCTCTGGAATATACATCAAGGGTAGGAGGTTTTGTCATACTTAAGCAGCAGAATTTATACAGCATTGGGTTTGCCTAATTAGTTAAATCACAGGGATGAACCGCCTCAAGGATTAAAGAGACTGGATGTCTTTGTAAAACACAAAGGCAAAGAAGAATTCCTTTTATTTTGAGTAAAGTCAATAAAGTCTCACAAGGCTTTTTTAGTTTCCCATTTGGAAGTTCCTCCTTGAGATGAAATGTTGGAAGCAGCTGACTCTAGATAAGCTCTGAATCTAAGGCAGTTTAGTTCCACTCAGGAGAAGGCAAAATAGGAGGTTTTGGAGGCACCAGAGCAGCCCTCTTTAGGCTTCTCCTTTAAAGGTTAATATTTGCTAAGAGAATACACCTGGTGATTTTGCTGTCTGTATTATTTCAGTTAACAAGAACCTTATAAACAGATGAGACATTCCAGCACTACTTTTTAGTTAGTATTCACTGTTACTGAATTGTCTGCATGTCTGAACACAGAATTCTTAAAATTATTTAGTACTTATAAAGCAACATAGAACAAACAGAAATAAAAGATTGGGTTTTGGCTCACATTTTATTGAGAAAAAGTTGAGACCGGGAAATCAACTGCTGCACGACAAACAGAACCTAGAACTTAAGGACATGGGGTTAAGTCTTGTAAAAACATATGTCCTTATCATAAAACTGAAAGCACACAGTTAAAAAAATATGACTTCAGGTTATTAAGAAATCATGTTTCATGTTAGTCTTCGGTAAAAGTCTAGATTATCACTTATTAACTCTGCTGAATAATGCAAGTCTCCTATTAACCTAAATTTATTTTTAGGTCATGTAATATGAAAGCACTGAGATGACGCCATGGAAAAAGGCTAAGAATGCTACATTTGCAAAGATACCTTTAAGTAAATTATTCTGTTGCTGATAGCCCAAAAGGTAAAAATCATTTTGTAGGACACCCTTTGATCTCTAAGGAAATGTTACAAACATGTTCTCTTCATTCTGGCAACATTAAAGGGACAGGAAAACATCCCTTGAAACAACCAACACTTTGATACTTGTATTAAAGACTCACCAAAACAGTGCTTAGTAGGAAATGAATCTGTAGTTTTTAATCTTTTAGTCTTAAACAAGAGTAATTGAAGTCTTCTTCCTGGAATACAAACGACCATGTTTTACCTCAGTAAGCAGACATGATTGCTGCTACTCTGTCAAAGCCCTGTTGCTTAACTGTCTTGGGCTTTCAAATCAAATTATACATCCTCTCCCTCCACTGCACTGAAAGATGATAAAATAAACAAGGCAGTAAAAAAAACCACTCTCATTTTTCCCCATTGGTCTAGAAGAATCCTAAAGAGGATGAGGGTGAAAAAGAGAGTGGATAAATCCCCCATGGACCCTCTGTATTAGATAAAGCAAGCTAACAGAGAGAGAAGTGATTGCTTTACAGCAGAGATGAACTTCTCACAGGAATTTTGATAAATAGACATCATTCCAGGTAATTTGAGGTAATACAATCTTCAGGTCTGAACAGTGTAATTACTAGATATGTTTACAGCATTCAGAAACACTCTGTATCAATCACCATGAACTGCTTTAGCAACCATTATCTGAAAGGAAAAAAGAAGAAAGAAGAAAAGAGAAAAAAAAAAAAAAAAAAAACAGACACAGAGGAAGACAGGGGAGGATGCCAGACAGTAATTTAGGGGGTTTTTAAGAGTAAACAAAACAATACAGCTGGAGAAAACATATGCCACCTCAGTTTGAAGAAATGAAGAGAAGACCTGGTTCAAGTGCAGCCTGACTTGTACCACGTACATGACTGTGCTCTAGCATAATCTAACCTCATTTTCTCAGTGGATCTGCAGCACTTTTGATGCTGTCAGTATGATCCTAGACTATTTCTCTTATCAATCTCTCTAACTCCTGGTCTTGACACGGGTATTTTGTCCAATGATGTGTGTTGTAACAATAGTGTACCGCTTTTGAGAGAGTCACGAGGGTATGAAAAGAGGAGAATAACACAGAAGCACAGCTGAAATAAATCCATGGTCTGTATACACACAATCTGAATGTGAGAAGCCATCTCTGACACGTAGTCCAAAGAGAGGTAAGGCTGCCTGTCGGGTGGAACTGTAATAAATGAAAACAGCTCAGCTACTGCATTCTTTTTGCTCTTTCTCAAACAGCAAGTATTTTCCTCACTGATGTGCAAGATTAATTCTCAGCAGCATGTTTTCAAATAACTTTTCTTCATTCAGTTCCATACTGGGGGCATGAGGTTAATTTTTCAAGCTACACCTAAGGTTGCAATTAGTCATTTTTCATTTATAGTGACATTTATCAAAATGGCAAGAACAGCCACTAAACATGTACTAATTGACTTTATTTATACTGTCAGATAGAGATAAGCAATAAAAAAATAACTACTTTTTCATATGTTCCACATAGAATGTATTAGTAGCAAAAAAAGTTATTGGAATTTCTCTGAATATTTCACTACTTAGCTATGAATTGTTCCTGGATATCTATTCAAAACATACCTGAGAACCACAGGTATTTTCCCCTTACATTGCTCTAAAAGTAAAATTATTGAGGTTATAAGTAAGCTAGTTATCTGTGTATTGAAGAGTATGTCTTATCTCTCCATTAAAGACAAAAGTTGTCTCTAAGATAAGCATCTCAGTTCTGGGTTTAGTTTTAAATTCCAGGGTTTGCAAGTAAGTGGGTATGTATGATGTTCTTCAGATCAGAACATTACAAAAGTGAGATCAAATGCTGAGTGAAATCAATTTTTGCAGACCTAGATCTATTACAGATCTCAGGATTATTATGTATCTATTTATATACTCTCTACAATATATCTTATGGAACTGTACAACCTTTGGGTTCTGAACAATACAGTTCCTAAGAGAAAGAAAGGAGGTATTCTTTTGCTTAAAAGATATTCTTATAGTGCAAACCTAAAGACATTTTACTCAATAAAGTGTTGTGAAAGTATTTTTATACGTAAAAAAATAGAATAAGACTCATCCTTTATTCCAGTATTATATTTATTGTCCAAATGGAAATTATTTACGCTGATTACACAAAGATAGTAATGAGGAAGCTCGAAAGTGTGGACAAGTTTAATAAAGATAGCAGGGACTGCCAATATAGGCAGCAGAATTTTGGTACGTGACTGGAGATGAAGCATTTCTTCATTTAAACATCCAACAAGGAATAAAGAAAAATGTATATTAAAAGAAACTACAGAAGATGACAGTGAGAAGATTCCACGAGGGAAAAAGTATCTATGGCCTAAAATATTCACTGAGCTGTATGTTAGTCTACTGCTGGGCTTATAAAGACAGACTATTTTTCAAAGCTTTGATAAAAATATTTTTTGTGGGAATTGACATAGCTGTTTAGAGATGTGACTTCAAAGTGGCTAGCAGGAATAGAGAGAAAATGAGTAAGAATTTTCAGCAAGAAGTAAAATCATGCTAGTAGGTTCAACATTTATCTCATGATTCATGTATGGATAAATGATATGGATTTATAGGAGAAGGCGTGGCCACAGTGAAATTTTTTTTCATATTTACCTACATCATGCAGGCTGGACCCCTACCTTTATTCTGTCACATACACAGAGCTTCATTTTTATAAAGCTAACCAACAAATACATTTTAATACAATCTCTGTCTATACATGCCAATATATTCCTAGAGCAACTGAGACACCCTGAATTGATACTTTCCTTGATAAGAAAGGTTTTTTTAATAACTCTAGTGTCTTCTAGCTTCTCAGTCAACCTCTGTATTTAAGGCTGTTACACAGACTATCTTGTGCTTAATGCTCTCTTAGAGTGGTCAGAAAAGTGAGTTGTTTAGGACAAAGCTCTAGCACAAAAAACAGCAGAAGGAGATGTAACTACACTGAACTAAGAGTTCTATGGAACTCTTTGCTTTAGTGCCCAGTAGATATGATGGACATTGGAGACAAAAAACCACAATGTAACTTATTTCACAGTCTCCATCATGTATTTTACATACAGATATATTTATACATACACATAATTCTGTGGTCATATGTGTCTTCGTATTTGATTGTATTCCATCGTTCCAATAGTTCTAAACAGCATAGAGAAATACATAATTAATTAGCTAGCAATGTATGTGCTGCTTGACAATATATGAAGTATCAGTATTAAACCAGTTTGTTTTATTTTGGATTTTACCATTAATAATCAACATTATTTGCCTTTTGTTATATAAAGCCATCAACTGGTGAACATACCTGCTCCAGTTTTGTCAGAAATTGCCCCACCTAACCATAAAATCCATAATAATTTATAACAGAAATCACAGGCTGAGGTTGTCAAAGCTAGGTCAAAGAATTAGGATGACTAAATGTTCCAATATCATATTTTTAAGACAAAATTAGACCTTGCTTTTGGGAAGACTGTCTTTTTGTTGAGAAAGATTCAACTGCCCCTGCAAAAATAAATTTAGAACAAAATTATGGCTATGCACAATTTAAGAGTGAAAAATTTTGAGTTATTTGTGAGCTAGAAATAAGAAATTTTTGGTTTTATTGCTTAAGAATTCTTTTCAATATTAATCTGATTTCGTCTGACTCCAATAAATTTCTACACACTTCTGTTGAGACAAAACTGAACAAAGATTTTTATATGACAAATAAATTTAAGCAAAAAGTAGTTCACTTTGAATTTCATATCTTGTATCTCTTCTAAATATCAGATCTAGTTTTATTTAATCCACCTCAACAGAATCTTTATTTTCTGAATAGGCTGAATAAACTTCTGAACAGCCTATAACATAACATGCTGTGATGAAACTATGTATTTCCTACAAATCCTAGAAATATTTTCTACAATATGAGTAATGTAATTTTCTGAGATAATTATGTCTTTCTTATGGTAGACTTAAATTTTTTTTAAAATAAATTAGTACAGAAAAATATTTATGTATAAGGAAAAAGTAATAAAAGGTCTTTAATATCTACAGCATTATAATGCTTAATATCATATGTATCTTTATGCATTTTAATATATATTTTATGCATGTGTATTTTGCATATGTGCATTTACAGATATGTGTGTATGTAATATATACACGTGTACGTATTTTTATATATGCACACAGATATGTAAATACACATATATAATATTTGCACACATAGCTATAAACACATTTTCTCTATGTATAAGTGTCTTGATACATATTCACGTATAGTTCTCTGAAACAGCCTTACCAAAATAGAAAAATCCATGTCAAAAAATTGACAGAAATAGACACTTTGATACATGGGGTCCTCCAGAAGAGTGAAGGACTGAAAAGATTCCAGAAGGAACAAAAATGAAAGATGACAGAGTATAGAGTATACCATAATAATGTGTATTAAAGCTAAATAATGATCTACTGTCCTCTTTTCTAGTAATGCCAGCACAGTTAGTTACTAAATAAACCTGAACAATCAGATATAAAATTAATAAAAGAGAACTTTCTGATGTCACGAATAGCCAGTAATTTTTGCCATTTAAATCACTTAGATCAAATGATTGTCCATATAAATAATAAAAAAATAGGTTAGAAATATATATGATTAAAATAACCAAAATTATGATATATAAACCATCAAGGTAAGACTCATATTGCTTTTGAAACCTGTATACTATGAGCAGACTCATCTGTGATAGGTTATTGCACCTGATAATTCTGCTTTCCAAATTTTCATTGAAAGATGAGGGGTTTTTATACAAATTAAAAATAAAAACCAAACAAGCAAATGAAACAGTTGCATGGTACTAATTTTTATGGTAAGGACACTAACAAGTTAATATAATGGCCAATAATAAATTGACCAAGTCTGACCATAAGAGTGTCAAACAAAGATAATTAATGAGGCATACATTTCTCAGGATAACTTCACAATACCAGCACAGAATAAAAGATTAAGTGACTACTCTAAGCTAGGGGATGCAGATATCTTTCCACTTATTTTCTGAGTTTGAAAACAGGTATGAGAAGAGATCCTCCTAATTTTTAGAAGACACATGAACTGAATATAATTATCTGGTGAAACACCTGGAGAATGGTAATTAACTTCAACACCATTGTTTCTCAGCTTCAGATTTACCTAGAGGACTAACAACTAAATGCTATCAGGGAAATGGGGCTATTATTCATCTCCATTTATTTAAAGCCATGCTTAAGCTATGGCACAGCATAGAAATACTAGTAGCACTATTAGGTTCTGTGATTTGCTTAAGGTTTGCGTCATCCTGATAATTGACCTTGGATCCTCTGTAACCAAGGAGTGACAGTCACATTCACAATCCACCAAGCTGAAAACACCCTCAAGATTTATCCAGCCGTGTTTTGCTGCTTGCACTGTGATCAAAAGATGAGCATACTGTTGCCCAATTAAAGCACATAGCCATTAACTGGAAGCCTTTAGAAATAAAACTTCGACAACAAATCATCTGAAGTTGGAAAGAACACTGAATGTAGCATCTGTTACAATCTACATTGTTATTAAACCCTTTAGCACTGAGAGTTTATCTAGATGGTGATGAGATACATCAGGTTTACTACTTAGCTTTAGTAACATTTTAATGATCCAAGGAGTTAAAAAGGGGACACTTTTCACATCTACCAGCACACACAGGAATTGAGGGAAAGATTCCATTTCATATAATACTTCAGGTTATTTAAAAATAGTATATGCTGATTACTGAAAATGTAATTGTTGGTGGGGTGTGTGTAATTGTTGGGTGGGTGTGTGTGTGTTTGTGTGTAATTCTGGGGGTGTGTGTGGGGCTGTGTGTGTGTGTAATTATGAGAGTGAAGGTGCTACAGTTCTGCATTCATATTTAAAGTCTACCCAAGCAATTCTGTTCTTCAGAAGGAATAACATGGTAATTAATTTGACTTTCTGCAGCTGCAAAGGGAACACTTCTAGTAACAGCTCTGAACCCAGCAGGTCTATAGAACATCAGTGGACCATGGCTTTTAGTTTGATTAAACTTTAAGCCCATACTGAGTCAGGCTCACTAATGATAAGAACTGAAAAACATATATGCATGTGCAATGAAAGTAGTGTGACTTATTTGGAGGCAAACCAGTTTTCAAATACAAGACAAGTTTTAGTTGCTGAAAAGATCATGCAGGCTTTTTTAAATGTAAATATAGACCCTTAAAGCAATGGCTAAAATGCTAAAAAATATACAATTATATTGTTTAGAGTGAATTATTGCCAGTTTCAAGGTTGTGCAACCATTACATGCCTAAAGCAAATAATCTCTGCATTCATTAATATTGGAAAGAGTAAGCTATAAATTTATTATCTGAACATAAGCACCTTTCAAGCTGCTGGTAGTCTAGGGAGTTTTACTAGAAGCATCATATATTTCACTCAAAGTCTTCTGATTTTATTTGACTCCCCCTGACTGTATAGTTTGTACATTATTTCTATCAGCTATTATCTATTTACTCAGTACTTTGTAAACTAATAATGGCTACCAAGGAATGGAGAATGACAAGGACACTGTGTGTCCAGTGTTGTTCACCCTCTGTGACATAACTAAGATGGAGATTTTGTCTTTGAAATTGCATAGGGAACAAACAATAGTTCTGGCTGCATTAATAAACAAATTACCAAGAGGAAAATGAATGTTTCCATACTGTTAGTGTAATTTAAATTTGTCAGAGGTAATATCAGGCAAATTTATCCATTGAAATAACATCCCAAGCACAAATAACAAATTTAGAGCTCCAGTTTAGAGATGGCTGAGTTTTACTCTTTTAGAGGAAGACAGTGCTGATCTTTTCTCAAGTAAATTAGCTCTTACAGAGACTCTCTTTTATTACCAGTCTTCAGGAAATACTGTATGGAACATCCATCTTGCTTAGTTTGGGATTGAAATCAGGCATTTTTTCTTTTGTTCTTCTTGAAGAACTAATATGCAGTATTAACAGCTGTTGGAAAAGGAAGAATGGAAGGAAGGGTGGAATGAAGGAGGGAACAAACAAACCAGACAGCACTGACCACTTGATCTTTCCTTTCTTCTATCAATGGATACCCTTTCCCTCAGAAACAAAAAAGCCCAGGAAAGGTAGCCAGCAGCAATATGGGAAAATCCAAATACTTCCAACTGGAAGCCAATGTCAAGATAGCACACTTCACATGCCTCAGCTGGGTATATGGTTATAGTTAGATAGATAACAAATCTTTTTTCTTATCTATCTCTCCAAATAGTGACACCAAAAACAGTGTTCTGAAGTTTTCTTCTGCTCCAAAATCACTCTTCAAGGAAAAATAAGAAAGAAAAGTCCATATTCTTGCTAAGCCTGAATGTAGACAAATAGATGCAGGAATTTTCCACTAATATAGTGAATAAGGATGTTAGTGCTTTGGTTAAACAGAGTAAATTACAAAGCAAACAGCTGTGCACTCTCATCCATGTGATATTCAGGGAACCTAGCTTGGTATTATTACCCAATTTCTCAGTATGTTATTCATAAGGTACATTCTCCCATCTGGTCCTGAATTACATTCTTTAAACATGAAGAACAGTTATGCCTGAAAGACTCATCTCTGGCAAGTCGAGGATCAGATACAGTACAAAACACAAAGAGATTTATGGGAACCCTAATGAGTTATATTAACTTACTTAGAAGTAAAATTATCCAGAAATTATATATCCAGTATTATAAAGGATGTTGTATTTTTGAGGTCTGGTTTCAGTTTTACTGGACCACTGATTCCATGATGAATTCTTACTATTATAAATTGCATTATGCCAAAGGATTGAGTGCACAAAATTCTAAGAATTCTAGGAATATGTGCAAGAACATATATTCCTTTTGACTTCTGTATTTATCCACTGTTAACTGTCTTGACTATCGTTCTTACATTAAACACAACCCACTTATTTCTGACCTTGCTGACTTGCTGTCCCATGTCCCAACCACTGGAGAGGAAAATTACATATTTCCTCATTCTTCACCCAAAAAAAGCAAAAGCAGGGAGAAAATGAAATATGACATTCTTTAAAAACACTTATGCTTATGTTCAGCTGCTTATACACTCATGCACGACTCTTTTCAGAGTTTTACATTCTCTTTTACAACCCTTTTCTTTTTTTACATTCATTGTAACAGCCACATTCCATCCTCAGTAACTATTTTGTTGGGTTTTGTTTCCTGCTACAATGTCTAAGAGTTACACTTGTGTATCTGGAGAAAAACTTGGGGGATGAACAATGGTTCAATTTATAGTAAGTGTTTTTTTATTTTTATTTGTTCTCCTACTCAGCTGATGCAAGAAGCCACTGAGGGTCAAGAGGCAATGCAAAATTCATAACACTTTGATGTGAAATCAAGGGCTAGGGAAATGTAAGGAAAAGCATAATCATACATGTGATAAGAAGTTCAATTTAAATTGAGAACACTCATAAGGCAGCACGGAGTGTTGCAACTTTAATTTAATCATGGAGTATGTATCCAAAGGGGGAGCATTATGAGAAATTAAAATAATAGATGTAACATTAAAGAACTGGTTTAAAAAAGTTCAAAGAGCAAGTTAGGTGATTTCAATAGGATTTGAAAAGGAAGTTTTAGGAAGCAGATGAAATTAAGGAATCAGTTCTATAGGTAAGTATAGTTAATTGGTGGATGCTTGAAGGATTTGCTTTTGCAGCATCTTTCAGATGTAGAAGGATCACGTGAAGGAGAAATAAAGTTCTGAGAACACACTAGGATGAAACCAATCAGGGTTTCTATACTCAATATATAGAAACCACTGAAAAAACCTACAATTACTTAAAAAACATCATAATCAAATTGGAATATTAGAGAATAAAAATGTGTGGGGTAATATCTGCTTTCAAAAAGGAGAAAAATATTTATTAGAGACAAATAAATAAAAACTCTTGCTGAAGAGCTGAATTCTCAGATAAAGGAGTTTGAATTTCCTTGAGAATGGAATGAAAAGATGGCAACATCTGCTACTATAATTATTGCTTATTACCTATATTATAGAAGTGCCCGAGGCCCCAATTAAAGTTCATCCCCCATTATGCCAAATACCTATAAATACATGATAAAAATCATAATCCAATGACTACTGAAGGAAGTAGATAAACAGGGAAAGAATTGTGATCTCACTTGTATGCTTAGGGAAGAAGAGACACAGCTTAACTCCTTGTTCCATATTGAAATGAGGGATATAAATGCCTAAATTAATGAGGTGCTTAAGAAAGTTTTGCCTGAGATTGCAAATGAGGAAACATCACAATTCAGGGTGAAAAAATTATTCATTGTAATTTATTTCCCAGCTGTTGATATTGCATCAATACAGTGGCTGGATTTTTCTCTTTCATGTCTGAAAGCAAGATTACCAAGTATTGCTCTGCTGCTGATGAACTGAGTCACAGGAGGAATATATGGTCATTTAAATCTGGATATTGCCCTTCTGTTCAACAAGCATAATGGGCACACAAGAGGTAAGTCTAAAACACGACTTTCAGGGAGCCTCAAAAATTTGAGGAAAAATGTCATTTATTAACCAAGTAAGCGTGGTTGTACAAAGAGGTCTTTATGAAAGCCAGCTTGGATAAATTTCAGAAGCCAAGAGAATGAAATTAATTTTCACTTACCCCATACCCAAAAGATCATTATGCACTGTAACAGGTAATGGGGAAAAGGCCCATCACATCAATAAAAATTTCTTAGAAATTATCCAGAAATACTGTTATTACAGCTCCTAAAAAAATGAGATTTATTTAGAAGTAGGAAGAAGGAAAAAATAATTTAGCAGAAAAAAGAAAAGAGACAATATATATTTTCTAAATCAACTAGTCTTGATTTTCTTTTGGAAGTCTCTTCCAAAGTGTTTTTAACATGCCTGTGGTCTTTGTGAAGCAAGAACATATTGGTAGCTAGAAGCCTAAAATCTCTTTTAATTGAGGAGTGAGCTCCTAACACATGGACTTCTGAAAGCTATTGGGCACTAACTGAGATTTTCAATGTACTATATCTCCTAATTTGTTCAGGGAAAGTTAGATCCTAAATATAGTCATAATAAGTCGGTCTGAACAAGCCAAGTCTAAAATGTCAGTTTCTCTAAAGGAACTATATGTAGTTATGATGGGTCAAACATTTTTTTTCTTTCTAGAACTGTGAAGTGAGTTTATGAACCAAAGCTGAATGCTTCAATACAATGTAAAATGAACAGAGATATGGGGTTACCCAGGAGTAGGCTTCACAGTAATCAGCTACCTAAAACCCCAAATTCATAAGCCAGCCAACAAAAAATTTCCATGGATAGAGATGATCCACAACGCTGTTTCCCTCTTTTAGGTTCCCAAGTGCAGACCAGATTACATGCTTACGTGAAAGTAGGATTCACAGTCTGGAATCCCATCTGCACTTAAACTCCTTTGATTATGGAAAACTGATTCACCCTTTTCACTTAAAACCTGTCTGTCAAAGGAGGAGGAGAAGAAAGGAATTTTAAAACAGACTAGAGATTACAGCAGTTTCTAAGGAAACCAAAGTCGATTCCCTCCTCATGCAAAATGATCTGACATTCATACCTCTCACCACCCTCACAGAAGCCCCCCCTCTACTACTCACCTAGGGCTATGGCTAGGCCTAGGGCTAAGACACACATCAAATATCTCAAGTACAAAGCAGATGCTGTATGGTAACTGTCCAGATTCATTCCCTCTAACCCCATTTTAAAATCCTTTGAGGCTATAATCCTATCGCTTTGAGGTAATCATTTGAGAAAAAGCTGTATCTGCTGCTGTTGTAACACTCAAATTTCAAATAAAAGCAAAGATTACGGAAAGGCTAACAGCACAGAAATGGATCAAACAGGGGGGAAAAAAAAGAGAATGCTTCACACCCCCAATAAAATCATTTCAGTAGCATGGGAGCTGTAACTGAAATGTTATTCTTAGAAGATCATGAGGATTAAAAATAAAATATCAAACAAACAAGCAAAAAACATGCCACAGAAAACTTGGAGGAGGCTTTTTTAAAAGAAATAGAATTATAACAAATAAGAGTATGACATTTTTGTGAGAAACAGAAGTACTCAAAGCACTGAGACAAGATATATTTGTGACCCTCTTTAGAATAAGAATGTATGTTGAGAGTAATTTACTATTTAATTGATAACTGAAACACTGAAGCTGGAACAAAGATGAAAATCTTACATTCTACTGTAGGCATATTAAACAATTCTTTATCAAAAAGTAATCACATATTTAGTATGGAAAACGAGTTTTAAAAACATTTAAAATTAACATTGAGTGAAAATGAAAATTTTAAAAAACATTTACTGTTACAGTATCACATACCCTGTGTAGGGTTGTAATAAAACAAAAAGTGAAAAAATAGACATGCTAAAGTTAAAACAAGGCAAAGCAAGAACTGATGTTTTAAGATGCTGGGCATACAAAGAAATACGAAGCTGAGATGGGGACTATGAGGATGTGGAAAGTGCCAAAAGCTATGAGAGAAATAAAATAAAGCAAGATATGAGAGCAGTACAAATATGGAAGAATATTTGGAAATAAGATCCTTAAAATTTAAGAGCAATGATAGCTAACAGGCCTCTGTGGGTTGATGGTAAATGTCATATTCCTACAAGTATAATTAATAATTGATGGTCCCGAAATTTAGCCAAATATTAACCGACTTATATTCAAAACAAATACATGAAAAATGAAACATTTCAGCCTGAGTGAAACTTAGAGCAGATGATTTGCAACAGCTTGAAGGAAAAGATGGGACTAGAGCCTCAGGAGAATGCAAGCTGAACATCTGCAAATGATCGCCCTAAGTACCAGTTTTGTTTCCTAAGCATGAAGCATTTGATCATTAAACCTGGAACCCAATAACTGAAACAATTGTGCTGCAAGACAATGAGTGTGAAATGCCACAGCACTGCTTAGGTATAAGCAGTTTTCTAACCTGTGTGGCAGTCATTAAGTCTAGACTACGACATGTTGAAATTCACCGGGCTTCTCACTTTTAAATGCCTTTAATCCTATTTTCTGATGTGTGTCAGCCCTGGCTCTATTCTATTCTCCCCCCAGAAATTGTCTTAAATTCCTGGGAAAACAACCTTTTTCCTTAGGAAACTATCTTACCAGTAGATGTCTTTTTAATAACTACTTTCTTAAATACAAAACTAGCAGCAGCTGTGAATAGAACCTGTCATTCATTAAACTAATAAGAGGCTGCACATAAAGCAAAAGAATATAGGAATATGTTCTGAGAGTCAGGAAATACATCTTCGAACAAGAGAGAAACATTATTTTCTTGTATTTTGTGCCAGATGTGACATTTGCTTACAATGTACTGGAATCTGACAAACTTCCTTATGGAAACAGCCACACATAATGAGACTTTCAGTAATTCCAACATGTGAAGGGTTCCTAGACATTTCTGAATTATAACCACATTAGAGTGTTACATCTTATTTTCAGAGCTAGTTTGCGAGCATTGTTACAAGACTCAGTGTACACTGTTTAATGCTGATTACCAAATTAATCCGTACCACAGTAATCTGACACCTGAAACTCCCTGACAATGGCTACACCAACACCCATGAACTACCTTGCATGTGCAGTCTATGTAATAACATGGTCGCTCAAGGTTGTTCCGAAACCACAAAGAAGAAATGAAAAGTAATGTTTCAATAGCAGTGAAGACTGGAATGAATATTAGAGTTAAATGTAAGCAAAGGTTTTACTTCTTTCTAACAGTGCATGAAGGAAGTTAAAATTATTAAATATTGTTAAAATTGTCAATTATTGTACTTAATATATCAGTACATCTCTCACTTATTATGTGTGTAAATTGAGTGAATTTAGTATGGCATTTGTAACCTTAAGGAACCTTAGAGATGGTAGGTGATATCTCTACCAGATCAGAAAGTGGGTGCACAAGAGCCTCACGAGTGTACTTGTCCATGCAAACATAGGAAAGAGTAAGTGAGCTCCATCTCTACTCTCACTGTGGTGACGCATATTCAGACTGTGCCAAGCAGTATTAGGTGCCCTGCCAGTGTGTGCCCTGGCTGCTCGAAACGTTGATTCAAAGTGAACAACCCTCTTTGCCTCTAGCAGAACAGGCATACCCCTGGGGACACCAGAAGCCTTCATAACCTGATCCAAAATAAAAATTTATTTTCTGTTTTGCTTAGAAACAAAGAGTCAGTAACTCACATGTTATACAGTGATGTTTACAACAAGAAACTACAAGAAACTACACATTAAATATGAATGTTAATTTTCATCCCTCTCTGTCCTCACTTACTTTACATGCTCTAAATGTATTTAATAATATCAATAGATAAGCAAACATTAAACCAGAAGGAAGATATTATATTTGACTACATATATTTGTAAGAGATGTAAACATAATACTTGTAATGTGGATGCTATATAGTTTCAGGTATTTTAAAGTTTTTCTTCATCGTCACCAATTTAATTTCATTTACAACTTATGTAAAATCTGTGAACCATTTAGACAAAAAAAAATTGTTTTTTTTTTTTTTTTTAAATAACACTGCTGAAGAATAAACAATAGATGGGTCTGCTAAAAGATCCAAATAAAGCATCAAATGAGATACTGAGACTACAAACTTAAATTCATCATTTATGAGTGCTATTGTTGCTGAAAATTCTAAGACCCCAATAATAAATACACATTAAGAAACTCCATCTGTTTCAGAATATTATATATTACTGTGCAGTATGGAGACAAAAATCTTATTAAATAACTACCAAAATAAAGGGAGAATTTATTAAAAATGAGTAAAAATCGAAAAGTGCATAATCCTTGGGAAAATCGGGACATTAAACAGAAGTATTTAATTTCCTGTAAGGAACCCAAAAAATAGTTAATGTTACAGTTAAAGGTGGCTAAGATGTTATCATCATGACTGTCTTTTGTGAATCACTAATTGTTCTCAGAAAAAAATTTTCAGGGACTTCTAACATTTAACAAAACACTTATCAAGGAAATTTTACAAGTTTGCAATTGAGATTTTCCACTAACAGCTAAGCAGTTAAAATCCCTGTATAGCCTGTCAAGTTCTTCAGCTGGATTATTTGTGACCTAGTGTACACAGAAACAATAAAAAGTATTTGTATGTCCCTCTACCACTGACAAGCAAATGTTGTGAAATTATAATGGTTCTTTTGGGCAGAGATATTTTTCTGAGAAAATATTTCTAAGGATTTCTCAAAGTAAGGAGGATAAGCAAAAACTAAAATCTCAGAGGAGATCTGATTGATATGCAAACCAGCATTTTTCCAATGTTGATTGTAACAATATTTTTTTTTCCAGATTATTAACACTCCCATCTGTATTAAATTATTTTTTATCTCATTTCCTCCAGACGGATTAAAAAAATGCAAACAAGCAAACAAACAAACCCAAACTAAAATCCCTGTTTTGTTGCCTAGTTTTAACTGGATGCAGCATTTTCTGGATAAAACATTTTTAACAAAAGGAATCACCGAAATGTCTGGAGTGCTGTCTGTGCAATGATAATACTACCAACATCTCAACTCTTCCAAATTTACAATCTGAAATTATTTTACCCACACTGTATATTATCAGTCCTATAGAGCAGAGCTTTGATTTGTAAAGTGAAACACACAAAAGCACTGTGTTTTCTCACGCATTTGAAAACTTGGCATTCTGAGAGTGCATGGCAGACCTTAGGCACTGCTTCCATAGCACACACACATGCTCTGTGTCTTTTTTCTTCCCTGGTGTTTGATAGATATGGGGTCCTGTAAAATTTATGGCTCAGTCTGCCTCTGAAAGCTGTTGCCGTGGCACCTTACAGATTTATATCCTGAAAGATCTGCATAGCAGCTTCTCATCCCGCTTTGAGAGGACAAAGTCTAGTAAGTTTTCTGCAGCTTCTCTGACCTTCTCTGTCCATTCCTTCTGTGCAAACAATTCATCTTCTTCGGTGCAGTCTGCAAGCAGAACTCTATTGAGCCAGCTGACTGGTGTCAGGGATTTCCCTAGCTGTCTACCCCTTTGCTCTTTCCTCTGTTCTGTCACAGCAGAGAAATGACTGTGTGGCAGGCTAAAGCTGATATTTTGTGATGAAGGGTACAAACTGAGTGAGAAAGGAAAAAAAGATAGCTTGCTTGTGTGCAGTTTTTGGAGAAGGGAAAACCCTGACTGTTTGCAAATTGCAAAAGGCCAATGTAAGCTCTCATTTTTGTGTTGTGCAACTTAAATGCTTTTGCTATACTATAGGATGAATTATTAAAGTCTTTGCAATAGTTTTATGCCTTTGTGGATCTTACCAGGTTTTAAAAGGTTTATAAGATTTTTTTTTAAAGCAAAACTTCATTACTTTGACTAGCATTGTATTATAGCTGTTTGTGAAATACACTGCACCAAAATCCATAGAGAAAGTATATTATTTACATCAAATATAAAAGGTGGTTCAATCTGGGAACAAATCAACTCTCAGCTTAAAGAGCAATAGACTGAAATGGTCATGCCATTAAAATTAGGACTCTGTTTAAATAAACCAAAAAGATCAGACATGACAAACTACAACTAAAAAACTGTAGTTCAAAAGTTTCAGAGAACTAACAGTGAAAATTATATTCAGATACTTCTAACAACCCTTTTCCCTCTAGATGTTCCACATTGTTCCCCCTCTCCATCTGCTTGCTCTTCTACTATTAAATTTAATGTTAATATTCATGATACATATTGCTATGCATATACCAAATTTAACCTGAGAGTAATTATTATCTAATACTATTAGGTACTGACTTCCAGTTGACGTGATATGGTGAGGTATGTATGATGTGGAAAATGTGGTACAACAGACAGTTTACCACCATTCCCCCCACAAACACACATTAAAAATATTCTGGCTTTTGAGCTAAGTAAACGTGTGGTGGGAAGAACTGTGTCAGGCAAGGTGAAATTCCCGGTTGCTCCTTAATGGAAACCTCGGAGATGGAATTTGCCTGCTAAACCGGCACAGATTACAAAATAGAGCCACACGACACAACCACACCAAATGGGATGTGTGTATATATTGGGATGTGTGTATATATATATACATATATTAAAAAAAAAAAAAAACAAAACAAACAAAAAAAAAAAACCACAAACCTGACTCAAGAGTGATGTAAACTCTTTAAAAATACAAAACTATGTCTCTTGAATCAATCTTTTTTTTTCTTTCTCCCTGCTATGTTGCAACATTTTGTCAATTAACATATGTTTACCTCACCATATGCTTGACAGACACCTAAAAGATAAGAACGCTTACCAGGTCGTCTCCTGGTGCATGATGGAGACAATGACGGTAGCAGGACACCCAGAAAGACTAAAAGATAAGGATGACTCATCTCCGGGAAGTCTGGAAATCTGTATGTATCAGGGACTTATGCAAAAAAGGGACCCCTTTTCATTTCCTGTATAAAAATCGCCCAAAAAGAACCGAAAAGCAGCCAGCAGCTCGGAGGAGCCAGCAGCTCAGAAGGACACGTGGAAGCCAGCTCCTGTGACTACAAACTCCAGCCAGCTCGGCGCAAAAAGGCGGGAAGCAGCTCTGAAGGCCCAAGCGGAAAGCGGCGAGGCGGCTTTCTTCTAGACCCCCCCTCTCTCGGCGCTTCGGCTTCAGCTACGGGACAGAGAAGCGGCAGGAGCGACAGACCCTACGCACCCGACCACAGCCAGAGGCCAAGGCCGGCGGACGCTGATAACATCTTAATTACCCTCCTTCTTTTCTCTTCTTAACGACTCTTCTCTCCAAAGTAACTAATTGTATAAATCCTAAATAAATCCTTTTAACTTGTTTAAATCTTAAAGCCTGGTTATTTTTGTAAATTCACGCGTCGTCTATGAGTAGCGGCTGAATTTTCCTCGCAAACAAAATATAAATAATAACTCGGATCGTAACACCAGTTGTTTAGACTGGATCAGAACACAGCAGTAATTCCACAGGAATTACACTGTGCATGCTATTGTTGACTCAATATGCTGGAGCTGTATCACACTTCATCTCTCCTGCATACAGGATGATGGGTATAGGTGATGAGAAGTGCAGGAGCTGAAGAGGGTCAGGATGGCAGAGCAGCAGTGAGCAGCACAGATCAAAAGGACAATGTCGTACAACAAGAGAATCATAGCAGTCAGGTGCAACAGACCATCAGTCAGAACCAGACAGGATGAAGCATCACCATAACAAGGTCCAGCACAGTACAAGACAGGAAGAGCTAACTGTCCACATTTCCTTAGTTCAGGAACCATGTGCTAATTAAAATGACTAAGGAATGAATCATTGCCCATTAAATCCTCCTGGTAATGCTTAAGATTGGAAAAGCAAAACAACAACAAAAATGAGCACCCAGGTGAATTCAATAGCTTAGCCATCGACATTCTGCAGAGAAATTGAGGTAGTTCTCAAGCTATTGCAAAATACAAATTATTCCCCTTGTGTAATTCACATTTATATGGGGATTTATAAGAACATAGATATTATTTTAACAATATGTCCAGATTGGATGAAGCCCAGCAAAACCTTTTGTAAAACTGAGCATGAAAAAAACAAAAATGCTGGTCATTTTTTACATTTTACATTTTTTACATTTACATGGACTTTTTTTACATTTACTTTTGACTTGGTTCATTTCAGTAATCTGGTTAGCAGATGAACAACTACTCAGGTTAAAAACAAGGAATGGTGAACTGTAAATGCATCAGGAAAGAGTAATTCTGAGTCAGAGTCAGGGTAGGAATTCTTTTTCTTTTTGAATTTTTTTTCAGTTCAGGCTTATCACCAAAGAAAATATAACTAATATCTACATTTTGAGAATATGTCCATGTAATCATGTAATACTTATTCGTATACTAAGGGAAAAATTCACCCACTCTATAGGCCGAGCAAGTCCAATATCAGGTGCTTGAAGAGAGGAATAAGGGGTTTGTATAACTCGCTTCTTCTCCCTTGTACCACTCTTACCAGCTTCTGCAGTATTTTATATAGAAAGTTCATTGTTTTAGTATTTAGTATTTAGTATTTAGTATTACTCACAGCACTAAATCTTTAAATGCATATACATTTGTTTAACATTATATGTTCTGAAAAGAACACCATTAATATCTGTGTCACTACATAGAGGATAAGTTGCAGTTAAAAAGAAAAAATCTCTTCAGTAAAACATTTATAAACATATGTTGAGTCTGTGGGATGCAGCCTCAGCACCTCGACAGCTAACCTTACAGACAGGACAAGAGTAAAGTGCAGAAAGCATGGTTTTTCAGCTGAAAGCTAAAGAAGACTCCTCAATAAAGAAATTGTGTACATAGCTGGAAGGGATCCTCTGGAAATCCTGGTGAGCAGCCTACACACTGTGAGTGGTGACATGTCATATATAACACTAGAAAGATACTAGGTTGTGTCAATTCACCAGGTCAGCCTAAAGGGAATGCTACAGGTTGAACTTCAGGACCAGCTGTGTTATACCTCTGCTCCCAAGTTGCAGACTCAATTCAGTAACATTAAAAGTGAACAAAATTCTGTTTGAACTATTTCAGCAGAAAATTAGAAATAAAGGAAAACTAAAAGAGCGAATGGCATTTAAAGTAGCACCATCAGCTAGATCTTCAAACATATTTATTTACATATCAGCCAGATTCTTTTTGCTAGCTCCAGCTGTCTGGCCTCATCCTTGCAATCATAGTTACAGAAATAGCAAGTCTCATCTCATTTCATTCAGCAGATATAAACAATTTAATACTGTTCATGACCTGTATCTACAGCTGTACTAAGAAGTATGGTCGAGCTGAAATGGAAAGCACAATCAGTAACACAAGTTTATAAATAACTGAAATTTAACAATTACAAAACTTTATGTAAACATTAGGTATCCACTGAATTCTGTTAGTGTTAACAATAACATTAGGTATGCACCACTATTTTCTCAAACTTAATGTCATGTAACAATGACAAGTCAGAAACATTTTACTAGGGAATTCATGAATTAGGGAATATTTATCTTCAAACCTGATTATTTTGCCTGTTTTGTATTACTGTTAAAATGAAATGTATTATAGAAACATAAGTGAACTTCCATTACCTAGGATTTCTGATGCCATAAAGTATTTGAAATTGATTAAACATTTTATCCTTCATATGTTCTGCCACAAGCCTTTTATGTTGTTTACTGAAAGAATTTGACTCTATGATATTCTATAAATTATTATCATTGTCTCTTTCCTGAAATGTACATGTTCTTCTTGTGTAAACATTAGCGTGACATGCCTGTTATATCAGCATCCTCTATTGCTGCATAAGTTATTTGATATATAAGTTTTGTGAAAGACGATGAGCTACAAGGTATGTTTTGGAAAGAGAGTGAAAATTCATGGCTATACCTTAAAGAGCAATTATTTCTGGTCTTTAAAGATAACAGGACAGAATAAATGTGTTTTTTTTTTTCCCAATGAGTAAATTAATATATATACCATATTTCATTTTGTTGGCCATGAGGAGAGAGGCAGCAGTGAGTGCTTGCCTTTAAAAAATAGTGATAGATTGAGATGGAGGGGGGCTTCCTGAAAACAGGGAAGCCACCAGGAGAGAAGCCAGATGTGAAAAGAGTTGGGAATTGGAAGTATTCCAAGGACACTGAAGGAAATTTAAAAGAGCTAATACCAGAGCTTATCTCAGACCACAAGGAGAAAGGCCAGGGGGAGAAAGACAGCAGTGAATGCTGTGTTCGTGGTGCTGGTGGTGCGCCCAGAGCCAGAGCATCAGAGAAGAACCTAATGAGGTTTAACAAGAGCAAGTGTAGGGTCCTGTACCTGGATAGGAAGCACCAATATAGGTTAGGGGTGGACCTGCTGGAAAGCAGTTTGGAGGAGAAGGATTTGGGGGTCCTGATAGGTAGTAAATTATCCATGAGCCAGCAGTGTGCCCTTGGCCAATGGAATCCTGGGTTGCATAAAGAGTGTGGCCAGTCAACAGAGGTCATTCTCTTCCTCTACTCTGCCCTGACGTGGCCACAGCTGGAATTCTGCATCCAGTTCTGGGCTCCCCAGTTCAAGAGACACAGAAATCTACTGGAGAGAGTCCGGCAGAGGGCAACAAAGATTACTGGGGGATTGAAGCATCTCTCTTATGAGGAAAGGCAGAGAGAGCTGGGACTCTTTAGACTGGAGAAGAGAAGGCTGAGGGGAGACCTAATCAATGTCTCAAAGTATCTAATGGGTCAGTGCAAGGAAGATGGGGCCAGACTCACTGCCCCTTAGATTTTTTTCTGTCACTTTCTCATCCTACCTTTTTCTTTTCTAAAATTCAGTCTATGCTGACTTGTCTTCAAAAATATATTAAAGAGACAATTAAAGAGACTGGAGACAAGTGACTGCAGTTTTTTGACTTTAAAATTGCCATTTCCTTCTAAAATACAGGCTAGGGGATTGTTTCCAGATAAAGACTGTTTTGTAGGCTAAACTTCTGTGTATTGCAGTAAGAACATAGTTGATGCAAAAATTCAGCATATTTTAAATGTAAACCAGACCTCAACTCACTAAGTCCTTAAGTGGGTAATTAGGCCTGATCCCACTGCTTGCAAGTCTGGTGTGTAATTAAGTAGTTCACCAACTATAGCCAAGGATAGCAGCTAGAAGTGTGCAAATAATTAATAGACACAAATGAAACCAAGTTATTTTCCAGAGATAAAACTGACTGCTTTTGACTGCTATAACAACTGCAGTATGTTCAGTTTCTTTCATTATATAGGACACAAATGTTTCACTGAATGAAAATACTGCACAGAATACACCACAAATTTCTGTGAAAATAAAGGTATACTTCTAAATTAGCAAGATTAAATTTGAAAATCATGTTCAGTTTTATTACAGATTTTCCAGGCTTCATCTGAAAGTTCAAAACAAATTCAAAAGTTATTTGCAACACCAAATTTTCTGTGTATTGGAAAAAGTAAGTTTAATATATTCAGAGTCATATTCAGTCATATCAGAAAAGTTATCACTGAAAAGACAAAACCATTTTTCATCCAAAACTTCAGTTCTATCAGCATTAAAATACATTGATACACACCAGTTTCTCTAAAAGATTTTTGGACACAAGGAAGGTAATTTTGTAACCAAAAACTTTATGTTTTTACTGTCTTCTGCTTTATACTAATGGAAAATAAATGTTGAGGCTATGAAAAATAGAAAAAATTCTTGTCTTCTAATATTGTGCTTTATACACATTACAAGAAATAGAGACACATTCCAGACTTTGCTCTTATTTAAAACCAGGGCATTCTTTGAAATCTCAAAATCTCTACCTTATTTAAATTTCATTAAACATTTAAATTTCATTAAGCATTTCACATGTTAAATTCATTTTTGGGGGGATCCTCAATCACTGTCTTTATGGTTTGTTGGTTTTTTTGGTTTGGTTTGGTTTGGGTTTGGGTTTTATTTTTTTCTTTGTTGTTGTTACTTTCTAAAAGTTGTAGATATTTTAATGTAAAATATTTTTAATTTCTTCTTTTTTTTGAAGCATATACTTCACTGAATATTTTCTGATGTTACAAGAGCTGGCCTACCAGGCAACATTTCTAAAAATATTTTTCAGTGTTCCTGATCTAATTTTTTAACAGGTCCTAAAACTTCTTTCATGAGTGGTTAAAAAATGTAAAAATTCCTAATTCTCTCTTTGAGAAAACAATAATTACACCAGCTCTAATAAAACGGGAATTGCCTGAACTTGATGACAACTTCTTTGATGCTTAAAAAAATTAGGGTAATTTTTTATTTTCCTTTTAATAGAATTTCATTTGTATTTTCCAATATAATTTTAGATCCATGTGGAACAGAAATATGAAATGTAATGATAGAATGTAGCTGTGGTACCTCTAACCTCTGAGAAAGCAAGCCCCAGAAATTTCATTAACCTCTCTGCTCTTGTAAGATTTAAATTCCACATCAAGAGATGTAGATAGTTTGATAATCATGATGTTATCGAGATAATATTTGAACTTAAATTCCAACAGTTTTGAAGATTAATTTTCACAGTCTTTAACATGAAAAAAATACTTTCCATGTTGCAAGGTAAAGTTAGATAGTTGACCGGAAGAATATTCAGCCTTTTTGTTATTTACAAAATTTTTAAACTAATTTATCCTTCAAGGAAAAATCATATATTCATGGCACTGAAAAAGTTGGTTTATGAGCAAATCTATGTTCAAAGTTAGAAGAAAAATGCTTAGGCATATCTGCTTGACACATTTCTGAAAATGCATACTGGCCCTGTATCTTGTAAGAGCTTGACAAGTAAAGCGAAAGGTTTCTTTAGAGACTTTTTGGGAAGGAGATTTTTATTATTGTTGTATTGTTGTGTTATTATTATTGTGTTGTAGCATATCTTTTTTGGTCCTTTGGAAAAAAAAGGAAATTACTGAAATGAACCAACTCTTCTTGAAAACTGGGGTTTTCAAAACCAAGATTACATCTATATTGACCCCTGGATTATATTTAAACATGTCCAAACCTCTTATTTGACAAAATAAATCAGCAGCCTGTCTGATATCTGAGTTTTCAGATATCTAGAATGATGGACTTACAAGATCAAAAACCTTTACTAAAACGAACCTACAGCATAGCTGAAAGATACTTGAGACAGAGCTGCTAGAAACAGATACAAGACCACTATTTGGCAATGGTGCAGCACATCTGGATGAGCTACATGCATACTGTGTGATACAGAATTCTTTCCGGGTGTTAAAATGAGGAATAAACCAAAAAAAAAACCATTCCCAGAGCAGCATGTAACAAAAGAATAAGTTGTTTTTCATTGTCTGGAATTATTATTTTAGTATTTTTTACCCGGGCGACTTAAATTATTATCAAAGAAAATGGAAATAAATAATCTAAATCTACACAAACTTGGTTAAGATTGCTAAGATTTACTACTGACATTTGTTAAATTATGGCTTTAAACCATGGAATGCAGTGCTAGAAGTAACTACCAATAATAATAATAATAATAATAATAATAATAACAACAACAACAACAACTTTACCTAAGCAAAATTGTACTCAAATGCTTGTCTAGTTGAGAACAAAACTAAAACCACTGCATCACCAAAATAAAAAGAAAGTGAAAAAAATCCAGTGTAGTGGTTATCTACTTAGAACCAACTGTTCAGAACAGATGGAAGCAAGCCTTTTAAAGAGGATTTTCTTTAATGGGGCATGAGGGAAAAACCTGTGAATTTTCTCTGTAGCAAAATATTCTATTCAGAATTAACCAAATATTTCATGGGTGAAAATTACACATTTTTATTAAGGACGAATCCATATCTGACCAAGCCAAAATAACATTTGTAATTTCCATAAATGTGGTGACCAGGAAGTGGATTTGCAGGACTGGAATGGAAAAGCTTTCTTTAAAATGCCGAAAAGGTCCTCAGGTTTCTATTTTTTCATGAGTTTTTGCCTGAAACATTATAGCTCTCCTGCACACCTTTTGCTGGCCTCACCCATAACAGCTTAATTCCCTTCTCACAGTGATAACAGAAAAAAAAAAATGTAAAAATGATTGATAGCTAATTATATATTTCTTTTTCTTCACCAGACTGTGTTTACTATCTTTTCAGTATCCAAGTTATGTACTTCAACATAAAGAGTAGTGGAATGATAGCTGTTCAGTTGATTTCTTAAGGGATACAGAAACAAGGATAAAAATAACAAATGGCAAAATCTGTTTCCTACAATTTTATGTCATTAGTTATCAAAGCTGACTATCAAGAATTTTGAAGGGTCTCTATCCTGATTGACTGAGAAATAAAACAGTAAATAAAATTCAGGGATGATGGGTCTTAATACGTAAGAAAAAAAAATCTTAGTTAATGTGTGACTGTAGTTAGTATTCCCGGACAAAAGTTCACAGATAGAAGAACTCTGGAAATATGTCCAACAAGTTATGTGAGCTGTAAGGAGATATTGAGAAAGATCAGGAAAAAGTGAGACTATTATATAGAGCAGTAATACGCCCCTATCTTGAATAAAACACGTATATGATTTCTGTATTAAAAGGTAATAAAGAGAAATAGCAAGAAAATAGAAAGTCAAAAAGGACTGTCAGATATGTGGAACATACACAGAACCAAGGAGAAAAATAACAGATTTTTTAGAAAAGCGATGAGAAAAGGAATGACGTAGGTCTAAATAATGAATAATTGGGAGAATATACATAGAAAATGACATTTGCTTTGACCTTCCTCAGATCATTTCATTCGATGTCACCTAAGTCGTACTAGAAGAGACAATAAAATAAACAAACAACCCAACTAACCAGCACAGTCATGCTCACTATCCCATTAACACTGATTTTTACAGTTCTCTACCGTATGGCTTCTCTACAGCCCCATGAAATCCAGAGTGGAGTTTCGTAGCCTAATTTGTCATGGACCGTTAGGCAGATCACAGAATCATAGATAATCTTTATCTTCAAATATCTCCTTATCAGAACTTGGAATCTTCTGGGTTTAAAACGTTTTTTGTTTATTTGTTTGTTTGGTAGGGGTCTTTTTTTATATATATAGGGGTTTTTTGCTTGGGTGTTTATTAAGGGTTTCTTCTAAATAGGGAAGAAATCAGAATTATCAAAAAATATTCAAGATCTGAACAACCAGTCCTGTCTTCTGTTTTGTTTTCTCTTTGTTCATTAATAATACCTAAAATGCTTTATTTGTTCATTTTCTTGTACTCTTTTCTCCAGCATCTGTCAGCAAGCAAAGAAACACTCCTCTAAGTGACGGAGAGAGGGTAGAGGGCTGGATAAGCCTTTGATCTGGTGCAGCATATTATGCACAGTCAGACAATGAAAATGTAAATTATTACTAGGTATGTAGAATAGCTAAGATCACTGAGACAAAGTGGCACAAATAAAACCTTTGAGATTACAAGAAATCCCGTACTGACACAGGACATCTAAATACCTACATGGAGCAATTTTCCTCCAGAAATGTTTTTTTTCATGCTGAATATTTTAAAAATTGTTGCAATAATATTCAAAGTAAGCAAAACTTTCTTATTGTTTTACATTTTTATCCATGTAAACATGAAAGGTAGAATGGCTGAAACAAGACAAAGGGCTTTCTGTATTTTCTGTATTTATTACGTTTATTTTCCCAAGGATTCCCCAAGCTAGGACATTATTAATTTATGCAAGAAGTAAGCAGCAAAAATTTTGGGAGTTAAAAGAATCGACTATCTTTTGTGCATCTAAATTTTGGTATGTAAGTAACATATCTACCTCTGTTCCTTCACATAATTACTAGCAGTTTCAGAGAGAAGGGAGGTGAAGAATGTTGTGAAGCATTTTGTTTTTAATTTACCACTAAAAAAACAGAGTAAAGAACTTGCTTACTCTTTTCTGAGATGAACAGCAAATCGGGATACATAGATGTCATATGTTACTAGAAATCATGGACAGATGCATCTAGCATTGGATGTGTAGTTCTGAGAACCATACCTTATAAGAGAAAGCCATATTTTCATATCAGTAGCTGAGTTACAGTAGAATGGATCCTAAACCTCTTCTGGCACAACTTGAGATGATTTCTTCTTGTTCTATTGCTCATTACTTGGGACGATAGATCAACACCCACCTCTGTACAACCACTTTTCAGGTAGTTGTAGAGAGCTATAAGGTCTTCCCTCATCCTCCTTTTTTTCCAGACCAAATAACCCCAGTTTCTTCAGATGCTCCTCGTGAGACCTGTGCTCTAGAACCTTCACCAGCTTCATTGCCTTTCTTTGGACATGCTCCAGCACCTCGTGTCTGTCTTGTAGTGAGGGGCCCAAACACAGTATTTGAGGTGCTGCCCCAGGAGTGCTGAGTACAGCGGGACAATCACTTCCCTCATCCTGCTGGACTTGTGATTTCTGATGCAGGCCAGGATGCTGTTGGCCTTTTTGGCCACCTGGGCACACTGCTGGCTCACACTCAGCTGGCACTGAAGTTGTATTGACAACGTCACTGAAAATGTAATGCTGTGGTCATCTTCTACTTTACGGTCACATCAAGGATCATGTTTATGTCTAATAAGTTATTAGCATAATACACTAAATGCAACATCCCTTTTCAAGCTACAATTTTTCTCAGTCGTACAGTCCTTTTCCTAGGCATGACACCTGCAACAATAGATGAATTTTTGCTGGCTCTCTGTAAACTCTGAAAAATCATCTGGAATTTATGAAGATAAATGTATGTTTGTTTTTTAAGAAAGATTTCTCTGCATATCTAAAATCCTACAAATTTCTGTCATACGTAACATTTACCAGTAATTATTTTATTTATATTTCCAAACTGTTAATAAAAATAACATGCCAAAAATGGATTTCTGATTAGAATGTTAAGATGCTCTTGTTGAATGATGATTCCCTACATGCTGCCATTTTCAGATCTATTTATTAGATTAAAAAATAACTATTAACATCAACTATCTTCTTATGGTGATTATTATCATTATTTTCAATCAGAAAGCCACAGAGTATTTAACAAAATAGTTCATAAATCCAAAATAAATCATACAAACAGAAATTGAAAAGAAATTGCAATTCATTGAAGCAAAATATCAAATTTGTTCACTATCTTTAAAAATATGGTATTTGATATTGTGGGGTAGGATTTTTTAATTCCCTCTGAAAATCAACGTATATTTTTCATTGTCTGAATATCATGTACATAGATAGCAGTTAAACTAAATTATACTGTTAATTGTTTCCCTAGAATTCTGCAGCTCATCAGATTCATGTCTCAGTGCCTACATTTGTATAAAAACATTCTTTTCCTGATTGTCCAAACTGTGGATGCGGAGCAATTATTTTAATTATTGTAATAAAAGTCTATTGAGAGGTAGACAGGCAATAGGTTTTGATGTCTAGAAGAAAAATTTAGCATTTATAGAACTACACAGTTAGTATTAATATGTGAACTCAATTATATTTGCAGATTTTTTTGAGGGATTGGTGAGAATAGAGTAAATTAATCTGGTTTGTTGTTCACTAACATTCCTACAGAAAAACATATATTATTTATTGAACCTACTTCATGCACATTTCACCTCTTGGATGCTATGTTCTGCTAAACCTCTAGAAACCAGCTGTCTACCCTTTTCTAAGGAAATCTATCTTCCAAGAGGCTCATCACTTGCTGCTTGACAGAAGCTATGTGCTAATCAGCTTGTCATTACCAAGGCCAGCAGAGGTTACAGTGCAATTCTCTGCTATTGTTAACATGAGGAATTGCTGCTGGGAAAGGCAGTTGTCCCAGATAATCACAGTAAAGTGCTGATTAGGAAGAGGCACAAGAGTTTAAAATATTGAGCAGAAGATGACCACACTGATAAAGACATTTAACATAGAAAGAAGGCTGGATGAAAAATGACTGACTGCATAATCTTATTTTCAGATAGAAAGCCTAGTACATGTCACATGTCTCACCATCAACACTGAAAAAGTTGGAAGCGTGCTTCTGGCAAGCTGCTGGCACAATGGCAAAACTTGGAATGATCTTTACCAGTTCTTATCAGCAAGCAGGTGTGTATGATGCTAAAAACTATCTGAGCACACACAGATATTCTCAGGTCCTTTAATCCCTTTTAGGAAATCAGCCATAGGAATTAAATTTGAATTAAATTTAAATTATTTGAATTTTGAATTGAAAAGCCTTTGAATTAACTCTAACTTTTTTTCCTAACCCTTGGCCTTTAAATGGTATTACATGTTTTTTATATATTGTTACTAAGCCGTTATGCTTGTGATATATTGGGACAAATGAAGATAGTTAAGACTGTAGAGTATTATTTTTATAATTTTGTCACCATGAACCAAGGTCAAGCAGACATTCTCCTAACCAAAGAACAGAACTCTCATGATACACATTTGCTGCTTTTTACATGCTTTTTACATGCTGGTGACATTTTGTATGGTGCACAAGTTTATAAAATGCTAGACAGTCTGGCTCTATGCATGAACATATGGGAGAAAAAAGGTAATCACCTGTTGGCATTCCCTTGTTGGATCAACCACTTAAGTGCCAGTTCAGCACTCTGACTCTTCTCCTGCTGTGCCTTGTGGCCTTCAGAATAACAGAAAATCTACAAAAGCCTTAAAGGCAGTTTCTGGAAGAGCAGTGATGCAAAAAATACTGTGTGGGTGCTTCTTACAGCTTTCTGCATTTACAATGCAGAAAAGAAATTTGGATGTGGAGCAATCTGGTTTTGCAAAGTCTGTCTCCCTACCTCGTAAGCAGACTCTTGCAGGTTGATGCAGGAGGAACATCCATACCACTGGACAAGGTTTTCCTGTGAGCAAGGAAGTAGTCAGTAAGATTGAAATTCAAGTGCTACTGGTTACAGTTAGCAGAAAAAAATTAGCTGACTAGGGAGTTTGAGGAAATAAAAGAAAAGCCACATGAAGCCAATAGTGTTTTGAGGTTATAAAATTGGAATTTAAATATTTAAACTGTTTCACAGACAAAACTATGTATGCAAGCTGTTTTTGACAATTAGGTGAAAGAGGGGACACAGTTCAGATCTCAACTAGGTCCTAAACCAGAGTTCTAATAATATCCATCCTCAATTAAGCAGTACACTTTGAGTTCAGTAGTGATGATTAAATTTTAATTTGCATAATTCATAGTAAATTATAAACAAATCTTCAATACACTGTCTTCTGTCTGTATTTTCTTCTAGAGTGGGGAATCTAGAAGTTCTCATATAGTTCTCATAACAAAACATGTTTATAGGTTTTCTTTTTAGAGGTTTAGAATGAAAAGACCTAGATATGCCATTTTTTATATAAAATCTAAAGAAAAATCTTGCTAATTTCAAATGTTTCTATTTTTTTCCTTTTTCCCTTCCCACCCCCTTTTTTTTTTGGCACTTATTTTAATTTTATTTGATTTCTTCAGTTTTATTTTGTTTGGGTTGGTTTGTTTTTTGGTTTGGTTTTGTTTTGTTGTTCAATTTGGATTTGAAAGCTTCCAAAATATTTTTTAAATAATTCATGATGCAGATATTTACCTTTTCCCACAGAGAAATTTCATATGGTAATATTCTGACCATAAAAGGAAGAAAGCCACTAAAAGAAAACAATAACTTTAAAAAACCTGGAACAATAACAAGAAAGAAACAAAACCCAACACATTTAATATACACAGTTTTCTGTAAGGAAGTCTATTAGGAGATTTTTGTGGTTTTGGTGTATCATACATTAAACTGCTTCATGATGGGAAACTCTGACCAGAGCTGAGGGCATATAATGTCTTTGAACTTTCTCAGCTTCATTGCCTGGGGAAGTTAGCATTGGTGAAGGTTATACCTTTTACAGTTTAAATTCCAGAGTAGTTTATCGCTAAAAAAAAATTATAACTATCAGTATATGGAATGCTCTAATATCAACAGTGTTATATACTACAGTTTTAAATATTCACTCTGTAATACTGGAATATAAAAACTGGTTTTATGCTTTGTTTTAGCTAGTGTGTGCTATTTTCTGCTGTTGTGATATTTGTAGAAGAATACATTTACTTGCAGAACCCATGGGCATTAAAAATAATATGGGGAGGAAGTGACAACAGATAGGGACATCATTGTCTATAACATGGACTGTTCAAGTTATTTCATTTGTTAACCAAGTATTATGATGCTTTCCTGTGATAAAAAGGAAGACATTTCCAATTTTCTCCTATTGCATTACTAGTTAGGTAATGCTGGTAATTAAATTGTGCAGGGACAGTGATTGGAAAGGGGAAGGATTTTCCTTTGATTCCGTCTGAGAGAGAGACAACACATTTGTTTTTTAATATTTGTTTGTTTACTTCACATACTGTAGAAACAAAGACTATAATAACTTTTCCATGTTAAACAAAATTTGAAAACACAAAGAGATTTACTTTTTAAGACTCCACAAACCCAAGTGAATGTATTGCTGCAAGCATAACTGAATGAACAATTATACGTCTGTCGCCAGTCTTTCCATTTGGCATTTCATGTACAGCTCTCTGAGAAATGATCAGCATCAAAGAGAAACGCAGACACTTGGCATATGAACTATAAATACATACTACAATATACCACTTCATTTCCTGTGCCAAGGGAAAACTGAAAATTATTCCTGTTTTGTATATTACGCACATTACTGATATATTGCTGGTAAAATACCCCAGCTTTAGCAAGAGCACACAAATGCAAGTACTGTTATCTTGAAGCTCAAAGTGCTTTAGAAAGACAGCCAAGCATTTATTTCCATTTTGAACATGAATGACCAAAGTTCAAATGCATTAAACAGTCTGTGTAACATCACATGAATCAGTCACAGAATCTGGGCCTCAAAGTTTGGAACGATAATTTTCATAAAATATTAGAGAAACATTAGAAAGAGTGGATACCAATAAAATTTGTATTTGTGAAGCTGTACATACTTTCAGAAGAGCAAAAAGGGGTAGCAGTTAGCAGGCAGTGTTTTTAAACAAAAAGTAAATACAGAACATATAAAAGAAAGTAAAACAAAAAAGATTTTTTTTAATTAAAAAGGCAATGAATTGCATTAAATATAACTAAATTTATCTTTTTAAATTAAATTTCTGATAATTATTTTCATCAAGAGAAAACCATTAGTATAATGAAATAACTTTTCTAGAGCATTTTTGAAAAGGAATTTCTATTATGAGTCAGTTTATTAATTATGATTGGAACAGATAAAAAGTTCCAAAATAAAGATATTAGGACTCATTATAAAAAGATTCACTAGATTATTTTTTTAATTATTACAAAACATATTGCATTCACTGCCCATGAATTTAGGCTTTTAATGAGATGCTTGACTTACCCTTTGATTTTAGGGACGTACATATCAGAAGTAATAATGCTTATAAGATGGTTACATTTGTACAACAGAAAATGCTATTAATCATAATAACTACTGTTAATTCAGAACAATTTGGAATGGAATAGAATGTAGTCAATAAACCAAAGACTAGTATTCTTTCAGAGAATTACTAAGTCATTGACAACTTTTAGAACATTTCTAATGTAAAATAGCATCTGAGAAGAAAACAAATTTTGCCAATTTCTATTGGATACATCCTTTCATCAGTGAATTTAAATTCCATAATAATTATCAATAAAGCATACCAGTGTTTAATAACTAGCTCTGCTATATTCCAATATTACTACACCCATCAGTTTTTTCTTCATTACAAGGAAAATCTAAAATTTTTGCAAAACCTTTTATGCATTTACAATTAAACTCTGGGAAAAAAAAAAAAAAAAAAAAAAAAGACAGGTTTATACACTGACAGGTAGAAATCAATGCTGCAAAACAGATTGTAGATTTGGTTATTATTCTTACTAGTAGAGGAAAGATTCAGAAAAAAAAATAAAATAAAATCATGGACTGAGGTAAAGTTGAGATTTTATAGTAATTTTCCCAGGGACAGAGTTTCCTTTGTTGATCCAATTTAGCAATTCATGTTTGTAAGGATGTGTTCCTTAATGTCACTTACTGGCCATATTTCTTGTGGAAACAGTCTTAACCATGATTCTTCAAAGTACTGAAATGCTTTCTATGCTCACTTTTTCAATGTGCCTTGTAGGTAGTGGAATTCTATGCAAATACACCCCAGAAGTAATAAGCCTGCCTTTGTGATGTGTACTTCAAGAGACCTCTGTTTCCAAGGGCAATATGAAATTGTTTGTGCCTATAAGATCAAGCAATGTCATTTATTCTTTTCTTCTACAAAAATAGGAAAACCTTCCTATTTTGCTTTATGCTTTCCCCAAGGAATGAAGAAAAAATCCTTTTCATTACATAAGATGGTTTTCTCAAATATATCTAATTAAATTAGTGGGTCAAAACCTGGAGCAGTGCAGCAGAATTTATGCTGCTGAGTTAGATATCACTGAAAATCCAACCTTACCCCATAATTAGGAAAGATGGGAGATCTGAAAGAGAAAGAAATTTGACTTGTTAAAGGATATGAACTCCCAGGATCAAACATGAAGAGTGTTTGTCTAACAACAGCCAATAGTGTAGCTATTGGAGGTTTTAAAATAGTAAGCCCAAATATCCTGCATTGAAGAAAAGTATTAAAAAGTAATGACTTCCTGATTTCAAAGGAAATGGAGAAACCTAGGGTCAAAAGAGACATCATAGATTAATACCCTTAAAGGAAGGGGACTGAAAATAGTTCTGAAAAGAGAAATAATTGCATTTGTATAATAGTAAAGATCAATTTTATGTCTTCTGTCATTCTACCTAATTTTGTGACCCCTAGAAAAGTCTCAAAATCCCTCCATTAACAAAAACAAATGAAAAGGAACTAAAAACTAATTGTATCTGTTCTTATGTCAGTTAAAGTTCTTATGTGAATTAAAGGCCCTGCTCCATGGCAATATCTGAACCACTTATGTTCTCCTATTAGAGCTGTCTCTTGTTGCTCACAACCAGAAAATTCAAGTAGCTACTGCTGATAGAAAATATGGGTTTGTGTTTTACGTTAAAGAACAATGCAATTACTCCATGAGCTGTAGATCCTGTTTCCCTAACTTTTTCCCTCTGAGTCAGTAAATTACTCATACTCAAGTCAAGCAGTTCCAATAGGAAAGCTTTAGTCAGGTACACAGACCGGTTATGAATACCACATATTACTAGGTCTTCACCTTGGATAAGGGTTCATCATCCTTACAAAATATGACACCTGTGCTCTGTATCTCAGGTGAGTTGCAACTTGGGTTACGTGTAATTTACAGATCTAGTCTACCTTGCTTCCTCTTTTTAGCTAGGACATCTCAGCAGTTTCTATCAGAGAAGGCTCAAAACTCAAAATCCCTGTTTAAAAAAAAATTTAAACATTTAACAATTTAAATGAATCCAGGCTTGAAATGCAGAGAATAGGAGTGAAATATAAGGTTTTTTGCAGCATCACTCTTTGGGGATACCTAAGTGCTCTAAATCTGAAATTTTATTTAAAAATAGAGAATTTACTGTTTGTCAGTGACTCTGGAAACCATTGCTTGCTGTCTTACATTAGCACTAAAGCACTCAAGTATTTGGCTTTGGGTTTTTTGCATTTATTTGTTTGATCTGTGAAACAGAGATCACAAGACTTTCAACAGTTATGACTGAAGTTAAGTCTCTAAATTTGCATGTCTCAGAGACTATAAGAATTATAACACACAAAGATAGTAACAAAAATTTTGCTTCCATTGCAACCAGAATATTGCACTTCCTGGGAGTGAATGGGGCTATCAAGTAGCACACTAAAACAGACTCTCTGATGATTCAGAAAATACTGAAAAGATAAATTAAAACTCATCCTTTCCAGAACTATTAGCACTGCTCTCTATTGAGAACATCATGGACATGTTTACATTACAGCTTCCTCTGAGGAGGTTAAGAGTAACCTGCTCAGTAACAGTTTTGCTGCTCTTGAAAGGACTCAACCCTTTGACTAGGTGGGCTCATTTCAATTAGGTAGGTTGCATTTTTACAGACACAGTTGTCCACTCCTTTTAATGAATGACCATTAACCAATTTACGAGCTTTCTTTTGTAGAATATAATAGAAAAAATAATTATCCAAGTGAAAAATTTTTCAAATGGCTCCTTCAATATAAATACAAACAGGTCTAGAGAATGTCTTTGGCAAAACATACTCGACATATTTGTTTTCCATGCTGCAGAGCCTGGGCTAAAAACTGTAATTACACAATGACCTTAATCTACATCCTCTCCCATTCAGATAAGCAGCTTAAATTAGAAATCATTTCATCTTCCCATAGCAACCAGGCAGTCAAGCCTGTTGTATGTACTACTTTCTTGGTTGTGTGATAAATGACTGGCTATTATGCAATACAGCAAATCAAATACATAAAGAGTAAGTGGATGGGCGTGGGACACAGCATATGCTCAGTCCTTGCAGACCACTTTTTCTTTAAGGAAAAAGATTAAAAAAAACCCTACTTATGCCTAAACACTGTATTTAAGACAAATAAAATAAATAAATAAAGGAATGATGATAAAAACAAGAAATATAAATGTGATTCCTGAAAAATTTTCTTCTGCTAAGAAGACTAAGCAAGCAAGAGAAAGTTTTAAGAAAAATCTCTCATTTACACGGGACAAAATCTGACCATTTCTATTTTGCCAGTCCTCTCTGTCTCTCTATATATTTATTTCCTCAACAAGCCATAACACTGCTAAAAAGGTGAATAGGAGGAAAGGTAATTTTGGAAAAAGCAGTAAAGCAAGGTCCCTTGAACAAGTACCAGACAGTAGAGAGATAATTCAGGACTTTGGAAACACATGGCAGTACTTAACATTTGAAATAAAATAAAAATTTAATTTCACCATACTTGGGGCTACCACAGTTTTGAAAAATATTTCATGTCTCATTTCCTACAAAAGTTATTCAGTCTCAGTGAAGTATCAAAAAAGAAATCAAGATAATGATTTTATGGCATATTGCCAGAATAATTTGATTTAACTACATTACACCTGATCATTTGTCCTTTTTTTTCCTTGATCACTTTTATAATGTCTGACCAGCCAGTTTTGGAGCTTCATGTATGAGTAACAACATACTCTGATTATTAAAGCCATTTTCATGCTTTGCTGTTACAAAAAGATATAGGAAAAAAAAGTATAAAAAAGAAATAATGTCAAAAAAACCCAATCAAACAACAAAACAAAACTGTCTAGTAGTGGAGAACCCAGTGACAGTAATAAAACTTCCCAGAATGACTTTTCAGCAGTTTCAAATTCACAGTGCCATGACAGATGATAGACTCAGAAAAATTAATCCTGTGACAGGCAGATTTTTTCCCAAATGAAGTTTTCAAATGGAAAAAAAATATGCATTAGCTTCCTCATAAAATCTCACCAATAAAACTAACATTAATTTCTGGGGGGTTTTATTTCAGAGATCTTTGAAGAGTAAAGAAATGCAAGAAAAGTTACACTTTAGAAAGTATGAGTGATATAAGGCCTTAAAATCACACTTAGATCTTAAAGTTAGACTTGTAGGCCTAGGGAGAAAATATTATCTAATACAATGGTTGTGTAATTTTAACCCATTGTATAGCTCATCACATACTGGACAATCTTTTCAGAAATATCTGTAAAATATTGTAAAATCATTAAATCCTTGGATGGTTTCAGTTGGAAGAGACCTTAAAGACCACCTAGGTGCAATGGCCCTCACCCCCAGACCTCCCCCCAGACCAGGTTGCTCAAGGCCCCATCCAATCTGCCTTTGAACACTGCCAGGGAGGGGGCAACCACAGCTTCCCAGGGCAACCTGTGCCAGTGTCTCACCATCCTCACACTAAAGAATTTCTTGATAATATCTAATCTAAATCTACCTTCTTTCAGTTTAAAACCATTCCCCCTTATACTATCATGACATGCCCTTGGAAAAAGTTCCTCCTCAGTTGTCCTGTAGGCCCTTTCCTTTCAGGTACTGGAAGGCCACTATCAGGTCTCCCTGGAGCCTTCTCTTCTCCAAGATGAACAACCACAGCTCTCTCACCCTATTTTCAGAGAACAGGTGCTACAGCCCTCTGATCATCTGCATGGCCCTCCTCTTGGCTCTCTTCTACTTTTCCCTGTCCTTCTTGTGGTGAGGGGCCCCAGAACTACAATTTTTAAATTATTCTTTCTTTAAAGCAATAATTATATCTATCTTTATTTCCTTCTTTGCTTAGGAAAAAAGAAAAAAAAGAAAAAGAACTATATAAAACACATACTAATACAGACATAACATAATTAAGCACATATATTTTAGCAGGATAATTTTTGAAAGACTGCCAAAAATAACATAATTTATGCTATCCTTGCACAATTAGCATGCTTTGTAAGTTTATAGAACCTTCCACTGTTAAAAAGCAGACAATGTGCTAATTCTACTGATTTAAAGTCTAGAGTCTGCCCTGTTTAAACTATGTAAATTACCCACCTAAAGCAATTACTCCATCTTATTGTCATCACATCATTAATTTTCTACAGGTTAAACAAATTTGGATTCATATTGGCATCTTGCACATTGCATCAGCAGCTCTTCCAGCATATTATTTTAAGGCAAATTAATTAAGACAAACTGGTATTATAATTTGACTAAAATATGCATTATTGAGAAGAAAATGAGATTCTGATATTGCAACTCAGTTAAAATATACTGCCAAAGATACTAGTGTACATCCCTAATATTTCATTTTTAGATCATTACATTCAAGTTGGCATCATCCTTATAAAAAATGCAGATTGCAAAACATCCAAAGCTATATGGTTGCATCAGGAATATCTCATAGTCTTACACACTCCTGGACTTTCTGTACTTATTTTGGGTTTCTGTCCAAGTATTACTTAATATGTAAATACATGGGCATGCACAATTTTTGCTATAATGCAGTCTGCTTATTTGAAATTCTGACAACTTGTATTACAAGAAAAATTACACAGGTAGAAATGAGATAGAGAACATTGGTGTAAGATGGTGGGCTCTGGATTATAAACTTGTGGTAAGAACTGGATACTGAAAACTTGTTAGTGTCTCTTCTTTTGGCTAAAGATACAATAGAAGAACGCTTGTTCCCCCAGCCCCCTCTAAGCAGCTACCTGCCCCGTAATTCATCCATATGATCTTCACCTCCTCAGATCTACCACTGTTGTCCAAACACTCTTTATCTAATTTTTGACAAAATGAGGCAAGAAACTATTGCTCATTTGTTTATTTTGATTAAATGGGATTTGAGAGAGCTGTACATTTTGGCAACAAAACAGTAACAAACTGCCTGGTGGACTGAGATCCATAATCATTTCAGCTGATACAATGGCTGCCTGTAAAAGACATTGAACTCATCTTGTAACTGTAAATTAAACAAGAATACATATAGTGCAGAACAGAAGGAACTATCTGCAATAATTGCTGGAGAAGTGGAAAATGACTCTCTTAACGGTGCAGTGCAGCCCAAGGACAAGCACCATTCAAGTACAACACACTGCAGTAGTGACATTGAAGGATGGGAGATTACCTCCCAACCTACTCATGGTCTTCATAAAATGTGAATAAAGTAATTGCATCATGCAGCTACTTAGAGAAATTGTACCACACAGAGACATATTTTTCTGGATTCTTTCTCATTCTCTTTCTAGAAATATAAACCATGTTTTTATTTTTAAATTGTCATTACCACAACATCCTCTCCCATTCTAGCTACAACAGTACTTAAGATAACATTTAAAATTTGATTTTATACTAACATTTTCACAGATAAAGACCTGTCCAGATTTCAATTAATAATAAAGGTTCTCTTTTCTAAACTGAGTCAATGAAAGCATTATTTATCAATACAATGAGGAGAGTCCCTCATTAGTATTCAGATTTAGTTCATTTGCAGAATATATTTGTACTAGAGACACCTCTTTTGGATACTGTAATCACAGCTTGTCTGTTTTGGGACCCTGAATTTTCTGCAGTAGCATTTCTTGATCCTTGTGTCAAGCAAAAGAGTAATTCCAGAGACAGAAGCCAGTTTATTCCCTATATCCTGTCTGCCTACCTATGACATATTTTTCAGGTTACCAGATGGAAGTAGAAAATATATCATTTATGACAAAGTGTAAAAATAAACTAAAATAGATGGCAAGAATCCTCAGAAGTCACTTAATGCCTAGATGAATATAAGAAAGTTCCATGTTCAGCTAGAAGCTGCTTCTGAGATGAGAAAAAGAAGGAATATCATAGTTGTCAGAGGAAATTACCAGAACAAACTAGATATTCTTAGTGATAGCCTGAAATGCCAATGAATGCTCACTTCATCTTGGTAACATAGCACTTTATATTAATTTTTATCCTCCTTCAAACACAATTAATAACATTCACTTTGGGAATAAATGATATTTGAAGGTGCAACACCAATTTAACACAAAAAAATTCTACTTCCTTAAACTATGAGTCACTTCACATAGGTGATCTTTCATTATAGAAATATTGCCTTTGGCCATCATATATAATGAGGTTGATCGAGACACAATGATCCACTAATGGCAAAAAAGAACAACCAAAAACATTTATGGATTTGTAGTTCCACCATACTAGATTGCTCCCCACAGAAAAAGAAAAAAATAAAATTGAAATATATAAATATAATTAAAGCAGATGACAACAGCATCCTCTCACTCCCTTTCTTTTTTGATCCATTTTTGCTATTTTTTTTTGTTTGCAGGACTGGATGCAGGAAGACAAGCAATTTGGTACTCATTCTGCTGAAAATAAGGACTATAATAAAATTTTATTCATCCATGCACTCAAGATGACAATATACTGGACACCGGATAATAAGAATGTGGACATGAAACCTAGAGATGATATAGGGACAACTATTTGGTTACTGTATTGCATCATCCCTTTTATGACTACTCAAATCACATGTCCCAATATGATGCAATTAGGATTTCTTGGGGTTTGTGTGTCATAAACCTTCAAATATTCACATACTTGATCCAACGAAGATGCATTTCAGGAGGAAATCTTATCTGACCTTACTTTAAGACTTTTTTTTCTTACCACATTTTTGAAAAATCCTAGACTGGAGTCTGATCTTGGTTAGCACAGCATAAATTTAGTAGTTGCAGTGACACTAATTTAAAAAAATATATGTAACAAAGATTTAAAACAGATTATTTCAGTCGCCATGACAAAGTTGAGACCTTTTATTTAAATACCTTCTAAATAAAGTTTTTTAGCTTTAAAATGAATCATTTGGAATTGAAATTTGGCTATTTATATCCCTGCAAATGATATCAGTATTTACAAGATCAACATTCTTTTCTAGGAGATCACTGCATTGAATTTTTGAATTTTAAAGGCCTGTAGAATGGAAAAATTTTATTTGTGTTTTCAATTCAAAACTAGAACTTTTCCTAAGGCAATAAGCAAATTTTTATAGGCTCTTAAGACAAAATTACCATTACATTGAACAAAGTGTACAGAATTATTTTTAGAAATCTGTTCAAATGGAGTACATACAATGTTTATCTACAGCAATTGTTTTTTTCCACGACAGGCTTTGGGTACAAACAGATTCAGCAAAAATGTTTTACAAAATTTCTGATTTTTTGAGATTTTTGGCTCACATAATACTGTCATGCTGTAGGTTTTTTAATAGAACTCTTACTGGATGAGGTATGAATTTCAGATAATATCTCTGCAACAAAATATGGTTCTAACAATTTCTTCAGATAAACTTTCAGGCAGAGTTTCTTGGCACTACAGACTTATGAAACCTTAAATATTCACCACCTAGCTATAGATTTGTCACAGAAATCTACCCTAACAATGAAGCAAATAAACCTATCTTTTTCTCCTTCTACCTCCAGTTAATGCAATTACACAATTGGCAAAAGGAGAAATGTATTTGTTTGGGAAGCTAATGTCAAAAGTGCAATCAAATTAAAAAGTAGAACACAGGTGGAACATAAAAACTCCTTCAACCACCCATGGATCGAATAATTACTATGCAAGTACTGTTATTAACATTATTGGGTGTTTTGGGTTTTTTTATTATTTTTAAAATAAAATATGAAACCTTAAACTTCAGGCAATTGTTAAAATCTTACTTCTAGAAGCCCTGGAACGGAGAAGAGAGAGACGTGGCGTTTAAGATTAACAATTTGTGGCTCCTTAGGTTACAAATTTCTCTCAGTCTATAGAACTTCATAAATTATGGAAGAGAGGGTGTATAAGATATTTAATATTTTCTTTGGGAAGGGAAATTGTTTTAAATAAAAGAATCTATGGAAATATATGTTTCAAAACTGTCAGATGAGAGAATCTATTCAGAAAACACAATAAATATCAGATTGGGTTCTCTTCCAAGTCACAATAATTTAATAGCAGTATAATTCCATCATCTTTCATAGAATTTTTCCCAATTTAACACTGTTGTAAGAAGTGCGGTGAATATTAATAAAGTACTTCAGGCAACATTGTAATGCCAAAATAATGGGATATTGAGTAAAACTGAAAGGATTTACAAAATTATCACCAATGGAGGAAAACACTCTTCTTACTATGTTCTCTGGAAATGATCTATTGTGGCAGTTAGGAGACAGAAACATTACACAAAATCACAGCATCACTAGCTAAAAATATCCAAATTTCTGGTATTTTAATCCAAAATCAAATGTCTTTTTCTTTGAATTTAGTTTTTATTTATACCAATAAGCTGAAGAAACTTAATCATTCAAGATTATAATCCTTCTACTAACATTTCTATATGTATGATAGAGTCAACAATCATATTGATTTTTCCTTTTCTCTCCCCTTTGTAACAACAGGCCTAAGTAACCACAGAACATTTTCTAACAGTGCTTTGGTTGGCCTGAAAAGGATGGAGGGTCTAAGCTCGATGAACAGTAACAGTTTACCAAACTCATGGCTGAGAGGAAGTAGATCCTACTGGTGCTACCTGAGAAGCATTATATCTGAAAACCAAGTAGTTTTACATTAAACAAGCAAACTGTGAAGAGACAGAGAAGTTCCTAGTTGTTAGTTATTTAACCTAAGACTCTTGTTTTCTCAGAATAGAAACTGATTTGGAGTAAATAGCAAAAAGAAATTTAAAAGCAGCTTACATATGCCTTTCCAACATACATTAAGTTGTCAGGACTAAGTCATTAGAAAGTTCTGCTGCATATGCTCCAGTCCAGCGTATAAACAAATACATTAAACTTCAGCAGGGCCTGACACTTAGGAGTATTAGTTGTTGTGCACCAACTGCTTAGAACTACTTCTATAGAGAGAAACATCTCCATTTTCAAGATACATAGTTTCTTTATGAGCAAAAGTGCAAATACAAAAATAATATGAAGAACTATAAACAGTACAGTCATTTTTTGTGTTTATTTATATTTTTAAATACTATACAGGACTGAAAGCTCCACGGGCTTATTAGTAGGTACTTTAGAGCTGTTTTTTTGTAAAAATATTAGATATACGTCTCCAACAGGATTCCAAGATATAATGAGGACTATCATGAAGGTCACTGCAGATTACAAGATTCTGGCTCAGAACTTATTCCCAAAAACCTAGTTCAAAATGGTAAGGGAAGCTTCTATAAATTGAGGGTAAAGAATTGCTAGTCTCTTTTCATGCAAAATCCCACTGTGAGATGTCTCATTTATTCTGGCTTGTCTGTCTTGGTTTCCTTACATGCAAAACAGAGATAACATCAGCCTCCCCAGGTGCATGAAGGAAGAAAATGGTGACAGAGAGGCAGTTAGTTAACATTCCTCAGACTGTCTGTGTTATAGTATTCTTAGATAAATGGAAATATATGGAAGAAGCTGTCAATTGTCATCATAGAAAAATCTTAAAGATTCTAACCCACAGTTGAATGTATTTGTTTACACTCTGGGAAGTAGGATATACAGCAATGCTGCAAAATTTTATAATGACACCAGTCTTTTAAATTAGTAAAGTCCAGAGGAACTGAACAATATTGTGTAATTTGTCAGCCCAGTGGCAGATTAAAATTGTGCAAGTCAAGTCATGCTGCTAAAATTTGCATGAGTCATATACATTGTTGAGTTTTAAATTAACTGTGTCTGCTCAGACAAAAGTCTTGACATGTCACTGCAAATGAGCACATGGAAACACTAATAGTGCTGAAATAGCTATAATAGAAATATCATAAAAGTGGTATGGTGGGTAAAAAGGATGGAAATAATGGAAAAAAATAATGGAAAATATTTTGCTAGAGAATATTAATTGCATTTTCCCAGACATGATTATGTTGTACTCTATATAAACTAATTCAAAGTGAAATACTGCAGAAGTTTGGAGGGCTACAGATAGATTTGGAAATATCTCCATAGGTAGGTAAAGAATTATTTAGAAATTAATATAAATTAGAAGGAGAATTATATTCTGAGTCTGTGCAGAGCCAGCTGAAAATATTTAAGGTCAAAGAAAACAGAACCAGGCCAACTCAACCATCTTCATTCAGAAAATCAAACTCAGTAAACTTAGTGAAGACTAAATAGTAAGAAATGTAAAATTTACTAATATAAATGGTTTACAAAATGCCATTACAGAAGACGGAGTTCAGACATTAAGTAGAATTCAGAAATGAAAGTACAGGTAAAAAAAGGGACCCGTCATAGACACTATAAAATATGTACTACATTAATGTGTGTATTATTGCAAGGGACACAGGTCTCCTCTCCTTCCATCTTCAAAGGTTAGTCAATTTCTAATTATTAGCAGTGTATTTTAGTGCTTTGTATTGTGTAATTGTATGTTATGGTTTTTAAGAAGCTTTGAAAGTACCTTCCCATACTCACAACTGTGGTGGCTTGATATGGTTTTAAAGTGCTTTCTGCAAAATGCAAAGCAATCTGCCCCCATCAAAATATTCTCTCCCCCTTCTTGAAGAGGGAAATCAACTGCTTGGGCAGCTTAGAAGTTATTTACTATTAAAAGGAGAAACCAAAACTCCTCCTAATAGTTGATACTTTGAAAAAATAATAGTCTCTCTATAACAGATTAGATTATAGAATATTATATTTCTCCTTTGCTTTGAAACACAAAGGGCTCTTATCCATTCTGTTAAAAAGAATCTGTAGTGAAGTGTTGCCTCTGCTGAAGCTTGGCGACCTGGTTCAGGAACGGCACGGCGGCCCACCCCCGGCTGCTCGGGCCATAAGCTCGCAGACACCAGTGTGGTGGACGGCAAATGGCATTCATTAACTGGTTACATGGGGCTATACAGCCTCGGCTCACCACGCCACCTCTGCTTGCGTCACAGACGGGGCGTTACTGGCTAACAGGTAACTTTGCTGAGAGAAGGGTACGACACGTACTGCTCGTACAACACGCGACTACCCGAACGACACGCGACTGCCCATACAACACAAGATCTTCCGATCGCCTGCCCCTAATTTCCCACAGTGAAGGTAAAGTATTATACTTAAACAAATATGCATATGCAAATCTCACACTTCTCTAGAGAAGAAAAAAGACCAAAAGCTGGACAGAAAAGGTAAGTCCAAATCTACAAATAACTACGTGTCTTTGTCCTTTTGAAAGTAACTTCTGATGATAGTGTGAAAATAAAGTACAACAGAGATGTCTATTGTCAAGGAGAGATGCTGATCAGTATTCAGTCAATTCAACTGAAAAGACTTTTCAAAAGAGATGTCAGGTTAGTTGAGTCATGCTTCTGCTACAGACTTCACACCTTGACCCAAGTGAAGAGTACATTGACCCAACAGATGAAAACAGGGGGGATCAAATGCTACAGTTTATTTGAAGAGGTCAGTCTGTGACTGCAGGAGTCTCCTTTGAGTGAACCATGTCTCTGATTTAGCATTATTCATCCATCTGCACAAAATGCTTTGAGAATTTCCCCAAAGAGTCTTCATGTAAAATGTGAAATTCTGTTTGAGGGCCGCTTCTTCAAAATAGTAAGATGGCCTCCTGCAAGGAAGGAGATTACCATAAAGAGAGACTGTCCACTTCTGCCCTCAAAAGTATCTCTAAACAAGGCTGCAGAAGAATATGTGAGCAGAGATCCTCCAGCAAGAGAGTAACTCCACTACAAAGCAGAAAACTTAAAGAACCTTCTCTGGCAGGTGCTGGACCCAAAGAAGAGGCCTTGTAAATATGCTGCTGCTGACAGTTTTCATTAACAAATTGTTTAAGCACTTAAGGATACACAAAGCAGGCCTATGTGTTATTTTGTGATGCTTGCTGACACGATATGGCAAAAGATGTCCTACCTACAAAGTGAAAGATACTATTTCTGCAGTAACCATATAATAAACCTACAGTTTTCATGGAGCACTCATCATATCTAGCAAAAACCCACTGATCTGAGCATGAAAGTGAACCCACCCCAGCCCATAAAGAATGGGCAATTAAAAGCAAATACCAAAAGGCAAAGAACACAACAGAGGATTATGTAGATTATGAAAGAGGGAGACTAGCACTCAAACAAAAAGGCAAGAGATTAACACAGAATTATAATGCCTGTATACTGCACATGTCATATATTTATCTACACAACACACCAATGAGATAGGGAAGCACAGTTTTCCTGTTGAGACAATCTGAAGCTGAGAGATTAACAAATTTACTTCGAACTTTGTATGCAGTTTATGATTTGGTTTGGTTTGTTTATACAAAGAACAGTGTCTCAGAGCCCCAGTCTCAGAACTTTTCTATTTAAAACCATGCATCTGATTATTCCAATATTATTCCAATAAGAATATAAAATAAGAAGATATTCATAAAATATCCCTTATAGTATTACTCTGACCAAAGAAAAGTATCACTACTGTTTCAAACACTCAAGGTGCATCTAATTGCAGCTGAAGATCAAGGTCAGCATAAACTTGGATTTGTATTAAGGAGAATAATGAATTGGTTATAAGCATATATAAATACAATAGTCAATCAAACCTCAGATTATGAGCTCAGAATATGAGCTTGCAAAACAGATAGTGCAGTGATTAACTACCCAAGATCCAAAATTTGAGAATGAAATGCAATTTCAGATTGTTTTCATATATTAAATGAAACTGTTTTGTATTGTAACACATTATCATATTTAAAATATTTTCATGTATGTGCTATTGAATGTTATTATAAATATGTTGTTACATAACCAGTAACTTGAAGGAACAGATTAGAGCACAATTAGAGCACAATCTAAGTATATTTACCTACTCAAGAATCACTTTCAAGAGAAAAGTTTTATATGCAAATACTAGAGTGGTGCAAAGGTAAAAAACACTGAGAATAATTAAAAAAAAAAAAAAAAAGCAGCTTAAAACACACTTTAATGCTGAGTCTAATAAGAATCATCATACATATTTATGGAAAATAAATTTCCAAAGATAATTTACTCAGAAAAGAAAAAATACATAACTAAACAAATAAATGGATTATAAGCCATAGAAGAATACGCAATATTTGGCCTGGAAAAAGTTTCAAAATGATAATATTGAGCTGAAATAAATAAAAAAAAACAATTAATTTTTTAGTAGTTAAAAGGTAACATTAGCATTTCAATGAGTTAGAAAAAAAAATGTATGAAGCATTACACTTCACATTAGAAGTAATCCTTTCTTTACTGCAGGTGTTTTACCAGAGTGGCTGTCCAGCACGATCTTGATGACACCTCCAAGCTAGAAGAATTTTTGTTCTTACCGTTATCTTGTTCCACTTGCAAAGCACTGCACAGATGCATTTTCATTGTCTCCAAGGCTCTCCAAGGATCTATTTCCCTCTCACATTCCCTAATGGCCCTCAGCCTGCCTACCCCCTCCCAGACTTCCATCACTAGGTGAAGGATTTTCTCCACCAGGGCAAACCTCCCACAGCACAGGTGTGCTCACTGCTACCATCAATGGTGTGTGAGTTGGGCACACCCTGCAGCCTGACTCCTGGGTGGTGGCATTTTCCCAGAACTCAATCTGGGAAGCTGCATCAGCCCTGGAGTGTGCAGAGTTTAGAGGTGCCAATGTCTCCTGCTGGGTGGGTACCATTGTCACCTTGGTGAGTTTGTGCTCTCTCAGAGCCCCCCCCGCCACTGCAAATGCCGCTGTCCCGGCTTTGAAAAGCCCCCCTAAAAGAGCCCTTTGCCTACCTTTTAGTGGCAAATCTCCCTCACCTGTGAGGGCTTACCTGAACTGGAGCTGGTCTCCTCAGTGAGGGACTGTGATCCCATTTAATAAAGAGAAATCTTTCCAATATCTTCAATCCTACAGCTTCAAAACACAATGGAAACAACCACATTCATTGGTTCCTTGCCATTTTAAAATGCAAAGGCCATCTTGAAACTGTGTAAGTGAAGAAAACAGTGAAAACAGCTTCAATCAAGAGGCAGTGAGGGCTTTTGAGCAATTTCACTCTGTGCATGTGCCAGCTTCTGGCAATACTGATCTCCAGAACACCTGGTTGAAAAATCCACAGACTGCAGAAAGCAAAGGCTGGCAGCCACATCTTTGGTGGCATATGTTTATTTTGCTGTGCGTTCAGACAGGGAACAGAATGAGGATTACTAAGCATATCATTTGAGCCATTTGGTGCAGTGCTTAATCACCAAGTTAGGGACTGTAAGAGGAGTAGGAGTGAAAAAACAGTGTCCTGCCATTTGATGGAAAGTATTCAGTGACAGTGAAATCCACACTATTCAGTATGCATTTTCAAAGCAGCGGGAACAGTTTATGTTTGTATTACATATTAGTGAAAATGGCTACCAAGCAAAACAAAAAGCATATAAAGCTCACACTTTCTGCATTATTCCTTTTCCTCATAGAGACTACAATTTAATCCTGGTTTTCAAACATGTATATCTTAAAAACTAAGCAAGACTATTTTGCCAGTTTTAGAACTAAATTGTTGTGTTTTGTATTCATTTGCTCTTGTTCTCCACATACTGCCTAAGAAATCTCTTAAATTACATTTATTCACAGAATGATCTTTTTTTCACAGTTGAAATTTATTTAGTACTGTTATAACTGTTCTGTTTTTTAATCTTATTTTTCAATACCAATTCATTTGCTAAAAGAGGAAGAGGAAATTGTCATCTCAATTTGATGACAAAGTCAAACTTTTTTTTTTTAAAAAAAAAAAAGAGTTTGGGGAAAATTAGATGCTTCTACCTTTTTGTACAGTTTTCAGCTTGCACATACACTTCCTTCTTACAAATTTTTTTTATTTTTCTACATACAGGTGATAATTGAATACCCTATGGATCCAAATAAAATTTAATTTTGATAGGAAGGAAAAACCTGCTAGGGAAAGCAAAAAAAAAAAAAACAAACAAAAAAAAACCAAAAATCCAAAGCACCACCTTTTGAAGAGAACAGATTTATATTTTTTTTTATTCACACAAGGTAGTGTTGGCACAAAAGTTACCTGAGCTCACTGACATGTAACAATACATACATAAGTGAAAAATTATAAATCTTTCTTCATCTGCTTTGACCTCAAATTAAAAATTTCTGTAAATATTGGTCTCCTGGACCAATTACAACCTTCTTTTCTCTCTCACCCTCTTTCAAAATAAGAAAGCAAAAAGATTACAAATTATATCACACATGGGTACATTTTTCCCTCTGTAACACTCTTCTGATGCCTTCTAAACAGGAAACCTGTTAGAACCATGCTTTGAGGTGCACTGCCTACATCTCCATCCTAGCCCCACTTGTAAGAGAGACAAGTGGGAGGGAGCACTAAGAGTGGCACAGCAGGGAAAGCCCCAATTCTCCCCCCATTCCTGGGGTGAACAGGCCCAATTCCCAGTGATTTCCATATGCTCATTCTCTAAGAGAGTGGTTACAGGCAGTACAAACAAAAAATAACAAAAAACAAACAAACAAACCAACAAAGAATCTGTTTCATAACCAAGCTTTGATGTTTCTTTCTCCTGAAAGCAAGAAGACTGTATGGCGCTTGAAAAATCTGTAACCAAAATCGATGGGAAGTTTGCATGCTACACATACTGTAGCTAGGAATGGAAAAAGCAAATGGACCAAGGCTTTCACAAGGGCCCCAAAGTTATTTTCAGCATTGCCATATAAAGAAAGACTAAGTGAGCAAAACTTCTATTAGCCAGTGCAGAACAAGAGCAGTTTACATCACAAGATCAGCAACCCAGCAGAACAGGTGACAAACTAATCTTGAAAGGAATGAAAGATAAACCTCAGTTTAGAGCACAAATAAGAATAATTCTCCCTTTAATGAAACAATTTAAACAATACATAGTATAGGAGAAACCCTCCAGGTTTTGGGAAATAAACATTACCTTTATTCATTCTTCTGTGCTTTTAGTATTACCACTATCTTGTCTTCTATTCATTCTTCTGTGCCTTTAGTATTACCACTATTTTAGTGATCATTTCTGCACTCCCCTTACTAAGGCTTCCACATAAAAAATAAAAATAAGGAGCACGCTCTTTATTATCTTGGCAATATGCTTTTCACAGTTCAAAAGATCTAAGTGAATGGTTTCCTTTGATTTCTGTTTCTCGCAGAATCGTGCCCTATCTAGCAGTGTGAAAAAGAAATAAATTTTAAAAAGCTGCAAGTTAGGAGATTAAAAAAAAAAAGAAAAGAAAAAAAAAGCAATGCTTGCGATGAAGAATAAAAGAAAAGGTGACATACTTACCCACTACTTAAGGAAAACAAATCATTATCATTGGATTCTGAAGTGACCACAGAAAAATTAATCCTGTCTAGTGAAGAATCTATTTTCTTTTTTTTTTTTTTTGATTATTTAGGTAAACTAAAAAAGTATTAGGACACCAGAAACTGAAATCAGTATGTCAACAATCAAAATAAACAACACAGTTAAGAAGCTTACCACAGTGCAGCAGTTTGGCATTGGCTGTGTATAGAGTGCCTGATTTTAATCCCCTAACACAAAAAAACAAGCTGACTAAACTAAAGTTGCAGGCATCCCAAGATCATACATTAGGAGTAATCTATCTTTTTTTTCCCAAACACTCTTTCCAAACACATTATTAAACCCAAAAAGACAAACCCCACAGTGGTTCCATAGATGTGCATATGTTGTATTAAAGCATAGTTTTAATTGTATGCTAAGAAAACAGAGCTGCTCGACACATCTGCAAATGCTTGATTCTTGTTAAGGTAAATTTAATCAGAATTGAAACAGTACTCTAAGATTTATGCAACTTCTTAACATTGCAGTTTAAGATTAAACGCTTTGAACTGAGGCACTTTATCCCTAACACCAGACTCCTGCATTAAAAACAACAAAAAACAACGAACAAACAAGAAACAAAAACAAGCAAACAAACAAACCCACCCACCAAAAAACCCAAACCCCAGCAAACAAGCACATGGAACAAAAGAACACACAAAAAAAGGAATGAATCCCAACTTATTTAGAAGTACAGAATATTGTTTAGGTGTCAGGAATTACTCCAGGGTTAAAGTTGCATTGATGCTTCTATCATTAGCACACCTTATTAGCTACTTTATTAGGTTTTTTGGTTAAAGAATTCACCTGAATAGAAGTAAGATGATTTCCTCACCTCCTTCACTTCCATAATCACAGTCCTGTCAAACAATTAACTTCCAAATTAAAACTTTGTAATGCATTTTTTTAGATTGCCATGCAGACTAGCCTTGGTTCTGTCTAGCCTAGAATCTCAAATGGTAACCATTACGAAATATTTAAGAACAAAGAAATAGTACAGAGTAACTACCATCAGAAAGGCTACAGAATTGCAAAAGAGAGAAAAGTGAACCTTAATTGGTGATTAATCTCCTTTCAGGAAAAACATTTTTGTAAAATTTAGTCCAATCCTATCAAAAAACTTGTTGACACATATGCAAGGATCATTTAAAAAAAAAAACAAAAACGTATCTTTTCCTGTAAAAAATTAAGTCTTCTGCCAATACCTGCCATAACAACATGGTAACCCTAAAATTATTGGGTTTTGATGCAAGTAAATAAAGTTAATTTTATTTCTGGTCTATCAATGATATTTGTGTGACCAAAAAACAGAAGACAGCCTGAAAATTTCACCACCACAAAAAAAATATGAACCCATTTCAGAATCCAATATTTTGGACACAGATATTTTTAAAACAACAGTTCTTTTCACTGCTATAAAATATTAATCAGGAATGAAACATAATGTAGACAAACCCCTTTATTTACTTTTTAAAAATTAATATTAAATGGTCAAAGCCATTATCAGGATTCATAATTCAAAGTTAAGGCAGATCCTACATTTCATTGTGGCAAGTTGTCTGATGAAGGAATAATATTAATAAAATGTATTCTTCTAGTCCTGTTGACAGCTGGGAATTGCTCAAAGAAATGGTAGCTTCTTCATGGAAAACATGGTTACTGGGGCAGAATCTAAATAGAGAGGTGCGTATTACACATACAGAGAATATATGCCCAGCCCAAATGCATCAATAAATTATGAATGTTACACATCAACAAATAGCAATATAGGTAAGAGTGATGCGAAATAGTTTTATTTGAACTGGATTTGTTGTCTTAATCATGATAACAAACATTTGAGTTACTTGAGTTTAAGACCTGAACAGATAAATTATTAAAAATTGACTTATTTAACTTTCTTTTGGTCATAGGTATTTTCACCACAGATTTCAGAGCTAAAACTAATCTTTCATCCTATCCTTCCTCAGCATCCATTTAAGTTTTTGAGATTTGGAATACTGTTTTTTGCCTAGATTGTGAAGTCATAATCTGAAAAACATTTGAAAATAGCACACACACAATTCAAAATCGTGTCAGCTTTTCAGAAACTTACGCTTTGATAATATAGAAGCTTTTTGTTTTGGAAATTAAACCCTATGAACACTTGCTTAATAAAGACATAAAACCTTTTTTTTTTTTATTTTTTTTTTTGATTCTTTCTAAGATTTTGCAATGAAAAGCAGTTTTGAACCAGGAAACAAACTAAGTGAGCACTATGAAATATATGATTTTGATTTTTTGAAAGACTTGCAAAAATCATTCAAAACCGAAAAGTTCATTTTTGATGGGTAAGCATCCTGGGAAACAAACAAAAAAAACAACCCACCACCACCTTGGCAGGCCTTGGAATACTACCTTGGTATGCATGTAAACACAAGAAACTGCTTGATGAAAGTGGTAGCAGCATCGCTGATTAAAAAAAAAAAAAAATTGAAGGGGAAGGTGTGAATATTACTTTTACTAATTATCATTTCCCCTGTGAAGAGGGAGAGAGAGAGAGAGTTAATAAATCTTAATGACCCACATTCATCTATACTGTTGCAGTTAATTTGTTCCAAACCATTCTTCCTACCAACATAAAATTCTCTGGTGCAGGTATGGTTTCTCCTGTAGCTGAAGGAGTTTATTTAATACATGAGTTCAAATACATGAGACTGTAATGCAGTCTTCTAATTCTGTACAGTGCAGCACCCCATTGCAGTGTGGCAGAAGTCAAATTGGAAAAGACAGAAGCATATGGAAGGATCTTGGACACAGCGATCAAACAAATTAGTAGGTGACCTGGGAAACAGAGCCACACCACTAAAGTATTTACATTTATATAAAGGAACCTATTTACATGGTTACAATCCACTCTGTGGTCATTGTAACTAATTATTCAGATCCTGAAAGAACAAATTTCAACCATAAAGGGTAGGGTGCAAATAGGGAATGTTATTTATAAATAAATTTTATTATTACATTTTATTTTATTAATTATTAATATTTATGGATTTTATTTATAGGCTGGTGGGCCACAAATAGCAGAAGCAACATGAAGTGACCCAGTGAAGATCTGGGGTCTCTCTTTGAGAGAGAGAGAGAGAGAGAGATAAGAGTATCACCACTGAGGATCCCCATGACATCCCCAAGATCCTTGTTTCTGGGATGTTGGGGCAGTCCTAGACAAATCAGTAGTCCAGTCCTAGGCAGCCAAGAATGAACACAACAGCATTCCTTATATGATCCCAGAGTTTCCCATCACTCCCATAGTACATTCAATGTGAAGGAATGTTCCTTCCACATTTCTCTCCCCACTCTAAGCACACTGGAGCTATTGTCTGGACTGGCCCTTACACATCCCTGTGGTCATTTGCCACTCATTGGTCAGATATCCAGGGGCATCCCTTCACTGCTGCTTTAACTGGGAGAGACCCCTCACCTGACCACTCCTGTGCTTATCAGGAGTCAGTTGTCCAACATTGCACTGGCAAGTTTGGTGTTTGAGGCAAAAGCCAGACCAGAACCTCACAGCATAAAAATCCTGAAGCTGTAATGTTAAAATCTATTATTTTATTTTTATAAAGAATGAAATTTAAAAAGGATTTTAAGAACAAAGAAATTTAAGACACAAATTAATTTTTGCTTGGTATCATAAATTCCAGACAACAAAAAGAACATAAAATTCAAATTAGGAACTTGAATTGACCAGTCACAGTAGGGCAGAAAATAAATGTCAGCCTTTTCAAATAATGTCACAGAATCATAGAATCACAAAATGGTTTGGGTTGGAAGGGACTCATACAACAAAATTTGGTTGCTGAAAGAACCCTCTAACAATTGTCTTTTAAGTTTTGAAAGACAGGAATTCTTTATTGCAGCACTGTATGCACAAGAGATAGTTCTCAAAGTCGTGCATGACATAAATGACAACAGGCAAGACGTATATTGTCCTACTAGATACATATGTATTAAACTCACTGTAATATGCATCAGATTTCCTGAAACTTATTATGAAATTTATCCAGTTTCCTGGAATGTATTGTAATATTTGCAATCTTAGGTGGGGTAGGGGGGTGTTCTGGGAAGTTGTTCTGGGATGTCATTTTGTTTAATCCCTTCTCCATCCAATGCATAATGTTGGGCAGCAAGCCTAGCTGGTCTTAGACAATTTCCATCTGTAAGGCTCCCAGTTCCTTGATCTTATTATCTTTTACATGCAAAAGGCCTTGTGATGCCCAGGTGAGCCCAAATCAACATCCTATTGTTGTCATAAAAGGGTCTTATTTAGTTGTTTACCCAAGAATGTGGATTTCATATAGTACATTTTTCCACAAAAAAGAATTTTATTTCAGTATATGTTATATAAAGCAAATTTGTAATTCCAATAAAAAGATTTAAGTTTAATTCTCTAGCCATCAGGACCATAAAGGTCATTTAGTTCCAACCCCACTGCATGGGCAGGTACACCTCCTGCTAGACCAAATTGCTCAAAGCCCGACCTGACCTGGCCTTGAACACTTCCAGGGAGGGGACATTCACAACTCCTCTGGGCAGCCTGTGCCAGTGTCTCACCACCTTCACACTAAAGAATTTCTTCCTAATATCCAGTTTAAATATTTCAGTTTGAAACTGCTCCCCCTCCTCCTATCACTACATCTCTTTGTAAAAAGTCCCTCCCCAGTTTTCCTATCAGCCCTCTACTGGTACTGATGGTACCTGATTCAGCTACTGATGGTACTGATTTTTATTTCAGGTACTTATGTACAGCACATCAGATGATGTAATATTTGACATCAACTGCTCATTTTGACACAGAGGAAACAAACAGAAAAAAAATAGAAATCTGAATCACTGACTACCTCTCTTCCTTCACTAGGACCCTTCAAACTTTCTGTATATATTTTGGTGTCTGAAATTCTCACAGAACGGTGAGCTACAGAACAGGGGTGAAAAAATGTCACTGATCTCATTAATCCTCCTTTATCTGAGTCATGAGAGATCAGTATAATTTCTAAATCACTTTCTTTCTCTCTACAGAGACTGTGATAATAGAAAACAATGCTCCTCTGCAAATTACCTATACAGATTACACACTGTAATTGACCATGCAATCTCTGAAAAATTATGGTATTTCTGTCTCTTATTTGTGACCATCCCTAGTATCTATAATTATACAGAGCTGCATTAGCAGAAAATGTTCCAAACTATATTTAAAACTGTGCCAAATTTCAACTTCTCTTATGCCATCTATAGGAAACATTTAAAATGAGAATGGACACATTTAAGGACATACTTATGCACTCCAACATTTGCACATACACATATATAAGTATGCACACAAACCCATGTGACATCCCAAGTTAATTTCCTGGGAACAATGAATTTGGTACAGAAAGAACATTGGTAGTACCAGTCACTTAAAACCTCAAAGTATTTGCAGGTATTTCAGGAATTGATCTGAAGGAAATAGAAACATAGGTCTTTTGCTCCTAGATAACAGCCAACCATTCAGGTTCATTATCCATTTAATAATAATGCCTAAAGCAAATTGTGCAACTGAGCTGGATGGTGCTGCTCTGGAAAACTGTTAAAAAATGAAAAAGTAAAAATAAAATGAACCTTTATCTTAAAAAGAAAAATAAAAAACTTTTGAAAATGACAAAGCTATGTCTTATTCTAAGGAGTAGAATAAATTGTTTCAATAAAGTTCATGTAAATTTGGAAGTCTCTGTGTCCCTCATGTACACCACATTCAAGGATTTTCACTGATCACTTGCAACTTTGTAGGAGCTGAGGGGACAAAACATTTTTCACAATCTCACACCCTGCCCAGAAGATACCAGTACCCATCAGCATAATTCTTAGATCAGAAAATGTTAATGCACACATATTTCATGCTGGACAATTTTTTGGTTTATTTGTTTGTTTGTTTATGAGTTTTATTTTATTTTTGTGAGGCAACGGAAGTCTTCTTCTGAACAAGGGATATCACTAATTTATCAATTATTTCTGCCAATAAGATTGGAATGACTCACGGGAGACAAGCCTGACTACAAATCTTGAGTATTATCTTATATTTAAGTTAAAAAGTAGTTATGACATCACTTTATATTTTAATAAGAAATTAAATAAATGTATTTAACACTTTATTGGATGACAGGAGTCCTGAGTAAGCATTTATATCATGTTTTAGCTCTGATTAAAAAATATAACTATTAGTGTCTTTTTATATTTACATAAACTTTGGGTCTGAATATTTTTTAAACTGATATATAAAATGGGTTGAACTGAAAAAGCAGAACTTAATCACAAAGAATTTGACATTCATGGAATTCATCACACTCATAAAAATACGGTTTTGTGAAAGCACTTCTCAGTTCAACCAGAACCAAGTTACTCACTCTCCTGTAAAGAATTTGGCTTACTTTAAATGTAGTTCTAAGAAGACTAGAGTGTGCACAAAAGATAGAGGGAGAAAATAAAGGTGAAAAAAAGGTTCCATTAAGTGGAAAGTAAAGAAGGAACTGAAATGGCTAGAACCCATATAATTCTTTGAGTTGACCTGCATTTGGTGCAAAAAAAAAATTATCTTTCCATTTAATATTTGCATTCCAAATAATAGCTCCAATATAGGTTTACAACAGACATACCCTCAAACCTCTAAAAGCCACAACTATTACAGCTATCTGCTACTAGAGCCTTGGAAAACATACTTAATAACTGTAAGTTATAAAAACATTAAAAAAAAATGGAACTTGACTTTAACCCCTAACTTTCCCTGGAAACTGTGACACCTACTCTAGTAGCAGGAAATACCTGACCAATACCTGTCAGGATTTTATGTAGATTTTAGTATCTTCAAGAATTTAAGAACTAAAATCTCCTATATTCTTGATTAATATATTTCAAAATAACACAAAAGGGAAGAACACTTTTATATATGCTTTATTAGGAAGAAATTCTTAGACTGTCTCCAAAGACATGCCTGGATGTGATTGCAGGATGACTGAAAACTGGCATTTTCTGGATACGTTGTATGTCAAACTGTTGAGCATTTCCGTGTGCAGACCAGCCCGGCAGAAACGTTTAATGTTAGGTAACCTGAAAACTTCTGAATTCAAGTCCTTGAATGCCTTAAAATTACAGATCATTTTTTCATTTAAGCCATTTATGTGCATCCTTTTAGACCAGAGCAGCACTCACCTTAACATAATTAGTTTAAGCTCCAAATTGAGATGATTGCTCCCTTTCTAGATTGATCCCATTTTATTGAACAGCAAGGTGGGGATGGGTGTTACTGCTCTAACATTCTAAGTAAAAGGCTTATCTCCAACCCAGAAAATATCATAACCATTCACATTCTGAAATCATTAGGCAGTTTCCAGAATTTCAGACTCCAAGGAATAAAGCCTAAAAGGTCAGAAGTGTAAAGAAGTTTGCCTCCACAGTTCACTTTTCATCATGATCTTGAAAGTCCCAAATAGTTTTCTGATTAATAGAAAGTCAGACAAAAACAGCTCAGGAGGGATAAAAAAAACAAAAGGCAACAAACAAACCACAAGCCTTAGATATTATTAGAGCTGACACAGAGAGAGATTTGAGAGCTACTGAAACACGAGTTAATAAAAGAAATATTACTAATGCACTGTGTGATGTACACAGGCTGAAACTGAAACCAGAATGGGAGGAAGAGAATTGACTGAGCTCAAATGTAACACTCTTTCCCTTTTTGTAAAAATGTAATTGTAAAGATCAGAGCAGGAAGAGAAATTAAGAAGGAGGGAAGCAGTAGAGAAAGGTATTTTTGCCAAAAGATTGACAAGTGTGTCTTCCCTCAATAAGAATCAAGACCAACTAAAAAAAAACAAAAACTTTCTATTTAAGCGTAGTGCCAAAACCATGCATCAAGACAGTAACTGAATTATGAATAAAGGCCCTGAACAGCTTGAAAGTGGATTTTCTTGTCTTTTCAAAAATCTCTCAAGAGAGAGCATAGAATCTTCTGTAATACTTCCTCAAATGGTGATGTCATTTGAGAACCGGGCAAATGCACACAGCTTGGCCAAGTATTTGATACTTCTGGAAAAAGAAGTCAAAAAAAGGAGAAAAAGGAAACAGCTATAGGTACATACAAAGAGAGGCAACATGTAAGGACATCAAGCAGCCTAAGAGTGGACACAAACAATGAAAAAACAAGAAACTTCAAGCTCAAGGAATCTTTCTTAGTGAAAAACCACTTTTTTTTTTTTTTTCTTTTTTTTTTGCATTTGAATTAAGAAAAATCCATCTTGCCATCTACTACCATGATTATCATGTGTATTCTGAGATTATAACTACTCAGGTCTCTGAGCTGCCTTGTATTATCCTGTCACCTGAACCAAGCAACAGCTAAAGGAGATTCTACCTCCCAGGCCTGACTTTCCCTTTGAGGGAAAGGTTACCCTCTGAGAGTAACCAAACAATGACGGCCCCCTCAAATCCTCCTCATACCCCTCGATCATATTAGGGTGAAACAGTGCTCAAGGTCTGTACCCGAACACAAGATTTAATTGGAACTATAGAAGGAATGAAAGCCCAAAAGCTGGTACTTCAATTATTGTTCAGGCTGTTCAATCACAAAGGCTGACTATTTAAATCACAAAAGCCACAATACACGGCTCTTAAGGCTGTGTAACCTAGGAAAATTGTGGTTACTTGATTATAGGAAAGAAAAAGAAAGTGAGAGAATAGGAGAAGAAAAGTTAAGAGAGATAGGTAACAGAAAATCACCAGTCCTTGACCAGCATTGGGCCAGCCAATGGGGAAGGGGTGATGTCAAAGAAACTCCCTCATTTGGTAGGCCTGTTTCACTTAGTAACCATGGCTGAGACGTATCGGATTGAACAACCCAGCAGACATCTGCCCACTGCAATCACAGTCCTTGCCTTTATTGTATCCATGCCCTAGGCCATATGTAGACCCTTATCACTATCTCCTTCCTCACCAGCAGTCCCTTTAGAAACACTTATGAGGATATGCAAAGGTGGCTTGACTCTTGCTCCCTGCAGACCAGTCCTATGGGAGTGCTAGAGGGTCAGATGGAGAGATTACAGTGGTTCCTCCAGTTGATCCCTTACAATAGCCAAAGTAAATCTTTACATGGAAACATGGAAGAAGAGAACATACAGGGTAGAGGAATTGTAAAGATATCAACAAAGCTGCCAGCGTCGACTAATGACAGATCTGAGGCAGAGATGCCTAAGTCATGTACAAGACCAGTCACATAAGTAGGGTTTACACCGCCTTTGAGGTTAGACACTTATTTCAGCTTATTAGTAGAGGTGGAGAAGCCCATTTACACATGGTGAAGAACTGGGCTGGACCAGAGAGATATTAGGCTCTCTTCAGGGCTCCTTTGATATGTTAGGCAGTCTTGAGCAAAGGATTTAATTCCCTTATGAACATAAATTTCTGCTTATGCTTCCTCAGACACACACAAACCAAAGTCTTCCAGGGACACTGCTCTATTCTATGTGTGTCGCATGAGCTCAATATTGGCTAAAAATTCCCAATGAGAATTAGCAATGTTGAGTACAGGACACATTCAGAGCAGTGTGGAGAGAGACATGCAGAACCTAGAGGAGAGGTCAGGGTCCTGCTGCCTTTAGGCTCAGAGAAATGCAGTAACAAGTGTCAGAGAACCCACAGAAAAAAAAAATGCCTTAATGGTAACATCTTGCCTTTTTGAGGGGTTACATTTCAAGCCCCCAGGGAATCTCAAGTATAACGTTTAAGCTCTATTTTTGAAAAGGAAAATAAACTTCAGCACACAACCCTTGAAAGATTGTCTACTTGAAGTGGTTTCCATAATGCAAAAGAGTCACACTCTTTCCCTGTTCCTTTTGTTACCAGGTTATTTTTATTCCCCTTAAAACAAATCACGAATTTACTCTAGCAAATTACAGCAGCAATTTTAATGCAGTTCCCTTCCATCTCCAGTGAAGCATACCATGTCCAAGATTAACACAGCCTGATGCACAATAGAATGTTACAAAAATTATGTATCTTTTCTCTCTTAGTAAGAATGCTGCCACCAATATCAGACTTCAATCTGCCAATTGTAATTACAACTCTAGGGTTTGATTGTCCAATGCATTTCCCAGATAAGTGCTTCTTCCCTTTTCAGTGATTTTGACTGATGGGATGAGCGTGGACTTTTTTTTTTTTTTTTAAGCTGGAATTTATGGGGCAATGCAAATTCTCTTGCCTTTTTACAAGCTGTACAAAGCCTTTTTACAAATGTATTCTTCATTTTTAGTGCTTGTTTCCTATCTGTATAACTTATTTTACATGAATCTGCACTGCTTTGCAGCAAATCAGATTCAAGTGTATCAATTTGTGAGCTACATACAAAGACAGTGGTGAGAGCATTAATCTGTTCTTTTCAGCACATTAGGTCTCAAGGAGCTCCCACAATCCAGCATTAACAAGCTATTTATTTCATTTACCATCTCAATGAGTGAAGGAAAAAAAAAAAAAGAAAACGATGATTGCTTGTTTGTTAATGAAAGGGTGCTGTGGTTAACCACCGGAAAGACTATTAAGCATCATAAAATTGCCCTTGAAATTCAACACTTTTAAGATCTCATCTAATGTGCCATACTAGCAAGGCAAAAGAAATAAAAAGATCAATAAAGGTTTCACCTAACTCCCAATTAGATAATTTCATGGATTTGAGGAAGAAAATAAAGTAGAAAAGATAAAAAAATAAATATTAAAGCAGATAAGATTATTGAACAGTGAAAGATGACATGGATGAAGTTTTCACTATTTTAGGATGCTGTTAGCTTCCTTATAAAAATGTGAACCTATGTATTTCTTGTATGCATTGCCTGTATTTTTGTCTACCTATCAGCAAAGTTGCAGGTCCTTCCTAAATTAACATTTATCTTATAAAACAATGGAAGGCCAAATAAAGATTTTTTAGCTTAGTTTGCTGATTTTGATATTATCCTTGCTTTCTGTATTGAAAGCCTAGCAGAAGACATAGTATTGATGATTTAGCGACCTTGATCAGGACGTGTCTGGTCTACTGGGCTTCGTATTCGGGCCTTGAGCAGCCCATACATTAGCATGAGCAGTGAGTATAGGCAAACCTGCTGATTTTCCCCATGGCAGCCTGTGCTGGCTTGGTGGATGTTATGACAGAGATAATGACCCAGCCTTTCAGGAGACTTTCTGTCAGCTAATATGCTTCCTTAATTTCTGTAATTTGCAATACCTTCAGGAGGAGTGAAATCTATGTGAAGCAACATAGTGATTCTGTCTGGACAGAACACTGTGCCTCAAGGAATCAGTGATACACATCACAATCACAGGAGTACAGCCTGACCATCATGGCTCCAGGCAGTGCTGTGCTGCACAGCCCCTCGGCTCCAAGGCACATTCAGCCAGCTTGTTATAACAGGAGAGCTTTCAGGAAGCTCCTACCTGGTAGCAACAATTAAGCCACTTACCTGGCCTCACCTTTATCAAGAAGTGCAGCAAGAAGAAATTGCCTAGAGACATTCAAAGCCCACCTGGACAGGTTCCTATGTGACCTGCTATAAGTGACCCTGTTTTGGAAGGGGGGGGTTGGAACAGATGATCTTTCAAGGTCCTTTCCAACTCCTAACTTTCTATGATTCTATGATTATAAGAAGTCCTCATGAGAACATCCTTTATGAATAGAATTTTGTTCTTGTAAGAAAATTATATGAAAGCTCAAGGGGTAAAAAGGGAGGAACCTCCCTCCTTGAACAGGATCTCTGCAGCCTGCTATGGGAAATCTATCCATGATCTGCATGTGGGTGCATGAATGTGAGGTTCACAGCTTCTGAAAGGGCATAAGATTTATTCTCTATATGTAGACTGATTTTGTTGTTATCTCATAAAGAAGGCTATCTAGTTAAGCTATTTGTTGTTGGTCCCTCTCCCTCTTACACCACACCTCGTCCAACCCAGGTGCAGAACAGTCTACAAGGTTAAAAACTTTGCCACCAGACCACTAGAAGTAGATTACACTTCTGGGTACATACATCCAACCATGTCCTGGGGTTCATCAAGCACAGCATTGCCAGGCAGTCAAGGGAGCAGATTGTCCTGCACTACTCTGCACTGGTGCAGTCTCCCCTTGAGTACTGCATGCAGTTTTAGGCACCACAATATAACAAGGCATAAAACTATTGGAAAACATCCAAAGGAGAGCCACAAGGATGGTGAAGGGTCTGGAAGGGATGACTTATGAGGAGCAGCTGAGGTCACTTGGATTGCTCAGAGGGGTGACCTTGTTGTAGTCTACAACTCCTTCGGGAGGGGAAGAGATGATTTCTCTTCTGATTTCTTCACTCCTGTGACCAAAGATAGGACTCAGGGGAATGGCAGAAAGCTGAATAAGGGCAAAGTTTTTTTCAGTATGAGGAAAAGGTTTTTCACCCAGAGAGTGGTCAAACACTGGAACAAGCTCCCTAGGGAAGCAGTCACAGCATCAATCCTGCCTGAGTTCAACAAGTGTTTGGATGATGCTCTCAGGCACATGGTGTGATCCTTGGGGTGCCTTAAACAGGGATAGGAGTTGGGCTCAATGATCCTGATAAATCCCTTCCAACTCAGCTTATTGTGTGATTCTATTATCCTTGTATGGATTATAGCTCCTGGGGAGCTCCTCTTCACCCATCTTGTATGTGTTGATAGCACTAAAAATAGAAAGCTTACAAAGCCTACATGGACTTCTTCCTGTCGCTATGAACACTAAGAACTACGATTATTCTTATTGATTTCTCTAAGGAGGCAGAGATTTTAAATATCGCAAAAGCCCATTTATAACAATAGATATTACAATACACATATGAAACTTCAATATAAACTAGAATATGGGGTGATTTGGGGAGTTTATGAAGGGTGATTTGGGGAGTTTATGAAGTTTAAACACTGTGCCAATTTATTGAAAGAGTTTATGTTCTCTGTAAGCACTTCATTTCATGGTTCACAATTTTTACAGAGCACTGAAAAAAATGTCAGTACTTATATCTCAGGAGTATACTGAATGGTAATTTAGAGACATGATGTAACCATAACAATACTTTCATCACTAGCCAGATTGTCACCCTGGTCTACCATTTAGGATTTAGATTAATTATTTTCCTCCTCTGTGGTATGAGTTTACTTTTATCAGGTATACAAAATGGACTCCAAATCCTAACTTCTTTGCAATGCTCAGGTCTATGATTGAGTATCAGTCAAGCCATTGAAAAAGAACTGATAATTCCATTATGGAAGACACTACAGAAGTGAAAAGCAGTTCTTAAAGGAACTGAAATGTAATTTGTGTAACTTTGACGTTTATTACAATTTCAGATTAGGACTGATTTTATTAATAGGAGAAAATAAAATGTTTTAAAACAGAAAGAACATTTGAATGATTGTGGAAGGGGGAATACTGAAAATGACAAAGTTTAGATCTTGCTCAGAGTCCTCCTTTAGTACAGCAGCCAGACAAAAATAGATAAGACAAGCAAAATACAAAAGTTGAACTAAAAAATACACTGTAACTATGCTATACATATATTATAATAATAGAATAACAATAAGAATAAAAAAACCCTCAAATAATTTAAGGAGCTTAAAATTGCTTTCATAAAAGAATAATAATTTAAAAAATAGTTCATTTCTAGCCCTCAGTAGCAAGGTAGAATATGTGACATTATTTTCATTCTTTGCCATTCTTAAGCCTCAGAGCACAATGGGAGTTGTGAAGCTTATCACTAAGAATAGCTGGAGCAAAATTTGAAACAAACCGAAAGTACCCATTGTCAGAGAACTGAGATGTTTTAATTTTTTTGTCTGATGATTTTATTTATGCCACTGAACTCATCAATGTTATTTCTTAGAGGAGTGAAACAATGAACAGAAAACATGGGGGAAGAACTTTTAAAATTGTTTTCTTACAACAGTACAAATTAGAATATGCAAAATGAAATTATTGGGTAATTAAAAAAATTACAAACACTCCAGAATGGAACAGATTTTTAAAATAACAACAACAACAAAAACAAAAACACAAACAAACAACAACAACAACATAATAATAATAGTAAAAAATAATCCATCATTATGCATCATTATAATCTTACTGGAATAAGTTGTCTATCATGAACTAGAACGCAAAAGAAGGTAAAATTTCTGAATTAATTTTTTTAAAAAGCAAATTAAAATAAATGTTTTAACTAATTTTTTTTTTCAGGAGTAATCATGCTCATCTGAGGAAAATGAAAACAATTCAGATGAATGTACACATTAGGTTTATGATCCAGTAAACCTATTTTTACTTTTAGGAACAGGCATTGGTTTTTTTATTTCATTGAATTAATTGAATTTCATTGAATACATCATAATTTATTGAATATGATGTAATTCAACAATTATTTCTTGCACAGAAACTAGGAGGGAAGGACTGAAAAGAGAAAGTAATGATGAGGGAAATCAACTTTTTCTTCCTGCTAGACAGTTCAATAAAGGAAATTATTACTTTAGCATGTAAAGAACAAACAATCATGGGAAAATCCTCACCAATGCAAACATTTTTAATTTAATCAGGGTATAAAATGACCATTCACTAATGTGTTAAAAACTTACGAAATACATTGCATAGATTGCAATATACACATAATATATATATTTTCTGTCACTGAAAATCAGATAATTCCTTATAATTTTATTTAAGGTCTTCGATTCACTAAGAGATGTTTAAAGAGCACTTCCATGTCCTAGAAAGACCCTTTAAGTGTAACGAGACAGCAGCACATCTGAAAAGTCCTTGTTTTACCTGCATGAGAAGAGCATCAGTACAGGGAAACTCATGAGTGGATGCGGACGTTCCATCCTCATCACTAAAAGGGTCGTAGACTGGAAATTTCAGCTTAGATTTTCCTCACTGGTACATTAATTAAACCATAGGCTTTTTTTTTTATTTGTTTTATCTTTCCTTGTTGCCAGAGTGGATTAATATTAGTCAGGTGACAATAGCATTCCTTATTTCTATTTGTTTTTACTAATGTATTCATACTCATACAAAGATTCCAGGCTTAACGAGAAATACAAAGACAACCTAACATTTTTTTTTTTGCCTAAGTCAAAACAAGTGTTCCCTTGAACACTGCATGACAGAAGGAGGTTTGCATGATATTCAGAGAGGTAACGAAGGGAAGTACCTTTTTTACAAGTCTCTATGACTTATTTTATCAATTGCACTTATGGATTGTAAAGCATCCTTTAACTATATTCATTACCATAGCTGGGAATGACTGCTGTTGGTCTCAAATTACTTAGTTGGAATTGCATCAGAAAATTCCATTACTTGTTATAATGTTTATTGTTTGTAATCTGTCTTAACCTTACCGTTCATTACTACGAAAAAGTAATTGTAACTTATGACTCTACATTAACAGAAATGTCCTATCTCTAATTTAATTTCTAAACCACAAGGTCAGTATAACCTCTCACATTTAGTTTTTGTGTTGTCAACAAGGCAATTTGCTTATGCAAAGCAAGCTGTTTTTCTCTGCTTACTTTTCTGCACAGTTAAAATACTTGAACATAATCAGCCATCCCTTATTCTGAGGCTCAATGGATAGCTATACTTTAAAGTCGCCTTCTAGAGAGTACAAATATTTCACCATTTGTTTGCATCACTGTCAGAGCTACAAGCTACATGCAGCACAATCTAAACAAGTAAGAGGGTCCCTTCCTTCAGATATATCACAGTAGGTGATCAAATATTATGATAAAAGAGAAACAACAACAGTGGCATTTGCATATTCTAATAAAGAGTGCAGCTTTATTCATTGCAGCTCTCTTGGGAATTTAAAGCAATTTAAGGCTGAGTATCAATGAAAGGTATAAGATCAAGGAAACAGACATCTTTGTTAACAGGGCTTGATATTGTGACAGAATTAATGGTGATAAAGGTAGGGAAGTGCATGAGGCACTAAACAAAGTTGTAGGATTGGGAGGTGCGTGTAGAGGTGGCGGAGGTGGGTATGTTGTACAAAATGATGAAGTTTAACCCAAAGGAAAAAGAGGACTGAGACACTCTAACAGAACAACTTGCAGTAACAGGAGCAGGAAGAACACTTTCAACAGTCTTTTCAAAATGCCACAGCATACTTCCAATTAAAATCATCATCATGAAGTATATAGACAAAGAATGACAAAGCTTGCTAGCAAAATTGTTTGTTTGGTTTTTAAAATATGTTATTAATAATTCTATTAATTGATCACCTGAAAGTGAGAATTGTAACAATTGGACAACAGTTAAACTAGACCATTGCTAGAGTAAAACAATAATGGTGATTTCAGAGAAAAAACAGTCTGAAACTCTGAAAAAAAAGGTGTTTTTTTTAAAGTTTCAATACTGTCTCACTTCATGTTGCCAGTCATTCATTTTGGAGACACTCTGCTTTTACCCAAGAAGTTTTTCCAGTGTTTCTAAATGCAAAAATCGTAAAGAAATGGTGAAAATTGTTTTTGAAAGGAATAAATATAACAGCAACCAGTGCAATAAGAGACTCCGATAGCTCTATACATCTGAGACTTTCATCATGCTAATAGTTTCTTAACCACAAATTTGAGTGCAGGTAGCTTTCTGAAATGCCTTAACATTAGTCATATGGAGTAGAAAGGAATGCCTATTTCTACCCTTTTATAGATGCGTGTGGGATATCAACACTTTGAGGAGAAATCATTGACTGAACTATTCTAAATAACTTTTTTGATGAAACTTTAGAACATATATCTAATTAGGGACAATTAATTAAATCTTCTATGCTGCCTTTATTTCTCAAGTAATACCACAGTAAAGCCTCCTGCCTAAAACTAGAAAAGGAATAATTTCTTTCACAAAACTGCAGGGAAAGCTGAATTTTCTTTACAGATTTCAGCAAGAATTTGAACCTGAAACTTTAGCAGAATTAGTATTCTGATACTGAAGAAATCACTTGTTTATTAAAAAGACTTGAAAGAACAACAACAAAAAAACCCTTCAAATACTGCAGTGGAAAAAAATGTTCAGAAAATCCTACCACAACTATATAAAAAATAGAAATTTGAAAGTAAGAGACTTCTCAATTAAGTACATAGTAGATATTAAAACAATGATTCATAACAAACCCAATACTCTCTCTCAGGACAGTGGGAAAATAAAAGAGCAGGAAATATAAAATAATTTGTGAAATAATATTATAAAAGCTCCGGCATTCATCAGGATTTTATATTTAGATTATGTGGTATACTGTAGTAGCTATGGTGGATAACTTTCACCAGACCTAGCTGTGCCTCATCAATTACCGTAAGGCTGTAAATTTTTACCTTAGTATCTTTATTTTTTCCTTCTGCTTAACAAGTAAATAGCATTAAGACTGAATGTGGTGTTGCAACAGTGTTTCAAAATGCCACTGAAATATTTCTTTATAAAACAGGCTACCTTCCAGTTTCCTTGTCACTGCTCCTGTGAATATGTGAATCCAAACACTACACCATGCTTCACCAGCTAGGGCAACCTACTCTGCACCTTCTTGGCACAATGAGGGCTGTACACTGGATTCATTCATTCAATTCCATGTGTGGAATTTTGTCTTTGGCTGCTTGCCCTACAATAACCCATCTGCTTGCTCACTCTTTATCCTCAGAAGGATGAAGGGGTAACAAGATTCTTCCCCTTCTCCTCTGATCCTGGTATCTGTAGGGTTGTTCCTCTGCCCCATCCCTCCTCAATCTATCTGTGCAATGCCAATGCATTCAGGCACTGCAGGCTTCTCTCTTTATCTGCTTTAACACCACTGATGTTCCTTAAATTTCATCACTCATTTTCATCTTCCATTCCAACCTTCCTCTCCTCCCCACAATTCCCGTGCTTTCTATTTAAATTCTGAATGTTCAATACATTGGTACATGGAGAAGTGCAAAAAGCTTAAAACAAAGGACACTGGCAGATACATATTTATCACTAGGAACACTTTGATGATCACTGCAAAAAACATGTCATTCAAGTGCAACCTCATTTCTTGCATAAGAAAATAAATTAAGTACTATTTGTACACTTAGTCCTTTTTCTGTCTAAGGCTCCCTTTTTCAAAGCAGCTTTCAACATTTCTTATCTATTCTTGAAAATTACTTTCTTAAAGTCGGTTCAAGTTTGGACATCAAAGGTTTACTACCTCGGGTGGCACATGTCAAAGCTTTTTGACAGCAGTTACAGACTCCTCTTTGCAATTCTTTTCTCCTGACAAATTTCAGCTTTATAAATGCCACTTCATACAGGAAATCTTGATAGATTAGCACTATTCTATTCATCCACTTTGTTAAGCATGTTCTATAACAAAGCCAAGAATGTTCAAAGTAATGTTTTCTTTCATTTTGTTCTGTAAGCGGGACATGACACAATAAACAGCCTGTCAAATGGATGAGCCATTAAATTTCAGGAGTCACAGTATCACTGTAGCACTGAATTATTCTGAATACTTAAGTTGTACATGGGTTCCCCAAAGCATCATAATCAGAACTCCTGAAGTGATATGTATTTAATATATATAAATCTTAAAGCAAGTGAATGTCAACAACTACAAAGCTGAGATACACCGGAGAGAACAAATTTAAAAAGCAGCTTCCATTATTCATCATATCTTCAGCTAGAAGTTGGACATGCAATGTCTGAAAGAGTTTCTCCTCTAAAGGATTTGCTCAGGTCTCATAGCACTCTACACCTATTCAATCCCCCTGCTATTGATAGGCACTCAAAGGCTCTTCCTCAGCAACCTTCTACTTAACATTATTTTGCAGAGGATCACACGTATAGTCCTTTGATCTGTTTTCCAGTATTTTTGAGCACTTTTATACTCAGGGATATTTCTCCTTCAAAACTCAGAAAACCAAAAAAATAGGGGGAAAAAACCCCACAAAACATACATACACACAAAAAAAAACAAACAACAAAAAACCTCCCAAAAACCCCAACACTACATAAAGTTCTCACTTATCATCATTTCCACATTTATAAATAAAATCAGTATTAAGTATCAGTTACTTCACTATTATCTGGTCTGAAGTGTGTTGTTAAAGGATAAATATCTTAAGTTTTTAGATTACTAAAAATGATATTATATGAAGAAAATGAGATGAAGATGAGGGAATGTGGCTTAATTTTTAAAGGGCAAAGACCAATACCTGCAGTTTCACAGAAAAACACATGCAAATGAATAGAGCACTGAGTTACTTCTTATTGTCAAAAATATAAAAATATAATGCAGTCAGTTTAAACTAATTCAATTGCATTGTAAGAAAAGAGTGTCAGGAGAAGAAAAAAATCTTACACATACACAAAAAAAACCCCTAAAAAACAAAAAAACAAAAAAAACAAACCCTAAAAGAAAATATAGGGAAGCCTGACTACCTTCTGTAGCACATACTCAGACTGTCAAAATACAGAGAAAAAATTAAATACAAATATATTTATTTATAAATGCTGCCTTTCATGTTTCTCAAAGGAATGACTGGTCAGATATGTGAGACAAAATGCTTAAAAACATCAGCACAGAATTGTTTCCTCTAATTCATCAAAGATTGTTTGACAGCTTCCACAAGACAACTGCATAAAGAATGCTTTTGGTGCAAGGAATGTGTTATTTTATAGTCCATATCTTTGAAAGGGTAAGTAGTTGGAGTAGGAAGCATATGCATAATCTCTCTCAGCCAGTGAGGTGGAGGTGGTAGTGAGTGTTTTTAAAAAAAGAAACACTTTATTCCTCGGTTTGGCAAAATAAAGACTCCCCGTTGAGTACTGAAGATTGATTCCTCTTGCACATCTTGATGTGAAAGTTACGGCACTCCTGACTCCTTGGTTTGTTTTGACCTATTCTCAGATGGCAAACATTTGCCATTTATCAGTTTTCAATTAATTCCCAGTTCATTCTGATTAGCAACATACTCATTCAGCTTTAAATGTTACCTAAACATCCAAGAGAAATAGCTATCTAGCTGAGAAGTTAATTCTGTGCTCTTTGTTTTGGTCAGCTGAAAATATTAACATTGTGTTGCAGGCTTATGCTGATGAATCAGAGGTCTAACAGTAAACAAGTTAAAGATGTTAGACAGCTTATGTAAAATAAACATGCTTTTTCCAGCAGGGGCATGATACTGTGACTGCCAGTGTATCAGAAACAAGTAGGGAGCTGAAGAGAGAATAAAATAAAATAAAAAAATAAATAAAAACCCAACAAAAAACAGAAAACCAACAGCAAAACAAAACAAACAAAAAAATGAGGCCATGTCAAATGTTTCAGAAAAAATATCTCAAGATGAAAATTCTGCAAAAGCCTGAATTAATTGGGTGAAAAAAAGAATTATTTACAGAAACAACACTAAAGAAAGAATTTTAAAGAATCTTTTTATTACTGCCTATATGCAGATCTTCACTACAAATATCGTGATGTTAAGAATACGATGTAAAAATGCTGAACCCCACTGACTTAAAGCTGGCCTGGTACATGGTTCAGCCTCTCTAGCTAATGATTAGAAATACTGCCTTTTCCTGCTAAGCTATGACTTAAAAAAAAAAAGTTCTCCTTTTAGAAACTTCAGCAGCTTTAGAAAGTTTGGCTGCCCCCCTCCCTGGAAGTGTCCAGGGCCAGGCTGGATGGGGCCATAAGCAACCTGATCTTGTGGAAGGTGTCCCTGCCCATGCTGGGGGGGCTGAAACTGGATGATCTTTAAGGTCCTTTCCAACTCCAGACATTCTGTGATTCTATGATTCCATGAAAGCAAACGCACAGTCTCTCTCAACCAGTCATTTACTTCTTGAATTTCTTAAGAGGTTGGATAGTGAAATACAGCATGTTGTCTTCACCAAGAAAAATGGCTGTTTTTATATCTTGTTCTCACATTGCAATACTGATGCAAAAGAAATTTTAAGGGACAAAATAAATATTTAAACAATATTTATAAATATTTAAATAATGCAAATACCATGTACACATATTGCAAATGTTAAAGCAATTTTTTTCAATGGATAAAGCTTAAAACTGCAAATCATTTCTAAATTCCAGAGCAGTTCCATTTGTGTATTTCTTCCATTCACTTACTATCACTTGAGAACACATTTTCTCTGAAATTTTTCAGGTATATTGATATAGATATATCTATCATATAGATATATATATAATTTAAATATACAAATGCCCAAGCCCCAAGCAACCTCTACCAAAAAAAAAAAAAAAAAAAAAAAAAAAAAAAAAAAAAATGGAAAAAATATTTTGGATCATAAATTCAAAATCTCCAAAATGAACCTTTAAATGTCTGTTAAGCAAAGAAAATAATTTTAAGGAGATTCAATTGGTTAGTTCAGTAGACCAGTAGTAAAATTTTAAATACTTTTTACCTTTAACTTATGTTACCCACTCACTGCCTTTTGCCTTCATTATTTAACAAATGTAAGACATGCAGGATGCAGTATAAGAGTAGATCTGCTCAGGCAGACTTTCTACAAAGGGCAACTCCACATTTACAGACATGGTTATTAGCAATTTTCCCCATATTCCTCCTAGGCTATATTTAGGTTAAATGAATGAATTCTGCCTTTTTCAAATAAGTTCTTTAAGTTAAAGACTTAAGGGAAAAGCTAAGGTTAAGGGCAACACTTTTCACTTCATTATACACAGAACAAGCAGCTTTTGTATTGCTGTCTTGGATGCTTTGGGCAAGATTCACCACATTCCACATTAAACAAAACAATAGATTGTAGTTCAAGTGCTTCTGGTTTCCTGTTGCTAATTAGGGTTTAAAACAACCTTTTAGGAGCATAAATGGATCAAATTTATTACAAAGTGTCCTAGAGGCACAACTAGATTTAATTCCTTTCCTGCTGCTAATCTCTCTCTGTCCTATGTATCCTGTAGTATAACACACTTCATCCTGGTGGCTACTTCACCTCGAAGGTCTGACCCTCACTGGGGTGCCACTGGGCTAGACATTTACTTACAGCACCACAAAGTTCCCCTGCAGTTTCTGGCTTATAAATCTTTGTGTTCCAGCCATGCATTTCTTCCTCACTCAGGAAGCAGCTATTCAGCAGTGTCTAAAAACAAATGAAAAAAAAAAATACAAGTGTCGTAGAAAACAACACTATTGTATTTACCCCTGGGAAATACCATGTTTTCTGGTAAATTTTTCTCTCCTCCTCTCACACACAGCATCCTAGCATAATTTGTATCACATGATGTGGTTTACTGGCATCTTCCAGCAATCCATTGCAAAATGACCCACTATTATTTCATCAGATGATAAAATACAGGAATTTAGGGCCTCAGAATTATATTCTGTGTAAGGAAAGGATATATTTATTCAAAACTTGGTAACTTGTTGGAAAATTATTTGTTGAGGAAGAGATACTCTTACACATTACTAAACAACACTTAGAGAACTTAAGTTTTCAAAAGAAGCTTGGAATGTTGAAATATAAGGTGTACCTAAATGAGTAATTATAAGAGTGCATCTAGTTTGCCACTGACCCAACTTCAAAGAACAAAGTATACTCCTTGATCCAAACAGTGACTTTCCTTTTTGGGTCTATATTCATGCAGGAATTTGTTGATATAGATTTAAAATATTTACCTGCATCTTTGAGCTCTACTTTGTTCCAAACAAGGGGCTCCAAAACAGCATACTACCAATATGAAGATAGAACTTCTGGGTATTGCTACTTAAAGTTTGAAACCAGAATGGAACTAAAGCGTGGTAATGAGACTGTTTAAAAGCAGTTTATCACAGGAAAAAAAAAAAAAAATTTATAGGTTTTAAGATACAATGTATACGCTTTTTTAGGGTATGCCCACTACCCTCCTGGTTTGTTTTTTTTTTGTTTTTTTTTTCCAATTATACAGAAGAAAGCTATCTGCATGACATCTGCCACTTAGGCTGACCTCTTTCCCAGGAAAGAAGGCATAACGACTTCTAACCTTCATGAAGCACTTGACATGTACCTTAAATTTGCTTTTCACTAGATATTCAAGGAAATTTACATAGAAGAGGTTGCTAGATGCAGCCTACTCACCACCATAAGGATTTGTCTTCACTGTAAGGGGGAGTATACTTCAGGTCCGTAGGGTGACAAGAGACATGAGTTTTGGTCTCCTCAGGTAGATAATAGCTCATTAGAGCAAGAGCCTTCACCTATTTGACCAAAATTATAAATCAATAGTTCCTCCAGATTCATAACAAAGGCACACAAATAACCTAAGTTACAGATATACACAACAAAACAATTTTAAGACAAAAACCATCACTTTATTCAGATATAAAGTGTGCCTATCAACTAAACAGTAAGTGTTACGCAGCTTTGGGTATACCCATCCTTCCTCACTACCCAGGAGGCTTTAACAATAAAGACAAATAATTCTAGTGCAGTTTTATCTTCTTAAAAACAAACAAACACAATTTTTCACAATACCCTGTTTAGATATTTTGCTTGATCTTTTCCCTTCTGTCCTGTTTGAGACTAAATGACAGTACTTTCTCTCTGCAGTATTCGTATTCTCTAATAAGTGAGAGAATACACACAGTTCATTGCCTGCAGTTAGGGGAGACTGGACTTCATACCCAACTGGATCCCAGTGGTACAATGTTCTGTCTTCTTGCCACTGAGCACATAATTAGCTACATTGCAAAGAAAGTTTACAAATTAATGTTCACAAATTTGTTGCTCACTGGACAAAAAACCCAAGCCAACAAACAAAAAAAACCAAACCCAAGGGCTTTAATATATTTCACATGGGCAAGGATTTTTTAACTACTCCATTGGCAATTAAAACATATCAGTCTTGGAATTATTATAGCAACAAAATTTCATTCCTAACAAGCAGATTTAAAAAAAAAATAAGTTGCATAGTCTTGCCGCATAAATATGGTAAACACACACAATATAAATATATTAGTCATCACCTGTCCTTTTTCTTTTTTTTTTAAAACAAATTTTATTTAAGATGTTTTTATTTTCAGATTCATGCGTTGACCTCCTGTTCCAGCTCTCCAAAAATCTAATAATACTATCATCTAATAACAAAATGTTTTGCACAGGCACCAGGGCTACCTCGCATAATGATGCAGTGATTTAAAATAAAAGTCTGTCAACATAGCAATGAAAATTAAAAAAAAAAAATCCAAACCAAACCATTCTCAGGAGAGTAAGAAAGCAATGAGCTCTGTGAATGGAAACTTAAATTTGACAGAGGTCAGAAATAAAACAACTCAGTTACACCCACTTATCATAGCTCCCTTATTACAGGCTACCATGTAAAACACGTTTAATCTTGGCTGTGATCAGGCATGCTATTGAATCCAAAAAAACACAGCTCTAGAATACTTTTGGATTTTTAACTGTTGACTCTCACATTTACAACTGCTCAAAATGCCCTAAATTCACCTTAGAAAAAGCACCATCTGGCTATTACTTGCTGAAAATTACCAGCTGTGAAATATTAATATATTAAGAATGTCGGCCAAAACAACAACTGACCTTTCATGCAATAGAAATGCAATTTATAAATGTAGCAAGATTCTATCCATATTTCAACTTACAAACAAAACTTACACTAACTTTGCCTTTTCTCAGAGTATGTTTTCTTCAGTACTTTAAGTCTGAACTAAATGTCTTCATAGAGAAACACCGAAAGATTGATTTTTGAAAGATCTTTTCATTGTTTTTCTTTACATTTTAAAATTAGTTCTAAAAGAGACATATGTTCTTTGCCAGTTCCTTATACAGGAATAAATTTTGCCTTAAATAGCACAGCACCAGTTATTTTCTGAGGAGGTTTAGCTCCTATGTTTTCTCATTACCACTGAAATTTACTGCAGGATTTGTCTTCACCACAAATTTTGAGAGAGTTACTGTACTGCAATTTAGTTAATCTTATCAATATTTTTCCTCTATGTAATTTTTCCTTTCAGATCATTTCACCAGTTCACCTTTCAACAAGAACTTTAAAAAATTTAAGCTTTAAAAATCAAAGGATTTAAAGCTTCTGAAATGAAACTAATATTCATACAAGGGGAAAATTGTTCTGAGGGAAGAAAATGGTTTGAACTTATAACCTATAGTCTTTTGTTTGTTTTTTCCATTCCGTTCTCAAGTATTTCACATACACATATGTAGATAAAAAACTTTGAAAGAAAAGTGTTGTAAATACTAGTAGGATGTCCTATGGCAAAAAGAACTGATATAACTGAAAGTTTGCCTTTTTTTTTTTTTTTTTTTTTTTTTTTTGGCTATATTAGTTGATCCAATAGAATGTAAAATCTTTCCCTTCAAACTTTTCCACAATATATCACTTAGACATTGAAAAATAAAGCAAAATTAAGATGACATAAAGCAAGAAAAAAAAAAAAAAGAAGTTATATTGTGCAGCTGCTTAACAGAAATGCATATAGGGAAACTCTTGAAGGTTTGCCACAGACGAGAGGCTATGAACTGCTGTTAAGATGCTTTGACAGAACTTTTACCTTTATCAACCATTTTATTAACTATGAGAGTAAAAGTTCACGTATTGTTCTTCCTAGGTGGAGTACATTATGAAAAATAGTTGAAAAACCATGATGTTGAATTTATGAAGCTTGAACAATAAAAATCCCATGCTAGACTGCATGTTTCTTTCTCTGCTCCATAAGTGTTAATTAACAATGAATATTAATGAAATATTACAAAGATTATTAATCCAGAGAAGCAGTTTGGTACTTAGTATGGTACTGACAGCTTAGTATAGAACTGAGTAGTCACTCATTCAGTCAAATGAACTAACTGGAAAATATGAGTGCTCTTTACCCAAGGAAGTGTACAAATTATCTTTTTTTTCAGATTTAAATTCGTACATTATAACAGTTGGCTAATTATTATGGTTTGGATAAAAAATGGGAACTCGTTATGCACTGTGATAAAACAATGGTCAACGTGAGCTCACATTTTGTGCAGGTGTCTAAACTTGAAAATGTCATAATACTTGCATGGTTTTTAATTCAGATGTAAGAAATATGTTCCACCACCTCATCATCCAAGGTATGAGGGACCAGCATTTCAAGGTCTGAGCTTCTGCAACTCTATATGGAGACTACAGTCAGTCATCAATTAATGTCTAACAAATACAATCAAAAATATGGTGAAAAAAGGCACATCCTGAAGCCTGGTTTCTGTTTCCAAAATGGTCATACTATTTAGGAAAATCACCAGGCCTGATCACGTTTTCACACCTTCCATTCCCTCAAAATAGTTCAATATCAAGCACTGCTGTAGGGAGCAGTAGGGACAGTACATGGAACCAAACATTTGGCAGAACTGTCAATTCAAAATCTCCTTGCTGCATTATAGCTTCCAGTTTTGAGTTATTATATCATTATAGCCAGTTTTGAGTTTGGAATCAGGTGAGAGATAAATTATTCTCCACTGGGTTAAACTGCCTACATTAACTATCTACAGAGAGTTCATCTGCTGCTTTTTTTTTGCCCCTCAGGTTTATATAGTACTTTTAGACTTCCTCACCATTAGCATACCTTTTGTCTTACTTCAGATGTTGCTGTATCACCTGCAAGCTTGGAAGTTTCACTGTTCACTTTCTTTTCTAGGTCACTGCTGAGGTTAAATAAAACCAATCCCATCACCAACCCAGCATGACTCCACTACTGTCCCATCTTGCCTCCTTTATCGTGAAAAATGATTGCTAAGCCCTACCCTTCCTCTCTTTCAAGAGAGGAAGCTTTTACTATAGGAAAGGCCTTCCTCCAAAGGCATGTGTTAATATACTCTGAAGAATTCTATATATTCTGTGTGATGGGTATAATGTTGAGGATATTTGGTGTTATATGAGGTTTCTGATTTAGCAGAGGGGTACAAAATATACTCAAAACACAATACATATGTAAATGACACTTAGTAAAGTATAGCAATTGCAATATAGAATTGAATCACAATACCAAGGTGATTCCCATAACCAGTTTTGCACCTAAAATATGCTTCATGTCATGATGCTGGGTGTGCTGAGTCACAGAAAAGGAAGATGTATTGAAATCATCTCTCTTTAAAATACTTCTGGTACTTTTTATACTCTATGTTGGGCTCGGCCACATACTCACTTGCCACCTGGCACCCATTCTCCCCCTTTCTGGTTTGGCTAGCTCATGGAGATATTTACATCTCAAATTAATCCACTTAGCTGTTCTGCATTGAAAACAGTGTTGTCTTCCTAAAACAAAAGCCACCCTCTGGCCCTCTTTGACTGACGACAGAAATCAACTTCTTTGCATCATTCTCTGGGATCCATGGTCACAACGCCTTTGCCCATCTCCACTAACCATTCTTCCACCATAGAGGTCCCATCACTGAGTCAAATCCTACCCCTAGGAGTTTAGTGAGTCACACCATGACAACTGACTTCACTGGATTACCTGTATCCATGTTCACAGACATGTTACACAGCTTGTTAGCAAAGCCAGTCCCCCTTTTAAAGAACCCAGCTAGACTCCCAGGCAGCATTTATCCATGTGCTCATATTAGTTATTACAGATTCTGCCATCTTACCAGAGATATGCAGCAGTCTCATTGCTCTGTAGCTGACAGGATGCCCTCTAAAGTCCTTTTGCAGATAGGACTGTAGCGGCAATATTCCAGTCCTCCTGTATTGTGGTTATTTTTAATGTTGGGCTGTAGACCAAGGTCAGCAATTTCACATCTGAATTCCTTCAGAGTCCTCTAGTGAATACCATCCTAACCTTACTTGTTTCAACTTGTCTATCAGATCTGATATAACCCATATATTTGCTTCAAATTGAGCTAGCTACTGTGTTTTGTCTGTTAAAAGGATTGGTTACTGGGAATCTTTCCAGCAGCAAAGGCCACTGGAAGGAATTCAACACACTTCTCTGTTGTACCTCTAGTCTTTTGTCACCAAGCAACACCTGTCACCAAGTATTTACCTATCTGGTTCTTAAGTACTTAAAGAACATCTTCATATGAGTTCAAGCATGAGGCCTGTCACATTTTGTGGGCTTTCCAGTTTTTCTCACGTGGAGGTTTCATTTTTATACCTTTTGTGTGTGTGCGTGTTTTTAATGCTGACCTTTCAGTTCTTTTTGTTTTATGTTTGAACTGTGACTTACTTGGTCTACCAGTAAAGAGAGTTTTTAACAGCCCCCAGACTAGTTGTGTTTTTTTGCACCGTTTCTTTTAAATTTTAAAATTTTTCTCATTGTCATACAGTTACAACTCTTAAAATTGAATATGCATGCACTGGATCTGTTTTGCCTGCTGCCTCCTGCTACAACATTAAACCTAATCATACTATCACAACAATTGAGCAGCATTCAGTCTAAACCAGAACAGCTTATTTTCTTGTTCTGAATAGTTTGTCTCAGAAACAGCCAATTATTGCATCTAAAAATCGAACTGACCTCTATGTGATAGGTGAAATTTCCCACTATTTCTATCTGTCTTAAAAATGCAATTTAACTGATTTTTTTAACACTCTGTTCATGATCTTTCCTAATTATGGCTTGAATAGTACAATCAATAAAATATTATTAGAACCTGAGAATTTTTATTTACACGTATTCCATAGTACTTCTCATTCCCTTTAACACTTGTCCCATTATACTTCATTTAATTTTGCACACACAGAGCCAGTCCTGTCAGTGCAAACTACTTTAATTCCTCTAAAGTTGGTAGCTTAGTAAAACTGAATTTCCCTCTGAAGTGCCTGGTTGCAGGTTTCACTTAATGCCCTATGTTCTAATTCTTCTACCCTACTTTTCAGAATTTAGGCTAGTATAAAAATGCTTCAAAGATTTTGCACTTGCTCCATCACTTAATACTGCACACACATATCAGCTGGGATTATAGATGAACTGTGTGCTGTTAACTTTTTCAGACTTTTCAGGAGTGTATTGGACATTCTTCATATCACTTTAAACTAGGTGGTCTTGTATGTTCTTACAGGATTCCCCCAGTTTTCTAAGTTTCAATATTTCTCTGTAACCTTTCTAATTCAGTGGCATCAGTCTGACTCTGTTAGGATTAAGGTGTAGCCCATACTTCATATACAGTTTCCTCTTGTCCAGAAAGTTTCCTCAGTTCCTAGTACAACTAAATCTCAACTTTATATCATGTACTCATCTTTATATCTTTCACCTCACTCACATACTAAGACTTCAAATCTCTGTCTGGCACTTGGTATAAAAACACAGATGCACAGACCTATGAAGGTCCTGGACCCTACTTTCTGCTAAGCAACCAAGTTACACTCCTAAACACCTTTCCTAAATCTTTGTGATACCTATAATGCTGGTATCAACACAGACCATTATTACTGACTGTCTCCCCACATTCCTTAATAGACCTGTTATGTCTATTGCTTTTGTGTTTAGCATACAAGTCAGCACTTCAGTCCTACTGGATATCAAAAAACCCCATGTATCTATTTATCACAGAACTTCCCTTACTACCACCTGATTTTCCTACTTGTGACCACCCTTTTGCTAGATCTTCAGTCCAAGAGGACACTGATCTCAGTTGGAGCATTGATTTCATCCAAAAAGACTTTGTTAGTATGGTGTTATCCAACTTTGAGATGTGGTGCTTTTCTGTAGCACTGTGGTAATGATGGTGAGGTTATTCTGCAGATTTCCTGTCAGCCACCTGAAAAAGCTTCTTTGTCCCCCTAATTTACTTAAATTCATCAAATCCCAATGAAAGAACTCAGTATGTTCATTGGTACTAAGGGATCCCTGCATTGCATTGACAGACACAAAACTTGCCTGGTCAGTAAGTCATTGTGCATTCTGTACTTTGTAAAAAAATGGGTAAACTTTCCTCTGCAGTGGCTCTTCTGCCTGCATCTTGAGATTATTTTTTAAAAATTTTGTAAAATCTTTGTGGAATAATAATTTTTACTTTCTCGTTTGTTATGATAGTCATTATTCCCCTAAGGTAACCGCCAGCAGATAAGAGGTAAGCAAGAGCATGAAAAGAAAACAAGGCTAAAGCAAGTCATCAACTATGTTTCTTAATGAACCATATGAACCATATAAAGGTTTTAATGGGAAAAAAATGCAAAGTTTGTTCTCTTCCTTATGTCTTAGGAGACTGGCTTTATGGACTTTAACTAACCCTATCTGGGTATCCAGGCAGAAGGACTTTCACAGTAAGACTTGAGCAACAATCTGCACCCTGCACTTAATATTTATGAAGACACTGCTGATCAAGATAGCCATAGCATCCTTGTGATGTTCACATTGATTTTCTGTATTTAAAGCTACTAGAGAAAAGCAAATAAGTCAACACAAAAGCCCTGGTATTAGCTCATATCAGCCTTGGAATACACATGCACACAGTGAGTTATCTGAAACAGGTTTAGCTATGTCAGTAATCAAATCACACTCAATGTGCCTACAACACCTTTGTCCTGGGCCTGATCCAGAACTTTATCTTGTAAGCATTCCTACCTGCTGTTGTAGTGTGCAAATTATCCAGCAGTCACGAACAGCATCTCAGCTGGGGATGGCAACTGACAACACAGTAGCAATAAGAAACAGCTTGTTCAGCCATCCATCAGTTGTATCTGACTGGGTGAACACTTGTCTACTCCAGCAGCCATTTACTTACAATTCACTGAAAGCATCTGTAGCAGTGATTTTTATGGGAAAGGACTAGCTGCAAATTATAGCGGAGAGACTATTCAAGAAGCTACTTTTGCTCGGATGTTTCTCATTGAACCCAGGAATTCATTTCTGCCTCCCAGTCCAATGGTTTAAATGGCATACCATGCTGAATAAGAAAAGACTTCAAGTACATTAAGGAGGACACAAATTTTCTCAGGCTTGAGGGTTTTCCAAAGAATTAAATTTAACACAGCCTAGGCTTACTGGCTTAAAAATACAGCTAGGCAGTGATTTAACCATACAGACATGCCTACAGAAAATTCAATAATTAGCACAAGTCAGACCCTGCAGCTTTCTTTCAAGAAGAAGACAAATAGTTTTTAGCCTCCAGAACTCCACAGATTAAGTTATCCTGTTACTTCTAAAAGGTAGTTTTAAGTAAAATACTTCAGTAGTCTAGAAGAAAATTTATAAACTCTGGGTCAGATATGATGAATGCTGATGTTCTGATTCTCTACAGAAAGCTTGTGAAGGAGTTGGTTAAAACAGAAATACAGTGGGGAGAGGAATTAATTACTATTTTAGATTTCATAGCTAACTCATGAGTTTTAAACAGATGTACTTTCCCCTCAATTCTTCTATTCTCCATTTTATTCAGTTGATTTGATGAATTAAAAAAGCAAAAGAAAAGCATACAAAGGTGTTATCAACTTTTTTAAAGTTTTCCTCCACAGCCTTTAGTAGTATTAAGCAGAGCAGGCCAACCGATTTGATACTACTTCTATTAATGAAAAAGGTTTCATGAATGGAAAGGATTTATTTTGAGAAAATTCCTTTGAAAAAAGTATATGCAAACAAACAAGCAAAATTACTAATATTGCAGTTCTGTCACTTACAAGATAATGAAAAGACTGTCTGTAGGAGAATCAATAAAAAAAAAGAAGTGGTCAATATAAAATCAGTAACTTTCAATAGCCAAGTAATACATAGATAGGTATAAATGTCCTCTCTTGTGGGCCAGTTGCATCATCTCTCTATGTTGTGAACAGCCATTGCTGGAACAAAGAAGGATATAGTTTTTCAACAGCCTGAGTGTTCTACACCTCCTACCAAAAATCAAATGAAACGAAACAACTGATTATATACTCCCTTTCTTGATTTGCATTTAAAGACCTGAGTGGTTACCATTGAGTCCTGACTTAACAAAGGGAATTGACACCAAGATTTGCTTTAATAAATAGATCCTACTGTGGATATGCTTAGAAGGTAAACCAGGAATTACCCATGAAAGCAAGCTTTGTAGCACTAAGAATTGACCACAGTAGCAGATTTTAAAACGTAAATCTTTTACATGGAGTAGAAAATGCTTGCAAATAATTTGATCTTTTTTCCATGTTCCTGACTCTTTCTTCATTACCATATCTCTGTTTAATACCCCTTCCCAATGTTTGTTCCTACATGCAGACTAACAAGGCCTGAGCAGCAAAGGACAGTAAAGTGAAGGTCCCCTCTCCCACCCTATCACCATTCTAGTCTTTATCCCATTCATTGTAGTCTGGTTTTCTGAGTGCAGCTCATCCCAGATTAATACCAGTCAACTTGCTAATTTCTTTTTCTGAGTTGCCAGGATCTAGAAACTACTTGGACACCCACTTTTTTAACTTCTGTCTCCATTTTTGTCATTCTGTGATTGCATATTTGCCACTTCTTCCTCCCACAAAATGTAGTAGCTTGCTACAATCCCCACTATACCTTTGCCTATTTCTCTGCTATACCTTTCAATTCTGAGCTTGCTAATGTCTCCCAAACTTTTTCCACTGGAAGATAAAACTGCAGAATCCCACAACAGCAGTTGCAATGATATGTGCATTAAAGACATTTAGCAGCAACCAGGCCGTCATTCACCTCATTTAAGTCTTGCAAATAGAAACAGAAAATCATCAGTGAGGTTATGGAAAACTGTTCTGCTATTGGCAGCAAGACGTGTCTGATACAAGTCAGCCTACACAAATTCTTTCAGTTACAGTATAATCAGCATACTTTCTATGTTTTCTTATTTATAAGGAGGACAAAGAAATGTCTTTTCTAATGTAAATAAATATGGCTGCATTCAGTTAAAGCATCCCTATAATATTGCCTGCAGCATTAAAACTTCAAACCTCATTCAGGATGTAAAAAAAAAAAAAAGATCAGGATACCTTGCAAAATAACTATCTTCTGTAATAGATTTCTAAAACTGATAAGAGATGAAATAAAACCTTTGAAAGAGAACAAAACAGTCATTGCTCTAAGTCTTTGGCATTTTACCTAAAGATTGAAAGCACTTGGTGAGGAATGAGTTTAGAAGTGACACTAGGAACACAGTTTTCTCTAGACAGGAAGAGGAAGCCACATATAAGCATGGGATTTGCAAGTAATACAGGCTTTCCTCTTAGATTCTCTTGTAGGAGATAACTGATCCAAAGCTCATCCTAAGTATTAAAAGCCCTATCTGAAATGGGGAGAGTGAAAGGGATTAAAAAACATGATGTGATGATGTGGGCTAGTGCATCAGTAGGATGATTTTCTTTTTGTTGTTGTCTGATTTGCTGGAGGTCAGGCATGTTTTTGGGTTTTTTTGTGGGTTTTTTTCTCCCTCACCCAAGCTGGTGATACAGCTGTAAGCCAAAAAATCTTCCAAGACTTCTTGTTCCATTTTTGTCCAGCAGACACTACATCATCATTAAGGAATAACACATACCAATGCTCTAAGCCATAACCTATTGATGTAAAATAGCAAATTAAAAAAAGACAGTATTGTTCCCATTTTGATCATGCCCACAAACAAATTCAACCCAACACAGAATGTTTGTGTCAAGGGAATACTATATCCTAAATAAATTCTTGCAAAGATATAATTATGCAAAATCCTCAATACATTTCCTGCTAGTGTTTGTTATTCTATCCCAAGTACGAGTGCAATTAAAATTTCATTATCAGCTATCAGTTGACCCATCCCAGAACATTTTGTGATAATTAAAAATATGATTCCTCCTCCAATATTCCCTCTTCTCTTGAGCTGTATAAACATCCTATGTGCCTATTTAAAACTGAAGTACCTAATGGGAGCAATTAAAACTTTAACAAATCAAACATTTAGCAAAAAAATCTAAATCAGCAATCAAAAAAGCAACAAACTAACCTCCTCTCTACACTTTTTGTATAGTTTCCTTTTAAATTCAATAGTAAAACCTGGGACACATGCAGGAAATCAATTAATTTGCTACTGCCTCTTTGCAGGGATTCATTAGCAGGCAAAGGAAAAACAGCAGCAGGTATGGGGGATAAAATTGCTGCTTGAATCTCTAATGAGAGTAATTCAAGCTGACAAAGAAAAATTGACTTCTAGCTGGTTTTTCCTATTGGTTTTCTATTCTTGCCTAGTTAACTTTAATAATAACTAACCAAAGGGAAAATAAAACAGCAGGATGGGGTCTTTGTCTGAGTCAAATCAATCTCTTCTGAAGCTGTAGCCACAGCCTGCCCCAATCCCAGGCACTAGAATGCTCAAGGACTGAAAAATAAAACATCAGCAAATTTAAAAACCCAATCCAAGCTATATGGCATATCCAGAAAGCTATTTATGTCTAAAATCTTCTGTGGCTAAAGCATGAGTAATATCCTGATATCAAAGTAACTCTCATAAAATTAAGTTCTGATTATTTTAAATTTCATCCTTTGGAGATAGTTCTCAACCCAGCCTCAACTTATTACAGCTTTTAAAATAACTGAAGAATCCTGGAAAACTTTCTAACAAAGGAATCTGAATGCCCTTCACAATTCTATCATCTTCTGCAATAACTCCTATACAGCTGAAGGCTCCTGTGGCTTTTCTTTGAAATCTGGTATAGCAAGTGTCCATTGCAGACTATGAGTCTGGTGTTCAAAGCTGAAGTTTTAACAAGCAGAGAATGAAGGAACAAATGGAAAGAAAAAACAAAGCCCTTTTAGAATTATCATTTTAACACAGAGATTAGTTTATCATTTTATCTCTGCATTACCACCAATAGAAAAACAACCACAAAACCCACCTCAACAACAGCAACAAAAAAAGTATCAAACTGCTATTTTTGCAGAAGAAAAAAATCTGAGTAATTTCATGAAAGGAAAAAAGTAAATAAAGAATAATTTAAAAGCAGTAGACGCTAACCCAAAAATGTATCCTGCAAACACTCGGGTACATTGTCAAAAGGGATATTCACACTGCTGGTAAGGGAAGGGGCTTCCAAGATGCAATAAAGATATCTTCCTTGCTGCAGGTACTGGCTAAGAGAAACAGAGACAACATATGCCAGATATTCTTTGTTATCCAGAAAGCAGAGGCTGACACTTTCTGTTCCAAGCTCTCCTCTTTCTTTCATGAACACAAGAACAAACAATGATGGATTACATGGTATTTAGAATTAAACTCTGAATCTGGATTCAGATTAATCTTCTTTTCTTCCTTGCCTCTAAGCATATTTAATATTGTGGGTGGTATGGTGCCAAGTGACCAATTATTAGTCAACCTGCAGGGAAAGGTTATTTCTTCGATACAGTATGTTCTGGAAACTCGTGGTTTCAAATCTGTATTCCAGTTGCTTGGTTGTTTTTACAGGAAAGAAGTCACTTCATTAATCTTTTTCTTGGATGTAGAGGAAGAATAGTTGAGCTAAAGATGCTACCAGTTTTAATTTAAGTTTAGAAAACTGCACTTATCCAACAGAAAGCAGCACAGCTTCTCAGATGAGAACACCTGAAAAAGAAAACAGCAATTCTCTATACATTCACCCCTAAGGTGCTGTTATATTTTGTAGTAAGGACTTAATGACCCTGGATAGGTAACATCACTTAAAATCTTCACTGAAACTATCTACTTGCTATTTCTGGTTGGTCCAATACATTAGAAACTGCTTATTATGTTACCTTTGCCTTCTACGGTTGGTTTCATTATGGTACCAATATCTGCATTTCTTGGTTTCCAAAAAATACAGCTATCATGTTATCTGTCCTCTTAATGAGGTTCATTTGACAGCATTTGTATTTTATTTCCAGGTGGTTTTGTTGTTTGTTTCAGTTTTTTTTAAAACTGTGCTAATATTTCCATTGTTCTAGTGAAATTTTCCATGTAGGCAATCTGGTTCAGAAAAGGTGTTTTAGGAAGCTTAAGCTAAAAATCAGTCAGACATGTCTAAGAATGAAAACAAGTGCAACTATTTATTTTTTCTCATTTAGAAATAAAAGTCTGTCCAAGTGCACAGCTGATAGTCTTTATTATCTTCGCACATCTGCGGGGAAAATAAAAAATCTGTTTTTCCAACAGAAAAAGAAAAAGAATGCAATGACTGATATTATCATAGAGTACATCATAATGTATACATACAATGAGAAAATTATGATTATTTGCATAATGCAACATTGCTTTTTCAATTTTTCTGGCCTTTTAGTTCTTGGTTTAGCAAGTTTACTGTTCTTTTGCATACTGTATATTTCCAGTAATTATCCCTTGTTAAAAAAAATGTTAGTCTTCTGTGTCGGCTCTATTTGGATTGAGAAACTGTCACAAAAATTAACAGGGTTATTCTCAAATAAATTCATTTATTTACTGACACATATTCAAAGTCCATTTCTTTCAACAACAGCATAAACATGCTGAATTAATACATTTGAAAAGGCTATGTTAACCTTTTTCGCCTTCATCTTGGTATGCAGTTTTCTGCTTCTTCATAACCGTTCCCTTAAAAAAAAAAAAAAAAATCCATAATCCTCCATCCTCTTTCACCTTACATATATTATATTACAAGGAAAATAATTTTTTGTCACTTCATGGTATGTATACACCCACTTCCTGAAACTGGAAGCTCATAATTTAAAGATATTGTATTGTTGGATCTACATTTTTGTAGTCAATTTTATGTGAGCAATTTAATATCAAGCTGGTAATTCCAAGGCATTTAGTTGAAAACACATTAATTTTCACTGGACTCACAAGTCCACTTTGAAAATGGAGTCTTTTAAGATACCTAAGGCTAACCCTTGAAATTATCATGTTGTTTTGAAAAAACTTGCCTGCGTACGTAATACCCTTCAAAGTCTTTTTTACAGTCAGTACTAACACCAACACAGTTTTGAAGGCAGTGAGTTGGAGCAGTGGAAGACACAGAAAGACTCATTATAAATCTAGAAAGGTTTCTCAGGTGTTATGTGCCCTCACCTTTATGGGAGGCATACATTAAAATTAACAAGAAAATACATTTTGCTCTCTCAGATGGCAGCAGGGAGCAGAATAAAGTTTAAAGTGAGTATCTGATGTATTTTTGAAAGGGAAAATGAGAACTAAATAGGTACTTCAGAAAACAGAAGAAAGAGATTTAGTGACATGTCAGAGTTTGCCAGATTCAGTTCATTCTCCTGTCCAAAGAAGGAAATGGGAAATCACACTTCATCTACTTGAAAAATTCTAGTTTCCTTGATAAATCACATATCTAGACAAATAATTAAATGATTAATTGAAGTAAAATGTGTTTCCTTTTTGTTTCTATTGCTCTAAAATTCTATTTTATAGTCTTGTTAACATTTTCAGATGTGTAGTGACTGCAAGAAGATTACATTTAATCTGAAGTTATAACTGAAAACTCATTGCTGGGAACCAAGATCAGAAACACTTCTGGTGCTCAAGAACCTCCAGTAATAAGCATAGACATCATTCTTCTATACAAAGGGAACGGTGAATGAAAGTACACAATTAGAGCTATCTTGGTAACAAGCTCATCACATCCCTATTAAGATTATAAAAATGTAATCACTTCTGTATGTTATTTTCTCTATTCATTCACAGTGACAATTCTTGTTATACTACAGGCATAGTAGAAAGCTCAAGAACAGTATTTTGTAGGTCCCACCCTACAAACCTATTATAGTTACATCAAGTATAATATACTTCATTGCTGCATGTTCACCCACCTGTTTCCAAGGATGTGCAACTTACGCACCACTGGTGTGCTAGCTGTTGTTGCTTTTGACATCAGACCCCTAAAAAGTAACAAATCAGCCAACATGTCTCATCTAAATCTACAAAATGTCTGTACAAGACACCATACCTGATGGCAGTCTTGGCAAATCACATACTTCTTTATCTAACCTACCTACACAAAGGGCCCAAATCCATGTTGTGGAACAGAATAACAGAACGAAATAACACAGCTGGAAAATACCTCTAAGATCACCAAGTCTAACCATCAACCCAAAAAATACCACCACGCCCACTAGTGCATGTCCTGAAGTGTCACATCTACACGGGATGAGGTTCAACGTGGCCAAGTGCCGGGTCCTGCACTTTGGCCACAACAACCCCATGCAGCGCTACAGGCTGGGCACAGAGTGGTTGGAGAGCATCCAGGCAGAGAGGGACCTGGGAGTCTGGATTGACAGGAAGCTGAACATGAGCCAGCAGTGTGCCCAGGTAGCCAAGAAGGCCAATGGCATCCTGGCCTGTATCAGGAACAGCGTGGCCAGCAGGTCCAAGGAAGTGATTCTGGCCCTGTACTCAGCCCTGGTGAGGCCACACCTTGAGTCCTGTGTCCAGTTCTGGGCACCTCAGTTCAGGAAGGAGATTGAGGTGCTGGAGTGGGTCCAAAGGAGGGCAACCAGGCTGGTGAAGGGATCCAGCACAGATCCTATGAGGAGAGGCTGAGGGAGCCGGGGCTGTTCAGCCTGGAGAAGAGGAGGCTCAGAGGAGACCTCATCACTCTCTACAACTCCCTGAAAGGAGGGTGTAGCCAGGGGGGGGTTGGTCTCTTTTCCCAGGCAACCCTCAGCAAGACAAGAGGGCATGGTCTCAAGTTGTGCCAGGGGAGGTTTAGGTTGGAGATTAGAAAGAATTTCTTTACTGAGAGGGTGAGCAGGCATTGGAATGGGCTGCCCAGTGAAGTAGTGGACTCTCCGTCCCTGGAGATATTTAAAAAGAGACTGGATGTGGCACTCAGTGCCATGGTCTGGTAACTGCAGTGGTAGTGGATCAAGGGTTGGACTTGATGATCTCTGAGGTCCCTTCCAACCCAGCCAGTTCTATGATTTTATGATCTCCAGGGATAGTGACTCCATGACCTCCCTGGGCAGCTTGTTCCCAGTGCCTCACTGCTTTGACTAGATATTAGGATATCTGAAGGGAGACTACAAGAAAGTTGGGGTAGGGTGTGTAGTGAGAGGACAAGGGGAAATGGTTTAAAACTTGAAGAAGGGAGATTGAGGTTGGACACGAGGAAGAAATTCTTTAATTGAGGGTGCCCTGGAACAGGTTCCCCAAGGAAGTTGTGGCTGCCCCCTCCCTGGCAGTGATCAAGGCCAGTTTGGATGGGGCCTTGAGCAACCTGGTCTAGTGGAAGGTGTCTCTGCTCATGCAGGGTGGTTGGAACGAGATGATCTTTAAGGTCCCTTCCACCATAGCCATTCTATGATTGTATGACCAATACTCACACCCAACTTGCTGTCATCCGAAAACTTGTTAAGGAAGCACTCAATCCCCTCATCTAGGTCATTGATAAAGATATTGAACTATACCAGCCCCAGAACTGAACCCTGGGGAACAGGCACCAACTGGATTTAACTCCCTTCACCATAATTCTTTGGAACTACTCATCCAGACAGTTTTTGCCAAGAAAAGAGAGCATCTGTTCATGCCATAAGTTGTCAGCTTCTCTAAAAGAATGCTGTGGGATATGGTGTCAAAGGCTTTACCAAAGTCCAGAAAGAAAACATCCTCAGACTTTCCGCCATCCACTACAAGGGTCACTTGGTTGTAGAACAAGATCAGGTTGGGCAAGCAGCACCTGCCTTTCCTGAACCCATGCTGTCTGGCCCTGATGTCCTGTACCTTCTCTGTGAGCAAACTCAAGACAAACCTTTCCATAATTTTTCCCCAGTTCCAAGGTCAGGCTGACAGTCCTGTAGTTACCCAGATATTCCTTCTAGCCTTTTGTGTAGATGAGTGTCACATTGGAAACCTCCAGTTGTCCAGGACCTCCCCTATCAACCAGGGCTGCAGATAAATAACAAAGTGTGTCATGTGCTTGTGTCATGCACTGAAGCCTGTGAATGCATATAAACAGGTCGAACATCACATAAGGTTCAGCTATAGCAAAGTTCTGAAAAAGTTTCACCCTCTATAACACAGAGGGTGAAAGAGTACAGAAGGAGTACAGAAGAAATGAGATTAAGAGAAAAAAATAACCAGGAGGAAATGAGGGATAGAAAGATACATATTCTTAGATATGCAAGAAGAGAAGAGAAGGCTCAGGAAAGCAATAATGCTTTTAGAACTCAAAGTTCTTCATGGTTTGTACAGATCTGAAGAGGTAGAGCAAACATCTGTAATTAAAGGATCAGTTCCATGCATTTCTCACAATAAGGGCAATTATAGAAACCAAGTTATGGGAGTATTTGGCAAGAGAAAAATAACATTGTCAACACTAAAATGCACATGTATACAAATCTAAGTCAAGTATTTCAAAACCTGTAAAGAACTGTACAAACAAGTCTTGTCAAGGAACCATTATCCTAGCTAGAGCTGAACAGCTGTATTTTTGTTGCTACAGACAGATGTGAGTGGACTCCTAGGAGCAGATTACCTATGTTACCCATCAATCAGTCACTTTCCACGAGTCTGAACAAAGGTATCTGATCTTGTTGTCACAGCATTGTTTCACTGTCAAACTGTGCTTTCTTGTCTGCTTTCAGATCCAAGAGCTATGCAATGCGGCAATATGGTACTGCAGCAATGAGGGTATTCTCTGAAAATATTTGACATAAACAGATCTGTACTTCAAGCCACGTCCAGTAGCTGTCTTTCCTGTCAACGGTTTAACACTGGCCCGGCAATTAAACCAATGGAAGATGCTCTCTATTAATCTCTCTCTCCTCCACCATAAGAAAGGAGAGAGAATAAGGGAGAGAGACTCATGGGTTGGAGACTAAACTACACAAGTTTAATGAAACAGTAATGATAAATGGGGAAAATTGCTAAATATATATATATATACACAAGAAAATGGATACCACATTCCTCCCCCCTTCCCCCCAATAGCTTTCACATCAACCGAGGCTGCAGGGCAGCCCTGGGAAAGTCCAGGCTGGACTCCTGGAGTTGGCAGCAATCGGGAACTGGAGGCAGGAACACAGGCAGGCAAACAGATGGGATCCTTCCAGGATGCCAGGTGGAGGAAGGGAAGAAGGAAAGGCAGGAAGGGCAGGCCGACGGAAGCTTCTGCTGGTGGCCTTTTATAGCATTACAGGTAAGACCAATCAGCTGATAAGGGGGTAGTGCCCAGCACTTCTGCTGGTGATCTCAGGTGAGGCCAATCAACTGGTAAGGGTGTGGCTCGGCCCTCGTGATCCCTCAAATTATACTGAGGATGACACATAGGGGATGGAATACTCTGTTTGAGAAACTTGCTGTTAATTTCAGCAAGTGCAACTACCTACAAGAGACTTAGCAAAAAGCAAGTACAAGACAGAAAATCACCTTTATCCTGGCCCAAACCAGGACACTGTCTTTCCCCTCTTCCCTCAGATTTTATTTTCCCACTGTAACATATTGCAAAAATACTGAAATGCTGATTATTATATTGAATCCTACACACGTTCCATACAGGAAATACAATCTCAAAGAGAAGTGTTCAGAACTTCAAAAATGCCAGACAGCTTTTAATCCTTATTTAGTCCCTTTCTATATATATATGTTATTATTCCTTTTTTATTTTCAAACTACTTATCTTCCTCGTGATCCCTACTTCAAACAGAAACTCCGAAGGGAGAGGAATATTTCCTGGTTGACTAATCAAGATTTTCTTTCTATTCATCACTCATTTTTTTACCTCAAACTTTATTTATTACGTGCTATTCTGGCTCTGCTATGAAGACAGAATTGTTAACTCCCTTAGTAGATTTTTATATATATCTCATTATTTTTTCATCCGGGTACTACACAAAACACAATAATGGCTACAAAAACTCATGAGAAAAAAAAAATTAGAAGTTTTACTCCATTTTACAGATGTGGAACTGAAGAAAAGAAAAATTAAAATGTGTAGTAATTCAGGCATTTTTTTGAACCAGATTTTCCAGAGTAACAGATTTCAGGCAAACGCTTGTATCACTGTGCATTGTCCCTCCCTGTATTTATTTTGAGCAGTCTTATCTCCAGCATTTGCAACTACTCTACTCTTACATGAAGTCCAGCCTTATTATTCTGACTTGCTATACAGCAGATGAATTGCACCAGAGCACATCTGATGTTTGCATTTATTATCTCCATAGGTGAACAAGTGATTAATAAAATATCTGACCTTATGGTATACCCTCTCACTGGAAATACTGGTTTATGATTCCTAAACTGTACTGACCGCCTACTTCCACAGACCCTGAAGCTCTTAGAGCTCCATCCTGACAGCAAGTTTTGCTGATGCTAACCTTTTTCCTGAATGTTTTAGGAAACTTAGCTTTAAAAATTCAAGAGGTGCCTTGAGGAAGAAAAAGAAAGCAACTTAATTTGAAGTATTCAACCTTCTATCTCAGCCCTTTGCAGAAAAGGGGGATTAAAGAGGGAAGCTAAGTATAGTATAGCAATAATTCAGAAGAAACTGAACACTGTTGCTGAAGGCAGGCAGAAATAACACACAAAGCCACAATTTATTAATGTTACTAGAATATTCCTTTTATTTCCCAAAAGGAATAGCCAAAGACCATCTTATATCAAGACATTCTTCCTTCCCCCATATTCCTAAGAGAAAGCAAGAGAAAGAGAAGAGAATAGAAGTGAACAGACAGAAGTCAGAGATGGCACCTGCTAGATTCTTTCACCAACTCCTTTTTTTTTTTTTTTTTTTTTTTTTTAATAGAATTGGCTGGGTTGGAAGGGACCTCAGAGATCATCAAGTCCAACCCTTGATCCACTACCACTGCCGTTACCAGACCATGGCACTGAGTGCCACATCCAGTCTCTTTTTAAATATCTCCAGGGACGGAGAGTCCACTACTTCACTGGGCAGCCCATTCCAATGCCTGCTCACCCTCTCAGTAAAGAAATCCTTTCTAATGTCCAACCTAAACCTCCCCCGACACAACTTGAGACCGTGCCCTCTTGTCTTGCTGAGAGTTGCCTGGGAAAAGAGACCAACCCCCCCCCGGCTACACCCTCCTTTCAGGGAGCTGTAGAAAGTGATGAGGTCTCCTCTGAGCCTCCTCTTCTCCAGGCTGAACAGCCCCAGTTCCCTCAGCCTCACCTCAGAGGACTTGCGCTTGAGTCCCTTCACCAGCCTGGTTGCCCTCCTTTGGACCTGCTCCGGGACCTCAATCTCCTTCCCGAACTGAGGGGCCCAGAACTGGACACAGGACTCAAGGTGTGGCCTCACCAGGGCTGAGTACAGGGGCAGAATCACTTCCTTGGACCTGCTGGCCACGCTGTTCCTGATACAGGCCAGGATGCCATTGGCCTTCTTGGCTACCTGGGCACACTGCTGGCTCATGTTCAGCTTCCTGTCAATCCAGACTCCCAGGTCCCTTTCTGTCTGGCTGCTCTCCAACCACTCTGTCCCCAGCCTGTAGCACTGCATGGGGTTGTTGTGGCCAAAGTGCAGGACCCGGCACTTGGTCTTGTTGAACCCTCCTTTGCCCTCCTCTTTCAGCTAATTTCAGTTCTTTAGTTGCAATTGGTACATAGATGCCTGATACTGGGTTCATCAGACCTCACTGTCTATAAAAGAGATACTCGCTTCAGGAGAGGATAAGTTAACATTCAATTCTGTATACTCATTGACTACACAGCCTAGATATCTAACCTTCACATTTAACTTAGAACTTGGAAGACAGAAAAGATGAATACATCAAGTTATTCTTAAAGCATAAGCAATCAGGCCATAGACAGATTCAGAATTATAAAATGAAGCAACCTTCTTTCACCCAGGCAACTTGAGAAAAAAAAAGAATAGCCCCTAGTTAAGTTTTTATGAAACTTTCATAGGAGACAGTTATTTTAAGAGAACACCAGTTCCTGAATATTAATTTAGACATAATTAATCTTCCCCCCGCCCCCCTCTTTAGGTTAACAAACCTTTTCTTCCACTCACCAAGTCAGGCCCTTCTAGCCTCCTCAGACTAAAGGCCAGAAATACCAACAACAGCAAAGAAATCCTCTAGTCACTCCAGCAACAGCAAATATAATGATTTCCTGGAGCCTGATCTGAGCAAAGGCCTGTTAGAACAGCACAGGTGTGCCAGTAGCAGAGCTAATGAGCAGCACATGTTTTCAGTTAAAGCCCTTAATTTAAAGCCTCATCTGAGACAGGGAAATCTTAGTAATAGGCATAACAGGCAAACAGTGACCCTCTCAGCCTAAGAAATCAAAATCTGAATTCAGGTTAATTGCTAGTATATTGCCTGGATACTACTTACTGAGTGTTTTTTTTTATTCTTTCCATGGAGAAAATGTTATATATTTACAGTCAGATCAATGAAAAAGAATTTCTCATAGTAACAAAGAATGAAGAAAAGCTTTGAATTGGTGAGCACAGTCATACTGCTTTACCTTACACTATATCATTAACTTTATATACCTAGAGGCTGAGAACAGCATTAAGGTAATAGAGACTGAATAAAGTTTGTCTTGAATGCACCTGTTAATTATTCCATGTTGGACGTAACTCATGTCATAAAGTTTCATGGCAAAGCGATTACAAGCTTATTCAAGTGATCAGGAGAGATTTGGTTGTGTTCCACTGCTGCACAGCCAGACAGTTCAGTAGCTTTCTGCCCTCTTGGCTCCTCATTTTGTATTCTTACACTGTGGCTTCTAGTAACAAATGGAAAACATGTCAGCACACCACTGTGACAGAACAATAGTTAACAGGTGACTGCTTCCAGCCCCTTCCTCTGTTTTGTTCTTTCAGAGATGGGGAGGAAAGCATGAAGCATTGACTGATGAAGAAATAGGAAACATGGAGATGGGTAAGAAAAACAGGACAAATGAAATCTGAGAGCATTAGCAAAGCAGGAGGAAGCACCCATACATATGATATCTGTCACATTGTCTGAGATATCTCTACTTTTCCTTAAGGGCTTTGACTGGACAGAATTAGAGCCTTTTCCTGTGGACATCAGAATTGTTTCAACAAAGGAACAGGAGATTTTGGAGGACTTTCACATAATAGAAGAACATTTTACATATGGAACCATCTCTATACATTCCCACTCATAGCTCCCTCACTACTTTTAAGTGGAAAGAAAAGCAACAGTAATATTGCAGCAAGAAATGCCTCTTGGCCATGCAGGAAACTTTCTCCTGATCTGAAGAGTGGCTTCCAGGACAAAATTTGCTCAGATGCCCATGGCAGGGCTTGCTGCTCCTGGTCTGCAGGCGTTTGCTGCCTCCTGCTGCCCAGCTTCTGGGATGGCTTTCTGATTTAAGAAAGGGTGGCTGATTTCCAAGGAACACAGGGATAAATTTAGCATCTAGGGTCAAAGAGGATCACAAATTACAGTGATTAACACCCAAGTAGTTAATGATACATGCTCGAATATTGGTCATGATGGCTGAGGAGGCCAAACTGTTGTTTAAGTGAGTTTCTGGAACTTGAATACTTCTTGAATGGGATTACCTCTCCAGTCCCTGGTTACTTGATGCTCAGGAGGTAGCACGACATCCTAAGGTTCTTCCCTGACCGTGTTAAGTTTATTAGGAACTCGGAAACACATGGTACTCTAACTATGCTGAGATGCTGGAAGATTTGCACTTTGTTTCATCAGAATTCCCCCTCTTCTTCCTTGCTTAAAGGGAACACTTAAAACATAGCAAAATTTGTTCAATTTCTGAGTCAGAGAAATCCAGATGACAAGCTGAGGATAAGCTTATGTCTTATAAATATCTGCATACTGTTTTCAAAAATACTATTTTGAAAAGCCTAGTCCAACCCCTGTGCTAAAGCTTTAGGCAACCCCATTTCATCAGGGGGAAGTGGGTGGACTAGATGATCTCTAGAGGTCCTTTCCAACTCCGATGATTTTGCGATTGTGTGATTTTAAAGGTCCTGGCTAAACAAAGACTGTTTTCATGAATAACAACTCTGTTGATAAATATGTAGTCATTACTTGAATTATTCTCCTCTTTTGTTAATATTTTTATTAAAAATGGACTTTAGAGAATTCCCTGAGGTTCTTTGTTTTGATCCATGGAAGCAGATTGGTTTTGTACACTGGGGCATTTATGACTCTGTATTGAAAGTGTGGCAAATTCTTCTTATAGCTTTATTTTTTTACATAAACTTATGTTTAGAAAGATGGATTGCTTTTTCTGGGATAGTTTTAAAATATATTAAATGTCATAAATCTTTGTCTGTAAAGATCATATTCGAGTGAAAGAGATTCTAAATGAATAGATTTTATTACTTTGGTGAAGTTTAAAATATTCATAACAAAACATTTTAGAAGTTTCTGAAAATTAAATGCTTATTCTTAACTTTTTGCCTGATGCCCCTAACATGCAATCAGTTTTCACTCAACCCCATTTACTAGAAATTGAAAAGTTCACTTTGTCAAAAGGATAGAATTTTCAGATATTAAACTATATTGTAGAATACTACATTTTTTGTTATCTTATCGGGTCATGTGCCAGAATGCTTAGTGCTAGTGTTGTTCTGCCTAGATAAATGGATACTGAGCAATGACTTCAGCTATGAGCCCAAGGACCAATGCTGTTAAAAGGCCAACAGGTAAACAGTGAAACATATGGGTGGACAACACAAACTAACGTCTACAGAAAGTGGTACTAGTACATAGATCATTCATGCAAGCAAATAATAAATCAGTTGGCTGTGCATTCTAATAAACGAAGACAGTGACAACTGCAAGACATAATAATGTCAGTCGCTGACACTTTTTTTTTATCCTCCCAGTGCTCGCCTAATTCAGATGGGTTTCTTCACCCCTGTTGCTTCAGGGAATGATTGAGTGTAATAAGATGCAATTCTGTCTATTATAGCACCAGTCTCTCAATGAAGCTCAGTGATGCTGATGGCCTCAAAAGTATGTGAGAAAATAAGTGTTCCCTTCATTTTCTGGCATAGTAGTGTTAGATATATACACACAAAACTATTCTGTTGTGAATAGTAAGGTATTGACTCCTTGGCTGAAGATAGCTCATAAATTCTGCAAAGACTTCTCTGAGCAGGAGCTGTTAACTTCTGTAAGACTAGATGCAGAGACCAACATAAACTTCCTTATAGTAAAAAAAACAATTACTTCTCTTGATTAAAATAAAATTAATTAACTTGGCTAGCAACTACAGATAAGGACATAATTTTTTCTCTCACTTCTAATAATTTCTCCAGTGTCTTCAAAATATTTTTTTTTAAAAAAAGCTTCTTTATTCTATTTAGTATGCTTTATACCACAGTATTCCACTTTTTCTGTTGTGCTTTTGTTTACTAATGTGCAATTGTTAGTTTATGCATTTTTCATTCAAAATATTTAAAGCAACATTATCTATGATTCCATGTGACTGTTTACTTATAACAAACAGTAAGAACTGCTCTATTTCTCCTAATTAATTATTATCTGCTATGTTGTGCAAATGTGTATATTTCATAATAATTTTTGTTTTCCCCTAAGGATAGCTTCAAAATTATCTCAGATTTAAGGTGTGATTTCAACATCACCCTTGTTTCTGAAATAAATATTATTTTTGCTATTACGGTTAAAAATCTGCAGGCTCTGTGTTAACCTGACAATTCAAGGTATCAGGACTTACCAGTGCTTGTCCTGCCATCAGCTGGTGTTAGGTGTGGTAAAAACCACCTAAGGGTCAACAAACTACTGCCCAACAACTACTAATTCCCCAGCTTCACCCTGTGGGTACTGTACATGCTTAAGATGCAAGACAGTGAGTCACAGTGTTACAGACAGCAGTTTCTTCTCTGAATAAAGTCTGGAGAAGGCTGCAGTGTAGATCTCAAACTTCAGCTGGGAAATAATGAACAGAAAACAGACTTCAGTACAAATAGAATAAAAACAATCCCAGTCTAGCACCATCAGTAAGGAACTCCTCTTGATGAAAAGCTGTGAGGTCTGATGGTTTGCTGCATCACCTTCACCTTTCTGCTTGAGAAAGACAGACACTGTAGATTGTTGGACCTTAAAGGAGTTAGCAAACCAGCAATGATAGTGTTATAGAGAGACTAGGAACATTTCTGGTGTGATCGTGTTTGCTGGTATGCCAAAAATACTACTGTTTTCATCAGGAAATGCTTCACTTTTTTTTTTTTTTTTTTTTTTTTTTTTTCAAAATAGTTTTGTTTAAATTTGTATCCCTTCTCAGAAGCTCAGCTAACAATCTGTTTCTTGAGAGTGAAATAAATCTTCGTTATTCCATACATAAATACTAGATTACACTACAAGGCATTGTGTGTGATGTTTTTCTGGAAATCAGTTCCAGAGAACTGCAAAGAAACTACTTCTTTTTGATATTTTCTGGATTTTAAAAAACAATAATACAAGAATATACCTTTAGAGGCACAGAAGCCCACTATAACAATAGGAACACAAGCACATATTTAAGAAGCCACACCAACAAAATCAGATTTTAGCTTTTTTATACATCTTTGTGTCACTCTTCTGCCTGTGCTCTTTTTCAAGAGGAAAAGATAACATTTGTGTTATGGCTTAGAAGTATTTACCTCATAGAATGATGTGCCTGTTAGAGAAATAATGCATTAAAATGACAAAGTGTTTTGAGAGAATGATGTTTTATTCCCCTTGTGCCCAGCAAGCCCAGCTAGGCTGGCATATCAGGAAGGAAAGGTTATTTTAGGTTGTAGTGTATAGGCCTCAGACTGTGTATCAGCAAAGTTTCCTACAATATGTGAAAAAAAAATAAAATCAAACCTTAGTGAATTTAAGAGGAATTAAATAACTGTCACAGGTTCTTTCAAAAGTCTCAGTCTTTCAGTCTGAGAATTGAACCATATGTAACTGTTATAAATAGAAAAATGTGTGAAGTACCCTTAAGGGTGAACATAATACTAATACTAATTGCCTGACTGGATGTGTCACTTATTACTGATGGCCATATTCATTGAATGTGCATATAATAAATGGCTATTTCTATATTAAGTAGCTTAACAATCAGCATCTACTGAAATTTTACTTGTATTAATATGTTCAGAAATCAACTTAGACTACATACTTCAAACAGTGAAATTACAAAGCATTGCATTTTTCTTTTAAAGGAATAAATACTCTTTCTACAGCTAGGAAGCTCCACTGTTTATCAATTCCTATGCTGTTTCCTCTGATATAGTTACTAAAATAATGGATATCTACCATGTTCTGTGTTTAAACGCAGATCTAATTTATTCATCTAGTTGGGCACAGATGTTAAATGACATGTTTGTGTCTGTATTAAAACATATTTCAAAACCTGCAGGACTGGAATTTTAAGTTATACTAATTTCTGTCTGACCTGTACTCTGCCAAAGAATCCATGTCTTGCAATCACCAGGTGAATCATTGCAATTATTCTAGAAGCTGCCTGCACAAAATATCTTATACTTCTAGGGTCTAACTTTCAAGGAGGTTTTATAACATTTCCTTAAAATATCTTTCTTTTCAAAGTATTTTTCTTGATGTAAGACCACTTGCAGTAATATTCACTGACAATAAGGCCAATTAAGCAACACTATTATAAGAAATTGGACTAAAATGTGAATCAGAAAATAGTCTCTTTTTTATTATTTTATAATACTAATCCAGATTTCTGTAGTACTGGAAGTGAGAATACCTATCAGAAAGCACATGTAGTCACATAAATTATTACCAGGAAGTTAATTAGCACCTCAACGTTACAGTTGATTTACTCAGTAAGATCGCATAGGTCTCAGAATGAAAACATCCTTATAGAATAAAATAGTTCTCCAACATTTCCCTCCCTGGGTTATTTCTCAGCCAGTTCTCAGCTGATTTTTAGCAGTATGGATATAGCAGAGAATTCACTACAGGCCGTTTAATTTGCTAGTCCCAACTAAACTTCAAATTCTCTTAATGTAGAGGCTGTTCGAACTTTTCCAGGCTTGTATCCCATCAGCTATACAGTAATATTTGTATAGGAGTACCTTACCTGAAGAAATTCCTTTTGCTTGCATAATGAATTCATTGTCTTTTGAACAAATAATATATAATAAATAAATGAAGCAAATGAAAGTAATGTTTTTCAATATAGGTTTGAGACTCAAAGCAAAGCTGTACAGACTAAAAGGACTACAAATTAACAAGACAACAGTAGCATCAGGAGAATAGAACAGAAAGGACTTTGCTCATTTAGACTCTCAGCCCTCCACATTTCATTATTCCAGGCATCAGACAACACAGTGATTTTGTCATCAAAATTCCCTGCTTTAGGATGACAAACAAAATACTATCTTTGGGCTGGGCTTTGCATTCAGCATTGTCAGCTCCTTGAAAGGAGGCCTGAACACTTATGAATTCTATGGAGTGCTTAATGGAATCTCTTGTTAGTACTTCTGCGGGTGCTTCATGATGCACAGTGAAGCTGCTTGTAGGATACCACCCATGTGCTGCCTGGATTTGCTTTCAGAAGATGTCATTACAGGATTTCAGTGTTTGGGGCAGTGGACAAAGGGGAGGAAAGTGCTTTATGAAGGTTGAGAGAAAATGGACTAGAGACTACCACTGTTCTAAATTTTAGCCACAGGAATATGTTACAATTAATAATCTATGATACTAATGTGGGGGCTGAAGCAAGAGATTTCTCAGGAAGTAACACAAGGCTTTTATGATATTGATACAAAAATATTCCCATTCAGGATTTAAAGAGATCTAAATTTTGGAGAAAATTTCCTTGTAAAATACTGAGGGGTACAAAAAAAATTTTTTTGGCACAAACTAGCATCCTCAAAATACCCTCAGCAATGAGAGTCATTAACAGGCTTAGATACTTGCAGGCACATTACTATGTATTTCATCCATATTTAACAATGAAAAATATGAAGCTAAACCCATGCCTGGGTTTACTGAATAGTGTGTATAAAAATAACAGGAAACTTAGCAGAACAGTCTCAAAAACACATTCATGAGTAGAAAGCATCCAGCTAACTCACAGGAAATTCTCTCAGAGTTTAGGTGCTTAATCAAGAATTGCAGGAACACATTTTTTTCAGTTTAGGATCAAGGGGTGGAAACATAGCTTGAACTTGTGTTTAAACTATTCCAATATTTATCTGCTGAAAGAACCACTATGTCAATGTTCATGGCTGTACATAAAAAACCTACATTTTATGTAATAGTTCAGAAGTCTTGAACACCCGTAGAAAGTTGGAATTAATGACCTAGATTTTTTCCAAGATAAGAAGATTCAAAGCCTTTTTTCCATACATTCTTCAGAGTAGTTTCTTTTAAGGAAGTGAGAAACATGGATCTACTTTCAGGATAATTTCTATCTTTTTGTTGTTTAATGTAAAAATTATAAACAACGATGAAAAAAAGGACTTTTGATTTGTGTCACTTTTTTCTTTACTCACAGTTTAAATATAAATCCACTGTGACTTTTTTAGGGGTATGTAGGTTTTAAAGTTTCTCATCTTTGTTCTTTCTGCTTCACAGTGATAGTGGCTTTGCTGGAAAATACAAAAACCCAAGCTTCAGAAACTTTCTGCTGTATCCAACTATGCAATATCTGTATAGCTTTATACCTTTATACAAAATCAGCAAAGGATAAAATAATCCAAAGGCTATGAATGAACAAGTTCATTAGCTTGTAAAAGTGCAACAACAGGTAAGAAATCTCTGTTGAAAGATAAAGTGAATGAAAATTAAAACAAAAATGCAACCCAGGTAGCAGTAGAAAAGATCTTGATTAAAGTATATAAAGCATGCAGAATTTTGTTTTTAAAATAGGTACACACTTTCTAAGTTGTACTATTGAAGAAAAAGAAACTTTGCAAGAAATGTCACTATCTGCTTGATAGCTTTGATTTTGTAAAATCAAGATGTTTTCAAGGAGAATATTTAAAAAAAGAAAAAAAAGATGAAAGAGTATATATTTCCATTCCAAACTGTCATATTTCTTCAATTACTTGTTTAGAATGTTTTACGAAGATCATTTGAAGTATAACTATGTTCATGAAAACTAACTTTCTACCAGTCCCACAAATTACCTGAGTGCTTGCACACAGTATTTACTTATGAACTTCATATTACAAAGCACAATGAAATGCTACAGTGCAAAGAAGACAGATGGGTTTGTTAGTTTATGAGAACATAGCATACATCTTGGGGCGTTCAGCTTTAAGAAGGTTTAATTCTAAGAAAAAAAAAATAAAGTCTTGCTAATTTGGTACAAAGAAAGAGTTAATGTCTTAGTTGAGTACTAGTCTCATTTAAGTATTATTTAAAAGGAAAAACAACCCAAAAAATAGAACAAGACAAAAAAGATGTTTTTTATTCACCAAAACCATACATAATGCTGTATCTAAATTTCATTCATATCATTCTTCATTAAATGACAGTGGAACCAATCATGAGCTGAAAATTCTTCAAGGTAGTACATACCTCATTGAATCTGGCTTCAAAAAAGACCTCTTAAAAATACTTTACTTTTAAACTTTATATTAGTCTTCCTACAGTCTACTTTTGAGTAACAATATAGGTAGAACTTATTCCATTTTCAGAAAAGAACCAAATGGTTTCACAAATTCATAAGTTTAGCGAATTATTCTTGTCAACACTTCAACACTTTTTAAATTTTCACACATTTTATTTTGAAATATCATAGAAATGCTGAACTATGTCTATTAGCAAAAAAAATCTTAACTAGTCTTGTTTTTTATGTGGACTTTTTATCTTCTTTTTTTTCCCTGCTCATTCAGAAAGCATGGTCTTATAAAATGTAGTTTGACTGGGTGACTAAAAAAGGCAGGAGACCAAATTAGATTAACACCTAAACAAATTCCTCCAGATCATGGCAGTGAATTAGTGAATCTAATGAAGCTTCAAAGTAGAAATTGATAAACATTTTCTTTGTACTAGACACTCCCCTAAGTATCAAAGCATCAAATCGTTAGAACCTCTTAAATATGGAATTCAAATCTTGTTAACTCCTTGGCAGACACAGCATCTAATGTTTCTGCTTGTGCCAGGACATACAGAGAAAATAGGTTGATTTGGAACATAAAAAGCATAAATTAGTACACTTAATCCAAGGTTGTTGCTGGTAATGCAAAAATTTAATATATCAAGTTTAACAGTAGAGTAACAGAAAGGGGGGCTATTGGAAAGCAAGTGGTGACACCAAAATGACAGAAGCAAAGTAGAGATTTTAGCAAAAATTAAGGTAAGAGATATTTTTTAAAAATGTATATTTAAACTTTTCTATACTATACTTTTTTAAAAAGAAAAATAAACCACCAGGAAATATCATAAATGCTAGAAAAATCAGTAAAAGATAAATTTGTTTTATCAAGTGCGATGGGAAAGAAATTAGATTTTTTTTTTCTTGATACATAAGCTATTAGTCCTTTAGCCCTGAGGAATTAAGCTAAAAATTAAGGTATATCCTGTTTTTATGTTCATAAGTTGTGTTGCTTTTCTCTAGATTTTCATAGGTTAACAGCTTTATTACCAGCATTTTAGCTGATTTATGATGGGTATCTTAGCTTATTTTTTAAAGAAATTTTAACTGTACTCCCTTAACAGAAAAACGATCAAACTGAATATTTATATAGCGTAGGTTTGCTGAAGTGACTGCAGAAAACAGAATAAACAGCAATATCTCTACTCTCATCAACCTTTCTATACAGCAGCCACTGTTTGAGATTTTATCATTCTTCACTTAACCTCATGCTGTATAACCCTCTTCCACCACATTACAAAATACAAAACTGATTAACTTATCTCTTCTGTTCACATTTGGGATATTATCTTTTAAATACCTAAATAGCTGCTGGGCCCTGTAAGGTGCAGCCACCTTGGGTTAGGGCAGAGCTGTGCATTCAGTATGAAATTCTTTCTGCTGGCGTGAAATGTTTGATATGAGATAAGGTGTGAGAGATAATATTTTCTAGGGAAGAATGAGTTTATGAACACTTGCTCACCAAAGGAAGGAAGAGGAGGAAGAAGAGGGGAAAGAGAGAACAGATGAACTTTGGGTGTATTTGAAGGAAGGACAGACTTTCAAAGTAAGATGTAGTAACTCTATCCAGATTTTTGTTAATAGCTCAAAATACTTTGCCAAAGTTTCACAAGTATTAGATTTCTTAGGTTAGCACTTGCTTAACATGGTTTTTCTTCTTACACTAATAATAATTTCCAGTATACTGCTAGTATACTAGCAGTAAGGCCTTTAGAGTTTCTTGGTCCTGGAAAATTAGATACAAAAATGCCAAAGTAGTACTGTTCCACAGTCAGTTGAAGACCAAATCCAGAAATGAAACTCTGCAAAGTTTGAATTGTTAAACTATTTTCAAATGTGGGCTAGGTTTAGCTAACAATATGCCTAAATAATTGATTTATAGGTAAGGGATAAAAATTTTAGTGTATTCTTAAGTCTTTTTTGTTTGGCTTTTGGATTTACTTTTTAAACTCACATTACCCCAGGAACTTAAAATAATAAGAAAATCTCATGGCTGTGTGTTTAACTACATAAAGTATTTGGTACTACTGTCTGAATAGGAAGTGTTGAGTTTAACACAGCTCTAACCACTTGTGGAAAATAAAGTTTTCTTTTATTGTAAAGGTATTGCAGTTCCGTGGAAAAAATCTGTAATAATAGGACTGAAGTTGCTCCCTGAACGAAAAAAATGTTGCATGGTGCCACCTCCACAGAAAAAAAAATGTTCAAAATAAAAACTTATTTCTCCTATATCACTACAAACGTGACATCACATATTAAAGACCAAGTACCTCAAAAGAGTCTAACCCCAAAACTTTAGGAATCCTTTTGCTGATTGCACTGGATTTTGACTTAGGATCCTAGAGAGCTTTATACTGGTGTGGATGCTCTGCCGTGGTCTATGTATCACACTAGCAGATTTACTAATATAAAACTGGAGGAGTGGTTGATAATGCCACATGATCATGCTGCTATTCAGAAGGACACTGACAATCTGAAGAAATCTGCAGGCAACATAATGAAGTTCAAAAAAGGGAAAAATCCTACACCAAGGAGAAATAAACCTATGGCTGGACAGTACCTCTGAGGGGTAGGATGTGGGATCACAGAGGCACCTATGTGACCATATGCTAGAAATGTGTCCTTGTATTGAAGAAGACCAACATCATCCTGAGCTGCATTAGGAAAAAACAGTGTCACAAGTAGTTGGAGGAGGTGATCCTTCCTATCTATTCAGCACTGCTGGGACCAGCACTGTGTCCAGTTCTGAGTTACTTATTCCAAGAAAGAGACGGTCACACTTGAGCAAGCCCAGGGAAGTTGCATGAAGGTGATGAAGAGTTTTCAGTACCTTTCATCAGAGAAGTGGTTGAAAAGGTTGGGATTTTTTTGCTTGGAGAAGAGAAGAATTGAGAGGGATTTCATCAGTAAGTATAAATATCTTAGAGGGAAGCATGTCAAGTACTGGAACAGGTTGTGCAGGCAGCTGTCTCTATCTTGGGACATGCTACAAAAAGGACTAGAGCAACCAGTTCTAGTTTACTCTGCTCTGAGCAGGACAGTTGCACTAAATGATCTCCAGAGAAGCCTTCCAGCCTCAACTATCTTGTGACTCTGTGGAGCTGCAAAGATAAGATACAGTTTGAAGCTTGAAGACTGCAGGCATTGATGATTTATGTCTGGGGTCACGACTAAAAAATTGTTTGATATAATTCATTTTTGTGTTGTATACTCTGTATTATTATCTAATGGCTTCAACATCTAAACTGTTCAAGCCAAGAGCAATTCTGTTTATAGTTATTTGAAAAGAGTGCAAGAAGAGGAAAGGATATAATATTTTATGTAAGAGCTACCATTTTGACTGTTCTTAAAGGTGTCAATCAAATTCTGGTACTACAGTATTCCTAGGTATGTCTGTAATAATGAAAATGGCATTATAATCTTTAGGATGCATCAGACGAAGGCTTGTTTCCTCTTTCCCCACTCTTTGATATGAACCGCACAAAGAACACATTACAGTGTTTATTTTTAATTTTTCCCCCCTTCTGTTTTCTCATGGAATTTTACTTTTTATATACTGACCATTGCTTACATAAGATGCCCTTGAACCCTAGCTATAGCAATATTAAAGTGCCAGAAACAGACAGTTCCAGTTGGTTCCAACAGCCCTACTGCAGGGTACAGCTGAGCCTCTCTGCCATGGGTGGGCACCTCAGGGAAAGTTGATCTCTAGCTCTGCCCCAGAACAGAGTAGATGATTTAGTGTAATTTTAGGCTAATCTGCCAGCTGAGGTAGTTTATGGAAAGATGACAGACTTTATACCAAAGAAGCTGAAGAGCATGTTTGTTTTGGGAATAGCCACCTCCAACAAAAATGGTGAACTTAAAAAATGGGTAAATGCAGGAAAAGAAAAAAGCCAAGTTCCTCAAATAATGTTCAATAGTTCAATAAAATCTGTCTGAGTCTTCCTCACATCATTAAAGAACAAGAAGATTCACTAAAACTTCTTGCACTCTTTTTTAATAATAAGAGAAAAAAACTTCTTTCAAAGCCATAGTACAAAGATAGCAGGTAAATATCTGGTGAATACCATACAATGGAGGTGGGAGAAATGTAATATATACCTTGCGAAGGTACTTCTTGAAATATGGGGGAAGTAAGCTACTGGATTAATGGGAATTAAGAAGATGCAGGTTTAGAAATGTGAAGATATAAAATATGATTCAAACTAAAATGTTGTTTACAGTTTAATATGTTTTTAAGCTTTTGTTCTCTTCTATATCCAGATTTTAACAATTTTTAGGTTGTGAGAAACCATCCAAAAACCTTGTCATGTTTTCAAAGCTTACTTCATGTATGATTAAGCAATCCACTGACCCAAATGTATGAGACTGAACATAGGACAACTGGTCATACCAAGTGTAATTTATCCACTGACCACCTGTATCTACTAGTACTTATCGTGAACTGTTGATTGACTTTCATTTATGCTAAGTGAAAGAATTTGCTGTAGCAGAAACTAAATTCCTACAGACATAAAAATAGACTAGTGAAGAGTGTTTTTTGATTTTTTTTTTTCCTTACCTCTTTTTAAATATACTTACATACCTGGTAGAAAGACAGAATTTGATGGTTTCCATAGTAACATTTTGGGACAGCAGACCAAGCAGGAAGGCCTTGCTCACCCACCCATGATTTTAACAAAATTCTACCTTCCACATCACTGGCACAGAGTATATACAGACATAGAGACAAGAAATAAAGTTGCAAGTAAGTATATTTGGAAAAAACAAGCAAACAAACAAATGAAACCAAAGCAGTAAAGCCCAACCCAACAAACTCTAAGAGAGCTTGATCCAGATTATAAATTTCTTGTCAAGAGAAAACAATGAGTAAGATACAAGTAAGATGAATTAATTTCTGAATGATAGATATTCACCCATCATTTAACAGTAAGTGAGAAATTTGGAAGCATTTTATTTTTTCTTACTGTTTATGGGTCACATATAGACTCAACATTTACATCTTCAGGGAAAGAAGTGATGATGATTCTAATTGGCATTTAAGTGCTTGAGGGTTTTTTTGTCCTGGTTTCAAAGTACCAGGTTAAAATTTCTTATAGCCATACTGACCTGAGACCTTTTAGGACACATTCCCCAGATGCTGTCAGCATTTTGTGTTTTTTTGTTTGTTTTTTTGTTTTTTTGTTGTTTTTTTTTTTTTTTGTCTGTTTGTTTGTTTTCTTAGGGTTTTTTTATTTGGTTGATTTTTTGGTTGGTTTTTGGTTGTGTTTTTTTTTCTGAAGAAGAATGCCATTCATCAAGACAGTCATCTTCTCCCACCTCCCCAAGCAGGATTAGCTTGGTAGCTCCAATATATTTTTTTTGGACTGTCACTGGAGCCCTAAATTCAGGTACCTCTATGTGATGCTGAGTACAGTTTGGGACTTTTCGGGTTTGATTGTAATTGCCAACTGAGGAGCGTGTGTTCTGCATTAAATTATGTCTTTGGATATATTTATATATCTGTATGCATTTGCAAGTTGTTTATTATTATTACCACTATTAAACCTATTCAATTTCTTTTCCCAACAGGTCTCTATTCCTTAGTCTCCTTTTATCTTCCCCTGAGAGTGTAGTGGGAGTATAGCAAAGAGCATCTGTCAACTGGTTATTGGCTAAAACTGTGACAGTTTTGCTGCTAGCTAGAGTTTCTGTGCTTGTACGAGGCTTTGCAAAGTCACACTTTCAAATTCTGGCTCCTAGCTGGAACTAGGATCTAATCTCTGAGGGAGATTTCACTCCATAACCTGTCTGCCAGATGTCTAACAGAATCTTTAATCCGGACATCAAACTTGCCTCTTGAAATTCCAAAATTTATCTTTGATACCAAGCATCCTAAGTATATTTTTTTAATTGACTACTACTGCAGGACCAAAATCACCTCCAGTTTACTTGTTGTATTTGCAATGTTTTATGATAAACAAGCCAAATAAACCCCAAAAACCAACACTGAACTTATTCTGGCAAAGAAATTAAAATGTTGTTTACATAACTGAAAGCAAAGTGATAAAATAAAGTCACAGAATAAAAAAGAAAATATGCAGACAAAGGGTATGCCTGCCCTCAGTCCCTTTTTACTGTCACTTACAGATCTCAGAGGTATTTCTTGGAGAACTGTGCAGTGCTCAGCTCCAAAGTGCTGCCTTTTAGAGGATAACTTTGAGGAATCTCTTGGAGGATGAATAATGTTCATGTATGAAGATTTGAAAGCAACTTACAACAACTTTCTTCCTCAATTTTATTTTTTTTTTCCCCAAATAAAGGAAAAGCTAACAACCTAACACCAAAAGCTAGACCCGTGGAGCAAGATGAAGAACCCACATGCTATCTCTCTCTCTTTTTAAACCTACATTTCCTTTTAATCTAATAAAAATTTATCTTTGGCAAGCACAAGTATAAGGATTCAAACTCCTTGTGTAACTGTACATGGACTCAACCACTGTATCTCTCACCAACCCACTTCTGCATATTTCCAATCCCACTGCATGGGTTTATGATGTTACAACACTGAAGAGTTATTCACTGTGCAATCATTAACTAAGCGTACAACCTTTCTATCACCTTGAGTATTTCAGAGTCTGAAGGCAGTATACTAATAAAGGTGACAAATTCATTATCAATTCCTCCATTCCCATTTGTTAAAATTAGTTCTGTTATCATAGTTTTCTATTTGTTTTTATAACAAATAGACCACTACAGTATTTATAAACATATACTGAAAGCAACAATGTGGAATTCTAAGTTCCATTGTTGTTTTTTTTTCTTTTTAAAACTAAGTATCATCATAAGAAGCAATTATTATGCTAATTAGAAGGAAGGTGATTAATTATTTTATTATATATATTTTTTAATAATACAACCTGAGCTTCTACACTATATTATAGAAACATTTTAAATGCTTTATAATGTTAGAACTCAATGAAGTAATGAACAGTGATACACAAATAGGTGCATCATTAATTACTTCAACTTTCCAAACCTTAGCTGTTTTATTTTTCATTTTGGTTTTGTTTTACATTATACTTTTGTTGTTACAGTTAACAATTTGTTCAAATTAATTGAATGATTTTTCTAATACTGGACAGATAATGCTGAGATGAGGTAAGAAAAATGGAATAGAAGTAATTATGGAAGATGGGGGATGTTCCTTTCTGTTGTTACACTGGACTCTTCTGTGGGATGCAATAATGAGAAATTGTGATATTTACTTTCTTCCTTCATACTTTTTGGGCAGAGAAAAGGCAGAACATGTCCAAAGTGATGGAAATCATTCATACATTTGTCATTGCTAGTTTTCTAACTCATGCACATACCCAGTGCACAAAATCTAGATCTGCACAGACTTTACTGATCCAGAGAACCTATTTTAGAAGAGCTACACCCCCACCTAAAGTGTATCTTAATACATTACTGTAGAACATGAAGAGTGCTCTCATACTCCAGATATTCATATTGACTGTAGAGTGAGCCTCTCAGCAGTTTTCTAAACTTAGTTTCACTCGAATCACCAAAACAGGAAGCATAATGTGGTTAAGAATCATTCATTTCTGTCTTAGAGGTGACTGTCTGTGTTAACTTTCTGGGAAAATTATGTGGATTATATTTAGAGTTAATAGCTCAAAAGTATTTCCTTCTTTCTTTCTTTAACAAATACCAGAATTATGCCTATGCAGGGAATTAGAGGGCTGGTTTTGTCACTATCAGAGAATTTTAGAAATGAAGTACCATGGAAAGCAACAGCATTTGACATTGTTCCATTTTCAGTGCTCTATACATAAACATGTGAAAAAGGCTTATAACTTTTTGAATGTTTTATCTTTTAGTTTACCTTTTATTCAGACAGCGTAGCTGTAGGCAGCACTATGTGCCCTATTATATTACCATATAATTATATTACCATATAATAGACATTATATTCTCTCTCTGTATATAAATAAAGACATAAGCATATTAAAAAAAATAAATTATTAACTGTCAAGATTCATTGCCTATTCCTGATAAAGCCCAAACTTCTAAAAACAGTTGAACTGTTGTTTAACTGCTCCATTGAAGTATATCTTAAAACAATCAAAGAGGTCATCACAACTGACAATGCCCAAAACCAAAACTGCAATCATCTTCCATTCCAGTAAGAACATGCATGGTCAAAATGTAAAATAAAAATACACAGTCACTGTAATAAAATTCCTATTTTTTTTCTAACAATAATTTTCATGATTTTCCAGAAAAAGTATTTTTTATTCAGCTGGGATAAATATTTGGCTACCAGTTTTTAGATTTAGCTACATGGTTTCTGACCAATTCTAAAATATTTTGCAATCATAAATTGCAGACATCTTTTATCTAGTATTCAAAAGCAATATTCAAGGTATTAAAAATTTATGCTAGAATGAATTTTATATTCTATTCAAAATTATGCTAATGAAAATGTTCAGATATTTCTTCAACAGTAATAAACTGAAGCGAAGAGAGAAAATATCAACTAATCAAAAAGCTTGCTACATTCTCACATAATATAGCTGTGAAGTTTCTGTGAATTGAAAGATGGGTGGAGATATTACCATAGATTTTTTTTTTATTCAGTGTGATTTTAGACAAAATTGTTTTATTCATTTCAGGAGATAGGAAAGTTGAATTAACAAAATCTTTACCATCTCAAAATATATCCCTCTATCTCATCCTTTTCCTTTACGAAGTTTTTATATTTAGATAGCAGACCTCAGGGTCCTTCCAATTTTTTTAATTCCTTTACTGATCTCCTCACCTATAACCACCACCTATGTGGTCTCTACTAGAAATCCTCCTGTTACTGTCTCTAACTCTTAATTTTAAATTACTAACTTCTTCTTTGCACTGACTTGAAAGAGCAGAGTCTCAGGCTTGATGGGTCTGAAAGAAGGAGTACATAATCTTTAAAAAAATTCTTAAACATGTAAAGGATTATTTTTATCTTAACATATCTTAAACATTTATGAACATATGTATCTAATATATATATATACATATATATATATCTTAACAATATTGTAAACATGTAAACATGAAATAATGAGAAATTTTTCAGAATTCTACAGAGCAAGATCCTTTATCAAAAACATAAAAGTAACATTAGAAAAAGATTATTTAAACAAACCAGTTCATTCTCCTCCAAAATAATACCAAACTCCCAAGCCCTGGATAATACAACAATACATTCTTCTTAAATGAAAATCTTGGAACATTTAAAACTTCATTGCAGAGAGAAATGTGCACTAGGAAAGTCTTTACTACAACATATATATATGCAAGCATATATCTGACATATCTGAGTATCTGACATAAATTTTAAGAAGCCATTTGTTGCTATGAGTAACTATGCTTTCTAGGCATTTTCTTTACATTCATAAAGAGAATCCCTATGGACTCTGGGATTAGTACACATCTTAAAGCTGTTTACTAACACTGATATGACAATTGATAGCAAAAATATTGTGTATACATGTGTATAAAGTTACCTTTATTGTCCTTTATCCATTCTATAGAGCTGTCCTTCAGAGTTTCATAGAATAATATGATTATCAGTAGAAAAATAGACTTTGATTATAGCATCTGAAATATGTAACTAAAGATATTCTTATTGCACTAAACCTTATCTCTTTACTAACGCGTTGAGAATTTCAGCCTCTCTTCAGTTGATGAACACCCTACCATTTAAAACATACACTTTGCTATGAAATGGCTGAAGTCACACTGATTCATATGAGACAACTCATCTAAGTACCTTGGTAAGTCTAGGAAGTGTCCATGTATGGCCTCTTTCTGCAATGAACTGGGAACAATTTCATCTGGACTTGCATCAAGCCCCTACTTAGGCTTCTTTTCCTTTTTGACTAAGAAAAAAATGTATATCTGCATTTAATTGTGAAAGAAATTATGGTTCACAGTAAGCATGAAAATCAAAATAATTTGTTATCCTTTCCACAACATGGATAATTAAGTTTATTTCTGTAGTTAATTACAATTACCAGTCTGATTTTTCTTTCAGTACAGTTCTAGAATTTTTACTTCAACAGTTTCACAATCATTTTTCTCCTCTCTTTTTGATCCAACTCTATCCCCAGTAGAAGGAAACATTCATATCTTTACTGGACCTTTCCCTTTGTTCTCCACTAGACCCTGATAGTTATGACCCTGTCTTGGGTTTTAAAAAGTGCTGTTCAAATACACTTGAAGAAGTGGACATTCAAATGCTGCTTTTATTTCCTAGAAAAGTTCTCCATCAACTAGGCTGTTACATAAAAGTTCAGAATCACATCCTTCTCTACCAGTCTCTAAAAGTTAAGACAGATTTAAAACGTTTTTATGAGGAAATAAATTCTGTCAGTCTGTGTTAGAAGTGATTTATTGCCACCTGCCAGAGACTCAGCCCCAAAACAGAGGACAAAATTAAACAAAAACTACTTTGTATGTAAATGATGTGAAAAAATTGGTGGGGATGTAAAGATTCTTAGTGCTTTTGAAGCTGGGGCTGTTCTGAGCATATTTCTGAAACCCTATTAAGCTGAAAAAAAAGAACTCTATGAGATCCAAATGTGTATAAAATTGTATTGGAACAAAGATTTTGTGGGGTCATAGCTTGAATAGCAGGTACTTGGATCATGTCTAAATTACACTTTTAGTACTAAAAATCTTACCAGGATGTAGTAATTACCTCATTCTATTAATTATACATAATTTCATTATTTACATTTTTCCTGTCTTTTTATTTATTTGGGGTGGGGGGAATTGTTTCTTTTTTTAGGTTTGAGTTTTTATCACTGTTACATTCCCAGTTTTCTAATTGTGGCATATTGTCTAAAGACATGAATAAATGTCTACTTAATTAAAAAGACTATAAAAATTCAGGTTCCTTTTCCATAGCAAACCTATTAAAAACCTAATTAAGATGAAAAGCATCTGTTTTCAGGATAAAATAGAGTATGTCTTGTGAACCAAACCCATCATTTAGTTAAAATGTAGATTACAAAGACCTGATTTTAAAGATATCACATTTTTATTTCTGGAGACCAACAGTAAAGATCAGATCATATTAAATTGCATAAAGATATTAAAGCATTCAGTGTTTTCTTTTGTGTTCAGAATCTTTAAATCTGTGCTTATCCTTAAAGACAGTAATAATGAGAAATGTGATAATCACAAAAATTAAAAAAATTACACCTTCTCAATTCAATGACTACTTCTGGGATTATATCTGCTTATTTTAATGACAACAAAATAAAGCTTTTACTGATTTTTATTTTTTTAACACTGAAAAGTTAAAACAGAAAAGAGAAATTTATTTGTATTCTATTATGGTTATCATAAAAATTTTAAACTGAATTTTAGTTATAGGATTTGTGTTAGGTTTAGGATTTATGTTTCTAGTTACTATGCTTACACCAAGAATGGAGAGAAATATAATCTTCTTAAAGTTGACTAAAGTGTTTTGATAAAACTGAAGTCAATCAGGAAAGATCTTTCTGTAAAAATACAACTCAGGAAATACCAAGTGTCTTCAGATTCTATCACATCTACTCCATGCGTATCACAGAAAAGCAAAAGCATTTTTCATGACACTGCTCCATAAGAACTTAAAATTAAACCTTTCATAGTTTGAAGATGAAGTGGTAATCAACAAGAAATCCAGCGCTTATAAAAACCTACAGAATAACGTTCATAATACAAATAAAAGAAAAAAAATTAAAAAACATAAACCTGTTACTTCTTGCATTTCAGTCTAATAATGTATGAATATCATAAACCACTCATTTCCTCTTTGGTGAAATTAGCCATCATTTATGAAATAACAACAGAAATAAACAATGAGTAACAATGAGGATCTGTAGACAGAGTATGGAACATAAGGAATACTTCATACACTTTCCTTTTTAGGAGTGACTATATGTAGGTAGCAAATAGCTTTTCAGGTTTACTGGAACACATTTACAATATTTCCACTCCATGGAAATATTATACTGGTCAATAAATCATATATTTAGTCTTTTGCTGCATCCCAAGTAAATCAGGTAAGGCATTTCTGGCATGCAACAGTGTGGGTTTTTAAGTGTTTCATCAGTTCTGAAATCCATTTTCTCTTTGGAGGTGCTGATGTAAACAAGAGGATTTGCTGTCTGCCTTAGCCAATCCTATTTGTCAAACAACTTTCATTCATTGGAACTTAATACTGATTACTGTGCATGAAATAGGATTCTGTTTCTACATTGCCTTCTTTGTCTCTGCCTATGTGAGTTAAGAAAATACAGTACACTATGAAAATAGTCAGTTTCATATAATTAAATTTTCTCTAAGGAAAACCTGAAAAGCCCTAATTTCTTACAATCTGACAAAACTCAAACAATTTCTTATCTACCTATCTATTTATCTATCTATCTTGATGTATGTGCATTTATGACAATGATATTTTAGTGCTCAAAAGCATTTAAAACTGTATCTGATCAACTCTATGTGTTCATGTCTTGTCTCATAATGGCCTGAATTCATAAATCCTACTTAGCTATCAAGAATGTTTTTTGAGTAATATAGCTGGAGGTTATATCTGAAATATAGGCAGTGATTCACCAGGGAGTGTGGGTTCTTATCCCTTATTTAATCAGAAAATTGCTAACAGGCCAGTCCAGTAGAAGTGAAAATCAACCTATTTCCAAAGGGATTCCCCGGTTAAGAGGGATTGATGGAGAAACACTGAACTTGAAAGAAAATCTGGAAGCCTCCCAGAAAGAAATGGGATACAAAATTTTTCCACCATCTCCACAAGACACTTTTTGAAAACTGGAGCAAATAAGATGAAAGTCCTGAACAGTCTGGTCAAGCAAAACTTTCAACTATATCATTACCAATTACTTGGATGAGAAGATCGAGCGCACCCTCAATAAGTTTGCAGATGACATGAAGTAGGGGTGGGGGGTGTTGACCTGCCTAATGGTAGAAAGGAACCTGAACATACGGGATCAATGGGCTAAGGCCAATTGTATGCATCTCAAAAAAACCCGAGAGTCAGGTCCTGAACTTGAGCAACAACTTCATTCAATGAGTCATGTCCTGAACTTGAGCAACAACTTCATTCAATACTAGATGCTTGTGGAAGAGTGACTGGAAAGCTGAATGGCAAAAAAGGGCCTGGGGATGTTAATTAACAGGTGACTGAATATGAGCCATCAGAGTGACCAGGTGGTCAAGAAGGCCAACAGAAACATGGCTTTTATCAGAAACAGTGTGGCCATCAGCAGTGGGGAGGAGATCATCTCCCTGTACTCAGCACTGGTGAGGCAGCACCTCAAATACTGTGATCAGTTCCAGGCTGCTCACTACAATAAGCACTTGGAGCTGCTGGAGTATGTCAAGAGAAGAACAAGGAAGTGGGTGAAGGGTCTAGACCACAAGTCTTATGAGGAGTGGCTGAGGGAACTGGGTTGTTTAATCTGAAAAAAGAGGAGACTGAGAGGAGACCTTATTAATCTCTACAACTACCTGAAAGGAGGTTGTAGAGAGGGAGGTGTCAGTGTCTTCTCCCATCTAGGGATAGAACAAGGGCAAAAGGCTTCAAGCTGCATCAGGGGAGGTTTAGGTTGCATGTTAGAAAAAACTTTTTTACAGAAAGGGTTGTCAAGCACTCAAATGGTATGTCCAGGGAAGTGATGGAGTCACTATCCCTGAATGTGTTTAAAAACTCAATAGATACAGTGCTTTGGGACATGTTTTAGCAGTCGGCTTGTAGAGCTTGATTAGTAAAGTAAGGTTAAAGGTTGGACTGGATGATCTCACAGGTCTTTTCTAACCTTTTACAACCAAATCTATGATTCCATGATATTATATACATATATCACACATATACATTTACACAGATGTGTATATATATGTATGTGTGTGTGCACAGTAAGTTCCTCAAATCAGCAGAGGAACCTACAAACAGGATACTGAGGCATTTTAGCAAATCTCTGTTCTTTGTTTTGTATGCAGTGACTGAAGCTGCATGACCTGAAATGGAATTGTTACTGCAGAGTCAAGGGGATGAAATGTCTTCCACTGTCAGGATAGCCCAGAAAGCTCTCTTGCATGCTTCAGGGCACTGAAGAGCATTCCTATAAATCAGAAAGTTACTAAAGGAGTGTAAGATTTTTGCCTTAAAGTTATATATGACTTTTTATTTTTTTCAAACACATACGGTCTTGGAAAGTAAATACATTCATCTGCAAAGGAGGCAATAGGCTGCTCTTTGTTGTTTGGTAGGTCTTTAAAATAAGATTTCTTTTTACCTTTTTGAATAACAAAATGGTGAAATATTAACCTCAGACTCAAAGGAAGACTGTCACAAGCAAAACTAATCCTCCTGACCTTATTTTATCCTTCATGCAGATCACCCAGTGCCCAATTACACTTCACTTGTGAGATCTGACAATTACAGCACACGATGACAAGATTACACTCTGTATTTTTTCTCTAATTAGCATGTATCAAAGTATCCACAGTCCTTTTGATTTCATACTTTGATTAATGATAAGTCCATATTTATCCCTTACATACCTTACTGAGGATCCATACTTCTTAGTCAGGTCACTAGCCATAACCACAGAGTAAGTAGTTTCTACAGCAATGGTTGCTGGCTTCTTTTCCTTCTGTCCTCGTTCAGAATCATAGAATCATAGAACTGGCTGGGTTGGAAGGGACCTCAGAGATCATCAAGTCCAACCCTTGATCCACTACCGCTGCAGTTACCAGACCATGGCACTGAGTGCCACATCCAGTCTCTTTTTAAATATCTCCAGGGACAGAGAGTCCACTACTTCCCTGGGCAGCCCATTCCAATGCTTGATCACCCTCTCAGTAAAGAAATTCTTTCTAATGTCCAACCTAAGCCTCCCCCAGCACAACTTAAGACCATGCCCTCTTGTCTTGTTGAAAGTCATCTGGAAAAAGAGACCAACCCCCCCCTGGCTACAACCTCCTTTCAGGGAGTTGTAGAGAGTGATGAGGTCTCTGCTGAGCAGCCTCTTCTTCAGGCTGAACAGCCCCAGCTCCCTCAACCTCTCTTCATAGGGTCTGTGCTCGAGTCCTTTCACCAGCCTAGTTGCCCTCCTTTGGACCTGCTCTAGGACCTCGATATCCTTCCTGAACTGAGGGGCCCAGAACTGGACACAGTACTCGAGGTGTGGCCTCACCGGCGCTGAGTACAGGGGCAGAATCACTTCCTTGGACCTGCTGGCCACGCTGTTCCTGATCCAGGCCAGGATGCCATTGGCCTTCTTGGCTATCTGGGCACACTGCTGGCTCATGTTCAGCTTCCTGTCAATCCAGACTCCCAGGTCCCTTTCTGTCTGGCTGCTCTCCAACCACTCTGTGCCCAGCCTGGAGCTCCCCATGGGGTTGTTGTGGCCAAAGTGCAGGACCCGGCACTTGGCCTTGTAGAACCTCATCCCGTTGGAATCAGCCCAACTCTCCAGTTTGTCCAGGTCCCTCTGCAGAGCCCTCCTGCCTTCCAGCTGATCCACACTCCCCCCCAGCTTAGTGTCATCTGCAAATTTGCTGATGGTGGACTCAATCCCTTCATCTAAATCAATGAAGATATTAAACAGAATCGGGGCCAACACCGATCCCTGGGGGACACCACTAGTGACCGGCCGCCAACTGGATGCAGCACCGTTCAGCACCACTCTCTGGGCCGAGCCCTCCAGCCAGTTCTTAACCCAGCACAGAGTGCCCCTGTCCAAGCTGTGGGCTGACAGCTTTTTCAGGAGAATGCTGTGGGAGACGGTGTCAAAGGCCTTGCTGAAGTCCAGGTAGACCACATCCACAGCCTTCCCCTCATCCACCGGGCGGGTCACCTGATCATGAAAGGAGATCAGGTTGGTCAGACAGGATCTGCCCTTCCTAAACCCGTGCTGGCTGGGTCTGATCCCTTGTCCATCCTGTAGGTGCTGTGTGATTGCCCCCAGGACGATCTGCTCCATAACCTTGCCAGGCACTGAGGTCAGGCTGACGGGCCTGTAGTTTTCCGGGTCCTCCTTCCGGCCCTTTTTGTGGATGGGTGTGACATTTGCCAACTTCCGATCACCTGAGATGTCCCCAGTGAGCCAGGACTGTTGGTAGATGATAGAGAGAGGCTTGGCGAGTTCTTCTGCCAGCTCCCTCATCACCCTTGGGTGGATCCCATCCGGTCCCATAGACTTCTGAAGGAAAGTGATTAGACTGAACATACTAAATTTAACTTACATTCCATAATTGAACAATATGGCTTTGTATTTTGTTTGAAGATTGTAGGCCATCAATTTCTTCAGATATAACTGGATAGCATTATTTTATTTTTTTATTATATCAAGATTTAAATGAGAGAGAGGATGAAATAGGGCAAATTCTCAATTTGTCACAAAATTTTAGTTCCACTAACATTACGAGGTATCTTCTGATAATTCATCTTATTTAAACCAGATGCAAAAAAAAACCAAAAAAAAAACCAACCATTCTGTCTCTATCTTCCTGATTTTGCATATACCTCTATATACTGAACAGCACTTTAAGCAGGAATGATAAGGACCACATGGTCTTATGATTAAGTACAGAACCTTCAACATTTAGAAAGAATAGGGTCACAAGTAAAACCTTGTTTTTTGAAACTTTCCTCCTTTAAGTAGACCTTCTTCTGTGTGTGCCTCTGCCAAAATAATTGCAACTGAGTCAAGTGAAAATTACTTACTAAAAAAAAATAAAAATAATTTCTTTGGTGTATTGTTTAACCCCTTTATTAACTTTTTCTTTTGATTCATAAAATGTGTTTTCGGAAAGCCTAAAAGAAAAACTTGAAATGCATTTTTCTGTGTGTAACTCAGATCCAAAATCTTCCAGTTTCAGTGAGTCAATATAGATACCAAAAATAAATCAAGTCACACCAATCTACCTTCATTTTATAATATCATAACACAAGCAGTTTTGTAGACAAGGAAGAAGTCATATATCTTCACTATAATAGGGTTTTTGAAGCTGTCTCAGACATTCTCATAAACAATCATTGGATGTTTTAAAACAAATTAGGCAACCATCAATCAGTGTTGACAGAGGTATATCTCATTTCAGTTTGAATACAGGATGATCTTCTGAAGCCACTTGCATTTCTGTGATTTTAAGTAAATTTGGCTTCCCACAATATTTGATATTCATTACTACATAACTAGATTTTTGCATCATTTACCCAGTAAATACATGCATTTGAAAATCATAAGTTCACCTTCAAAAATCCTAGTAAGTCCAACTGGTAAAAAAACAAGCATTCTAAATTGGCTTTTAATTGTTTAGCCAGACAGATGCACTAGCCATAGCAGTTAGAGGAGTATTTTTTTTCTTTAAATTGAGATAAAAACAATTCCTTGAAATGTGGCATAAAGAAATGAATCAAAAGAGGTATATGAAAAATGGTTTGAACTGGAAATATTCTAACATACCGGTGAAATATCAAGGGAACACACTGTATTCATAATTTTCAAGCTTTCTAGTCTATTAGGAAAAGGGCAGGACTTCAAAAATTATACCATATGTTTAAATCAAAACTCTAACGCTGTGAGGAAAAGGAAGAGAAGAAATCAGACAGTTGACTTGTCAATTATAATTCAGGTCAGAGACAGAATTCTCACTACATTATTTTTGGTAAAAATTATTAGTTAATTGAAATGATCTGTGGAAAAGGTTTCTATCTTATTTTAGGGTGTGATAAATTTATTTGTTTTCGGAACATGGAAAAAGAAGACTAGAAACTATTAAAATTACTCATTTTTGCCTTTATTTAGAGTAAGAATTTAAACTTTGATTGATGAAATTTCTCTTCTATAATATATATTGCTCTTGAGGAGAAGATGGTAGTTAAAAGGCATATATGACCCTTATAAACTTCTCAGCCTGATTTGCTTTTCCAGTCTTAAGAACCCTTGCTGTATTGTAAAACATTTACTTGGACTTGGAATGATAGAATCATTTGGGTAAAGGTCATCTAGACCAACTTTACTTTTCTTTTTACTAAGATCTACTCCCATTAAGCAGGGGCACCCTCAACTAGATCAGAGCCTCGTGAAGCCTCACCTGCAATATCTCCAGGGATGAGGCTTCTGCATGTCCTGCCTGAGTATGCTGATACAAAGTTGTGCCCTGTTGTTAGGACATAATTATTACTGAATATCTTCAAGGACTACCACTTTAAATAGTATAAAGGTATGGACTACTCATAAATTTATTGGGATTGCCATACACAATGTTCTTGCAAGTTGAGTACTGGATTGAAGAGAGTAACAGGAGCAAAAGTTATGTACAATGTTCTTATTGTACTAAATCAAAAGGGCATTTCTGAACTAAAGACAGTTCTGCTATGTCAGTGTTGACAAACTTGTCAGTTGACAAACTGAGATCAGTCTTATAGGTAGGGCAACACAAACTGGAAAAAATTCCTGGCCTTGGTCTGCACCCCTTTCACCAGGTCTGAAAACCTTTTCAGGAGAAATATATCAAACAACAGTCAGGGAAACTTGCTCTCACTCAAGTGTCCACTATTCTCTAATTTGAGTATAAGTATAGTGGTTAAAAATGCTTGCTGAATCAACACGCAGACTTCGGGAAAAAAACATGGTAAAAATTATTTACTTTTGTCTACCACATTGGCTCAAGACATATGTCACCACGACACCTTCCAAGAAAAAAAAATAATTGCTTGATTTGTGTCATAAAAGTTCATTTTTCTTTCTATATTTTTTTCATAGATTACCTTTGAAACACATGAATTTGGAACCTGGTTGCAACTTTGCATTTACTAGTCCAATGCAGACTGTTGCTTTTTCATTCTGCATTTATCCATCTTTCTCACTACACTATTTTGTCATTGAACAGATATTTTCTATTTTCTCTTTCAAAGGTACCTATTCAGGCCTACAGGCCCCTCTTCTGTTTCCATAGGATATATACTCATTCTGATACTAACTTGGTGTGTTCCCTTAAAAAACTTGTCTTGTTTCCATTGTCTCAATGAGGGGAAACTCAAGCACTGTTGTGTTTTTTTCTTGTTTGTACCCCTGCTAAAGCAAATTTTGGTTGGGAAAGCAAGCAAAAGTCACTGAAGACCCATGAGTGCTAATATGACCCACACAGATCTTCTACAACTCTATCCTAAACCATTTTAGTTCAGCTCTGATTTTTCACATTACTTAAATGAAAAGTTAACCAACAATAAAATCATCACCATGCTTCTTAAAGTGGAGGGAAAATACTATTTGCCAGTCAGGAAAATAATCCTTACAATATTTCATAGAAGACTCAAAGCTTTGGAAGGCAATTGTATAAATAATTTACAAGGAATTGTTTAAATTAAAGATGGAGATCTAAAAAGAAAATTGCATTTCCTATGCAATCAGTATGCAAAGCTTTCTTTTTTTCCCTGCCATCTCCAGGACCACTCAATATTTTAAGGGCTTGTGCTTAGAATGAGAAGCACCTGCATTTACTGGGCGGTTAGGCAGGTTTCACACATTATTTATATTCAGAGCTCAGCTTTCTTCTTGCAAAACAAAAAGCAGTAGCATTAGAACAGGGTCATTTGTCACATCAATGTTCCTTTTACAGTACTACCTAACAGGAGTAGTGGACAGTGACTTAATGAACCTGAGAATCTGATCTCTTTGCAATACTACCATGTCTTAATATAAAGCAAGCTTGATATGTTTTGTCTGGTAGTGATGAGACATTTTTTACTTTACAAATTCAGTAGTTACTGAAAGAAACTACAAAAGTATTTATTAGCTATTAAAGCAATCTTGCCTACAGATAAATAATCTGTCATGCTAGAAAAGGAGTGCCACTCCCTAAAGTTAAAGATTATTAGAATACGTAATAAAACATTATTTTAGCAAACTTTTCTAAGGTTGTCTTTATTTCTGTCTAGCAATAGCCTTTATCACTTTCTTTACAAGCCAAAATAAGCACAGTTATGAATCTCATATAGAACACCTGATTTTAAACAAGTCAAGTACTGAGATAAGAATTATGTTGATTGCAAACTGATCAAGATTTTGCAAAGATCAGTGAAAGAGGAAAAAGTTTTTACAAAAGGATATATTTCTTGAAATATAGCAAAAAAAACAAAAAAACAAAAAAAACCCAACAAATCCAAGCAATTGGTATGAATTCGCTCATTAACCCCCAGAGGTATTTAATTTGCAGATAATTTATGTGTTACTATAAAATGACCTTCTAACTTAGACCAAGTTTTATATATAAAAATATAAACTAGAAAACAGAAAAGTAATTAGCTGCTCAAATAGATATGTAAGAACAATATAGGTGTGTTTCTTGCTTTACATCTGGACAATTGCTGCTGTAAAATTTACACTACCTTCAAATAAATGTATAGGGCTATCAATTTGAAATAGTAGGATTTTGTATTTTCTTGTACAGGGAGGTGATGACAATCTTTGAAACTACATTTTTATGAGAATTATAAGCTCCAACTATTTTTCGTAAGTTCTTGCAATGTATAAATATGTTCCCTTCTGTGTAAAACTTACATTGAGCAAGAAAATAGTCAGAGGCACAAATTGTATTTGCAGTGTTATTCAGACACTTTGGTGACAACAGAAGCTACAGGAGGCTTAGAGTCCCTGGGGAATCTCTTCCCCCATCTATGGGAGATTCAAATGGATGTTCTCTGTGTAGTGTAATCTTAACTGGAAAGCCACAGGTGAATAGTTTTTTCTCCTACTGAGATTCTTAACAAAACAAATAGTGAAGGCATTTTCTCCTTATTCAAATAATAAGTCTGACCAAACCTCCCACAGCTCTTCCAAAAAACCCCAGCAACTTACAAAAAAAAACAGACCCTGTGCAATAGCATTTTTGAAAGGATGTGGCTTTATTCTTCTGTTGCTGCCTATTTACTCTATTAAACTCATTTCAGATAGAGAAGCAAGCACATAACCTAGTTTGTTTTTTTTTTACTCCAGCCCTGCTCTGAATCTATATATCATTCAGAAACTAAATTAGGAACTGAAAGGCTGAATTATTTACTCCAGTGAGAATAGTTTTTCTGAAGATGTGAAGCCTTATTGAAAGTCCACTTATAAACTATACCCCCAAAATTAGTTTTTATGTAACTGCATCAATGATTATAACATATTAATGTAGTGAATTATTAAAACTCAAGCTCTATCCCCTATTGACATGTATATAAGATACTGTTAATGGTGTATTTATTGAAAAGTATATGTATCTTTGGTATATCAGTCTTAAATAAATTAATCTTTCATGTGAGGAGAGACATGTAATTTCCTCACTGGTGAAAGTCACTGTTTTTTTGGGCTGAAACCTGAGAAAGCATGAATTTTTTGATAACTCTTCCAAAATAATACTTTCACAATGTTAGATGGTTCAGATTTGGGTTTTATGTAATCTGAAATGGAGTTTTGTTCTCTTTAAAGAAACCAGAGGAACAAATTCCAGAAAGACATTGGATCGATAATTTTTATTCAGCATGGAGATTTTGCACAGGACTAAGAACCCAGTGTGGTAAAGTTTTCAGTCTGTATTTGTGATTAATCTCCACAGAGCAAAAACATTGACTATAAATATGTAAGAAAGATGGCATGGAAAGTAATTTTCTTTAACTGGTATCATCAATGACATATTTGTAAACCTAATTATTCAAGCTCCTTTCTAAGAAAGAAGTTGAACTTGATTCCAGAAAGCAAAAATTTCTAAAGCATAGTTCATATATTTGCATAAGCTATTATCCCAATAAAAAGTCTCAATGACTATTCGATATTTGCTTTATGAATACCTAAGAATGAATAATTAATAGAAAACTGTAGTCCTCAGTGCATGTTGTATAAATAGGGAAAAATCCTGTCTCAGTTCCGTATGAGACCTTTTCCATCGACGAAATAGTTTCTTGGAGATGTTATTCTAAATGTGTTCTCTAAGATGGTATCATCCTTGTGTTGCAGATTTCCAACATTTCAATATTATCAGAAGATCTGTGGTAATGTAATTCTTCTTTTTAACACAAGCATCTGGACTGAAGGGATACATGGGAATATGAAGTCACAGTTATTAGGGGAGAAAAATTGAGACACAAAAGTATTACTTGTAGACTTGTTCAGAGAGGCACGCACCCCCCCCAGGTTATCAGTAGCACATATTTGAAAGCATCAGAAATTATAGGTCAGAGGGAAAAAAAGGAATGCAGATGCTTTACATAAAAAAATAGCAAAAAAACTGGAAACTCCACAACTTTGTGTGGATAAATATTGGATTTTTGTTACCAGTCTTGAAAGATGTGACAGTGGATTTAGTGAGAGTGATAGAAAAAGACTCTCAAAATTGGATCTGCTGAGATATCTATGAGTTTGGGAAGGGAATTTCTAGAGAAACAATTAAATGTACTTCTCTGCAAGCATGACTCAGGTGGCATCTCGCTGAGCCAGAGTACATGTGCTGCTACAGCTGGGTGTGTGGGACATTCTCCTCTTTCTCTGCAGCAGCAAAGCTCCCCTCCATGCCACAGTCAAGCAAGAGATCTGTAAGGGCCCAGAAGCAACCACGACCACCAGTGTATCCACCATAAGTCCACAGGTCCACCAGTCAGAGATACAGCAGGGTCCCAACATTATGGGGAAGGGAGTAGCAGTAGGGAGGGGGAAGCATCACCCACAGGTGCTCGAGGGATTCAGATCACTCAAGAAAGTCATTTGTGCCACCCCCAGTGGGAGAGCAGACTGAAGGGGACAGCCCCCTCAGTCACTGTCCTGAGGAAAAGACTCTTTCAGCAGCAGGCAGGACAGAACCTCTGTTACCTCTGGTTTTCTCAGAGATCATGAGCTAGTTTGATTTGAAACTATTTGTAATGTGCTTTCATCAGAATTTCAGCTTCTAAGTGTTTATTGCATTTGGTGATCAATAAAATTTGACACAAAGTTTTGTGCCAAAGTTTTCATTCAAATGAAGAAACTGCATGGACATAGTGAATCCTTAGATGCCACAGGCCAATTTCTACCTTCATACTTTTTCATTTAATTTCAAAAAAGCAGCAGTTACCTTAGAGAGTGCTGAATTTTACTCTGTCTTAGCAAAAATGTATGCTTAATCATTCCTCAAATTAATATCTAGAAAGGAGTCATATGCTGTCCTTCTATCCTTTCATAAGCATTTAGAGATGTGAAATCCATATGCCTTTCATTCTACTGTCATACATCACAAGTTTTTATATTTCTTTTTACAGTTCCTTTTATACCCAGGACAGCCATTTCATTGTGTGTAAAAACCTGTGGTGGATGTAATGGTAGGCTAAACAATACAGACTACAGAAGGTATTTTGTACAAAAGGAGAGAAGAAAGATAGCCTGAATGACAGCACAGAATAAATAGCAGAGAGGCACAGAGGAGAGAAACAGGGTGGGCAGAATCAGGTATTAGACTTGATTTGGAAGTCTGTTTTCTAAAGAGTGAAGTGGCAGAGTAAATTGACACCATCTTCCCTATTACTTAAAACCTGCCTAACAATAGAGAGGATAGCTTACTAGAAACTGGCTTAAGCTAGACACATAAACCCAGCATCTCAAAAGTATTCATACATCTAGTTCCCTGTGAAATAAGCTATTTACTTTTGAATCTACTTATGTTCATCACTTGTAAAATGTGGAGAAAATACAAGGCATAAAAATTTTAGTGAACAAAACTGCATTGATATGATAGGCAAATTGAAAATTTATGGTAACAGAGAGCATAAAGGGAGGTCGGTATAGTCCCTCAAGGGGTCAACTTGTGATGGGGTCAAATGAAATTGGCAGGGCTGAACAAAGGTCAGAGTTCAGGCAAGGGGAGAAATAAATATGCCTGTCACACTGTGTTCCCACTAGCTCCATGGGCTTACAGGATCTCCATTCTGGATCAGAGAATCCAGAGAATCCCATGATAGGAAATCCTGTTAGCAAAAGGATAACCTTGCTTTGCTTCAAAATTGTTTGCATCCTGTTTATCCTTCTCATCTCAGGCTTGGCTACTATCCAGCAAAGTGGGATCTGGATTAATATGATCCTTTGTTATCACAGGAACATTAATGTTGGAAAAGACCCCTAAGCTCATTAAGATCAACCATCAACCCAATGCCACTATGCCAACTAAAACATGTCCTGAAGTGTTATGTCCAGATGTTTCTGAACACCTCCAAGGTGCTCCCTTGGAGCACCCTGTTCCAATACTTGACCACTCTTTCAGTAAATAAATTTTTCTTTTCAATCTGAACCTCTCCTGGCACAATTTCCTCTTAGTCCTAGCACAATTTTCCACAATGAGGACATTTCCTTTGGTCCTATCACTAGTTCTGTGGAAGAAGAGACCTCCAGCTCCTTGAAACGCTTATTGTAGGATTTGTGCTCCAGACCCTAACCTTCCAGGGAGGAGGCATTCACAACATCCCTGGGCAATATGTTCCAGTGCCTTGCCACTCTCATAGTAAAGAATTTCTTCCTAATAGTTAATCTAAATCTCCCTTAAGTTTTAAACCATTGCCCTTCATCCTCTTGCTACACAGAAGTGCAGAAAGCCCTACCCCAGCTTTCTTGTAGGGCCCCTTGTAGTCATCTGGGACTCCTCTGTTAACTGTGACTGTTGATAAATGTTGGAGAATGGCTTGGTGAGCTCCTCCACCAGCTCCTTCAGAACTCTTGGGTTGATCTCATCAGGCCCTATAGACTTGTGAGTTTCCAGGTGATGTATCAGGTTGTTAATGGCTTCCTCATGGACCGGGGGGTGTGGGGGTGTTGGTGTGTGTGGAGTTATTCTGCTTCCCATCCCTGTCTTCCAGCTCAGAAGGATGAATAATCTTAAAGATGTTTTATTTTCCTGGTGACAAGGAGAAAACCAAACTGTTTTGTAAGCATAGGAAGCAATTTTTTTTACATCATTATCACACAATGTAGCCTCATTTCCTAAGAACACTCTTCTGTCAGTTTCTCTTTGAAATCCTTGGTACTTGTTGGTCAGTCATCACCATACCTAACAGAGGGCTTGGAAAAGTAAAGATCAGGTAAGAACTGTAAAAATAGAAAGTTGTATTGAGAGATACTTTATGAAAGCCTTCCCTGAAGGGAAGAATGGTGTGCTCAAGTACTTTTAAATATTAGTGATAACACAGGAGCTAGCACAAATGCCCAAATTACAAAAAAATTTCTATAGAAGTTCACCACATTATACACACCAGTGAATCTAGCCACAGGACATCAATATCTAAGGAATCCGACTTCATAACTTCTGCTCAGGATCAAATTACTTTCGTGATTTGTATCCCACTAGTATTTGGTTGTCCTGCTAATGAACTAGGCATTGCACAGGACACTATACAAACATTGAAAAAAATGTATTCCCTTGCCAGAAGACTTCTTATCTTGAGCAAGTACCTGGCTTTCTGTAAAGTAAAGAAAGTGTACAAGACCCATAACTGTTTCTGCAGTTTTATAAATTATGTTGTCTTTTAACAGTTATAACATCCAGAATAGATTTCTTTACAGTGAGTTGATTTGCAACTAGTTTTGCTGTAAGAACTATGATCAGCTATTGACAGAACATCACACAGAGGTTTCCAGTTGGATAGAACTACAAAATTCAAAATATTGACAGATTCCTTCCTCACAGAGGTGTGTAAACTTCATTCAGCACCACAAATGATACTTATAGGAATGGAGATTTTAAGTCGTCAAAAATATTTAATACTCTCTAATCTTAAGAAAAGAAAATGAAGATATTGGTTCCTTCTTGTGGAAAACAAATCTTTTTAGATTTAAATTTTTTAATTTTAAAAAATATCTAAAAGCACATAGTTTATTTGACTAGGATAGTTGTTCCTCTGGAGAACTCGTTAAGTAAACTGCTGAGTTTTCAGCTTTTATGCATGCACACGCTATCATGCCACCGATTTTGAGAATAATTCCAGAGTCACGTGAACAGAATTTACCCACAATGGAAGATATTAATTTTCATACACGTAGGAGGGAAAGTTAAAAATCTTAGATGAAATATTTTTAAATATTTGATTTGTCCAAGTTTGCGGTCTCAAAGCTAATGTCATCATGACTTTGTTGTTTCTATCCATGTATTTCTTCTATGCCCTAAAGAGATTTCAAAGATAACATAAACGTCTTTGAACCAGTCAGACAGTTGATGTCCTTTAGGACAATAAAGATTACAAAACTCAAGAAAAAGAAGAACTCGAAAGTTAGGAAATGAAATCTCAGTGGGCAGGAAGAGACCTGGCTATGCAATGTCTTTCTAGAGCTTATTAAATAAATCTAGTGTGACAGTTTCAGGAAACACCATATAAATGTATGATTCCGATGGGCTTTTCCAGCACCACTGGAATAACTTTCAAAGCACTCAGACTCTTGTATTTGCTTCACCCATCTTCTTTCTTCCCCTAAATCAAGAAAGAAGCAAAAACAAATGGAAAGAGAACAAGAAAAATGCTTACCTCCTGCCCCTGGAATTGTTCGAATATTTCATAGGAGTGTTTTGGATAATTCCAAGTCTTTTCTTAATATATTCCAATAAGTAAAATTTATGTCAAAGCAAGAACTCAGAATGTCAGTTTTTCCTTTTTTAAAACACCCACCTAGAGAGTTACACTAATTTTTATTAGTAAGTAAATGACTGAAAAATTTTGACAGGTGGCACGATATTTTTCAAAGCTGTTCTATTAAACCTATGTCAAAAATCACTATTTTTTCACTGAAGATTATTAAATCCCAAATTCTACACTATTAGTTATGTGTTAATGAAGTGTGTCACTTGCAACAATAAGTTGAAGTGAAATTACAGTAAGTTAAGTTGGCTGAGTGCCTCATATCAAAGACATTTATACTGGAAATGCTTTTCATTGTATGAAAATGAATAAACTGCTATGAAAATCTTCAAGTGAAACTTCCTGTAGAACATTATTTTTCTCTGTGATAGCCTGTCATTCCCTGTTTAGAAAATAATTATAAATTATATAATTGCTGAAATTAATTATATCAAGAGTTTGACTTACATCTAAGCCTTGAAACATAGAAGTGTTGTCATTTAGAGGATATAAATAAAAATTTCTGCTTAATTCTGTGAATTTGCTTCAGGACCAAGGCAGGATCAGGCAGGTTACTCGTGTGTACTGCTGAGGGGCAAAATCCAATGATACATTAAAAGACATTTATATACGCATTAATCATTTTAGTAGCATAATTTTTACAAATTGCTACATTTGGGAGATTTTAATAGATTTCATTTTTTCATCTGCTCAGGTAACCTTCAGAAAAATTAGATTTCAGCCAGACACAAATAGGTATAAGTAGCCACTGAAAAAACCTGAAATTCCACCCCAGGAAAAAAGTGAGGTCTTAAATTTTAGTTTCATGTTGAATTGGAATGAAGGCCAAAATCAGGATTTTTCCTGTTGTAGAAAATATTCTGAATATATTCCATTTCAAGCTAGTGAAAATATTTTACTTTTTACTGTTATAATTCTGAGTGTTATTGCACAGATATTATGACAGCAATTTTACAGAAGCATTTAGATGAAACTGTTTTTTGCAAGACTCTTAGTCAAACTAGCAGTTCCTAAGGGACTTTTAAAAAAATATATATTTCAAACATCAGTTAACATATACTCTTTCCATACTCTATTTTCCATACAGTAAGACCATTAAAAGCTATATAATATATAGCTATATTTACTTCTTGCATATGTAGGATGAAATTTTCTGTACATCTGCATCATTGCATCAGGCAACTCCTTCCTTCACAGCCATTGCAAACATATGCATATATATGCCTGTTGAGATGCAGGTCAAAGTTAGAAAAATCTTTGAAGTTTTCAATCTATATGGATGAGCCACAGCCAACCAAAATGATTCTTTGATGAGTTGTATGTAGAATTTATCCTGAAGTGCCAGCAAATCATTCCAGAGGGTAAAGATGAATAAACTATTCAGTTCCCTTCCAAAAAAATGCAAGGGATAAGGAGAGAAATCAAATTTTAAAATAACACTATATCCATATTCTCTATAAAACCATTGTATCAACAACAAAACTGTAATGGATCTCATAGAATCTACCTGTCTATGAAAACAATAAATATACATTTATGATTAAACCACCTGAGATCATCAAAGAAGGGAAAATAAATAGCTCAATGTAAAAGCATAAATGTAAAATGCATTCTCAAGAATTTTCACCTTTGCCATCACTATCACCTTAATATAAGTAAAACACCTAGAAACTGACTTGTGGTGATCACTCACATACTGAGAATATCCTTGTTTGGGTTGGTTTTTTTTACTCTTTTTTTTTTCTTAAGAGCACAGTAACACATGGTCATTTACCTTGGGACTGAGGAACTGAAAACACAGATTGGCCAAGAGTGCAGAGGTGATTTATAGCAGATTTTTCAACTACTATTTCCAGTACTCTAGATTCATGAAAGAAAAAGCTTCGTTTGCTTTTAATTAAGACTTTGGGACTTATCTGAAGTGCTTTGAATTTCTGCTATTCTATTCCAGTGGAATTCAGTAAACATTGCCAGGTTTTTCTGAGCTTAGAAAGTGGGCAGTTCTGGCTGTAATATATTTGAGAGTTCCTTGGAATAAGATATAAAAGGAATGAAAAATGAGCAATATGATTTAGATGTAAGAACCTGTCTATCAGTTGAATTTACCATTGAAAATAAAGTTCACATATCCATGTATTTATGTTTTACACTTTTAAGATGTGGTGTTAGTTTAAAAAATCTGATTATTTCCATTTAATAGATGGTTAGTTATTTATATTCAATAAACTGAACTTTTAAATTAAAAACATAGCTATAAAAATATCAAAGTAATCGTGAATATTGGTATTGCTCAATTGGCACTGCTAGCAATTAACAGTGAGAATCTCAGGCTGAATAAGTAATCATTCCCTTATAAACTAGTGAGAAAGGGTGAGAGGCTGAGGGAAAGTGGAACAGACTGCTGGGTTGTTAAAGAGACAATGTAAAATGCCTCTGTCTTCTATGAAAAAAAAAATGGATGTATTTGAAAATGTAATATGTTAGTGTTATGTTAGTAATATGTTAGAAAATTTTAGTGAAACTGGACTTGGGTAAAAACCTGTTGCCCCTGGAGCAAATAACACTGATTTAATTTCAAGTAATAATAATAATTTTTAATTATGTAAATATTTTAAACTACCCACAACAAGAAGTATGTTCATGATATCAATCAAAGATGAACAGGAGTCAAGTTTTCCAGGTTGAATCAGGTTACCAGAACTATTACTCTAATTAAAAAAGCATGATTGTGGTGATTTCCTATTTTATGAATTCAACTGCATTTTTGAAGGCAACACTTATTGTCTTTTATGGTCACGGCAGAAATCTACAGTAACAATTCACTGCTTTATCAATCCTGAACTGGTATTCTCTGTTGTTATGTTAACATGAGTAATAAAGAGTATTAAAAATCCAAGAACAGCCTCCATCTAGTTTTCCTTTAAAGAACACGAGGACTTTTGTCAACATTGTAAAGCCTGAATGTAGTCTGTGATTTTCTGGATGACTAAAATAATTTCTTCTGTTAGAAATATCAACCCATTTATCTATTGAAATAAAAACTCAATTTAATCTTCTGTCTTAATGAACTTAGATATTTTGATTTATATGCCCATTAATGTTTGTGTATTTGAAATTCCAGAAAAAATAAGATGACAGGATGGATAAACCTTTTTTAACCTAGTGTAAATTCAAAATTCTTATGTATTGAATTTTGAAAGTTCAAATTTTAAACAGTTTTGGTTATCATTAGTCAAATTGCTGGCATACACAAATTTTCATCAGTACAAGTTGTGCCACAGCTATGTTTTTATGTGCCCCTACTCTCTTTACACCTTTGGGCCTTAGATGTGTACAAAGTTCTGAATACAACAGAAAAAGTGAAAGAAATAGATCTTTGGGAAATACAACCGATCAAACAGAGCTACATCCATGACTCCATTTATTTTCCAATCCATTACGCAAGGCTACCAAGAGCAAGGAGTAATGACAGCAAAGTCAAGAAAAGTATGACCTAAACTTTTTTTCCCCTCCTCATTTTTTAAAAACAAGTAGTCAGCCCCCATAAAATCTGAGAACACCACCGTAAAACACTGGAAGACTGGGCATCCCTTGTCTCTAAAGCTCTCATACTCCAGGCTTTTCCAGATTCAGAGAAAGTTCAAATAGCTAATATATTTTGTAAAAACCAAACAAAAAATACTACACCCCTCCCAACAGAATAAAATATTAAGTTTATAACTTGGTCCCAAATATTTAACTGTTCAAGTGAGCTTAGTTATAAGACACCTTTTTTTGTAGTTTATAAATAAATCAGGACATTAGAAATTAGAGAAGCCATTAATCAGTTACATACCAAAAGGGGGAGGGAGGAGAGATGTATTTTCCTGTTCAATGAATCTTATCCAATGATTTTCCTTTCGCTTAATAATAGCAATAATCTGAGGAAAAAAAAGTTTTTGTTTTTTTTTTTTGACAGCGATCATCTATTTAACTATGTTGCTATGTTTTATTTGTGTACAAGTCCTTGATTTTTCATTCTTCACCAGTGGCACTATTTTAGAAAATGTGATTTCTTTGACTGCATTATTATAAAGATCCAAAATTGTCAATATAATTTTAAAATTAGAACATTTTGAATTCATTTGACTTAATGCCAACAGAGAGCCCAACTACCCTTCATAGAGGTGGCAAGAACTAAATAGTCCCAGTTCAGACTGGGATCCACTTAGTTAGATAGCAGCCTTGAGGAAATGGAGGTATTCTTGTAACAAAAACAAACAGTTAACCAAACCAAACCAAAAAATCCAAAGCAAACTCAACCGTAGCTAATCTATAGTGATAACATCTACTAGAAACAAGGCTGCCTTCAATATTTTTCTTATTCACTAGCGAGTTTCACTGTCACAGAATGGTATGAATTAATTCATAATGAATGAAGTTACCTCCGGAGTTTGAGACCCAAACCTTCTGCTGAAGTAGGGCCACCTAGAGGTGATTGCCCAGAACCATATTCAGATGGCTTTTGAGGTCCTGAGAAAAAATTGAATACTTCTAGTGTCAGGGGTAACAGAAGAAACCATGAAACGTGCCCAAGATGTGAATAAATAATAGAATAATGTGATGTAGTGGCATACTTTACATTCTCACACAAAGACTAAGTAATCAAAGTCTTATAGAAATAAATGAGGAGAAAATATGAGTCTGATAAGGTTAAATGCCTCAGCAAATTTAAGATTATAAGAAAGCCATCACAAAAGATTTTAGATTTTTTCTGATAAGTTGTTTCAAACTGTAACACCTTTTCCTAGATCAATCTAATAACCTAAAATCACATACATACATTTTAGAGCTAACTGTAGTGCAAAGCATACATTCATGTAAAATTTTACAAGATCACCGCATACAACATCCAACCTTCTTTCTGGTTACCCATAGAAAGGGTATCCTTGCTTTCAGTTGCTATGTGTATAGATATAAACTGGCTTAAAAATCAGCTTGAAATCTATAGTAGATCATGAGATTAATGAATAGTTCTGTGCTGCAGTTGTGTAGATAAGTTGCTCTTGGAAGACTGGCCATTTTTGAATCTTCCAGGAGTTTGTTTCCATATCTCATCAGTTTGATGTGCTCATTCCCTCCTGTGCTGCCACCTCTTTTGCTTCAGCAAGAACAGTTCTGAGACCACTTTCTGTATCATTCACAATAAGATTTGACTCAAAATCATATAAAAATTATACAAATACAATAAGCTATAGCTGTGAATGCTTAATTCAAAATGTTAGAATTTGAAATTGCTAATTAAAGACATTAGTGAATGTCAATACAGCATTATTTTAATGACTCAAAGATAATCCCAGAGCAATCAATTTAGATCACAGTAAGTTTATTGTAAAGTGCCAAGAGTGTGGGGGGAAAACGCTTCGTTAGCACTACAAAGTAACGATTCCTCAAATGAATAATGCTTGTTCAGAGTTTAACTAAATAATTACTTCATTTACGTTTTCATAAGCTGATAAGAGGAATGGAAAAGCCAGCTTAGTGAGAAATGATGTAAGTGTTAAAAGGTAGCATGCAAAAAACAGTGTTCCTCAAATTTCTGGCTTACTAACAGAGCCCGTTTTAAAAGGAACACATTTATTAACCTAAGAATCCTAGTGGGAAAGAGATAAAGCAGAAAAATATATAGTAGAAAAATCCATTACATCACACAAATCTCTGACATGCAATTCAGAATGACTGGAGGCTGGTGCAGCCAGGTATCTTTCTGTTCTTATTTGTACATAATGATTTTAAGGAATGATTAGAAGCCAGAACAGAAAACTGCTGAAGTCTATTTCTGTCTGTTATTGCAGTCTTGCAGAGCATAAATTGTGCAAGTCATGGGCACTCTTGCAAAAATAATATTAATGTGAAGTAAGAAAACTAATTTCAGTCTTTTGTACTGGCCTTGAAATAACCCTATCAAAACCTGAAGAGTCCTCCTGTTTGTTCAGCTCCAGATGATCACATTTAGATTTTACAAAGATTATTATGCACCTGCTTGTCTTAAGTATATTGCAAACAACTAGACTTTTGACATACTTAGATTATGTATGTGCTGTGATCACTTTTACCTCTAACACTGTCTTAATGGTGCAAAATACCCACAAGCACATGCAGTATACTTCTACTGATGGTATATACCTTGAGTAGTTATCATTTCAATTTCATCTGGCATTTTTTATTTGGTCCTTAATTAGAAAGAATCCATCACTTCCCAGGAAATTTCAGAAAGTCTTGCAATGTGTGCTGTAAGTCTGATCTTGATTTTTCTGCATCATTCTCAAGTGAGATATTACACTGGAAAAACCACAGAAAGATTAGGTGTATCGTAGAAAGCTTTAGATTGGAAGACACCTCTGGAGGTCATCTGATCCAATCCCTCTGCTCAAAGTATGCCAAAAATAGGAGGTTAAATATGACACAGTTTAGGAACTTGTCCACTCAAATTTTAAAAATATTTGAGAATCACAGAATGGTTTAGATTGGGAGGAACCTTAAACATCATCTAGTTACAATGCCCCTCCCACTAGACCATGTTGCTCAAAGCGCCATCCAATCTGGTCTTGAACATTTCCAGGGAGGGGATATCCACAGCCTCCCTGGGCAACCTATCTTACCACCCTCACACTACAGAATTTCTTCTTACTATCTAACCTAAATATCCTCTCTTTTAGTTTAAAGTCATTACCCCCATCCTATCACTCCATGACCTTGTAAAAAGTCCCTCTGCAGCTCTCTTGTAGGACCTCTTCAGGTACTGGAAGGCTACAATAAGGTCTCCCTGTAACCTTCTTGTCTCCAGGCTTAATGAACCCAGGTCTTTCAGCTTGTCTAGGAAGGAGAGGTGCTGCAGCCCTCTGACCATCAAATCACAGAACCATAGAATGGCTATGGATGGAAGGGACCTTAAAGATCATCCAATTCCAGCCTGCTTGAATGGGGACACCTCCCACTAGACCAGGTTGCTCAAGGCCCCATCCAACCTGGCCTTGATGGCTTCCAGGGAGGAGGCAGCCATAACTTCTTTGATCAACCTGTTCCAGTCTCTCACCACACTCACAGGAAAGAGTGTCTAACCTTTTCATAGAATCATAGAATTAGCCGGGTTGGAAGGGACCTCAGAGATCATCTAGTCCAACCCTTGACCCACCGGAGCAGTTGCTAGACCATGGCACTGAGTGCCACATCCAGTCTTTTTTTAAATGTCTCCAGGGACGGAGAATCTACCACCTCACCGGGCAGTCCATTCCATAGCCTAATCACCCTCTCCGTGAAGAAATTCTTTCTAATATCTAACCTAAACCTCCCCTGGCACAACTTAAGACTGTGTCCTCTTGTCTTGTTGAAGGTCGTTTGTGAAAAGAGTCCAGCTCCCACCTCGCTACAGCCTCCTTTCAGGTAGTTGTAGACAGCAATGAGGTCTCCCCTGAGCCTCCTCTTCTTCAGGCTGAACAGCCCCAGCTCTCTCAGCCTCTCCTCATAGGGCCTGTGCTCGAGTCCCTTCACCAGCCTGGTTGCCCTCCTTTGGACCTGTTCCAGGACCTCTACATCCTTCTTAAACTGAGGGGCCCAGAACTGGACACAGTACTCGAGGTGTGGCCTCACCAGCGCTGAGTACAGGGGAAGAATCACCTCCCTGGACCTGCTGGTAACGCTGTTTCTGATACAGGCCAGGATGCCATTGGCCTTCTTGGCCATCTGGGCACGCTGCTGGCTCATGTTCAGTTTCTTGTTTATGCAGACTCCCAGGTCCCTTTCTGCCTGGCTGCTCTCCAGCCACTCTGTCCCCAGCCTATAGCGCTGCATGGGGTTGTTGTGGCCAAAGTGCAGGACCCGGCACTTGGCCTTGTTGAACCTCATCCCGTTGGAATCGGCCCAGCTCTCCAGTCTGTCCAGGTCCCTCTGCAGAGCCCTCCTGCCTTCGAGATGGTCTACACTTCCCCCCAGCTTGGTGTCATCTGCGAACTTGCTGATGATGGACTCAATCCCTTCGTCTAAGTCATCGATAAAGATATTAAACAGAACTGGGCCCAACACTGATCCCTGGGGGACACCACTGGTGACCAGCCGCCAACTGGATGCAGCCCCGTTCACCACCACCCTCTGGGCCCGGCCCTCCAGCCAGTTCCTAACCCAGCACAGGGTGCTCCTGTCCAAGCTGTGGGCTGACAGCTTTTTCAGGAGAATGCTGTGGGAGATGGTGTCAAAGGCCTTGCTGAAGTCCAGGTAGACCACATCCACCGCCTTCCCCTCATCCACCAGACGGGTCACCTGATCATAAAAGGAGATCAGGTTGGTCAGGCAGGACCTGCCCTTCCTAAATCCGTGCTGGCTGGGTCTGATCCCTTGCCCATCCTGCAGGTGCTGTGTGATTCCCCCCCAGGATGATCTGCTCCATAACCCTGCCAGGCACTGAGGTCAGGCTGATCGTCCTGTAGTTTCCCGGGTCCTCCTTCCGGCCCTTTTTGTGGATTGGCGTGACATTCGCCAACTTCCAATCATCTGGGATGTCCCCAGTGAGCCAGGACTGTTGGTAGATGATAGAGAGAGGCTTGGCGAGCTCTTCTGCCAGCTCCCTCATCACTCTTGGGTGGATCCCATCCGGTCCCATAGACTTGTGGGGGTCCAAGCAGCTCAAGAGGTCACTGACTGTGTCCTTCAATATTACAGGGGGGCTGTTTAGATTTTTATCACCCTCTATAGGCTCCAGAAGCCTGCTGTCAACAGGATAACCTGTCTTTCTGTTGAAAACTGAGGTAAAGAAGGTGTTAAATACCTCAGCCTTTTCCTCATCTTTGATAACTATATTCCCACCCATGTCCAGTACAGAATGAATGTTTTCCTTGCCCCTTCTTTTGCTATTGATGTATCTGTAGAAGGATTTCTTATTGTCCTTCACAGAGGTAGCAAGATTCAGTTCATGTAGTGCTTTTGTCTCTCTGATTTTCTTTCTACATGACCTGACTATATTCCTAAATTCCTCTTGAGAAGTTAGCCCTTTTTTCCATAATTGATAGGCCCTCTTCTTAACCCTAATTTCTTTCAGAGTCTCCCAGTTCAGCCAGACTGGTTGCCTTCCCCGCCGGCTCGCCTTCCGGGACTCTGGGACAGCCTGTTCCTGTGCTTTCAGAATATGCTCTTTGAAGTATGTCCATCCCTCCTGGACCCCTTTGTTTTCAAGGGCTGTTTCCCAGGGTATACTCTGAACCAGTCTTTTGAATAGTCCAAAATCTGCTCTCCGGAAATCCAACACAGACGTTTTACTGACGACCCTCCTTGTATCCCTGAGTATTGAAAACTCTATTATTTCATGGTCACTAAGTCCCAGTCGTCCATCAACCACCACATCTCCCACCAGCCCCTCTCTGTTTGTGAAAAGAAGGTCAAGTGGGGCTCCATCCCTGGTGGGCTCATTTACTAGTTGGAGCAGGAAGTTATCTTCAATACACTCTAGGAATCTCCTAGACTGCCTCCTCTCTGCAGTGTGGAGTTCCCAGCAGATGTCTGGCAAGTTAAAGTCACCTACGAGGATAAGGGATGACGATTTTGAAACATCCTCCAGTTGCTTGTAGAATATTTCGTCGACCTCATCATCCTGATTGGGCGGTCTGTAACAGACTCCCATCACGATATCGGCCTTGTTGACCTTCCCACTGATTCTAACCCACAGGCATTCTGCCCTATTATTGGTGGTCTCAACTTCTACAGTGTTGAGAGATTCTCTAACATATAGGGCTACCCCTCCACCTCTCCTACCCTGCCTGTCCCTTCTGAAGAGCTAACCTAAATATCCCCTCTTCAAGTTTGAAACCATTTCCCCTTGTCCTCTCACTACACACCCAAGTAAAAAGCTCTGTAGCAAGAGACACTGCATGTCTCAGTGTATATCATCAGGACAGTTCACTTCTGAATGCACTAAAATAAAAATTATAGTAGCAAGATTGCACAGCTGTTTGTGAGGATGCTTTTGTGTAGTTTTTGCCAGTGGATTATACAAAGAGGTAAGGAGGGTGGTCTAAACCTCATATACTTTGATCATTCTCTAATTTTCTCTACATTTTTGGGTATATTATTTTAATCTATATTATACTTCAGACTTGTAAATCCAGTATCAGAGTAAGAAAGGTGTGTCCTTAACACTTATCTTTTTCACAAGTATTGTGAAGCTACAGTTCTTTACTGATTGTGTGAAATGCAGATAGCGATAGGGACATATTTGGCAGAAAGAATAAGTCATATTTGAACTATCAGACCATGAAACTGAGCTTACACACTGAGTAGGTATAAAAAAGAAAAAGAAAATGCATGCGGGTTTTTTTGTGTTCTGGGGGGCCTCTAGAGGGTGTTGTGAAATGGGCAGCTCTAGTTCAAATTAACATCATCTAAATGCACCACTAGTTTTTCCTACATAAGTTTTCCTCAAAATAATTATTGAAAGGACCTGACTATTTCAGACCATAAAATTGGTTTGATTAGGAAGGATGGGTCCTAAATGAGACTGAAGATGATGTTGGCAAAATTGGCCACAGATGACCGATAAATAATTACCTGAGAGAGAAAGTGCACAATATGACTGACCCTCATCATGCATTTTAATTATGGGTTTTAATTGCCTTCTGAATGTTATAAAAATCAGTGGCCTACAACTCTTAGGCTGTTTTATTTCTTGGCTGTACAAATGTTCAAGCATTTGTCAAGAGTGTGTAAAACAGTAAAGGACATACTGTCTTTTAGCAGGAGAAGAAAAAAAAAAAAAAATCAGAAAATTGTATTACCATATCCTCTCAAATTTTGTCCTGTTAAAAAACTCAACTTGGCAACAAAAGCCTTTAGATTTATCAGCTAAAAGAAACACCATAATGAAGATGAGATAAAAGCCAGAATAATAAAAAAAACAAAACCAAAAAACAAAACATCAAATCCCAAGAAGATTAATAAATAAAAATGCAAATGCAGCTCTCTCCTTTACTTTGTCTGTGATTAAAATGGACAAACAAAACACAAACAATAACACTACCCTTAAGAGCTGTAAAGGAAAGCAATTGGATAAAAACCTTCTTGTTTTATAGAACATTCAATATCACAAGTGCAATGTCCCCTAAAAATCTCTAGATATCCAAGAGACCTTTGATATCTGCAGTTAATTTTGCCTTGTCAAAGACAGAAGTTAAACTGCGACAATTCAAAGATCCTCCAGGGTTCCACAGTTTCACTATGGAACTAATTTCTTATTTATTATGTGTGACTGAAATGTGAGGATTTCTCAGGTTTCATAAAAAATGCATATTTGTGCTTATATTTGTGCTTGTAAAAATGCAACTGTATGGCTTAGAATAACTCTTCCAAAAGCTGACAGAAAATGGTTGGAGTAGCTGTCAACAATTAATTCAGCAAATCAGAGTTCAGTTATTAATCTTCCATAAAACATTCCCACTCATATCAGAAGTCTACTTTTTCAGCTTGGTCTAAAGTAGATTTTCAGTTCTGACCCTCAACATTCTTTCTTTCCCCTGAAGGCACCAGTTGTGTTTCTGATCTGCATGTATCCAATATTCTGCCTGCATCACTGAAGTAGATGCTGTTCATGAATAGTGTTGTTTACCATCCTGATGAGGTTAAACTATCTTCAAGAGGTCCTTGAAATTGAAGGAAAGATATAAATAAAATAGCTGAAGGTTGTATACGATTCATTTTGTCTAGAATCTAAGTCAGGGTTGATTATTATTGTATTTATAATACAATATTAATTTTTTGAGGCTGATAGATCACCCTGTGAAAATATATTATTTTGCCTTTATTTAAAAAAAAAAAAAGCAAAAAAAAAAAAGCAAACACCACAACAGATAAATTAAAAATATCTTTATGACTCACCTTTGAATTCATTTTTAAATAGTGGGAGTGCACTTGAAATTTCTGTTGAAGTGGTGGAGTGAAATAGGATTTTCTGTGCTTTACCAGAAAGCATAAGAAAGCTTCTTACAAGGTAGATGGGTATTCATGAATTTCATCCAGGTCCAAAATTGAGGAACTAAAGGGAGTTATGGAGTCAGGCAGAAGGAAGATAAACTACTGTAGATTTCTAGCCATTTTACCTCCCTTTGGAGGCTTGGTACTTTTACTTACTATTTTTCCATTTTATCCTTAGGTCAGCAGTGATTAAGCCAAGAAAGCCACCTATCACTTGTCTAAGTCTTCAGTTTGCCAACCCCTAAAAGCATGACCCAGTTCCCTTCCCTTGCATTCACATTAAATTTATCATAAACTGTTGCATTGAGTAATGGAATAGCTAATTTCAGTTTGGATATTTTATGCATATAAATATTTTCCTTTTGCAAAATTTCAAGCCATTTCTTGACAGAATGATAGAATTTTTAGTTTGGTGTGTCCCATCTTCCCCCGCTGCATTACAAATCTACAAACTAATCCCAGTCAAATTAGTGTTGTCAAATACCCACTCTATCTGCAAACTAGCTAAGCTGTTGTCTTTTGGCGGAAAAAAAAAAGTTCAATGGAAAGTATTTTTAATTGAATACATAAAACTTTTTAAAAAAAATGAATCCAACAATCCTTTTGAGATTATTTCTCTCATTCTTCCATGTACAGTGAGGTTTTTTGTCCAATATTTATCTCTCTCATAGTTTATTTTGACACAGAGAGAAGATACAAAAAAATTATTCTCACTGAATAAATGGAGTACACAAAGAGAAACACAAATAAAATAGGAATAGAAGGGGAAATTAAGTACCTACGCATAATTCCTATGAAGCATCACAAAATAATTTCCCAAACAATTATTTTCAATTTTTTCCAATTATTTTTAGCCAAAGTGTAATGACAGCAATTTTCAGTTTTGGGACAATTATCTTTCACTTCCAAGCTTATACCATAAGGAAAATAGAGCTTTTTTTAGTTTGAATGAACCAGGAAAAGTAACCAAGGAAAAATACAGAGTACCCACTCATATTCTTCTGATTCTTAGCCTCTTGAGCCATATGCTATTACCTAAAAACCTGAGACAGTAGCATCAGTGGTGAGATCCCCTTTTATATAGGAGAGAACAGTCACATATAAGTTTATATAATAAAAAGCATTGCCCTTCATTGCAGGGTCTTTCTTCAGCTTACAGAAAGTAAATAACTATACCCATATCCTGTAGATATAAGCACAGATTTCTCATATGAATTTTCTACATCTTCTATAAACATAAGTAATATTTCTTAAAGCACAAGGGTGCTATACTTTATGTATGCTGTGAGTCAAAATCTATCTATGGATAGATTCTCAGTTGCAAAGATTTCTTAGTGGGCTCTGCAATACAGCAAAATGGTCCAGATAGTGAGCTGCATTGAGAGCATTAATCCAGAATAGTAAAAAGCCTTTTGTACTTCTGATGACTTAAATTCCACTTGTCTTGCAAAACGGAACAATATGCACAAATATTTCCTGACCTCCACTTTACATAAAGGTGAAAACAAATCTATAAACATAGCCAAATCCCTTATGTTTATTCATAACTAAACTACTTAGACTGCTCATTAAACACAGCCATCACTTACTAGGTTATGATCCCTGGCTCCTAGGTTGCAGAGTACATTTTACCTACCATACCCTTGTTTTAATTAATTGTAGGAAACAGAAAATAATTTTGATTAATGTGCCTAAAGGTGAGTAACTGAGAGCACTTTTGAGGCTTGTCAGCACTGAGAAACTTATGAAGTTTTGTTAACTACTGACCACTAGCATGTGACAAGAAAACAAGCTTGTTCTGTGAATCACAACCTTCTGTCCCTGTAGTGTTCTAAGACAAGGGGCTCAGGCAAATCCATTGATGTACTCACAGAAAGTCATATTGGGTGTGTCTACTGAGCACACAGGAACAGCCTCAAAAACTAGCTTGCATTTATATTTGCTTCCTGTCCATTTAATTTATCTACTCTTCTCCTTGTGTTAGTGTAATCTGAACCCCGGACCATTGTTTTTCAAACCAGGACAAGCATGTAAAAGCAGTAAAGAGGCTCTGGTCTCTGCTGTCAGCTCTAGGCTTCACTGTCTGGCCTTGCAAAGAGGGGCAACCAGAACAGGCACCTTCCCACCAGAACATGGTTCTTCCAATATCCAGCATGGTTCCTCCCACCAGAACCATGCTAGATCATCTACTAGCAGAGAAGATGGGATTTGTAGACTGCCTGAATCAAGCTGAAACACGGCAGCCTGAAGATGAGACACAGAGCCAAGAGACATGCATGGGCACACTCCTAGGTTTGCCTTGTCAGGGAAAAAAAGTGTTTCTCCTCAATGGTGTCTCACCTACGAGGACCAAGACTGCAGCTGATAACGCAGAAACAGCACATTGGAGGTGTACAGCTATGAAGGTTTTCTGGTTAGGAACTTTAACACTGATTCACTACTCTAAGAAAGAAATGTGTATGCTAGTAACATTATATGTCTTTACTAGAGTGGGCATTAACCAATTCCCTATATCTAAACACACAGTAGAAAAGTAAGTAGAAAGTTTGAAAACTGTGAATTGAATATAAATCAAGGCAGTTTCTGGCTTTCAATTCAGAGAGGAAAAGTCTGCAACAGTCACAATGACTCATTCTCTCTTTAAGCAAAAGTCACCCACCCCTGAAAAGGAAAAAAAACCACAAAAAAGGACAAATCTTGAGTACATGCTAGTGTGAGACTGAACTTACCAGCAGGGAAAAAACTCATTTCCCAAGAGCAAACGTACTAAAATAGAACAATCCAGAAGGTTAATGCTTGTGGGAAATGTCATTAGTTAAAAAAAGACTTTGTCATCTTGTAGTGTGCAAATTGACAGTGCTGAGCTTGACACTTATGAAGTTAACTGTACATTACAACACAACATGATGGTTCAAATTTTCTAACCTGCATTAAATCAGAAGAGTTTAATGGTCTTTGCAAATAAATAGAATAGTTTTTACTGAGATTAAAACAAAAGTGAAAAAGCCGTTGTCTTTACTAATGGTAAATGGAAGAGTTTCAGTCATCGTAGGGTTTTACATGGGTGAATAGACTTTAAATAAGAAAGCTTGGAAACACAGAGTGTATTTTTCCTATAAAAAATGTTTCCCCAAAGTCCTTTAATTTGTGAGCTTTCTATTTCTGACTGCATGTAATCAATTTTATATATAGGTTAAACAGTGAATTTTTACTAATATTCTTTTTTTGATTAATAACTAAAGTAGCTTCTACTGTCTAAGAATTAAGTACAGTAATAAGGTCCCATAGGCTGGCTAATTTAACTCTGTAACTAGAAGATGTATAACTGGCATACAGGAGAGAAAAACATGAATATCAGACCAGTAGTAACTCATGAAAGCATGTTTTTTCTAGTAAGTTTGACAGATGTCCCTTAAGAGCCTTTGTAAAGCACAGTCTTCTCTTTCTGTATGACAAAAAGCCCAAAGCTATGCTTATCATACTTTCAGTTAAGGTTTTCAAGAGCAGTCAAGGGTTTTTTGTTTGTTTGTTTGACTGTTTGTTTTTACAATTATTGTCAAAATAAAAAACAGCGTCAAAGGATTTCAGAAATTACGCATCCACAGAATGTATCCCATTCAGTTCATAAATACTCATAAGGAATTATTCAGTAAAATGTTAGCATGAACTATAATTTCAATTTTCTTTACTAGTTTAGTATTTACAGGTTCTAAAATATTTTGAGCTCTATAAAGACTAAATCATAATTTGAAAGTTATTGTGGCTTTTTTTTTTTCTTTCCGGCATTTGTTTAAGGAATAAGATGCAAAGATTTTCTCAAAGCTTACATAATGTGTAGGAATCTCAGGAGAAGATAATGAGAAATAACAAAATTACAGTATAGCATTTAAATGTTGTTTTTAAATGTTAAAAAATTCACATATCTTAATTAACTAAACTGAAACACACCCAATAATATCCTATTATTTTTGTTTATCCCCATAGTTTTCCCTACTAGGAAAACATTTAGGAAAACATTTTTCGGTAGAGTTGTGGAGTACATCCACATCAGAGATTAATTTGGAAAACTAATATTAACATGTTAACAACTACTGTTGAAAATATTATAGGATATGTAAATCTTTTTACTCTTCAAATATTTCATCTGTCTTCTACACACGGAACATTACATTCTTAATAGTGTCTTCTCTGGTGCATTAACTAGTTTGCTATTTGCAAGTAATTTCCAATTCCTCTGTTCCAGGGAGTAGCCCAGATATACCAGTTGAAAACTAAATGTTTCACGTTGCTTGTTTTATAATTTTCTCTCTGTGCTTCTTTTCCCTGCTGCACTTCTTGTTAAACTCTTCCCATACATACCAAATCACAGGAGATACTTTTTTTTATTAGGCTACTTGTTTAGTCATTAGTTGTTTTAGCTAAAAGTGGTCCTTCATATTGTGTTCCAGCTAGAGATTATTTTTTTTTAATCTGTATGCTGTCTAACTATTTCTTCTGCTTCATTATGCCACTGAAAGATTAAAAGCAAAATTCTATATGCAATCAATGTGATGCAGAAACCTGCTTATCACACCTCAAGTTTGTGTCTGCCTACTAGAAGTAACTGTTTGGTAAAATAGGCTTCTATAGGGCATTTGACTCAATACTGCATACCAGCCTGAATGAAATCAGCATTACACAGCATTAGTGAAGACCTTATTAAACATTTTAGAATCAGTTTAATGATAGAGCTCTACAGTAGTTTTAATGAGAAACAAGGATAATGTTTGCTGAATTCCACAGGAATCTACACTTTGCCTCATTTTTGTTTTTTCTTACAATTTACTAAAAAAATGTAGAATACTAATAGGTTACTGCTGTCAAAAGCAAGTTGAAATACCTTGGAAGAAAGTCCACCTCCTACAGGTAAATGTGGAGGACAGCATCACACAATGACAAGAATTAAAGAAAAAGAAATTGCTAGATGATGGTATTAAACTTCAGATTAAAGGGTGAATGCAATTCTGGGATACCCCAGTACTGCTAATTTCTGTGGAAAATTCATGACAAAGCCAGCACTGATAACATTATTTCAGGTTTGACAGCAATCATTAAAAAATTTATTTTTTAACGGTACCAATAACTAACTGGAAGAACACCTGTTTAGACAAATAATTAGTTTCTCATTATTTGAAGTTACTGGATCAGGACCAAATATTTTAAAATGCATAGGCTATGAACTTCAGACAGTTTGTTCTGTCTTATGCAGAGATTCATATGACCCAGTTTGTCTTCAAAATTTATACATTTCTGTATACATTGTGGACATGAAAAATAAATGGCAGCATATGGAAAAAGGAGTCTTTTAAGTCACATATTATGCCATTTTAACAACCCTTTTCTATTTGCCATTTCTTTTCCTCTTCTCATACCAGGAAAAAGTATTTAAACAAATCAGTATTATCTGGAATATAATGATAAAATGTTTCACATTAGGAATACCTAGTCATAGTTTTATTGTTTGTCTTCTCTATAATTTTTTTATCTGTTTATATTATGTTATTGCCTAAGTATCTGAGCAGGAGCAGAATCTCATTCTTCTAGGCCCAAGAAGACCCTAAATTAACAATATAACCCACAAAACCTATAAACACAAAACTCAGGAGTTGCTTTTTTGTTTGTCTATATTCTTAGCAATACTTAATGGTTCCTATGAGCCCTGCTTCAGAAAAAAAAATATTAAATGTTGCAACCTTTATGGAAGCTGCAGCATGAAGAAGGTTATTGATAGCAAGAAGTTAAATAGAAAAAAATGAGGTCAACACTATTGTACTGTTAATTCCCTTACACATGGATATCCTGCTCAAGAATTTTTTTTTTTTACTATACTATGAATTTGTTATATTTCTCCTCAACACATTGTACAAAAGAAACTAAATTGCAAGGAAAGAAGAAACGGTAAATATTTGTACTAAATTGCTGGTTGTTCTTCCCTATAGAAGTAAAAAAGTTTTTACTAAATTTAACTGCACCCCGTCTGTCTGCATAATGGGTGTTTACATGTTTCATCAGTAAGACTGACCTTCTTTATGGATCAGTTTTCAAAACTCTGCAGAACAATGAGAAGTTTTAATGCTGATAGCTGTTAAATACCATAATATAAAAAGAGATCCCAAACTCTAAAGCTGTTGTGTTGCCATCAGTGTCTGACCATGACATTCATGCTAAGGAATTGCTACAGCAGCTGTTCAGGATAAGCACCACACAAACCCACATAATGATCATTCAGACAAATAAATAGCAATTTCTCAATTAATAATATTCTCAAATGTATATGTTACCTTTTACTGAAAATCTTGCATCTACTTATTTTCCACAGTCTACTGAAAGTGGAATTTCTCATTCACAGCCAACCACTTTAAAGGTAGACAAGTTGGAAAGGAGTAGCTGAAGGCAACTTTACTCCTAAAGAATAGAAAACATTGAGGAAAGCAAAGCTTGTAATATCATTAGAGTGCACAAATAGATTTTTTTGTCTTTGGTTGAAGCGTTAATTTTAGAAAGTTAAGGCTTTCAGTAGATTTGTGCACATATTTCAGCATTTCCACATGTGCAAATACTGAAGGTAATTGTTCAAATGCATGTAAAGAAAACTGGGGGGAGTTGGGGGATGGGGAAGTGAAATTAGCACTAAAGAAGAACAATTAAAGATGGGAAGGTGTGAAGGGAATAAGGAAAGATAAAGATCAGTAAGAATCTGCTGCTGTGAAATAACATGAAAGAAGAAATGGGAAGAATTTTGAAATATACCATTTATGATTTGAACATACCAACACAGAACTAGCAGATATTTTGTGCTTATGATGAACTAATTTTTAAAGTATGCCATCCTTTGGAGTTGGAATAAAAAACAAACACTAAAACAAGCTCTCTTGAATTAAGAAATTCTTAAGGAAGTTACAAACAAATAGCCTTATGATATCTCACTGTTATATCAGACTGTGGTATAGTTTTTATTTCATCAAGCTTGAAAACTTGTACTGCTTTTCCTAGATTTGTTACTTTGAAAATAGGTATCAAAAGAGCTGTAAGTTTCACACCCAAAATTATAACTATAGGTTTATATCTTTTTATCTTTAATCAGATATTCTTCCTTCCGTTTCTTGTTGCAGATTATTTTTTTCAAGTACAGCACAAATACACTTTTGGGCCTTCACCAGGGGTCATGGCCCCTAATTTTTCTTAGGCATTGCAATTACTTACTACAGTGCAGTTTAGTGAAGGGCAAATGCAGATTCTGGTAAGCTCACTACATTTGATGCCACAGAGTACCCTTGATATGTTATTTTCTAGCATAAGATGTTACTCACCCAGCAAATATATTTAACCAAACAAAGGAAGTATCTGAACAGCAGATATCTACTTCAGCACTGGTGATAAGGCATTCAGTTTGCAGTTCTATTTAGACCAGCATAGATCTTATTATAAAGCATGCTTAGACATATATTCAGACTCTATTAAAGCTAAGCACGTAGATAAACAATAAACATAGTGGTTAAATATGACCTGCAACATCCCAGATTCAACATAAATGAAGTAAAAAGACAGGATACCTGGCTGTAGACAATCGTGTGCCACCAACTCAGCACTGCCAACCAGACACTTCTACAGTGCTGGCTCTCCCCCAGGACAGCTGTATGTCCATCTGCAGGGGTGCTCATTCAGCTCCAGAATCAGGCTGCTCTGCTCACCATGCTTGAAGTTTTGCAAGGAAATTGTGTATATATAGGGTAATTCAAGTGTATGAGTCACAAAATTTGTAGCACATTAGCTAATTACTCTCAGCCATCACAGGTGTGCTCAGTCATCAAAGGTCTCCACCTTGCTCTACAGCTGGTTTTGGCTTTCTCATGATTATATAAAGACAATTCAATAAAATGTGAGAAATTGAAACTTAAGAATTAGATAAGGGTGATTCAATCTTATTTGAGATTTTCCTAAATGTGATGTTAAAACAAATGTAATTAAAAAACATCAAAACACAGTTTTTGAAAGTGATGTTCAGGACTATAAACTGAAACGAGCTGTTCATAATAGGTTTGACTGAGTTGCCTGTGATCTTATTGTGAATTTTTTGGTTTTCACATTTGATTAATTTGCTAACTTGTGTTACAAATTGTATGACTCCTTCACTTGAATTCCCCTATATAGTGACAGTTTACTTGTAAAAATCAGAGCTCTGCAAACACAGCTGTCTTCTCCTTAATGTTCTGTTCAAAGACACTGAAAGAAGTTCTTGCTCATGGATCTGAAAAAGGTTCTGTTCATGATGCTACACAACCCCCATCTGCTGATCTGCATACAGTTGCTCCTGTGGAAAGTCAGAGGTGCAAAAGTTTCAGGCAGAGAGCTCTTTGATGGAGACCTCGTTGGAGCAGAGAGTTGTTGGCAGACTGTTGTCCTATAACCCTTGGGTATTCAAGGTCTTTAGGATAGAGGAAGAACCAATGGGGAAATGCAGACAAATGGACAACACCTATGGATTCAGGTTTTTGGGGTTTTTTTTCTGAAACAGGAAAAAAAACGATTACTACTGATACCTAAGGGGGCTGTGTTGTCCTATAGTAGCTTTTTCTGTCAGCAGCTAAGTATCTACTAAGTATCCAACTAAGTGGGAACTGATTACAAAAATGTGTCTACTACTTTTTCTTATCATACTGATTTTAGCTAGGATGAAATTAATTTTCTCCACAGGAACTCATATGGGGTTATATTTTTGATTTGTGACCAAAACAGTGTTGATAGCACAGGGACTTTTTGCTATCAGTTTCTTAGGGAAGCATTAATATCTTCGAAATTTTGATATGTATATTTAATTTTATTTTTGTTGCTAGTCACTGAAGCTCTCTTAGTAACAAGTGATGTATATGAAGATGATTTAAGTAGACTACTTCTTTTTAAAGTATTTTGTAGCTCATAGATGGTTTAAGTCTGCCCAAAAATGGTAGGTCATCTGCACTATCTTTCAAAATATCTCATAGATCTGGTTGAAACACCTGGCTTTCATATAATAAATGTAGGCAAGATAAATTGTAGGCTTTATGCACTATTTGTAAAACATAATATTCTCCTCATTGCAGGCTCAAATTATGAACAGTAAAACATAATATTCTCTTATGAAGATCTTCATCCTACAATATTATGCAAAATTAAGTCATATATATATTTAAATATATATTTTCAGTTGTAAAAAAAATTCTCTTTATCCATGTGTCATGGTTTAGGCTCAGCAAGGACTCCACTTGCTTACCCCTTATCCCCCACTGTGGAACAGGGAGGAGAAAATCCACCTTACGGCTCATGAATTGAGACAAGGACGGGGAGTTTTGCGTTCCCCAATTATGGTAACATGCAAAAAACAGGTTCAGCTTTGGAAGGAAAAACCCCCTAATTTAATCTACAAAGAGAAATATGGCCCAACCTTACTACCTCACCCATCACCACCCCTCCCTTCTTCCTCAGCCCCAATCGCTTCACTGCTGCCTCCCCTTCAGCGGCACAGGGGGACAGGGTGAATGTTTGCGGTCAGTTCACCACACGTTGTTTATGCTTCTCTTTCCTCCTCAGGGGGAGGGTTCCTCACATTCTTCTCCTGCTCCAACAGTGGGTCCCTTTCATGGAAGAAACTCCTTCATGAACCCCTCTGACACTTGAATACCTCCCATGAGGTGCAGTCCCTCAGGCAGAGACGGCTCCAACCTGGGCTGCACACAGAGTCACTGCTGCTTTGGGAAAAGTCACCTCCTCTGGCACGGCATTCAACAGAGCTGCAGATCCATATCTGCTCCTCTCCATGATCCTGCACAGGCTGCCACTTCATGTCTGTCCACCTGTGACACTTCAGGGGCTACAAATCCACAGTTCACTCCGATTTTCAAAAAGGGCAAGAAGGAAGATCCAGGAAGTTACAGACCAGTCAGCTTTGCCTCCACCCCTGGAAAACTGATAGAGCAGCTCGTTCTGGAGCTCATGGAAGAGAAGAAGGTTATCAGGAATAGTTAGCATGGATTTATCAAGGGAAAATCATACTTGACTAATCTGATAGCCTTCTATGATGTTGTAACTGAATGGGTAGATGCAGGAAGACGAGTAGATGTAGTCTACCTTGACTGTAAGATGTAAGCGACCCCCCAGCTTCCAAAACACCTCTGCACTAACCCAAGACACCATGTAAGCAATTTTCAGAAAGAAAGATCTCTGTAGTCTTGCTCGGCTAAGTTCCAGAATGACTTCAACATTACATACAGCTTCATTTAGCAGTTTTCATGATTTGGACTCCTGTTTCTGCATTTCTCTAACTAAAATCTAGACTTGATAAAATTCAACTCAGCCATACATTTACACACAAAGTATAGAAAACTAAATGTATAAACATATGAATTTTTCTTTCATCCTGTAGGGTTAACACCAGAGGTTCAAAATTTCTTTGCAATGTGAGGTATAGCAAGTCTAAACAATATAAATTATGATTTATATAATTTCAAGAAAGTCTATAGTAGTCTAAACAACTAAGGAGGGAGCATGTTAACAATGGCCTCAGAGTGAGGGAAACTTTGAGAGATGAAAGCAGTGAGAGATTGGTGCTATACACTATGTCTGGAAATTACTAAGGGAAAATTTACAAGTTAACAAATTAACCCATTTTAAGGGAAATTGAAGCCTATCTATTTCCTTTCAAATGTGGTAGTATACTTGCATGTATGCAACAGAGAAAAAAGGAGGAAAATGTTACCCTTTCAGGAGAGTAGGACTTGAAAGATGACACAGAGGTTTATACATTACCTGCAGTGTACTCTCCAAGAAAATTTATCTAACTGTAAACAAAGAGGTCCACTTATCTAATTAGTAAGAAACAAAGGCATGCAATAAAATCTTAATTAGCAATGTAATATATATTGGTTTTGATTAAAAATCTAACATCTAAATCAATCTTCTTATACTTGTAGGAGATCTACCTCCTTCATTTCTGTATATTAACATCAGTTTTATTTGAAAGAAGGTTCATTGCAGTTTTATGGGTGCACCTTATAATTTTCTGTTGTGTTGACTTTTATTTGTATTGTTATGGAAACAGGTAGAAAATAAAGTCAGTATAAAATTAGATAATTTCTTTTGAAAATAATTTATATTATCTGAATTATTAGAAAATAAATAAGTAGTAATTTAATTTACTTTTCAGACAGTGAAAATGGGCCTAATTCATGAGAAACCTACCAAAAAATTACTGGCTTTTATAGCCAGCCAGTGATTCTTGTTTGACTTACATCACAGAATTAGCCAAAAGCATTCTGCAGTTTAAATGGTAACATTAGGAGTCTGAGTACAGTTCCAAGGCACAAAAAGCCTAAGCCACAGCAGCCAAAATAAAGAGACTTAGAGCCAATCCTTTGCTCACCTGGAACTTACAACAAGCCCCCTGAAATTAGGTAAACTCTTTATGTGAATAAGTATTTAGCTCTAAGAAGATTGTTCTAGCTTCCTGAAGAAATCCTGCAATGTATTCTCTAAAATATTGTTTTGATGTATAAGGATTATGTTGGGTTATTTTTTTTTTTCTATTTCTCATGCAGAATAGGGGATTTTGATGTCTAGAAAATCTTCCAAACCTATGAAATAGCAATTTACATACTGCTTTCACCTATGCATCTCTGCAAAAGCACAAATGATGTGGCCATGCCATTGTAACTGCAATGCTCAGAGCTGGAGTAGCATCTATAATAATTCTGTGACAACACCTCCTTGGAAAACACGGTGATAAAAATGTAGAGCCCATAGATTATGTTTCCTTTTAACAACTGTGTTTGCCAGGAGAGAATAGCAAGTGGCCAGGCCACAGTAGTATAGATTAGCAGTCCTCTTTTTGATATCTGTACACACACCTGCATGAATGACAGTATTATATGATAGTTTAATGCATATATATTATAACAGCCTCCCCCCCAAGAAACAAACCAAAACAAACCAAAAAAAAAAAAAAAAAAAAAGCAAAAAAAAACCAAACCAAACCAAAAAAAAAAAAAAAAAAAAAAAGAGAAAAAATTTAATTGTTTCTGACTGGTCTTTCCAATTATATAGTTTCCAAAGAAAATTCTGATTTAAGTTTGAATCAAAAGACTTGTCTCTCTAAGAACATACTGTCTTGTATCAGCATTAAGATCTGTTATTAATCCTGACGTCTTTGAGATGTGCACTATGATTGCATCATAGTGCAACCACATGCATTTATGTTATAGTAGAGATATAGCATTGCAGTCACCTCACAATAACTGATTTTCTGTCATCTTTTATTACATATTCTGTTCTCTAAGGACACCTAATACCTCTATTCTAACATGGTTATAACATATTCTGGTGCATAAACATTCAAACAGCACAGCATCAGGGGGAAGCTCCAAGATCTTGACTAATAAAAACACATGCTTTCACTATGCAAGAAAATAAGTCTAGCAGTGAAGAAGAAATGAAGAATTGAGTCGTTTGCCATGTGAAATTAAAGGAATAAATACAGTGTGCACATATTAAAATAGTCTTTGATACTACACATACTTAACTAATGTACTGGTTTTGGCTAAGACAGAGTTAATTTTCTTCATAGCAACCCCTAGGGTGCTAAGTTTTGGGTTTGTGACCCAAAAAGCATTAATAACATACTGATGTTTTAGCTATTGCTGAGCAGTCCTTGCACAGCATCAAGGCTTCCTCCATTTCTCACTCTGTCACCCCACAGTGAGTAGTCTGAGGGCAGACAAGAGGCTGAGAGTGAACAGAGCTGTGACAGCTGACCCAAACAGACCAAAAGGATACTCTATCTTCAGCAATAAAACCAGGGGGGTGAATTTATTAGGGGCTGCCATTGCTCAGTGACTGGCCAGGCATCCATCAACTCCTTGTGAGTGATTGCTTTTGTATCACTTGTTTTTCTTTCTTTTGTTTTGCTTAGTCTTTTTCCCTTTTAGTTATTAACTGTCCTCATCTTACCTCAAAGATTTTTCTCACTTTTACATTTCCACTTTAATTCCCCATTTCACTACAGAGGGAGTGAGCAAGTGGCTGTGGTGCTTAGTTGCCCACTGGAGTTAACCCACATCAGCCTCTGATGTTACTTTGCTGTTAAGTGTATGGTTAATAAATCACATACATCATTACTCATATTGAATAAAGAAGATTATTGGAGATTATTGAAGATTATTATTATTATTTTTTTAGAAATCACAAGGTTTTTTTAAAGCTTACCAAGTAAGACAGGGAGTAAACATCAAAATGATACTGGATTCGTAAAACCTTTTCTGTTACTCCCTTCATGGCAAAAGTGCATATCCATGTCTGCTATGAGATGAAGTTTATCATGATTGAACTCTTCGAACACTTATGGAAAACTGCTACAGTTATTAGTAAAAAAAAAAAGAGGAAATGGATGCATACCTAATTTGCTGAATTTAGAAACAACTGTCAGTAAATCATGAGAAACAGTGTCAAAAACGCAGGCATCAGAGCAGTTACTTTATCTTAGTTTCAGCATGTGCAATTTAAATCTATATCTGGTAGCACAAGAAAATAGGTAAGTTTAATAATGATGGATAACAGTAGCTGTTAGAGAGACTGGGAGCGGATAGAGCATTTTCCCCTGTGATCTAGCTTATTTGTAACCGTTTGCTGTAATTATTTTATGGACATCCAGAAAGAAAGACCTGGTATTGACTTTGAAATAACTTCAGTGAAAACATATATCAGCAGCAGATTAACCGTGTCCTGGACAGTGACCCCCTACATGATCTAGCAGAGAACACGCTAAATTCCTGTTGTGCATACACCAGGCAGCTCTAAAAAGGAAATTTGCCAAGCATATTAGGTTACCGAGTGATTGCTTGAAGGCAAGTGATTAAATGGAAGATTATTTTCATTTAGCAAGAGGAAGAATAATGACTCAAAATTGTTTCAGAGAGCTGAGAGCAGTGCAAACTGGCATATTGTGCCTGATGCAACATGAAGTCACAGAAGCATGATTTAAAGGCAGAATGGGCTGGAATAATTGCTCCCCCTTTAGAAAAAAGAGCTAGCTGCTGAGGATTTGATGAAAATCTCAGCTGACAAAAGGACCAGCATTCCTGCTTTCTGTGCTGTATCTGCCTGCTTCAAAATGTATTGTGTATGCTTCTCAGTTTCAAACCACAAATATGCACTATTTGTGCTCTCAAATGCAGTCTTGGCAGTTATATAAGGTAATGCTAAGTCCTGAATTGTAACTTTCTGAAAGTAAGACAAAAAAATGAGTTATTACACTAAGAGAAAAGTTTCCCCTTTTTTTTTGTAGTAGGAAGGCAGGGGACATTGAAGTTCATCAAGGAAATCTGTAGGGCTTGACAAAAATGTTGGGAAAATAAGATGATTATCTAATGGAAAATATTTTTCATTTCACTACTTTTTTTTTAGTGTATATGTTCAGATAGGGGTGCTTGATGAAACAGTGAATTCTCACTTAGCATTTTTATGACTGCCAATAAAAAAAAACAATAACAACAAAAAACCCACCATAGCTAGTCAGCAAATAGCAAAGGTCAAAATGGTAAAAATCAGTAAAAATAAGTCAGTTGGCTTTCCAATGACAATGCCCTGGTGATGTCAGTGATGTGTATATGAGATACTGAGAGGGTTAATGTGCCATCATCCGAAAAGATTTTTGCAGTGTCACTATCCAAACCTGTGAGTCATGGTGGTTCTTAACTGCTTATGAAATAGATTCTTATTACACAAAGATCTGTGAACATGAAACTATTTTTCCCATCTTAGACTATAAGTTCCATGTAAATCAGCAAGTATCGCATAGTCACAACAAAACACACACATGCCCGTGCATACCAGCTGAATATTATTTTTAACTAGCTTAAAATAAAAGAATATGTTTCAAATAAAAGAAAGAGTGCGAATGACCTTCAGCTTTCATCGCCAATTCTACAAAAGAGAAAACGGGAAAAAAAGTCCATTAATTGCAAGCTTTTCCTGGGCCTGAAAGTATTAAGAAGTACTGCAATAAATCATATGCTGTGAATTCTTTGTTTGTGGAAATATATCTGTGCTGACTATAGACTGGAAATATTTGAATTATCTACGTAACATACACAGAACATGTACATACTTACACACATACATACACACACTCGAATTCCTTCTTACCAAAGAACTTTGACTTGTATTACTTAATGAGGATCTAAAGTAAAGTCAGTGAATTTCATGATTTTCTGGTGGCAACTGGCACATCTTTGATGGGGACAAGTGTCCACAAAGTCTTTTGCTCTACCTCTGTGGTGAGTAACCCCATACATTACGCACAAAAGGTATACAATGCCTTTATGACCATATTTGTTTCCATATAAAGACATAATTTGTAATTCAGATATATGATTTAGGGGAATATGAGTATAATCAAATATGACAGAACAAATATAAAAGCAAGTATGTTGGAACAATCCATGTTAGCAGATGTATGTCTGCCTACAAGATTGACTTTCAGTTCAAAGCACCTACTTACTCATTCCTCCATTGCTGGTACTGTTATAATTATGTAGAATTAAGCTAGCTTATATTTTCACTCAAAACTATTGATGGTGTTCTACATAAATGTCAGTCTTTTAACAATTCTTTGCACATGCTGAATTGCCAGCATAGGAATAATCCCCAGGGTGTTGGGTTTTATCGCATCTTCATTTTGAGCTGGCTAGATGTACTGAATTTATCTTTCTGTTTCTTTCGTTTTTAGTCATAAACACCTATACTAGATGGGTAGCAATACAGTGTGATGTTAAAGGAATATTGCAGCTGATGTTGCTTTTTGCATTACTTTGAATGATACATGATAATTCAACAGACATGCTCAAGATTTAAGATCTCTTTCCTGACACCCTTGTGCTTTATTTTATTCCATGCTTTTTTCTAGCAACGATTTACATTACATGCACTCAAATATTTTTTCTTCTTCTTCAAGCACCTGTTGAAAGAAATCTATTCTGCACCCTTATCTATGGCATATCTTTACTAGGCATATCTTTTCTAGGAAGCCATGCTTATTATTGAAAGATTTGGAAAACAATTATCTATGGCAAAACTCCCAAAGGATGTCAAAAAAGCAGTCAAAGTCCAAACAGAGAATTCCTGTTGGCACTTTTATCACACTGATATTTCTCCTTTTCCAGATGAAATGTTCTAGAATTTACATTTTCCTGAGGAATAAGCATTTTAGGAAAAAACTCTGCCAAGAAAACCCCAAACCAAATCAAAACCACAAACATACCAAAAACCCCAACAAGCTCAAAAAATCCACAAAAAAACCCAGAGTCACACAACATTTTGTTACATCTAAAGCATTCAAATGAAATGCATTCTGTGGTATCCAGCAACAGAGAAGCAGGTGGAGTGTTTCAAGGATCCAGTGAGTCCTGGGCTACTACCATGTTCACAGATAAATTCATTAAAATGGAATATATGTTCAGAAATGTATACAGAGTAAAAGGTATCAAAACCCCACCATGTACACAGTACAGCAGTGGAATAGGCTGCCCAAAGAAACTGTGAAGTCTCCATCTTTGAAGGTTTCTAAGACCCAACTGGTTAAAGTGCTGAGCAATCAGAGCTGAATTTAGTGCTGATCCAGCACTGAGCAGGAAACAAAGTGACAGCTTCTCAAAATCCCTTCTCTAGCTCAATCCGTCTATGACTATATGACAAATAAAACTAAAATGAAAGACAGTGTCATGGTTTAACACTGGCCCGGCAATTAAAGTGAGTAACAGACGCTCTCTATTAATCTCTCTCTCCTCCCTGATAAGAAAGGAGAGAGAATAAGGAAGGGAGAGAGACTTATGGGTTGGAAACTAAACTACACAACTTTAATGAAACAGTAATGATAAATAGGAAAAATTAATAAATATATACAAATATACAAGAAAATGGATACCACATTCCTCCCTCCTTTCCCCCAATAGCTCTCACGTCACCACCGAGGTTGCAGGGCAGCCCTGGGAAAGTCCAGGCTGGACTCCTGGAGTCGGCAGCAGTCGGGAGCTGGAGGCAGGAACACACAGATATGGGCTGGCACGGATCAGGAGCACAGGCAGACGAATGGACGGGATCCTTCCAGGATGCCAGGTGAAGGAATGGAAGCAGGAAAGGCAGGAAGGGCAGGCAGCCGGAAGCTGGAAATCAGGAAATCTGGCTTGGCCCTCGTGATCCCTCAAATTTATACTGAGGATGACGTATATGTTTGGTCAATTCTGGCATCTATCTTGTCCGTTCCTCCCCAAAGGAGGGATGCAGGTGGGACCTCTTTATGTTTTCCTCAGAGCTGAGCAGTGTCCTTGGCTCTGCACACCAGTCTCTAGCAGTAACTATAAACATCAAGTGTTATCAGTCCTAGAAACACACACTGTCTGAGAAACTTGCTGTTAATTTCAGCAAGTGCAACTACTTACAAGAGACTTAGCTAAAAGCAAAAGTACAAGACAGAAAATCACCTCTATCCTGGCCCAAACCAGGACAGACAGACACACAAATCTCCCAGCACTATGTACAGGCTTGCAATTCTTTCATTGGGAATGGAGCTTATAATCCAAATACTCAGTCTGTGTTATGGGATATTATCTTCTACTCTCACAAAGTAAATGATCTACAGAATTCCAGAGAAAAAAACCTACCAGCTTTCTCCTTTAAAATATTTTTTCTGAAACACAAATAAATGATAAATTTAAATTTATAAATTCCATATATTACCTTGTTGTACTTACTGAAACTTATGATGTTACTTTGTTGGATATACATATATATATATATATATAAACTTAAATGTGTGGCAGTTAATCTTGATGTACACCTGATAATAGCTTAAGAAAAACAATATAAATAGATATTTGATAACATTTGATTTTCTCTTCTCAGATCATATACCCTTGCTGTTAATGGAAATCGTTTTACCAAAAGCACTATAACTCTTAACACTTCCTCTGATCTTACAGTGGTGCCAGCTTTCCAGCCCTCTCTATCCAAGTCTTTTCTCCCTCAGCACCAAAACCACACGTGCACACAAACCTAGGCTTGAAGTTTATTATTCTTCCTGCATAGTGCTTGGATAAACATTGTAGTCAGTCATATTCTGAAATGTATAAAGGGATTGATAGAAGAGGAGACCAAAATCACACAGCTAAGATGGATCATAAATAACAAAGTAGACCCTGCTTGAACAATTGCAAAAGACATTATTAGTTTGGCTGGAGCTTCATGTTTTGGAGATAGTTAATTGTCAGGAGTGGGATCTAACACGAGGCTTGATCTTTTATACATCATTACAAAGAACTCCAGTGAAGCTACGGAGGCCCTAGGTGAGAGCACCTACTCAGCATACAGGAGTTCTACCTATAACTGCATTTCAGCTCAAATATTCAGTTTTATTATTACCTATTCAGAAAACTGGCTGACATTTTCAACATATGAGTTTAATTCCAGTCTGAAGAACCTCAGACACAGACTATTTGATATTCTGTAGGTAGTACTCCTATTTACTTTTTTTTTCATTTTCTCCATTTTGCAGTGTAAACCATTCACATCTGTATGCTTTCTCTCACAGCAGGCCCTCAAAGAAGATTTCTGTAGAATCAGGTGACCATGATTCTGCAAATAAATGAAGGGTATATGAAGTTTATTTCTTTAAAAGGATGATAAGGATTGACAGAGTCGGTGCTTACATTTGAAGACAACTAAAATGGAATTAATGTGGCTAATTACAGAATGGGCCAACAGTGTGATGCAGTCATGAGAATGATGAGACTGTCTTATATTACAGCTGAATTTACAGATATTGTGGTCCTATCAGTGAGTAAAGAGAGAAAAGATGTTTGAAGTAATCTGTACATGTTTGATTTCCGTTTTTTTTAATAAATAAAAAAGATAAAGCAAAAAAATAAATAAAAAAGAACAGCAATGCCATTACATTTTGAAGATCTATACTAAGTAATGCCAAGAATGAAGCAGTCCTTCCAAGTTTCTAGAGAATATGCCATGGTTGGTAATGGATCCTCGATTTTATGTGTGAAAGTACACATAAAGCCATGCTTGAAAACTAAGAATGAAGATTACACTTACCATCTAGGTTAATCTGTATTTTGGAAAGCAGCAAGTCTGAAAAGGCCTTAGGGAAAAGCAGTAAACAACCACCTTTACCAATAGGGAAAGTAATAAATAATTGACCCAAGATGAATTCCTGGTGTAGCACAATGGTATCAAGGAGTCAGGTAAAACCAGAGTTGTATAAAGATGGAAACAGTCAATGAAAATGAGGACAAGACTTTTCAAAATGTTTACAGATGTCAAGCATATAGGACACATTTTATGGTGAATGTGTGTAATAGAACTCCTTTCATGCCCTTACTCCAAGAAATGGTATCTCAGACAAGTGTCTTGCTGACTAACTGTTCCAAACCAGCAGAACCCACTGTGTTAGGCATGTATAAATCCTTTTACCACAAGTATCTAGGAGACCAGCTGAATTAAGGGTTGCAGAAACTGCATATTGGATACTAGTTTTCAATTATCAGAGGTTACACAGGACACTATGTGTTGTATATGAAGCACACTATAGAGTCCTAGCTGCAAATTTTTGTACCTTTATCTTACATAACTCAGCTGTGGTTGTTTCCCTCTCCCCGTGTTGGGAATGAGATTCAAGGCAGCAGATCTTGGGTCTCCTTCTCAGTCTGTGCTTTACTCTCAGTATGCCAAAAAAATGCTATCTTTCTCAAAGAATATTTTTAACATTTAACTCAACTTTGATTTTCAAACCTGAGCTTTGGGAGTAATTAGCTAAACTGAAAATATGCCAAGCTGTATATAAGTATTTTACATCATATGGGCATAGAAACTCTTCTCTCGATGACTTTGCAGATGATTTCTCTATACATCACGTCTTTACTACTGTTTGTTCCTTATGTCTGAACAGCCACCTTTGGTTTAACTCCTGGCAGTCAGATTAATATAAAACAGATATATTTAGAGAATACTGTATTTGTACCAGAAGTCCTATACTCACTCTCCATTTTTTTTCTATATCCTGGCAATAAAGATCATCTTTTAGAGGTAGATAGTCTTTTAGAGTGGTAGAGATTTTTAGTGTTGACACCTTAAAAAAACAGTCAAACAGAAAGCTTTATAAAAACCACTGCTTGAATAATCTGAGGTTTGAAAAAGGTTATTTGCAGTTTCCAGCATACCCAAGGAAAGTGTAAGAGGTGACTTGATTAGAACCTACAATTACTTACAATGAGAAGATTTCTGATTGCAAATAGCCCTTTAATTTAACAAATGAAGTATAACGAGATCCAATATTTCAAGGTGGAAGTCAGATGATTGATATTAGATGAGGTGCTTTTTTTTTTATCAGTGAATGTAATCAACTATGTGTACTATTTACCCAGGGAAATACTTGGTTCTTCACCACTGAGAACTTTAAATGAAAATTGTGTGCTCCTGAAAGATATGCAATAGTTCAAGCAGAAATTATAGACCTTATGTAAAAAATACTTAAAGGACTTCTGTCTTGTATTATGCTATAGTTATGACTAGAGGATTTTTAAGTTCCCTTCCAGCCCCTAAACTTAGTGAAATTTAGTTCCATTAAAATAAACGTGAAATTTCTCACTGACTAGAATCAGGATTTCACCATCTGAACTTACACTAGACCTCTTTACTGACTCACTAATACCACAAAGATACCTTCAAGCATGCAGAAATGTAAACATATTTAATTCCCCTCAGCACTTCTAGACTGATGTAAAAAAACCTTAAATATAATGTAAATCAGGTATTCCTAACAACCAGAAATTACTACTTTTAGCAACTCGGACTGAAAAATTGTGCTTTAGCTGAATTACTGTAGTAAAACAGCAAGCCCCTGTGATAGAAAGCTCAAATATAAACTTTATGTGGTACACTGGCATTAATATTTAGATGTATTAAGAAATTTCAATAGAAGTAAAAATTAGATTTAGATTTAGATTCTGCAAGCAAGACACTGTTCAGTTATAAAAGACAGTCAGGGACAAGCCAATCTGAATTATACCACTTCCTTCTTAGTATGAAAATAAAAGGATATACAGTGGAGTGATGAGAATAAACACAGATTATTAATTTTCCTAAACTTATTACAAGACAAAAGGCAAAGAACTCAAAACTCACAGATTTCAAAAGGACCACAGTGCTTAAAACCATTATATATTGTGTCTGATTTCTGTATCTAGATACACAAATCACAGTAAGGGGACATGAGTGTAAACTGTTTAAAGTTCTGTTCCTAAGTTTATATAGGTTAAGTATGTCTGTTTCTGCCAAGGCAGAGCATGATGTTTATCTATTCAACTCCTTGTGGGGTAGGGTAGAGTTGTTATCTCCCATTCTGCAGGTGGCAACTCCTGTGCAGAGCCATAGAACTTAGCATCCTGAGGATTTCAGGACCTTAGGACTTGGTTGAAGGACACCCAGAAGTGTCTGTCAAGATGTCATTATGTTTACATTCAACAGTGAAATGAGCAATTCAGCTGCAGGTATTAAGAAACCAAACACAAACTGTTCTGAGTCAGTGCTGGCTGAATATGACTGTCCTTAGAAAACAGCAAAAGTGTCTTATCTCAGCTGAAGGAATCCTACAGCCAGTAATGGTGACAAGTGGACAGTACAGGACAAAGAGCAATTCATGCTCCAGCTACCCTTTCTTTTGTGGTTGGGTAGATGATACAGACAGAGACACAGTGGTCCTGAGTTCACCTTTTGCTGAAAGGATGGGGAGCACTCTGGGTAGTGCAAGAATTCATTCATCAGATTGATTAATTATATTATTTGTCAGCATGACCAAGCAGAGGAAAAACAGCTCTCTTCTCCACTTCAAATGCCATTAAAAGCTGTTACTGAGCAGATGGATAATGAGAAAGGATGAGGCATATTTTATAAGAAAGCAATGTACAGGTGCTTGTATCTAAAACAGAGAGAGGAATTCTGTGTAGGATGAAGACTAAGTCTCTAAGAAAGGTACAATGAGTAAGAACAGATCAGTATGGCATTTCCAGCTGCCTATGTACAACACAACACACAGCACATGAAACCTCCTGAAGCTTCTTCTGTGGCTGCATCCACTGAATCAGAAGAGGAAATTATGCTATATGGTGAGACCCTTTTTGGCCTGTTTTTTGGTGCAAAGTCTAAAATTCTCTGTTGTAACAGGAATCTAAGTGCATGCTTCCTAAATCTAAGACTGGCACTCCAGCATTCCAACTTCGGAAATTTAAATCTTCCTTACACATGAAACCCAACAACTTTTATCACATCTGTTAGGGACAGATTACATTTTAACTGTCCATAGTGAGATTTCCTGAACAGAATCATCTATTACTGGAAGCATTTTGGTCAAGAGGATACCATACTAGGGTCTTTTGTCCCTTCTTGAAGGTAAGTCTAATTTTAAAATACAAATAACTCTCAGATATTTGTATGTATAATTAGTGCATCATTCTAAATGTTACATTATTTAAGAACCCTCAGGTAGGAGAGATTAAAAAGTCCTACTAAACTACCACAGTGAATATGATTTTTGTTTATTATTAAATTGATATGAATGAAACAAAGAGATGCTAAATATATTTTACATCAAAATAATTTAGTTCTAATTTGGTAAATGTAAAGATGACATACTAATTTCTAACTTGAAAAATTCTTCCTTTCACAGCATAGCTGCTTCGCTTCCTTTTATATTGATTTTGGGTTTCCAGACAATGAGATTACCTTTTGAAGCATTCACATGGCAGAGCATAAAGACAAGGTTATAACAAAACAATTAGATTAATATAAATGAGTCTCTAAAGACTTGAGTTAAACCTTATTCTTTTCCCAGAAAGTGATCAAATTTCTTCTTGCACCCATACGTCACAGCAGGTGGTAAGGAAGGGTTTTAAGAAAGGAAGTAATGTTTTAGTCCATCGGAGAAGAAATGAATCAGACTTTGAATGATCCTATACTGAAACATACTGATAAAAAGGAAGAAAAAAGTTTCAGTTATGTTGTCAAACAATTCTTAGACAACTCTGTCATTGGGTTAAGCCTGTTATTAACAGAAGATAGAAGAAGTAATATTAAGTAGAATCATAGGATCATTTTGGTAGGAAGAGACCTTTAAGATCATCAAGTCCAACAGTTAACATGCTGACAAATCTCTACTACTAAACTGGGTCCCTAAGCACCACATCTTCATGTCTTTTAAATAGCTCCAGGGATAGTAACTCAACAACTTCCCTGGGCAGCCTGTTTCAGTGCCTGACAACACTCTCAGTAAGGAAGTTTTTCCTAATACCCAATCTAAACCTCCCCTGGTCCAACTTGAGGAAATTACCTCTTGTTCTGCTGCTTTGTTACCTGGGAGAGGAGACCAACACCTACCTCACCACATCCTTCTTTCTGGTAGTTGCAGAGAGTGATAAGGTTATCAGAGAGTGATAAACAACCCCAGTGCTTTCAGATGACCCTCATAAAATTTGTCCTCTAGACCCCTTCACCAGCTTGTTGTCCTTCTTTGGACATGCTCCAGCACCTCAATGTCCTTCTTGTAGTAAGGGGCCCAGAACTGAACACAGTTCTTGAGGTGTGACCTCACCAGTGCCAAGTACAGGGGAACAATCACCACCCCAGTCCTATTTCTGATGCAGTCCAGCATCAGGATACGCTCCTGGCCCAGACTCAGCCTGCGGTCAATGAGCACATCCAGATCTTTTTCCTGTGGGCAGCTTTCCAGCCACTCTTCCACAAGCATGTGGCATTTCCTAGGGCTGTTGTGACCCAGGTGCAGAATCTGTCACTTGTTCTTGTTGAATCTTATAAAATTGACTTTGGCCCACCGATCCAGCCTGTCCAGATCTCCCTGTAAATATAACTGTAACCTCTGTATCAATTGCAAGACAAAGTCCTCATAGCAAAAATTTATGTTGTTATTTCTTGTAACTTAGTACTCACGAATTTGAACAACAGGGAATGTATCAAGAATATAAACTACACAGGGGATCTAATTTGGCTAAAAAGGAGATCTTGAGTGCTTACCATCAAAACTGAACCATATGCAGACTGGATTATTTTTTGAAAAAATTTGATTTTGCTATTGGCAGAAAAATTTCTTATAGTCATGGTCCTCAGCTCTATGTAACATTCATACTGCTTAAAAAGCCCAAATCTAAATGAGAAAAAAAGAGAGACCTGATGAGGATTCTGAAACTTTGTCCCACACAGGTACTTTGAGCAAGTACATAAAACTCTATACTAGGTACCTTTGTATGTTTTGAGAGTATCAAATAGAATGCTTCAAGTGAGACAGATACATCGTTTTCAGGCCCAGATTTAATCTAAGAAAAAATTAGGGAGGAAGCTATGTAATGCTGTCAAGGATTGAGGCAGCCCAGGGCATGTGCAGGAGCAGAAATGCTGATGTGGGATGTTATTTTATGTAAAAATCCAAAGCATTTATTGTTTTCACACATCTATATATATGTATATATACATACACTATATATATTTTCATCCAACTTTACTGATTTCTTTTTTTAGCCCTCTATTTGCATAACTGTAAAAGTAGAAGGAGGGACACGATTTGCACTCCCTCATCAAAGAAACTACATGAGAACAGGCTTCTCATTATTATAATTACATCTGCATCACCCTGCCATTTGGTCTTCTATCTAGGGAAATGTTGGCTGCTAGCATCAATTTTCAGTCTCAGCTTTCTGCTGTATCCCAGCACCACCACTACACCATGTAACAACTAGCTTTGATGTGCAAGTCAACATATGGCCACTAAACTATTGACTTCAATTATGAACATGAGGACTCAGAAATGTGAGTTATTAGCATGAAATAATTATTAAGTATCTCCTAAAAATGTGGATTCATCTTTTTAGTTAAGATGAATACACACAGAAAAATACACACAGAATTAGATTTACAAAATGTAGTTTTCCCATGTTTTTTTTTCTGCTATTGCAGTGTTATGGGCTCATATTATATTCAGAATTCTTCCTTAGTAGAAGTTTTGTCAAATTAAGATAATTTGAACTCCCTCCCATTTATGAGTCTCTATTTTGATCTTTTTGTTGATTGAATTATTTTTGTAAAAAAAGGCTTGTAAATGGAAGTTTCTGAATATTCATATGTACACAAGATGAGGTTTTATGCCAATTTTATGCCCAAAATATTTCCACTGAAAGCCCAAATTATTTGAACATTCTCTGAAAAGGAAATCTGGAAGTACTTAGGTGTCTCATTGTGGTGAAAACTCACCCAATTTTTTATAATTGCTTGTTTAATAGTGATAAACCAATAATGCTGTCTCCTGTAAGTGCTCCTCTTGCTTTCTCTTTTCTGTTTAATAAACCTTTCCTGTCAAGTTTACCATTTCCCTTTGGTATTCTCATTAACGTTACTCATTAAAACAAGACTGGGCAAGGTGCAGGAAATTCTGCTCTGGGGAAAGATATTGGTTGTGCTTTACATCACTTTATTTAGAAAGCATACTCTATTCTACTAGAGGAGTTTAAAATGCTGCTCTTACTTCTTTACAAGTTTCAGAGTTTTGAATTATTAAGATAGTTATCACAGTATTTTTATCACCTGATATAATTTTTCCTGTCTGTTCTCTGTCTTTATACAGACACAAGGACTAGGACACTTAGGCATCAGCCACTTAGTTCCACAAAATGTAGAAGAGCAAAGAATAGAGAAAACCTCCTGACAGTACTTGAATCTTGATTTGAAGTTCCTAAAATTATGGAGAGGGACTAAAAAAATCACCCAGATTCTCTGTGTCCCTAAAGCAGCGTTAACTATTTTCTGATGTATGCTGTCAAGTCTTCATATTTGTTTCAAAATATATGTTGCATTCTCCCTAATAAAAAGATTACAAACCACAAATTAAATACCATTCCCTGTGTGAGAGATTCTTTTATTTTGACTTGTAGCTACTTCTAACCTCTTCCTCAGTGAATGCATCTTGCAAAATAACTACCTGCTCCTGTTATACAGAGCTCAATAAATCTGCATGGTGGAGAACATGCTAGCAAAGATAGTTTGGTGGAAGTTAGAAGTTAAGAACAAGCTGTTTTGGTGCTCTGAAAAGGAAAAGGGAAAGAAGAAAATCTTTTGAGCTTTTATTTTACACAGTCCTCATACAACTCCTACATAGATTATGATGAAACAAACAATAATGTAGAATGGGGTTTCACATAAGCTTCCTAGTTACATATATTTATGATTAGCTGTTACAAAACTAATTTTAAGTAAAATATCAATTGTTTTGCTATTAATAACTCCAAAAATTTAACTAATAACTTAATTCACAGACATTTCTTCCTTTTATCCAGGACTCTCCTTCTTCTAAAAAATTATTCCCTGAATTAATGATTTTCAATAATGCGTTACTTAGAAAAGAGGGTTGGCCATACATATGAATGGAAGACGGTTTGTATCGGAAAGAAAATTACGTGCTGCTTACTTTGACAGAAATAGCTGCTTCTGCCTCAGCCTCTCCTCCTCTGAAACAGATTTATTATGACCATTATTCATTCCTGTATGCTGTCTTAGGGAACATTTTTATGTGGAAATGCCACTTATTTTCAGATGCCACTAACTTAAATTGCTTTATAGTTTCATTAAAAGCCACCATTGCTGCTAGCTGCTAAGTAGACATCTTTAACAGTAAGCTCTGATGTGCTCTTTACAGCCAAGTTGAGAGGCACTTAACTTGTGATTTCCAGTTTTCCTATGAATAAAACATTTTTAAAGAACTAAATTGTCCTGTTTCCTCTTTTCCATTACTAGGCTATGAGTACTTGCCATATTTAGAACATTGTAGGACTAAGGACCTTTCCAGTTTCTTACTTTTCAAAGCATGACAGCCTGTGAGCATGCAGCATGTTCACTTGTATTGGACAGGATGTTGTTGTGGTTAGTGCCTATGTTGGCCATTTGACCAGAGACCCTACTAGAGGACACTATACTTTTCCATTCTGCTATACCAATAAAAACCATATTTTGTCTGTATTTTAGAGAACAGAAGTGACCCAATATACATTTGACAGCTATCTTTTTACTTGACTTGGTTTCTATGCCAAAAGATATACTAAAATACACAACATACTCATTTGGGTTTCAATTATATGGAAGGTTTTCTTTTTGGCTTATAATAGCCATTCTCAAAATAAAAGAAGCCATTTACCTGTTTCTAAATATAAGCTAATCTTGCACACTCAAGCATTAGGTTAGATTTTTCCCCAAGCTCTCCTTAGATAGATATTTTTTGTTATTAATTCATATACTATTGATTTATGAAAAGATGTATTGACCAAGAGGGAAGAAGCCTTCAGGATTATCCAGTACTAACTCATGTCAGGAATTAAATTCTGTTCTTAGATGGATTCAAGTCTGGTACTATAGACAAATCATGTTTCTATTACTAGCCTAAGAAGCATGCAGGTAATAAATCCTGTCAGGAAAATTACCTGAGTAAATGGCAGACTCCCTAAACTTCATCAATAGATTCTTCATTTGATTCTTAAAAGCAGGAGAGCAGATACATATAGGAAAAAGGAGGCAAAGTAAATTTTATCTGTTTGCTTGTTAATTTTTTAATTTTCTCCCAGTGGTTTTAGATAATCAGATTACTGTGGATTAACATGGGTGGAGAGTTTTGGGTTTCTTTTTTTCTCCTTACACCATTCTTTGGAGATGAGAAAATGACAGCAATTCTATTTTTAAAACAAAAAAATCCAATACTCCAGTACCCAGGGAAAAAAAGTGTTATTACTTCCAGATAAAATGTTGCAAGACTGAAACTTTCTGCAATAAAAACATTTCCTCTGTTTTTGCACCTGACTGAGGATAAATCAGCTGAGCTTGTGAATCAGCTAACTCTACGTATAGAGGCATCATATGACTTGGTTTGTCATCCCTCCATCTACTGGCTGGTTAAAACTACAGTAAGCAGCTTGAGTAGTGAAAATAAAGAGTGAATTCAGAGTGTTTGTAAAATCCTTTATTGATGGCATACAGCTTGTATCCAGTCTATGTAAGAAATGAACAAAAATATTACACGTGTTCAGTATAGCATAAATTATATGTGTTTACTTTGTTAAACACATACTCTGTCATAAAGAGTATGACAGAAGATACTGAGCAATGAATGGAAACAGTAGAGTAATGGTCATTGCCTATTGGTCGTGAAATACTACATGCTGGGTGATCACATGCTGGGTGATCCTGGTCTTCCAAAGCATATGTTGAATGGGATACAGTGTGCAAAAAATAAAGGGAACAACAAGGAGAACAATGTTATAGGAACATGTTTACATATCACAATATGTGATATGGGACATTGTGGGAAATAATAATAATAACAACCAGTTCTTATATATGTTTTGTATATCACTATAGTTTTTCATTTCTTATATGTAGGTAACCTGATCCACAAAGCACTTAAGTGACAATTGGTCAACAGTACTTCATTGGGCTGTGCATCCAGTAGGAGTTTAGCAGCTAAATCTATTTTAGCTGATATGTGATTATACTGCATGATTTTCTAAAACTAAAAAGGAAACATTTTGGGGACATGCTTGTCGACCATATGGGATGAGTTAAACCTCAGTAGAATTTTAATGACATTTTATCCAGGCAAATATGTACTAATCTTAAAGACATGCAAAAGAGGTACTGATGGTGTCATCACTGCAGAGTAGGAGATGCAAGAAAAGCACAAGTTATGGCAATGGACTCTTCCTTAATGTCCATTTTTTTGTTTAGAAAGAACTACTGGTTTACTTCGGCCTGATACACCAGCAGACAACAGAAAACCACATGAAATTCTTAAAAAACAAAACCAAAAAAAAATATTCTTAGTTGAGACTTTAGATTTCTAATACTGTCACTTAAGCTGACAAGGCTATAGCAAATATGTATGATTTGCTGTTGACTAAAACTCTGGAATTACAAGAACTAAGACAATAACAGTTTTAAACTGAAACAGAGTAGATTTAGATGAGATATTCAGAAAAATATTTTTAGAGTGAGGGTGGTGAGACACTGGCACCAAGAAAGCTATGGATGCCCCCTCTCTGGAAGTGTCCAAGGCCAGGTCGGATGAGACTCTAAGCAACCCGGTCTAGTTGGAGGTGTTCCTGCCCATGGCAGGGAGGCTGGAAGTAGGTGATATTAAAGGTTCCTTCCATTCTGTGATTCTATAATAAAGTACTTAAACTGCATCATACTGTGGAAAATTTGTACCATTGTTATTTCCAGAAAATTTACTGACAACTGTTGACCACAAGCCATGTAAACAGTTGTTTGAATCAGATTTAATTTTATTTATCAGATGATGTACATTGGCTATTAGGGAAATTTTAAGCCTCAGTGAAACGGTATTTTTCTGTTACTTTAGGACCACTTATTTGTGCCACCCTTTTTAAAATAAAAATCATTACTTCAGTAGGCTCCTTGAAATGTTTTCTGGGAATGCCTTTGACATCCCTTCTTAAATTGAACTGTAGATACATTTTATTGATGTTGACTTCTTCATACAAACACATTTTAAAAGCAACTGGACTCTTTCCATGCCTTTTAGTGCAGTTTGCTAGCACTTGTCATTTTTTATAGTGTTGTACAAGCTAAGGCTTGTCTTTTTTTCATTTGTGTTTGTATACCACAGACTAAGATCACCTTACAGTAAGAAATAAGAAATAAGCATGATTATCCTAGGATTATCAGATACCTCTTTAAGCAAGCAAAAACATGTATGACTTAATTGACCCATTTTTCTTGAAGCATTTTGGGGAAGACAAGCAGTAGCTCCCAGAGATTTGTGAAACAATATTAAGGTAAATAGCTAATGAAGATGTATGCAGTGAAACTTGGAATTTGAAGCTTTTCCACAATGGTTAATGGTAGAGAAGACAAGCCCTGAGCTCCCCTTTGGATGCTTCTCCAAAGTCAATATACTCTGTGGAGATGACTAAAAGGAAACAACTTTTTATGAGCTGAAAAGATAGCAACAGTGTTTTCTGGTGAGTTTAGATTAAGACTCGATGTCAAATAAAATACCATATCTTCTATATAATCTACCCATAAAAGACGAAGAATGTTTTGCTGTAGAGTACCTAAATAACTAGGTCAGCTGCAACATATTTTTTATTTTAAAAAATGTCAGACATGTGCTAGAAGATTAAGATCATAATGTACAGCAACTTGAATGTTCATTTCCATAATATTAAAATGTGGAACATATTAACAATGATACTTCTCTGCCAGTGTAACCTCTACCTCTCATGATATGCTGTTAGTATAAAATTCTAGTAATAGTCTCCTATATTATATATGCCTTCCTTACCACTGAAGAAAAGCCAAAAAAAGAGCATGTCGTAAGTAATAAGAAAAACAAGATTCTTGGGCAAATCTTGGAATAATAATAATAACAGTAGTAGCACTACTACTACTGCTGCTGCTACTACTAGTAATAATGAATAAATTTATTACGTCCTTTCCAACTAAGTATTCACTATGCAACCCACATTAAACCTAGTATATGAACTTTTTCCCTCTGTAGATATCAACAAAATGTAACACCGAAATGCAGTTAACATGACACATTTTGTCCAGATTTAAAAATTTAATATTCCTGCACAAATTTCTGTGGATATAATGTAATGTTAAAGAAAGGATATGTGTGTCTTATGAGGCAGACCACATAGTTTCATTAGAAATCCTTTCACTTTTACTTTTAGAATTCCTGCTTATTTCTTTTGTTATTCCAAAAGCAATGTTGCTAAAAGTACCTCTAATTTTTTTCCCCTTAATAGCATCATCATTCAAATTCAACCATGTAGTAGGTTCTTAATCGGTGATTAAATACCCTAGTAGAAAATATTATGAGTCAAGAAAAGAATTTAAGTTTGCATGTTGGGAGAGATTTTGGAAGAAAACAGACATGTGAGCAATCCTGACTATTTAGCATTAGCCAGAGTGAGCTAAGGGCCTTGAGGCCCAGATGCAAGGTTACTAAAAGATCAGCTACGGGCAAAAGATAAAGGAGTTGGCAGCAGAAAAGAAGAATAACAGGATGGGAAAGCATCTCATAGACAGCGCATGAACAATTGTATTTAACCAGTTAGGCAGTGCACTGTGGTGTATGAAAAATGTGTTGTTCTAATCAGCAATATGCTTATATTATGTTATCACCCTGACTGTGTATAAAGGGGTTACTGCTACTCTCAATAAATGGCAATACTTTGATTATATTAATCTGCATGTTGTCCACTGCATTCTTCCTGACAAACGGTGCCCAAACTGGGAATCTGAATTGCTGGTAGTTGCTTCACGCGACAGTTTATCTGGACCTTGGGAAATGTGGATGGGGTAGGCACTGCTTGGGAATCACGACAGGAGCTGGAAGTGAGCTGGCCACTCACCTCTGAAAGGTAGGCACTGCAAACCTGAGGGAAATGCAGAGAGAGGCAGCAGTGCCGTTACTAGGTAGTATCCTCTCTAAGAGAGGGATTCCTAGTAATTTGAAACAGCTCCATGAGCTGATCAAATGGGCTAAAGAGAGAGCCCTGATCCCCACTGTCGGTACAGCTTTCGAGATGGAAACATGGGAAAAAATAGGGAAGTCTCTATGGGATTAAATTAGCAAAGGATCTAAGGAGGCTGGAAAATTAGCCACATTGTGGAGACTGAATTGTGACAAATTAAAAGAAATGAAAAGTGAGAGGGCAGCAGCAGCCTCAGCACTCTCTGCTTTAACACCTGATCTACCAGTACTGATGAATGCTCAAAATATGGACTTGACCTCTAAACAGTTCTTGACAAATGCTCAAAATATGGACTCGACCTCTAAACAATTATTTGAGGCACCTAAAGAACCCCCACCAGGACCTGCAGGGGCTATAGTGATTCAAGCTCAGCCAACTGTGCCATTTGACCCTGGGGTTCGAACGAAAAGTAAAAATGGGACCGAGAAGCAAAACCAAAAGCGACTGAAAACACCGCTGCCACTAGAATCGTCGGAGGACTCAGAGGGAGAGAAGCTGGAGAACACAGGCAGGGAATCTCGGAATGCAGACCCCCCCATCCTGCCCTCCTGCCACGGCTCCCGGCCGCTCTGCTGCCACTGCCTTCCTCTCCACCTCCACCGCCTGATTTATCTTCTTGACCACCGTTGCCATAAATCTATCCTCCTCTTCCCCTGTCAACACTGGTTATGCCTGCTATAGCGTAACAACCAAAGGAATTTGCAGACTTAGATGAGCCTGCGATTCTCAAAGCCATACTGGGGGAAAGTACTTTTATTCTTCACATTAATGGTCAAGGAAGTGAGCCTTTCAATATGATGTGCATGATGACCTTCATCAAAGAAAAATGATGCAGAAAACTGATGATTGCTTTTAGTCTCCTCAGATTACTACTACAGCATATAGCATTTCCAGGAACGGGAATAGAAAAAAATACATAATTCTTCATATTTACTTATAACAACTTAAAAAGTTCACTTACTGCTAGAGGTCTGAGTTTTCTTCACCTCATTTCTATTCACCACATCTTCCAACATGGCAGAATTTTAGTTCTATTAAACAAAAGTGCCTGTACTTGGAATAATATCTTGTATTTCATATAATAATGAATGTTTTATACAAATAGTGCAAAACATGAGAGAAACAGAAATTCTTCCTCATTTTAACAGCCGCAGGTCTGATTGAGATTCTAATTCTTTCTTCTTTTGTATTGTTTGAAAGGCCCATGGCTGATTTTGGAAAACACATGCTAACAAAGCCTGGTCTGTTTTATTCAAAGCTCAGAGGTCTCAATAACACAAGTGCCACCCTTTCCAATCTTTTACTTTTTTTTCCTTTCAGTCTTTTTCAAGTAGAATCCTACTTGTTTCCTCTAACAAATATGAAATACGGGTAAATTGGCTACTGGCACTGGTCCTGAAAATCCTTCTTATGATTTCCCTACAAGAGAAACTAAACTTTTATGAAATCCTTTTTGCTTTTCAAAAATCATTATAGTGGTGTAGCAAGTACCTTACAGAAGGGCCACCTGCTTTGGTATACTATTATGTTGTTTGATGGTATGTTGGCATCCTGTTATGGGGCATATGAAGTAAGGTAAAATAAAGTTCCTCATGATGTAATAATTTTTTAATGAAATCATCAGCAAGTAGGATATTAAGCAGATTGTTTTTCTTTAAAAGGAGATCACATGAGAGAGTGGAGGAACAGGATCTGTACAGAAAAACAATGCAGTAAATTTCTCACTGGTAAAAGACTTCAGGAATGGAGAGCACTAGTCATCATGTTCAACAGTTTTCTTTTTAACTGTGAGAAACCTTAGTAAGTGGATTAAACAGCAACATTGTCCCTTAGAAACTTGAATTTCAGTGTTTCTAATATACTAAGGGACTTTTTAATTCTAATTATTTCCTGTAAATCATATAAGAAGGTGTTTTGTGGTTTGTTTTTTGTTTTTAAATCAAGGAACATCAATGGTTCTGCTAAAATGAATTCTAAAAACAGAGCCAATTGACTCCCTGACAATTATGAAACAAATTAAGAAAGTACATAGTGTTTATATGAATTAAAAAAAAAAAAAAAAAAAAAAAAAAAAGTATAATCACAGCCTCAGATTTTCCCCTCCAAGTCCTGGGAAGAGATTGAGGTTTCCCTGGAGTGGCAGGTGTTTCTGTAAGCACACAGACAGTTTCTGAAAGACATGTTCAACCACATGATAGCATAGTATTGCACAATAATGTCCATGAGGAGACATAGAGATAGCAACTATGTACCTTGTATTATATATGCACTGTCTTGAAAAAATATCTCTGCTGGGGTGCCCAGAGCCCCTCCTGCCCTCCTCCTGCTCTCTGGAGGCTTGGAGCTTGCAGGGCTGTTTCTCCCCCTGTTTCCCTCAGCCCTGGCTGCTGGGCAGCATTTTTGCTGCTGCTGCTGCTCCTGGCACTGCCCGACCTGCACCTGGTACAGCTACAAAAGCTTCTGAAGAGAAATAAAGACACATTTATTATTCTGCTTTGTGGGAGGCAGACATCTTGAGACACAGGCAGAGGAAGACTGGTCTCCAGATTCACGGAAGAAACATCTTAGACCTATTGATGGAATCTGTAGAGAAACTTGCTGCAATCAGAATGACAAAGCTGTAGTAATTCCTACTTTCTTTTATAGGTAATATTTTTTTATTCTTTATTACTGTTATTTCATTATAGTAGAGTATCTTCAGTGCAAAATAAAAAAGGCAGTGAAGAGACCACATGAAAGAGGAAAGCAATAAAACAGACCGTCATAAAATCTGTAAATAAAATGATGTTGTGAGGAAAAAAACCTGATGCAACCATCAACAAAAACAACATATATTATAAACAACAATACTCTCTCCTGCAATCAATCTATAAATGAAATTTCTTTCCCAAATCAGAAAGAATGTGTTAGCAGAACCTATGTGATTAGGCACAGCATGCATAAAACTGGTGAATTCTATTACAGGGCATTATAAATTGACAGCATGGTACATGCAGGATCAACATTTGCCTCTTAAATACCTTACCATGAATGTACAAATTCAAATTAAAATTGCAAGTCAGACTCTGATATTCAAACACCAGTACTGATTGTCACCTCAAAAGTTATTTTATCATCGAATTATAGAATTGTTGTAAGGGACTTAAAAGATCATCTGGTTCCAATCCCCCAGCCATGGGAAGGAACACCTCCCACTAGACCAGGTTGCTCAAAGCCTCATCCAAGGTGGCATTGAACATTTTCAGGGAGAGCATATTCACAACCTCTTTGAGCAATCTGTTTCAGTGTTTCACCATCCTCGTCACCTGAAAAGAAATAAGAACTGATGACTGGGTGGGACTACACCCTTCTGTGGCAAGTCAGGTGGAAGTCTCTTCCAGGCGAGCCTGTCTGCAATGGCTCTGATGCCTATGACCCTGGCTGCTGTGGCAGCTGACTGGCAGCTCCCTTTTGGAACAAATGAACTTAGGGGTATATAAAGTGGTCCATTCTGTGGCTGTGTGGTCATCCTACTGGCCTACCACCAGCTTCATCATCTTGGTTTGTGTGGGAAATAAAGAATATATGCCTAAAAGTTAATGTTATTCAGACATTTCTGTAAATTCACTTTACTCAGTCAATTTAATCAGCTGATGAGCACTTGCCAAGCCAAGAAAACACACTTGATATTTCTTTCCTGGTGCTTTGATAGATCTCATTTTCCCTTATACTAAGACAGTGTATTTCTCTCTGGGATACTAGGGTCTCCTTCAGTTCTGCAATCATTCCACTCTGGTATCTGATGTGTTTGCAATTTTACTTCTGTGCAAATGTTATATTGAAATTCTCTCAAGCAGAAAGTGCCGTATGTGAAGCCTTTGACAAGACCATGTGTCTGTAACCTTGCAATTCCTATACCTATACCTAAGCAGTTCCCACAACTGAAGTAAAGTATTGTAAAGCAACAAACCTTAAGAATTATTTCTTCATTAAAATACTGTGGTAACCTTTTAATTGAGAGTTTAAGGAACAGAGGAAAAGAAGTTTCTGCTTTCAAAGAAAAGAAAAACTGGTATGTTTCTTGTTCCATTAAAGGAAAGCTACAGGCTTGTAACGGAGGAATAAGAAAGCTGGTTCACCAATGTGCTCTCAAAAATGGTATTCATTCTAGAAAAGTTTAAATGTTATGGTAACATTCAACTAGCAATTTAATATTAATAAAATGTAAATGTAATTAACAAGTAAAAAGTTTACATATATAACACCTATAAATAACACTTTTTTCTTTTTTTTTCTTTGTTTATTTTTTTTTTCTTCTTTGAGAAAGAGTTATAAAAGACTCAACAAACCAAAGACTTTTACAGAACATCTATTGGAAGAAAATTTGACCATCTGGTGTAATTTTCCTACCTTTTTCTAATAGATTCTTTACTATATCTGGTTTTTTTTTTGTAAGAGACAGAGAGCTATTTAACATAAACACATTAAAATATTGAAGAAAGATTTTTTGTGGATAATGGAAGAAACAGGTGTGTTTTGGAGAGCATTTTCTTTGCCAGCTGTCATAGACCAATTAATGTCTTTGTATGTAAATTAATGTACTTGTATCCATCCATTAGGTCACAGCTGTTCAACAGATATTCAACCTCCATTGTCCTGAGGTGAAAAAGTAGTTGAGTATGGCTGAAGAGTTTCTCTTAACATTTTACTGCAGTTGTCTGAATATCATTATCTGATTTTTTGACTGATATATGAACACAAGTGGTTGACCATAGATTCCAGAGACTAAACTTTCTCCCTGTCCCTACTACAATTAATAAGGGGAAAAAAATAAAATAAAATAATAAATTAAAAAAAAAAAAATCATGTAGACAGTGAGTAGCAATTTCAAAATCTTTTAAATGTTTTTCTTCAGCAAACAATATGATTTTTGCAGTGTAATCCATAGTCTAAATCCAGTAAGATACAAATTCTGTATTAATGATTATTTGATTTTTTTAGCCCTAAGTCTCTGAACTCTGGTAATTTGTTATTTTGGCTGCCATGTCACAAGAACATACCAGAACAGATTTGCATGTTCACCCGGTCAAAGCTACTGAATTTCAGTGTAACATAAGTGTGGAGGGTTGTATTACAATTAAAGCTGGAAAAAGTTCTGAGTTTTTAACAGTGGTGCCTATACTGAATATAAAAGCCCATACATTCAATCTGTTGGCCTGTGGATGTATGCAGGACAAATTCACTGGGTTGCTTGGCTCAGAGGCAGTGTTTGACTGTGACCCTGTCTTACCTCATCTCTTCCTGCTTAATTTAAAAGGTTTGTGACATGGCAGCTCTGCTCCTTGGACATGCAAGATGGTCATGTGATCAGCAGTGGGATTTTAATTACAGCTGTTCCAGTTTTAAAAATCATAAATATAATTCAAATGGGGATATTTACTTCCATCATGTGGTTAGAATTTTAGATCATACACAATGGACTGTTCAACAAAATATTTCTTAAATCTGTAGCGGGTTTGGATATTGGTGATTTTTACTGTGATTAATTTTTACACTTACTCTACAGTAAGAGTAAAGGATCAAAGCCTTTCTGTACTAGGCACTCTGAGTAAGAGAGAAAAGTATTTATTTATCTATTTTCCTAATAAACTTTTTTTTATTAATAACAATCACAGTATGTGATCAAAATCTATGCTGCAGAGAATAGGGCTTTTAGGTATTTACAATACTTAAACTAATTCAGAAAGTAAAAACATAACAACAGAACTACCTTGACGAATAAGCTCACTTGCCTGTGTATAATAAACAGGCAAACACTGTTTGAGTACATATGTTCCTGAATTACATCACTGATTAAAACGATTACAGAAACATAGATTGGTGCTGTCTTGCCCTGGGATTACGTACATCTTTTCTGTGGGAATTCTCCTCCATCACAGTAGCCACTAGAAATAAATGTATATAGACCCATACTACTCTAAGACCACATTATACTTTATTATCACCTGCAACACTGATCTTGTTCAAGAACTAATATCTTTTAGCACAGAAATTTGCTTCTCTTGAGGTTTTGCCATGCATCATACATTAGCATTCCTTGTTCCAGTATAAGGAATTCCAAATTTCATTTTTCCACTTTTTAAAGAACAGAACTAAAGGATGCTATAGAAATAAGAAATTACAGTTCATATTTGTAAACCTTTACATCATGACCATGCATGTTTCACGATCTGAAGCAGGTAAATGTTTTTCACAATACCTGAATTTCTGCAGGATGTAAGACTGGAGTTTGGAGAAGCAAGGCATTATGCCACTTTATTGTTCTGTTGAGGGCAGATGACAGCAGCACTTCTACCTGCCAACTTGCTTTCAAAGTAAAATCCCTCTGGGAAAAAGGTTAGCAGGGAACATCCCCCCGTGTCACAGGAGGCGTGCACTTAACTCAGTGGCAGGCATTCACTCCCTGAGAATAGACACAAGAGGGTAGTGAAAAAGCAAGATCTAGCAAACTTGCAGCTCCCTTGGGCAGGCATGTCAGAGAGCTTTTCACCTCCCTTTGATTTTTTTTCATATAGAATACCCCATTTTTGTATTTGAGTTTATTTCCTAGGATCAAACATATTTTTCCCTGTCTCGTAAAGTTTATGACTTTACAAGTAGTAAAGTACATTAGTACTACTGTATGTAGCAACCCACATTGCTACCAATCATATAAAGAACCTGACACATACAAAAATTTAATGGGGTGTTACAATAAAACAAAAACTTTTCCAGAGTTAGGAAATAATTACAACAGTGATCCCAAAGGATCCCTAAAGGATCAGAATGTTAAAACTACCTTCATGTATCAGGACTACTGTAGAATTTATTTCATCCAACTTAAGCATCCTAAATTTTTGAACAAAGCTTTCTATTTTCAGTGTTTTAATATTATTTTATTCTCAAAATGAAGAAAATATTATGGACAAAATTACCACAGTCATTACAAAGGTATCTATGTCCTTTAGGAGAATGGATTTTTACTGACTTTGGGGAAGGGATGTAGATGCTTTTGAAGACATTGACCAGAATTATTTTTTTAAAGTCACACAATGTTAGTTCTGGAACTAGGGTCTCAGGAGTATTGGCAGTCTCTCATCACAAAGACCATTGCAACAAGCATTACTGTAAAGAGATTACATTTTAATTAATTGTAAAAAAAAAAAAAAAAAAAAAAAAAAAAAGATTTGGCAAAGAAAGAGAATTGTGACAAACTTTACAATATTTTCTCCTACAGTCATCTGAGGAAATTGTCACATGTGTAGAGTTAGAATCTTCCCTTTAAGTAGAGCACACTATCATTGCTAGCTCTGTACTTTGTCCGAAACTTCTGAAGGATTTAAATAAACTAACAAACAAATTAATAATATTCTATGCCTTATAATAATAATTAATAATATTTTATTCCTATTTTTTTCTAAGTGTATTAAAGCATTGAAACACTCATTAGAAAGGAAACAATTTAACTTTCTATAACATTTTTCAATGTTCTTATCTCCTCAGATGAGTTTCTAAAGAGCAATCCAGATTATGGATGCAGAAATAACACTAGGTGAAGCAAATGTGGTGTAATATTTGAAATTGTTAGAAAATATTAATGTTTCCCAGTAAATTAACTTACTGTGTACAGGAGAAAAAGAGTAATAATTACTTATTATCTACACATATATATTTTCCTGTAAGTTTAGGAATATTGAAGATTATTAGATGTGCACAAATAAATCCAGTTGATAAATTATTAGGAAATCAAGAAAAAAACTTTTAAATTGTGCCTAGTTTTCCCTACAATGCCATTAAAACCTAACTCCTAACTTAAGGCTCCTAAATTCATTCTGAACTGTTGTCTTTAAAGGTATGTCCATTGTTTTCAAGAGTATGACACTTGTAAAGAAAAATTTCCTAAAACACAGATGTGTCCAAATCAGACATTTTGTGCAGGCTTGAGTACTCCCATTATTACAGGAATGAAGGCTTCTATCTTTGATCTGCTTATTTTATAAGCATTCTCTCTGCTTTTGATGGACTACCACTCTCAGTTTTGAGAATTTCAACAGAATTGACCTATTTCCCAGCTAAATGAAATCCTAATTGCTCAGTGAAGATCACTAAGACCTGCCAATATATTTTGCACTGGTTCCATGAAACTTAAAACCTAGAAAAAGACCTCTGTTTCTCTCTTACATTTGCTGTACAATCCACTGCTCAAAGACCTATGATTTTCCAGATATACATACATATATTCTACATAGACATATTCTCTCCTCCATACAAACCTGTCTTTTAAGTCTACAGAGAGACAGTGCTGGCATCACCATATGCCAACCAGCACAATGATTAAATTACAGCTACTGAGATAGGGCCTTCTTTATTGAGATAATTATTAACATTGCAATATATCCCTCTACCTCTAGATACTGGTGTAGTAAAAGATTTGTGCAGCCTCTACTGTCCAAATATGTTAAGTGCTTTAATTTACTTGGAGCTCATTAAGACAAGCAAGATCGTCCTTTCATTTTTCTTGTTTCATACTCAAAATTTTCATGTGGTTACTACTACACAACAATAAAATGTTTCCATGTATGTTCTCCTTACTGTACCAAAGAAGAATTGGTTAAAGCCTTTTCAAATTAACTGAACCTCTCCTATAAACTATGGCTTAAGGTTGGGGTTTTTTTTTTCTTTAAATGTTGTCAATGATATTTTGCTGTTAGCATCTTTAATTGTGTAAAATCTAATTATACCCTAATTAAACATAGATGCTTTAAAGATTATTATACACTATTTATTATTGTAGCAATTTAAAATTAACTTTGCTTTTAAATCTACTTTCTTTTAAAGATATTATTATTAACTGTATCTTTGTACCATTATTAGAATTCTTCTTGGCAAAAAGAAATGTGAGAATAAGGGGGGAGTGGGAGGGGGAGTGAGATAAATGGAGCAAACAGAGCAGATAGAAACAAAAAAAAACCCCAAACTACTCTATTTAAGACTTTTACACTTTAGGTTTCAGCATGTTGTCTCAATGACAGTGACATTTTTCAAGGATCAGTAAGTGTGAGGTACGTAGATCAAATAAATTTGTTAAGTAAATACCAAGCAATGAAAATAGCAATGGGCAAGCATGCATTAGGAAGTCAAAAGTACAGCCATGGATTTTGCCCATAATTTTTCCCTTCAGACATCTAACATGCACTGGAACATCATCTTGCTAAGCAGCCCTCCAGACTGCAGCTCTTGTCAAAAAGAAAGTATTTCACAACCCTCTAACTGTATCAAAGAAATTAGTCTGTGCCACGTTCTGCCATCTTAAATACCGTGGGAGTAACTACTGTAACTTTCAAAAGCAAACCTGACAACTTCATGGCTACACATAAAATATTTCCAACAAATACTTTTTGGTGCAGTTTAGTGGTGATGGTGGACCAAAACCCAGAGAGCAGAACTGATCTCCATTACTCCTCCACACTCTAGTGGGGGAAGATAAAAAGTACTAAGGAGGAGAGACTTCAAGCTTTTAAGTTAAAACCAGCCCAGGTTTAATAGACTGGGGAAGGGATAGTAACGTAGGATGATAATGAAAAAATATATGTTTAGATTTTTAAAATATTCAAATATATATAAACTTGATTTCATTGGTCACTGATAAAAGAGTCTGAAAGTCCCTCCTGGCAGAAACAACTCAGGAAGAAGATCCAGGGCTCTTCCCAGCAGCTGTCCTTCAGAGCACTTACCAAGCTGAAGACAAAAAGTACAAGCCTTTCACCAAGAAGTCCAACAGATGAACAAAGGGGAAAAGGAAGGAAGAAGAAAGGTGCAGATTTCCCAATCCTCCTGGTTTTTACAAGGAATGGCAGGAAATGGGAGGGAAAACTGACCCCTCCCTGTTCCGTACCCTGGATCCTTTGGGATCCTAAAGAACTCCTGCTCCATAAGTCCTTATATTGATACATAAAAATAGCCTGTGCCCCTTCAAACCATAGCATTGACAAAAATGATTCATCACATAAGAAGTAGATTTAAAAGTAGACATTCCTCTCATTGAAAACTAGACAAACATCTGTGGAAATGTGGTTTAGCCAGAAATTTAGAGCTTTTTTGTTTAAAACACAATCACACAAGAGTTACTTGTCTTGCCAAGAGAGCCTTTCAAAGCAATAAGGTTTGAAAATGTTTCTTGACTCATGTGTCTTCAAAAATCTCCAGAGCAGTAGGCAGTGTTTCTTAATGACAAAATACGCTTCAGTGGGATTTCCATCTGCCTGTGGACCATGTGATTCTTTGTTTCATCTGGACACGAGGTAAAGTTTAGTTATATAGATGTTCAGCTGCAGGTTCACTGGGTAAATGTTAAAGCAAGGGAACTGTAAAATGCCCTTAGACCTAACAACAAATATCACTGCTGTTTGATAGCAGAATTCAGTCATGGCCCTCATGAACTTTATTGGTGATGTATTTTACAGTCTAGACAAGTGTCTCAAACTTTTAAAGGCTGAGCACAGAGTGGGGGTTACATCAACCATGACATCATTCAATTTCTTTAAAGACTTATCCCTCTGCACTTGTCCCTTCTGCATTCATCCTTCCTCATCACCACGGTTACTCCAGCCAATGATTGTATAGAATACTTCCATTTTTCATACTTGAATGAACTGGTGAATATTAATAGTGACATATGAAGTATTACTCATTATGTCCAAATCAGTACCTTTTTAATAAGCAGGGAGGTTCACATAGCAGCCTGTCATACAATGAATTTAGACAAGATGGTGCTCTCTGCCCTTAAAAAGTCAGTATTTCAATATTTATCAGTTCAGTTATTTATATTATATTCACATTCCATTAGCTGATTTTGTTGAAACAGGATACCAATTAAGAGCTGAAACAATTATTTTTTTTTTTTAGAACTCACAGCTTCTCATATGAACATTTTCAAAGAAGTTGTGCTAAACTGAAAGGGCAAACTATGGCAGTGATCAAGGCAAATTAGCAGTTTTGAATTTTAGTTCTTTGCAAAGCTATCAAGGATGACTTGTAGGGGTAACATTAAAAACCCCTTTGGTGGTATACAAGGTCCACCAAACTGGCATAAATACATGACCTTTGCTAGCTGCCTCTGGGCTTGGAGCCTAAAGACCTCCTAATTACTGTTGATTTTTCATGTTTATTCCTGCTAATGTTTTCTTTCATGTATGATTTTATTAAATAAATAATTTTGCTCATTCTTTTTTTCCCTCAATCTGCTTTCAGTCTGCGAAAAATAGAAAAAGAATGTTCTCTCAGTTATCTCAGATTTTTTTAATGGAACCAACACAAAAAGCATTCAGTGAGTCTTTGCCCAGCTTTCATTCCTACTCAACTCACATAAATTGCAATTAATAAACTCTGAAAAAGGAGGAATATTTATTTCAGAATTTGGCTTTCAATATAGGATTATTTTGCTGAAGCTACTTCAAATTGATGTGGGTAAGCTGTTAAATAATTTTACTTTTAAAGTGGTAAAATACTAAGTCCAGACTTTGCTGTTCAACAGTCAGATTTACATCATCATACAAAAACTTTGTATCGAGCTCTGAAAGAATTTACCAGCATTTTGTTCCTCGGTGATATTTCGCCTTGGAATTTTATGCTTTGTAAAATAATATTTTCTATAATCTCTTATGATTATTTATTAACTTGTAAAAAACAAGTCTTCTGTGGAAAATTATTTCTTGTTCAAAATGCATATATTCCCTTTGCACATGTGGAGTTATATGCATTTTTTAAAATAAATATATTTCATTTCTTGTCACTGCACACCAAACACAATTCTCTTTCAACCTAATGTTGTATTTTATTCAGTAGATGATAAAAATTGTTTTCTAGATTCATCAGTCCCACCACATGTATTTAGAAGCAGTACAGAAAATGATAGTTTTAAACACACATTGGTAAGAAAGTTGAATTCACAACTAACACAGTAATGTGTTGATATATAAAATGAAAAACACTATAACCAGTTGAAAAATCATTTTCCATTTTAAAACAATCTTGGTTTCCAGAAACTTTGTAAGATAGGTCTATCAAAACTTTCTAATATTGACTTGTAAATACTTTTTTTTTTTCATTTTTGTATATTGTCCCTTCAAACTAAACAACAAAGTAGAATAAACCCCCTTAAAAGTATCTTTTATTTTATCTCTTTCCTTTCTTTTTTTTTTTTTTTCTTTTTTCTTCTCCTCCCCGTTCTGTGAAAAAGGAGTTCTGTTTGTACTGTATTTAATTTTTCACTGACCTGAGACCTTCTGACATTCTTAGATCACAAGTGAAAGGATGAAGATATTTAAACTAAGATCTTCTGAGTGGAAAACTACATCTACAGACACAATAAATATAGAAACCAAAAGATGTGGGACACTTCCTGCTCAGAGCAAATTTTACTTTATCATTTCACCCTGAAGTACACTGAAATAAGGATGGAAATGGAAGGACAAGTGACAGTCAAATTAAGGTACAACATAAAATACATATAAAAGGCTCATTCATGCTAAATTATACATAGACCAAAAATGAAATCTGTATGTGTGAGTTTACTAAAATTGCACAGTCTCCACCGAAGACAGAAAAAAAATCCTCTTTTTGTCTTTCAAGGTACTGAACAAAGACATGGCACCTACCAACACATGGCTTGGACTAAATACTTGCTCAAGCACAAAGGCAAAAGTTTTAGGTGGACTGCCTGGGACAGGGTCTACAAACATAACCAAAACTTTCTTCAGATCAGATCTTGGAGAGTAACTGCCACATCAGATGAAACATCCAGGAGGGAGGGAAGGTGGTTATTAGCTATTTTCACTTACAAGTCCCAAAAACTAGATTGAACCAAGTGACAAGAATCTATGATTCTGCTGTCTGGTTCATATATATCAGAGGTCTATAAAGTCAGGATAATTTTACCACATGGGCAGAAACCAGGGAGCATGAGGGAAACAGTAAAAAAACTGTTGCTAGTGGGAGGAGGAGAACTTGATATCAGCTATAAGTAGCAGATGCTAATTCTGGATTAAGACAAATATATTTCTTAAAAATTCTCTCACTTTTACTCCCTTTTTTTTCTCCATCTTTCTGGTATCAGAACATTCAAATCTTCACCCTTTACATTGCAGCAGTGACAGTTCAACTTTGCTTTTAGTGAAAAATCTTCTTCAGCCTGTTGCATACGATCTTAACCCTCTCCTTGAAACAGGTGAGTAGCAAAAAGTGAGACTGAACTTGTGTCTTTTTTTGTTTGGAATAATTGATTCATCTGGGAGAAAGAATTAGATCACCTATGGCTGATTTTGACAGTTAGTAATACTCTCATTCCTATCCCAATATTAGGAAACAATTATTATTTCAGTGGGCATTGGGTTGATCCCTAACTGGTCCTGACTTAAAAAAAAAAAAAAAAAATCTCTGATTAGCATGGGTTACCTTGGCTTGTGTCTAAAATAAAAAAGTTCGTGTGCCATCTGCTTTTGAAGACTGGGTAGAGATTCAATATAACATTATGGGACTATGTTATTACCCCTGTTTTGTGAGGACCCCTCCCTCCAGACAAAGCATGAAAAAGAATCTAATTTTAAAAAGAGAAAGGTAGAAAATAATAGAAACACTTCCTTATTGCAAAGTAATGAATTTATCAGTGACTCAAAGTCACTTCTGATGAGCTTTTTTTTTTTTGTTATTTTTCCTCAGCCACCAGAAGCCTCACATCCTTCTCCACATACAAAATGTCAATGTCTGTTTCTCTGACTGTCCATTGAGCATTTGAATGAAACCATTAATCAGTCTCTCTGCATGCATTCACAGTTAGGATTGTAATGCAGCAATCACCTGTGCGGATCCAATTACTATAATATGCTACTCAAGAAAGCTGATAATGCAATCTTATTTACTTATTTATATTGAGCAAGACATTTTTGTTCAAGTATCAAAAGAAAAATGGCATAATTAATATCAACTAGGGGCATTTCAGTTTATTAAATCTTTTAAATGATATTTTCTAGTTTTAATTTGCTAACTGTTTTTATCATAGTAATTTTTAAGGATTTCTATGAGTTCAGGGATTGAGTTTAATTAGAATATGACTTTATTTGATACTGCAGGGAGAATTTAGATTCAGTAGGTAAAATTAAATAATGTATCCTTAGCCTTTGAAATGTTTTTCATATTATTTAATTAGCCAATTACTGCTTATTTAAGCTGTGCATGTTATTTACCTTGGGATGCAATCCCTAGTGTGGTTTGATTCAGCTGATAGGTTTCACATTTGGTCAGGTAGCATTTGAACTTAGTGACTTTGGCAATTTTTATTGTTGTTAAAAAGGCTTACTTAAATAGCAGGTCCCAAAATGCCAATGTCTTTTTGTATATCCCTGTACTCAAGCTTAAATTCAGTTTCACATGGTTCTCATGAGTATTCTTATTATGCTGCAGTAAAACATAACAGTTGTCTACCTGATTTTTAATTTCAGTCTATCCATTCTTAAGAAGAATTTCAAAGATGACACGTATACCATCATAGAGAAAATTAAAGTAATATTTGAGCTCTACCATTCCACTTCAGTGACTTGGTGTGCTTTAAAGAGATCTCCCTTCTACCTAAAAAAACCCTTATCCTCAAAAACATGTCTATATTTTTCCTAAATCATTCAAATGTGGTTCTGTTTAAGTAGCCAGGTGAAGAGCCAGAATGACAGAGAGAAAAAAGTCTTTTCTTGCTTTATACAGGTAACAAGAGGCCACATCATTCTTTCACCATTTGAACACTCTTAAGAGAATGCAGAGAGGAATGCATCCTTACTTTGCTTTTATTCTGTCCTGCAACGTGTATGAATGTGCTGCACCCTTGTATAGGGAATGTTGCATTGTTTTCCAGGTTTTTTTTAAGGATCACAATTCAAGAGTGGAGGAGTGGATCTAATAGTACTTCAGCTCCTCTCTGTGATGGAGTCCAGTCTGAATCTCCCTGAACTGCTGAGCTGATGGGACGTGATATCTGGTGCCATCTGTCTCTCTCTCTTGTGTGCAGTTTACATTAAAGAACTCTGAAAAATACCATTGTAAGGGGTAGTAACACAAAGAGACAAGTTTCCCTTCGTATGTAAATGCACAAGCTCAAGTTTTGTGTGTACTAATGACTTCTGTTTTATTTTACTGAATTTTTAAAAAGTAAAATGAGCATTTATGAACCCACCATGAAGGGAAAATGTAGAAGGAAGCTGCATTATACATTATGAATAACTGCAACTTGGAGGGGTTAATGACTTAGAACTACTTCTAATAGTCTGTATAAACTCCTACATAGAGAAGAAATTTTTCATTAGTTGTAAGAAATCAGATATGCAACAAAATGAATTGTACATTAATTTAAACATCTGACTTTGACATGATCTGAGATCGATGCTCTGCTTATTGGCTTTTCCATGCAACAGTCCTTGCAAAGCAAAAATTCAGGTCAAATCATCTCAAGCAGAAATCATTTGCTGCTAGAGTTCAGTAAAACATCTTAATGGTACAATTTTGCTTTACGAAAATTATGCATTGAAAATATGCAATATTTTGGGATAGTAGACTACATTATACAGGAAATAACTTTCTGAACTGACCTCTCATTTTATTCAGGGCCATATGGACTTTGATCATTTCCAGTTCTATGGGATGTGGACCAATTACAGTGACACCAATTGCAAATGTGGAACAGTAATCTGAGGACAGCAGTTCTGCAGAAAGCCACGCCATTTTTCCCATACAGGTTGATCAATGAGCTACTCTTCAGAAGTACAAGATACCTGTACCTCAAATTTTGATCCAAAAGCTTTGGTACAAGGAGGGAAGAGCAGCAGCCTCCCATCCACAGCACAGGTAGCACCCAGCAGCACACATTATTCCCACTCTATCCTCTCTGCTAGCTATTGGAAAGCTGACTTCTTCTCAACCTCTCTTCTGTCTCTTGAAGCAAGAGAAAATTTTTGTTTTCATTTTGTACAAGCTTTTATAGGCTTTTTTTCCCAGTATGCAGGAAAGCAGAGCATATGGAAGTCTTTCCATGCAAGACTGGATTTTGTGTTACAATTGAAATTGAAGGAATATTTTTTCCTCTAGCTTCAACGATTATCAATAAAAATCTACAGCAACATTAAGGAGTGAAAGCAATATTGATACTACATAAATATAGGAAATCCTTAATGACTTCATTTCCCTCGAGATTTCAAGAATATTTGAAAAATGCCAGACAAAATCCTGGCCTGTTGTTCATTTTGAAATACAATTATTATTTCTCCGAATTATTACTGTAGATTTTTAATTTTATAATTAAAGTCAAAATTTATCATACCTATAGTTACCCCAAAAGTCACATTGTTATCTCCAAGTTTGCTTACATTGCTGGATTTAGCAGAAATTATCTGGAGGTGTAAGAATAGGCATATTTACACCAAGACACTGGAGAGACTCGAACTAGGAAGAAAATGACGTATTATATGAAAGTTTTGTTCCTGAATTTTCTAATTTGTGAGAATGCAAGCTTTTTGTGGCATCACTTCTCTCATCTTCTGCCTGAAAACAGACCCCGACAGGACAGTACACAATAGACACAGTAATAAATTAATTTTTTTTTTTATGTGAATGTTTACAAATCAGAATGTTACACACAATACAGAAACTTAACATGAGCTGTCAATGTGAACTTGCAGCACAGAAAGCCAACAGTGTCCTGGGCTGCATCAGAAGAAGCACAGACAGACAGTCGACAAAGGTGATTCTACCCCATTACTCTGCTCTTGTGAGACCCCACCTGGAGTACTGTGTCCATTTCTGGAGTCCCTAATGTAAGAACAACATGGAGCTCCTTGAACGTGTTCAGAGAAGATCCACTAAAATGATCAGAGGGCTGGAGCTCCTCCCCTATGAAGCCAGGCTAGGAAGTTGGGGTTGCTCACCCTAGAGAAGAGGAGGCTCTGAGGTGACCTTATAGCAACCGTGAAGCATCTGAAGGTGGCCTACAAGAAAGCTGGGGTAGGTAGGGTAGTGAAAGGACAAGGGGAAATGGTTTCAGACTTGAAGAAGGGAGATTTAGGTTAGACATTAGAAAAACATTCTTTCCTGTGAGGGTGGTGAGATACTGCAACAAGTTGTTCAGGGAAGCTGTGGCTGCCTCCTCCCCGGAAGTGTTCAAGGCCAGGTTGGATGGGGCTCTGAGCAATCTGGTCTAGTGGGATGTGTCCCTGCCCATGCAAAGGGGCTTGGAACTAGATGATCTTTAAGGTCCCCTCCAACCCCAGCCATTCTATGATTCTGAGTCCTTAAAACCGATTTTTTTTTTGACTTGCTAGGCACAAATACCCTACTGAAGTTAGTAAGTACAAATGCGTTTTATTATACTTACAGGTTTTAAGTTTGCTGTTGTTGCGGAACAAGTAAAGGTAAAGATCAGCTATAGAATAAATATTCTGCTTTGGGGTTGGAGATACCTGAACAATATGTATTTTCATATGTATAATTCTTTATTGTCCACCACTAAGCATATATTCTTGACATAAAAATGGCCAAAAAAAAAGGAGAATTAGGTTTCTCACTTTACTATTTCTACATGTGAGTCAGCCTAAAAACATGCATGATATATAGTTGTATTTTATTTATTTCTTTTATGAGAATTTTAAAAGCTTTTATGAGAATTTTAAAAGCTTTGATTTTTAAAGGAAAAAGAATCAAATTTGGTTTTGTGCAGAAGATGTATTTGTCCTGCTCCAGCTGAGCCAGAAACTTCACATCCAACAGCTTAACATACTGTCAAGTTTATAACTGGATTCCGTGTCATCTTTGTTTCCATAAGAACTAGAAGACAGGTAAGAAAGCTGCTCATAGAACAGTCATGTAATAGATTGTTTGCTATTTCTGCTCTGGTTCAGCTACAGTTACAGCACTAGCACACTGGTTCTGCTCCTGGGAGGAGCTGCAATTCACATTAAAAGTTGTATTATTTCACATATAATTTCAATAATACTGTTCGTAGTAATGTCAGAGAAATGTAGTCAATACTTTGACCCTAAGAGAAGACTCTAAGGTCAGATGTATATTCTGTGTTTGTACAACAGTAAAATACATTCCAGTATAGCTATGAATCCTGAGACTACTTCAGGGTGAAAATAAGCTCCCTAGTTAGGAAGTAGCTGTTGTTTCAACACAATGTTTTCTCTACCTGATAGTTCATTTAATTATGATGATTTATAGTTTGATAATGCTTTTGTCTCACCTTGATGATTGCAAAGATATTATTCACTACCAGACACTATGCCTTTTGTCCAATATTCTAAGTGACACTACTCAGTGAAACTATGCAAAACATTTTAATTAGTACTGAACACAATCAAAGTAAAGAGAAAATTGTTCATTGCACTGCTTCAGGAAAGAAAAAAAGTTACAATAAATGAACCCCTTTATGTTCCTATTTGCAGTGTATCAGCGAACTACAGAGGTTATTCAAAAAGGGTGATTTCCATTTTTATCATTTAGAAATTATCTATTTTTACATCATTTTAGAATATTTTCTGGGTTTTATGATCCAAGTGTATAACTTATGCTTATTTTGTTCTGTAAATTCTGTACTTCCAGAAGAAAAGATGAAAAGACACTACAGAGGAGTGAATATGAGAGACAGTACTGAAAGCTAGTCACGCTATGAATTTTCTAATTGCAGTACTAACAAAAGATTATTCAAATGCTGAGCATTTTGACATAGAGATCTTTTGACCATCCTTATCATCATTTTCAGTTCATTTACTGTAACTTTCACACAAAGTTTCTTCTAGCACTGTTTATTTTGCTGAGATTATTTTATCTAGGCATTTGCTTGCTAAACTTATTAGTAGGTTATCTGACAGCTTTGGCATATATGGAAGAAGAACTTCAACGTAAGTTTCCCACTATACCACTTCCACATAACCTTTGTGGTATGACTTACTATATTTGGCTCTTTTATGCAAACCTATGCTTTGTATTAGAAAATTGGCAGATCTGCAACTTGAATTGTCCTGAATACATTGTGTTCATACCCTGAGACAAAAACCCTTGAATTAGAAGTGCTACAGACAGTATTCAGAAGATTTTTTTTCTCCAGAGTGTCAAGGGTTTTAATTTTTATTCTCTTCCACATAGTAGAGTGGAGTTATAAAGAATATTGCTGCTTTGCAGATTTCTCAAACACCTTTGTGTGGAATTTCAAAATCTGCATATGTAATCATAACTCTTACTGCCATTGTTTGTTGCACTTATGAGAAGAGGTATCTAAACCTTCTGTGTTAACTGTGCAAATTTGTGCACAAGCTGAATGTATGTTTTCTTCCTCTCTCTCTTTTTTTTTTTTTTTTTTTTTTTTGTGTTTTCCCATCTTAGAAACTAATTTTGATGGAGGCACTGCTTTGAAATATTTGTAACCCAACCCAGATTTCTTAAAATCCCATTTAAAATTTTCAGAGAAATTTCAAACTATTTTAGAGAGGGTTATTGGGGAAAGATCATGTAAAGAATCACACTGGATGAACTTAAGAACATTGTGCCTTCAGATTCTCACTGAATGCTGAATAGAGATATGAAACAGGTACAATTAAATAAAACCAAAACTATAAACTCAGGACATAAATGAAGACTCTGAGTTTACACAGTGCAGAGACAGGTGACACAAATGTGGTCACTGGTAGCATTTTACTATTGAACAAGTGATGAACTTTCAAATCTTTTTTTTTTTTTTTTTTTTTTTTTTTTTGAGAGGAACTCATCAATGTTAACTCAGGGCAAGCCATACAAACTTAGTAAGTGTTACGATCCGAGTTATTATTTATATTTTGTTTGTGAGGAAAATTCAGCCACGACACGTGAATTTACAAAAATAACAAGACTTTATGATTTTAACAAGTTAAAAGGATTTATTTAGGATTTATACAATTAGTTACTTTGGAGAGAAGAGTCATTAAGAAGAGAAAAGAAGGAGAGAGTAATCAAGATATTATCACCGTCCGCCGGCCTTGGCCTCTGGCTGTAGTCGGGTGCGTAGGGTCTGTTGCTCCTGCCGCTTCTCTGTCCCGGAGCTGAAGCCGAAGCGCCGAGAGGGGGGGGGGGAAGAAGAGCCGCGTGCTTCTCCTTTTTCTCTTGGAGTTTTATACAGCAGAAGGAGTTCTGTCTTTTCATAAATCACTGGCACACAGACTTGCTAGAAATAACACAGATTTTGCCATCTCAAGAACTTCTCTTTTATTTATTATTATCTTTCTGTCCTTGGTACCCTGCTCAATTTATTACCTTTGTCTGGACCATGTACCAGGAGGCGACTGGATAAGCAGTCTTATCTTTAGGAGCTTGTCAAGCATGATATAATACAGAAACTAGTTAAGCTTGGGGAAAAAAAAATCTGTTAATTGAGGATGTTTGGTATATTTTAAAAAGAGCAGAAAAAATACTGATTCGAGAGACATATTTTGCATTTTCAACGTGTTTACATCAGTAAGCCATACAAAGTTTCACTCCCACAATTTTAGATACCATGTAATCTGAAATACATTCTCAGCTTCATACTAAACCATGTATTAAACAGAAGCTAGCCAATCTTTTTAATCATAATGATTTTTTAAGTAGGATTATGACTAGCCAGTTAGAGACATGATACCCACAGAGTATCTGTGTATTCATGTGTATTCATTCATCTGTGTATGTCTGTGTATTCATTGTGAAACACATTAAGGTATGTCAGCACTGTGGCTTTCATTTACCTAACTCAAGATTGGACAACATATTAAACATTTCATAATGTTAAAGGAAATCCTCCTTTCAGAAAATTAAAGGAAATTTTCTTTTTAGTAAAAGAAGAAAAAAAAATTAAAAGAACATATAATCTCATTTAAAAATGGAGTTCATTAATTTTAAATCCTCATTAAAGAAAGGTTTTAATTAAATATATATTACAAGACAGTGTCATCCAAAAATTACACCTTTTCTCCTTTTGAATAAAAATACTGTCAGTAATGTTCAGTAAGGTAATATGTAAAATGTCTGCATATTACTTTGGTCTGCAAAGTTGGATCCAATAATGCAAAAATTCATGTAAGTTTGATATATTATATATTTTCACATATGTAGGATTTTTGTAAGCATGAATGAAACATTCACTCAATAAGAAGAGAAAGTACAGACTACTTTTTTCTGGATAAAAGTATTTGAACCCAAGTTTCCAATGCAGTAATTCATGCCAGAGAAAAATTTTACACCATATTGTTGTATGGCTTTTCCAGAGAGAAAGTGGGGAATAGACAGGGTACAGATAGTCAAGAGCAGCAGCATGACAATGAGTTTTGGAATAATATGTGCCAGTGTGTGATTTAGGCATTAATTGCAATTGAAATAAACTCAGCTTATACTTTTAGGGTATCAATCACAATATAGTTGGTCAGAATGTTCCCAGATACCTAATGTAATAGTAAGTAGGTAAGGATAAAGGAAGGAATGAGGATGAGGTTTGAAGACTAGAGGCATAGAACACGGATGAAACACCATTCAATATTTGTTCAATATTTGTTCAATATATGGTCAATTGTTATGACAAACAAGATTAAAACTAATGTTTTGTTGCACAGCGATAGTGATATGAGGAAAAAATATGTTTCAAATAAGTGTTTAGTGTAGCAGTCAATAACTAGAAAAAACAGCCGAGCATGTATGAGAGGAGGAAAAAGAGGACACAGATCATTAGTAATGCAGATCAGAAATGCTTACTAATGGGACAAATATCCAAGTAGAGAAGGAATATGAGTAATCTAGAGTCATGTAATTAAGAGGAACCAGGCTGATGTTCTTGTTCAGCACACACCTCTTGTTCTGGCTGAGGCTAATCAATATTTATGTGCCTGCCTAAACTATTCCCTCCTCCTCCACCCAGACCATCTTCTCCAGAGACTTCATTAGAGATGATTAAAGGAAACAGCAGATGCAACTACAAGACAGGGAGAAAGAGACTAAGGAAATCCATTTAGAGCAGTGTCATACCTGACTTTCGCAAAAATGTAAGTAGTTTCCTTTTCATATTTATAATAATGTCTATGTAAGGAACAAGTGGTGCTGAAGTGACAACAGAACAAATTTGTTACTATCATCTTTTGATAACGGATCCACTGATAATATTATCAACATCTGTCCATCAACAAAAGACTGGACAAAAAGAGATCAAAACAATGAAATTATTTAAAGGAAATGTATGTATACATCCAAGATGCTATCATCTATTCAGAAACCAGAAATCTTTTGTAGACTTGGATTGCCATCAGAACAGTTGCAACACACCATCCTTTTTCACTTCTTTTACAAGTGGAGAGCTTTAAAACGGACACCCTCAAGTTGTTCCACTTCTAGATGCAATGACCATGACTGTAGTTCAGATGTCTTACCAGAAAGATATGCTTTGCATCTGAAAATGTTGTATTCTTGCAAGAAGCATAAAGTACCCATTAGAAGATAATAGTAATATTTGTTTTATATTCATGCTGTGTAGGCTATTTCTCTTGAGAAATATGTGGAAGAAGTGAGGTAAGGGAAATGCAAAGGAAGCATCACTATCACAAGCGTAGTGAGGGGACAAATCCTTTACCCTGGGCTGTAAGGACTTGTACATTTGCAAACAACTATTTTGAGATGTAGAATGCTACTGTATCCTAAAAATTCACAATTTACAAAAAAACCCAGAACCCTACCTTTCCTTAATTAGCTTCAACTACAATTCAGCTCTTATCTTAAGATACACAGTACAACATAATTTGATTTAGATGATGCATATTTGTACTTAAATGTTAATTAAACATCTTAATTTTCCTTGAATAAGTAATGAATTTCTCTCTAAACTTTCATGCCTTATTTTTCTTGTCCTTGATTTTCACCCCAATTATGTAAAAAAAGGTCAAATTTCAGACCTGTCTCTGATTCTGTGATAATTCATTTTGCTCTAGAAAAGAACGTAAAAGATGTCTGTGACCGGTTGACCATGGATCGCCCCCAGGTGCCCACCAAGCTTCTCTATCACTCCCGTTCTCAGCAGGAGAGGGCAGAGAAAATATTATGAAAGGTTTGTGGGTCAAGATAAGGATAGGAAAATCACTCGCCAATTAGCATATTCAAGTATCACCTCCTGAATGCCCAGGATCTATGTGTCCCAATGAAGAGGAAGGTAAGCAGGAATGCCAGGACACCAGCATGGATGAGAAAGGAACTCATGGACACACTTAGGGGTAAAAACAAAGTTTACATTGGATAGAAGCAAGAACAGATACCCTGGGAGAAGTACAGAGAAGTAGTCAGAGAAAAAAGAGATCAGATTAAGAAAGAAAAATCCAAAGAGAACTGGATCTGACAAGAAGGTTTCAGGACAACAGAAAAAATTTCAATACATATGTCAATGACAAGAGGAAGACTAGGGGAAGTGTGGACCCACTCCAGAAAGAAACAGGAGAGCTGGTCACCCAAGATGCAGAGAAGGCCAAGGTGCTCAATAACTACTTTGCCACTGTCTGCACCCGCAAGGACTCTGGTCACACCCTTCATGTAACAGAAGCCAAAGGCAAGGACTGGGAAAAGAAAGATCCTCCCACTGTAGATGAATAGCAGCTTCAAGATCACCTAAAGAACCTGAAGGTGAACAATTCCATGGGATCTGATGGTATTCACCCATGGCTCCTGAAAGAACTGGTGGATGAAGTTTCAAAGCCACTGTCCATCATATTTGAAAAGTCATGATAGTGTAGTAAAGTTCCTGCCAGAAAAAAAACCATTTATCCCTGAAACTCTGAAAAATAACCCCATTTCCAAAAATGTAAAAAAAGTAGACCCAGGGAACTATAGGGCAGTCAGGCTCACCTCTGTGCCTGGTAAGATTGTGGAGCAGATCCTCCTGAATGCTTTGCTTAAACAAGTAGGTAACAAAGGCTTGACTGATGACAGACAACATGGCTTTACTAAGGGCAAATTCTGCCTGACAAATTTGGTGGTCTTTTATGATGGGGTCACAGCCTCGGTGGACAAATGCAGAGCAACAAACAGCATCTGCTTGGACCTGTGCAAAGCATTCAACACTGTCCTGCATGACATTCTGATCTCTAAACTGGATAGATATGGATTTGATGGATGGACCACTTCTTGGATAAGGACCTGGCTGGATGGTTACACCCAGGCAGTTGTAATCAGTGTCTCAGTGTCTAAATGGAAAAGCGTGACAAGTGTTTTTCCTCAAGGGTTGGTACTTGGACCATCTTAGTTGGCAAAAAGGACAGTGGAATCAAATACACCTCATCAAGTCTGCTGATGACACCAAACTGGGTGGTGAAATCAACACACTGGAGGTGAGGGGTGTCAGATCCAAATGGACCTTGACAGGTTTGAGAAGTGGACTCGTATAAATTGCATGAAGTTCAAGAAGGCCAAGTGTGAGGTTCTGCACCTAGGTCGAGGCAATCCCATGCACAAATACAGGTTGGGAGGTGAAAAGATTGTGTACAGCTCTGAGGAGAAGGACTGAGGGAGGATGGTGTACCAGAAGTTCAGCATGAGCTGCCAATGTGAACTTGCAGCACAAAAAACCAACTGTATCCTGGGATGCATCAAAGAAGCACAGGCACCCAGTCAAGGGAGGTGATTCTCCCCCATTACTCTGCTCTTGTGAGACTCCACCCGGAGTACTGTGTCCAGTTCTGGAGTCTCCAATGTCAACATGGAGCTCCTTGAACATGTCCAGAGAAGAGACATTAAAAGGATCACAGAGCCAGAGCAGCTCCCCTGTGAAGCCAGGCTGAGGAAGTCGGGGTTGTTCACCTAGAGAAGAGGAGACTCCTCAGTGACCTTACAGCAGCCTTGCAATATCTGAAGGGGACTTAAAAAAAGCAGGGGTAGAGCTTTTTACATGGGTATGTAGTGAGAGGACAAAGCAAAACAGTTTCAGAGTTGAAGAGGGGAGATTTTGGTTAGACATTAAGAAGAAATTCTTTAATTTGAGGGGGGTAAGACACTGGAAGTTGTGGCTGCCCCCTCCCTGCAAGTGTTCAAGGCCATGTCAGATGTGGTCTTGAGTAACCTGGTCAAGTGGAAAGCATCCCTGTGCCTGCAGGGGTTTGGAACTAGATGATCTTTAAGATCCTCTCCAACCCTAGCCATCCTATGATTCTATTATATGATTCCATGATATTCTTACTCATCTCTTACAGTTGCTTCTGTTCAGAACTTTTTTCCCCCTACTGTTATCACAGAGGCACTACCACCAGTTGACTGGCTCACCCTTAGACAGTTGTGGGTCTGTCTGGGAGCTGGCTGGCATTGGCTCTATCAGACACAGAAGCCTTATGACATGTTCTCATAGAAGCTACCCCTAAAACCCCTGTGGCCCACATCAAACCTTGTCATGAAAACATAATACAATCTCTAACATGCTTATCAGCAAATTCTCCAGAAAGATAGCAAAATATTTAATGAGCACAACCAGCAAGGTATATGTATTTGTATTTTTTCTTCTCAAAACAGTCTAATAATTAGAAAATTAGAGAATGCACTAAAAATAGGATGTTTTGGAGATGCACTCTTCTCATAAATTTATTATAATATGGTGTCCACAAAAAGAAATAGATCACAACTTAATTATCTAGCAGATGTTTGAGTTCTATTTTCCACCATTTTTTTTCTATTACATCTTTTCAAGTTTATCATTCCATCTTTCCTGTAACCTGATAAATTAATAAATAACCTAATCTAGTATTATTTAATCAGTAGTTCTCTTCTAATACAGATGTCTCTGGTTATACAGAACTTTACAGAATCTATGATTCCGTTCACTAATTAAAGAGCTAATTTCAGGAGAAATATTTTAAGTACGTTTTCAGGAAAATTTACATTTCTGGATTACTTGACAACTGAACGCAATGATCTATTGGAGACTACAGGTCTTCATTTGATGAAAATTTTAACTCACAAAAGAAAATGGCAAAACTCCCACTAAATTCCATGAAGGAAAACTCTATTTCAGATTGTCTTGATAGCAAGGGGAAGAAAGACGCTATATTGTGGGTTTAGATCTACCATTAGAAAGTCATCCTGCCCAAGGTACTCTGAAGGTGCCCTATCCAAATGTCATGTATTACATCCCCAACAATATTAATTTTTGCTGATCTATTGATTACCTGCCTTTGAAACTTTGCTAAACGAAATGCCCCAGTCACATAAAATTCTTCTTCCATGTACATCTCTGTGACTGGTCTTTAAACATTATCATCTGTTCAGTAACAAAAATATCTTCTTTTTTTTTTTAATTTAGGACTTTATATTAAGCAATATTTTGCACTATGGGCAGTCTGGACAGCTTGAGTGCAGAGTAATCTTTCCAAGATGATGGTGGCAAAGTCTGCTTTCTTGAGTGAAAATGAGAACTTGGATCACAGTATGGTAGCATTTTTATGTTCTGCAGAACATTATAACGTTATCACTGCCATACTGAACCTGGAGTACCTGCATTAATCAGTGACTTTTTTAGACAGTTTTTTTTTCCTGCGAATTATGTAAAAATCAGTCTCAAAGGATTAATATCTACACATTTATGCAATATTTACAAACACAGAAATTATATGTAAATTAATGCAAATCACATGTTTATATGCACAGCATTTAAATATAGAAACTACCTAAAACTCACTTTCCAGGAAGCAAGAGGGAAGAAAATCACAAAATGGCAGAGTGATAGCAAGCTGACCTAGAGGCTCCTCTCTGCAAAATAAGCTACTTGACAACTGCAAAAAAAATTACTAAAAACTGAATAGTAGTCATGGCTTTACTCAGAAAAGTAGCAATTGGTCTATTCCATACAAACAGATTTACCATGGAAAGTATTAGATAGTAGATATTTCCTAATTTCATCTTGTTGATACTAGGGACAGAATACAAGGAGTCTAAAATCCTTTACCTTTTCTTTACTTAAATAATTCAATCAATTATAGTGGAAGAAACAGGAAAAAATCTGTCTGTTTTTGGTTTGTTTTCAAATCAACAGCAAAGAAATTAACAGAATACTACATATTTATATGAGTTTGTCTAGGAACCAAATTTGGCACTGTGCAACTGGAAAAATTTATGACTTAATAAAAATGCTGGCTTATGAGAAGCTTCAATTTTTTTGAGAACTGTTCTATACAGTTGATCAGAAGTTTCCCTCTAGAATGCTACTTTTCAAGAATCTGTTTACACATCTTTTATATCATGCATGCAGCACACAGGGGATTTTAAATGAAAATAATGCACCTAAAGGTCTGTAACCTTTAGGTTACAGATTCAAGGCAGATTATAAACCACTGCTGAAGAACGCTGAAAATTCAGGATCAGTATCCACCACCGACTATTTTGCAAAGCATACATAAAAATACAAGTAAACACAGGGAAAATGAGCCAAAAAGAATCCTTCACTTCTTTAGGTAAAAATCTTTGAAGTATACACAGTAGGAAGGCAGTGTGCAGAAGTTTCAAGATCTACTAAAGATACTATTAAAATTCAAACACCAGCCCTCTAGTATTGTCTTTGAACCAATAATGTACAAACGTGTTACATGACAATGTTTCTCCATGAGGTGACATCCTTTAAAAGCATTCCCATCTTTCATATCACATTTTCAAATAAAATCTCCCAGGCTTCGTTTCTTCCTATCCATAACCTTCAAATCTACAATCAGGGACAAATGCTCATTCACATGTAGGCACTGTCAAGATTTCACCAATTTAATTTACTTGCCTGCATAGGAAATTTTAATCTTATTACAAATTCTGATTTTCTTTTTTCCAGAAAAAGGTTGACAAATGAAAAATATTCCATGAATAGGATAGAAAAGCCACTGAGGCCATAATTTTGTACATGAACATACTTGTACGTACAGAAATAAATTGATTCTACCATAAAATACTAAAACAGATCCATCTGAAAACTGTGTTTATAAAGTTTTTAATTTTCTTTTACTAAAACATCAAGAATTGTAAAATACTTTATACATTGTAATTTATTTACATTTCTCCTGAAATTTTAAAATTTGAGTTTCTTTGATGGTTTTCTTCTTTCTTGACTAAGATCTATGGAAATAGGAGTAGATAATAAATAGCAGATCATTGCTCAAGCACACATGAGGAGTAATAAACTGGGAAAACATAACATCATTTAAGTCATGAAAATATTAATGGTAATTACCATAATATCATTGTTAAAGTTGTGCAAATCTTACTGGTAATTAACACTGTTTTCATGATCAAAGTTAACTGTCAGCCACATGTTTGAAGAGGAAGGAGAATAAAAAATTGAACTCTTGAAATTAAGTTGGATCTGTTCCTACATTTAGCTTGTATGCAGAGCTAAAAAACAGCAGTTGTTTTATCATCCAGTGGCCTCTCTCTAGAAAGAAGGGGAATCAGGAGAAATTAAATCAGTTTCCTTAAAAAGCAAAACAAATATTAATACTAAAGCCAATATAATGTATGCAAAGTTATACTCAGTTCAATGAATGTACAGCAGTCAGAATAAACACAAAAGCAGCCCCATCCTCAGTAAACTCTGCTTTTTAAAATTAGCATGATGTTTGTGGTATAAACTACACCTCTTAGACAGTTTGTGTAAACTGCCCTGGCTTTTTTTCCTCCTAGCTTAAGCTCTTGTCTGACTCAGACCTGCTAAGAGCCTGCCTGCATGCCAGCCTCTGTCCCAGTCTATCCCAGTCTATCCCAGGTCTGCTTATAAAACCAGCCAGCATTCCAGCAAAAGATTGGCAGATTGCAAGGAGTTACTGTGTTCCTAGCACTTTGTAGTCTAAATTACATTTGGAAAGTAATATCCAGATTGCACCTTGAAGGAAGGCCTAAGCAGTAAACTTTAATGGCTGTCTGAGGCGGCAATCATTTTGTAAAGACAAGACACTGCACAAGAAATTGCTCTATAAATAAGATCCTTTACAGCAAAATTAAAATAAAATTCATATTATTGATGTTCACTAGGAGCCATAAAACACACAAGACAGACAGGAAGTGGAACTTTTTTCATATCACTGTCAGAAGCACCTGAAGGACACCCTCAAAGTCAGTTTGACCAATGATGATTCATACATTGGTCAAGCTTTCTGTCCAATTGTAATGCATTTGGAAGCCTTGAGGAAATACATCTGGCAAAAGGAAAGAGGACAGATGAGATATTCCTACTGCAAAGCCTTTCCTGTGACCATTAATCCTCAATTGTACCCTACAGAACAAAGGCTCTCTAAATTTCTCCCTGTCTCCTGTTCAACTCTATTTATGGGTCTTGGGATGTTCCCTGAACTCATCTGCTTGATATAAGCTCTCTGAAGAGTGACCATCTCACTGTTTGAAGATAGATCAGCAATCATGCTGTCTAAATAAGACTTATGATGCCCACTGCCAAAGCATACATTTTGCTAGCAGTGTCAGGAAAGAAACCACTCTGTGGTAGTTGCAGTGGATTTCTGACAGCTGTGGCAGGATGCTAACACTCTGTGACCATTTACACAAAGCTGTCAGTACCAGAAAAATGTCACATGAAAGTCTAAAGGTCTAACCTGTAAATCTGCAGGGGACAATGACTGCAGGCAGGTGGAGGTGGGAGGCAAAGAGATTGAAAAGTGCACATCACCTGTTTGAAGAAAGGCTTCTATATATCATAATAGAAGTACACAGAACATACAGAAGTACATAGTACAATAGAAATCACATTCTGGAACCAATGTCAGAAGCTTAAAGAATTCAAACCAGAAAGCAAGAAATGACACCTAATTACTTCAGATGAACTGGATTAGTGTAGTTCTTCCACTGAAAATCATGATCTGTTCTCTGCTACAGTTTAGTCTTACAGTTTAGACACCACAAACCTCAAGTAAAATATTCTGAGCAACTACAGTATATGGCACTTTGTAAAGGGAAAAGATCTGTATTCTGCTGTTAGCAGTGACATTGGTGGAACCTGCAAATATCTGAATTTTGCTTAAAATAAAAAGTTATTTCTACTTTTTAAAAAATTATTTTCAGTCAGCTTCACACCTATGAAAATAGATTAAAGTCACCAGACCTTTCAATTTGCTATTGCTGCACGGCACACATGTGAACGTGTTAAATGCCATAAATTGTGAACTTTAACCACATTCCTCAGGGGTGACAGAATAGCATCCAAACCATGTACGTACTTTCATATCCAAAGAATATGTTGGGAAGTGTATTCAGAATACCATAATGGATAAAAAGACTAGGTCAATTTAGTTAGAAGTAATTTCTGTCTATTCTTCTATTTGCTGACTAGTAGAGAAAAGTAACACCTTGTCAAAATAGATCAAACAGTTTAAATATGCATGCACAAATTGACTCCATTAGATGTTTAATTAAAAGTAATGTTTTCACTTATGTTTTCCAATATTTAAAATTGTACTGTAAGCACATGTCAATTTATGTTCTTTTTTGATTTGTGTTTATTTGTTTTTTGAAATAACCATGTGCAATTTTGGGAAATTCAGATTTTTTTTGTAGATGACATTGTATTTTTTTATTATTGCAATAGCTTACACTTACTGACCATATTTTTTTATACTGGATTTCTTTCTTATTTCCCCTGCAATTTCCACTGCAATTTGAATTCAGGCTCTGTAAGAGCTGCAAAGCCTTACAAATAAACTTTTTTTTTTTTTTTTTTTTTTTTTACAGAGCACACAGAGCATGGATTTCTGCATCACGTGTCTTCCATGTACTGCAGGTCCTGTTCCTGAATTTAGCAGGTTTAGAGAAAAATCCTGAGTAGCCAACTAAATGCTAACATCTTACTCAATTATAAATTGTTTTGGATGGAATTTTAACATGCCTTTTAAAGTTTTGTTAAATTAGGGCCTAAAAGAACTTAGTCTTACTGATAAAGCTGCTAACAAAACCATCAGTTAGTATTCATTTCAGGATGTAGTCCCTGAAAACTGCTTCTTAATTCACACAATCTTAAGATGCCAGACAGACAGCAGGCATCAATAACCTCCCGTTTCTTTTGCTCTGTAACCTGATTCTGCACCCTCACATATACTACCATGAATGTGCTCTCTGTTGTCCATTAAACAGTTTCCAATCAATAGGCTGTATTAGAACTGACAGCTATGCTATATATTTCTTCATTGGCTGAAGATGATTTTAACAGATACATGTACAAGAAAAGGAAACAAAAACATCTGAACTCCCCAGATTTATGCACCACTGAAATAAAACCAAAGAATTGTTGTTTACCTTAGGCTTTCCAATGTTGATGTGAAATATGTCATTCTGCAACTATATTTCCCTCGCTGCTGACACATTAGGAAATGACTGTATTTAACACTCGAATAAATAACTTAATGATTCAGGGCAAGATAAGTGATTTGTATTGAGACAATCAAGCTCATTCCCACCCTGAACACTCTTGCAAGAACACAATTTCTTGAGAAGAAAACTTTGACATGAAAGGCAAAGTAGTTAGGATCGATAGATCTTATCATCATGCTTCATTACTTTAAGGACAGTAAGTACTGTATGAAGTTTCCAAAGTTGGTTTATTTTGCAGATTAGTCACAACCATGCTCCTTTTGGTAGGACAATTAAATAGACCATTAGTCATTTTATAGAGTATTCATTCATCAGCCAAGAGGAAATTGTTATTCTGCTCCGAGATGAGCTGGGTAATTCCTAACAGATAAAATCAGAAACCTTCTTTGGAGATGTGTGCATATCCAGATGCCCACCTTCAATTAATTCCACCAGCAAGGTTTATTACCCTGTACTTATAGAGTGCTTAAGTACCTACACAGTAAAGCTTCTTTCAGCTCTCTAGCAAATTAGTTCCTGGGTCACAGAACTTGCCTCTCAGGAAAGGCAGTAGAAAAGCTGAGGTCAATTAAGTCTGATTTGGCTTGGCTTACAGATTCCCCTTTAGAATGGCCAAAATGACACCAATTCACAAATTCAATTCCGATCTCTTCAAATTATGGTTTAAAAAATGAATAGCATCCTCGTAGAGAGGTACAAGTTTCAAGGTCCTTGAACTTTTGTCTTCTTTGGCCAAAGCAATACCAGCTGTCCCTTCGCAAGGTCAAGGCTAGCAGACTGCAACAACTTCAAGAAACAGACTCTAGATGAAATATCCAGTCCTATGGGTAGACCATTTAATTGAAGAAGACCATGTTCCAGCTTGAAACACAGTACACAAAAAAAGTGCATCATCTCACACAGCTACCTCTTCTTTATGGAGAAATTATACCTTACTCTGATTTTAGTAACACTGAACATACATTTGGATGCTTTCAACTGTGTCTGTTACACCCCATCTGAGACAGTTCTAATCTGAGAGGAAGGTAAAGAGGGAAAGGAAGGGGGCTGATGTGAAAAATAAATCTATTAATATATCTAGTTTATGAACAAAAAGACTTTACGGATAAAAAGTTTTCCCTCAATCTGCACCTCACAGAATAAAACAAGGCCTTATTAAACTAACTCCTTTTGAGTTGCCCTTGGCTGGCTGCCAGATGCCCACCCAGACACCCTCTCACTCTCTTCAGCATGAAAGGGGGACAAAATAAAACCGAAAACTCATGGTTCAAGATAAAGACAAGGACACATCAATTACAGTTACAGGCAGAACAGACTCAACATGGAGGTAATAAATTTGACCTATTATGACATAAAATGTTGAGAAAAAAAAAGACAAAAATTAGAATACCTTCTTCATAATACCACCTTTTCTTTTGCAGCTTCAAACTCACTGCTCCATCCTTGAGTCTTCCAGCTCTTCCCACTGAGAAAGCAAGGGCAGGAGAATGGGGAATTGGGGCTGCAGTCAGCCCACAGCATCTCCTCTCTCTGCCTCTCCTTCCTTCTCACACTTTTCCCTGCTCCATCCTGGGGCCTTCTCAGGGGCTGCAGGGAAACTCCTACCTGAGACCATTATGTTCCTTCCAGCATTTCATGCATAATTATTCTTGATCTTCTTGCATGACCTACTGACTTCCATTTCGTTAACATTTTTTGTTTTTTCCTTAGGCTGTTTCCTTGTATTTGCTGCTCTTTTTGTCCTTCTGTAAAGCTGCATTTCATGTTTTGTATAAGCTGTATCCAGAAGCTGATTAATTGAATTTATAGGAACGTAAAAATATATTTAAGGCCACTGAACAATCAAATTGATTGTGATGTTTTAGCAATGATGTCTTCACCCAAATCCTTTAACAAAAAGTTAGCAGTAAGCTCTTTATTTTCATCAGTGCACTGATTAAACCACTGATGAATCCAACCTTTTCAGCTCATCCTACAGCCAAGTCTGTTTGTTGAATCAGATCAGGAGGCAGGCTCCCTGAAGTCTTAGTGATGTCCATGTTGTGGAATCAGAATTAGTTTTAGCTTCATCCCTTAGGGACCATCAGAGTAACCATTACATTAGGCATCACTTTATTCTTGGGCAAGTCTTTTTAATTGTATTAGCTGATTATGGATGTGAGCAAAAATGGCAGAACTGATGACAAATGGATTTTCTAGCATGGTTCGTTAAAATGCAGTTCATTCAGATATCATGCTACCATGTCAAATAGTTGAAAATACATAAGATAGGCAAATCAAAACTGATTATAAAAGCTGCTGGAGAAATAAGAGTAAGATAAAAGTTGACATGAAAGGTTAATTTAAGCAGTGAGACTATTTTGAGACCATTGATCTTAAATGGTCCTGTTATACCACTGTGCTGAGATAATCAAATAATTGGGTTTTAACTTGCTGTATTCTGGTCCCTAATTTATGCAGACAATGTGAAAATGGCCGTTAGGTATTTTAGATACCAGTGAAAATACCTCTGTGTCCCAGGTCAGGATGGACCAAAAAGCTGACTAAAAATTTTGATGTTAAGCCACAGTGCACGTAGCCACATTGCACAGAGCCAGAGGCTAGAGAGGTGATGGGAGCCTTGTCATTAAGCAATGTATCCATCCTTCCATGTACTGAGTAACAGTAGCATAGCCACTTCACAAGGAAAACTGAGGGCACAGCTCCTGAGAGCAACATGTGGAAGCACAACATACTTGAGATGGTACTTAGCGAAGTGGATCTACCAAACCTGATGAACAGCTTCCAGCACTGCCTCCCAGTACTGATAAAGGCAAACTAATCACTATGTAGTCTAGTTCACATAAATGTATTTTAGCTATTTTCATATAGTTTGACCTTTGACTCTGCTGAGGACGTGGCCTAATTTATCAAGTGGTGATGGCAGTAATGAGTGTGTTGTATTTATGAAATTCCTTGCACAATTCTGCGACTGAACAATTTCTTCTGTTATGATAACTGTGGGGTGGTTTTCTTGTGATGTCTGTCATTTCACAATTTGTTGTTATTTTGATGTGGTTTTCTTTAAGAATGTCTCACTCAGTGGCTTTGGTATAATTAGAATATCTGGAATGGTGGCTCATTTCTACTGTAAGTACCAAGGCTGCAGAAATATTCATGTTCCTGAAGTACACACTCTAGAAAAGGCACTTTCTTAATGATACAGTTTAATTATGAAACCTTGTTCCCTTTCAGTTCAGTAGCAAAGCTCCTCCAGATTTCAGTGCTTTGTTCTGACAGTATTTTCCCATTAGTTTTAGAAACTACCAACTACAAAAGTCCTTCTGCAGTTTCTAAAATTCAAAGTTTATATTTGTTCTCTCTTCTGCAGTATAACCATCTAAGTATTGCTGTGTAGTACAGAATGAATGTCAAGTGCTCCCCATTTATAAAGATATAGATTTGAAGTGCTACTGTGCCAGCTATTGACATTTCTAAAGAATGCTGTTGATTGGTATTGCAGCCCAGAAGCATCTTTTAAATACTAGAGTAAATGGGACACATCAACAGTAGCAGTACCCAAACATAAAATTTTGACAGCATGGGACAACAAAAGTTATTACTTCTGCAAGTCGCAGAAAATTCAGTTTGGAACCTAAGGGTACATGAGACCTCTGAAGAGTTAACACTTCTTAGATTTTAATTTGTCTCACACTTTGTCCTTTTTTCTACCTGCAGGCAAACATCATCAGCACTTTACTATTTCTGCTCCAGTTATATTAGCCCTTTATTTCTCTGTATTTTCTGATCTATTGATATTTTTCTTAAATAATCTCCAAATAACTGTTTTGTCAACTTTATTTTTAAAGACAGACAAAATTCAAACAAATCATCCAATCAAATCAGCAGACCTATGGAAAATAGCAAAAGATATGAAGCTGACTACAGGTAATTTCTTCTTGTTGCTAGACTGATCAAACTGCTTCATTGCTCTGCATCTCCTAACTTCAGGACAAATATCTGAGAAGCATAGATAAGATTTTTGCTGTAATTTGTCCCTAATCCTGTTTTCTTTGTTCCTATGGTAAACTGCCTGGATGCGGCACCTGCTATCACAGACAACTATGTCATAAACTTATCAAGCACCATTTTAAAAGTGCTCAAAGTTTTCTCAAAATCATCACAGATCTTTTCGTAAGAAAACATCTTTTATTTCTCACCCTTATTTAATTCAAAGCCAGTTTTTATCCATTTGATCTATTGCTTAACAGTGTATATTGGTAAGTAAGGTGAAGTGACAAGCATGATGTAGGAAAGCGAGCAATTTTAACTAAGAACAGCCAGAACTACTCTGTTTGGATTCTGTTACACTAAAGCCTGCTCCTTAAAGGTCTGCTGGGTGATGTGTCTATTCTGTTTGTGGGGTTCTACGATTACCCTGTGCGTATCATTGTGTCCCACAATGATTTTTCAACTTTAACTACAGAAACATGCTTGTGAGAAGAATCATACATGTTAGAGATTCAAGCAGGTTAGTGATTTCTGAAGTAGAACTATTTCTTCTTGTTCTAAAAGAGCAACTAGTCTCAGAGTTTCTTGAATTGTATCTTCTTTTTCATGGTATTTTGATACGATCAATAAATATATCCAGGTCTTGTGCTTTATATTTACTGAGAATAGCTATCTTTCAACAGAAACACTATTCCCTAGTTGTTAAGTACCTGGTGCTGCATTTGCAGTTGAATTTAATCTCTTTTCTATTACTTTCATCTTCAAGATTTCTCCATTAACGTCTCAGAGTTGATGCTTACATTCAGTAAAACCTGTTGCAATCATGTCTACTTTAAAATCTTCTGTCCCTCTTGTTTAAAAATAACTTCTTATTCAGCATCATGTTGAATACTTTACAGAAGCTCTAACAGATAAGATGACTGTGAAACAGTCCATCTTCTCTAAGAAAGCTGTAAGGTCAATTAAATACTATTTTGGTAATGCGTGTCACACTCACGTCAAGGCTTTTTCATTTGACTCAATTCCTATCATAATTATTTCCTTTAGGATTTATTCTAATTGCATAGCCAAGGTCATTCTGAAAGTCCTGTAGCTGCCTCAGTCATTTTCTTTCTTTTCCATTCAACCAATATGATTACAGACAAATACATCTTTTTTTTTTTAAATCCTCTATTTGATCCATAATGATTTAAGTCATGTATAAAAAATTATCACTGTTACCTACAGGATAGAATAGAATAGTATCATTTAGGTTGCAAAAGACTTCTGAGATCACCAAATACAACCATTAACCTAGCACTGCCAAATCTGCCAGTAAACCATACCCCTGGGTGTGACATCTACATGTCTTTTAAATACTTCCAGGGATGGTGACTCAACCACTACTCTGAACAGTCTGTTCCAGTGCCAAGCAACCTTTACAGTGAATAGTTTTTTTTCTTAATATCCAATTAAAACTCCCCTGGCACAGTATGAGGCCATTTTCTCTTGTCATATCACTTGTTACTTGGAAGGAAAGACCAACCCCCATCTTGCTACAACCTCCTTTCAGGTAGTTGTGGAAAGCAATAAGGTCTCCTTTGAGCCTCCTTTTCTCCAGACTAAACAATCCTCAGCCACTCTGTGCCCCTAAACAGGTCAAAGTCTGCCCTCTGGAAGTCCAAGGTAGCAGTTCTGACCTTCCTTGTTACGTCTACAGGAACTAAAAACTGTTATTTTGTCATTGCTATGCCCAAGGTGTCCTTCAATGATCAGATCACTCACAAGTCCTCCGTTCAGGAACAACAGGTCCAGAAAATCTCCTTTGCTAGCTGGCTCACTCACCGGCAATGTCAGATGTTTTCCTTCCTTCCTTGCAATATGAGTTCCTCTGAGTTTTGCAGTTCAAGCACCTTTTACAGTAAAGTTGTTAATATCTTAGTTGAGATGACTTCACAATAGCTATAAAAATGCACAATGTTATCAGGGTTAACTTTAATCTGTAGGATAGGACATTTGTAGGCATGAATGAATCTTATGAAATTATGAATCTTATGAAAAGATAACTTTTTAAATCAAGAATTTGAGTTACAACCCAATTTTTCTTGCTCTTCTGTGTTATCTGCTTGCAAAGGTGTCCCCAGGTACTCAAAAGATACTGTTTTGAGGAGATATTTTGTATATATATATATATATATAAAACTTTGTTATCACTAGCTTAAACATAAAGTTCCTATAACTCTATCACTAATATTTCTATAACAGTATCAGTAAGATGTACATCATTAAAATAATAGTTTATATAAGGGAAAGTGATGGAGTTTTCCTTTTCCCCCAGATACATCAAGATTATGGAGCATGTTTCTGAAGTCTTACTGCTTCAATAATGGTTGAAATTAGAATGTTAATTCCAGCATCTATTCACAGAAATAATCTTTGCACTATACTGAGACATATTTTCTGAATCAGAATAAGCTTTACAACTATGCCTATTTAAAATTTCCATATTCTATTGAACTGAAATTATAGCTTTCAGTTGAGAAAGACCTTAAACTAGGCCTTAGACACCTGTTACATTTTGAGGAATTATTCACATATAATTTTGCAGCCAAGATCGTTATTGTAAACGCTGCTGAGAAAGAGATGCATCAAATATATTAGCATTAACTAGGCTATTAGCCTGCAAGTTAATGTGAATCATAAACAGGACACAGCAGTGATGTCCCAGAAGATCAAAGAAAAACTAGGAATCAGAAATAGAGACAATATGACCCCACACACTCCCTGGAAGAAATGAGCTGAAAGTTGCTTTCTTCCTCTCCTTACAAAAAAAAAAAAAAAAGAAAAAAACCAAACAAAAAACCCCAACTTCCTCCTCTTTATCCAAGGAGACACAGATAAGGGCTTTAATTTTTCCATGAAGTGCTCAGTAAGGGTCATTATCTGAACTTGTATAGACTAAGTCAAACATTTTAGAATCATTCAGTTTGAAGAATACTTTATAAGAGCAAGATATTGTTATTTCTTTTAGAGATGTTTGACAGTTTCCTTCTGCTAAGTCACTGCAGCTGCAGCTGCAAAATGAACAAAAGCAATTTCAAAGGGAGTGAGAAAATGCAAGCTCTCTACTTCCACTTGTAAGATCAGTTGTAGCTTGGCTGTGGTGTGCTGGAAAAATAAGTGTTTGAATGACACTCTCCATGTGCAGGAAATATGCATGCATTTAGGGAAAAAGGAATTTTTATTGGATTAAAATAGCCATATTCATAATTTTAGAAGGAGCAGGCCTTAATATTTGAGGAAGGAAGGACTGCAGCGAGTAATTCAGGTAAATTTAAGCAACAAATTGGAAAAAAAAAAAAAAAAGTAAAACTAAGGTAACTAAGTCATTTGATACTTTTTAATTTGCTGATTTGTTTAGAAAACAGACTTGCACTTTGGCCAAAATGTGTTTGTCTTTGGCTTAATTTGGAAGGTATATAATGATGTAGCTGGCTTGAGTTCTGAGTTCTAGAATGGGAGATGAAAGGGCTTTTCTTTCACTTTGCATTTTGTAAGAAATTCTATACTGTTGTTATTATTAATATTAATTTATATATTACTATTCCAGAGAGCTTCAGGATGTTGGTGGATTATTTTCATTTCGGTGGTTAACACTGATCATTTAAATAGATGGTGTTATCTAAATTACACTAATCTTAAGTGCTTCTTGTGACACTTTTCTCACATATGGGGAAAAGTGCAGTGAAGAATTCTATTAACTCAGGAAAGACTTTTAAAACACTTATGACTGACACCATTTAGTGGACGCTTAGTGCCATGTATCTTTTTAATGTCTCATCATTCTGCAGTGTTAATGACATATTCAAAGACTATTGAAGACCTTTTTTATTGCTTAAACATTCATTGGTGCTGAAAGTACCTCTGGTTTGTTCATGTCTTACACTTATGAGTATGACACTTGAGTCATGCTTAAATCCACACTATAACCATAAAAGATGAAGAAAAGCATATTCGTTTTGTCAAGATTGTCACTCCTGAGCTACCTCTGCTTCTGCCCTTGTCAGGGCCTTTCTTTCCCTTTCTCATGCTCGTTCTTTGTCAGAAAGTAAATTGATATTTATGATATTCACTCAATAAACTGAAGGTCCACATTAAAAGCATTATATCTCCATCAGGAAACAAGCAACAACAATCATGAACCAGTGCTTATTCAGTTAAAACGTAACAAAATAAAGCCTCATTTCCAAGGTCTGGGTTGTTCTTTTCTCACTTGATTTTCCCCATACCCTACACAAACAGTAACCTGCTGTTTTAAGCCCCACATTATACAGCCTGAATTCTTTGAAGTTCCTAAATATTGCATTTATGTATCTCCCCTTCCTTCTACCCCCTCCCCCTTCTCTGCCCTCCCCTCCCCTACTTTATCCTCTCCTCCTTTCATTTCTGCTTTGAAGCAAAGCATGCTGATTTTCATTAAGTGCTCATGTCCTTGGTCCTTCTAACATTTGTGGTCCAGCCTGCTCAAGTTGCTGCTGTCACAGCTGGCTTGAAGAATGACTTTTCTGAGCAGATAATGGAATCACAACGGAATACAGAATTTCAAGGTGTTTCCCTAGGTGTGTTCTCATTTACTACACAGGTAACACTTGGAAATACAAATGGAATCAGCAGCTAATTCCAGATGCACTTCAATATTTGTCATGAATCTGATATCGAAGATTCTTTCATTTTTAACATTTATGGTCATTTTGTCATTCACATTCTGGATGACGTTTAGTTAGTAACTCCACAATAGCTGATAAACATATTAAAATTTCCTTTATGTTTGCAGTAAAAACAATGAAAATTTTATGCTAATTATTCAATATTTAACTAAAGAATATGTCTAAGTAACCTTGAAAACCATTTGATTCATTTAATTCCCATGATTTAAATGTGTCTTTGACATTTCATCTGGGTCAGGTACTTTATATTATTAATCTTCTGAAGTGCTTCTGCAACCTTTTCTCTCTGAATACTATAGATCATTTCCAGTTTAGCTCATAGATTCTTAGTACCTTTCTCAGGTTATCTTAATTCATCACTTTTTCAAAATTTATTTAAATTCAATTAGTCATTTATTTATACTACATCACGGTCATTTCTAATATAGGTGAATTTGTTCATTATCCATAGAAACTGGCAAAATTATATTTAACCTCCTCAGATCTTTCTACTCTGATTAAATTTATAACTGTCTGCACCTTTTTTTTTTTTTTTTTTTTTTGGCCTGAGTTTTAACTGTGTGCCAATGTAACATTACTGAAGCTAATAGCTGGCTGGACCTTCACACATTTTTTAAAAAAAACTTATTTTTACTGTGCCCTTTACTTACTTAGCCTTGACAATTTGAAGGTCCTTCCACTCTGTATTTATTCAGTTTCCTGCACATGAGGGTAGATAGCCCTTATGCTTTGAGGAGATTGTCCTTGAAGATCAAGCAGATGTCATGGGTCATTATGCTCTTAAGAACAGAATTCCCTGGGAGGGAATAGCTTCTCAGGGTAAAGCTGCTGACCAGTTCCCTGGCCAATACCAAATCTTCCCCCTTGAAGGGTCTTGATTCTGCTATTTACCTTTCCTGTTCCCCTCAGTATTTAAAATTGCACCATATCATAGTCACAGCAACCAAATCTGTCATCAGTCTTCAACTCCAGATCATTTTCTTTATGCTTAAAGAGCAGATGTGTCAAAACATCTCCTCTAGTTCATCCATTCAACACCTGCATGAAAAATTGATCCTGACAGACTCCAGAAATCTGAGCCTTTCCAAATTGTCCTTTCAGTAAATGCCTGGCAGTGAGAGTCCTTCGTGAGACATAGGACCTGTTTTTGTGAGGCTGTTTAAAGAAAGCATTTTCCCTCTGTTCTTCTAAACTGACAGTCTGTAGCAAATCCCCACTACAATTACCACCTTTTTGTCTCCCCTCTGATCATGGTACGTAAGCTCCCAACTTTCCTGTTGTGCATTCCACAGCTCTCTGTGCTTTTACTGGGTTGATTCCAGACAGCAGGTTAAATGCCCACTCAGTAGCTCTTTCTCTCAGACCCATTAGGATGGAGGAGAGAATAAGAAGGGCAAAAACAAGGAAAATTTGTGGGTCAGGGTAAAAGCAGATTAATAAGTGAGGTAAAGCTAAATGTTCATTCAAAGCAAAACAAGAAATTCATTCTCTACATCCTATCAACAGGCAGTTATCCATTCACTTTCTAGTTGGGAAGATCAACAACATAACTGTGAGTATCCCACCTTACTTCTCCATTCCTTGAGTCTTATGGCTGAGCATAGTATCATAGAAATATAGAATACCAGAGTGGAAGGGATCTTAAGGATCATCAGGTCCAACATTTCTTGAAAGAAAAGGGTCATACCTGCAACCCTCCTGTGAGGAAGAGCAGACTGGAAAAGTTTCCCAAAACTGACCAAAGTACTCCATCCCATATGTGTCATAGCGAGTATAAAGCTGAGTGATCACAAGGGTGATCACTAAGCCCATGACTGGTGCCCTGGGACAACTTCCTCCATTCTTCTGCCTTTGATCCTAATCCCTGAATTCTTAATTCAGTTCCCACTTGCTGCTCAGTCCAGGAGTCCAGTCTGGGATTTTCCCAGGACCTGCCTTGCAGATTTGGCAGTCACATGAGCATTATTGTGTGGAAGCACAGTATTTGATTTATTTATATTTGTATATATTTCTCTTTTTTTCATCATTATTGTTTCATTAAAGCTGTTTGGATTAGTTTCCACCCCGTAAGTCTCTCTTCCTTATTTTCTTGCCTTTCCCTTTCTGAGAGGGGAGAGGCACTAATAGAGAGCATCTGTCCTTCATTTAGTAGCCACTCTGATATTAAACCTTGACAGGAGCTTATTTCAATGGCCCTCTTGTGTCCAATCAGAATCCCTCTAGGAGCAATGTGTACCCATATAAGTATGGTATGGAATATCTTTTTGGTTAGATCACACTATCTGTCCTGGATGTGTCCCCTCCTGAATACTTGTGAACCTCAAGCCTCCTCACTGGTCAGACATTGTGGGAAAAAGAAAAAGCCTTGGTGATATGCAAATACTTTTAAACAAAAGCTAAAATACTGGCTTGTTATCAACACTGCTTTAGTCACATATCCAAATGTAGGCAGCAGGTGGCAGGACCTGCCGAGTAATGAGCTCAGTCGGTGCTCAGCTTCACCTGTGCCCAGTTAGGGCTGGCCCAAGTGCGCATGCTCAAAGATCAAGGGCCAATAAAAGGTGGGGCTTGAGACTGGCAAGGGGCTCACTCTGAAGCAGGTTCGCAGCCGTGCTGGTTGGTGGCCAGTCCCCTACCGATCCTGTCCTCACTCTGAGCTTGCCATCGCTTCGAAGTTCTTCTCCTGCAACATCCAAAATCCACCAGACTGACTGCTATGAAGAAAATTAACTCTATCCCAGTCCTGCCCTGTATTGCAATTGACATCATATAAGCTATACTGCCACATATCTCTGATATTTATGATACCAAAGCCAAACAGCCGTGCACAAACACCTGTGTTCCCTTAACTTCCCATGCTGCATGTTTTGTGTACTGATATTTGAAATGGGGCTCCAGTCACAACTTTCTGGAAGAAATTGTGAGAACGTCCCCATCTCCTGTTCTCAGAATTGATCCTACCCTGAATCTCTATCTCCTAAGGCATCTAGTTCAAAACCTTCCTCGGAGGGTAAGCAAGCTTGGTTTTGATAGTTTTCTCACCTCATTTTATGAGGTCCTAATGTTACCTGGTAGGTCTTGTTCCTTGAAGAGGATCGCGTGGTCATAAAATCCAAAGCACAGCCTAAAATATACGACAGATGTGCAGAATGCACTCTGAGTTTTCCCAACCAGGTTCAAGGAGAACACAACCTTGGTCCCAATGGTTTTCATTGTAGCACATTCTTTGATACAATCAAGGGCTTTTTCACATGAATGAGCAACAGATCATTTTTTGTCATTATTACATCACATTAGTATATAATATTGTCATGTTCCAAAGTCTGGAAACATGGAGATTCTTGTTGGATCCCACAAGGACAAAGTAAAAGTAACATAGTATTGGGTGCAACTACACAGCTTTATTGAACACAGACAGAAGTGGTAGGCATTAAAACTATAGTAGTTAGTCTAATCCTAAAGAGAAGAGAGAGAAGAGAGAAGAGAAAGAAAGGAAGGTAAAATAAAGTACCACCCAAAGGTAATGGGAGAGAGTGAGAGAGAGAACAAGAGAGAAAGGAGAGGAAATTCACCACCTAAGGATCCAGCAGCACCCCATTGGTCTCATGGCAGAAAAGAAGGGGGAGGGGGTGGTGTGTGTGGCGGGTGGTCCCATTCTAGGAGCAGGGCAAGTGGTTAGAGTCTCCCTTCCTTCTCTGCTATCCAGTACTTGCTGTGCCACTATCTAGTCACTATCTAGCTGCTATCTAGTCACTGCTCATCCTTGGCCTGGAAACTTCCACTGAGTGTTCGCCTCCCTTGTACTTTGCCATCTTCTGTGTCAGCAGAATTAACATTTTTTTGGCTACGTGTTTTCCCCAGATTGTCTCTCCTAGTTAACAGTATCCAATCTAGGCCTGTCAAGGGGCTGTTTTTTCCTCAGACTTTATGACTTCCCTCCTATCTCTTCTTGGGCTTTCTTTTCTCAAGCTTTACAGCCTCACTTCCCATCTCCTCTCAAGGCCTTCAGACTGCATGAGGCAATACATCATTCATCCTGCTCATAAGAGACAGAGAGAAAGATAAGAGTATCACCACCTGCCTGATTCTGTGGCATGGGGTGTTGGGCCAGTCCTCTGCAGAACTCCAGGCAAAATTTCTTCTATCTTCTTCCCCCACCTCCCCTACTGCATGCCATTTGTTGGGGGGCAGGAGGGGAGTGCTTGCTGTTGCCAATTGTCATTTGAGGCAAAGCCTGACTGGAACCTCACAAATGTTTATGAATTTCAGATGTGGATATTGTGCTAGTCAGTTCATTTAAATAGTTCAAAGCTTAAAGACAATTCTAGAGATGAGAATATGAATATAGCTAAGTGGGAAAATATAATATTACAATAGAGAACACTTCTTTGCTGTAATACAGACTGATCACAGCACACAGAGCAGCCTGAAACATTACGAAGTTCTTGTTTGTGTGATGGTAAAAAAGTTTTGAGTAAGAATTTAAAATAGAATAATTACAAAATATGTAGATAGGGAAGCCTGCTCAAAAGTGGAAGGTGGTATGCACAGTAAGAGGTAGGAAGGACTTTGCTTGGTTGAAGTGGTAGGTATACTGGAAAAAGGATTCCTATGAATGAAAGGGGACTGAGAGATGGGCAAAAACATTACACCAAGCTAAGAAGAGAAAAGCTGAAGCTTTCTTGACAGTAGATGAGAAATCGATGAATGGTTCCAGAGGAAGTTTTAGCATGCCCAAAGCAACACCTCAAGAAAAAAAAGTCTTTTCAGCAGCTTTCTGATTGAATGTACATGCACAAAGTTTGATTTGTTAGGACTGAAGAAAGCACACCACAAAAAAGCAAGATACAATCAGAAAGAACAGTATGAACAGTAAGTTAAACTATATGGGAAAAGAAAAAAGGATTTAGTGAAGTAATATAACCTTCCACACTCCTATCCAACTCCCTAAAACTGTAAATCAATGTCTAAGGTTAAAAAGTGGGGGTTGTAGTAGCAGATACCATTTTTTCCAAGTTTTTTTTTTTTTGTGTGTAGATGTTATGATTTAACTAGATAAATCTTTGGTTGTAGGATGAAGGGGCTATACTTGATGTCAGAGGTAAAGTAGTTTTAATCAATGTGTGCACTAATAGTACCTATCTTACCGATGTTTGACACTTATATAATTTGTAGCAAAAAAAAAGTGGACTCAATACATAAAATGGCCATTATTTTGTGTAATTAATGACATTCCATAATTTCTGGTTTTAATAATTTGCAATAAATTTCTCAAAATTGATACAATCAAGTATTTTTAAATATATTTTAATGATTTTTAATTTTAAAAATCAAAGGCAAATTTATTTAGGCAAAACATTCTGTAGTAGCTTGCAAACTAACCCATTGTTACTGTATGATTGAAAATCATCGTAATTGCCCCTCAAATGAATTAGTTACGTAGTCCTGGGTTTTTCCAGAAAAGCAGAACTTTACTTGTATAATTCATGAATACTCAATATCATTATCATCATAATGAAACCTGGGATACTCCAGTTTTTTAAAAGCTTTGGCAAAAAGATAACTACTTACCTGTCGGAGGTAGTCGCAAGGGGTTATTTCTTTCTGTACAAGTACCTGATCATTGAGCTCCAGTGGTATGCACAGTAGAGATTTTATTTTATTCTTGTGGCAATGATCATTGCTGTAATGGGAGGAGCAGAAATTTCAGTGTGATTTCTTCCTATTGTGTGTATAGGCAGCTAAGGAAACATATACATTAGCAGTCAAGCCTTTTGACTCTTCCACCCCATCAATCAACAAACTCTGAATAAGATGCAACGAAAGCCCTCAGACTGCTATACAGAATAGACAGACTTAATAACATCTCTGTAGACTTTTAAAACCATGGATGTGTGAGGAGTGATTTAGAAGCAGCCTATCTAAAGAAAACAGAAAATTTCTGAGGCAAGTCCAAACTATCAGCTTCCCAAAAGTCAGTGAGCCAGTAAGTATTAGACCTTTGTGGGAAGGGACCTGCACTTATCTGCAGATATGTAATTTGAAATACTTGTTTTCCGTATACTTTATCACACTGATGGAATTTGTAGTAACATTACCTTGTTTATGATCCCTCCTGTGACAAGAAGCAGCACAGCAGACAAAGATGAGACCTCAGCAACCTAATTCAGGATGTTTGAAGAGCAGGAAAACAACATAAAGCCTCTATTCTAAAGATGATGATTATTATTTCTGTATTCACAGATGTGGTTTTGAATGTATCTAGCCGGGTGAACATGTTCTGTGCAGATTTTGTATTTTGTGTTTTTAGTTTAATTTGGGCAACACTTAGGTGTTGCAACATTAAAGAAAACCACTACTAAATATGTTTATTAATACTTTCCTGGTGTAGTGAGTGCAGGGGCCCCTGTAAGGAGCAGTGGGGAACACATCGGGGTCTAGGTGGCTCCAAGGGTCCCAGCGCAGGGCAGAGCTGAGCCCCTCAGCCACGGGCGGGCACCTGGGGAAAGCCTGGGTCAGAAAGGGCAAATTTACTAAATTCTATTCAGATTAAACACCTGGCCTAAGCTGCTTTTTTTTTTTTTTTTTTTTTTTTTTTTTCCTTTATTTGCTCATTAATATAATAAGTAAAGCTATTTGTATTAGCCAAAAAATATAGCCATTTATTTCTCTAGAAAATACCTAAGAATTCATTTTGTCAGACTTTGTTTAACTCATCTGGGGTAAGTCTAACACTGGAATAAAATAAGTTATTATGGTGAATAATAACTAATCAAACTACTGGATGTCGTTATCATCATTTGACAAAAAAAAACATGATAATGGCATGGATTTGGATGCATTCATTCACATCTGTTCTTGCAACCTTTCTTTCTTTGTTCACCCTTACAAGTTTTCTCTCATTTGCAAGGTCTTCCATTAAACATTATTTCTTACAAACAGATGCAGCAAACAAGTAAGAGACGTTTTCTGTAGTTAGGGAAGAAATGACAGCCACAGGGAAAGATGTCTTGAGACAAGAATCCCATTTGTTGGAATCTTTCACAAAATTTCGATTCTGTAACACATTTACAAAAACAATTAGTTATTTACCATGACCAAAAGTGATGTATATTTATTTTAATCTCCATTAAGAAAAACAAACTGAAACAACAACAACAAAAAAAAAACCCACAACCCCCCACCCCAAACTTAAACAACAAAAACCTCAAAACAAACCACCCAAGAAGAATAACAACGACTACAGGAGTAAGTATTCTACACCTCTCTGATACAGATATGGATAAATATATTTTTTTTATTTTATCAGGGGAGAGGGATGTTCACAGTCTTAAGAAGTCTTGTTCAACCACAACAATTCTGTGATTTTTTGTGATTCTGTGAATGCTATAAATCGAGTATGTTTGGCATCCACTTTTTCAGTACTCTGACCTGAGTGGAAAAAAATCCCAATTTTTCATCCTTTCCTGACTGAGAGAGTCAGCCCTACAGTACTGCAGAAATGGAATCATAGTTCACACTGAATGGAATTTGACATGTATAGAACCTATAGGATACACCCTGAACTTTTCAAATCTATGTCATGGTTTTTTTATTATTATTTTTAAATTGAAGCCTTGTAATGCTGGAACATAATGACAAATGTTGCCTGTAGCAGCTGTTTCCCTGGCAGTTGTTCTGATCTACAGAGCTTATTTTGACACAGTTCAGTTCTGTGTCCTGACCCTACACCTTAAGCTAGCAAAACAGTTAAGTACATACTTGACAATCACCATCTGCTCAGGTTGTACTGATTTAAATTTAAAAGAGTAGCCCATGAAAGGTATAGCAAGGACATGATCTGTTTAGTAACAGTGGTAAGGAAAATGTTGGATTTTCCCTTGTCTCTGAGTACAGACCTATGGTTTTGAACTTTTTTTTTTGCAGAAGTCTGTGAGCCACATCTTGGCTGCTTCTGATACCTAAGGTAACTAGATTAAAGCGGAATTGTCTTTGCCTCTACAAGCTAAAACCAGTTTGTAGCCTTGTTCGAAATGAACAGCATGAACAAGTGCTTTACTGGGCAGAGGCTAATAAAAACCAGGGGTCAGAATTAAAATAGAGAAATGCTTGAGACTCTTCCAGAAGAGTGCAAGACAGGTGATTATTTGATTGAGAAAGAAACAAGAAATAAGTACAGGACAGAATACTTACCAAGAAACTTCTATCTTTAATATTGCTTCATAGTATCAGAAAAACAAAGAAATATTTTTTCATGGTATAAGAAATTGTGTTTATCTAGTCTGTAGATAATTTCAAATTTTTTTTCTCTGTTCTGTAGTAAGAATGTGCATGTTACTACTGACTCAGCCCAGTATTGGAATCTGATGCACTAGAATAAGATTCTACGGGGATGTCATGAATCCACAACTTTATTATGGCAGAAGCTATATACTTGTTCTTTCAGTCATAAGTTAACTTACTTTTGCATATAACACTTGCAATTTAATAACAACCTATACATAGGTAAAATACTCATCAGTTTATTTTACAAGGATCTAATTTGCTACCAGAATCTACAAATTGATTGTCATAGATACAATTTTCATATCTACTCAAATGTGTATGTTTGTAGTATACAATTTACACTGAAATGAACAGAAGGAGCCTAAAGAAATGATTTCTGGGTCACATATTTATTGTCTAGCAATCAAGAAGGTAAAAGTCAGATTAGTATTTAATATTAAAATTAAATGTCATGTGCATAAATATGTAAACACTATTAATCTGTGCATTTCATTTCAAGCTGTGGTGTAAGCATTGCTTATATTTAACACACTTGATAATTATTTTCTAAAACATCAATGAAAAATATTATTACTACTGTATGGAAACAAAAAAGAGTCCAGAAAGGCTTGCTTTCTTTATCTAGCAGTTTTTAAAATCTGAGCTAACGTACATTGGTGCATTTTTTGGTATATGCTGGACTAGATAAGATCTGCCTAGCACCTTTGAATCATTAAGGTTTTCTAAGTAGTACAGTCTTAAAAAGAACTGTGTTGAAAAAAATAGCTGCTCAGTGTATCGAGAAAAGTCAGTAGCCCAGTAGAGCTGTGTTCGGCAATAATAGCTGAACTTGTGAAAAGGACTGATCCTCTGCACCTGGTAACAGTACTGGTGCGATACATTTACTTAAATAATCATAAAACAGAGTTCTATCAAGTGAAATTTTTGGCTGAATATTTAAAAGAACATTTTAACCTCTTACTATGTTCTTACAGTGGGAAGGCAGAACTCTTTCCTGACCAGGATAAAACCTGCACACTCCAGATATGATCATTCCTTGCATGGGTGTATGTAGCCAAAGGGATCATTGTGGGAGGAAAAGGTAGTTAAAATTTTACTGTATAGGAACAAGTAGAAAGGTTGAACTGAGACAGTCTGACACAATTTATCCAAATACAGGACACGTAAACTTCCTTTATATTCTGAATGCAAGCTAAATCAAATGCAAATGATTGCTCAGCAGTAGAATAGTTAACAAAAGCCCAGTTAGGTCTGTGTGAACAGCAAGGGAGATAATAAAATTTTGCTGACCTCGAACTTCTTCATTGCTTTTCCTATTTGTGAAAATACTTCACATCTTAGTAGAAAGATATCACAATATTTGAAAGTCAAGGACAGAAATAGCACAGAAAATGCAATGTTTTCAATTAAAAATGAAATTAAAAATCAAAACTCAATGTATGAGAGTCCAAAAGTTTGTTACTCCTAGCATTGTAAATTGTTGTTATGACAGTTAAGTAATTTTTATCTTTGCTATAAAATCAGTTACACACATTGAATGGCAGATGGAGGACAGGCCTGAAATGCTGTCCTCAGAAACAGGAGAATTAGTCTAATGAATATCCACAGTGGGAACTTTGTCATTACAAATGAGTCATGGAGGATGCTGTCATAGATATCCTTGCTGGCATTAATCTTTGGAGATGCATGTGATGGCAATCAACTAGAATGAACACTATAATCACATCTGTATCTCACTGAAAGACAAGTCTAGATGAATCTGATATTCAATACTAAACACTATCTTAAAACCAGAGAGCATTAAAGAAGGATCCAAAATGTACTCAGAGGGGAGAGAAGCTGTGCCAACTAAGAATTTGGACAATTTCACTTGATACAGTTCTTCAAACAGAAAGTTAAGAAATGTTAGATTGTATCCTATAGGTACCTGATTTATGAGGAAACACACTTGCTTTTGATGACCTCACTATATTGAGGCAGTAAGTTAGACTACAAAGGGAAGAGTGTCAACACCAGATATGAAATCAGAAGATTTGTTATAGTATAATTGCTAGTCTTTTATAATGTTTCTGGTGCTCCTCCTCCATGCATTATATTAAATAATAATATTAAATATAAATAATATGTAGGTCAATCTGCTATGTCTGGAGTGGAAGAGAGATTATAACTGAACTTGAAAAGAATTACCTGTAACCTCTAAAGATAGGGAGTAAGAGAGTAGCATTGATGAGTGATTTATTTCAAATGTTGAAATCTGATGGATCTGAAAATAGCTTTCTGTAGGCTTTGGAAAAAAAAAATAGTTATCTTACTGTAGCCTCTGTTTTCCCACTATATGCAACCAATGGGTATGTTAATTACATTCTGAATCAGACAGCTTTGATTTCTCTTGTATCGCCACATTATTGCTCATTAACAATAGTGAAGGTCAGAGAAAATTACAAAGAAATGTAAAAATGTAAATGTATGCATTATAAAAGTAAGTACAGACTTATGCTAATTGAATTTAGATTATCTTAAACCTTCTTTCAAGCAAATATTTTTTGCAGAACAAGTTTTGTATGTTTTTACAGACCAAGAGTGTGGTTCCCTTTGGATAATTACTTCCAAGAAACCTTGGCCATCTTGATGGATTTCCTGTTTCTGTAGATGTGACAAAGATGCTGTCATTTTGCAGAATGCTGTATCATAAAGTAGATTTCACAGAGATTTGGAATATCAAACATGTGCAGTACTGATTTAAAAACTACAGAATAACTATCAACAGTTAAGCAAAGCTTAAAATATATTTTTAGACTGTACCTACACCTGGAACTTTATGGTTCCTAGCTACCGGATTGTGGTGACCTTTCTATAGGGAAAGATAAAAATTTTCTTTAATGGAAACCTTGTAGTTAAATGAAAAATGACCATAAGGAATTTGTAACATTTTCTTTTCCCACATCTGCTGTGAAAAAGATAAAGCACCACATTGCAAGAGCAATTGTAAAATATTTTTTCTAACAGAGTTTTTATCTACTTGGAAAAAAAAACAGTTTGTAAAGAAAGTAATACAAAATTATCTTCTTCTGTATTTAGTCAAGTATCTAAATTTCTTCTAGGAAATCTTGAGAAGAAAGCCACCACAATTGATTTTTTTATTATTATTTTTATTTTTTATTTTTGTATATATAGCTTTTAAAACTCTGTATTATGATTAGGGAGTACAACAGATGACTAGATGACTATTGATTGTTCAACACTTAAAGCGATGATTTTATTTTCAAAAATGTGGAAGAAAATTGCTGGAAAATGAAGGAACATGAGTGGGTTTTTTTCCAGCTCTATCCACCTAAAAGTACGAGTTAGTTTTGAGGCAGATGTCTAAGTCAATAGAGGTAAAACCAATGGAGTCAATGGAGTCTGGAACACAAGGCAACTGACCAAGCATAGATGACTACTTTTAGATGAGCTGCATATCTCCCCAGACTTCTCTGATGCTATTTACTACAACTTCAGTGACTGTTATGTGTGTTTAGTTTACTACATCTAAGCATATTATTAAGGAATTAAACCCCACCTGATAATTGTATTAAGTGTTTTTGTACAGAAACAGGTGCAGATTGACACAACTTCCTCTCAGTTGATGCCTAACTCGGTATAGAAACATAGCTGTTGGAGCAGGAAACACTAATTCATAAAGTGGCACTTTCTTGTGTCCTACTACATGTGAATGTGGACAGAGAAGCAGAATTCTGTCTGCATCCCATTGAAACATAATCATAAGGTGTTACTCTAGCCTTGCTATATAGTAATTCAGTATACATAAGATACTTTATTGCTGGAGACTACATTCAGTGTGCTTACCTAATTTCTTCCCCTTCTTTTGACAATGCCAATAAAAACTAAGCAGAAATTGCAAATATCTGAAAGGTGATTATAAAATATTCTCTGTCTCTCACCTCTTATTTTAATTGCACAGTAAATATGCACACACACACACAAATACACCCACGCTCCATAGACCTGTCCAGTCCCGGACTTTGGGTACCCTGAGTTGATATGTTGAGTGCTTGTAGGAGATAACCTATGTTGTGCCTGTGTACAGGTGCAGCACACTCAGTCATTAATAAATACCTTGGGTGACTGACTGAACTTCCAGCCACCTTCAGCCAGAATGCTGCAGAAAAGCGTTTGGAAAATTTTTAGAGGAACTTACAGATGCAAATTTCAGACAGTCCCAGAACTTAAACCAGCTGTTAGGCCTAACCTATGTGTTTCAATTTACTCTTCAATTACCAGAGTCAATTACTCTTCAAATACCCCCTTAGGCATCTCTTAGTGCAATGTTTACCAAACTGTACACAGGTAAGGTTCTTGCAAACTGATATTTGTAAACTGTACCTACAGGTGAAGAAATTATGACATGGCAATGGGTCTTTTATACATAGATACTCAGCAGTACATAAATCATACATGCTGACGTGGTCATGTAAGGCACTACAGATCAGTTGAATTATGTGAAATTACTGGACTAGTAGTTCAGGATGTCTCACCACATCCAGCTGAAGACATTGCTCCAAGCACTGCTGCAATGGAGACTCTCATCATCATCTGGACAGTGACAGACTGTCCTGTTCAGGAGATCTTATCTCCTGTGCAAACGGCAAAGATCCCGATAAATTAAACTTTTGTAGTAACCAAAACAGCAACAAAACACCCTGGGTATGAGCACAAAAACCTCCCAGCTTTACCAACACCAATTAAAAAAGGCTTCTTATGCTGCAAGAATTATATAAGATATGTATAAGCAAAACCAGACATTCACCTGTGTAGAAAAGTTTTTGTTGAATGCTGCCTACTGCCTTCCCTAATGAAGGATTTAAATCATTCAGATGCTTTATACTGGGTTACTGTGAAATTTATTCCCTCCTAAAATGAGTATTTGGTTTGGAATTAATTTATTTTGACTGAAGCTTAGAATTCTCAAGAACCTTCTTCAATAAAATAATTATCAAGAACAGAGAATACAAAAAATATCAAAACTGGTTACAAGGTACTGTTTCTCATTCTAACATTTGCCATTAATAAGTTTTAAGGTTCAACAGTTATGTGGAAAAACAGTAGTATCTGTGCCAAGTTTTACTTGAATAAACTGAAGTACATACCAGATTATAGGATACTTTATGAATGTGTCTTTTTGTATGCTACGGTATGCTTCAAGGAAATTTTACAAAAATTATGCCATCTGGTTATCCATTTGCTCATTATCAGCCATATAGTGAGGGGGGAAAATGTAGTTTGTTCAGCCTCACTAGATTCAAACTAAAGCAAAAGTGCAATTTTCTTGATCTACTGTAGTAAGATATGTCTGCTGGGATTGATTAAAGTAAAAATCTGAGTGCTACAATCCTACCATATGTTTCATCATCAAAGATGTTTCATTTAGGTCTTTGACCATAATATGAAGATAACAGATAAAGCTATAGTGTCATGATAAATCCTTCAGACCAATATTTATAAAAGCTAGTATCAGTGACACAAATGAAAATGCCTGTAATTTACACACATAATAAATCCAGTACACTACAGTGCCTAACATAATCTGACAGATTCAGCATTTTTTATGCTAAGTCATTGCTAAAAGAGCATTCATCGTGCAAAAGATAAAGTTTTTAACATCTTCAATGGTAATATCATAGAGCAATTACACCACCTATTATTTGTGACAGAAGACGACTATTTGTTGGAAAAAATATCTGCTTATCATCTAGTGCCTATTTCTTCCATCTATTTAAGTCCAGGCTTTACTTTATGACCATCACCATGATGTCTGTACAACAAAGAAAATGATGAATAATTATTTTGCACTCAACAAATCAAAGAAATTTAGGATTACGTGAATCACTACATGTAGATATTGTCTGCCACTCTTTTGAAACTGTACTTGGGGAGGAAAACTGAAGAGAAATGTTTCAGATTTTTGACAGAAAGTATTTTCAGTAGTCTAGAACTTTGATTCATATTAATTTCCCATTATATATTCAAGAGTATAATATTTTTTCATATCATGCCATGAATGCTAGCCATTAGTCATAATCACCAATATTTTAAAATATGAAAACACTGAAAAATAAATTTGTGGAGGTGCTCTTAAAAGAATATAAAAAATATGGTCATTATGCCTGGCATTGATTACATTTGAAATTAGTTAAACCCTGACCTCCTACAAATCTCTTGTCTTACAGTTTATAAAGAATTCAGTTTGCTTCCTGCAAATATCTCCTTAAAAGTGACCTAACACAGATGGTGTTATTATACCAACCATACTTGTTTTTATTTGCATTAAGTTTTTGTCAAATCCTCTTCTCAGATTAGTCTTCCTTCTTCATGGTATTCTGCTACATTAGTAAGATGATATTATTGTTGAAAAAGAGCCTTTCTCTTCTCCACTCCCCTTCTAAAATGAAAATAATTTTAAATGACACTGATTTGTCCCTGAGCTACTGACTGAGGGAGGGAATGAAAAACTCAACCTGCTACCAATTAATTTGTTTAAGATGCAGAAGAAATATCCTTGTATGTTATTAGCTATATATCTCCATAAGAATAATTCACCTGAAGAATTTCTCATGGAGAAGTATGTTTTTACAGTTAATAGACAAGGTAATAAAATTGCCCATCTTTTGTTTTTTACAGTGTCTCTCTAAACATGTAAATAAAAAGTTAATCTAAAATGAACCAATCAAGTCCAAACAAACAGGAAAATAAAATTACCCACAAGAGAAGAAACTGTTCAAGGTTACTGTAAAATGTACTTTACTTTTGCTGTTCTTTATTTAACTTGTCATTCATATGAACAAAGCGTTGATCCTATTTTCGTAAGGTTGACTTGCTGTAATATCTGTCAGACAGCGCCTTATATTTGCTGTTCCAAGTACTGTCTGCTGTATGCTAGGCTAGTTTGTTCTGTTTTCTGACATGAAATGGTTTATGTCTTGTTTTTCATTATGTTGCTTGGATGCTTTGTGAGACACAGCCTAGAAAGGGACAAAACAAACCCTTCAGTTTTATAGATCAGTGTGTTGTAACTACATGCTAATGCTCTCCAAGGGTAGGTACATCATGTTCCAAAGGGAAACAGAGCTGAAGACTATCATCTGAAAAATGAAGTAGTGCCAGGTGTTGAAGACAGCTGATAAAGGCATCCTGGTTAATACAGAACTGCACTTGAAAATTCTTCAGTTACCTTTACTATCATATGTTGGTATTAAATAAGCAGAATATGTCATCCAGAAGCCAAATCTCCTTCCATAAATTGGACAGCAGCAGTTCTATACATGGAGCTGCTGCCAGTGCTGTTGGAGACCCTAATTACTTCTGGCACCTGGTACTTACTACTCTGCCAACAGCAGCAACTACTAGAATACTTATTCCTAGATTTTGTGCTGAACTACTCTTTTAAAGGGACTCTCATTCTTCCCAGCTTGGGTTAAATGATCCTGCTTGACATACTGCAGATAAGTCATGGGCAAGTGGGGTTGCTAATTTTTCTGCTTAGCTCTGACAACTCAGCAGCGATGTTTTCCTGGGATTTTCTTGTGCCAGGGGGGTCCCACTGACTTTGGTATTAGTATAGAGGTTCTCTTTTGCCTCTGATTCATGTAGAAGAAAAGGATTCAGCCCAGGAATGCCATTAGTTACTCCATTGTAGCTTTGAAGCATCTTATAATTGTAGATAAAATACAATTTCACAGAATTCTTCACAGCCTGAATTATAGCTTTTATTCCCATCATTGAAAAAACTAAATTTATTAAAATTTTATCTTAAGGTACATTTATGTAACTTTTTAGCAGGAAAAAAATCTATGACTGTGATAAACATCTGAAAATGTTTCATATTTGAATGTTGTTTCTGTTTTACTATGTACATTTCAGGTCCTTTTAACTAAATGGTTCTCTGACAGCTCCATGACAGTTTGGATCTGAGGATGTGGTGGTAAAGCACAAATAAGTAAGTAACAGAGGACAAACTGTTCTAAACTCTGGGATATTTTAAAATTCTAATAACAATGAGGTACATATCTGTCTATGCAATTCCTCTTCTTGATTCCTAAATTGGATCATATTAAGTGGGTTACGTAACATAGCAGATATCTTGTAATCCCTTAGTGATAGAAACTGCCTACCATTTCTGTAGATAAATTTTTGAGTTGAAGATTTTCTGTATCACTATATCCAACCCATACGTTTTTCTCCCTTATTCCCTCTCCTTTCTTTATCAAGGAGGGGAGGGGGACTAATAGAGAGCATTTTGGTTAATTTACTGTGGCAATTACTAACTGTAATGTACTTGAAGCCAAGTAAAAGACTATCAGAAATTAAAAGGAAATAATTTTTCAAACAGTTCTTCAATAAACACTTCCCCCTCCTTCATTCAGCACTCATTTAGTTCCAGACACTTCTCTGTATTGCCTTGTGGTCTCTGTAGCTAAATGATATAAACTGTATTGGGTTATTTTTAAACTCCACATTTAAAATTCCATTTGCAGAGTTTTGTCATTACTCCACACATGGTCATATTTTGTTTATCAAGATATCTGCACAAAGCTGAATCCTGAAATGACAGTAGATATTACAGCTGAGGTCTGTGGAGTCATAAACGTGATAAGCAAAGCCTCACTGGAACACTATTGACTAAGCTAACAGCCATACCTAGGATGTGAATGGGAAGAAATCTGGATGCTAATGGATGGAAAAAATGTGGGAAAATCAGCCAAGTAGACCTTTCTCTCAAGCCCAGCCTTGTCTTCTCAGAAATACCATATGCTTAGATCTTACTGGACTATATTTTTGTCTCTTGCAGCCATTAAAACCCATTTTATATATCAGGGGATGATCCAGGTGCAGACACTGCATCCTTTGCAACCTACTCTAAGTGACCCTGCTCTGGCAGGGCGGTTTGACAAGATGAACTCCAGAGGTCCCCTCCAACTCCTGTAGTTCTGTGATTCTGTGATTAATACAACTAGACACAGCACTGTGGATTGTGCCATAGAATCAGAATTCCCAGTAAGAGCTATTGCTAAATAGTTACAGAATAACTATATGGCTTCCATATACATAATATGTGAGTTTATTGAACAACCATATGCAGAAAAGATTATCGCTTTTCCAAATGCAAAACGGAACAAGGAAAACAAAGAGCAAAAGTAATTTTTTTAAATGATTAACCAAACAAAAAGAATTTTTAAAACATGCCCCAGCAAAAGACTAGGACTGCTGAAATTGAACATCCTGTCTGAGTAAGAGCATAAATTCTAAGTAAATATTATGCATCTTAAAGTAAGAAAATTTTCAGTGACAGTAAAAAAGCAGACTTCCATGCATATTTAATAGGAAGCTGCCTTTCATAAAGAATTATAATAAACAGGCATGGCAATCATACTCACCATAGTGATCATATAAATGTTTGTCTCATAAATTCCTCATTAACAAAGGCTGTTCATCCACAGTTTAAAAGTTTAAGAAAAATTACTAGTACTGAGTGTACCACCATTCTGCTTTTTCAGAAAAAGAGTTGATAAAACAGTCTAATATAGAAAAGAACAAGAAAACTGTAAAAGGAATATTTCTGCCTTTTACCATATGGTTCATACCTTGCATGTTTAGTGAACTGAATTTAAATACAGAATTAAAAATAATATCTAAATATCTGTAGGCTGCACAGAGTTCTTAAACTTATTTGATTTAATATTAATATAGTATATTTTACTAGATGATTTATTTGATGTACTAAGTAATTTATTTGATCCAGTATCTCCCACATAAAACATGACATACCTGCTGAGACAGGCAATGTCTAATTCAGTAAGGCAAAAGTTTAATCCTAGAGCTTCTTTGCTCTTCCGATTATCTTGAATAAAGATATGCTTTATTAGATTACTGTATAATAACCTCAAGTTAAACTATTTCAAGCCCAATATTATGTGCATTAAGAAAAAGTAAACGTACCTCAAGAGTGAAGAGAAAAAAATAGAACATAACAGCTTTGCAAATGTGCTTACATACAAAGCACTTGACTTCAATATGTTAGTCTTGATAAGTGATAATTGTAATTAGGAATATTTCAACAGCTGCTAGAATTCATGAAAATATCCGTAATTTTTAAAGTGTCATGATTCACATTAGCATCATATTATTACTCATTAGTCAAAAATAATGTCATGTAGCTGAGGAACAGAAACATTCTCATGTATCCAATTATATACACTGAATTATCAGAGATCTGCAATTTACCTGTTATCTGAAAATTGGCATCCAAGATATTTTATGTATAATTAAGTTGTGAGTGATACATTTGTAGATATTAGGAATGATCTCAAAAGAAAGACATAAAATGTTCTAGATGATAATGCTGCTCAATGGGATTTTGGCAATGTATGCTAGTTATTTATTTCATTACTTTAAATGATACACACATTGAAAGCAAAGTTGAGTGAAATACCAACTCTTGAAATTATATTTCCTTTTGAATACCAAGGAAAATGAAAATATTTTCAAGAATAGAATTTCTAAGAAATTTGACACTAAAAAATGCTTGTTAAACAAAACGATTTTATGGTACCAAAAGCATTCAAACAGTGGAAAAGGGGGGCTGAAGAAACTCTTCAGTTCACTTCAGTTTTGATTAATAACATTTTTCTTTAATGGGGTAGCAAAAATAGAACCTTAACTGTCTTTTATTTTAATAAGCTCTACTCCAGACTTCATGTATCAGCCTGAAATATGTTAATCCTGCATTTGTAATTGAGAAAATTGCAGCTCATATTTTTTTTCCCATACACAATTTCTCCATCAGTAACAACAATACAGTAGTTCAAATGTGTAGAATCAAATCCTCTGTATTACTATAAAAAGCAATTCCAAAATAAATTTGGAATCAAGGGAAATGCAGCTTTTCAGATCAATACAGCCATTACATATCCACATTTTAATACATGACTTTTACTGTATTTTTCTTGTGAAAACAACATGTTCATACTATCTGGTGTCTGAATTTATTAGTTCACCTTGATACTATTAAAGCAGAGGTATATTATTTAAAATAAATGAATTTAAATTCTTTTTTTATTTGGGACAGTAAAAAACCAAATACATCTTCTCCCTATTCTTTTTTCGAAAAAACCTGATAGTTTTGTTTTCCTCCTTTCAACATAAAAGGGACTTTCTGCATTCAAAAATCCCTTCATTATTTGCAAACTGGATATTTCTACAGACTAGTACCAATGTCATAATCCATTTTACTGTGTAATTATATTTGATAAATTGTACTTACACAGTTTTTGCTATCCCTCAAGCAGCAACTTAGGCTGCAAAGTTACTTTGCTGAAATCAATGCTTGTATTTGTAGAATAAAAAGTATTTTGCACCAGTAAAGCCTGCAAAATCTAGCACATAAGAAGTAATATATTTATTTCTGTCAATGCATGTCTAGAATTCATAGACTAAAAATTAACCTTTTTAATAATAGATATTCCAGTTTCAAAACTAATGTGCTCTGTGTGTTTACTGCTCCTGAAAAAAACAAGACACTCTTCAATTCTTTATCTTTGTATTTTAAGTGTTGCAGTCTTCTGATGTGGTCTAAGACTTATTTTTTCTCTGCTGAGAGGCAGACAGCGACTGTAGCCTCTAGCTATGTAAACTTTTACACTAGATATATTAATATTCTTTTACGAATGCAGCTAAGAGAGGATATGCTTTCATTGACATTTCCCTTTGAAGTGAAATCCCAAAGCTTTAATTTTTATTAATGCAAATCCCTGCTAAAAATTACCTTATCCCTGGTCACATATGAGGCAATATAAGATCTAAAGGCATCTTTGCTTTCAGACTGCAGTATAAATCAGGTGCTGCCTGCAATCATACAACCTTAGGCTCTGATAATGTCAGGTTTTATGGCACAGAGATGGCAGGGACAAATTGCTACTTGAAAAGGAGGCTTCCAAATAAAATCCTAAACTTCTGGAAGATGGTGAAAAGATGATGTAGTACCTTATGGACTCTGAACCTGTGAAGCCCTTAAAAGGCAGAAAAACTTCACAAAATATATAATGGCTGTGGTACTTCAAGATTCACAGAAGAAAACAGGAAATCGTGTTTTCCTCATAAATGCATTCCTTAAAATTTACTATTTAAATCTCAGAAAGTGATGATGTCTTCTGTCTCTTTAGTACAGCTATAAAATAAATGAAGTTCTTATGATTTTCATAGGATTATAACAAGAGAAAAGGTCAAAGACCAATAGCTAAATTTTCACTATATAAAGAAGGAGTAGAGTTGTCAAAAGCAGCATTTTGAAGAACGGGGTACAGAATGCACTTAGTACCAGATTCTGGGTGCAATTCTATTTGATTTTTTTATTATTCATATTATAATAAAAGCATGAAATTGTTTAGTGCACCTTATCACACTTTGTAATGCTCCCTGCTGCCTAACCTCATGTCTATAAAGATCAATGGATGTTACTCTGTTTCTACACATATTCCAGTCTAACATTAATGCTTTCTACTTCTGTGGGATACCTACATATTTCATATACATATAAAATAGTTATGGGCCTTTATTAGTTAAATTTTCTTGCAATTTTATGATATTAACCAAATTCTGCAATGACTGACAGAAGGAAACAAGAGACCTGGTCACATAGATATGGAGAAGGCTGAGGCACTCAGCAATTTTATTACCTCAGTCTTCACTGGCAAGGGTTCTGGCCACACCACCCCAATTCCAAAAGGCAAAGGCAGGGACTGGAAGGCAGATCCCCCCACCTGTAGGAGAAGAGCAACTTCAAGACTCTCTAAAGAACCTGAAAGTGTACAAATCCATGAGACCTGATGAGATCCATCCAGGGAACTGGCAGATTAAGCTGCAAAACTATCTTCCATCACAGTTCTGGAATCCCCAACAGAAGAAGGACATAGAGGAGTTGGAGTGATTGCAAAAGAAGGTCCAAAAAGATGATCAGAGAGCTGGAGCACCTCTCCTGTGAAGACAGTCTGGAAACTTGGAGTTGTTCAGACTGGAAAAAGAGAAGGCTCCAGGGAGATCTTATAGTGTCCTTCCAGGACATAAAGGAGGCCTAGAAGAAATATGGCAAGACTTTTTACAAGGGAATGTAGTGAAAGGCCAAGAGGTAATGGCTTTAAACTGGAAGAGGATAGATTTAAGTTAGGCAGTCGGAGTAAATTTGTTACAGTGAGGGTGGTGAGACATTGGCACAGATTGCCCAGAGAGGCTGTGGATGCCCCCACCCTGGAAGTGCTGAAGGCCAGGCTGGATGGGGCTTTGAGCAGCCGGGTCTAGTGGGACGTGTCCCTGCCTATGCTGGGAGTTGGAACTAGATGATCTTTAAAGTCCCTTCCAACCAAAGCCATTGTATGATTCTATGATTTCTCAGCAGATGTAGACAAGATCAGTCTCCAAAAGTCTGGTCACCTTAAAAGGTTAGCACTCAGCAGCTACCTTGTTAGTCACAACTGTGTTCCTTATCCATTATCTTGGAACATGGGCAGACAAACTCTTTCCTGATTTTAAAGAAAAAAATAGGAATACAGTAGCTTTTATTCTTCCAAATTAGTAGTTTTTCCTCTAGCATCACTGGTATCAACAGTGGACTCTAGAGCAGCCAGTGCTTGCTTGTGCACCCTATGCCTGTAAAACACTGAAAGTTTCTACAAAGAATCAGCTACATTCAGGCCCTGTGTGAGGGATGTGTTTTTTCCTGACAGAACAACTTCCATCGTATTATCAACTATTGCACATACGCAGGTTTAGTGTTCAGCTGAGCTGCACAGTTATTCCACATGAAAAAGGGAGCAATGTGTGCTTTATTCTCTCACATGTGCTTGGAAGAATATTTTGCAGTAACAGCTTTCCCACAGATGTTGCAGCATTTAATGCCTTGGAGGTATACTTGTGTACGATACTTCACAAATGAGAGCTTGACTCTCACAGTCTCTGACAGAAGCGAGCTATTTTTAGGTACTAGCTCATGATCTAGTGCTTGGAAACACCAGTACTTTTGCAAGACTTACAATGAACACTAAAATTTTCTTCAAGGGAATTATAATAAATTCAGAACTTGACAGTAACAAAAACCCTCAAGTGACATAGTACATACTATTTCATGTGTTACTATTGTCTTTTTTCTTTTTTTTTTTTTTTTTTTTTTTTTTTTTTCTTTTTTTGTATATGAATTAAACATGGCTTTTGGACAGTATGAGCTTGATTTTTTTCTTCTTAAAATATGATAAGTTTTCCTTTGATAGTTAAAGTAGTTAAGGCTTAGTTTTCTCAACTTCTCTGAAGTTTTCTCAAAGAAAAAAAAAAAAAAAAAAAAAAGAGTAGAATCTAATTTATCCTGTTAGCAAACAGAGATGTGAAATTTAACAAAAGAAAACTAAGATGTAGCAATGTCATGGGTAAGAGAGCCCCAACAACCATGAGTACCCAACCATTTCTGGACATGAAGAGATTCAGACACTTGTGGTGACCACTGAACTGGATATTTCTGCCTTTGCATACTGTATCAGACCTTTATGAGACTACATTTCTGGGGTGCCAGCTACAGAAATATGCCATAATGGGCCTATTTGCTAATTAATGTACCTCCAGTAAAAACCAGAAAGGGTGATTAACAATCCTCCGTTTCTTCAAAAATTAAAAAGACAAAAAAAAATTTAAATGGTAAGAGATATAGTCAAACTCATTCAAAGCACAAATATGAGAGACACACCAGATTTATACTAAACACAGTGAACAGGAAAGGTTTTCTCTTCTCGTTTTAACAGCTATTTTATGTGTAGTACTTATCTTGCCATTTCAGTTCCTGCCTTGCAAACACACTGCCTAGTTCTGTGTGCAGAAATGTGTGTTGCTATGCTTTCCAGACGCGTATGATTGCAAACATTTTCAATAGGGTTTTAAGAATGGGATCTGACCTTAACAGACTTTGCCAATATCATCTATAGTGCAGAGGCTGAAGTCAAAGACTATCTAACCTTCTAATAACACATGCTGCTCTCACTGCTGGCAATTTGTTACAGCACAAGCTGAATGAACAGTAAATTTCAGAGGAAAGTCCCGTTGAAGAGCTGTGTATATTTAGCATGCCACTGGGAGCTCTGTCCAAATGATACACTGAGTCATTGGAACAAGAATTACAGAAACTGATTTAATGGTAAATACAAGTTAGCAGTGCAAATATTCCCTCGTAAGATAGAGAATTACTTTTCTAATTTTTTTTTTTTTTCAGGATGACTTTGCAACCCCTTCCAGTAGTCCAGAGCCCTAAGCATCTTTGCATGGCATACATATTATGCACATCAAAAGCTTTAGCTAGAAAAATACTTGTTGCAGTGGCTGCAGTTTCTTCAGTGGATAGCAATCTATTCCCAGATAAAATAAGTATCACTCACATATAGGCAGGAAAGCAGAAACTTTAGTCAACTCAATTTAAAAATACAGTGTGCCAAAGTCTAGATGTTGAAATTCATAAAGATAACTGTTTGCTTATTACTAATTATTTTATTTTCCATTTTATTCATTTAAATGAAATAACTTCCATGGGAACAGCCACCACCAAAGAAATGCACTAGTTTTCATTTAAATTCCATGCTGAGAATACAGGTCTGTAAAATAATTTGGACAGACTTTCAAAGATACTCAGGCAATTACTGGTGCAAGTTATATATCAGGTAGGATATTCAATGTATATAACCAATAAACTCAGAAATTCCTCTTCATGCCAATCTGCTTTACTGGGTAATGTAATAATTTTATAAAAATAATAATTTTTTAAATACTACTAATGTTGTAATAAATGTTGCAAAAGATGTGTATTTCTGACACAAGAGGGAATTTCACCATTGGGAGTTTATTTTATAACTATTAATTCTGTAATCTTAGAAATGTGGAAAAGGGAGGGGGGGGGTATGGTGAGATAGGGAGAGTGGCAAGTGCAATTTTTCTTTATATATGAGGAAGCCATGATTGAATAGTCATGCCTAGGACACAATTTTTAAAATGGCAAAATTACAACCTTTTCTATATTATTGAATAGAAAAATTCTAATCCCTTATTATAGAAAATTGTGTTGCACCTTAAGTTAGATTCCTGTGGGGGTTTTAAAATTTTTTTTTCCAGCTTTAGTTTTATAATTTACAAAGAAAATTTCAAATTAATACAGATATTAATTATCTATCCAATTTTGATTAATTGGTCTCAGCAGACAAAGAAATATCATTTTGGTCTCATCTCTGTCCTGCTGAAGTCCTTTGGAGGAACCTATGAAATTTACAGAGGAGAGAGAAAAATAAAACATTAACAGTCCTTTTTACAGCCTGAGTACTTTGCTGCCTCAAAGAAGACCAGACCCGTGTTTTCTCTTGTGTTCGACTATCCAAAAAGTTGCCTGCATAGTTTAGGAAGTGCTACAGAATTCATATTTTTTACTCCTTTATGATTCAGTGTTTGATGGTATTAAGGAAATCTAAGCAGAAATTTAAGAATAAAAAGATAACAATTTGGAAAGTCTATCTTACTTCTCTAATACATATTAGAGTACCTTGAGAATAAGTAAGAAAATGTTTCGGACATTTTTGTTTGATTTTAAAAGAATTAGCTTATTTTCCTTTTCAAAGTGTTGTTTCCTAAATATAGATCATACATTACATGTGAAAGGAAAATCATTTCAATTTACGTATTGTACCCTCCTTCTGTATTAAGAATCTTAGTAAATATTTTGACTGTAAAAACTCAGCTTTCTGGAAACCAGCATGAATTTATATGGTTATGAATTTATTTACTTCTTTGTTCAAAGAAAATTTTCCTAGTGCAAAAACCACCATAACCAATCAACCACCATCATCACAGATTGAGCATCTAGTGTTACGTACTGTCTTTCCATTTCTCTCTCAGTATGTACATATTTATTTTTTGTTTGAAAATGTACCACAAGCCTTTTTTGATAGTTTTCTAAACTCAGTTTTAAGCATGGAAAATAACTCTTCAACCAGAAATTCCACAATTTTAAAGGAAAGTTTAAAGGCAAAGTCAAAAATTTAGGCCAACTTTGTCCTAAATACTTATTGGTATATATCAAAGAGGAACTGAAGATGATTTCAATGAAATAAAGTTTATTTTTAAGACTATTTGCAAAATGTTTAGCAGAAAGTAAGAAAAACAGATAACTATACTCTTGAAGATGACTTAAGTCAACATTCTGAATCAAATTAACAATTTCCTAGAACCTTTATTAAAAGGAACTAGAGTACTTTGACATCTAATCATTGCTTTCCTAAATAATCCTTGAATTAGGAAGAAAAATCCAAAATCCCCTCTTCTTAGTCAAGAGATCAGGCTGCTCTGATGTTATCCCTCTCATTTATGAGTATCTGTTTTACACAAAATTAAGCTGCTTAGGATGTCCTTTGATTAAACTGAAATTGCATTATTCAGTACAGATTTTTGCTATAAAGTGCCAGCCATCTAGCTCAGAGTACTTTTTAGCACATTATGGAACTGTAGCCTGTTGATGGTATCTGCAAATTTTTGTTTGAACTTTCTTAAAATGTCAATTGCCTGTTTAATGGAATGTATAGAGTTTTAGCTGATTCACCATCAATAACACAATACCAGCATCAAGTCCAAAGGCTTCATAATAGCTCAGCATACCTCATGAACTCGATGTTGTATAAAAAGAAGTTAAGAAAATTTCCATCTTACACTGTCTTCTATGGCAACACTAAAAATATGCCTTCAAAACTAAAGTTTTCTGAGGTTAAGAAAAATGAATTTTTAATCTTTAAGCTATGACAAATATTTCATAGAAATAAACATCACATCCAAGCAGATGCTTTTCCTCTCTTAGATGAGTCAGTAGAGTTTAGAGTTTTGTTTGCATTATTACATTCTAACATGTGGGGGTACACACATCTTATTACACATTCAAGAATGGGTATCATTGAAAGCAGTGAGAAGCTAAACAAGACAAGAATATTTTGTATATAAAATCTTCAGCTATAATTTTAATTAATGGTCAGGTTGATTCACATATCTTTAAATAAGCCAGGAAGACCACTAGATTCTTTAAATTTGTCGAAGTTTCATTGATATTAATGGTGCCCGAAGACATTAAATATGAGGTCCAAAACTCCCTTTGTGCTTGGTCACATTGATTTCAGAGGTGTGTTCAAATCTTTGCGTAGCAGAAACTTGCAGTTTTTTGGTAGGATGCTAAAGATAAATGCTCTTCAATTGATCTAGATTAATCATGCAGAAGCTCTATAGATTTTTCTATCTTTTGTAATTGTACATAACACTTTGAGATGAGCTTAAAACTGATAGAAGGCTCCTGTAATGACCTGCTTTCTGCTGGCATTTAAGTACACACAAAACACTTCACAAAGCTTACAATGTTCTGCTGATTTCCTTTCAGAGGTGCAATAGGATTAGGGAAGTACTTTTGCGACTTACATTGTACTTAAACTCTTTCCTCAGCACTAAACGCAAATCTACTTTATAACACATATTACAGTCAGATATTTAAGGGATTTTGAAAATTCAGTCCCTTGGGGATGAAAGTTACAACCAGAATCATATCTGGATGAAAATATTTTTAAAATGCAGGCAGAACACACCATGTACAATACTTTTAAACAATTACCAAATTTATAAATATGCTTACATCCAATGATTTATTTATTGTGATAACTCAATCAAATAAAAATTAACCTCAAAGCCACAATAGTTCAATACACTAGAATTATTTTTTGTTTGTGTAGTCGGCAAGTCACTATATTGATGTACCTTTTAATTAAAATGCAGCAGCCAAACTGTTTCATAAAAATATTTCATCCTTACAAGACCAACAAGACCAACGCTTGATGCACATTTTTACCCACAACCTGAAACAATTTTTAAATATTATTTTAAATAAATCCCTTCTTTAATATATGTTACTCATAGCAAATCAGAAAGCCTATTTCTTGCCCAGTTGTCATTTTGTAGACATGACTTTTCCCAAATCTGACTGATGGCAATAGAAGAGGCAGTAAGAAGCTATAGTCTATGAGTATATAATTTGGCTTTAATACTAGTTAAAATAAAATAAAATGCATTTGATCCTTGTTGTTCTTTTGGGGGGAGGGGTGGTGGTGGTTTTTTTGTTTGGTTTTGGTGTGGTTTTTTGTTTGCTTTTTTGTTTGTTGTTGTTCTTCTCATAGTGGTCTATGACTGATTATGCTCTCTCCCATAAAGTAAGGAATGCTATGGAAATCCTCTTCCACAAATCAGTTTCAGATTTTTAAAATCTAATTAATTTTGTCTACTTACTAGTTCATTTTCCAGTGTTTATTTCTGTAAAAACCAAAAGAAACATTCTGAAAGTTTTTTTCATTAGAACCAAATGTTTTAAAGCAAAAGAATTGCACAGAAGTATAATGAATAAACCCATTGTTAGCAAATGAAGGGCTGTTTTCTGAAATCCAGTGAAGATAGAAGTGCTAATACATGAGGGAAAGTTAATTTAAAACTATTGTGCAAATATTTGAAATAAAAATAAGCAAAACATTCTGTCCATTATTTCACAGCTGGTGCCTTATTTCCATGTTAATTTATTACTGTATGATAACCTCTGACATGGTTACCACAGCCCAGAATATACACAGAAATGTTTATTGGCAGAGTTTCATCCATTAAACTGAAGAAAAATATCTTGACCATATACTTTTTGGTGGGTCAAATTGAGAATTTTTCACTGACTGATTCTACAAGATGGTAATTTCCATACAAAAAAGCAAGGAGATTGATATTATTTAAATTACCTTTTTGTGTATACTCAGTTGCATCTACAGACTTGGAAAGTATGAGGATGTGCTCTGTTTTAGCACTTCTTAAAAATTAAATTCATCATCTGTGATAAGGGCATGACTGGAGACTTGTCACAGACCACTCAAAGCATTTAACCAATATTCCACCAACCTTTCTTCTTCACCTGAACTTGAAAAACATTCTCACAGGTCAATCAATGAAATGAGCCTTCCCATTCCTAATGACTGCTGCAGGGATACAAAGTTCTGAGTCCTATAAAATTAAAAACACTAAAATGTACCCAGTTTTATTGGATGCCTTTGAAGACGTGTAGTACGCCATTATCTGAGATTTCACATTACTAACTGGAAAATTGTCTGTTGTAAAGAAATATGAGTGCTAAGTAATTAAATTATAATTAAAGTCATGCACCAAAAAGATTATTGATGAAAATCATTATATTAATCTTTCTGGGTTGTTTTCTTTAATTATATATATTTAAAAAAAAGAAATCTAAGAGGACTATAGAAATAATGTTGGCCATCTAGAAATCAATCACAAGATCTTAAGATGCTAGAGAATCAGGTGTTTTCCCCACTCAGCTTGATATCCTAATTACTGCACTAAATTCTTTGTGCTTGTGTATTTTAGCTTTTTAAAGGGTTAACCTATTTTCCACTGTCTACCACATATCTTGGTTTCTGACCAACATTATCTTACAGAGTAGTCCCACAGGATCCATGACCTAGTTCACAGCCTGAAAAAACCCCAACAGACACGGGCATCAGAACTGGGACGGTTCTTACCTACAGTGTTGCACAAAATGTCTGAATCACTGGACTGGTGCGTGCACAGAGAACAGTGATTTATCAGCTGTGAGACCCAGCTCATCATCCATGAGCATAAGTTATGCTCAGGGCCTACAGCATAAGGCAGCTCGTGGCATTTGTTCTCACTTCTCAGCTCTGCCCCACTTCTGTTTGCAGAAGCAGCAGCTACAACTGAGATCTGTGACCAAAAAGAGAGAACAAACAATGCCTGTGAAAGTTTGGCACATGTAAACCAACGTTTCAAAACAGAAACCACTTCATCCACTTACTTCTTCAGCCTCCTTTCAAAAAAATTGTATAAACTTTATAAGTACCAGAATGCTGGTACCTATTGCATGAGTCACTAAGTTTATAAATATCACCCTGCTGTGCTCTGGTACACTACTTCAGTATTTTCAGTGATGTGACTAAGTAGCTTGTCTACTTTTGCAAAGTCACCTTTAGGTAGTTGCCAAATACTGTTCACTCTTATCCCCTTCACCTGAAAATCAAAGCAAAAGAAATACATTTTTTCTAATATTTTTTTTAAAAAAATTATTCAGGGATGTCAAGAAAATGACACACAGCAATGAGAAGTTGTTTTTATGCCTAAAAAGTGAGCCATGTGTGTGTCTTCAAGTGCAGAAGCTTTCAGGAGGTATGTGTCTCTGTAACATGGATTCAAGGGATATACAGAAAGGGACACGAGCCAGCTTTAAGTTTTTCAAGTCAGAGGATCCCTGTCAGTCAATGTGGCATTCTATGAACCTCCTTCCAGTGCAAGCTGAAATGTGCCAGTGTAGAGATAAAAGCAAGCACAGCATGCATTTCTACCATACACCACATGCTCTCCCAGTAAATTAAACAAATAAATAAATTAAACTTCTGTGTTAATATGGTGTGCATCATTTCTTTCATCAGTACAGATGAAATTTGACAGTTTAGTTTGTTTTCCGTGCATTTTTTTGCTACATGTCACATAGTTGAACACATATGGGTATGGGTTTGCAAATGAATATTGCCTTGGCCTTCTGATTATATTTACAATTTGTCTTTTATTTCTGGTTTTCATTTTGCTTTAGACTTCCTAAAAGAGTTTTTAGTTCAAAAAATCAAGACCCATCATCTTGGTCTAGCCCAGCCCCCTGCAATAGAAGAGTTCCCTACATTTTAACTTTCAATTCTACCTCTAGCTTAAAGAACAATATTCACTATCTATTTTTGAACACTAAGCTTTCTTTATGGATTTTCTCCTGATGTTTAGCCTAATTTAGTTTATGTTCTATCACCTGTTTATTCACTTATATTACTCATTTACATTACTTCTGCTCCAGTACTTAATTATGCTTGGTTTTGCCATACTTAAAACAAATCCATGCATTCTTTTCACATTTACACTCTTCCAATACATAAGCAGTTATGATATTACAGTCTCTGTCACCATTTTGTAAAACTTTAGATGTATTTTGTCATACCACTTCTTCATTTGTCTGTTCTTACAGCACTTTAATCGTTTGTTGGTATTCTTTAATTTCCCTGTAATTTGCATGAATAGTATTCAATTGCACATATTTCTCTCCATATACTTTGCTGGTCACTCCCCTTCACTCCATTAATTTTAAGAAAACAACTAGAATTCTAAATTATAAAGGGAACTTTAAGAGGCAAAGCAAGTTTTTACACATACTCTTCTAAAAGTTTTCTCTACTTTTCAGATTTTCTCACTTTTTCCTACTAAGCAACAGTGCTGAACTATCAAGCAACAAATCTTGCATGTATCTTGGGGGCAGTGGGCTTCATCTCCACCATTTACATTTTGAAATATTTTTCTTTTTGTTCCATCATAAAAATGACAGACAATGATCCACATTAGCAGTGGGGTGCAGTGCAAGAGCATTTAACTCTGAGAATTCTTAAAAGTAGAGAGTTTATATGTATATATATTTTTTCAAACACTTTTCAAACAAACTGGATTTTTGGTGTATCTGTGGCATGGAGAGTTGGTGTATCTGTGGCATGGAGAGCAGTCTTCAGTTGGTTTTTCACTGAATAATCTGAAAATAATCTTTTTCAAAAAAAAAAGTGTATTGTAATTTAGGATAGGGATGAAAGGGGAAAATAACAGACAGTTATAAAGTTCTCTATGAGATGGTGGTCATTTTATCTGCTTTTCAAAATTTAACACTTAAGTAGTCCACTGTCCATGGATTTGACTAGAATTAGATTTGAGAGACAAAGAAAGCCCACGGCAAAAGCTGAAGTAGAGCTGGAAATGGACTGTCAGGGGAAATCAAGGGGTATGAAATTTCTCTGCATTGAGGATTTTTAGCAATGAAGGGCTGGGATGCCTTGCCTGTGAGTTCACCAAGTATTTGAGTTAAAGGCTGAGAGAAATACAGTTTTCACAGCTGTCATCATAGGGGATCTTAGAAGCATGTTCCAAGGTCAGGCAAAACTGATATTCAGGTTATCCTCTGAGGAATATTTAATCTCTGAAGAAAGCAGAATCCCTGGCTTGTGGCTCAGCCAAGCTTTATGGCTAGGGCTGAGACAGAGTGCCTGGAGCTATGGTGGAAGGAAGATGCTGGCAAGCATCTTACAAAGTAATCGAAGACTCAGTTCTCCTGTCTTGACTGAGGGATATCAATTCCAGATTTGGCTCTTGCCTTGGGGATCAAGAGATTTATCTCCATCAGAAATTTTATTAACTTGTTCATGTCTTCCTTTGTGACTCGCTCCCAACAGTGACATAGAGCAGCTGCACAATTAAATGGCAGTAACTGGTAATGAGGTACATGTTACAGATTGGTATACAAGCTGTTAACAAAAATTGAAAAATGTAACAACGTTCCATCCTAGTTTTTTTAACTCACCTAAACATACTGCATACACCTCATGTTCATGCACCTGCACGATGGCTCTCAGCCTGGATTTTAATTGGTATGCTTGGTCTTACAGATTCAGTCCTGTGGCAGCTTGTTCTAACCATGAAAAGGGGCCACAAGATACCAGTCATAAGGCCCATTGAATGGTTATAGGTTGGTTGGTTTGTTTATTTTCAGTGTAGCACAGCTGGGTAGTTTCATCTTGTTAGCAGTATCTTGACAATGAACATATATACTTCTTAGTCATAAATGTGCATAAAAGCTCATGAATGCACTCACATCTACTTCCAGAATTTCTGTCAAGATATTTATCAGTTAAGGTGCATTAAAATTACAATTGCCTAGTAGCTGTTTAATTTTTCCATACTTACTACCAGATGACTTCACTGAGCTGCAACTGAGGAGAACATTTTTCTTTTGATGGTGGTAAACATAACAGGAATTTTAAGAGTGTTATGTGGTGCCCTCTTGTACTAGCAGAGTAGGGTGAAGTATTTTTCTTCCCTCTCTGAAATATCAGAAATAACACTCATGAAAACTACAAAAGTCTGGTAAATTAATTCTCTGTGTAGTAACTGGAATTGCAAGAGGCCACAAAATGTTCAACCTTTGCACTGACAAAAACTGTACTCTGGTACTGTAAAGGAATTCTATATTTTATTGGTTTTGCTTGTTTGTCTCTTTCTTTGTGATATGGTTGTTTGGTCTGGGGTTTTTTTAGGGTTTTTTGGGTTTTTTTGGGGGGGCCTTGTGGGGTTTTTTTTTTTTTGTTGCTGTTTGTTTTTGGGGTTTTGGTTTGGTTTGGTTTTTTTTTTACTGTTTCTTCTTTAACAAGCTTAGATATGCTGCACTAAAACTGTCAAAATTAAACGTTTCCCTCTAAAGCAAGCACAATTTATTCACTCTTTGGTCCTAATCAATACCTAAAGGTTAAAGGGCTTTTTAGTACAATGGAAGAAAATTAAAAGCAAACATAAATCTATCATTCCTCCTAAGTGTTACAATTTATACTGGCTAATAGATTTAGTCTTTTTCTCACTGCATAAAATGCTTCTTTTCAGATCATGGTTACCACTCCTTAATTAAACATTCACAGAAGTGCCATGTAAATGTACATAATTTATTCCTATCAAATTGAAGGTCTGGGAATTTTGCCAGTGAATGAAACATTGTATTCCACTGGAAAAATGAAACGAATACTTCTGTGTCTGATACGAGAGGTTCATTCCTTAAACTGACATAGTCATAAATCTAAATTAGAGCAAACAGCACAGTCAGGGTAATGTCTAATCGGTCTTTCAACTTGGGATTTCAGAGGCTTGAAATGGTGATTACTTAATAAGGCAAAGAGTATCTGAACCTTTAAAGGCAGACATGAATGGGTTTTGTTGTCAACCTACTTTCCTCTTTGGAAAGCAGAAGCTGCTGCTGTCACTAATCTCTGCTTTTTTATGTGTACCAGAAGGCAAGTTTGGGGCTTTGATGACTTAAGAGGGTTTTTGTCATGTTAGAGTTGCCAACAGCTGACTTAGTGCAGAGCCAGGGAATGAGGCAGCCGTATGAACAGATGGAAGAGTAATCTCAGGAGGACTGACCTTACAGGCAAAACTAAAAAAAAGATGTCTCAATATCTCTGGCTTCTGGCAGAATGACCAGACCATCATAGGCCTGTGTCCTTCCAAAAAATCCCATCAAGGTTTCACATACGCATCAATACTGGTAGAGTCCATGTCACAGGCTGTATTAATTTCTACCTTGAGAATGAGAGTATGTCCCTTTTCTTCACTTAACAGTGACAGAAAAAGCAGAGAGAACATAATCTGGGTTGCTGGGTTCTCACAGTTAACTCTTGAGTTTCACATGTGCCTCACATTGCCTTTCTGTGCTATGCCCAAGTACATAATATAAAGCAGAATCAAGCTGAAGAAACTGCATTTGGGGACATTGACCTCATAGCAGTCAGAGGCTTTTCTGGTTTGGATTGGTTTGGGGTTTTTTCCTCTAAATGATGATCCTATTATATGTAACCTCCATAATGCTGAAGAAAATCTTGTAGAGACTAGAAGGCCAAGTAGGTAATAGTATGGAAATCTGGCTTGAATCACATGGTGAAAGAAAACATATCAGAGATCCATTTAAATTCTTCTTGCCCAGTCTAATCCTAGACAAGCCCTTCCTCCTCCTGCTGTCATTCCAGTCTGGGAAAATTTGCCTTTAAAACTTCCCCTATCATCCCTCTGTGTTGTGTTAACATGTGTACATCAACAGTATGGCTGGTGTTGCAGGATAAATTAATGAAAAACTCATGTCATTGAAGCATTCAATAAACTCCATGGCCAAAGATACATTCTGAAATTAAAATCCTTCTTTAAAAAAAAAAAAAATAGAGATAGTATTCTAAAGATCTTTACAATACAGCTTAAAGAAGAGAGGCAAAAAATGTGGAGAGGGAAAGGAATTTTTCCCCCTCAGATTTTATAATTTTTAGGTAGATTTTTGAACTTTTTCTCTCTAATAAATAAATTCTAATTTAAAATTAAGTGTAAAAAATACTCCCTCTTACTATTTAAGAGTTTTGAGATTCACAAAAAATATGAAAATATGCTAATCTTTGAAATAAAATTGTAAAAACTAATCTTGACAGAGTAATTCAGGTATCACTGCTCTGAAAACCTGAAGCATAGGTTATTGCACCCAGAGTTTGTGTGTTTCTTGTATATTGAAATGTACCTTGAATAAGTTGGCTCTAAGCAGCATCTGAGCAGAACAGCACCGCAACGCCTCTTAATTTTGAACAGCCAGTGAGAAATGGACATCAAATAGAGCAAAGTTTCCCAAGAACCTCAGGTACTCTTTGATAACTCAGCAGCACGCATCTGAACCCAGCTGAGAACCTACAAGGAAGTTAATCATCTTGAACAGCTTCTAGTTTTACAGCAGAGTTTTTGTAGTGCCATGGAGTCAATTCTTCATTAAAGCAAATGTCCATTCAGGTTATTCTCATCAGCTGAGCAGTAATTGCAGCAGGGGCTGCATAGGCAGTGCTATGAATCAGTGAAAATGTGCAGAACTGGTCAATTCTAGCTTTAGAGTGGTTTAGCAAGGCTGCAAGAATGGGTCAAGAAAGACAGAGAAATCTTCTGGGTTTAGATTTCAAGGGAGTGTTTCTGTGCACTGGTGTAACTCACTCGTCAATAGAAAGAGAGCAGTGGGCTAAGAAGAACCCTCCCTTCTGTAACTGGAAGAGAGAGGGAAAACCTGTCCCAGCAGCCCTCCAGCATGAAGGTGAGAAAATTAATCAGAGGAGACAGCTGAGTGAGGTTTCTCAACCATAGAGTGATAAATTTGAATAATTAGATCTTTCAGCTGAACCTAAGAAATTTAGCTTACTATTATCTTGGCATATACAGTCATTCATTTAAAAATCTCTGGTTCACACCTGATCCATTTTAAGGTAAAGCAAAATTTATCATGTCCCATGTTTTACTAGATTACTTGAAAATCTTTTGCACCTCACAGTGACAGAGCTGACACATTTTTCTTTGATTTGTTCATTTGATTCTAGTGTTGATGAAACTCTATGCACTTATAACAATAAAAAGTATACTGATAAAATCCATTTACCATTTGAAAATTTCAGTTCAAGACCCAGTGGGTAAGACACCAGGATCACTTCCATCCAGCCTGGTGGTATTTCAGGTTTATTTTTACAGTTCCAAAATATTCCAACTAATTGAATTGTCTCCTCTGTTAGACACTTCAGTGTTTAACAAGAGTCATTTTCCAAGAAACTTAGTTCTACAGAGAATGGTAGAAGAAATGCAAATAACAGAACTAGAAAAAATAAGGTGAGAAAGAAGTAAAAAAAAATAAAATCCATACATCTCTACTTGGTCTTTTTTTATGTTTCTTTCTTTATATCTTTAAAGCCACTAATCAAATTCCCTTCCCTAATAATAAGTTGGAGAAGGTGCAACAGTGCAACAGTTGTTGCACTGTATCTTGAATGTCTGATGATGGATAATGGATGAGACTTATTATGAAATATGTTCACTTATAATCTGCCTTGCATAACACAAAGGAGCTGCTAATAGAGACAACAAAGCCTCACCTGAAGTCTGAAGTTGCTGCTGAAGGAGCCAGGAACCTGCATGAAGTCAGCACTGAAATCTCATCCACAAATTGGCACACAGCTGATGCAGATTCAGTCTAGAAGAAGCTTCCCACAAGTCATGGTTGTTTTAAAAAGCCTCCAGATACAACTTGCTGGTGTTTAAAAACCCAGTTCAGCATAGTGCAATGACACAATCTTGATGCAACAGTTAGGGATGTAGGAAACTTCTAAAAATGTAAGAAACTTCTTGCTCACTAAAAATTAACAAAAGCACAACACTGGAAATGTCTGTCACCAAAATAGAAGGAACTTATATCTAATAAAACACACAAATTGAGTAGTCTAATAGTTCAGAATAATGATTTTGTACTCTATATTCACTAGATCTAATACAAACTTCCATCACTCAGTCAAAGAGAGGAGACAAACCCGTGAGAGCACTCAGAAATGCATTCAGATTTTCCTCAGTGGATGGAATTTTGGTCCCAATTGGACATATTTTTAAATCACTTGGATTCCTGAATAGCCTGAATTGCTACCATTTAAAAATGCATTATGAAAAGGGATGTTAATTACCTCCCTAAAATCATGAGTGGCTTCCAAAAATTTTCAACTTAAGAAATTACAAAAGTTAAAAAATAAAAATTACATTGCATCTGATGATTTGATGTAAAGACAAAAATGCCTATGAAACAGAAATGTAAGGAATCATTTAGACATAATTGGTTCCAGTAAGACTGAACCACACATTCCAATCCTTTTCATCTTTCTTTCAGATTAATTTCAAATTTCATTTCTAAATCAACAAATAAGACATTTAGAAAGTTAAAATAGAAAGTTATACCCATTATCTAGGAGTTCTAATGACACATATACCCTCTCGGACTCAGTAGAAGAACTGAAGTCAGTGCAGCAAAATACAAGTAAGTTACTGTAAGATGAGAAGATTTATAAAGGAGAAATCCAGAGTTTTAAGGAAGCCATGATACCTCCTGTAGTCTGTTTGTTCACAAAGATTCTGGATGTTGTAATAATATGTTTGAGTGACCCCTCTGTCAAAAATTCAGATATGTGGTCCTGTCTGGTGAAAAGACAGTGGAAAGATTGTTTCTATTTTCCAATTTAACTGCTTGTAAAACTGAATCAATCATACTAGCTGGTAAATACCTAAGTGAAATCAAGGAAACCTACTGTAGAAACATCAATGTAGCATCAAATTCATACAGCTGCAAGCTTGACAGCAGTCACTGAATATCTGAAAATCTGTTTTACTTCCTCTCATATGCATATGGTTACAGCTTGCTTTTCAAATAAATCTGATAGGCATTTTGTGGTATTTGAACATTTTCCCATCTGGTTGATTGTTAATAAAACTCGTTTTTTGTGATTTAGTGGGACTAGGAACACACCAGCCTGAATGGTTTTAGATTTGTGTTTGGAACTTCTGGGCTTTGCAATCCCTCATATGTCCCATAGTATGTTCTTAACTTTACAACGGATTAATTTATGTTTGAAAGCTAATAAGGCAGGTGTAGTGGTGTTTGCTGAATTATAGTAGTTTATAGCAAAGGGTCATGATCACTAAGCCTCTGTGTATTTTATATCAAAAGAAAAAATGGCCCAAAATTTTGAGACATATTTTACTTCTTTACTATAATGCTCAACCATCTAAAATGAATCTGACTATGCTAAAAAGTATTCATTACTCCACATGAAACTCTTACTTGCATTGCACAAAATATTTCTTGCAACTAATTACTTTAATGGTCCAGAATAAGTAATATTTTTTTTAATTGAATGTAGAGATTATTATTTCCTGTACTGATTTTTACTTCAATAGTCTTATTGTGTAATGACCCCAAATACTGGCACAGTGCAGCAATTAAGGCAATATGAGAATTTCTTAGTAAATGTCTTAGCACCACACTTGTGATAAGTCATGAACAGCAGCCCTCCTGATCACAAGACAGTGCAGTGATTCAAAGCTCAGAAACCAGATATATTCAGTGTTCAGTTAAAACCTTAAATCTGTCAACTAGTTTATCAAAAACAGAGAATAAATGCAATTTCTAATCCTACAATGAGGCTATTTACATGTTATGTGTTTCTGCTTCTGATACTTGAATGCAAACCATTTTGGTCAACCTGAAAACAGTGAACCTGAGATGCCAGAATGTATTCCGTTGTTGCTTTTGTCCCCAGTCATTTTCTTTCCAGGAATTTGGTGTATTTTGGAATTTCGTCTTGTCTTGACATTACACAAGGCTGACAATCCTGTCCATGTTGCCATCTTAATACATGGCAGCAAACGATTAGAGCAGATACAAACAGATACTGAAGTCCCTCATCGCATGGCCCAAACTTGGTACCACGTTAACATTATTAAAACATCAATCATGGTAGAGCCCTTGTGTTGTGCAGGGAGTTGCTGAACTAAATAAAGCAAAATGAACCTCTGTGTCAAGCCAGCAGAAAGCATGCTAAGCTTATTTCAGGCATTTTCCTTTGCTTCTCAGATATTACTTGCTTCTTCAATACAATTTTAAATGTTTTCCTTATTACATTATGCAGTGGTTAAACTCATTGTCCCATAATAATGTTAGTAACATTTGCTTTAAAAACTTCCACTATCAGACATTTTCAGCTACAGTACATCAGTTCTTTTTAAAAGAGTTTAACTTTTTTTAGGAAGTGTCTCCCTGTTCTTTTTTGACAAATGTTTTCTTACTGCTTTCTCTTAGATCAGATTTATGAATATTGCTGGTTCGCCATATTTTCACCCAATATAGATTCTATTTTGCTCATGTGGCAGGCCCCAGCAGGCTGGATGTAGAGTGCTGAAGCTTCGTGAAATAAGAAAAGCTTTCAAATGCACGTCTCTTGCTCAATGGCAAAGTGCTGTAATTTTCTAGCGGCTGTTGATAAAAAGGATGTCTGACACTACCCCATAATTTTAAATGAAAGCAATAATGGCAACTGTGTTCTGTTAATATGAATGTTTCTGAATTACATAAAATCTGGTGTGAACACACAACAGATTGATCTTCACAGAAAACGCATCTGGGAGAGAGGCATAACAAGTGGATTGCACACAAGTTGCTGTGTTAGACACAGTTACTTAGATCAAGCAACCTGAACATGTACTCCATAAGGATTATAAATACCTAGGGAATTAAAAAGATTAAATTATTGATGTGTATGGATGCTCTGAAGACTTAAGTGTGAGGCATATTATGAGTTAGCCTTATGTGTCACTTGCATGCAGGTAATACTTTAGACATCAATTGCCTTTGTATCTGTCATGAAATTTGTTTTTTGGGGGAAATAGAGCTTCTGAGCAATGTTATTTTGAAAATCCTATTCTGTGTTATCATTAATTTTAACTAATGGCAATTTGGTATTCTATTTAAACACGATTTTATTTTTCCAAGCTTTAAAATAGTGATGATTTTAAGGAGTGTTTAGCTGGAGAACAGTTGAAGGACAGCAACATTTAGATCTTAAATCTTGATTATGAGGCAAGACAAAGCTTTAGAGAAGAGAAATAAATAATTTTAAAAATGCAATAAAAGGTAATTTAATTAGAGACCTGGCAACAAAAGTATGGGTTTTATAGCATCATCCATTGCTGGGTACTCTTTCACCTTTCTCTGCATGGGAGGTTGCCAGTTTTACATCCAAGAATTTCTTGGCATCAGTGAGCAAAAAAGCCAAACATTTAATATAGACCAAGGCTGAAGGCAGTTTAGCATGATTAAGTATTAGGCCATCAAACCAGCTTGGAGTATATTTCTTTCTCTCATAAAGCAAATTAATGCAGGTGGACATTAAAGAAGCAAGTATATTAAAACAGAACCAAAGACACATATTAAAACTCATTGCAAATCATGGCAAACACATCTTAACAATAATATATTACTTGATCTTTATCTCCAAATATCCATGAGTCATTTCTAGCTGCCATTCATTACAAATTAGTACAATATACAAAGTGATTTATTCCTCTGAATTGACATGGTCTGGATCATCACCAAAAAATATGCTTGTTTTGTTAAGTACCTAGTCCACTTTCCCTTGATACTGATTCTTTGCACTTTATCTTTTCACAGAGATGCACAAATTAGTATGCAGTGCTTCCTCTGTAAATATAGGAACAAAGTTAATTTTCACTTCAGAGATACTTTACATACAAATTGGACAGGACAGGCAAGTAGGTTCTAATGGTGGGAGCTAGTAGCTTTGGAAGATACTTTATTGAAGTTCTTACAGTATATGTAGGGAGTTTGTGCAGGTAGTATGAACTATGAGAACCTTTCAAAGCAATTGGTGACAGGCAGATGGGTAGTGGAGAATGAATGCTTTCACTTCACTGCTTTTTGCTTCACTGAGTTGTTCAGAAGAAAACAAGTGTTGATTTCTCACCTTCTTATTTTGAGGAGGGAAACCCCAAATTCACAAGTCTTTAAGGAAGAATCAAGACAGAAGTCAAAATATTTGAAAAATATTTTCCTTTCTTATAATTGCAACCATTATTTAATTTATTTAATACACATTTTCCTGAAGAGACTTGCATAGGAATCTATTGTTATTAATTGTTATTTCAGGTGATATAACTGAGTAGCTCAGATTCCTTTTCTGAAAAGGCACTACATATCTCACCCTGGCTCCAAACTTTATATTCCTATGGAATCCTATAATTAGAACTTGTATTTTGTTATTGTCTCAGCCCCTGGGATTCTAAACCCAGATCTGAGGTAGGCCAGCCAGTGAAGTGCTAGGCATTGATTTTTGGTTTCTTGTCTTGATTCTCAAATTAGCTATTCACTGTCTCCTATCTTTCATAAGCCCTTTGAGAATTTATATGAATGTATGGATACAGTGGGTTTGTTCGGTACACAGGGGATTTTTGACAGCTAAAAAAAGTAACATCCAGTTCTTCTAAATGGAGTTTGTTTTCACACACATTACTTAGAGATGTAGTATATGCTGTGTATAATAGCTCTGAGGGATAAAAACAAATACTTAGAACACACATCTATGACTCTGCTTTCCCCTCATGATCAGGAAATTCTTTTGTTTTCATAAGCACTGATAGTGATCCCAGGATCTTTCCCTTTCCAGTCCTCCTTGTGACCACATACTCAAAGACCCCTGCCTATTATGACCTGTCATTTGGTGTTTTTTCACTTTTCACTCATCTGAAAAATGTCCTTGGAAAATCTGCAGTGTTTTGTGTGGCCGTACTCTCTTTGGACTTAGCCAATAGCTGAGTATGACTATTGCCTCATCCTTTGTCGGCGTCCAATAAATGTGAAAAACATACTCAAATTCCTTGAACACAAGCCCTTTTAAAAGAAATCATAACAAGTATTTTGTCAGATTCATCTTACATGTCACTCTTACTCATCAATTGAATGGTACTTCAAGGCTTCCAATTTCTGGAAAAGTTGGAGTTATGTAACCGGTATTCTAATACATGACAAAACATACCTGTTTTTCTGGTTTAAGGGCTCAGCCTATGGGAATATAGATCTCAGTCAAAATAGAAAAATAAGCACAAAATTTTCAGAACTGGATTGTTTTAAGAATGAAAATCAAACAGACATTGCCCTCTACCCCCCCACCTCACAAGATACATGAGTGTATATTTGGTCATTAGCTTTTTGTGTACTTTATTGAGGAAATATAAGCTCTTGGTTCTTGGTGTAAGGGCACAGGAACTGTGGAACGGTCATACTGGAGGAGACCAGGACACTCTTGCCCAGTATTTTCTCTCCCAGTGTGTCTGTGAATGAGTTACTACAGAAAAAGACAAGAATGTTATCAGCTTAGGTGATACCTCTGCCTGTTGTGGTCCTATGCTCCATCCTGGTCTCTGGGACTCCCTAAGCCATCTTTGCTATGCTGCGGCTCTTACTGGACTTCATTTCTGCTAGCATTCCAGTCTCCTTTTAGATCAAAAAAGCCTTTCTTTCTTTCTTTCTTCTATGGCTACAGCATAGTTCTCCAGCACTACTCGTGAAGGTGATCAGCAGGGAATGAGATTAAGGTATGAATGATCTTAAGGTATGAATGAGATTAAGGTATGTAATAACTTTGTGAGCAATGTCACCACTGTGTAGACTACTTCTATACCACAGTTATTTTTCTAGGTATCCCTTAAACCTGATTTCATTTAGCTACTTGTTTTATCAATGAGTGAAACAATTCTTTTAAGAAATTAGCCCATTAGGTTCTGATTGTCTCAAATGGGTGTGTACACACAATACTGGATGTGAGACCATTGGTATTTCATTCTTGTTAATATACAAACTAACTTGATTAAATTAACTCTAAATAGCTGGGTTAAATTCAGCCATATCTCTTGGATGTTTGTAGAAAATCAACATTACCAAAAAAGGAAAACTAAGACACCACTGGATAGAAATAAAATCTGTGAAATAGTACAGAGTAGTAACTTCCTACAGTTATGCAATGCACAGACTGTCATTTGTCAATCCTATCTTTACAGAATATTGTCAAAATATGAATAAAATTTGAGATTATTGCACATGAGTAAACAATCATTTTTGTTAAAAAATCAGTAAATAAATAAGCAAAGCTAATTCTCCTGGGCAGAAGCAAAATCATGAGCCATTTCAAGTACGTTTGGTCCCAGGTGCATGAAGCCATTTTTCTCCTGTAGGGCAGTCAGCCTTTAGTTGTATTTAGTTGTTGTTATACATTTAGGAGAGCTTAAAAATGTATGTGTGAACTGTTGTGTAATATTTTAATCATATATCAAAAGTATGAAGCACTAGTAAAAGACAGACAACTGATTTTCAAAGAATCAAATAAGTTCTAAGGTTCAGTAAAAACAATTCTAAGATAAATATCAATATATTGTATTGATAAAATACTTAACATGTAAGAAGCAAAAAAATTCCCAGTGTTTAGAATAAGAGAGTAGAAGATCAAGTTATATTCCAGTTGTAGATAATCACTACAAAATATATTTGCTCAAGATGGTTCAGAACATGAGTATTTCAATGACTATAGCAAAAGTCTTATTGCCTTATTTGATGAAGGTGACAGTCTTGATCAATAAGGACTGTAAGGCTTAGGTAAATACTTGACAATGAAAATGTATTTCTGGATGATTTTCTCTGTAGAGCAAGTTGTTCATGTCTCCATAGCACAAGAGCAAAAATGTGTATCTGTGGAAAGTGCAGGGTGAGAGTAGAAGACATTATCATTAATTACTTCTGAACAGCAGTAGAAGTGCTTCAAGGTTGTTTGCTGCCTGCAGACTTGCTAGTTTCTTCGTGCAGTGTGTCACAAGGGAGATATTTTTGAAGCAATACCAGCTTTAAAAAAAAAATAACTCAATATGATGTATGACTCTAATCTCTACTTTGCAGATGTTAATGCTCTGCTTTTAACTGTAAGAAAAGAAGGAAAAAGATATCAAAATGTCTAAAGGACACAAAAGCTGGTCAATTCATAGTGCAAAAGCAATAATACTGGTGTTAAAGCAAAACTTACTTGGGCTGATAAAGATCTTTCCCCCCCCAGAAAAACCTGGATGTTTCGAATCTGAATTCTACACAAAGTCACACTTTCTGAGGTTCAGCAAAGCGGAAGGGTTGTGTCATGTGTGGTATTTGCAAAGGACTGAATACCATAAAAAGAGCCTTCATAAACAGCAAGATTCATCATTACCTTTTGAGATTATCATCTCACATTATGCTCTTCAGAAGGAAGCTTGCACTAGCAATGTCATCTTTCTGAACTCTGATTTCATTCTACAGTGTGTTTCTGCATGATGAAGAAGCCTTCAGTTAAGTCTTAGAACCAGATGTAGATTATTACCTTCTGGCACGTATTCTGCCCAGAAACCTCATTTCTGAGGAAATTCTGTTTTAATAAAAAATTAAATCAGCAGTGTTTTAGGCAATGAAGACTAAGATGACAGATGACTCTAAGACCTGAACTATTGAATTCTGGCCCAAAGCTTTGAACATATAATTTTTCATCTCCCTCTCCCTATATGAACTGAGGATGCCTGCATCCTTGAGTAATTTCACTGCATTTTCCCTACCTCAACCTCTATGTAAAAATTCTATTTCATTAATTCAAAGGTAGATTAATAAATATCAGACAATTAAAATCACATCAGCTTTTTTAAATTTTGTTTTAGAATAAAAATATTTAGCCCCTTTACTATTGTCAACTATTTTAAAGAAACATGAAAAAGTGCATATGCCAACAAGGACACATGCTGCATTGAAGAAAACCCATTCATTTTTATTTTTTTTTTTTAAGGTTATGAAATGGCAGGACAAAGATTAGCCCTCCATATTTAATTGGGTCAAGAAATTTACTGTTAAGGAGAAAATAAAATGCAAAGGTTGTAATAAACACACAGATAAAGACAAATTGCTATGATACATATTTTAAATGGAAAATCCAGACTACTAACATTCTTACTTAAAGAAAATATTAAAGGGTAAGTATAACTGTATAAACAATTAGTGTTTGTCAATGGGAAGCTCAACATGAGCTGCCAATGTGCATTTTTTGCCTAGAAAGCCAGCCATATCCTGGGCTGCATCAAAAGAAACATGGCCACCAAGTTGAAGGAGGTGATTCTGCCCCTCTACTCCACCTTCACAAGACTCCACCTGGAGTACTGTGTCCAGTTCTGGAGTCCCCAACAGAAGGACACAGAGCTGCTGGAGTGAGTGCAGAGGGCCACAGAGATGATCATAGGAATTGAGTACCTCTCTTATTAGACAGGTTGAGAGAGTTGGGGCTGTTCAGCCTGAAGAAAAGTCTCCAACAAGACCTTGTAGTAGCCTTCCAGTACCTGGAGAGGGACTACAGGAAAGCTGTGGAGAAAATTTTTACAAGGGTATGTAGTGACAGGTCAAGGGGCAATGGTTTAAATCTGGAAGAGGTTAGATTTAGGCTGGGCACTAAAAAGAGATTTTTTTCCTATGAAGGTGTTGAGACACTGGCACAGGTTGCCCAGGGAAGTTGTAGATGCCCCCTCCCTGGCATTGTTCAAGGCCAGGTTGGATGGCAACCTGGAAGGTATCCCTGCCTGTGGTGGGGAGGTTAGAACTAGGTCCTTACAACTAGGTCCTAGATCTTTAAGGTCCTTCCAACCCAAAGGATTCTGTGATTCTAGTGCATGCATTGTGTAAGAAGGCAGAAAAAAGGAAAGCCTCTGTCTCTTCATTAGGTGAATATAAAATTAGAGGTGTGTGGAGAAAGAAGAACTAAATAAAATTCTGTCCTCATTAACTACCTGAGGCTTTATATACATATATATATATATATATCAGAGTATCAGTATCAGAGATTCAGCCTTTACAGAGTCTGAAATATATTTTTAGAAATACCAAGTGTGGGCTCTTGTTTGACTTATTTTTCATGTTGGATGAATCTTCACCACGGGACAACATTTTCAGCTAGTTAAAAGTTAAAAGTATTACATTATCAGACAAGTATTCACTGGATGGTCACATCCCCAAGCATGCATAATACTGGAAGCTGAGTCAGTTTTCTTTGCTTTGAACATTTTGGAAGTATTGTACTTTAGACTCATGGGTTAGTGTAAGTCTCAGAGGTGATTTACAAAACAAACAACTATTTTGCTGAAACTGTGATTAAAAGATGAACTAAAAGTAAATACCTGTAGAATGCGGGCTTTGATAATTTTTTACTGGTGAAGAATCAGTGCTTGCAAATTGATACTTCGAATTAGGGCTTTTCTATCAAATAATACTTTTGTGTTCTTTAAAATACTGGAGTACTCTTACGTGGCAGACATGCAAGCCTTCCTCTGTCAGAGTGCACGCTTGCTAGAGTTGTTTTACTCTTTTACGTGACCACGTCTATATAGTCCTCAGTAATGTGAAATGGACAGCATCATATCACAAGAAATTAGACAACTTCTAGACAGTATTTAGCAGAGCCCTTCTTTCATACTAAGTCCTCATGTTTGTCTAGGTGTTTTCCTTATTTCTGCTTTTAAAAACATGAAATACAGGGGAAAATAGGATTTTGACAAATTGAATAACATTGTAAGAAAACAGTGTGTAATCAGCAAAGCTTCAACAGGGCAAGACTCCAAGAGGGGAAAACATCTACAAATTACATATTAAATGAGCCTTGCTACAACAGCGTGTGCCTCCCAGAATGAAACATATAGTACAGAGCTAAAAAAGTGACAGATGTACACTGCAGGTACAGGTAAACCTGACACAAAAGAGCATCAGGGCATTTCTGAACCCTTGAGTGCCATACTGATACCCTGTAGCATATTTCCACACTTTTGAAGTACAGTCCTACTCCTCTTCAGGAGCTGTGAAAGTTTTAACATGGAATCAGCTGGCAGGAAACAGAAGACTGGACACCAGTGACTACATCCCAGTTGAGCTACAGACTTCTTAAGAGAGCTCGTACAGCTGTAGAAATCCACATTTAATTCCATTTAATTTGGGGCTAGCATCCAACAGAAGCTCCCAGACCAAGGCTCAACCCATCAGCTAAAGACAGAGATTAAAGCAGTTGTAATCTCAGTGTAGCTGCCTTGGTGAAGGTTAATCTATGCCTCAGGCTCCACACTGTGGTAAGTGGTTAGGTATCTGGGCAACACACCATACTCAAGAATTTTCAGTAAAATTCAGAGATTCTTTCAAGAGTGCCAGAAAGAAATAAGTAGCTTCACAGTGGGGATTTACTGCATGCCAAATGCTGAAAAAAAAGAGGAAGGTAAAGCAGGAGACAGGAAACATATCAGAAAGACTTGAAAAAAATAAATCCCATCCCGTCTTTAGTCACACTTCCTAGGGCTTCCTTCTTCTAGTTCTCCTAGCACATTCTGAATCCTCCTGAAAGATTGAACAACTAGACCTTCCCTTATAAAAATGAAGCAGACCCTTTTTTTTTTTCTTTCTTTTAAAATATAGCTGAAACAGAACAAAGTATCTGCTCTCCTGTATATAACAGTTCAGTGGTTATAATACTTCATCAAGATGTAAGGTGCTAGAAGTCAGATTCCACTTCCTGGGATGGGGATTTAAATCCCCATTTCCTGCTTTTCAAGAAAGTTCATGAATCAACAGTGTAGACTCTGCAGTCTGGGATAAAGGATGGTAAGAAGTAATTTAACTTTTGCAAATTGAAGCTGTTCCACGTTCTATGAAATAATTAGATGTTTGGAGGGAAAGAGAGAGACAAAGCTAGAGCAAGAAATATTATGACTCTTCAGCCTAATGGACACACAGCTCTCTCGGGAGAGCAGAGCTGCAGATCATGGTCTCTGCTCTTATATAAACATCTATTGGAGCATAGCAAAATCACCAGGGCAGCAGGACATTTTATTAGGGAATAGGAAAAAAAAGTTTAATCTGTCAAAGTGAAACAGCTGGTCACGTTTGCTTAGATTTTCTGCTGCAGGATTAATAACATCACACATTTAATGTGCATGCATTTAAACTGTAATCTAATTAGATGGTGAAAGTATTCTGATGCCATTGAGTCAAAATGCCAAAATACTGTTTTTGTTTGCAGCCAGAAGCTGCTGCATTTACTGACACTGTGTTGTACTAAGCTTTCCTTCACTAAGGTCCCATCATCATACAGTAAGCAGCAGGGGGGTACTAATCTTCTGTGCTAGCACTTCAATTTTCTCATTACAAAATTTGGCTTCATCTTCCTGGCTTAGGCAAACTCTGATCAGTGTCACTTAGACCTTGGGGGCCACAAACTGGGAGCAACAACAGCGAAAAAAGTGCCAACTGCAACAGCAGATATTTCAGCAACAGCTGTCTGGTTTTGTTTGTTCCTCCTGGATACCAGTCTGAATGCTACTGCTTAACCAGCCTGAGGTGTCTGTCCCCACTATGTATTAACAGAGCCAAGTCAGGGTAGGATGGTCTTTAGAATGAAGCAACAAGCACTGTCATAACAACTCAGCAGACTGTTAGCATCTTCATATAATCTCAAAAGCACTGAAAGAGTAATCAGGGTAATGACAAAAGAGTACACAGCCATAACACCAAGTCATCTTAAAATCATGCTTTGCACTTGTGCAGAGGCTTGTACTCAGAGCATTTCCCTATTTTTAAGTTTCATAGCATATCTGAGAGGAGACCAAATTTCATAAGCCCTATTATGACAATGAGAAAGCTGAAACAGAGAAGCCCAGCTTCCAGGCACTGCCAATGAGCAAGCAAATGGCACAATGGGAAACAGCAGCCAAGTCTTCTGACTTTCAGCTTCATGCTCTAACCAGTGGTCTATTCAAGGGACTGAATTTATGCCTAAATTATGGTTTCCACTTCAGTGTTCACACGCCACTGCTGTATGTAGAAAGAATTTAAAAATATAATCATTCCTATTAATTCTTATGTTTGTGTATGTGTAGGATCGTATACGGCTCCATCCACCCCAACTATGAGTACTTATGCACTCCAGTAGTGGCACTCAAGGTAATCAGCCAATAGGTTAGATAATTATTTGATTTCCCTTGGCACTTCCTTGGTCTGAAAAATAAAATTGTAATTATAATGAATAATTAGTTTTTCTTCTTTGGAATAAAAAATGAAGAACAGAAGATGCATGCAAATAACTATATATATATATATACATATATATACACATATGCCAATTTATATCAATATATATATACACAACAATATATATATATAGTTATTTTCATGCATCTTCTGTTCTTTATTCTAATATATATATATAAACACATATAGATATAGATATAAAAACCTTATCAATATAGGAAAGAATCACAATAACACTAATAGTTCTCCTATAATGGCTGTTAGTTTTCGCTATGCTTTGTTGATCTTTTGGCTCACTTTGTTCAGTCACAGAATTGGAAATTCTTACATTTCATATGGCATCAACCCTAAATTTATTGATTTTGGCAACACTTAATCTTGAAGTTTCAACTTTGTCTAGACTTATGCCAAGTGGTATGTAAGTAGTAATAATAACTAATTTCACCTGCTTCACTGTTGCTTCTTTCCCTTAATGTTTCTTTTTTTTCCCCGAAGCTCTACAAATAGCTCCTTTTATGTTCTCTGTGAGCACAAAATAACAGTTGTGTTCTAAAAATTGGAATAATGTATCTAATAAAAATTCCTGTACTTTCTAGAGATGTAAAATGTAAAGACCTGACTTGGAATTTTTTCAAGGTCTAAGAGTAAGGCTCTCCTATCACGAAGCTACCAAGGATAGTGTTTCAGAATTTTAGTTTTATTTCCCCTTTCAAATATATGACCCCCATAAAATATAATAATGAACCTAACGTCAATGAATCCTGCAGTTCATCTGTACAACAGAGATTCTCTCTTTTCACCTGAGGATCTCTTCACTCCTTTCTGTTTTCATTTTCCTGGGAATATTCTCTTGAGAAAATACATTAAAAAAGGAATCACCTGTATGATTCAGTGTCAAATGTGCCAAATTATATTCCTTTATGATGCCAGAGAAGTATTTGTCATTACATCAATATTATTATCATGAACTTAGAAGTGTTCTAGCCAGAGTTCTCAGCTAGAATAGCTCCTGACACTCTTAAGAAAAATAATTACAAATAAAAATGTTGAAGATACAAGGAGCAAGAAATGTCTAGTAGTATGAATTGATAGAAAACACGTAACTGGTGTACCCAGTATAAAGGACCATTCTCTTTTATAGCCCCTCAGGCAAATAATGTTTAATGTGACTGTCATGCGATGCTGACAGTTTGGGGTTTTTTTAAGAAAAGTTCAAGTTTAGTTTCCCACAGACGCTAATCATACACACATAAAAGATGAGGCATCCTTTTAAGATGTTCTTCCCAACTTTTCTTCCCTCCTTTTTCATGTTATCTGTATTATATTTTCAACTGTAAAAGAAAAAACAAAAGACAAACCTGCATCAACATTTGATTTCCTGAAAGGGAATCTGCTGACACTCCTTTGATCAAAATGAGTAGTAATAAAGACACAGGCTGTGAAGAAAGCAAAGGAGAAGGATATTTCTAACATGTTGTCTCATTTTGGTTAACGTTAATTTTTAGTTTTCAGAAGTTTTGTGGATCTAGAAGACACCAGAAGAGAATTTCATGAGATGCATGAACAGTGTTTTGAACCATTTGTTCAAACCAAGTAAATAACCAGAAATACATTTTATTTTCAAAGATATCTTTGAATTCTGTTTCTATTTAGAAAAAATTTTAAATAGGAATACTGTTGTCCTGATTATTTTTTCAGAACACAAAACCAAGTCCTTACAGATACTAACTACAGATCTGCATAAAGAGACACCACACACTTTCTAATTGACAGCTTTTAAATTCTTATTTTACTCTTTCTTATTTAAGGAATTTACCCAAGGAAATACTATATTGCCTTGGTGACCAGTCCCAGAAGATTAATTAGAACTTTGAAATCATTCTAATATCATTAATAAACAGCTCACAAGCAACACCTTTCATGAAACACAGCCATATTAATAGCTTCTCACAGTACACCAAGTAACAATTATAGACTTCTAAAAAGTCTGTGTGATGACAATTCCTTAGCTAAAAACATGGCCCTGTGCTGCTTTTGACGGTTTTTTAATTATAGGATTTCTTCAAAAACCAAAAGCTAGCATACAGCTCTCTGAACTCACTCAGGAACACCAACATCAAATTATTTTTTATCTTCTATAACACTGATGGGATTTTCTTACACTCAAGTTTATCTGAAGGGCTCTTCAAATTCTAAGCCACCTCCCTTATTAACATTTGCAAAGTCATACCACTGCAGAGATGCTGGGTAGAAAAAGAAAATCTTTATGCATAAAACTCTTAGATATATGATCACTCTCTATTTTCTATCCATCATGGCAGTGTTCCTTATGGATCATGGTGATACCTTATTAAGGTATTTTATTATTATTAGATAAAAATACCTTATTAAGAAATTTTCCTCTCCTAGAGCTCTGACAAAAAAAATTAGTTTTCCACATACGCACCCAGAGCCATGAAAGTGAGTGTCTTCTTGACTGCATTATCACAGAGTTAGTACCCAAACTACAGCTTCCAAGTGGTCATATTCTAAGCAGACAGTTTCCAAACCCAACAGTATTTTAATTATGCTGCACTAGAAAGAGCTTCCTGCACTTACTGGTAAGCCCACCTTTGCCATGATGTACAGGAAAAACAATGACGGGAATTAGATTGTTTATATGCTCAGAAAACAGAATTACTGATGTGGATGGAAAAAATGACTTTATCCTGTTTTTTACTGTTTTCTGCCTGCATTAAAAGCTCTCTGATGAAATAGGGCTGTAAGAAGAGGAAGGCGGAGGGTATTCAAATATGCAAATAGCATTTAACCTGTATGATTAGGTGTCAGAGATGCTGCTCCAATACAATTAATCAATACCACTGGCTGAGACATCCCGAATCTTCTCAGTGTACTTGTAGCCACAGGTCTACAAAACATGTCTGCATGTATCCTCACATGCTGAAGAGGTGACCTTGTACCTCCTTCCTGAAATTACAAGGTTATTGCCAAAAATTTGAAAAATCTACAGGCTAATTTTGTGGAATTAGAAACCTTTGTCTGATGTGTGCAATGAATGTTTACAGAGCTATTTCTCTCCTGCCCTCCCTGGTTGTCAGTGAAGTCACTGTTTGGCAGCTGTTGCTGTATAGCTTCCCATCAGGATCAGTCCAGCCAGAGGCACTGCCTCTTCTGTGCAACCAACAGGTTGTCATGGAAAAGGCAATGCACCTTGCAGGTGACCTAAAAGAGAAACACAGGGTTGGCTGGCACAGAAACCTCAGTCAGCAAAGGAAAAGCAGTTGGAAATCTTGGGACAGCTGCCTGATGGGAGGCAGAGGGTTGGGAAAAACATTTCTTGCAGGTCCATAACTGTATATCTGTCGATTTGACATGCATGCACTTAATGGCAAGCAAAATTTAAATACATTATAACCAAACTCAGAAAAGCTGCTTAGAGTTAGAATATGTCCTGCTAGTAGGATCTGATGTAGTTTTCCACTCTGGACAAATGATAACAATGTGTTTTGCAGGTGAATAATATCCTAAGATTACTGATGTCGACTGAATCAATTTCTGTAAATAAACCGATCTGTAAATCAAAAAAATTAGAACAGGCAGGAAAAAAATATTTTGCTGGGGAACTTTTCTTACTCTAGTTCAAGTAAGAATGAGGAGATCATTTGACTGTTTTGGCTTCTGTTTGATTATATGTATTTAAAGAAACAGAACACTGTTTAATTATGTATGTGAATCCTCAGAACATATAATTACTACCCAACAGGCAAACTTTGTTTGGGTTTGTTGGAATGCCAATAGGCTTTTATTAGTTCAGCCCATCATTCTGTGTGAAATGGAAATGAAAAGTGGAAAATATGCTTTCCTTCTCGAGGGATCACTCCATCTCCTTTTTCTCTTATTTTTATCAGACTTCTTGTTGCTATGGGGGTCTTGAAGGCCTATTATTAAAACACCCTGCAGTCCTAAGGGAAGAAAGGCAAGCTGGTGCTGCAGATGGGAACAGTGTGAACAGACTAAACTATAAGCACCAAAGAATTCCAATAAATGCAGTAAAATCTATGCATTATTCTCTTTTCTTTCCAAAGTTCAGTTGGAGTTTCTCCTTTTTGCCTTTCATTTTTGGTGAATTCGAGGTAACTCAGAGTGCCATCCAAATACAAAAATGCAAAAGTCAAAAACGAGTCAGTTATTTTGGCTCCTCTTGGGTCTCCTTTTGCACAAAACAAGTTAAATCCAAGTTAATCTATTCTGTACAGTCATATAACCTGCAGCAGCAGTGGAATTAATATAAAATACTCACTGTAGAAAGGACATCTTAGCTCTTTCTGAAAAAGAAAATAAAAGATACAAAAAAACAAGTTAAGCCTTAATTTAATCTACAGATTAAACCTATTAAATCTCTCCTGAAACTAGTTTTTACAATAATTTCATCATCACATTTAGAAAAAATTCTGAACGATAAGTAAGATAGTCATCAGGATCTTTTTTTAAAACAGGACTTACAAGAAAGGAAACTTTGATCTAGTCAAAAAGTCCAGCTTTCTGGAACTTAATTGTGATTGATAGTATGAGTACTTACTATATTTCATTACTTTTGGTTTCTCTAGATGTATGCAGTAAATTTTTAACATTGCCAAAGAGTATCCACATGCATTGATTAATAGTATGACGTTGAACATCAGGTCAGACACAGGATCTTGTAAAAATTGGGCAAAAGACTATACAAACAGAACACATCAGAAGGAACAAACATTTCCTGTATTTCAAGGACAGCATCTACACCAGGAGAGTCAAACATTATTTCATAATGACCATATGACTCCTGATCAGCTGTAGACCTGGTGACACACCAGTGTCTGAAGACTAGAGAGAAAATCACAGCACAAACTGGGTTATCCCTGAAGCAAAAAGGCCATATTTCCTCCTTGAAAGTCATATCAACATTTTCCCATCATTTGCTTTAATTTCAATCTAAGAAATGCTAGCTTTATTCTGGAAATATTTCATTCCTCATTTGTGTCACTGTTCCTCAGCTTTTGTAATGTATTCACTTCAGTGTGCTTCGTGACTTCATAAAGCCAGAGAGTCAATCACCTTTCTGGAAGAAGAAGTAATTTTTGTCTGGCCAGGATTAAGAGTCTGTCCAGGATTCTTTGTGATTTTCTTTTTCTGAGAGAAACACAGGCACTGGTAAAGTGATACCATAATGGCTACATAACTATTTATTACTAAATCCATTCAAACTGTGGCTAGATATACTGCTACAGTATTTGGTACAATACTTCCGATCCTACCTGTCACCTGTCTTTGTACACTTTACAGGTCATCTGGTACAGTAATATATTACAGATTTTATTACAAAGTACATTATGCACACTTATAAATGAATTTGTTTCACTCTTCCCTGACTCAGAGAGGCTTAAATCTTTACAAAATGGTTTCTGGGTTTGATTTAATTAAAGTATATTCAGAGCTGCAAAGTGCTGTAATCAACATATTGATTGGTTCCTTCCCCCAGGCAGTGTCCACCTCTGAAGTCTTCTGTGGAGGAAAGCTCTTTCCTGTCTGACTGACAAGCACTTGACATGTAATTGGTTTGTGAGAGTAATAAAGGCACTAATCTTGCCCCAGAGTCATGTATATTATGTCCAAAATACATACCTGTCATTATATGGCAATAAAGGCATAGGAAGGACCTGACTTCATAAATTTTCCCAGGCCAAATTGGAGTGAATAAAATACTCTGAAACTTCCATCATCAAAGAAATGTTCTTGAATCTAATATCTGCATTATGCCTTCACAGTACAAATGTGTAGTGCAAGACTCAGGAGCTCCTTAACTTCATCATTAATATTCACCATATCTAGATTAACACTTGCTCTAATCTAATCCTAGCCTAGATGAAGGGAAACCTGAATGTGAAGTTTACATTTTGTGTTTTAAAAAATGTTATTCAAGAAAGAGGAGGAGAGGATGGGAGTAGCGAAGTTTAGCAACAACATTTTTACCTAACTCTACCTTAAGACTGAAGGAAATCCAGCAATTTCTGCAAGTATGCTGAAAGGATTCAAAATATAATTGTAGAGAGTAGGAAGTCTGGATAAAGTATTACACCCTTTATTATCTTACCATTTTAGACACTGACAGTAAGGTAGAATTAAAAAGGTCAATAGAAATAGCAGTATAGAATGTTTCGCTCAAATCGGAATTAATAATAAGCTCTCCCTGGGTAACATGAATCAGTGATTCTGCTGAAGTTGTTTCAACTTCTGCCTTATAATATTTCTGTTTTCAAAACTCCTGTGGATATTGGGCTACGTGAGGATTGCAAGTTGTGCTAAAATAGTTGAGTCTTTTGGGATTGTGGCTATCAAAATAAACACTAGAAGAATGATATTTTTGTTAATATGCTTCAGAACCTCTTCTGGTGCAGGAATATTGTAGTTGGCAACCCCACCAGGGGAATTCCCCAACATCCATAAACTTTTTGAAGGAAAAAAGTATGTATATATAGATGAACGAAGCACTATTTTATGTCCATATACTAAGCCATTACTGCTTTTTCCTTTCATTAATGAATTAAAATTTAAAATTGATAAATTTAAATAATAAGTCTCATGACAACTCAAAATTTGAAATTAACACAAAAAGTTTAAGGACCCCATTAATTATATAGATTTATTTATACTGGTAACAATAGATCACAGGTCTTTAGAATGGGAAATAGGCAAAATCTTTTACTATCTATCTGGCAAAAGTGTCTGTGATTTCAAAAGCTTCTTTGCTTGTCTCTTTGTCATGCAACTAACATCTTACAAAGATTTTTCAGCACAAAAGAGAAACAGATTAAACACTGGTGCTAACAGAACATCTTTGAACTGAGAAATGGCTAAGTTCAAGTTTTGAGAAATTGAGCCTACGAATTCCAATGAATGCACTCTGTAGTATGCTACTGATAATACTGATATGCTTTTTGTTTTTGTTTTTTTTTTATCTAAGAAACTATCCTGAAGACAGTTTCCTCAGAATCAAGTTAGTGTGCCATCACAAAACATATTTTGTTGAAAATTCTCATGAAATTTATCATGATACAAAACTGGTTATAGCACCTTACAAATTATAAGGGAGCAATATCCCAACTCAGAGTATTTACAGACTTGTGGGAGAATAGATTGAAAACAGCCCCGAGAAAATGGATTTAAGGGTGTTGGTTGATCAGAAGATTAAGAGTCATCAATATGTTCCTGCAGGCCAGAAAGCCAACTGTATCCTGGGCTGCATCAAAAGAAGCATAGACAGCCAGGTGAGGGAGGTGATTCTGCTGCTCTACTCAGCTCTCATGAGAACCCAGCTGGGGTACTGTGTCTAGTTCTGGAATCCCCAGCAGAAGAAAGACACAGAGCTGTTGGAGCAAGTGCAGAGGGCCACAAAGATGATCCAAGGAATAGAACACCTCTCCTATGAAGACAGGTTGAGAGAGCTGGGGTTGTTCAGACTGGAGAAGAGATGGCTCTGAGGTGACCTTATAGTGTCCTTCCAGTACTTGAAGAGAACCAACAGGAGAGCTGGATGGGAACTTTTTACAAGAGCATGTAGTGATAGGACAAGCAGTAATTGGCTTTAAACTGTAAGAGGATAGATTTTGGTGAGACATTAGGAGGAAATTCTTTAATGTGAGGGTGGTGAGACACTGGCACAAGTTGCCAGGGAGATAGTGCATGCCCCCTCCCTGGAAGTGCTCAAGGCCAGGTTGGATGGGGCTTTGAGCAGCCTGGTCTGGTGGGAAGTGTCCCTGCCCCTGCAGGGGTGGTTAGACCTTGAAGGTCCTTTCCAACCAAAACCATCTTATGATTTTTTTAAGTGCTCTTGGGAGACAGTAATTACTCTTTGCTGAGTCAGTTTGATGGTATAAAAAAAAATATGCTTGCAAGAAGTCAGAAAGGAAGCATAATATGAAGACCAGAGATTTTCAAGTAGAAAGTAAAAAAGGATGGCAAAAGACCCATAAATCAGGGAATCAGAAAACAAAGATAAGAAATTGTCATGTGTTTTCATGTGTTGTACAAATGGTGATCAAAGAGAACAAGATGAAATTATAAAACAAGCAAATTTCTCTACTTGTTTGTTTATTAGAAAGATTTAAATAAAATTATTCTAAACAGCTCATTATCTTGTGGGAGGCATGGCCTTCATTTCATTTGAATGTAATACTACAGCTTTTTTGTCCTTTTTTTTTTTTTTCCTAGTAAGTAAAACTACATGGAGACTGCTTACAATCAATGCAGAAGTCTTCTATTATTCTACTTTTCTCCTGCTTAATGGAAGGAAGCAAATTAAGATTTTTATTTCTGTGGATAATGAGAATAAAGTCTTTAGTCCTTTACTAGGCATCTCGACTACTACTTAAATTTTGCTATTATGATTCAGAAATGCTGTTGTCTTTCTGCCTCATTGTCTGAATCGTACAGGTGGGTACATAAACTCTCTTAAGAACTGCATGAGGCTCCCCATAGGGAGATAAAGTTACTTGCACTAAATCTTTTGAAACAAACACTTAAAATGTTTCAGGCTATTGGTCTTTCTTATCAATGCCCCTAAGTATCAATTTAAATGGATTTATGTCTATCATTTAAATTATTACCCGTCTCACTAGTAGTGTATTTATGAGTTGTCCTGCATTATACCTACTGCTTAATAAAAAATAGCACTCAATAACAAACATCTCAAAAAGAAAAATCAACATTTTTCACATTTTCCTTTTTTCTTTTGCCACTTTCATTGTTAAGAAAATGGGAGAGTTAATCTGCTTTCTCTTGATTTTATTTTAGTATGCTACTGTGACAGCTGTTGGTTCACATAACCATTAAAATCTGTGTATCTATTCTTTGTTTCTTCCAATTTTCCTACAACTAAATTTCATTAACACTTTAGGAAATGTGAACATTTTCCTTCCATCTGCTAGATGGCTTTTAAAACCCATTTGCTTTGATTTAGCAAATCTGGAAACAGCTGGCAAAAAATGTATTTTTATTAAGTTACTCAGATTCATATTTACAAGATATGTGACTTTCGTAGTCTTTCTTAAGGTCTGTAATTAGTTTCTATTTCTTGACTGTACAATTTCTTTCTAAATGCTAGGCAACCAGGTGGTCAGATGTTTAGTTATCATTCTGCACATTAACCAGTTTAATGTGTCTCTGTTTAAATGTCGCGCTTATGATTCAAACAATGTGTTTATAACTATAGGAATGGTTATTGAGTTTTCAGCCAGTACCTTCTTTTTAATTCTTTTTTAATTGGGATGATAAATTAATTTTAAAAAAGGACATGAAAAATAAGTTCCCTGCACTGGGAGCTTGTGTACAAAAATGTTGATATTTTGCAGGCTCTGGAAGTACCATCAAGGTAAAAGATTGAGATAGAGACTGCTTTATGCCCTTCTCACTACCTCCTTCTGCTTGGTTTTGCATCTGAGAGCCTATACATGCTACTTGAATTGACTCTTAACTTGCTCCAATTCTACAACATAAGGCATTCCACAGCCAAGAAAGCCACCCTTTCATTTATACAAAGACGAGTCCAGGATTCTGGTCTTTCAGGGCTGCAGATCATATGTTCATGTGTGTGAATCTATTGAGACAGAAAAATTATGTTTTTGAGACATATTCTTTGATCTGCTACATCTACTTAGGGCTGTACCTTTCCATCAGGCTTTAGCTATTAAAGAGTCACTGACCTATTAGGGCAAAATGCCATTCTTAGGGCAAAATGCATGAGATTCTCAAAAGAATAATGCTAAAAAAAAAAAAAAAAAAAAAAAAAAAAGAAAAAAGAAGAAACAAAACCTTTCATCTCATTATCTTATTTGCTCAACAATCTTCTTGCATCTGTAGTAAAGGAGCATCTCTGAGGAGCGTTGTATCAAGCCCTACCTGATGGTGCTTTTCATCTCCATTGAGATATTTCAGATGGTTATTTTGAGAACATGCAGTGAGGAGTGGGTGTCCACAGACCAGTGCCAGGATCTGAGATAGCAAAGATATGCCTTGACTCACCATTAGTAAGTAAATTTAATCTAAGCTTTGTTTAGATCATTCACATTTCTAGATAACGACTTTATTTTTTTTTCCTTGACCCGACCCATAAAATACATTTCTATCACTTCCCTAACAACCTTAATTTGTTATCAGAATTTCAAGAGATAATTGAGTTCTGGAGAAAAAAAATAATACTATAGGCATTACCATTTGAACATGTGTACATAAATCAGAAATTTGTCACAATATTGTGGCAGTGGCGTGTGCATTATCTTCATGCTCAATCTATTCCCATAGATTATTTCATTATCTCCAGTAGATGCATTGGCATGAGCAGAGTAAAAGACTTCCAACACATTTGAGAATCTGGAAAGCACAGATAAATCTTCACTGACTTTCTGCTGATGAGGTTAGCTTGTTTGAAATGAGAGAAATATCTGTGTTCCAAAATAGCCTCTGAAAAATGTCTTAAGACACTTTGGCACAGAAGGTTGGCAAATTTGAGTGATGTTCCTGAATAAAAAAGTGAAAGATTGAGTAATATCAGGTTCATATGACATTTTGCAATATTTCTAAATATACTGATAAACAAGTACAACTTTAGCCATTGGAAAACTTCCACATAGACACTAAAAGCTCCCTTTGGTCCACTGAACTTTCATCATCAGATTCTGGTGGAGTTTTCAGACTCAGATACTAAAAATACATTCTGTTGAGACGGTACTTGGGGTTTATGTAACTTATAGAGTGGAGATCTACCTTATCTGTGTTCAAATTATGCACTCATGATGTGCATATCTCACCCGAATAAAGCCTTAAGTCATTAAACAATAAGATTCAGACAGTCAACACAAATTGCTAAACATCCAGGGACAAGGGACATATCTGTCAACTCAGATCCCTTTTTTTTTTTTTTTTTTTTTTTTAAGGAGTTCTGATACTCTGAAGTGTAGCAGTTAAAATTTAATTCATGCAAAGCTGTATGGTGTAGATTTTAAATAGGCTGAGTTATGAATACTATAGTTTTTATTGGCACAATGAAATGGAAATATATTTGACATCATTAAAAGCTTCATGTAACAGCTTGGCTATATTTACTTATATAATTTAGCTGTTGACTCATGTTTGGAAAAGGTTTATGTGCATTTCACTGTGCTACTGTCAGTAAAGCACATAGCTTACCCCTGTGGGATATAAAAGAGGCCACAGTGACAGAGAATGTAGAACTAGTTTGGCCAGTAGCAGTTCAAAAGTGTAGTTTTAGCTCTGCATGTTTTGATATGTGCAATCTAGATTAATTGGGAGATGTCTGCTAATAACAAAGCAGCATAGGAAAGAGACGCCTATGTGATTGGATATATTTAAAATTCTTCAGAAGTTGTACTTAATTATACTAAACATTTCATAGGGTTAGCTCTCAAGTTTATGCTGTCTTTGCCTACATGATACAAGCCCAGCTGAGGATAGCAGAAGAGAATATGAAACAGACTTTCTCATACTTCTTAAACCAGAAAAACTATCCTACTAGCTTTCAAAATACAGGCAAGGAGAAGCAGAAAGAGAGGGAAACAGTCAGAGGCAGTCACACACTTTGTAGCTTCTCACTCAGGCTCCCCTCTCCAAGTTTCTCTTATTCCCCTGAAAGCAGAGGAGTATCAGGCAGGAGTGTGTGAAGAGACTGCTCACCTCCATCCAGTACAGACCAGCATCACTGCTCCTCTCCAGTCCCTGCTCCAGCAGAGGATGCACAACTCTGAGAGCAATGTTGCCTCACCAACGTGAGATGTACTGATGTTTATTAGATCCTGAAGGTGCTCTTGAAACACAATATACCTGGTGGTATTCCAGGTAAGTGTACCAAATGGGGATTATCTAAGTAGCTCTTAAACAATATCACTCTTTCTTATTTCCCACCATTTAACAAAACAGAAGTTATTTATACTCAAAGCAAGGAGTCAAACAGTGGTTCCAAGCATCTTAACCTCTTTTAATATCTACAGAGTTATCTCTGGGCAAGCAACATCAAACATACTATTCAGAGCTAAGTCTGTTGCTCAGAGACTGGGTTCACATCAGCATCCTTCATTTCGGTACATGATATGGGATTCAAGAAGCCTGATAATTTGGGATCAAAAATCCCAAAGTTTATCTTGCTGCTACAAATCTTAGCCAAAATCCTTTGCTATTTTACAGGGACAGCACCTCTTCTTTCTTCCTGCATGCTTTTATTAAGCTCCCTAATCTAATTTGTTCCAAGTTCTTCTCCTTGCCTCTCCTTTTGCACTATCAATTTGAAAGGTGGACCAAGATGACTGGGCAAGGCAGAAGCAGAGAAAATATATGGAATTGATGATTCTTCTGGTATCACTAGGATCTCAGAGTAGGCAACCAGGGCATGGTGCATCAGCCAGGGTGCAGTGTGGCAGTTTGTGCATCACTGTAAACAGGCAGAGCTCTGAAGCTCTTCTGCCTCGATCAAGGAGAAATGTTATCCACCTGGCAGAAGGCCATCCTAGAAACATGGTGAGATGACTCAAACAGCTGGAGTGCTGCAATGGATGAGTTTAAGTTCTTCAGAAGCAATAGGCAAGAAAAGAGAGTTTGTGGGGTGGCCCTGTATGTTAGGGAGTGTTTTGGTTGTCTAGACCTGTCACGACCTGAATAGGGCACCCAGAGAGACACAGATTGGACCCCCTTGCTTTCTGAACTCCTTCGCAGAGAGGACCCTAGGTGTGGCTGGATCCAAACTTACAGTGTCAGACCCAACCCTCCCAGGGAGAATGACTAAAATGTTATGGTCCAGGAAAATGCTGAACCTTTAGATTCTCCTTGATCAGATTAAGGTAAAGCAATACTCAAGGTTTGTATCTGAACATAACATTTAATAAGAACTATGGAAGCAATAGCTCATAAAATATGATAATTTGATTATTATGTACACTCAGGCTGTGTAATCATAAAGACTTATTATTTTGATCACAAAAGTCACAATACATGGATGATCCAGCTGCACAATTCTCGTAAGCATTTTGTTGCTTAATGATTTCAGGGAAGAGAAAGTGAGAGAATAGGAGGAGAAAAGTTAAGAGAAGTAGAGAACAGAAATCACTGGTGGTGAATCCAGTGCTGGGACTGCCAACAGGGGAGGGCTGGTGTCAGTGAAGATGCTGAGGCCCACCATCACAGCTTGTCCTTTTATAAGTCTGTTTCACTTAGTAAGCATGGTTGACAAACATCAGATTGAACAACCCGAAAACAACTCTGCTCACTTTGCTCCTCAGTCCTTATCTCTAGCACTCTCTGCATATTCAGCCCATTTCCATAGGTACCAGGCACTCCTTTGTCTGGCAGTCCTTTTGTTTTGTTGGAAGCATTTCCAAAGGTGTTTCACACCACTCCCCAGAATATATGTCCTGAGGGCTGGTCCCTCACAAGGCCTTAATGATGGTGATGATAGGTTTCTCCTGGAGAAAAGGAGGCTCAGTGGACACCTCATAGCTCTCTACAACTACCTGGCAGGAGGTTGTTGTGAACTGGGGGTCAGTCTCTTCTCCCAAGTAACAGAACATGAGGAAATGACCTCAAGTTGTGCTGGGGGAAGTTTAAATTGGATATTAGGAAAAATTTTTGCAATTCAAGAGTTGGCAAGCATTGGAACAGGCTGCCTAGGGAAGTGATGGCTTCCATCTCTGGAGGTTTTTAAAATATGTGTAGATGTGAAGCTTAGGGAAACAGTTTAGTGGTGGAGTTCGAAGTACTAGGTTAATCATTGGGCTTGATGATATTAAAGGTTTTTTCCAACCTAAACAACTATGTGGTTCTACCTCATCCTAGACACTCAAGAAAGAGTCTTTTTTATAAGCTTCTGTCAGACACAAACACAAAGCAGCAGAAAACATCAGAAAGTAAATGTCAAGATTGATGTGATGAAGTAACATTTTTCCAGATTTCGCAGATCAAATTAAAACTTCCTTGGAAAATACCTGGCACCACCATTCATTGCTCTTTCACAAGTTGAAATCTACACAAAATCACTGCTCTGATAAGTAAAACCTACACTTTGTCTCTCCAGTTCTGTCTAAATTAATCCTATATGCAGTGGAAAACAAGGAAGCAAACAAATGAATTTTGCTATATAAGTTGCGTCACAGCATCCATACCCTTATAACAAGGTTGGCAAAAGAGACCAAAGGGTGATAAAATTTCCAGTGACAGCTCTAGATCTGGAGAAAGTCAAAGAAATATGGGCAGTCTCCCTATTTCCCTAGATAAGGAGAAAGGCAATGATCTTGCTGGCTTGTGCCAACAATCTAATACAGAAAGCAATAAATAGCAAAAACAAGAGCCCCTCAGATGTGCAGGAGGAACTCACTCCTTTCATGGACCTCCAGTAACAAGTCAAGGCTGAGCCCAAGATTGAAACATACGTAGTTAGATTGCCAGCCAGGATTTGGGCACACTGAGCAGCTGGAGTAACTGTCTGGTTTCCCTGGATTGCTGGTGATCATCCGAACAGTACTGGAGGAAGGAGCTGTGAGAGCGGGGACTGGAAGGTCTGCAGGTGTTGCAGAACAGGAATCATTCTCATCCACTAGCCCCATCCTAACTCTTTTGTATTACATCACTAAGTGCTCGTCTTTCAGCTATTCCACTCTAAATTTCAGAATTGTCAGGTATCTTTGTCTCATTCATTTTGTTTGTCTGTGTTTCAGAGGATGGAAGCAAGGACAGATACCCCAGGAGAAGTACAGAGAAGTGCCCACCCTCCAAATGAAAGGAATTAAATGTACAATTTTTAAAATCCTTAAAAATGTCAATTCATGAAAGACAGGAAATATATTTATAATATGCAGCTCTCATGATAACAGTCTCACTGGGCATAGTCAGTCATTCTATGATTCTATGATTCTATGATTCTATGATTCTATGATTCTATCTTCAAGGGAGCTACTGGCTGCAAAACACAGTTTACTCTACCAAAATAAGATCAAAACAAAAGCAAAACCCCAAAACATCACAATTAGGAATTTATCAATATATTTGTCTTTTTTTTTGTGATGTTCCGATCCACCCCAGAACAGAAGACAATATATATAAATGTTGCTAAATCACAGAATCACAGAATTATTGAGGCTGGAAAAGGCCTCTGAGGTCATCAAGTCTGGTGGATCAAGTGAAGTCCCACACCTACATATTAGGTTGAAATGTAGTATAGGAACTTTCACATGTGTTTCTTCTTCTCTTTTTCTGCAAAAACAACCAGCACATTTGTCCCTGGATAAGTCCAATAAAAGGGCACACTCACTTTCCCACTCACCAGCCAACACAAGCTAGACACTGACATATAACTCAAAGGAGGTTTCTGGCATCCCTGAAGGTATTCATGTGTCTCTTCCTTTGATCACACATAGTCCTCAGACAGAATAGGTCGTCTCATCCTCAGAGCTGAATTGTGATTGTTCTGTCAGGCTTGTGAAGCACTTCCAGCTAATCCCTCAGTGCTGCTGAACAGAACCTCATGCAGTGAATGCATTTATGAAAATTTCATTTTTGGAGGTCTGAGTTTCTAAAACAAAACCTAGATATAGGTGCTAGATGTAGGGCTTGGTCTCATTGCCATGGTTCAATGTGTTCATGCCTGACAATCAAATTATTAAAAAACCCAACAACAAACAAACAAAAAAGCACAAAAAAACCCCCACAAAAAACATATATCCATTCCCTCACTGAAGAATTAAATATAAATGAAACTGCATTGTTTTAAAGCTTGTACTATGATCTTTGTGTATGCTATGAATCTTAGTTTTTCACAGCTATAGAGCAGTGGGACAAAACAGGCAGTCTCTGAGGTAGCAAAGGATATATCAGTGTTCATATTCTCTCTGAATACCAGGAACTCTAGAATATAGAAGGCAGAAGCTTTCCATAAAGCTGTCCAAGAGAACAAATGTAGGGCCTTAGAGCATAATTAAGCAAATAACTACTTCTGTTTGAGATTCCTCGCCAAAGAACTTGTTATGTCCTATGAATTCAAACCATGCAATTAAACAAAACACATATATCCCCTTTTCTTGTTCCCCAAATAAAGTAATCCAAAGACCATCACTTTGAAATGCTTGCTGTATTAGCTAGCACAGCCATCAAATATTCAGCTGGGAGCCTGTCTAAGCCCAAATGCTTTAAGCTGCACTCCAGGAGTCAACAAACATAAGAAAAAAATTATCTCTTCATAACTACTGTATGTATGATTATGAATACTTGCCTAGCACTTATTTAAAGACTGCATATCAAACCACCCTCTATTCATGCTTCCAGCTACATACAAAGAACAAAATAGCATTAGGTTGAGCATTTGCTGCATTGGAGATATACAATATGCATTGTTTGTGGCATATGCACAAAATGGTACCAAACCAAACACCTGCGCCTTAACTTTGTTAACTTAAAATCTAATGGATAGATGTATTCAAATTGGTATTTATTCTACTTTTCTAAGCACATACTTTGAGGATAAAGGCTGCACTTTATCAAATATTCAGCATCAGTGTCAAATCAGTTTTCTCACTATTCCTGCTCAAGTTTACACAATACTACATGAACGGAAGAAGTATATTATTTCCATTCCAGATACACAAAACAGGGAGAATGTTTAAAATATCACTGATGTGCTTGTTTTGCACAAGAAAAAATAATAAATTAATACTATATAGCATAATATGATTCCTACTTCTTCCACTCACAGTCTGATTCACTGACTTCATTATAGTTACAAGAAGGAGAGCAGACTTGGTGAAACACACATTCATAAATGCCTCCTTCAGGTCCTATGACAAATATCTGCCCTCAGCTCTATCCCCTGCCAACTCTCCACCCGAAGGTTCTACCCAGCTGTCTCTCTGCCCGAACATCTGTACATCAATCAGCAGATGACACATGGACCTGTGCTGATCCTTCCTGAACTGGTCCTCCCTGCCTCCCGATGCCACACAAGTCTCCTCTGCCTGTTTGTGGAGCTCCCTGTGCAGGGGGAGTACAGGTGACATGGGGCTGTGTGGCAGAAAGAACAGGCACGGTGCTAGCCAGTGGGGAGAAGCAGGGCGGCACCAGGTAGCACAGTGCCATGCTGTGGGGAGAACCAGCGTGGTGCTGGATGGTGGGGAGGAGTGGCAGAGAGGACTGGCACAGCACTGTGTGCCATCTGAGTCTGCTCAGAGTTGTCCTGACTCAGAGTTAGCAGTGTAGAGGCATCCAACGTGGAGTTGGTGAGAGGAGGAAAGTTGACAGCAGAGAGTTGGTTGCAGCACCCAGTTGGTATTGGCCAGCTGGTAGCAGAGAGCTGTCCCTTGCTTCCTCCTTTGCACATCTTGATCTCCTAGTGGCAAGACCCAGGGCATCAGGTAGTTATTAGGTAGTTGTCTAAGATCCTAAACCTCAAGGTCAGGAAGAATGGGTGATGCTTCTTGACAGACCATTTATGAAAATGTGTAATTTCAAACTCAGATACTTTATACTCCTAATGATGGAATTTCATAGAATCATAGAATCATAGAAAGGGGTTGGAAGGGACCTCAAAAGATCATTCAGTCCAACCCCCCCCTGCCAAAGCAGGGTCACCTACAGCAGATCACACAGGAACGTGTCCACATGGGCTTTGAATGCGTCCAGGGGAGAATCCACAACCTCCTGGGCAGCCTGTGCCAGTGCTGTCACCCTCACAGGGAAAAAAAATTTCCTTATATTTATACAGAACCCACTATGCTTCAGTTTATAACCATTGCTTCTTGTCCTATTGTTAGTCGCCCCTGAGAAAACCTATTTCTATTCCTTTTCCTGTAGTTTGTAATGTGCTAAGCCTTTTACATCACAACTTGGCACCAATAACTATCTTGTATTTTATCATAACTCCATTTGATAAAAAAGTGCACTTAACTTTCTTAAATTAATATTTTTAAGGCAGCACTAAGTATGAAAACTTTCAGAATCACAGTTTCAAATGCACCTGACCAATCTATCTGTATAAAAATGTACATTTTATTAAAAATGCATAGATACTAATCTATACAGTAGTCATGCTCCAAAAGCTCACTTGATGTAGAAAATTAGAAGGCCAGTCATACAGGGATATTCACCCTGAGAAAAACATCTATTGTGACTTTGTAGGTAAAAAATAAACCAAACTCTCATACCACCATGCCCACTATCTAACAGATGAGTTCACATAAAGAAGAGAATTCAATCCATGCTGTGCATTCACTGAAGCAAGTTTAAAAATAGAAATTGGAATTTTAGAACACAAAAGTAATTTTTGGTAGGTTCAAGTTGAAGGGAGAACATTCTGGTGATTAAAATTACTGTAATTCATTTTCTTTGCTCCCTTCTCCATACTGCACTCAATAGGTACATAAAACCAGACAACATTTTAGACAAAATGGAATAAATGTAGCTGTTTCCCTTAAACTAGCAAATGTATGTGTTAGCAGTGACTGGAAATGACTGCACTGATTATTTTGTTCCCTGACAATTTTTAGATTTCCTCAAGCGTTTTGTGCAAAAGGACATGTTTTCCGTATACAGCTGTTAATAAACAACTTACTCACAATTCTGTTGCTTTATTTTTTATTTTCCCCCATATGCTCAGTGGCATAAAATAGCACTGGAAATTTATAGCTTGAATGCGGTCTTAAAATTAACTGAATGCTACAACACAAAAGCTGTTTAACTGACCAAATCATGTGTAATGTTAATTATCATGATGAAGTAGAATAATTTTGTGCCAGCCTTCTAAAATTGTACATAGTCATTAAAACAATACTTCAGATAAAATATAATCTTCCTCTCACTGCAGTGTAAGGCAGACACCTGTATGCTTGGTATTGCATTGGTGAATTTTCAGGACATATTCGCAAGGCAGATTAACATTTTAATGCTCTGTCAATCACTGTTTGCTCTTTATAGTAGTGTATTAGGAGCCCTGTCAAGAAACCATAGGAACTGTACAACAAACATCAAGAGAAAAGTCTACAGTATAAAAGGGTAAAGAAAGAGGAGAGACACAGTAAGACTAAATGGTCTCCAGCAGATCAGCAGAGCAGGTTGCTGGCAAAGATGTGGATGGAACTCAGTCACTTCCAGTTTGTGGCCAGGTGTGCCAGGATCATGTTAGCTAAACTTCTACATAAGAAAAGCATTGCAATTATACAGCACCTGACTGAAAAATCTTAACTACACATCAACCTCTCTGCCCTTTTGTACAGCTTCCAATGGAACAGCATCTCTGTACTTACCAGCTGATGGCAGTGCTTTGGACAATTTTCTACATTTTGGACCTTCCTGAAGGCAGCTTCAGCATAAAAACCAAAAGGTAAAATGTGTGATACTTCAGCACAGTTGGTTTGTTGGACTTTCTATAGGCCATCAAAAAGGTGAGTGATCCTTTTTTGTGAAATGATGTCAGTTCTTGCTAGTACTGCAATAAAGTGGATTAATTTACAGACTGGTATTTTGTTTTGCTGTCTGACAAGAGGCAAAAGCTGTATTTTCTAATCTAGAGAATATGCATACCAAAGAATAAAATGTTCTTTCTTATCCAGAGAAAGATGAGAAAGATTTTGGTAACCGCACACCTGTAGCAAATTTTTACCTCAGCCTACATACACCACATCTGCAATAATTAGGGTTACTGTATCTAAAGAACACTCCCAATTAAACATATAAACTGACCATAAGCTTTTTTTATTTTCATTTTTTTTTTTACCCACTGGAGGTTCGAAGTCAAATGGATTTGCTTAAATTGTCTATATTTTGGTGGCACTTGCAATACAATCTAGTTGGTTAGAACACCTCACTTGAGGTAGAAACACTAACATTTTAAGTTAAATACTGCTCACAATACTATGTATTTTACTCCACCTCATGACAGAAAGCAATGTGTTGAGACCTCCTTATCAGTGATTATTACATTACAGGATTAAAATAAATACATTATATTCAGTCAGCTAGGTAGTATACAATGATTTCAAATGATGCAATGATTACAAAGTAATGCAAATCCTTGAAATCATATACCTATAATAAACTATTCAAATGACTATTCAAAATTCAATATGTTTTCACCATATTCTTGCTAATTCAGTTTTAAGAGAACTTAAAATGTCTTCTCCTTATAAAAAAAAAATGAACTAAAGTGTCATTGAAGTGGCTTCATTGAAGAGTTTGGCCATATCTACTTCAATATAATGAGTAAGAAAGGAGACTTATTTTTTAAATCTTTATTCAATTACATATCCAAATACATTCCAGATGTCTCTGCACAGTATTTTGTGCATATGCTGAATAGCTTGTTTGTTCCTGTTGTTTGCTTACTAAATAATGAGAAATGCTGCTCTCCTTTTCTTACATTTCTCTTTTGGCAGTGAGCACTGAATATGCTAACCAGCACCTGATATACAGCTAACTTCTCTAGTACTTCTTGGAGAGGATCCATTTTGTCTTTACAGCATTACTGTCAGGAGACTTACCTCAGACTTTATTTTTCTGGTTTTATTTGCAGCAGATAATACATAGCGCTCTTTCATTCTCCTGAAAAAGGAAAAAAAAACCAAAAAACTTTTAATTGGCACAGTCAATAAAATCAGTGAGATTTAATGCATTATTCTATCATTTAATTATTTCTCTGTAGTGTACTGTTTAATTGCTGGCTTTAATCAAATGACTAAGGCAATTATAATATGCATTTGAATTTACTCTGAAAATAAAACTAACCTTTACATGGATATTTTATGTCAAATATTCTGCATATACAAAAACGTGGCTTGTCAATAGCCACATAGCTTGTCAATACCTTGCCTCTTTGTAATTTTTTTCTGCCTCTACAGAGCCAGTGTAAATTGTTACTATAGAAGTCACAGAACATGTGATGGAAGAAAAAAAGCACAAAGCACATCAGTTTTTAACTGATGTTTGAAAAATATTTTTAAATGCAGTAAAAATTCACTTCCTTGAACATTTTGTGTCGCTGAAAGTTCATATTAAATTTGTATTAAAGTGCTAGGTACACTAACTTGTTAAAAAAATATTAAAATTATTTTTAAATTATAATTTTAATAATAATAATAATTAAATAAATAAAAATAACAAATAAAATAAAAAAATAATAATAATTAAAAAGAAAAAATATTTTAAACGACTTACTGTACCTAGAACTTTAATTCAGAAATTTTGAAATTATTATATATCTGCTACCTTACAGGAAAAGATGTTACCTTTTCTCTACTTAAGTATTCAGAAAACACATCACAGCTTACAATAATGTAATTTCTCAGCAAAGAAGTTTTGTGAGTATTTTTCTAAGCAAAGGAGTTCATGTTAAAAAAATCACCCAACACTATTGAAAAGTAGTCCCTTTCCATAAAGGGGGTCTTGCATTTCAGGACTTTAAATATGACACAGAAAATTTACATTGCAACTCCCATGAAAATTTGGCTGAAGTGCTAAAAATAAAAGTCTCTGAGAAATTACTTTTTTACAAATATAACTGCATATATTCTATGCAGTCTTGGTTTTGGTCATTTGTCTCTGAGGTTTCCATCTGGTCTGAGCTGGCTTTATATCAGGGCTTACACTCACACACAGCTCATAGCAGTTGATGAGTTTAGAGTAACTGGTGCAGCATTGGACAAACACAGGATATGGTTGACACAACAGAAGAAAATCAGTGTATCAGGAGATGTAGGAATCAGGGTTTAAGTCTGGTAAGAAAAGAGTAAAGAAGCAGGTTAAATGGTTTCGCAACTCCAAAATATATTTAAAAGTATCTAAAAAGCCAAATAAATGAAAGGATTTAGTTGACTGTACACTTGAATCCAATTCCTAGCCTTTGGTTTTTCAGAGTCTCAGTCATCCATAAAACACAGCTGGGATACAAACTAGTCTTGACTTGGTTATCAAGCAAACATTTCTTTCCTGAAAAAAGTAAAATAGAAGGTGATAAGCCAAAAAACTGCTGACATTCTGTTTCTCACTTAAATTTTCTTTTTAACTACAAAATGTTTTCTTCTTTTCTTTAGTATTTTTTAAAATTAGTTTTACTTCTAAAAATTCTGGGACACTACTTCAAAGTGTCATCAAAGTCTTTCAGCTTGTCTTTTAAAATGTAAATATTTTTGCACTCCCATTCCTAGATTTGTGTGGGTTTTGTGTTTTTTTACTCTCACTGCTGCAAAACTGAATTTTTGAATTGTTCCACTAAACACCACACTTTTTGGACTCTTACACTGATAGCTGAAAAAATCTATCTCTGCACAGTGCTGAATATAAAAACAGTCATTGTATTTTTGTGTGGATGCTTTTTTTTTTTTTCCCTTCTCAAAACCTTCCATGTGAACTCGGCTTAGATATAAAGATACATTTCTAAAGTAGCCACTGGACATCTGATTGGTGCTTGCTGCATCTTTTCCTTAGAACCTTATGACTACAACCTTTCCTGTTATGGAATGGATGACAAAGGGTTATAACTGTAACATTTAAATGGAAATAGACCATCATGACCGAAAACTATTGAAAGATGTACTGTAACTTAAGCATCTACATTTTAAAAGACACTAGAGACATTTACCTTTGTGGTGGCAGCCTCAAGCTCTCACAAACTCAACAGTGGAAACAACTTCTAGAAAACAAATCTATGTATGCTTCCCTACTCTTTTGCAGTACAGTGTTTCAATATACACCAAGATATCCCAAGCTTTTCCATTCCATTTCAAAAAACAATAGATTCTCAAACTTCCAAACTCAATTTCTCAGCTTTAATAGCAATGTCAAAACAGAATAAATTCCCAGCTGCCTGGAATGTGAGACAGTCACAGTTATCAATCTGTTGATGTAAGCATATGAGGTCAGCATTAATACTTTCTATTACTGTCAAATCTCTGCTTGAAAAGAAATCAGTTGCAACATTGTTCTCTAAGTTATTTATGGCTGCAAGCAAAGGATGATTGGAAAATAAAAATCTCCATAGAAACTGATGACAAACAAGACCTAAGAGAGGCCAAATAGAGGTACTCAGTCTCAAACTTAAAGATAAATTAAAAAAAATCCCATTTGACAGAATTAAAGCCTTAGACTGTGTGTTCATTGTATTACTAATAATTTTACATCTAAAAATAAAAGAGGATTTTGCTAAAAGACTCCTAAAAAAAAAAGTAAAACATTCATTTGGAGTCAAGGTTAACAGATTTAATTTCTTGATGAAGCAGACAGGAGCTTCTGGGTTATGTTTCTGGTACAAAAAGGTGTAAATCACTTCCTACTTTTCAGATACTATTTCATTCTTCATTTCAGTGCAATGTTTGACCACCCACACCATAAAGAGGTTTTTTTTAAAGAAGTATAATTTCCTGTTTTTCACTTTGTAGTTATTACCTCTTGTTCTGCTACTGGGCACCTCTGTGAAGACTATGGCTCTGTCTTCTCTACCCTTTCCATCAGGCGTTTATACACATTGACAATGTCCCCCAACCTTTCTCCAGGCTGAACAGTCCCAGCTGTCTCTCTGCATGTCAGATGTTGCAATCCCTTGGTCATCTTAGTGTTCTTTGTCATTAAAGATGTTAAACTGGTCAAGTGCAAACCCAGATCCCTGTGGTACTACATTTACTGCTGATCTCCAGGCAGAGTATGACCATCTGTTCCCAACTAGGCAAACAGTTCTTTTAATCTACCTATCTATCTATGCATCCATCCATTTTTATTTTATTTTTGCCTATGCAGACTATGACATCCTGAATTTTCTTCTGGTTTTTTGTTTCATTTTTTTGTTTGTTTGTTTGTTTGGCTTGGTTTTTGTTTTGTTTTGTTTCGTTTTAGAGAGTGTAACTTTCCTCAGATCAATGAAGAACTCCTTTATCTTCATTACTTTCAAGCCTCAACTCCATATTTTTATTTGCATTTGACCTCTTCCAGGAGTTCCCTCAACTTCAGAGCTACCATTGCATAGTTACTGCAGCCCAGGCTGCCACAGCCCCAGTGAACAGCAAATCCAGCTGTGTGTCACCCATGGTTTGGCAAACCACTATCTATAGTTATCCTTGTCACCCTCCAGAAATCTCCTTGACTGATCACATGCTATCACAGTGTCTCTCAAGAAGATATCAGGGAGGCTTGAGTTTTCCATGAGCACAAGCATCTGAAATCCCAAGATTTCCTTGGGTCATTGCCAAGCTTTTCACACTCTGTTCTGCTCAGGGCAGGAAGGATCTGCAGAGGGATATGGACAGACTGGATCGATGGGCTGCAGCCAGTTGTATGAGGCTTAATGAGGCCATGTGTCAGGTCCAGCACTTTGATCCCCATGCAAACCTACAGGCTTGGGAAAGAGTGGCTGGAAAGCTGCCCAGAGGAAAGGACCTGTTACTATTTGAGGCTATTTGATCAGCTGCCAGCTGAATATGAGCCAGCAGTGTGCCCAGGTGGCCAACAAGGCAAATAACATCCTGGCTTGTGTTAGAAATAGTGTGGCCAGCAGAACTTGGGAGGTGATTGTTCCCCTGTACTCAGCGCTGCTGAGGCTGCACCTTGAATACTACAAGGACACTGAGATGCTGGAGAATGTTCAGAGAAGGACAATGAAGCTCATGAAGGCTCTAGAGCACAAGTCTTACGAGAAGTATCTGAGGGAACTGGGCTTGTTTAGTCTGAAGGAGGAAGCTGAGGGGAGACATCGCTTTCTGCAACTACCTGATAAGAGGTTTCAGCCAGGTGGGCATCAGTCTCTTCTCCCAAGTAACATGTGATAGAACAAGAAACAAGGAGAAATGGCCTCAAGTAGTGCCAGGGGTGGTTTAGGTTGAATATTAGGAAAAACTGTTTTACTGAAAGAATGGTCAGGCATTGGAACAGGCTGCCTAAGGAAGTGGTCGAGTCACCACCCTCAGATGTATTTAAAAGACATAGATGTGGTCCTTAGGTATAGTGGTGGATTTGGCAGTGTGCTACACTAATCATTGGATATAATTAGATCTTAAATGTCTTTTCCAACCCAAATGTTTCTGTGACACCCCTTTCATCTGCATGGACACTCCCTCTGACTTCACAGGCACTGCGAGCTGCATCCTCTCTCCAGTCCCTCTCTGTGCCCTGATCTCCAATGTGCTCCTTTCAGTGCTGAGGATGTCACTATGCTGTGGTCTGTCAGTGCTTGTATGCCAAATGCAGCAATTTCTGACCCATTTCCAGGTATGTTCCTGCAGAAATGACCACATCTGTTTGCTGCTCCTAGGAGCTGCCCTGCAGGCTGAGGCAGTACAGGTTTCTCCCTTGCAGCAGCTGGATGGGACTTCTCCATGTGTCTTCAGAAGTCAGCTGAAGACAGAAGATTAAAGTACCCTTTGACCAGTAACAACTTGCAGGTACTATTAGAATCTGCAGCCTTGATAATAGAAGCAAATGCCTCTAGGAGCTATGTAGCAGCACCAGCAGCTGCACCAGTACACACCAGCAGCACCAACACAGATACAAGGATACTTGCTAAATCTTAAATTTTCTTTGGCTTTTTTTTTTATTTATTTTATTTTTAGAGTGAGAGAGAGTGTAACATTCCTCAGATCAATGAGGATCTCCTCTATCTTCATGACTTTCAAGACTCTACTCCATGATTTTATTTGCAGAATTTCCCAGAAGACCTGGAAGCAGAGCCTACAAACTGCTGCATAAACCAGCATCCGCTAGTGACATCTGTTTGCACTACTTCTTGACTGAATAAACCTACAACTAGGAATTACTAAAAGATAACAAAAATGCTCAAACTTTCACCAAAAATAGTACTGTAGAGAAAGTGATGGAAAACTGTGATTTTTCAGTGTTTTGGGATCTAAAGGAAATACTTATTTTATCTTTTTTAACTCCACTAAATTCTGACTTCACTTTCTCATCAAATATTTATGTGAATATAAGAGTTAATGATTTTATTAAATAGGATTATTAGATTATTTTCTCATCAATAAAATGTAAAGCAACCTTGTAAAAAATTAACTATCTGGTGCTGACTTTTTGACATATCTTAATTGAATCTTTTGTTACTCTTTCTATTTTGTGAATATTTTAACTGCTTGGGTTGATTCTGGACAAAAGGAAAACTTCAAACAACAGTGGTCTCTGTATAACAGAATGTAGATCTTTCTAAAAATACTCAGCTTACAGTAAAGGAAGGAAAATGCAAAGAGCATGATGAAAGCACAGAAAGTCTCCAGAAATATATAACAAAGCAACTCTGTCTATATTAATAACTGCATTGTAACAGTATAAATAAGCACATACAGTGCATGGACTCAGTGCCTCCTTCAGCAAACGAGTACCATATTTTTTAGTTACAAGGTAGTATCTTGCATAACTATTGTAAAATTTTCTAGTTAGCTAGTTTGGAATGTATGGTAAGGATGCAGGGTATTCCATGCTGCAAGAAATATGTCCAGAGAATGGATAGACAGGGATATACATAAGGGCAAGCCTAGAACTCGTGAAAAAAAAAAAATGAAAAAAAGTGCATTTGTATGACTTTATCATTCTAGAAGGATACTATGAACATTCCAATAATGGCATTTTCAATTACAATGTACTGTAAGACTTATCTCATAAATTTCTGTCTTACATTCTATTGTATGTGCCCAATCGAGTGAGCTATCACAAATTGAAAACCTAAACTATAGCAGAAGTTTTGTTCTCAGATAGCCTGTGCTGAAATAACATTTCTCTACCTTAAAAAAAAAATCACAAATGACAAAGAGTGCATTCACATCAGGCATTTCATATCACAAAGGCTAGTTGTCCTTTAAAATTCACATTTTAAAAATTCTGTTGAAATTACTTTTTTCCCCTGGATGCATATAGCCATTCCTTAGATGTTTTACTCTGACACTGAAGGTTTTGATTCAATTTTGCCATGTTTCTCACACTATTGTCAGAGACTTGCACAAAAAGGTAGAAACTGTAAAAATGCCACCCGAATTGGTTTAAAGCAATGTTGTTGGGGTTTTTTCTGCACCCACTGCCACAATTCTTCATAGAACCTTTAAAACTGAGCTCCTATATTGCTGATTTCTTCCCAATGTTACTTTCATCCAGCCAACATCACCATATATAAACATTTTATAAAAATCTCTTTTTTATTTAAAGTTAAACTAGGGAAAAAGGAAAAAAAATCTATTTTCATTTTAATTTGCAATGTTAATCCCAAGGTCTTTCAAAAAATCGTGATGTAGCAATAAAAATGCTGTCAAAACCCTTTATTGCCAAAATTTAAGAGGACTTCACTCTCTTAGGAGATGTACCAGCACACTTTCTGGGAAGCTGGAGACTTGTCTAGACAACACCCTGAAAAAAGACATGAAATAAAACCTAACAAACCTAAGCTTAAAAAACACAGAAAAACTTTCTCAAAGTGCATATACTTCCAAAGTTCAGGAAAAAAGAAAAGAAAAAACAAACAAAGAAAGAAACCAGAAACAAACAAACAAAGTAATACAAAATAAAACCTTCCCTGTTAATAGGGAAGGGGAAATATGCTAATCACATTAAAATTGGAAGAGAAAAAAAACTAAGCAAAACCATAGTGCAAAACTGAAGAATTCAATATGTATGTTCCTTAAAGATCAGGGAAATAGATATTTACTGCATAATATATGATGATTTTAGCAAGTTCACAGTGTTCAGTGGGGCACAACTGGTAAAAAATTGCTAGGCACAGCTTCGATCAAATCTGGACACAGGAGACCTCTCCACTCAGCACACTCACTTTAGGAAAAGAGGAAAGTAGATGTTTAAGTTGTCCACAGCATCCAAAGTTTGAAAAGCTGCCTCTTGCACACAGCCTATTTGTAGCACCTGAGCTCCTGCAGCTGGCTGAGAGGTGGAGCAAGTGCAAGCACAAAACTGCCTTTAAATGGACCTCATCCCCCAGGTGGGGTTGGTGGGGTTACATGAAGTATGGTTACTGAGTTTTGCAGAAACTGGACCTCTCAGGTCAATCTACATCTCTTCAGATTTGTTAATTTGTTTGAAGGATTTCTGAAGATGGAACTTCCTCCAGACTGTTGTACTGAAGCTCTGTAGTCAGAAGTGCTAGGAAGGAAACATGAGTGCTATGAGCAGGAAGATTTATTCTGGTCTTTCATATTACGTACATTTATGTCTTGACTTCAGAGTTAGGTTCTGAAATAAGCGGTCTAAGCAAGTTGCAGTTACAAGAAATTCCCTTTTACAAGTTTATAACTTGCCTTGAATGAGGTATACTCAGAGGTACCAGGTAAGATCTTCAGCATGTTCACCTCAGGAAATGCATGAGAATCACAATGTATCTTACCCAAAGAAAACATCCCTTCTGAGTAGAAAATTGTCAAAAACCCCACAAAACTTGTAATTCTTATTTATCGTCGTTTTGAGAGAGAAAACCCAACATCTCTCCTCCTCCCTTTCTTTCCACCTGCCCCTTATAATACATTTATTTTTCATCACCAAGCCAAACTGTCATGCAGCTCAGAAAAGGAAATTGTCAGTCAGATCAAAAATGCACTCTCAACCTTTAGCAACTTGGAGTCATTGAGAAGTGTATTTTCTAAATTAAACTGCCTTTAAACAAAACCACAGTTTTAAACAACAACAACAAAAAAACCCCAAATGAAACAACAAAAAACAAACAAAAAGCAACCAAAAAAAAAAAACCAAAAAAAACAAGCAAAACAAACAAAAAAACCCAAAAAACCCAACAACAACAACAAAAAAAACCCCAAAAAACCCAAAAAACCCAACCAAACAAAAACACAACTTTTTGAGGAGTCAAATAGACTGCTGAAATAAAGGTACAGGCAACATTGTTTTTCCTTAACCCTCCAAATGTTGCTATCTCTGCTTCTTCCTTATCTTTTTTTCATGACATGGGCTTTGAATTATATATTTTTAACATCTTCCTAATGTTCTGCTGTTTTCTTTTTAATTTCCTAAAGCTAAAACTGGTTTTGATCATATCCATCTGGCATATCTCAGTATAGCTGTCTTATTGGAATTATCTTCCCCATGGCTTTGTTCAGTCCATATATTGCTTTGCTTCTGAGAAACTGCAATCTATATCTTCACCTTCCTTTTTTTTCTCATATTGTTTTGTTTTGTTTTTAAATTAGCTTATGAAACAGATTTAGGGATGATATTTTCTTATCATCTGAGAACTGAAGTTGGCTTTCATCATGCCTCTTATGAGTTTACACAAAAATGGCATCTTTACAGGCAACAATGAATGTAAATACAGTTCTTTAGCACTCAAATCTCTTTCACACTAAAGCAAACAGAACATTGTGGGTTTGTTTGTTTTCTAAATTAATGAAATGTCTATAAGAATGACAGCAAATACTTGGAGAAGATTTACTTAATTATGGCTTGAATGTCAGACAATAATGTAATCTATAATATTTAAGTAAGGTTAGCGTTAATGCCCTGTTTCCTTAAGACTTTTTTTCATAACTTAGAGAAGTCAAGAGAAAGAAATTCATTGTTGTCAATGAACTTTGAATTAAGTTCAGGTTGTTTACCTGTTTGTCTACTCTGTTAACTAAGAAAGTAATTTTTTGGATTCAAAGCAATAAGATCCTTCCTTCATAAATTCCATTTCTTCATGCTGTCAGCACTAGGAATAAGCAGCTGACATAATTTCTGAAACCATGATATAATAGTAATTCCTGATGCAATTGAAAGTAGGCTGCATGAACAGAAATACTTCTTCTGTAGGTCACATGTTTATTTGCAAAGATAAAACACTTTTTTCAACTGAGTGTGTTGCATGATGGCTTCCCTGCCCAAGTTGTGTATCAGATACAAGTGCCCCAGATTTTCCTATGTAGCAAATGTGAGTCAAGTGTTTAGCAACACAGTAGCTTGCTTTTTAGAAGTGCTAAGAACCTAGTTTCTGAAAATTATAGTAGTTCTTAAATTATTTACGATTCACCAAAAACCCCCAGACAAAAAAACCAACCAACCAAGAAATAAAATTCAAGAGTTTGTTCTAAAAAGTTACTATTTATTTCTGCAAGAAAGAGAATGCATGTCACAAATACTAATTGCTGTTCAGCATTTAGCTGTTCCCAGAAACTATTAGCAAAGATCTACCAGCTGAATATAAAGGACATGTACATGTATTGACATTAGAAATTGAAACAACTTGTACAGAGTCTTGGAGGCATAACTCATATTTTATGGAGCATATCATTGTATTTGGTTGTTTACGAGACAGAGAATGGCATGACATATGAGGTGTGACACAGCAAGTCAACTTTAAAATAAAACAAAACTCTTCTATTTCTGGATATGCTACTTTGGATTATGTCTAAACAAAACATATCCATAGGAATGGAATGATAAAATATTCAATGCATTTGAAATGTCAAGGGTTGTGACAGTTCATCTAGAGTTAAAGTGACATGGAGGGAAGTTTGGCTTTCCAGCTACAGAACAGATTTTAGCTGGTTCCTCATGCTTACAGTTTAGAATAGCCTTCAAGGAGCTGAAAACAATTACAAGAGTTCATAAAAAGGTTTCAGATTACTTTTGTTCACTGATTCCTCAATACTAAAGGCTAGGAACTATTCTTAAACATATTAATTTCGTAGAATTAGATACATATCTACAACGTATTTCAATATTTGAGCTGATAAAAACTCAGTTCTTTAAGGGTGCAATAGGGCAAAAAATATTGGGAACAACCAACTAGTTTTGGGTGCTTTAAATGATTGCTAAACATTACCTGTTATGTTTTTCTAAATTCTTAAAAAAGACAGAATAAACTGTATCTGTTCTCATACTGATAATCAGAAACATCATAGCTTAATCTTAAAAGCCTTACACGACCAATGCCTTACAGCTATTATTGTAAGGAAGCTGTTATATTCCTTGTGCTCCTATATTCCCTGAAGCGATCTCACTGTGGTTTAATCCTATTACTTCTTTTCCAATCAACTATGTGCAGAATTATTTTCTTTTTCTTAATCAGTTTTGAAAGTATTTTATAATATTTTCTTTCTGTCTCTTCTTCAAGACAAGTAACCCCCTCATTCGGCCTTTCCTGATGGGTGCTGAACCTAGATGTTTAAAATAGATAGAGCTCACAATTCTCTCTATGGAGACAGCTATGATAAAAGACTCTGTGCTTTGTGTTTCCCATCCTCTTCCCCACCTCTTCATTGAAATCACTGAGAACTGAGCACATAAGTCCTGTGGAAGTCTGTCCTAAATTCACTAATTTTTCAAGTCAGTTATTGGATAACTCATCTTTTCGTCTTTGATGTCAGAACCTTATAAAGGGATGTTTTCCTGCACCAGAATTTCCTTGTTCGTTTTATCTGCATATAATGCAGGCAGCCAAAGTTGGTTTATGAAGGTGCTGGATTCTGAAATAAATTTGAAATTTTTAATCATAGGGAAACAAAGGGAAGCTTTAATGAAAGATTGAGTTTTGTTTCAAAATTGTGACTTTTAAAATAAACTATACACAAATTTAACTTTTCACATTCATTTCTTCATTTCCCACCTTTCTTAGGGTAGGGAATAAATGGGGAAAAAAAAAAACAAACCAAAAGAAAAGAAAACAAAACAAAAAACCCCAAACCAACAGCTCATGATCACTTATATATGTAACTGCTATCCAATGTAGTGCTGGAAAGCCCAGAAAACAAATATTGCATTATAGCACTAAAGGCTTCAAATGAGCTAATGTCCTGTAGGACTGAGCCTGAAATATAAACCCTTGCCGGATATTAATAGCTTTAAGCTCAATATTAAAATTATTTGTAGGTAGATTAGCCTACCAGTAATTCTAACCTTGTCTAATTTTTACTGTGCCAAGAAGAAAGGTGCAGAAAGCATGACCTAGATTGAACAGTGGAAAGAGAAAGAACACACAAGGGACGCACTGATGTTAGCATCGTAATTAGAAAATTAAACAGTTAATCAGAGAAGAAACATATTTTCTTTCCGTAATACCAAAATTCCTCTGTGTACAGATAGTAATGCCATCAATCACTGACTCCTTTTCTGGAGAAAAAAAAATTGGCTTATATTGTTCAAAAATGTTGATATTTTTCCTTACTTAAGAGCAACATAAGGACACAGCTAGTAATTTTATTACAGGTCAAAAATGGAGGCCATAGAAAGCAGACACTTAAATAAAGTACAGGTCAGAGTTTCAATGACAGGAAACAAGAAACGTGTTTAAAAATTACTCTATTTTTATATGGCAATGTAAAAAATAATCCCACACAATTCTTGATGTTTTGCTATTATAATCTAACAAAATACTTCTTGTACTACATAAACAATATCCTTGTCTGTGGAGGATTACAAAAATCCTTTTAAAATGAGACAAATACTAAAACAAGCCCATTTATGAAAGCATTGACAGACGCTAGATACTATTTTCAGTGTGTTTATCAAACTGGTAGGCCATGTATGTTTGGCATCCATTAGGAGAATAATCTTGCAGCTTATCTTTAAAAAATTAATCACATACACCTCTGCTCAGCATATAGCTCATCCTGTGGTGACATAAATATTTTTTGTGTCCATTCGTGTAAACTGATGAATATTTGATGCTGTTTAATACCCATTTGAGTGCAACTTCACAATATTCACGGATAACATATTTTTATCCTAGCCCTTCATTAACAATAAGTTGGAGAATAACTTCCAACTGTAAATTGTGACACAGCAGAACATATAAGTACTGTATGTTTGTTGTGTACTCAACAAACCATGATATTAATGAAATTCCCATATTAATAAATCAGAAATTTCTAAAGCAACCTTTCCCAATTGGAGGTATGGGATGTGACATCATACAGCACATTTTTGCAATAAGATGGCAGGGATAATGCTTGAAGGTGTACTGTATTTTACTTCCTTGAAAACAGGTCAGTATTCAACAGTTTGAGAACATTATAGTCATGGTTTAGTGCTTGTAAAAAAATATTTATCAACTGCTAAAATTTCGTATGTTTTAAAGATATGAAATCTGATGTTTAAGCTAAGAATTTAAGACAGCTAGGTTTAATCTTAAATTCAGTGTCAGTTTTCAATCACTATGAGCAAACATCTTCCAAGGAGACCACACCACATCTAAGCTCTGTGTAGAATTAGGACACCAGTCTATGTTCCATTCCTTAAAGAGGGGAAGCAGAAAATAGGGACCATGAAAAGATACGCAAATAAATTGTTTTCCGAGTCATCCACTCTACTAAGAACTTTAGTGACCATAAGAGTTTCGTTATACTTTTGAAATCATGCAGATATCATGCCTTTATTCAGCCATACATACTAACCTTCCTAGGGAAGTAATTTGAATAGTGGAAAAAGCACTGTGCCATAGAAACAAATGCAGAGCTGGAGAATATTCAGACAAACTGACTAGGAAACAAGCAGTACTGAAACACAGTAAGAAATGCCATTGATGATTGTCGAGACTTGTAGGGAGGAATCCTTTCTGTAATTAAAAAAAAAAAATAGTCCCCATGCAAGTATCTCAGTGGAAGGGACTGCCCAGAAGCGAGTTTCAAAATGCTTTTGGTCAGACAATATTAACAGGATTTACAGTATTAAAAAAACCAACAAAACCATAAACAAACATAAAAACAACGAACAAACCCCAAACCCCCCCATAAAAAACCAACAAAAAACCCAAACTAACAAAAAAGGAAATAAAATATTAAATATAAAATAAAATATAAAATAAAATAACCTAGAGAACACTCAAATGACTTATTGGCTCAGCAGTTGTCCCCCTGTGAAAACTTCTGCCGCTGCCAGGCCCCGCTCAGCTGAAACCACCGCTTCATTTTTGTTTCGAACCGGGCCGTAACCGCTACCAACGGTCACCCACGGGGGCGAGGAGCTCCGGTGAGGGCACGGCTGCATCAGGGCAGAAAGTCAGCGAGAAAGGGGCTTTTTCTGAGCTTTCTGGATCCGGGAACAAGCCGGGACAATGCCGGGGGCAGGCAGCCCGTCAGAGAGCTGTGGAGCTTTCCGTATCCCACCCGCACTCCCAGGAAAGCGGCTCTGTGGAGCGGCAGCCACCGGGGGCGCCGAGAGCAGGAGGGGCGAGCAGAGCGTGGCACGGCAGGAAGGGCGCGGGGCGGCAGCGGGCGCAGGCAGGGCGAGCAGGGAGGGCAAGCGGGAGTCAGAATGGTGGCCACTGGGAGGAAGGCTGGAGCCGCAGTTCTGCCCGGGGGATCTGCGCTCTCCACCTTGGGATCGGCCGCCGTGTCCACCCAAAGGGAGCTCCGGAGGTGCGAGGCTGCTGTGCAGACCCCAGGCTGCGGTAGCTGCCTGGACCGTTCTCTTGTGCTTGATGTAAGGGGCAGCTGCCTGCAGAAGATGTGAGCAGGGAAATGATCTCCTGCAGCTCAGTTAAATGCTGAGGGGAGGAGGCTGCGTAGCATTAGGGAGGCAGAAAATGAGCTGGACAATGTGATCCATGAGCTCACTGCTGACCATGCACAACCTGTGCCCAGTGTGCCAAATACTCCCCTAGCAGGGCACATAGATAGGAGGGAAACCACCGGTGCTGCAGCCAGGGTTTTCACTGTTTGGATCATGGGACTGGCTTTGGCTAACCTGGTCTGCTGGGGGTTGATGGGATCCACCTATCAAAAAAAGGGAAAACATCCTCAGATGTAAGCTGGCCAAGCTGGTAAAGAGGGCTTTAAACCAGTGTGGCTGCAGTGAAGGAACCTCAGTTCATTCCACGCCGATCAATTTCAGTGTGATACTGGCATCAGTAATAGATACCCTGAGCCTGCAGAAGGGGCGCAAGTCAGCAGGGGATCGCTTAGAGGGGGGCCTGATAAATCCCAGCCCCACCAGCTACTTGTACAGGTTCACTGGAGGCCCAGCTAAAATGCCTCTATACAAATGTATGCAGCATGGGGACTAAACAGGAAGAGTTAGAGATGTGTGCTTGCCTGCGGGGATATGATCTTATTGGCATCACTGAGACTTGATGGGATGGCTTCTATGGCTGAAGCATCAGCATGGAGGGTTATAAACTCTTTAGAGAGGACAGGCAGGGGAGACGAGGTAGAGATCTTGCCCTCTTTGTCAAAGACCAGCTAGAGTGCATGGTGTTCTTCCTGGGCTCAGATGAGGACACAACAGAGAGTTTATGGGTTAAGATGAAAGGGAAGACAGACACAGGTGATACTACAGTGGGGGTCTACTATAGGCTTTCTGACCAGGAAGATAGTATAGATGAGGCAGTCTACAGGCAGCTAGGAGCAGTTTCACACTCACAATCCATGGTACTCATGGGAGGCTTCAGTCACCCTGTTGGAGGGATCTGTTGGAGAGATGACTCTGCAAAGCACAAACAAACCAGGAGGTTCCAAGAGTGTGCAGATGACAACTTCTGTTTTCCAAGTAATCAAGGAACCAAGAAGGTGATGTGCTATGCTGGTCTTATTCTCACCAACAAGGAAGGGCCAGTGAGGGATGCTAAGTTCAAGGGCAGCTTTGGTTGTATTGACCATGGAATAGTAGAGTTCAAGATCCTTAGAGAGTATTTTAGAGAGCTCACAGTAAGCTTATTGTCATTGACTTTAGGAGGACAGATTTCAGTCTTGTCAGGTACATGCTCATGAGAAAGTCATGGGATAACATCCTGCAGGGAAGAGGGGCCCATGAAAGCTTTAAGATTTAAGGATCACCTACTCCAGGCCTAAGAGCAATGCATCCCAACTAAGATGAAGTCAGGTAAAAACTCCAGGATGTCAGAATGGAAGGGCAAGCAGCTCCTAAAAACCATTAAACTTAAGAAGGAAGCATATAGAGGGTGGAAGCTAGGGCAGGTACCCACAGATGACTACAGAGAGGTTGTCTGTAGGGATCAGGTTAGGAGAGCCAAATCCCAGTTAGAATTAAATCTCACCAGGGATGTAAAGTGAAATAAGAAAAACTTCTATAGGTATGCTGGGGATAAAAGGACAACCAAGGAAAATGTAGGCCCTCTCCCAAAGGAAACAGGAGACCTAGCTTCACAGCATATTGAGAAGGCTGAGGTTCTCAATAACTTTTTTGCATCAGTCTTCTCTGGCAAGTGCTCCAGCCTCATTGTGAAAACAGCAGGTGAAAACAGGGACTTGAGAGAACAACAGTTACAGAACAAAACATAATTCCATCCCAGAGGCTGCAAAGGAAGTGAAAGAAATAATACTACCCATAAGACATCCGGAAAAAAATTCCTTCCACAGATGAAATTAATCACTGTGTATTTTGTTGAACAGTACACAATTTTTTCAATTAGCAATAGTAAATCTATTCTCAGTTTTTATCAAGACGTGATGTATTTTGTGAAACAGAATTCTCCATTCTGGGATTTTTTCTACTGTCTCATATCAGTCATATTCCATTTACTAGTCTTTGTATACTAAACTGTGCATAACATATCATTCCTAATAAACAACCTGGAACCAAAGAAATCTCTATGTGACATATATCACACTGCCAGAATATTAATTAAACCTTGTCAAAAAGGGCTCTATACAAAGTCAGTAGAGTTGTTTCATTTCCCTGAAAATCCTTATGTCAGGTAACGACCCTGAGAACATGCAACAAATCTCATCTTCATCAGCCTTTAAGAAGAAGTATATTGCACATGCATACCCCCAAGGATCTGTGTAGCATTCCCTGGTCACACAGAGCAGATGGACTAGTGTCTGTCTGGCAATTATTTCAGGTGTCAAACACAATGTTGTAGTGTAGAAGTATGGAGCCAAAGGTTCCAGCCTATTTAAAGTTTTTCATGCTTCCATCTATTGCCTTCAGTTTTATTTTTACTTTCTGTTTGGTCCAAACCAAAATAATCTCCATCACATTTTTTTTTCCTTTTTCAGTGTTATCATGCTGAGAGAATATGGATTAGATTAGCAAATACAATATCAAAATGACAACAGGTACCCAATTTTTTAGTCAATGTGAAAATAGAACTTTCAATGTATTTAAAAGAATCCATTATCAATATAAGTAATTGCTATTTGGTTATTTTTTTGTTTCATTTTTGTCTTCAAGAACACTGATAATACAATCATTTCGCCAGGCCTTTGTTAGATATAAACAGCAATACTGAGCATAGAAAATATTATCTAATACTAATGACAGCTTTTTGCTCACTGTGCATTTTCTCACCAGAATCATTGATTTATTTTGATTGTTGTCTTTATAAATACAAAATACATGCAACTATTGACCCTGAACAGCTAAAAAGAAAAACCACTCATGAGAAGCAATGCAAACAACCCTACAATTTAGAAATCTTTAAAACGAGAGAACACATTTAGTAAGCAAGGTTCTTGAATCACTAGAGAGTTGGCTAGCTGAATGATTTCTAGCCTTCATTTAATAGGGATGAAGCTACACACATTGCTGAAACTTTAACAGTCCCAACTAAAATAATGAGAAACAAGATTGTCTGATGTTATATTCATGTTATTCTGTTTAATGAAAAAACTCATACATTAGGAATGGATCTGCAAGACTGGTACTACTCACTCTCATTTTAGGCTTCTTGAGTAGACTACAGGTGAAGAAACAATTACACACAAATAGGGCCTCATTTTATTTTTTCCAAATGTTTCTGTGTAAATGTAGCACATACTGAAAAGAACAAAAAGTAAAAAATATAACCTGAAATTGTTCCTAAAGCATAAATGGATTTAAAAATAAGAGGAAATTTCCGGATGTTCTTCTAAAACAAATATCTCAACAATAGTTTACATCAACCATCTGCTGTTCCATGTACAATTTGGAACCAAATCTATTTGGCAAATATAATTTAAGGAATTTGACCCAAGAGTTCCAAATATGTAATATATTCTAAAGTTTTTACCAGTACCATGAATAACATTCAGTTAAAGTTATAGCAAATATGTTAGACACTCCTTTGGCAACCAAAATAAGATGCATTTCTTCTGAATAGTTTCTTCCCCAAGCCTCTCTCTCTTTTCGCAGAGCAGCAGTCATTTGGTGCATGCTGTGCTTTAATAAAAAAGAACTATAGCCTTGTTAACAAAAGGAAGTGAACAAATTTTCCTTTAATAAAGGTTATGAATAAGATTTTTCAACTACTGTTTTGGTGATGACAGTCTTTTATAGTCCTTGCAAAACTAAAACAGTTTGCAGCTTTGTAGTTCTTACAAAGGGCCTATTGTTCATGAAAACAAAAGGCAATTTCCACTTAAAATTTACTATAAAAGTATGTTAGATATCATTCATGTTTCAAGAGACAGGTTCCAAGTTCCAGAGGGTTCAGATATTCAGTTTGAGACAAGACCCTGACAAACAGAAATACACTATTAATGTTACCTGTTATGGCAACTTGTATGAGCTTTTATTCTTAAAACAACAATAAAAGCCACTTAAAAAAAAAAAAAGTCACCCCAATTACGAATGTTTTCAGCACCTGCTGAAGTTGACACTGTTTTGAGGCAATACTGCTGGGGTTCAGTTGCCTGAACATTAGTACAAAAGTACCTTTATAAACACCATAAAGTAATTGAATGTATTCACATTAAACTGACAAGAATGATATATTCAAGAAAAAACATCTTTTCTTTTTATACAAAAAAGAAAATAAGATTTTGTCAAATTAAGTTTCCTGAATGCAGATGTCTAGCACCACTTCAGAATAATCCACCTGGCCTTAAGTTCTTCCAGAATGGTGCTAGCTGTTTGTTATATCTCTCAGCTCATTCAGATGTCTCAGAAGTTTGTTATTAGAAGTGGCATAGTTTTTTTAAACCTTCATAAAAATAGTTTTCAAAAATCTTTGAAAAAGATAAAAAGTAACATTGAACTATTTTGAATATTAACTTGCCAAATATTAGAGGTTAACTGAGAAGCATTTAATGAAAAAAATGTTGGAGACTATTAAACGGGCATAGAATTCACTTTTTCATTCCTTGCAGTTTTATTATATATTAACACCAGTACTAACAAACTAGAAAATAATATTTTATGCTGTGCAATGCCAGTCAATCAAAATTGAGAAATCTTGGTCGTGCTATTATCTTTCTCTCTCTCTGAACCCATGGTTTTCTGTAGAAACCATAATATTGCTTCTTCCAATCTGTATACCTGAAAATAAAATTTGCTGTTAGAATTTCAATGCTTCCTTCTTGTTATCTATTTTTCTTACTCACTAATTGAAGCAACATCCCTTACAGCATCTGTCCACTTCCTTTACTGATGGCCACCAGTAGAATCTGACATACTTCATTTACCTTGCTCCCCATACTTCCATCTGTGTATTTTCATGTCTTTCCCACTTTTTTCATGTAAGTAGAATAGCTGCTCTGAGAATCCTTAGTAAGTAAGCCTAATCAGGATTATAAAAAGTCCCTTCATGGTCACTGAGCTGAATGAAATAAAAGATTACAACATGTAAAACCAAAGTAAAGATGAGGAAAGCTGATGACATGGATTTCAAAAATATAGATTTAAAATTGGCAGAGGCTAGGACAGCTTGATCTTCACTGCAACTTTATAATGTCACTGAATTTATATCAGAGACTTAGCTATTGTAACAAAAGAACCCACATTTATTTCTTGTTAAATAATTTTGGGGCTCTTATTTAAAGGTGTCATTATTTTTTAGCCTACTATGGCTGTCAGCCCTGAAATATGAATACTTATGGGAATCTACCAGTGAAACATCCATACAACATTGTTTCAGCACAAATTATCCCTGAATGGAAAACTCATACTGTTGTCTAGAATTTAGTAGTTTCTTTTTAACCTTTGCTGCTACTTTTATATACCAAAATAGGCAAAGCAATTTATATTTTCTTAGTTCATGAAAACCTCTTTTGCCTTTTTCTGACCCTCCAGAATTGTTAAGGAAAATATTGATAATAAAATTACTAAAATTCAATACACTACCCCACCTACAACTGAAACTGAGCAGTGTAAAGGAAACTTAAGTACAAAACTTTGTTCTAATCTTCTGATTAGATTGACAATGAAAAGGAAGCTTCCAGACAGCAGAAACAGAATTCTTCCAAAGCCTATCAGTCACAAAGAAAAATAAACAACTATCCCATCATTTCAGAAACAGAACTTGATCATTTAATGAAAATTTTTATGAGACATGGCTGCAAAACTAGTCTCCATAGTGTGGACAACCCTATAAAAAACACAAGTAGTATTGCTTTAGGGCCACCTGAATAGAAAACCAATGTTATTTGATATTGTACAAGACACTAAGAAGTACAATATTAACATAAATTGTCTGTACCTTTCTTCTCCCACTTCAATGAATGTTTCTTGGTTACAGATCCACATCCTCTTCTAAACACAGTGTGATAAAAATTGTAGGATGTAAATCATGCATACACAGTGGATCTGCCACAAGTTGTAATTTTGCTCTTCTGTTTTCAAAGAAGAATCTGCATAAATAAATATTTCCTGCAATCAAATTACATTATAAAAATATTTAGCTCATTTAAATTCAGAACCACATCCTAACACTTCAGGCTTGCAGATGTTTAGTTTTGAAATGAAATAATTTGTCCATATAGTGTGATCTGTTTACATATGTTGTTATAGTGTAGTCATTCTTTGAGTTGATGTCTGACACAAATGAGTCTTTACCCTCCTCCCCCCCTATCCCTAACATTTACATATTCTTTTTTTTACTATTTATATGATAACACCATCATGACAAGATCATTCCCTGCTCATACAATACTTTCCTTTCATTGCATGTTGAGAAACATTAACATCACTTGCATTTCCCTCTTTTATGTGAAGATTGAATATCCAGCTGCTACCTTAATTAAGTCTGCCACAGGCAAGGATCTGGCTTTATGTACCTGCAGAGAGAACTTTCATGGTGTTTTAATGAGTAACTATAGATTGAGCAAAGTGACTTAAGAGCTAATTCAAGCAAAAGCTTAGCTCAAGTGAGTGCCAGAGCTGTCAATGTACAATTAGGAGGCTTGTTTGTCTCTCATGACAGTGAACCACCACAAATTATATGCTTTAGCATTGTTGGTTAATCTTTTGCCACCTGACAGATGGAAGTAAATCAGCTGACTTGTGTTAATCACTTCCAGGAAGTGGGAATTATTTAAATCTTGGCACAGTTTTACATCTGTGAGGACAGCACTAGGAGTATCACAACAGCAACCCATTATTTATAAATAAGGTGCCATCTGAAGTGTGTGTGTGTGGGGGGGGGTGGAGTAGGGAATATGGGCAAAATAAAAGGCATTATTTATCTCTTTCTCAAAAGCTCTCTCACTTGAAGATAAAGCTTCTGATTGTTCATATCTTGCATATTTTATGTTTTTACAAAGCTGGAGATAATTTTCAGCAAAATCAAGTTCTTATCATGTGTATGCATAGAAAAAATTACAGGTCCCCTGAAGAGATGTTTGCCAGTTTTTATGTAGCAACACTATCAGTGAGCAATAATTAAACACACCTGTACTAAAAATACAAAAATAAACGACTCAATATATTTAAAAACCCTGGGGTTAATTCTGCATGGAAAAATGGAAAATAATCTTCTTCCTAAAAAAAAAAAAATAGTATTTGAGAACTTGTGAAACATCACTGAAAACCTTTGACATGTAGCTCTAGAAAGCCAAGTTGAAAATGAACATGAACCTTGGACTAATGCCTGGCAACACTCGACAGCTTAAGAGCAAACTGCACCTCAGAGTACAAGATCAATTCCCAGTTTGCTTTTTGTAATTTTCTCCTTTTATTACAGCTGTACTAATTGAAGAACTTCTTTGACTTCAGTGGTACCTCACTGTTCTCCTGGTCACTGTCCTTTCCACAGGATTAATACTACCACAATTGCAGTAAGTTATTTGGTGGATATGGATTTTCATATACTTTTAGTTAATTAAAAGCTATGTAATTTAGGAAAAAAAGTAATAAAATAATTATTTTAATTCTTTTGAACTCAAAATTCAGACTTCCACAGTTCATGGCAGGACTTTAAAATTTAGTAAGGAAAAATGCTTCAGGATAGAAAGTAACTTTTTGGGGAAATGCCAGCAAGAGTAATTTTTTATGGTAAAAGTAGAAAAGTATTTCAATAGTTATAGAACACAGTTTGCTATTTTCATGCTATGATTCTATGAACTCTATATTAATACAGCTACACTGTAAGATTGGCTCTTTGTTATATTTTGGCCCATACAAATTAGAATTTCCGAAAAAAATTCTCAAGGAGACAGAAGGAACAATTCCCAGTAGGTGTTCAAGATGCAATCATCCTTTTCTGAAAGGTAGGAATTGGTATAATTGGAATGCTATGAGTTATTCTCTGCCCGTTCTTTTTCATTTCAGAGTCCCTGGAATATTTAATTTACTAGAGCAAACGTAGCCTGGACAATGTTGTACCAAGCGAAAGATCTGCATTTTTCATAGACATAAATTATGGAATTGACAAGTTGGGGAAGAGAATTAAAAAAAAAAAAAAAAGCAAAAGGGCGAGTTTAATTTTAACCCGGACTTCAACATACCCGATTGTACCTAATATCTTTCTGTCACCTTGAATTTAATAAACATGAACCTTTTCCATCATTCAGTTTCTTAACAAAACTACTTAATACTATTTGATGCAAGACAGATTTCCTTCAGATTTTTGCTTGATACAGCCATTACTTTCATCATTCACAATAATGTAGTCAAGTCAGTTAGAAATTAAAAATCTGTAAGAGTCTACAATAGTTTGATGACAATTTTGGGAAAGGAAAAAGAGTGGACTTCTATTCCTTTTGTGAAATGCTAGGGGAATATTAGGGAAATAGAATGAGTTAAAATAATTCCTAGAGCCCTTGTTCAACTACTCTCTGTGAATTTATGTTTCAGATAACCCAGACGTATTTTGACATAATAGAATTTCCAGTTCTGTGATGCTGAACTTGCATCCAAAACAAAATCCTGCAGGTTTTTTTATGGATGCATTATGCTCTGTACCCTTTTGAGACCCTGGGACTAGAGAAGTCACAAAGGATCTGATGTTGGACCAGCCTAGACAGTGACAAACTGCACAGAAAAACAAACTGGGCACAAAGGCTTTCCCCTGCGGAAAAGCTGCTGAAAATAAAACATTACAGATGCTAGATCATCAAGTCCTTTGACTTGCTCCCTTCCTGATCTTCTGAAATGTATGGGTATACATAATGTTTCTTTCTGTGAACCAGAGGCTATACCTTTATAGAGTTCATTTTCAAACAGCTGCTGTTAGGACGGAAGCTCTTTAAATTAAATGTCTTTTTTCTAAAAAAGTTGGATGAACTTCATTTCCATGAACTACTGCAAATTTTGTGGTATAAAGAAGAGTTTTGTTACTGACTTGTTCTTAGAGCCTACTTCTTTCAGCTATGTAACTATCCAGGCTTTCATATTAATAGAAGAAATGGTTCAGAGTAGTGTGATCTTTTGAACTTCTGAATCAGTGCTTTCCTGTGGGATTCAGAAAATGTAATCTTAAACTTGTACAACACAGCAAAATTAAGAAAAGCATACTCAATAAAGATTCTCATATATATTGTATAATTCTAGTAAAATGAAACATTTAGTAAATAGCAGTTTATATTTTCCATTTTAAATTAAAATTTTCTAGTTGGGCAAGTGAAAAACAGTTGCTTTTTTTTTTTTTTAATTCCATTTATCTCTCAAATGCAGTTTACTCATCTAGTTCATCTTGTTTGTATTTTTACTATAATTATATTTACTAATTCATCTGCCCTGTCAATAATCGCAGCTTGATGAACTCTTCCTAGGCTAATGTCCTAAACTTTGGTCTCCTTGTAAATTACAGTAGAACAGAGAGAATAATAAAGACAAAACATTAGAAGTTGCACCCCATAGTTAAGACAAAACAGCCCTGAGGAAAGACAATATGATTCAATATATAAGAGCAAATATGCAAAGGAAAAAAAGGAAATAAAAATAAAAAATATGTATCTTGACATATTCTACAATTCCATAAGTAGAATCCTTTTATATTTTTCCATATTACAGTTTGAGAACAACACTGAAGAGAAAGTTTCAATTTGATATGTAAAATAGACACTTTGAATATTATGTAAGATTCACTTAAAAAAAAAAAAAAAGTTTTATAATTAGGATAAATACGTAAGCAAAGTGATCATTGACATTAAGACTTCTCCATAAGTTGTGAAAGTGTTTCCTTTTGCAGGAGCACAACATATTTCTTGATGCCAACTTAGTTTAATTGGATGCTCTTTGATACTGCAAAGAAGATGAAGTGTTCTTAAAATGGTAAGATGTATCATAAAAGTAAAAAGAATATGTTTGGGAAGTTGATTTTAGAAAATATACTTTTGTTAAGAGAAAAGAAGAGAAAAAAATTGAAATATTTTAGTGTCACTGTACCAGTTTAACAAAATAATATGAAGTATAGGTAGGCAGTGAATTCAGAATGTAAGTAAGCAATCCATGGTAAAACAATAACATCCTTAACATTTTAAAAGCATTTCTAATGAAAAATTTTACAATACAGAAAGGAAGAAAAACCCACAACAAAACCTCCCACAATATAGGAAAAAAAAAATTAATCTTTCTTTTGGATGATATCTGAATTAATTATTATATGGAATTATGAATAAAGCTATAATGCACAATTAGATGGACATTATGCTAAACTTTACTCAAGGTTTTTCTCTGGGAGAAAAAATACTAAGTGGCTGGAAAACATATCTTTGGGGCAAAGCACTACCATCTCTACCACAGGAAAATGTCCAGGCATGGTTATGCCTCATTTAGTGAAGAGAATGTAATTTCATATAAAATAGAAGTATAGTAGAGGAAATCGAAAATCTGTAGACTTAATGGAAGCCATCATTCACAGTATCCCATTTGCTAGATATCCATGTTGCATAATGCATAATCCAATAGGTAAATTTGCCAGTCCTTCAAAAAGGGGTTCATAAAGGGAGATCATTTCATGATCTAGTGGTGTCACTGCTGCAGAGGGAACTGCAGTCTTTTAGTCACATTCATTGCAAGTTATATATAGAGATATATAAATATATAAATTCCTCCTCCCATATGTATGTGGTGGAGAAATTTCTCTTGAAATCATTCCAAATGGCAGGACTGAAATCAGCAAGCCTAGCCTGTTCGTGTAGTACTTGTATACACTGTATTTTTCTTAAGACAGCCTGTACATAAAAGGGTTGAATTCTAGTTTGTGAAAATAGTTTCAGAGAACTGAAGTATGGATAGCTTTAGAAATGTAAAGAGGTTCTGATATCAACTACAAGTAGAAAATTGTTATTGCATGGTAGTCTACAAAGACAGACAAGATTTTCCTCCTTCAGTGTAATAACAGAGAAATAAGGACTTAAAAGAGGTGTGGAAGTTTTCTGAAACTTTAGGCATTGTTTTGATTAGTTTTAGCACATATGAATAAATATTTAAATAAAAAATTCAAAGTAAAAATTCCCCAGAGCACTTCATTCTGCTTCTTCCCCACCCCAATCCAGTTCACCTTGCCCTTTCAAAGAAATATTCTGTTTTTTGCATGATACCCTAAATTATCTTATAACTTTGGATTTTGGGGACAGTGAGAAGTAGTTATTGTTTCTGTTTTAACAAGTGGGATCTGCACTGTAGATGAAACCAAAAAAATAAAGTGTGTCACAAGACTACTCCAACACTCCCTGGTGACCCAGCTATCATACAAATGAAAAAGCGCAAAAGTTGACTTGTCAAAAATAAGCACCAAGCATGCCAAGGACAACCTTATCTTTCCTTTTCTGCTATTCCTCACGTCCTCATTCTGTTAACAAACATTCTCTTTTATATCATTATACAATATGACCCACAACACAAAAAGTAGCAGCATTAGACTAATACCTGAATAAGCCTATAGCCTGTCATGTACACATAGAATCATAGAATTATAGAATAGTTTGGGTTCGAAGGGACTTAAGACACCATTTAGTTTTAACCCCCCTGTATGGGCAGGGACACAGCCCAGGTTGCTCAAAGCCCCATCCAACCTGGCCTTGAACACTTCCAGAATGGGGGCATCCACAGATTCCCTGGGCAACCTGTGCCAGTGTCTCACCACCCTAATAGTGAGGAATTTATTCTGAATGTTTAGTCTAACTCCATCTTCTCCCAGTTTAAAGTTATTACCCCTTTTCCTGTCACTGTATGCACTTGTAAAAAGTCCCCTCTCAGCTTTCCTTTAGGCCCCCTTCAGATACTGGAAGGCTGCTATAACATCTCAGAGGAGCCTTCTCTCTCCAGGCTGAATAACCTCAATTCTAGCAGTCCATCTTCAGAGGAGAGGTGCTGCAGCCATGCTAAGAAAATTCTCTCTCCACTTTTTCACTGAAATTAAAATTACCAATTTTCCTGTTGAATTGTTTTGCTCCCAAAATCTCTTTCAAACGTCACTCTTTTTCATTGCTAATAGGTTACTTGGTTTTAAAAGAAACAAGTATTTAACCATAAAGCTATTTTTCTACAGGGAACCAAAACAGCTTGAATGTGTTTGGTCATCCAAGTGATCTAAACTAACAGTTCAGAATTCCTGAAAATTATGACACACCTCCTTTTGTGCATTTAATATTTAAAATTTCTTTGTACACAAATACCCTAAGCTTCTGTGCAAATTAAGGAAATCTTTAATTAAAATATATGAAGTACAAGAGCTGGGGGAAAGGTCAACTAATTGTCCTACAGAAAAATGTATTCTGTAATAATTTTTTAAAAAGTATATAAAGGTGAAATATGATCATTTTTCAAAATTGAAATGCTAAAAATATTTTGAGAGGAAACGCTGAGAAATTGAAAAGAACAAAAATATTTTTACGATTTCTGGCACAGTAACACTTGTTTTCTTCTGGGTTCTTCACAACACAGAGTAAGATGATTGTAGAATATTTTCTTGTAATGCATTCCGTATACTATGGAATTTCTTGTTTCAGAATTACAGCTCCTTTTATTTTAGGTGTGATATTTTGACTCAACTAGCTACTTGGATTGTTCCCAATTGGAGGCAGTCTAATTTAGTAATTTAGATGCAAGAAGAAACGAAGAATGTGCTTCAAGCTGCTTCTGCTATCTTTCCAATTTCATCATTTTGCTTTGTTACATACCTTGTACAGAAAAGGTGTCAAGAATATGTCAGAATATTGAAAAATTTTCCTCCTTTTGAATAATAAGAGTTAGATTCTTGAAAAACAATTTTTTTTTTCATAAAATAATATCTTTCTCACTTCAAATGTCTCTGGGAACCAAACTGAACTCCACAGCCAAGCTGGTTAGGACAGTTTCCTGAGTTTCCATAGAGAAATTTGCCTAACAGATTTACAAACATATACGTGTGCTCTGGCTAGTTTCAAATTCTTCTATATGAAATATCTATTTTCCAAGAGTTTGATCTTTCATTCTGCCCCATAGACAGTTCGGAAGCTTTTGAGACAAGGTAAGTGAAATAGCTGTTTCTGGACTAAATATATCGTGCAACATTGCTCACAATGGGAGCATAGGTTTACAAAGGGCCCTGCACCATTTCAGATCACAGGCTGATTTCAGTTTTATATGAGTGCTATCTAGAAAACTGTCCAGCTGTGTCCTCAGGGCTTGTCTGCTGGCAATTGACAGGAGCCAAACCTTAATAAACCCAAAGTGATTATAGCAACTGAAGAGATTTTACTTTGGTGAAACAGACTATCCCTGAGTTGCAGAGCTGGAATCTTGTACCCACCTCCTGTGAGGCCACCTGTGAGGCAGTTCTGACAGAAGCATGGGTGTCCTTTCACTCTTAAGTTAATTTTTCCAGTACTGCAGCTACTCATAAATAGGGCTGCTGCCATGAGCTCCAGAGCTGACATCTAGAAGCAATGGGCTTAGATAATGCAGGTTGCCATCTATCTATGGCAAGCTTCACTGGAAGCCTCCAGAACTCTGGAAAACTGTCTGGCAACTGGAGAAGAAAAAGGTTTTGAATCAGTATTTTGGTATCCAGTACTGATCCCTACATGATACAGGGACTGGAAACAGCTTTTGTCTATGATTTTTGTACAAAGGTGAGAAATCCATTTCAATCAGGCTATTTTTCTTAGATGTAAAAAATTTAATTAAAGCCTCCAAATTACAGAAAGCTCACTACATACTTCCTTGCGTTTCCACAACTATACTGTGCCTCCTGACAAATAAAAGCCAAGTTAGTTTTCCAACATACCCCTCACTTTTTAAAAAAATCATGTAATGCCTTTTTTAATTAGGAAAATAACACCGCTTTCCCTCCAATGACATTTTAAGTGTTGAGTCAACACTGTTTGGAGCAAGATGTTGCCTAAAGAATAGTGCTAACAGATAGCTGTATTCCAAATGTTAACCCTAGAGAAGCTGCAATATCATTCTACACCAATAGTAAAGCTGGAAGTATATTTATACTACAACTAATTCCTGTAGATTTTCTGTTGGCACACTGCCCCCCTTACTTGAAGATGTGTTACAATTAGATCATAATTTCAAAGGAATAAAGATATCAATTTGTATTGGATGAAGAGTTATTTAAGATTGGCCTCTTTCTGCTACCTGCTTCCTGATGATATCCGACTTTATGATGAAGAGTATTCTTCTTTCCTAGACCCAGAAAGAAATAGGAAAAATAGGCTATGTGTGAGGCAGGAAAAGACTTTCATCAAATAGTTCCGTATTCTTTTCTAACTTGTAGCTGAGGAATGACATTGTGAGATTTGAACTCACAGACAGATTTTGTGAAATCTGTCCATATATTCTTAATAAGAGAACAGCTTAAAAAAATAGAGAAGAGATTTCTCAAGAGAACAAGTAGCAAGTAGCAATCCAGTGGGAATGGAAAGAAATCTCCCTGAAGTAAAGGTACATAGTTCAATAAAATATTTCTAACATTGCATTTTTTGTTAAAAGCATGCTTGAGATGACAGAAGAGCAAGTCCAAACATGACTATTGTAAAATATCAAAACAAGTGAAAACAACTGTCCTGAGTTCAGTCAGGTATTAATTTTTTCACGAAGCCAGGATAGATGATTGAATACCAGGGGGTATTCAATACCATTTAATACCATGCTGAGCTGGCAATTAACCAGATGAAGGATGCTATTATACCAATACTTAATAAATAGAGAGAATAAGAGAGAGAGACTTACACATTGAAAACTGAACTACACAGCTTTAACAAAAAAGTAATGATAAAAAAGGAAAAATTATTAAATATATACAATTATACACAAAAGCAGTATCACATTCCTCATGTCCTCCCCTCAATAATGTTCACGTCTCCACCAGGGCTGCAGAGAAGCCCCGGAAAAGTCCCAGGCTGGGTTCCTGAGGTCAGTGGCAGACAGGAGCTGCAGATAGGAACACCTGGATACAAGAGGGCAGGGATCGGGACCACAGAGAGATGAACAGATGGAATCTTCCCAGGATGCCGGACATGGACAAAGAAGAAAGAAGAAGCTTGACCCTCATGATCCCTCAAATTTATAGCAAGTATGACACATATGGTATGGAATATTTCATTTGGTCACTTTGGTCACCTGTCTTGTCCCCTCCTCCCCAAAGGAGGGCTGCAGGTGTGACTCCTTTACTTCTTTTCTTTTTCCAGAGCATGAGATATTTCTCAGAAATGAGCAGTGGCCTTTGTCCTGCAGACCATTCTCTAGCAGCAACTATAAGCATCGAGTGCTATCAGTCCTAGAAGCAGACACTGACTGAGAAACTTCTGTTAATTTCAGCCAGTACGGCTCCTTAGAAGAGACTTAGCTGAAAGAAAAATTATAAGACAGAAAATTAGTTCCATCCTGGCCCAAACCAGGAGTCAAGCTCAGCATATAAAATGGGGGGTGGGCTGGGGGAGAGGAATCACAGTTCAGAAGTGTGGTGGTCATCAGGTTCTGGGAGGTGAGCAAAAGCATTGTGCATCTATCAATGTATTTTCCTTTAATAGTATTACTGTTATTATTATTTCTTCTTTTCTTAAGTTGTCATAGTAAACTGGCCTTAACTTGACCCAAGAGCTTGTACTTTACTCCTCCCCATCTTACTTGGGGAAAGAAGTGAGCAAGCAGCTGGGAGGCTCTTTGCTGCTGGCTGTGCCTAAACAACAACTAGCTCTAGAATAAAACAAAAAATTTTCATATAATAAGCATATACATAGATTTCTTACTGATGTAGAATGATAGTGCAGCTTACCTAGGTTCATAATGTGGGAATACAGCTGTGACCATTCCTGAATCTTCTATAATTGAGCACATAACAATGCTGGTATGAGTGTGTATGTTACTGATTGCTAATGGTGTAATGCTTTGCCACTGCAAGTTCTCTCTTACTCAGTTCCAGTATATTCAGCAACAGCCACTGAACATAATATATTTCTCTTCTATGCCACAATAGCATCCAGCAGCAAACACATATCTTGCAGCTGAGCTCTAGACATGACAAACTTAATCTGAATGACAGCACTCACCTCAGAGAGCTCACCATCTGAGTAAGCAAAAAATGTACATATTCTACATACTGAGATTCAGAAAGGTAAAGAGATCTGCACAAATTCGTGCAGTAGGTCAATCCTGGGACCATAGTAATCACAGCATCCTAACTGACTACAGAGCTCTAAATAGCATGCTACATGTGAAAGATACCTCTCAGCTCTTGCAGGTTTTACATCAAGCTCTAAAGATTATAGAATGTGGCTGGGGAATGTGATTTATTTGTTATGTACCAATAGCATGCTTGGAGCAAAAAGCAAAATGAAGACAATGCCTGCTGTAGAGAGAAAGGAGGGGAAAAACTAAACATGGCAGGTAAAGAAATGAAAACAATTACAGATCTACCATGCTGGTTTTAGAAACCATGCAGTTACAAAAATAATAAAGTTAAATAATAAAGTTGCCTGCAGGCAATCTAAGAGGAATTTAATTATTTTTAATTACCCATCTCAGATGAAAAATCATTTCCAGAAACAAGAGAATTAAACATTTTTTTGACCCTAGCACGAACTATATTTTAAAGAACTTTTACACAGCACAGTTGCATCTCCTTGCCTTATTTATAAAATGTATGATATTGTGTCAGCCACAAAGTAAATTACATGAAACAAAATTTTAAATACACCATGAAGTTGTGATGTATTTAATGGTAAATACAATAAACTGTAAACAAGCACTACTTGTAAACTGTGGTATATGGCATTTATAGATTTTACAGAAAAATAATTTGTCTCAGTGTTTGCTTTGTTAGCAGTGCTGTATTTCCATCTACTTTACAAATCGTTCACCGTATGCAAGCTAAAAAATGTAATGGGGAAAAAAGTAGACTTTTTTCTCTTTTTTTTTTTTTTTTTTTTTTTTTTGCAGGTAGACAAACAGATCCTATTAAACTAAAAAAAGAAGATACTCATATAGGAAGACACTGGCTTAAAGTTGCATTAATTAATGTAATTTAACCCTAGCTAACAGCAAGGTCACTGCTCTGTCTGTTTTTAAAGGTAGCCTCTGAGTGACCTCCATAAAAGCACACCCTAGTAAATATGTGGGCTGCTTTCTTTAAGTTCCTGAGGAGCAGCTGTCCTGTGCATTAGGGGCTTCCAGAGTCAGGTTGCATTTTTCATTCCTGTGACTACTGCGTACTACCTGGAATTCTAATTCTTTGTACAACAGTACAAGAATTTCCATGTCTTTACTTTTACTGTGTAGCAAAGACACACTCAGCCTCCCACTGCTGCTCACCTCTGTGCTTATTTTACCCAAAAGTCTGACTGATTCAAAACTGAGGAGGGTCATAAATCCAGCAGAGTAGGAATTTCAGACATGTGCTCAAGATCATTTGAAGGAAGTCAGTAGATTATTTCCTAATGAACAGAAAGCCAAACTACTTTGTTGAGCAAGCACTACAGCCATCCTTAGACCCCAAAGTAAGGCAGATCTTTACAGTTATATTTGTGGAAAAAAAGAATCACCTTTAAAAAGGGAAATAAAGTAGAAATAGCATGGCAATCCACAATAACAGTAATTTTTCTGTCATGATATGTGAGCATAATTTTAAAGGGTATATGAAATATGAGCATATGGAGTTGTTCCTAGATTAAGTTATATAAACAATTGTCTGGTTAACTATCAGTAAATGAATGGCTTAACTGATTACTTTAAAAATCAGCATTTTTAATAGGATATATCAAGTAAATAATACCAGAGTTGTTTCCTCTGATGGTTCTGTTATTTTAGTAATAAAACTTTCACTTTAGCCAAAACACAGACATCCAACAGTGAAGAATTAAAAAATTGTGATAAAATAATTCTACATGGAAAGTTAATTGTTTCAGATGCAGGCAATGCAGTAAGAGTAACCTTTTCATGTGTCTCCTGACCAGCACATGTAAGATACAGAGATAGAAAAATAATTTTCCATCTTATTGAAAAAAGCTTAATTAAGCAAAATCCAACAAAAATACCACAACCCTGTTATTAGACATTTAAATTGAGTTCAGTTCTTATAATATTAAATATAATTCATACACCCATATTAAAGCTACCAATCCAAGCTAACTTTATTGCAGAAATAACGATATATTTTTAAATGCTAAATAAAGGAAGTTTTAAAGTTATCTCTATATATCATTCCATACAATTATATTACAATAAAACACCACCATTACATTTAATTATAGTGTCTAACTTCACACAAGAGGAATAAAAAAGTCTTAAAGACACATGTCCTACCTGTCTGTAATAAATACCTTACTGCTAGACAGCTAAATTGCCTGTCAAATATTCTCATGAAGCTTTGATGGACACTTCTATTTTATGATAGTCTTTTTTTCTCTTTTTACTTGCATTAGAAATACCTTGGCAGAACATGAAACTTCTTTAATGGTCCCTGTCTTTTGCCTCAGAAAACAGACTGGCACAAAGAGTAAGAGCTCAAACTTTCTGCAAGCATTTTGAAAGAGTTCTGTTCACTTCTTCATTTTAAAGAAAAACCTAAATGTATTTTTTTTTTTTTTTTTTTTTTTACATTATCTAAAAATATGGATGGAAGGCATCTTTAGAAATATCTAAAAAGCAGTTAAGGCTGAAAAGTCTTTCTGAAATACTTGACTGAAAAGTTATCATCAACAAAATAGAAAATAACTTGTTCATAAGGTCTAAAGCTGTTAGACCAGGAAATAAGACTTAAAACACTTTTCCCAGGGATCATCAGCACTCTTCACTAATATGTCCCTTTTTCAAATAAACAGGAAAAAGCAGCATCTTATGAATTCTCAAGAACAGGAAGTCTAGGGGTCTGTGCCTTTTTCCTCTGCCTCCTTTACTCAGGTGACAGCTCAGAGTGATGTAAGAATGGGAACTACCAATGTAAACCACAAACCTTTTCTAAAACTTGCAGTATTTTCAAACAATTTACATTGAGAACTTAGCTTTGAATACCTGAAATTTTTAAAGATTTGCATTTGAAACAGCATTACTGCTCAGGGGAGATGGCTGACAATAATACCTACTATAAAACATTAAGGTATTAATTTTCTATATTTTAGTTGATTCTTGATGAGTTGTCAAAAAGAAAAATTAATGTACCTAATGAAGTATTCTTTAATAATGATTATAATTTCCTAAGAAAGGAATGTACTGTTCATATGTAAATGAGCTTTCATGTTAATGAATAAAGCCAGTCAACCAATAATCTCTGCAAAGGAAAAAATTATGAATAAAAGATTTCTTTTTAGGTTGTCCTTTTGTTCCTTAATCATAAAAACCCCCATGCCTATTAATGTACCATTACAAAAAAAGTTTACATTTTAAAACAATTACTGTAAAAAAATTTAAATTATTTTATCCAGAGGAATTCAAATCAATATTGGTTTAAATACTGCTTGAAATCAATATAAGACTTTGTGTGGAATGACATACCAGCATTACACTTTGAAGCACTAAAACAGCACAGAATAATCACTACACTGAAACAGGCACTAGCGTTTTCTTGATCACCTTAATGATAACCAGATAAGGAAAAGATTGCTTGAAAAATATCTTAGGAGGGAGTAGCTATCTTTCTACTGAGCTTGTAATTGAGCAATAATATAAAAGTCTTACAATGTAGCTCAATTTTCAATTGATGTGTGATTATAATGCCTCTGATAATAAGAGTTAATAGCATTTTACTAAGGCAAGTATGTTTCAAGTAGATTGCAATCATCTGCATTTCAGATCAATTTGCTCAGAGCTTTAGTGAATGAATGTATTCTTTAGTCAACATAGTTGAAGCTTTCCTGTTTTTTCTCACTCTCTGCACAGTGACTTTTGCTTTATTTGTGGCATCAGTCAGAGGTATTGAAGGAGACTACTCACTGGACCACAGCAGAACACAGCACATCATCTTCTACAAATCACACTCAACTATGACCCAGTTTTACAAGCCTTAGATTACATTTTACCATCTGGATGACAAGAGTAAAGCTAATGTTCAGCAGAGCACTTAAACCTATCTTTCTTTTTAAACATGCAAGTAATGCTATTGAGAAGAGGAAGCTTATTGTGCGCTGCATTCAGAGTTGAGGAGTTGCAGACGTTGGGGAACAGAAACCAGGATACTTTGTACTTTGGAAGACTGAACAGCCAGTTTAGTTTTCAAACAGCGAGTTGAATCTCTTGGTTTTGTTTCTGTGTTACTGTGATTATAGGAACTAACAAAAAGAAGAAAGGAAATATGATCAGAATACTTCTGATGCCTTATCTAGCATAATATTTCTGTCTGTCAATCGACAGCTGACCTTCTTGTTCATGATTACTAAAAGCTAATTAAAAAAAAATTAAAATCACCTTATGGCATGAGAATGAACACTACATTGTTCATTCAAAAGCTTTTCTATTAGCATTCAGCTTATCATTGCTGCATGTGACGATTTCATAGATATTATCACATTACTAAAATTTTTTCAGATCTGAAAAAGTTTTCATGCTTTCACCTAAGACTAATCTAACTGAAGTTGTGACTCTGGCACTCTGAATTAATAGTTTATGCATAAACATATCCTCTGTTCATGCCCAATAAATCAAATGCATCTGGGAAACACCTTTCTGCAATAAATCAGAAGTCATAATGACATTCTATGTGTTTTATAGGGTTCCCTGCAGCACTTCACACGATATTTTGCTTATAAGTAATATGCTCAATGCATCCTGGATGTCTCCAGTTTACCATGCACTGAAGAGCTATACAGTTTATGCAGAAATCTCTGAATTTCCTTGAATACTGCTGAGAATATTTTTTAAACAAGAAAGGAGATCTGTTGGGGAAAATTCTAAATACAGCTGTCTCCAGAAAGAGTGTAATGTATCAGCAGACAAAATGGATCCACCAAGGGCAAGTTATGTCTGACTAATCTAGTGGCCATCTACGATGGCACACACTCATGAGAGTATTTCTTGGATATCTCAGCAACCTCATTTCTCTTGCTTAAGTGAAATCAAGGTGAAAATGTGCACCTGCTGTTAGAAATTATTCCTTCTATTAGAAATTATTCATGAGAATTACTTCTTGTATGATACAGTATTGGATATGCCCTTTAACCTGACTTATAACTATTACAACATGTATTTTGCAAATTGTAGGAGCATACTGCTAATTAGCAGTACCAGCTACATTCACACTTCCTTGCAAAACACTTCTAGAGAGGGAAAGGGAATGAGACTAATAATACAACTATTTATGAATTACAGTGCCTTGGTCTTGCCTTCTGATTATTTGCTACTATTCATCTAAATGGAAAAAAACTGAGTAAATTCAAAATGTGAAAAGGAACTAGCAACACTGTTCAGCTGTGATCAGAAATGGATGAGGCTTGAGTTGGCACATGGGTTTTGTAAAAGTTTTACACACAAAACGCCCAGCATTAATAGATAAATTAAAAATTAGATGCAGTCTTGCAAGTCAGATTCATTCTTGTCTTCTCTGTTGAGGTAGCTCATCTCTTAAGAGTGTGTTCGATGGCCTAGTTTGTCACACACATTCCAGAAACTGGTATCTATAGTTTACTTTAATGTCTATAGGAATCATCTTTATTAAACCAATAAGCTTCTGGAACACACCATTTGAACTGCAGATTTACATTTGATTAGGATAGAGCATCACACAAATTCCAAAATTAAGCTACTACTTCCTGCCATGATCAGCACTACAAGGGAAAATTTTAAACATTCTTCAGAGTAAGAAAACTCATAAATAACACGACATAACTAGACTAGTTGTATTTCAATCAAAATTGGTTTAATTTTATCTTTTTTTTTTTTTTTTTTTTTTTCTGCCTTCCATTTTGCTTGGTGTTCATTTGACTAAGGATGCTCTCTCGTATCTTTTGTTCACTTTACCTCTAACCTGAATTCTCCACCTCAACAACTTAATGCTGGAAGCTTTCCACTTTTGCCTTTCAACACTACCAGAATCAGGCTTGAAGTTACCAGGATCTAAGACATTGACTCACACACTAACCAATACAATTGTATTAAAAAAGTTATTAGACTGCCTCCTCCCCAGTATTAATATAAGTACACACACAAAATATTTTTTTTTATTTACAGCCAGCAAGATGAGAAGTTTATAACTCAAGTTTATTACACACCTCTGTAGCTTCAAGCTGTTGAGTGCAAATTAAATTTTACATTAGCCTGCTTAACATTAGCATACAATTAACATCTTGAAGAATTAGGCTGGTGGTAATAATAATATATGAGAATTTGATCTAAATCTTGGATTTAACAGGAGTCTTTGAGTTTGTATGCAGTCTGTCATCACTGCAATCCAGCTTAATATAATAATAATACAGTTTAATATAATAAAACCAGATGTGGAGGAGAAATGAGTGAGGTACGGGATGAACTACATATTTTCCCTTTTTTTTCCAAGCAATTTCTCATCTATTAGACATGTAGAGACTAAAAAAAGGAAATTATTGCAGCTGTGAAGGGTTTTTTACTGATGAAGCATTAAAACATTTAGATAAATGACTAAATATAGAAATACAGAAATTTGTCAGAGAAACTGAATAGTTTCAATAGATCTTGAATTCAGTATGTTTCCTTTTTTTTTTTTTTTTCTTTCTTTTTAACTGAAGGCAACAAATCTGGAGATGATGCAGAAGTGCATTAGAGTCCTAAAAAGTAAAAGAATAATTGATAGCAAAGATACAAATAAAAAAATTTATTAAAAATATACATACACATTAGTCTTCAACATGTTGTCCTTATTTTTTGCTCTTAGGTTGTCACAAATATAGTATTAAAAAAATTAATAAATTAAGCCCTAAATATAACCTTGTTCTGCAATTTTTACTTTCCAGCTGCAGCACAATTGTGGGCCTCTGATTGACACATTGATTTATTCCCAGCAAGGGTCCTGTAATTAATGTGACCTTTTGATAAGGTGGGAGATATGGGGTGAGACAAGTGCTCTCATGAGAGCTATTAGCAACTTCTGAGCAATTGCTAATGTTAGAGAGTTATCTTTTTTTAATACAGTTTGGAAGATAATTGACAAACCACGATAATGAGTATGCATAGGGAAGGAAGGAGAGCATAAAAGAGGTGCAAGAACTGTTAATTGCTCGAAAAAAAGGCAAGATTTCACCACTGAATAAACTGCATTTTGGGCTGTGTCCTCATGATCAGAATTATTAACTCCAATAAAATGTAAGAAACAAATAATAAGTCCAGAAAGAAGAGAAAAAATTTAAGTAAAAACCTTTATCTATCTGCCTTTACACAGCATAACAGGTGGTTTTATTTCTTCTCGTCAGATGGTATTTTTACCAAGGGAGTTTTCTTATTTCCCTTCCCATCTGGTTCTGCACACAGTGATATAACGTAACACCAAGATGACAAAGTTCTACTAATGTTATATGAAAATTAGTTCTATAACAGAATAACTAATCTGTTATTTCATAATCAAGATCCAGTAACACATTAATGACAACAAAACAAGTTTTTAAGCCATGATCAATTTTTTGAAACACAAGCCAAGATTAGTCCAATCTACCATTAAACAAAAAGTGCATGAAAATCTGACTTTGTATTCAAAAGGAGCAGGTAGTAAAAAAAAAAAAACAGCACAAATATTCAATGTATGCACATACACATAAAAAAAAAGTTTTTACAATTATCAGACATATATACATCTAGAATGTGAATTACCTCATTATAGATTGGGTCAGCAGTTTGTATAAAACCCAAAATGGCAGAAAAGCCCATATGAGCAGAAGAGAAATGTAAACAAATGGAGAAAGATCTGAGGAGTCTGCTTTCATATCTATACAAAACAGTATGACTATGGCCAGGACAAATTTGATCATCAAAAAAACCCAAACAAACAAACAAACAAAAAAACCCAAAACCCCACAACAAAACAAAAACAAAAATCTTCACTGTGTGTTGATTTTTGTACAGTCAGACTGTCTTTTCACTTATGCTTTCTTATTTTCAATTAGTTTAGAACCCAGAGCAAATAATTTGATAAAGCTTGGGTTTTTTTGTATAAGACATAATTTTGTGGAATTTTTCAGCATTTCTCCAACACTAACTTTGACAGCAATGGTAAGTAGCCAATACTGTGACAGTAGTTTGCACAGCAGAAACCTAACTGAGAAAAGATTATTTTGAGCAATGAGTCCTCATGGAGTTGCATGTAAAGCTTAGCCAAAGCAGTGAGGAATGGCAGATAATATTTCTATCACTAGACAGAAACAAGCATGTGACAAATTCAGTACCTGAGCAGAAAGCGTGCTGCTGCTGAATGGATAGCCTTTTGGAAAACTGAATTTCTGAGACAATTTAGACCAATAGTAACCTATGTCATCTCAGAAGCTCTGATTAATACTTTAACTCCTAAGTTATTTGGCAGACTGCACTTTATTTCTGTCATTTTGGAAAATTAAAATTGAAGTAATTCTCACAATGTACAAAACCACTAGTATTTCTCTGTAGGGCATAAATTTTACTTTAGATATGTGTTTTAGGCCTTGTGTGTTTATTTGTGCATAAGTATACATTCATGCTTTAACATTTTTTGCTTTTACCAAAACACATTTTAACAAATGACTGTCGTGAGCAAAATAAGGACAAAGATGATGAATGGGAAAACAGACAGGCATAACATAACCATTTTGCAACTATTGATTACTAAATAACTCAGACTGATAAAAACTTTTAATAACCTTGTTGCCATCCCCACTCATCAGCTCTCTTCCCCCACCCAATCTCCTTTTCTTGATCTCTTATTTAGAGAGAGTGAGGCTGCAGCCATCAATACTAACACAAACTGGTTGCTACAATTCCATCCCTCTGGAACAGGTAAGGCATTTAGCAATTGATTATGGCAAAGTCAGCACTGCAACAGGAATACTAAGAAATGTAATAACATGCAGTAGCTTGAGGATAACTGCCAAGAAATATATCAGGGATGTCATCACCTGCTTTTTGTGCAAAAACTGAGACACTGCTGCATCTACGTTCCCATGCCAGGCAGTTATAAGGGAGCATAACAAAACTCTTTAGCTGCCTGAGAGCAGGCAATTGACATCAGTGCTTCCAAGTAACCTTTTCCACTTTGACCAGAACATGAAAATGGTCACACGCCACTGCACATCACTCTTCCTTTCAACTGCTCATTGGCATTAGATGCTGGAGTGCTGCATCCAACTGCAACATCAGAGATTACACTGGCGCTCACTAAAATGCCAACCACAGATGCAGACGTGGCATGTCAGCAGTTGTGCCATGCAGGGATGCTCTTTGCAAGCAAATGGTAATGCTGGTCTGTGGCAGGAAATCAACCTGTGAAACAGAGACACAATTTCCTGAGCTTTCTTTGACCTACCCAAGATTCTCTTCTGCCCCTTCATCAGTAGCTCCTTCCTATGAGAATTTTTAGGGAATTCTATTCTAAGGCACACAAAATAAACGTCATTCTTTCCTCCTTGTCACCACATGCAGGCCTGAAAATATTATTTGCCTTGCATGTTAGATTTTCAACAGCAAAATAACACCTATTTCCCAGGTGAGTCTGGGGAAAAGTATTCTTTTCATATTTGTCTTTGTGTCTCACAATCCAACTCCATTTTACATGGAAATATGCTGAATTAGTTTTCCACAGGCCAAGTCTGTTTTCTTGTGACAGAAATTAATAAGGCATTTTCCTGGCTTTATCTCCACCTACAAGCTTTTCCATTTTATTTCCCACCCAGTGCTGTTGAGAAAAGGCTCTGCAAGACCAGCTGGATGGTCATCTGGCACCCAGCCAAGTTAAACCCTCCACATTAACTAAAAACTAAATTTAAAATGACCCAAAATGTGCATGAATAAGTGTTTAAACATCAGTATTTTTAGATTCTTTGCTCACTTTTTTACCTTCTTTACTTCATTAGTGCATTTACTCCCTTATGGAACATTGTTTTAGTGCACACTGGATTAATGCAAACATCCTTCTTGGATGATTCTTTTTTCTCCTTCATTTTTCTCCAGGTTGTGCATGATGCAGGCAACTCTTCCTTCTCCCAAGACATCCCTAATTTCCCTCTGTCCCCCCGCTGTGCAAGAGTGCTAAGAAATTGGGGACAGTGACTGTCTCTGCTCAGGTCAGCAGACTGATGTAACGTGCACAGCATGCAGCTGGAGCCACAAGTGGTGAGCAGTTAGCATGAGTGTCAGAGACCTTGATATATGTGCACCAGCTAAAAGTCATTCATCATTCATGGATATTACAAAGGAGCAAAACAACCAAATTATAAATCAATGGACAACAACAATAAACAACCACGTATGTAGCTACTGAAGAGTTTCAGGTAAGAAAAAATATCCCAGAGAATTATATGTTGCAATAGAAACTACATGTAACCAGTCTGCGGCTGTTTGAAGTCATACGATCATGCTCTGCATTAAGAAATGCTTTCTTCCCCGTATTTAATATATTACATTGCTTTCAAAAGGAGCTTTTGCAGGGATTAAAGTCTGCATTGCTTGATATTTATAATTTTTGATTAAATGTATGTATGTCTTAAATATATGCAAGAGTGTTCTGCTGGTTTTCCGCAGCATGAAATAAACTCACTCATGACACCCGCATTAGTGCTGCATCTACAAAGTAAAAAGGGGAAAAAAAAAAAAAAAAAAAGGACAAAGAAAAAATGCGCAAAGACAGTAAAACAAAGTTTTAAAATAAATAGTCTAATTGTGTCACTGATGCTCATTAGTACTGCTGAGAGCTGCCATGCCAGCAGAGCCATTTTGCTGTCGGCATTCATATGCTGCTGCACTGTGCCATGCTGATTCCTCAGCCTGCTCGGATCTAGCTGGGGACTGTTTGCGCTGTGCTCTGCTGCATAGTGTAGACATACCCTCAGGGTCCAATGCTGCTGCTTATTCACATTTCCTAATAAGTGCTAACCCACTAATAACAGCTCTAGGATTTGTTACAGAGCAAGCAGTGCACATCCATTCTGCATATGTTTCCTCACAATTTACCCCATGACATTCTAAGCTGTATCAAAATCTACTCAAAACAGAATGACAGAACATATTGGAAGAGAGGGAAAGCTAAAGGGTAGAAATATTTTGTTTTAACTTCTGTTTTACCTCCTTAACTGTTTCTTTTTTCTGCATTAGCTGTTTACTTGCAAAGCTACATTGCATTATATTTGGGTGAGGTTTTTCTACAATAAAATATTCCACTGAATACTGAGAAAAATTGAAACATATTAAAAACAAGCCAGAGAAGGATAAAAACCCAAAACATACCAACCCCTGACTCTTAACTCATGCTTCTAGAATCCACAGCTACTATATTATCAAGTGAACACCATTTTCATTAGCAAAATGAAAAGACTGCTCTACTTAAAGATCACCAGACATGCTCTAAAAACGTATGAGAATAAAACCCTTATGGAATTAAAAAAAGGATGAGAAATTAAAAAAAACACTTCAAAAGAATCAGCATTCAGCCACAAAGATTTAGCATCAAAACTTTTATGGAAAAGACTAAAGATTTTTTGTAATGGATGGTGTAATCCAAATTGGAAGAGACATCATCAGATATCTTTTCCTCTTCCAGACAGAATTTCAACATCTCCCTAAAACATATACACTTACTCTTAAAAGGTGGTGGGTTTAGACTCCTAAGACTGAGAGAAAAGCATACATAGTAAAGAGAAAATAGAAAACACCATTTGATAATTTCTTGTCACTTAACAGAATGCATTTAAATACTAAAGGAACAAGGAATACATTAGGGCTCTAGAATTTTGTGAGACATCACCAAAAGTTTCTTGCATGTGCCTTTTCCTGTTCATAATCAGTAACACATCCATGCCTGTGTCTGAATAGGCGACAGCAGCCTGTCCTATTTTATTACTGCCAAACCAGATAGGAGGGGAAAAAAAAAAAAAAAAAAAAAAAAAAAAAAAGACGACAGAAGAAAGTCACAGGTTTTAAAAGTTAAAGAAGTGAAAAATTGTTAAAGATAGCATAAAAGAAAGATATTATAGAATATGATCAGAAAGGGGGAACCAACAACAACAAAAAAACCCTATAGAAGTTACAGTTAAGTGCTATAGCTTTGTTACAAGCACCTGAGCAGCCTCTCTCAGGTCTATGAAGCCCTCTGTGTAGAGCTTCAGAGACTAGAACATAAGGAAATTTCCTGTGGAGGATTTCTACCTCATAGCACATAAAGACCCCTAGAAGGAAAATGTAGGATTTGAAAGGAGAAGATAGAAAAGGGGATGATGCTTGAATCTTTTTCTTTGTAGGCAAAGAACATTCAGAGCTTCCTGACACATCTACAAGCATAAACCCTTCACATCAGCACCAAGAGGAAAACCTTAAACTGTTACACATTTGCAGCAAAACTTATGCCAGGCTCATTTTGAAGTTGTTTTAAAGAATCTCACTCCAACAGACTTCATATTTCATAAATTAAAACTCAGCCTTTTCTCTCCCCCCTTGCAATTATGTGTACGAAAAGGCTGCCACCTTAGGTATACTGCTCTCCATCTCATCCTTTTCTAGTTGCTCACATTCTCAAGAACACTCTGACTCCATTTATTCCAATAAACTTATAAATGAACCACTGATAAACACATGATATCCTGAATATCCTAAATAGGAGGGAGGTGATTTCTTAGTGTCTTTCAAAAAGAGATGGTATTGCTCCTTCTCAATCTAATCAACCCATGGGTTGTGGCAGATGATGGAAAGACAAAGTTAAAAGTAGCTAATAACACAAAATTAAGTCTGGAACACATCCAGTCCTGGGCAAACTTCACTTTCTGAGAACCTCCTGAAATACTTTCATAACAAGATGTATTGGGTTTGCATGGCAAGGTTTTGGCAGTGGGGTGTAAGGGTTTTAACAAATTACCAGGTGACAAATGCTCTCTATATCCCTCCATTGCCCTCCCAGGGGAAGATAAAAAGGGGGATCATGGACACACATTCTAAGGCTTAATAAAGTAGTAATAATAATGATTAATTACAAATATGTAAATATGGAACCTATACTGCTCATTTGATAAATACTTACCAACCAGAGAAGTCCTGCACTGGACTCGGCAGTGTCTGAGTCCAGGGCCCCAGTAACAGTTCACAAAAACTTTGAAGCCATTGCTGCTCAGAGAGGCAGAGGAAGGGGACCTGTCTCAGTGAACAATGTCCTTCTGTGAGAAATAAGGATGCAAGAGCAACAACAGAGATAGCAAAACAGACAACCCTCAAGCCAGCCATCACACCAGCTAGAGAGATTATGTGAGGGCTGGTTTAGGAGCCATTTTATACTGACCATCATGTGATAGGTCCATTTGGACCTATCCTTTCTCCCTGACCCATCCTTTCTCCCCCCATAGGCACAGCTGCCACATGGTAGGATGGCAGCAGTTGTGTGTGTGTGTGTGTGTGTGTGTGTGTTTGTATGGTGGTGTGCGGGGGCAATTTTTACCCTGGTCCTCTGAAACCAGGCATGAGGAACTACAGACATGACTTCTGTGAAGCTTCCCCCGTATCTGACAGAGCCAATGCCAGCAGGCTCAAAAGACAAATCTGCTGCTGGCCAAGGCTGAGCCCATCAGTGGAGGTAGTATCACATCTGGGATAACACATTTAGGAAGATGGAAGGAAAAACCAGTGGAACAGCAGCTAGATAAGGAGGGTGAGAATATTTAAGAGAAACAAACCTGCAGACTCTGAGGTTAGTGAAGAAAAAGGGGGAGAAGATGCTCCAGGCACTGAACCAGAGATTCCCCTGGAGCCTGTGGTGAAACTAATGGTAAGACACACTGTCCACCTCCAGCCCATGGAGGTCCACAGTGGAGCAGACATTCAGTTCATGCTGAAGCAGGCACCTGGCAGGACCTGGTGGCCCCATGGAGAGAGGAGCCCAGGTTTGCTGGCAGGATTTGTTAACCAATGAGGGATCCAAACTGGAGCAGTCTGTTCCTGAATGACTGTATTATGTGGAAGGGACCCACGCTGCAAAGAACTGCAAGCCCATGGGAAGGACTCAAGCCAGAGAAGTCCATGGAGGGCTGTCCCCTATGAGAGGAATCCCATGCTGGAACAGAGAAGAGTGTGAGGAGTCCTCCACCTGAGAAGGAAGGAGTGTCAGGGACAATGTATGATGCAGCTCCCATTCCCCTGCCCCTGCAGGCTGCTGTAGAGGAGGAGGTGGAGAGAAGTTGAGTTCAGGAAGAAGGGAGGGGGTGGAGAGAACTTGTTTTTTTTTAAGATTTGGTCTTCTTTCTCCTTACCTTACTTTGATTTGATTGTTAATAAATTAATTTTTCTCCAAGTCTGTTATGCCTGTGACAGTAAAAAAAGATCTCCCGCTGTCCTTACCTTCATCATGAGCCTTTTGTTACATTTTTTCTCCCCTGCCCAGCTGCAGAGTGGAGTGACAGAGCAGCTTTGGTGGGCACCTGGCATCCATCCAGGGTTAGCCCACCACATAAGTATAAAAAGATACTATGATATATCCTCCTTTGTATTCAAGATAACCAGTTACTCCTCTACCAGTAAGGACTGGCGGTTGGTTGCTGGGAAATTGAGCATAAATAGGCAGGAGGGCTTTCTACCACATAGTGCCTCCAGCAGTCTCCAGTGATGCTTAACCATTTTTAATAAGCATTGAGAAAGTGTGCAGTATTCAAGAGGCAGGCTTAGTAGGTCAGGCTTAATAATGTGGCACATAATTAGGAACAGTTAAGGTTATATTAGAGTATTACTCTTCATAGGATTCGTATGACCCTCTAATTACATTCTCACTTGAGTGAATTTTAAGAAAAATAATTTCTATATTATATTGCATTCCTTTATAATAACTGTGTTCTGATTCATTAACAAGTACTGTGTTAGCTCTTGGCACAGAACCATGCAATCCTTTGAGCTTTTAAAGACAGAGAACTATGAGAGAGAACTTCACCAAAAAAGATCTAGTGACAGCAGAAGGCTACAGTCCAAATATTTGGAAATTCTAGGGTTACAGCAATTAAGGGATTAATTTACAATCCAGGACCAGAAAGGCAAACATTAAAGAGGCTTGGCTTACTTGCATCCATCCATGCTGTTGTATAGTGAAGAACACACACAGAGACACCAGAGCTTGCTCCTTACCAGCCACCAGCTAAACCCTAAGCAACCTCGCTGCAGCACAGGGCACTGTGTGCACATTAATATTTGCTTTGGATCAAAATGTGCCTCCTGCTGCAGACATGGAGTGACTCCATCTGGGCAAAAACCTCTCTGGATATCAAAGATTTTGGTCAAAGTGTTGTGTTGGTGAAAAGTCATTGAATCCATCCACGAGAAAAAACTGACATTGGTGAGGGATGTGGAAAAAGGTTTAGGATCTGCTCGGCCCATCTCCACTACCGGAAAATCTATTGGGGTGAGAGACCCCAGAGATGTCCTGACTGTGGGACATGGTTTAGCAACAGCTCAGATCTGGTCCAATGGTGACACCATCACACAGGCACCATGTCCTACTCCTGCTGTGACTGTGGGAAATATTTTCTCAGGCAATGGGATTTTACCCAGCATCAACAGATCCATATGGGAGAGAAACCCTATAAGCGTTCTGAGTCTGGGAAGGAGTTTACCCAGAGCTGCAGTCTTTCCTCATAAGGGAGATGTTCCACTCTCTTAATCATCTTAGTTGCTCTGCACTGGACTCCTTCAAGCAGTTACCTGGATGTGTTCCTGTGTGGTCTGTCCTAGGTGATCCTGATTTGGCAGTGGGGTTGGACTAGATGATGTCTAGAGGTCCCTTCCAAACCCCAACATTCTATGATCCTATGAAAATTACTAAGTCTATTGCACCACGTGGACCCGTTGCCTTTGGCCTCTGCTATCCTGAAGATTTCTACCCACCTTCCAATACACAGTATAAATATTAAGCAGTCTGTCTTCTAACATTGTTAGAAACATTTGTGTACTACCTTGGACAAGTCACCAAAACACACAGTAACAAAAGGGCTCAAGATATTGCGGGAGAACACAATGCATTTGCCTTCAGCATACTCCACCAAGTTCCTGTAGCTTTCCTGTCATTTTTTTCTCTATGCACCCTCTGAAACTCTCTACGATCTCTGAGACCCTCTAGGCAATCCAGGAGACTCCTGGAATGCACTACAGATAAGTTCTAAGGACAGGTAATAGAGTGTCCTACCAGAGGGGATGTGTTACTGGACCTGTTGGCCACCAATGGAAGTGAGCTAATCAGTGATGTCAATATTGCAGACCGCTTGGTCTGCAGTGGTCCAGTACTGGTGGAGTTACCAGTTCTGAGGGATATGGGTCAGGATCCTGAATTTTAGAAAAGTAAAATTCTATCTGTTTAAGAAGTTAGCCAATGGGACAATGTTGGGATGGAGATCAATGACAAGTGCTGTCTCTCAGGGTTCCCTACTGGGACCACTACAATTTAACATCCTCATCAGTGGGAATGACTGCACTCTGAGTAAATTTGACCATGATGCCAAGATGAGTCGTGTGGTTGTTACATATGAGGAGTGAAATGCCATTCAGAGAGACCTGGGCCAATGGGCTCAGGAAGTGGCCAAGTGAACTTCATGAGGTGGAACAAGGCCAAGAGCAAGGTGCTGCATATGGGCTGGGTCAACCCCAATTATCAATAGAAGCTGGGAGATAGAGGGACTGAGAGCAGTCCTTCTGAGAAGGACATGGAGATATTGCTGGATGAAAAACTGGACATGAGCTGGTACTGTGCACTTGCAACTCTGAAAGTCAACCGTATCCTGAAATGAATCAAAAGAAGCGTGGCCAGAAGTCTCTGGTGAGACCCCACCTGGTGTACTGTGTCCACTTCTGCAGTCTTCAGTATAAGAAGGACATGAATCTTTTGGAGTGGGTCCAGAGGAGAGCCACAGAAATGCTCAGCAGGATGGAACACCTCTCCTGATAAGGATAGGCTGGGAGAGTTGAGGTTGTTTAGCTTGGATAAGAGAATGATCCAGGGAGACCTTATAGCAACCTTTTAACATTTTTCTTACAAAGACCTGTAGTGGTAGGACAGGAGTTAATGTTTGTAATCCAAAAAATGGTATATTCATGATGAAGGTGGTGAAACACTAGAACAGACTGCCCAGGAAGGTGGCAAGTGCCCCAGCTCTAGAAACATTCAACATCAGATTTGACAGGGATATGAGCAACCTAGTCTAGTGGAAGATGTCCCTGCCTGTGGAAGGAAGGTTGAATAGGATGACCCTTCTAACCCAAAGCATTCTATGATTCTAATCAAGTTGAAAGATTAGAGTTTATATCTGTGACTCTTCCTACATCTTACCAGCAGCCCCTCAGGCAAAATCCTCCACACAGGGAAGTTCAGATGCTTCGTAAGGACTAAGAAGTCTCTCACTCCCACCAGTGGACTCAGACACTCCTTTATAAAAGGAAAAGCAGCTCTCTAATCGAGAATAAATAGTCAGGTACCAGTCATCACTCCACAATATATGAAATATTGCAGATATTATTCATACTGAGCTTAATCCTCTCAGAGTCCCAAAGGAATATTGCCCAATAAGCTTTGATGACAGTTTATCAAAAGAGAGAAGGGTAGAGAAGTAATAAGTGTCAAATAAAAAGAAGGGGAGAAGGAATAATCTAACACTGTACCTTATTCCCAGAGGTTGATGATCGCTGTAAAATTATAGGACAGATGAATAAGAGCATGATACTAAAAATGCTGGTCCCTCTGAGAACTAAGAGCTTAGATATTGCCTCATCACAGTGATTTCCATTTCTTGCCAGCCAATGATTTCAACCCTCATTATCCATTCATTACATTTTAATATGTGATTTTCTACCTTTACCTGTGCTCTCACCTTTGAAAGACCTTTTCATAAAGCCACTTCTCATTCCTTTTTTAAATCTCCATGAAACCTTTCCTTGATGTAGAGCTTATAAAAACCTTAGCAATGGCTAAACAGGTGGTAGCTGTGGCTCCAGATGATCATATGGACAAATATCCTCTTTTTCTTTCCTTGTTTTTGTCTGTGTCTGACTTTCAAAGGCCACTGGTTCTCTTGGAAAGGATGATATTTTAGACACTTTGCACACTGTTTAGCACAGTGGGACTGCAATCTCCAGGCTAGAAAAGCGTCTTTGCAATTTGAACAAGCCATAACCACTAACACAGTACCAAGCAAGGGTACATCAATCCTCTTTGGCCTCAGTTACACCTACTGAGGTTGCAGAAGGTAAATGAAATTGACTGGATGTCAACCAACACATTATCATGTCACTCTCTGCAAAAGACAAATAGAGGTACTCACTGAACTTCTGTAGAAATGCATACTGATTTTCTTCCTTTTTATTTGAGATAAAGAATACTTTTTTTTTAGTTTGTAAAATATTATTAAACTGTCTGTTAGCTGGCATTTTATAATTAAGAAAAGGAACATCTCTACTCCCAGACATTTGGCTGTGCTCCTTCTCCAATTAGATATTCAATAAACTCATAAGATTCTTTTTTCCTACTTAGAACCGGCCATGACTATAAATCACTATTCCTAGTAAAATTTACCTTATTGAATGTACTAAGCCCCAAGCAGTTAGCTGGTAACTTTTATAACTTTTACAACCAACTTTCAATTGGTAGTATTTAGAGATCTTATTGTCAGCTGAGGATCTTGCTCCTATTGTTTTATTTGGCTTTTCTTTCACAGTCTTAACAGCTAAATAAAACAATGAGAGGGGTTAGAACCAAACACTTTCATTATTAAAACCTGATGATATAATAGCTATTTCTTGGTTTAACTTAAACAGAAAATTGAAATTGCCTGTTATGCTTTTGAACTCTGTAGTGAATTTAGGGATGTAGCAATACAAGCAATAAAGATTATCAAAAGGAATGCAAATGAAAAAAAATCAAATCATTACATCTTTTGGTATTAGGTTAAAGTAATTAGTCTTTAACTCATAGTGACTGTAATATCAGCACACAGCTCTGCTACCATGGTTTAATTAAACTAAATACCCACTAGATATGAAATCTTAATAAAGATGAAAAATATCAACGTCACAAAGTTTGAAATCTCCTAGAAAATAGTAAAACACACGTGGACAGCAGACCAAGTCTGAAAAAGGGTGCAGGAGAAATAAGTGACCAATTTTCTGCATCAGTAACCTATTAATCATGGAAGAGTAACTATGTTCGAAGAGATGAACCCAGTTTATGACCTTGACATGCTTCCAGATTCCACAAGAAGAGTTTCATAGCATTTTTTATCACAGGAAGAAATTTTTAGTTAAAATGAAGCAAAAGAAAGCAACAGAAGTGAAGGAATTAAATTGTGACCCTTGTTTCAATTATTTTCTTGCTCTTTCACGTGCACCGTGTTGCCAACATTTTCCAGTTTTGTAATGTTTCACTGGCCTTGCCAGAAACAGATAAAAACAATCTTTAAAATAAATATTTGATCCTAAACTAGCCAGGTTGAAAAATTACTTGAGACTTCTTAGTCTAAGACAATAAAAAAGCAGCAACTATGGAAGTGGCACAAGTTGGAACTGGGAAGCTTGCTCTATCTACACTGATCAAAAGAAAGTCGGTAGATACAGGGCACAGAGTATTATCTTTTACAATCTGTTTTGTTTGTTTGTTCTTTTTATAGTAAGAGGATAAAAATCCCGCTTACAAGCTCCCATACGTTCAGAGTAGTGAAATATGCTGCATGTAGATCTAGTTCAGAAAAGGAGGATTTTACTCTTTACTAAATTTTTATACCTTGTCCAGCTGTTATGAACCCTTTCAAATACAGTCATACATAGCTATATCTATGAGCACAGATTCATGAACATATAGGTGCCAGGCACTCTAAACATGACCTCAAAGTAACTCCCAGGCAATACACAAAGAGAATTCTCTCCATGTGGTCAAGATACTTTTACTACTACCATCAGGAATTTGCACCTTATACTTCTGTGGTTTGTGGAACAAACCGTCCTCTGAACTCCAAAAAATTGAACTCAGAATATCAAAGTGCTGTTTTAGTATTTAATTCCAATTTAGTTTCCTTCAATAAGCTAAAAATATTAACATGCATTACAAATATATTTGTTCTACATCCTCCATTTTTTTAATACTACACTCCTAAGACATATGTATTCTTTATATAAATCAGTGGTGCAATATAACTTCATGCATCATCACAATACATATGTCCATCTTCCTTGATGTATTATTTCATCAGTTTTCTCAGTAAATTGTTTTACAGGTTGTTTGGGGATTTTTCATTAAAGGGGTGAGGTGTTTCTTCTTTTTTTCTTTTCTTCTGAAACTTGGAAATATATATTTTTTAAATCTTTACAGCATATTCTGATAGATTCGGCAGCTGTATGTTCATGGAACCACAGCAAAACAATAAATTTCTCTGGAGGTATTAATCTCTGGAGATAATCATCTCGGGGGATGTTCTGCTGGAAAGCAGCTTCATGGAGAAAGACCTTAAGAGTCCTAGCGGGTGGTAAATTCTCCATGGGTCATCCATGTGCCCTTGTGACAAAGGGGACTAATGGTATCCTAGGGTTCATCAGGAAAAGTGTATCCAGCAGATCTAGGGAGGTTCTCCTTCCCCTCTACTCTGCCCTGGTGAGACCACATCTGGAATACTGCATCCAGTTTTGGGCTCCCCAGTTCAAGAGAGACAGGGATCTGAGGGGTGCATTTTAAGAGGAAGAGGCCAATCTCATTTTGATTGTGCCCAGCAGTAGGACAAGGAATAATAGTTTTAAGCTAGAACATATGAAATTCTACTTCAACATGAGGAGAAACTTCTTCACTGTGAGGATGGCAGAGCACAGGAACAGCCTGACCAGAGGGGCTGTGGAGTCTCCTCTGAAGACTTTCAAAACCTGCCAGGATGTGTTTCTGTATGGCCTGCCCTACGTGATCCTACTTTGGCAGGGGGGTTGAACTAGATGGTGTCCAGATGCCCCTTCCAGCCCCTAACATTGTATGATTCTCTGAAGGTAGAGATTACCTGTATCGATACAAGAGAACTGTATGCATTGTACATACATTGTACATGTATTGGCTTGTAAGAGAAAGAGTACAAAGGTAGAAATAAAAAGGTTGTACACATTTAGATGGAATTATTCAATAACCAAATTATTTAAAGTATGCACTTAGTGTGTTTTACCATTTGGGCTTTTACATAAAGTAAATTTTTCATAAAGGCTACACTTCTACAACTGTTAAGCAGGCGTGATCTAGATAGAAATGCATGTCTTCATTATAGCATCAATCTAAGGAATATTTTTTTCTGTTTGTAAGCAGATTTTTGAAACACATTGTCCAGATTATACATGCGATGGTCTCCATTAGTGAGATATTACCCTTGGGAAAATCGGTGAATGCTTTGCTGCCTTAAGACTGTGCACAAAAATTCCTCAAGATTTCAACCATTAACATCCACAGCTGCATGCTATTCCATAAAAAAATAACTTTTGTGCAAAAAATGATAAATGTAAATGCTCTGTGTTGCTGTTGTCTGGGAAACTCTTTCCCTTTCCCTTCTTTTCCTTCTTCTTTCTCTCTTTCTTTGAAAGTATGTTGTATTTTTCAGAATTTAATTCTTCACTTTTCTAGAACTCTTTAGTCCACCTCTCTCTAAACAGTTCCTTTAAAAAAGCCCCATTATTTATCAGTTAGAGAAAACACATGCAAAATAGATTTTTCATACTAATCAGTGAAACAGTACTCATTACTATGAATCGCTTCCCATAGAGTAGTTGAAAAAATATTTGAATAATTCTGTCTCCCCAAAGTCATAAAAAATCTAACATTGCAGATACAGCAAAATTTCCTCTTTCTTTTCTTTTCATTAAATTTAACCTAAAGTGTATATTTTTTCATTTCTCACCCTGAACATTTAAATAACAGAGATAAGCAGCTAGGCAAAATTAATTATGTTTAACTAGTAAGAGAAGTCAGTACTGTGTGTCAGTTACCATTCTGCATGCTGATTAATACTTCATCACAAGAATTATTACTTAGCAAGATGGTCAGGGCAATATATCAATTATCAAAAATATCTGTATTCTAATCTAGCGCTTTGCATTATTTAACATTTTCTGACAGAAAATATATCTTAACCCCCTTTATAATTCTGCAGCCATTAATCCCCTAGTGTGAAACACAAGTGTCAATGACATAGCAAAACACTGCTGAGATTAAGATTTAAATGAAAATCAGTGTTTCAGTTGACCAAAAAACAGACTTCTCTGAATTGCTGCATGGTAAGACTGAAGATGCAATCCACAATTCCATTACATGTACAGAATTTTGTTCTTTTTTTGTCTTGATTTATTTCAGAGGAAGCTCTGATGAGTTGAAAAAGAAAGTTAAAGAGAAAAAAAAGCACATGAAAATTGGTTTCAGTTTTACTGAAATAGATTAGAACATCTCTAGGTCAAGCATCTCTTGCATTAGCACTACCTGACAAGCTACTTTGCTGAAACTAACTTTGCATGTGTAATTAATTATTCAGGCCCCCTTTTTTTTTTTAAACTCTTTTCTGACTCTTACTTGGATGCTATGTCGATGAATTTATTCATCAGTCCTGGTTAACAACTGGGGAATTACTATAAAGCTGCAAATATATTAACTAAAAAAAACCTTAAAAATTTCTGTGACTGTCACTTACTCAGTTTTGACATGTCTGATATTGCACCTTTTTCAGAGGGAAGTGGAAATATTAAATCTTTTTTAGCGTCTAAGAGCTTTTATGCTCTATGGCTGAAAACCAAGCAATAAATGAGGTGCACATGACCCATCTCAAAAATCTGCAGAAGCTTCCTTGTAACATCCTTGAATGTAGATGACCTCTCAGGTTTGTACATTAGGGATCTGTTTGAGTTTCCCTGTTAAAGTGGTGAATATGTTATCTACAACTACATTTGAGAATTCCTTCTCTATCCTGTCCCCTTAAGTTAAAAAAATATATATATTCTCATCAGTTAGCTGCAGATGAAGCCTTTGAGACACCAACTGATAGAGTTTGAGATAATATCTAGGGGCATGAATTGGAGTGTAGTTTTATATAGAAATACCCATTACTGTCAAATATGATGAGTCAGTGCAAGTGGCACTAGTTTTAATGTTGCTAAAATGCCCTCTCTTCTGATTGCTTCTTCATGACCTTGTGCCCAGGGACAAACAGTAATAGAAGATATCCAGGAATGCACACTGCAAGTTGAAAAAATTAGAATCATAAAATTTTTTTGGTTGGAAAAGATCTTAAGGATCAAGTTCATCCATCAACATAACTTTGTTGATTCCAGTGCTAAACCATATTCTTAAGCACCACATTTACACCAAAGACCAACCCCACCTCACTACAACCTCATTTCCAGGTAGTTGTAGAGAATTATAAGGTCTCCTCTCAGTCTTCTTTTCTCCAAACTAAACAGCCCCAGTTCCCTCAGCTGCTCCTTGTAAGACTTTTTCTCTAGACCTTTCACCAGCTTCATTGCACATCTCTGGACTCATAAATTTAGGTTCATCAGAGGACATAGTAACATTAAACAGCCTTCTGTAAGGAGGCAGCCTGTGGGATAAAGTAAGGGCTTAATTAAAAAGCCAGTTTAGTATATATATGGATGAGGTAAATTCTACCACATGACAGAAAACTTGAATATTTTCGCACCAGTTTAAACTTTCAGCTATGAAAATCCAATGCTGGAATCCTGCCTTCTGAAAAAAATTTGATTTCTAGGACTGCCTGAGGCATTGCTTTGAAGCTATGTAAAATTTATACAGTGCTGTAGACATGCACAAGAAACAGTTGCTTTAAACTCCCAAATTCTGCCAAAGCCTCATACTGAAAACTGTCTACATGCTTCCAGTGCTGCGTTGCTTCCTTTATGTGAGACAAAGAATGATGTAAACTGTGCATGTAAACTACCCTGAGAAGTAATGTTGCATATTTTCCAGACCAAAAAAACCCAACTGTCCTCGCTACACTAAGGCTTGCACAGACACCTGCGTTTCAAAGCTTCTAAAGCTTTGGTAGTCGCCTGGTAAGTACCTTCACCAGAAGCACTACTGAGAAGCTGCTCATGTAAGTTTTTATATCAAATCTGATTGTAAACTGCATTATCAGTTTATATGCAGTGCACCATGAAAGGCATCTCATAGATGTTCTTCTGAAAATATTTGCTCAGGGAAGCTATGCATGAATGTCCTATAAATATGAGACTATTTTCCTTCCAACTATGTTTCTTCCATTAGGGTTACATGTTGAATGAAACTTATCTTCTTCCATTTTAATAACCATTTCTTCTTACACTAAACCTCTGCATTCTTCTCAGGTAACATGTACTTTATCATACTGTACTTGCATAAAACATCAGTTAAAAATCAGCTTTATTTGTTTTCATACAGTTTCTGTTTAATCAGAATAACACCACTGGTTTAGTGGAGCTTATATGTACAGATTACTGACCCTGCCACTTTGCAAGTAAAATTATGTGGATTCAGCAGAATGAACTGCATACATCTTCCTAAGAATCACCTAATTTCCCTCCATGCTCTAATTTTTGTCCCCTTCTCAATGACATGAAAACATTATTACAAATAATTCCATCTGCTCTGAATAATGCAGACTCTTTTATCCTTCCCAAGCATATGGAAATACATATCAAAAGATTAGCAAAACCATATTATGATATGAAGCAACTTAAGGGAAATACGTTGCTTTTCTGTACATCCTGTACAGAAAGCATATGTAAAATTATTTTCTGACCTAAAAAAGAAATCACAAGCAAAATGCTTTTGCACGAACAGTACACTGAAGTTGCATAATTTTTAATAAAGTATTAAAGGTAAATCACACACCAACAAAATATTAATAGGTAGGTGTGAAAGACAGGCTTATTAATTAATATAAATATTGATGTACTTATAGCTAACTAGAAAGAAATTTTGCAAAGAAAAAAGTAGGGAAACAAAATTTCATAGTTTAGTGATGTTTAACATGACAAAAAGAGGAACAAGAATATTAACAGTATTTCCAGAAATCATTCAGTTGATATTGATATTATCACTTTAGTTGATATCCAACTATATTATATTTGTTGTACTGGAGTAAAAAGATTTACTCTCTACAGAGAAGCAGGAGCTTTCAATTTTTACACTTCATTCTACAGAAAACTTATACCCTCTGTAAGAATTTATTTCCTTACCATTACACTACATGTCAGAGGATTAAGTTACTTTAAAAATTTTGCAACACATTTTAATGTGGGTGCTGTGGAAGAGTTTATTGGATTAACCAACTCAGCTTCCCCTGGATGTGCTTTCTTACGTAGTCAAGTTTTAATAAATCTCCTAAAAAATTTGAATTGCAAGGCATATCAGTAAGGACAGCTGTCTACGCAATGTCCTTGGAAAAAATGCTATTTTTAGTGGAAGATTTTGAGGGAACAGAGAAGAATACTGAAAATAACTCAAATATATGATGACTTACAGCATTATTATAATGTTTGTCAATAATTGGGGAAAAAATAGAAGACGAATGAGTAAGATTCATTTCAGGTTTTGCTTTCATTAGAATATACACTACCCTTCACTCACTGATCCTATTCACTCATTCATACATATCTCTGTTTTCTGCACTTATTGGTTTTTTTATAAAGGAAAATCTCCATCTTCCAGTTAGGAAACATGCAATTTCTCACACCAAGTCCAGTTCCCTTCTATCATAGGCAAACTGCATTCAGTAGTTTCAGCTACTTCATTTGCTAGTTGCAAATGCAGGCTTTGAATTCACAAAATCAGATGCTGCTCCAACTCTTTGCTACACAGCATTTCAAAAGTTAATTTTAATTCTAATAGTGATTAAAAATACTGAAGCTCTCAGTGTCATTTGCTCAAAAAAACCCAAAACAAAACAAAAAAACCCAAAAGAGGCGATATAGAAATATATCCATGGTAAATTAAGAGTCACATTCAGTAAGATTTTTCCTATCTGTTCTTTGCTGGAAATGCCACTACACAGTTCAGTTTACAATTGCCTGGTCTGACAGAACCCTAAAGTGAATTTTATCTTCATAATGCTCTACAGTGGGGCTGAACTCCCACCATGTAAGAGAACCTGTCAAGAAATTATCTTTTTGTTTCCTCTCTTTATTTCAGCTAGTTGTACCATCCCACTCTGGCAAAAAAACAAAAAAAATGATACAAACTCTTCCAATTGTGCTTTTGGGCAACTTATGTGTGTATCATAAAGATAAGATGAATTTGGTCTGTGATAAGTCATCAGCAATTTATATAATTTTACTTACATAATCTTTTTACCAACTAAGTTATGTCAGGGGGCTGGAAATGCTGTTCAGAGTCCTAACCAATCAATTACCCAATCTATTGATAAGTTTTATGTCATGAATTCAAGAAGATTCTCTGCTGACAGCACTTGAGCACCCAAGAAGGATTCCCCCAAACATGTAGTGCAGGTTCTAGTATTTAAGTTTACTGAATATTTTACTTCTTGGCTTCTGATTACAGTTTTTAACTTAGATATTTTCTTTATATATATTTGAGATGGTTGTGGCTTTGCTGCATTGTTTGGTAAATGTACATATTTAAGTGGGTAGTAAAAATACACAGATTATTGTATCTTAGTGAATAACATTGTTGGCATTAAAACATTATTTTTAATAATAATATCATTAAATGGATCAATTCTGATCTTGTTCCAGAGCATTTCACAAGTAATCTAAAAGTAGTTTTACTGCTAAACATCAAACACATTGATAAAAATTATCATTATATTTTTAAAAGAGACTTACATTAAACAGTACAGTTTTTGAAGTACTATTACACAAAATTAATCAACTTCAGATAATCTAAGTGCCTGAGATGTTTATACTTCCAGGGCCTTTATTTTAGATTTCAGTTTGGATTATTTATTTATTTATGGAAGTGAGAGGTGGAGCATGGGCCATGGGCATGTGTAGTTTGCTTTATGCTTCCTCTATTGAAGTTTCTAATTCCCCTAAGATGAACAGTGAAAAATGAGAAATTTAAGCATATAAGTATATCTGAATTCAGGCAATACAGAATTTACATAATTAAAATTACAAAATTTACAAATAAAATGAGATTATACAGTACATGTATTTTAGATTTCCTTTGAGTCAGGATAATTTTCATTATATTCCTCAAGTTTTCCTCTCAGTTATTTTTTCCTTTGAGTTTTTAATTTGTCATTAGAATAAAATGTTTCTTAAAGAAATGCAGTATGAAATGGAAACATAAAAACCTAGGGGCACCATTATCTTTTTAATAAATATGACTGCATTTTCAGAGTGCTGCAGAACATTGTTGCAGCCAGGAGTAATTTAATTTTGATTAATTGTGGCCTGGATAAGAACTTAAGCTTAGTTTATTTTACCCTAACCTTTGGACACAAGCAGACATTTTTAAAGACATTTGCCACCCTGAGAAAGTACAATTATTGAGAATTTCACTCGCCCTCTCTGATTCAAATCCATCTGTTGCTTTTATAGTACTGAGCATTGCACCACAGAGTTCTCAGTGAACCTCAGCCCAACAAACACTGTCCATAAGGCTGGTGTGCATTTTTATTAGCTGAGCTCTTTTACATTCCAAACACCTTTACAGCCCCAGGTGTAATAAAATTAGGAATATAGAATTTATGTTAATTCCCTGGCTGAAAAAGTGAGGTACTTAGCAGATGATGAGATTTCTACTAGAACCCTTATGGATTTATTCAATTAAAATCATACCATGAGAGGTTTGTAAGGAGAAGTGAATTCTACTTGGGATAAGCAACAAAATGCTTTCGGTTTAAAAATCTGAATTTGTTCAGTACATGGTAGAAGATTAACATCTTTCCTGCAGTACAGCCGTTCTTCAGTGGACTATGGAATAACCAGCACTTGCTCTTCAATTAGATGCACATCCAGTGACCCTATCTGCTCAAATAGTAGGAAAACTTGGGATAAATTCTAATTAATTTCTTCAAAGATAAAACGAAAATGTAAGCTGGCACTACAGTCTCCTTGCTAGACACTCTAATTTGATAGAAACAGAAAGATTTAATAATTCACTCAATGGATTTTATTTTGCAAAGAACCTCAAATAGAAAAGTGCCTTTCTGAATCTTTTGATGTGGCTCAAATTCTACAGAATGAGATGCATGTTGATGATGACACAGTTTTGCAGTGAATGGTCTCTATTACATCTAGGATCTAGTAGGTTTTATGTTTAAATTTTGATATTAAATACAAACTCATTACATGCTGTTCATATTTGCTTACACCAGCAATCTAGAGCTCAGGCCCTTAAGTGGTCTGAATATCAAGCAGAGAAAATAGTTAACAAGTGTATTATCATTCCATAATTAATTTTAATTCATTATACACTGTATTATATGTTATATTCAAATTTTTTGTTTTCAATACATCCAGATGACCCCCCTACTTGGTACTGGTAAGGCCATACCTCAAGGACCATGTGCAGCTTTGAGCCCCTCACTACACAAAGGAAACTGAGCTACTGGAGTGTGTCCAGAGAAGGGCAATGAAGCTGATGAAGGGTTTGGAGCAGGAGTCTTAAGAAGAGGAGCTGAGGGAGCTGGGGTTGTTTAGCCTAGAGAAGAGAAGGCTGAGAGGAGACCTTGTTGCTCTCTACAACTGACTTAAAGGAGGTTATAAAGCGGTGGGAATTGGTCTGTCCAATGAAGTTACAAGTGACAGGACAAGAAGTAATGGCCTCAGGTTGTTCCAGGGGAGGTTTAGATTGGATATTAGGAAGAATTTCTTCACTGAAAGGGTCAGCTGACATTAAAACAGGCTGCCCAGAGCATCCCTGGAGCTATTTAAGAATTGTATAGACATAGTGCTTAGGGATAAGGCTTATTTAAGGTATTGTCAGCATTAGGTTAATGGTTGGACTCCATGATCTTGACGTTTTTTTCCAACCAAGGTAGTTCTGTCATTCTTTGACCTTTTTCTAAACTCAAGGGAAATGTGACATCTAGCTTTTTCCCTTCTCCTTGACAAAAAAATGTCTGAGTTGGTATAAATTTGTAGGCTTATTTTGTCCAGTTGGTTTTAAATTACCAGCACCTCGAGTACTTACATCAGTAGGTGATTACAGAAAGATAAGGAAGATACCACTGCAGGTTATTTCCTGGATCTTTACTTCCACAGTTCCATTATTATTTGCAGAGCTGCTCAACAAGTGAAACTGATTATCACAAATATATTGCATGTAGTTATAAGTGCTCAAGTATTAAACTTAAAAAAATAATAAAGCCTTAAGTTATACTAGCATATATGTAGGCTAATACTTTCAAATGAATTCTATCCACTGCAGTCACTAGGAATTTTTCACTTGCTGCACATTTATCCAGATTGTATCCTAAAGCAGATGATGGCAAAGCACACTCTCCCTTAAAGAAAAATTGAGAAATTTTGGTTATGCTTTAAAATAAAGATTCTGTATACCTTTGAAGGTTTTTATGAGAAAAGTACTAGGGTGCAAATATGAGTACGTGTTTTACAAGAATTAGGCAATGAGTTTGTATTAGCATACACGTTGATGAGCTTCTTATTTCAAACTACAGAATTAAACCTTTTCTTTAGAATTAATCTTTTACTGAATCACAGAAAGTGCAAGAGCACCAGAGTGGGATTTCTCATATTTGAATCAATGGCAGCTCTCACCCATTTGCCTTTTGTGAAATATTTAGCATGAGACTACCTGCAAAAAATAAGTTTACATTCCCTTTGTGACTTCTCTGTCCTACCTATGAATTTCAGAGGAAAGTTTATCTTTTTAATTTTATTCTCAGAAATAGGTCACAGTGACTTTTAGAAGGCTTAGCATTAAGAAATCACTTTTCCTTTAGGAGATACAAATCTTAATGAAGAGAGCCAAAAATGTCTTACTCTTTAGAATAGGTTTATTACTGATTTATCAGTTCATTATCCTCCTAATTTCCCCATTTATAAATCTGGAAAATCTGATTAACTCTTGGACTATCCTCACGTCAGAGTCTATGCGATATTACATTAAATCCTCTGATGACTTACTAAGATCATTTCCCTGACTTTCCTGAACTCTGCAGATATCTTACATGCCCTGAAGAGAAAAAAAAAATACAATAGTATAGATTCAAAGGAAAAGTACCCTGAAACCATTAAGCAAACAATCCCAAAATCTTTCTAAATTCACTTTGCATAATAAAAATTATTATATATTCTTAGAAACATTAATATACTGGGCCTAAACACCCCCGTTATGTTGGTATTAACATATATTTAAAGGTATATGTTTTCAGAAGCTGTCAAATGCTTTTTTTTCCACTAACTTCACATCCATTCTAGTATCTCTCTTTCAAGTGTGTAAGAAGAGGAAGAGGAAAAGTGATAATAAATCCATTTCAAAGCCCATGACATTCCCCCCACCCCTTACTTCAGAACACTATTTCCTAAAAGAAAGCCCTCTCTAAGAAAAGACAATGATAAAATGTCTTGATGATCCAATACAAATACATTTTTAAAGTTCTTTTTAAGAATTCTTTATCATAAACAAGAACACACATTAGCAGCATACTTTTCACATACTTCAGAATTTCATCTAGTTTTTCAAACCAATAATTTAAGCCGCTACATTAAGCTTAAACAGCATAAGAAATTAGAGTCTTCTCAATTTATTTAGTTTCACTTCAGGGATAGTAAAGTGCTTTGCCAGCTTTTCCATTTTTGCCAGTCTGAATAATTAATTGTTTAAAAGGCTATTTACATTTTCTGATGAAAAGCAATACTTAAAATTTCATAAATAATAAGCATGCATAATTTGTGTTTCAATTACTGAATGTAAAATCTCTTGAATGCTATTCACTGCCTTGCTAATGTATTCTTGGGCAGTAATTTCTAAATAGATAGCTTTATAATCTATACTATTTTTCCCCTGGAAGCACAGATCTCAAGCTTTTCTTCATCCTTTAGGTGGAAATAAAAAACAAATACTTCAATGTACTGACCACATATATTTACATTTCAGGACTTATGGCTAATCTATATTTTTAAAACGCAATTATAGTCATGCTTCATGCCTTCATCATTCTAGACCAGTTGTTAAATATAAAATGTATTAAACTTATTTCACTTTCATTTGTTAGAATTGCACTGAAACCACCAATCAGAATGGAAATTAGAATAAAAAATTAAAGTTTTTTGCAATGAATCTGGTATATTCTACAAATACATTAGTGATAGCTCTTCATGCATTCTAACCAAAGATGACGCCTTCCATCTTTAGTGTGTGACACTAAATCACATACAGACTTACTCAAAGTAGAAACAGAAAAAACTTTGCAACGATTGTGCAAAAGTACAATGTCCCTACTGAAAAACAAAGGTTGAAGGAAAATATTTTTTGGAGAATGAGGGTTACACTGGAAGCTGTATTGTGTGTTACTGATAATAATAATAATTGGTTAATATTTCTGTTACCTCTTTCTCACATCACAAAGTTCTACCTGTTTTTACATATTCTTATGTTTTTAGAAAATATATGCTTCATGGAGGACCACCAAAAGACACCTAATCAAAAGATCTCCAAGTCCATTACATCTGTTTATAGATACATTAGGAAGGATTCAGTAAAGTTGTAGGAGCAACTTAAGGTAATTAAAGTCTTCTGCTTATATTGAGGGAATAACAATCATTAATGGCAGATATTACAGCTACTACACCTTCCTTAGGGACGCCATCAGATGGAAATATTGTAATATTACATGGGGTCCTTACTAATAAAAAGCCTGTATGAAACAATGTCAAACACTCTATCTTTTCCTGTAGAGCTTAGTAGAACTTTCACAGCTTAGTAAGCTTAGTAGAAACCTTTTTTTTTTTTTTTTCTTAAAGTTAAATGCTCATAATGCCATGTAAAGTAATGTGAATGCTTAGTAGGAATCTGACAGAAGTGAGATGAACATTTATAGTGAATGTACCATGCAATAATCTTAGCTGAAGGCCTTTGGCAACTATTGCTTAATTGCTCTGGTGTGTTTGAATCTTAGGTGAACAGGGTTTCCAAGTCATTCTCTCAATTTAAAATAAATGTAATTGCTAACAAGGCCATATGCAACCTGTGCAGTGAATGGTTCAGTGATTAGTGACTAGAATTGCACATAGGTAACAACTCATAATGGAGGCTTGAGCTTTCAAAGCTGTTCTGATTACACTGCTGGGGGAATAAATTTTATTCCTGTGACATAGAGACTAAAAAAAGTTGTTTTTACTGACGTAATAGGCTATTGTCAGATCAGAAATCAAATACCTAATTTTTTTGTGATAATAAATATTAACCCGCTTTTATAATACTACCTAAATATTTCTTTATTTAATTCTTACTTCATTTATTGTGACAGTTACTGAAAATCTAAGAAAGTAAAAGATGGAGCTTCATAGCATTCACAACCCTATCTTTCGATCACTCTTTTGTTGTCTGTTGATGTTACATATACATAATCTATGAAATGTTTACCACAAGCTAGACATTACAAATTATGAACGGGTTTTGTATTATTAATATCTCTCATTTTGGATAACTTTTACATTATATATTACTGTGAGCCTGAACCTTGATACATCTTGTGATAATTATACTTCCAGTGGAACCAGTGGAAACTGTGCACTTTTGAGGACTTTAATGTCTTGTGTTTTCATAGGTCTGTAAATTGCTTATATCTGTATTTTAGGTATTTATTAACAGCACGCAAAAGTATGCTGTTTCCACAAAACAGAATCAACTATTAAAATAAGTCCCCAGACCAATCTACATATCGTCTGTTTTATTTAATATAAATCAATCTTCAAAGTAAACCATATGCTATTACTTGTTAAGGGACCAGAAAAATTCTATAAACTGCCTTATTTTTGTACTTCATATTAAAAAATAACTTTTTAACATGCTTTGAATGTTCCTATCTCATCAATATCTTGTAGATGTCAACAGCATACCTACCTTTCACTTATATAAGACATCACAGTTACATTAAGTCTAAGAGAAGTTTACTGTGAGGTTTTTTCTTGATTTTTATCCAACAACATTGAGAATCCTTAAGAGGAAGTTGTTAAATGATATATTTGTATATGTACCACAACCTTAATCTAAACCCATCCAACTGGAAAATATTAACCTCAAGACAAACAATAGTAAGAAAAACAATACTAACAAAACATAATGTTTGATATCTCATTTTATCATGTTTCAGCAGGTTATGTAAAAGAATCTGTCTATAGCTGTAATAGAAGTCATCTATATGAAGAGATGAATTTGTAAATTAATGACATACAGAAAGCTACCTAGTCAAGCTTTTCACCCACATGCATTATTACCTCATTATCCTCTGAACATTCAGTAACACAGTGTAGCATAATTCATACAACTACATAAAATTGACAGGAAAAAGGAAATAATATGAGTTTCATTTTACTTATCTATGACCAAGTATCTTTTTTGACACTTAATTTCCATGGATGACTGGAGAAAATTATGGTTATGGAAGGCAAACAATTCCAGGTACACATTTAGTGTGAAAACTTCCCAGAGGTTTGTCTATAGCTCAAGTGGAGGTACAAATGCTGCCACACATCTGATACCGTTCCCACTAAGATTTATACAACTTTTTAGGGATTCAGAATCAATGGAATTCATAAATAGACACTGAATTATCTTACAGAAGATATTAAATGACAAACAACTCATAACAAACATATACTTGTCAAGCAAGGTAAAATGGTGTTTAAACTAATGCTGACCAGAATTAAACACTCATCTTTAAGGCACAGCAGTATTATCCTGCAGAGAACATTATGTCTTTGAAGCAGGGTGCTCCACCTCAGAGGGCCTACCTTACTTTTCCTTTATTATTCAATTGCTTTGTCTCTCAGAGTCATACTTTGTCTCAGCTTCACTTTTCCAGAGAAATCAAAGGCCAAAGCAGACTGTGAACTGGAAAAATCTTGGAAGTACTAGCAGAAGGCCAAATTGGTATCTGTGGCACCAGCTGCTCTCTTGTGTTGAAAAAACGTGGAGCTCACTTTGGTTCCAGCTAGGCTGAACAAAAACCAAATAGAAATGGACACAAAAATGTGAGGATTTCTATAATGAGGGAAAAGGCTTCCTTAGCTTTTCTTGTTTCCCTTTTGTTCTCCAATAGAAGATGTTGGTGGTTTGGCTAAGTAGTTAAATGGCAGCAGCCAATCACTTTATTCTATAAAAAACTAGTTCTCTCCTTTGATTGGTGAGAACCCTGTGTGTTTTCTCTAGAAGGTGTGCTAGACCTTCTCCCCCCAGCAGGGATGCCTGCTCTAGTGATTGCTTCCAATGAGGAGGAAAAGGGATCCCAGCTGTAGCCATTGAAATGTACGACACATTAAATACCTATATATGAATTCTTAACTTTAAGTCTTTAGGATCCTTAAAAAACTGCAGTCATTTTATTATCATATTGCCTACAGGTATTACTTTAATAATTGTTTTAGAACTACCATAACACCTACTGATAAGTAATTTGCTAACACTCAAACAATTAGCCTTACATAAGATATACAGATATATAATTTTTTTGCATATTTTATTGTTGATATATCTTCTCTTCTGTTATCCCAGCTCCTTATTCTGCTACCCTAACATCCTAACACATATAATCCAATTTATGCCTTTTTAGTCTAGCTTCTAGGATTGTTTTTTATTTACAATAAATTCTGTTTTATACATATATCTCGTCTGCTATCTTGTCCCAGTTGGGACAGTCTGTAAGTACATAGGTGTATTTAATGAGAATACTGTAGCAATCTTTAGTCACATAAAGCATTAGAAATTACACAATTGCAGATCCTACCTTCCTCATCCCAGCTGTGATGTCTTTATCAATGAGTGACAAAGGGATAGAGCTGAGTTCATGTGGTTTTCCAGCTCCTGAACAGACCTGAACAAGAGCAGCCCAGGCCTCTCTCTGCCTGTGCACAGATGCCCTGCATAGCTGTGTTAGAGGCTGCTGAAAGCTGTTTTACTACTCTGCAGTGATGGAGCTTTTTAAAACCAAGTAGGAGTCACACTTTGCTGATAATGTGTTCAGAAGTATTATGCCCACCTGTTGCCTTGATAGGAAATGTTATTCCCCTTAAGGCTTTTAAATATTGTTGATGTTAATTGTAACTATGGGTACAGTTTGTATTCAATCCATTTCCATTTCAAGATAAAGTTAACAACATCAGATAAGCAATGCTCCCTATTTAGGAAAATCTCAATTCTGGTATAGACTGCTTGAGAGGAAAATAAATGAATAAGGGAATCAGGCACAAGAAATAAAACAGATCAGCAAATCACATTTATGTAACTATTAAATTGCACAGCTTCCACCAGACAGTTGAGCAGCTACTTCTTTAATTAGGACATTGTTTCAGTATCTTTCACACAGAACCCTGCACTTGAAGAATGTTTTAAGAATACCAAGAACACTGTCATAAGTGGGGGATGTGAACATGCAGAGTAGCCAGTGAATTCACTGAATGATATCTTTAAATACACAGTTGTCCAAGGCTATACACAATTCATTGGCTCTGTAATTGCAAATAATTGCCTAATAGTAAAGCTAAATGAACTATTCCATGTTGCATGACATAACGGAGCACAGTTGGTTTTACATTGTCATACATAGTTTTTAAGTAATTTATGTATTCATAAATAAGGATATAAATGTAGAATATAATTTTTATAGTTTTAAATATTTCAGCTCATGAGTATTGGGCTGTGTTCTTCCTCACTACAGAAGGGAAGAGAGGGCAGCCTGTGGTGAGGAGCTGAAGTGTTACCAGTGGTTGAGCGGATTAACTGGAGGTGCAAATATCTCCCTGAGTTAGGCAGACCCGTATGGGGGGAAGGAACAATGCTTCTGTCCAAGTACAGAGTACAGAAAACAGACAATCAGCAAAAGAACCTTGAAGAGAACAATGAGCCTGAGCTGGCTTTAACCCACATATTCTCTTCCTGGTACACGGGGACACTCAGCATTGTGACAGGGAGATTATCATAGGCACTGGTAGTGGGAAATACACTGGAATTGTGTTTGAACTGTGCATTGCCATTGCTATTGTAACTTACACTTACACTTTACTGTGTTTTCAGTATATTTAATATCACTTAATATTTAAACCAGAAAACCTGCGCAGCATCAAATATTTTTAAATAAGTATATTGAATATTAAATATTTGCCTAAATTTTGCCTGTATACAGATACAATAGAAGTTTCTCTGCCACCTACTGTCCCCTCCCAGGTGAAAAGGGGATTATGGAAGAGGAGAGAAGCCCCTAGTGTGGAAATTAAAATTGATTTACTGAAATAACAAAACTAATACAAATACCAACTAAGGTACAGAAGCTTATACTCAGCTTAGGCTTTAGAAACACCAAAGGAAGCAAAATACCAAAATGGAGGACCCCCCAAAAAAGGAACTCCTTGCCCTCAGTAAAATTCCATCTTTTACAATGAATGTGGTGCAAATGGTGTGGGATACACCTGCCAGTCAGCTTGGTTCAGCTGCCCTGGGTTAAGCTCCCAGCTGACTCGAAGCTGCTCATGGCTTGTCCTCCATCACTGGCCTATGATCCTGTTCCAGTGAAACCAGGGCAACATTATACCCTTCACAAGTGGAATATCTAGAAGAACCTGGTCAGAGTATTTGACTCAGTCTCACCACCCTACTCTATTTTAATTGGTAATAAATTAAATTAGATTTTAATTTACTATGGTTTGCCCATGAGAGTTCTTGGTAAGGAAGCGCCCTGTCTCTTTATATAAACCCACGAGTTTTCCTTTTAATTTCTTACTGCAGCCTGTTGAGGAGAAGGAGTGAGAGAACAGCTGAGTGGACATCAGATCAACTCAGAGGGACCTCAACTATCTCCATAAACTAAACAGTTTAGTCTTGATTATTTCAATTTAAGAACAACAACCCATTTCTGTAGGTACAAAGAAAACAATCTGACTTTCCATCTAATTGTGAAAGTATAAAACATTCAAGAAGCAAGATACAGCAGAGACTATTCTTCTCAGCTATTGGTGGAATACTTTTTAAAGTCATTACAGCCCTAAGCCTTAAGTTACCTTGTTGCTGTTCAAAACCTGTTACACTACAGCAGAGTTCCACTGCTTTGTACTTCAAACAAAGGAAAATTTAAATGAGGCTGTAAGAAGGCTCTGCACCAGCTCAAGAAATGAAAAGAGTTATGAGTTAAATATCACTGCATTTCTTCTTTGCTCAGGATCTAGGAATATTGTATCTGACTATTTTAGATGGTATTATAAATCATGCTGTAGAGAATAACTAACCCTCGCCAATCACTCAATGCTGTAAAACATTTGTCATCCTTTGGATAAGATGTAGAAGTAGCAAGACTTACAGGGATATAAATATATTAAAAAGAAAAATGCATTAATGCATAGGCTAAGGTGAATGTTCACTCTTACCCATAATGACATAAATGCTGTAAAATCCGTATCAGTCTAGCTTACATCTAAAATTCTATTACTACATTATTGATTAATCACTTGAACTTTAAATTTAGTTGAGAATGATCTGAACAATTCAAGTACTTTATCAATTTATTCTAGAATACCTTGCCTGTCAAAATGAAAGGATTGAAAGGTATTCTTCACATGAGTCATAAAACTTCCTTTTTTCTCAATTGCCCTTGAAAGTATATGATACAATCTTAATTGTATGTTAGAATAATAAGAAATACTGGAATATTCGAAGTAACAATCAGTAGCATTTCAGCTTTTCATATATCTTTTAAAAATATACTTTCCTATAGCAAGCAATTATAAATCTATTGGTTTTATTTTACTACAGCAACACACATTGACAAAAGCCAAAACTTTCTAATGTACTACCAGATCACATCAGAATATATATTCTTATTTTCTAAAACACAGTGTTTATAGGAGAAGAACATGTACCCAACAGCATGAAATAACAAGCTGTTCTAGTCACTGTTTTTCTAATCTACCTGCCCAAAATCTCAGTCATAGTAGGAATTTCTCTATAGTTTCATATCTTACCTGGCAACTGGTCTGTCTAGATAGGAAAACAAAACTATTAGATAAGCCTAATTCTTTATTTGTCGTTGACTAGATCTGACAGGACTAATGTGACAGCAAGAATTTCCATTAGTTATAAGACAGGATTTTAGAGCCACAGCCCATGGTAATATTTTTATTGTTATTGCAAGGTCCAGTTGCTATTTTACTCTTGTGGCTATCTTTTGAAAGAACAGAGTAAAATTTTTTAGGCTTAATAAAATTTCCATTAATAATACAGCTTTATACTGCTCAGCACATGATATAAACGTTAATGAAGTCATGGAGGAAAATATTTCTCTGAACCTGAACTTTAATTCTGTATTCAAGTTAGAGTAGTAATTTAAGTCGGGTCCAAATTTGAGCTGATGTGACTCTTCACACAAAGAAGGGTTGGTATGAAAGATTTTGCTAAAACTTCCCTGACTGAGGGAAAAACATCCCACATCATTCGGAGATGACAGAGCAAAATGAAACTGAGAAATACTGTGGCACCATGTTAAGTATAGAAAGAACACAACACAATTTTAAGAGGACTGTTGAAGAATTTTTTTATAAACAGAAAAGTGCACAAATTACTCATCTGTGTCATAACATCAACCTATTCCTCTTAGGTGCAAAGGATAAACCAAGAGATCCTAGCCATTTTACCTGGAAATCATCAACGTTTTTTAACTTGGTATTCTATCTTGATGGGTTTAACTTTCTTAGCCTTCACCTGACTTGAGTCAACTGCATAAATTACAACTTTTGAAAATCAATTGTTAGGTCCATTCTTCATGTGAACATCTTTCTTAAATTCTACATACAGTAGGAAAAGACAGTGAGCTATAACAACCATTTATAAAAAGGTTGGTCTGTCCTATGCACATAGGTACACGTGCATAAAATGCTGTGTCATCTAAGATATTGGATGTATAAACTAAGCAGCCTGTAACATTTACATTGAAAAAAAATCAGTTTATTTTCTATGGCAATAATTTTCAGAGATATCGCTAATTAATGCTGAGTACATTTTCACTGTCTCAGCAACTGAAAATGGAAAGCCTTTCAGTCAGGTGACCAGAAAACTCTATAATTGTCTTGCCTAAATGACCGCACCTCAAAATGTCTTTGAGATCAAATGATGCCTCATTTTGATTGAAAATATTTTAAAATTATGGTTGTATCACTGTCAACATCAGAATGAAACCACTGAAACTTTTACATAGTGTTAAGATTATAATTTTTTTGTTTTCTTGCTAAAATATATGTAGCATTTATCTTGTAGTTGACAAAGTTATTTGCCAGAAAAATAATGTTTCTGATTTATTTTAAATGGACAACTCTCTGTATGTTTACAAAGCTTTCTCTACTGCAGTGTGACACCCCTGCAGATAACAGAGTCACCTAAAGGAAATCACAGTTCTTAATGTTCAGGGAGAGAAGATTTATTATTTTGCCTTCTGTCAGTAACTTGTATATGTACTTCTCTAATGTATTCTTCCCCCCATGTACTGTTCCCAATCCATCACAACCAGGACTATACAAAGATATAGTTACCAATAATCTTCAATGACTGTATTGTTTTCAACAGATCTACCAAGTTACATGACCAGACTTTAATTATACTTGGGATTAAACACATGCAGTGTTTTTTAATTTATAACAGGACGTGATGAAAATGTGTCTAGACATTGCTTTGATTGTATCAGATACATACTCATTATCCAACTTTTGATATAGATTTCATTCTCCTTTCAGTCAAATGTTGAATATTAAAAAGAACTGGAGGATTGGGGAGGTGTGAGGGAAAAAAAGGTAAGTGAAATCACCACACAAAAAACACAAAAGAGACAAAAAGTGTTATCAAGGTAATCCATTAGGAGTTGAGAAATCTGGCATCGACAATCATCATCTTCTTGTCAGAGTGATTAGATGACTGAATACTTATATCACAGGCTCTCACCTGTGACATACCATCACAAAGAATAAGAGCTGGTAACTGAAAACCAAAGCCAGACAACTTAATCTACTAAGTAATTAGTAGTAGCAACTAATTAGTAATGACTAATTAAACTGAAGAAAGCTGTATTTCACAAGGATTTTGGAACTATCTACAGCATCACAGAAAGGCAAAATCCAGTATTTCACTAAAAGGTAGAAATAAGAAAACAGCTGCATTGAGAAGCAGCAGAACACAGTGTGATGATTTGTGTCCCAATTAATTCTTTAATACCTTCTAAATATGCACAGAATTAAAACACAAAATTTCTCCACTTCCTGTATTGCATTTTCTTTTTCTCTTAGCAGAGTAAGTTTATACTAAACAAAAATTTAATTATTAATTATATATTGAAAAGGCTAATTAATATTATTCTAGTTATTTCTTCTTTTTGGAATCTTAATAAAGCAGAGAATTTAATCTATTGCAATTGTGAATAGTTGCAAATGTACATCACATGGTAAACTCTTCTGACATTAAATCAGAGGGGAATTCTTCACTGCATTGCGTTTTATGTCTTAATGGAGGTTATTTGAAGAAAAGGTTCCATAATTACCTTCAGGTTCCATAATTTCTTATCTTTCTTCTTTTGATGATTATTGTATTGGACTCAAATTTTTTGTACTGAGTGTTTTCAAATAAATATCCTGTACTTCACCAGAATCAGACGCATTCCATATTAAGTAGGAGCTGCTTAAATATAATGTTTTCTGTTTCCAAATTGCACATTCAAAAATCTGGAATCTGTTTGCTGCTTTGGCTATGGCTCAGGGTCTCATTTCTCAGGAAGAAATTTGCAGTGGTGAGACACTTCCTGTGAGATATCTTTTATGGCGAGACATTTTTCTAATAGGCAGCGATTTGTGAACTGTATAGCAAGGAATGTTAGGAGCTTCCAGCACTAATATGCTATCATCTGTTGAAAAAAATCAAATATAATTATTAAACAATATTATTATATTCTGTAGTCACATATCATTTAGGCTCAAATTTCCATAATAGAACTGGAGCTGGCCAATTTTAATTTAATTGGATGTTCTGGACAAAAGTATGACACTTTTAAACTGTCGACAATACCATGCAGTGCTGGGAGTCTGGATATGCAAACTATCTCTTTGTGTATTTTTTTGTTGTCTGTAAAGTAGGAATCATTTTATAACATATGTATGGAAATATTTATTGATTATGCATATCACATTGATTCTGTTATTCTGTCATTTGTCTACACGTACACTATATATGAATACACAAGTAAACAATTTACAAAGAAGAAAAGGAAATCTATTTGACAAGGCCTGAAGATGCAAAGAAAACTTTGCAAAATATGTGCAAAGTATGTTTGTTACTACTTTGTGTAACTGGTTGACAGTAAGTCTATGATAGAAGCAAAGGTGTTGTGGAAAACACCACAGGTGTCTTCCATATGCATTACTCTACAACCACCATTTTAAGCAATGGACCAGAGTGAATCTCTCCTTCACAGAATTGTAAACTTGGAGGTTGAGTCTCAGAAAAAGGAGACATTACTATACTGTGGGATTTTAAGCAAGTCTAAACATTTATTCTTACACTCCCTAAAATATTTGGGGTTCATAAAGCATATTAATTGGTAACAATAATAATTTTACTTCTGTTGGTGTTGATGAGAGCAGAACAATTCAGAGCTGCCTTTCTGTAAATGCTGCTGGCCTGTTTAAATATATTGTCACTTTATGCTGAAATGATAAATCTGCTTTTTTGTTTCTTGGTTTGGCATTTCAAAGTATTTGTTTAAGAAAGTTTACACAGCTTGAGGATAATTATTTGCTTGAAATTTAAATCGCTTCAGCTCTTCCATCTTACTTCATACTTGTCAGCTCTTCCTATCAGCTTCTTTCCACCTTTCAGAGCACTACTAAATCACATTAAAGTAAAGCCTGTGTTTATGTGACACAAGGCTTTAGTTCACTACAAATAGAGGAAATATTTAATCAATAAATTATGTGTTTAGGATTTTGTATATTCTTTATCTTGAGTACTGTCTAGTTGAAGGAGACAGAACGTTATCTGCAAAAAGTGCTTTTGAAATGTTCTAAAATTATAAATATTACAGTCTTCTGATAAGTGACAATATAATTGCCTAATGATTTACAGATTTACTTTGCTTTTTTTACAGATTTACTTTGCTCTGTGGTTGTTAGCCAGCTAATCACAAGACAGAGCAGTTATTTATATTATGTTAAAATACCAAGCTTAACAGGTTCCTATTAGTATAAGAACTCTAAAACTGTTATTTTTATATAGTTGACTTGATGCTAAAATACTACTTGTAATGATTTAATCTGATATCCAAAATCAAACAAGAAAAGAACATGAGTCTTACCTCAAGGTTCTTCAGCATCACAGAAGACAGAACAAACTAGTCTGCATCAGCAAACCAAGAAAACTACAGACTTTTTCAAAAATAATTTTAGAGTGAATAAAGAGAAAAAAGTACTATAAGTATTTGTCTGTGGGGAACCTTACCCCATGCAAAACAAACAAAAAAACCAATACAAACCACCCAAAAAACCACCTCTGTAACCAGTTATACTGTTTAACAGTATCATGATCAACAGCATAATTTGTATCACGATCAACAGCAAAATGACAAGTTTTTCAGGTGATTTTAAAGATTTCCTTGAAAAATCCTTAGAAAACCTAGTACTTAGTAGGGACACTCTGAAAGGCAAAAGGTATGTAACTCATTAACAGAGGAATAAATCTGGGAATAATGGGGCTGGACACCTTGCAAATTAAACAGTAATACATTTTCAGTTGCAAGAAAAGAATCAACCAAGAAATTATTAAAAATCTATTTTGTAAAGGTCAAAACTGTTTAAATAACTACATAAACAGTGCATTTTACTCCAGGACTGGCAACAGTAGAAATTTTCTTAGAATCCATTTTAAGTTATGATACAATCTTGCTTTTGGGCAGACTTATCTTCTAAACTAATTGCAGACAAATGCAAGCACAAATGCTTTATCCTCTTACTACCAGTTTTACACAGGCAGGAGCCTTTACTTTACAAGAATGCTTCTACTGAAGTGGATAGAGCTTAAACATTGTCTTTGGGATGGCAGATGATTTTATATTAAATATGTCCAGCAAAATGCTGATCATTGTGTAAAAGCATGGCTTGCTGGAAAATATAATCAAGGCAAAGGAGGTATAAAGGGAAAACATTTGAAACTTACAAAAATGAGGTGCACTTGGTAACCTATTTGAATATCATTTTGTCTTTTTATAAGTTTAAATTTATTAGAATTCAACATCAACAACTTAAGTTAAAAATCAACATTTAAAAAAAAAAAAAACATCAAAAAAAACCCCCACACAACACCAAAAAAAACTCCAAACAAGAAAATAAGTTTAAAAGGAGAATGAATATAGCCTTTTGATTTTCATGTACTTATAACTCACATTTAAGAGGGGAACTTCTACTCTGTAGAAATGAGATACACTACATATATAGCCAACATGATCATTGTTAAGCACTGCACAGACATCACAAAGAACTAGATCTAAACAAGAAGTGTGCCAGATGAAAAATTGTCAGCAATATTCCCAGAAGAAATTTATAACAGCTTATATTAAAGCTTATAACATTTAGATTTAAAATTATCCAGCCTTTCAAATACAACATCATAATCAAAGGTATTCGTCATACTTTTGTAATGTATGATGAACAAAAAACAAGTGGGAGAATGTATATTATTTGTGTACTGCATTACTTTGCTAGAATACACATAACTAACATTTCAGATACCAATGGGATAGTTCATCAAACACAGCATATGCTCTTCTTTCCTACTGTACCTATTTGTTTCTAATGATTATGTTAAACTCTGGATTCCCTTTCCTCAGCTTTTTACAGTATCTGGTCAGGGTAACCACAGTATATACAAACAATCAAGGTATGTACAAGTGCTTCAAGGTGGGTAATAAAATGCAGTCCATAGATGGACAGAGAATTCATTATTAGTTAAATGACGATATCAGTATCACTCTACTTCTTTATTTTTTTCACCACAGATTTGAAGATAACTTTTATTTCAAAAACAATATTTTTGCCTCAGATGCACCATGACAAGACTGACATTCTTAAGGTTTTTTTGAGGACTTTTGCTGTACAGAGTTCAACAATAAAATTTTTCAATATACTTTTTGATGTAGTACTAAATAAAAAAAGGCCCAACTGTACATTCCTGATTCAAATATGGCTTTGGATTCTCACTCCTTCTTTTCAAAGCATTAGTCTATGAAGTTTAGTTAACATCTTTCGTGTGTAGGTTTTATGCAGAGAAGTAAGGAAGCTGGTAACACAGTTCTCAATAAAAGAATCACAATAATTTATGCATCTTAAAGAAATCCAAGTTTTTTTATACTTTGGTGTGTTGGACTTTATGGTTTGCTTCTAGGTTGAAGCATCTTCTTTAACAGTTTGCTTACATTTTTACAAATTAATTGTAATTCTTGCTTTTTTGTAGCTGGTTACTATTTTGTAATGAGCCAAGTCACTTCCTATTGTCTTTTCCAAGTTACTTTTTCAGAGACTGTTATAAAGTCAGGCTAAAAGCAACTGGAGTATTCAGGGTTTTTTTAGTTTTTATTAATTCAACAAGAATTGCCTTTTAGTACTTACAGATTTTTTCCAGCTATTTGGCTTACTTCTGAGTTCTGTTATGGGATTTGGAAGGTAGCTGTATTGCTTTAAATTCATTTAGTAAACCCCAAGAGGGTTTCAGAGGCAAAGCTTCTTAGCAGAGGCTTGTAGGCTTACTGATGAGAAAAAAGTTCAGTTTAAACTCTCACAATGCCTCTAGTTAAACTTAGTTAAATTCAGTTACTCAAAGAAGTTAAACTTGTTTATTTCACTAAATATTTATCAACTTATCTAGGTGGTAGCACATACTCTGCAGTGAAAACTGTATATGGACACATAGGCATGTATAAAGTAGCTTATACATAGGCATATGTATATATATATAGTACCTTATACATAGGAATGTATAAATAAGCTAATTTAGACAGTTAAAGGAAACATAGATATAGAGGTAGATGTAGATAGATAAGATATACATATGCATATATATAATGCTTTAAAGTGAGAATTTCTTGTGCTGTTTAATCAATAGTTTAAAAACTAATATCCACAGCCATTGCTAAATTAAACATGCTTTTTTTAGCAGAGAAAACAGTGCACTCAAAATAATCTAACAGATGACACCTATATTTTTTGCAATAAACTGAACAAAAGTAATTTAAATACATGGTATGAATACAACAAACAACTCTCTGTCTGATGGGGCTATAAAATATTGTCACAAAAAACACAAAATTCACCAATGGTATGAAACAGAACACTTCTTTTCAGCTAAACATGAACAATTTTGCATAAGTCAGTATCCTTTTCCTATATTTTAGCTGCTAAAGTGACATGTTAAATTGTTGTACCAGTTGGGTGGATGAAAATAGTAATTATCTTTATTATATTAACAGACAGAGATTTGAGTAAGTTATTCAGGATTTTACAGAATATCGGGTGAATATCCTAAAAGGTTTATCATGTTATATTCATCTTCACGCTTAAGAAGGTCTTTCTCAAAGTTCAGGCTTCCACCTTGTGCATATTACTGAAAAATCTTTGTATCTCAAACTGCCTAACCGCATATAGATAATTTATGAAAAAAAAAAAAAAAAAAAATTGAATTAAATTCTCATTTTCCGGACCAAAGCCAGACTACTAGAATACCTCTTCTGTGGTAGTTGCAGTGAAAAGTATAAGAGATCTTAACAATTGTCTTGGCCCAAAAGTAAAATTAAAAATAAACATAAGAAAATATTCCTCATGCTCTGAAATAAAGACTAAAAAACTTTCATCAAAAGGGTAGGAAAAAAAAGAAAACTAAAAATCCCCCACAAAGAATGAAAGCTCCAGGCTGAGTTGACACTCAAAACTTGCAAAGGCCAACTTTCTTCCCTGAGATTTCCATACCTCCAGATATGCCCCATTACTTCAAAGGCCAATGTTTTAATCATAATAACAGAAAGAGACATCTTGTCTCTGAGATAAGAGCTCAGATATGATATCAGACTTGAGGCTCAGTTTGCCTTCTGCCTCATACAGATCATTGATACTGTCAACCTGGAAACGCAGCTGCATGTCTGCAACAAAATGAGAAACTTTTCTTTTAACCCCCAAACTCCAAGTCCATGCAAAATGTACTTTACACAGTATTTAAAACTTACAATCTTTTGGGCACTTGTATTCTTTACCTCAGATACAGCCAAAAGCCCCAGAATTTTGCAGAACAAAGAATGTGACAGAAAAAACATAAAGACTGAGATCAGAACTTAGAGAAAATTCTTCACTTTTTAATTAAATAAAATTATTTTTTAAACATACCTTGATAAAATATATATAGACATGTCTATTCTTAACCCCAGCAAGGGATATTTTGATAAAAGGATGTGACTGAATTTCCTTAAAATTACTAAGGGAGTTAGGGACCTGCTTGAATTATCTCTCTCGTTTAATTTGCTATTTGGACATGAAGAACTGAATATGAATCTTTATAGAATTGGGGAACTTACTGATGGAAGAAAAAGCCCTTAAGTGATGGCTTCCCTATGGAAAACTACTCCACAGCTTAATGTATCTTCCTGTCAGAACGTTTTTCATTATATTTACTATAGGCTTTTCTGTTCCTAATTCCATCATATTATAATATATATCTTACTGTACAACATTAAAAGCACTTCTAGCCTTCTTGACATTTACATAATTACATTCTTTTGGATGACCTTTTAAGTCAAAGCTAAGGTGTCCCTTTTTCACTGCTAAAAAGTTTCCTCCAGTCAGTCTACTCAGGATTTTTTTTTCCCTTTTCTCTTACCTATTAATAATAACCTATTTCCCAGCATAGTCCTTTCATCCCGCTGAATTTCTTCTGATTTTTGCTTCAAGAAATGGAGGTGCTATTTCCCTCACATCTCATGGAACTTTTAAAGCATCCATTCATTTCATAGAGCAAGATGGAATTTTGTGGAAGAAACAGTCCCTTGTATTGGTTGCCCATGCCACAAGGCTCTGGGTGCAGCAGTTATCCTTGCAACACAATCTTCTCCTTCACCAGCTATTACTGGAAGCTGACAGCAACAGATATTAGCAGGCAGGCAATCTCCATGATGTGAAACAAACCTCCTACATGCTTTCTAGCTTTCAATCTCTGATTTTACAAACTTTTCTTCTCTTACTTTGTCACTGTTCCCGAAACAAAATACCAAACCCTACCCAAGCAGTCAAATTGCAACCAAAACATCAGAACAGTTCTGCATACAGAAATACTTTTCAATATATACTCAATTTTCTGGGACATTGGTTGCTTAGTTTGGTTACCTGATTAAGACACCTTAGCTTCCCTACATGCACAAAACCAAAGAAACACAGTGAAGTTCTCTAATCAATCTGTGATGTTATTTAGATTTGAAGTGTAGCAAACAAAATACCTAAAAGTCCTAATAATGGAAATACAAAGTGAATATTACATCATGCAAATTAAAATGTAACCCTGAGGTCCTTACCCTGTCCTGCACTTCAGCCACAACAACCCCACAGCAGGGCAGCATACAAAGGGATAGCAGGAAAAAAACCCAAAACACAACAAACAAACAAAAAAGACAAAACAGGTTGGGAAAGCAAAGGTAAAACAGCTGTGACAATATATGAAATATATCTCATGGATGGAAATATACTATTATTGCCTGCTGGGGACAACTGTAGGGTCCATACCTGATGTATCCTTAAATCATTTGGAGTAATTAAAATGGAGAGAATGAGTTAAAGTACTTAAAAAAAGCCCACCAACAACTATTTACCAAAATGTGACTTGAAATTATTAAGCTAACATAAATATTTAAAAGAGAGAAAATTAAAAATAGCACATATAGAAATGTGAAGTTCCTGAGACAGTGGCTAAGCAACCTTTTCATGGCTTGCACACTGACAATGCTGGGCCCTTCTTATTGTTTGTAGCAGACAGAATTAAATTCATATTAAAACAAACAACTTAACTAGCAGAAATGTAAAATAAATGATCAACTGTTGTGGGCTAAGTATCAGTACTGGATGATAATAATCTGTATCTAGGGATGGGAGTAACTGCTTGTCATTCAGCTGAACCATTAGTACAATGATGTTTCAAATGCACAAACATGGTGTACCATATTTGGCACAATTATACTCTAAACTTGTCTCTGCTTTTTGTTTCTTTTAAAAATGCTATAGAGTTTGAAAATTAGGATTCACTTGAAAAAAAAATACAGTTAGGAGTGTATAAAATGTAAATCACACCATAAAAATCTACTTACAGAAATCTACTATAAATTTTTCAGTGTAATGTTTACTTTATATTAAGGATATATTTTTAAATATTTTACTTATACTTGTTTGATTCTTTAATAACCAATTTTTGATTAAATTCAGGAGATGGTAAGTTTCATGTATTTATGCAGGAGCATCATTCAACAAGCATCTGCTAATTAATTTATAGTCAGTAAAAGTTACCATTCCATAAATAAATGCTGCTCAAACGCAAAGCAGACTTAGGACAATAACTAACCATTTATTTATCATACGTAAGCTATTAATAAGTATAAAAAATGTTTTTGTTAGGTTAGATGGGAAAAAACAGCAGCAGAATGGACACAAAGCAGTACCTTTTTACTAAATACATAATGCTAAATCAGTAATGGAACAGAATCCCCCCCGTGCCCAGTTCCCAGATGGAAGGGAACCCAGGACATTTAAAGTTATGTGATGCTGCTAACTGGGTGCTGTATCAGTCACCAGAACTGCACTGGTCTGAAGGCAAGAGCTGCAGCACCTCATTTGGTGCTCTTTTTGGTGTATATTCATGCAATACGAATGCTTTATTCAGGGTAGAGCAGGTGGAGGCACAGCAGCTACAAAAGCAAGCTTGGGGTGAGCCCAGAGAGTAAGCTGGCTGATCTCCTTTTGAGCAGCTGTAGCCATGAATGCTCTGAAGAGCAACAGCAGTGGGAGGGCCAGCTCTGTGTGATCAAAGGACTTTGGCAGTCGTGATCTCTGAACTAATTCCAAAATGTCAGTGAAATGGCACATCAGAACTAAAAAGAGACTATAAGGAATTTAATAGCTTAGGGGGGACATTGAAACTTTAATTAGTCCCAAAAATAGATTTAGGGAGAAAAGCAAGCTAAGCTTTTATGAATATTAAGAAAATCAAAATGTTACAGTTTTATTTTCCTTCCTCTGTGGAAACCATTCTTTGTGGAAAAAAAAAAAAAAAATTGTGGGAGTGGGGTTCCCAAAATTAAACACATTACATGAGAGAAGGAAAAGCATACACAAAGGGAGAAAAAGAAAAAAATAATCCGTAGTTATTATTATTTAACCAGATTTTAAAGTCTTCCCAGTGAATAAGGCATTAGGACAATGAAACAGTGAGTGTTACCTACTTGTATATGTGTGAATTAAAGGGAAAAAAGGAAATTTGTGAATGTCACAGTTGTTTGTATTTCCTTCTACATAACCAACTAATAAAGCAAAAATGAAAACCAGAATAAGAATTCTTGAATTTACATATTTTATGGGATGGAGAAATGGAATAGCTATTGCTATGCTAGCTTTGAAAAAAAAAATGGACAACCTGGATTTGATTACCTAATTGACTTTAGTTGTTCTATTTAATCCTAAGGAAGTCAAAGCTAGAATTTTAAAAGGTATTCAGCTACTGATCTGAATACCTAAAAAAAACATTTAGTAGTCTCTCTGGAAACAAACACAATCTGATTTTAGGCCTTTAATTTAAGGATGTGATGTTCCTAATCTATGAATTTATGTAGTCACTGAAAAGGGGCAGGTTTCCAATAGAGGGGCTTTTAACTAAGCAGAGAATCTAGACTAAATCCCACAAAAGTAAGGGATATCTGGCAGATATCACACAAGGCTAGGTATTTTTGTACCTGAACCTTTTCTACTCATTCTTTCCTCATTTTTGTTGTGGCTTCTTCATCAGATGAAAATATTTTTCCCTTGTTTAATTAGCAGTAAAGTCTTGAGGTTTAATCATACAGCACTTCTACAGGTCTTTAAAACTTAAAACATTTAGTGAAAAGTGGTCAGAATGGTAAAAAGATTGGTGAAAAAATACAAGGATTGGTTATGTTAAAGTGAAGGAAGAAAGAGGTGACATAGTAAGTGTAGATGGAATAAAGGATGGTTAAACAGTTCAGAGCAAGAGTTTGTGTTCCCTCTGCCTAGGACAAAGAAATGTTCAACTATATTGGAAGATGACAAATGCTCCACTGATAAAGGTATGTGATTCTTACCGTTATTAAATTGTAAAACCCACTGCTGATAAAAGTTGTTGAAAAAAAACCCATCCATAAACACAGCAGTTGTAAATCTGCTACTTTGAGAACTTAGAAAATCTCTAGCTGTGCAGCTCAGAGCATATGATGACATGTTGCAACAGTACTGTAGTTTTGACCCTGTAGATCCCTTGAACAACAATATTTGCATTTATGTGCACTCTAGCCCATTCCAGCTGTGACCAACAGATACTGGTTCAATAAACCCACTTCATTTTGAGTTTATCCCAGGCTAACAGCTCAAGCATGGTCTTATCTAGAAGGTTGCAATTTATTTTACTAAGAATACGTAATCTGTACCCATGCCTTTAGAAATCTAATGATATTACAATACTGTCAGTACTTTTCTGTTCATTCACCTTCCCCTATCAGAGACACTACAGTGAACAGCATGATCTTTGAAGCCAAAATGGTAAAATGGTAAAAAAAAGTTGAAGGCAACAGTACTAGATATCAGAAAGATATTTTCAAGGAAACACAGGAAAAGAGATGAAGTTAACTGTTCTCCAACAGCTTATATAAAATATCCTAGCAGAATAGGCGAAAGACCTAAGGAGGAGTTTACCAGATTTGAAGCATTTACTAATAGGCTTTCCTTATTGGAATCTATAAAACAGAGAGCCAAGAAAGCTGAGTGTAAAAAAGGGTGACAAAAAGTGTATCAACTTTGGAAAAAGGGTCAGGTGAAACAGGAAGCATTTAAGGATATTGTAAGGTCATACAGAAAGAGAATTAGCGATGAGAAAATTCAGTTAGAACTTAATGTGGCCTTTTTTGTTCAGGATAATTAAAGGTGCTTTTATAAACATATTAATAACAAAAGGATCTCCATTCCTTATTGGATGAGGCGGTAACATAGTCACAAAACTATAGTCACAAAACTAAAAAAGGCTAACACCTTCCTTGCCTCAGTCTTTAACAAAAAGACTGGTTATCCTCAGGGCAATTGGTAGACAGGAATGGGGAAGAAGGATACCTCTCCTGTAACCCAGGAGAAAGTAGTTAGTAACCTGCTGTGTCACTTAGATCCTAACAAGTCTATGGGACCAGTATGGATTCATCCTAGGGTGATGAGGGAGCTGGCAGAAGAACTGGCTAAACCACTCTCCATTGTTTATCACCTGTCCTGGCTAATTGGGAGGTCCCAGATGACTGGAGGTTGGACAATGTGACACTCATCCACACGAAGGGCCAGAAAGAGGATCCAGGGAACTGTAAACCTGTCAGCCTGACCTCTGCCATGCAAAGTTATGGAGCAGATCATTCTGGCATGTAGATGACAAGGGGGGGACCAGACCCATTTAGCATGGGTTTAGGAAAGGAAGGTCCTGCCTGACCAATCTGATCTCCCTCTATGACTGGGTGACCCACCTAACGGATGAGGGTAAGGCTGTAGATGTGGGCTACTTCAACTTCAGCAAAGCCTTTGACACAGCCTCCCACAGCATCCTCCTGGACAAGCTGGCAGCCCATGGCTTGGACAGGGGCACTCTTTGCTGAGTTAAAAACCGGATGGATGAGCAGGACCAGAGAGTGGTGGGGAATGGTGCTGCAACCAGTTGGTGTCCAGTTACCAGAAGTGTTCCCCAGGGATCAGTACTGGGCTCAGTCCTATTCAATATCTTTATTGAGGACCTGGATGAGAGAATTCAGTTTACCCTTAGTAAAATCATGGATGACATCAAGCTGTGGGGGGGAGTGTCAATCTGCCGAAGGTAGGAAGACACTGCAGAGGGACCTGGATGGGCTGGGTCAATGGGCCAAAGGCAGCAGTATGAGGTTCAACAAGACCAAGTGCAGGGTCCTACACTTTGGCCAAAATAACCCCTTGCAGTGCTACAGACTGGGGAAAGAGTGGCTGGAGAGAAGCCTGGCAGAGAGGGATGTGGGTGTACTGGTTGACAACCATGTACCAACATGACAACATGAGCCAGCAGTGTGCCCAGGTGGCCCAGAAGGCCAATGGCATCCTGGCTTGTAAAAGGAATAGTGTGGCCAGCAGGACTAGGGATGTAATTCTCCCCCTGTACTCAGCACTGTTGAGGCCACACTTTGAGTGAGGTCCAGTGTCCAGCTCTGGGCCCCTCACTTCAAGGAAGATATTGAGGTGCTGGTGTGGGTCCAGAGGAGAGCAATGAGGCTGTGAAGGGACAAGGGGGAAAGTCTTATGAGGTGAGGCTGAGGGACCTGGGGTTGTTTTGCCTAGAGGAGACTCAGGGGGACCTTATCACTCTCTACAACTACCTGAAGGCAAGTTTTAGTCCCGTGGGAGTCAGGCTCTTCTCCCAGGCCACTAGTGACAGGATGAGAAGGCGTGGCCTGAAGCTGTGCCAGAGGAGGTTTAGGTTGGATATTAGGAAGCACTTCCTCATGGAAAAGGTGACCAGACATTGTAATGGACTGCCCAGGGAAGTGGTGGAGTCACCATCCTTAGAGGTAACTAAGAAGAGACTGGATGAGGCACTCAGTGCCATGGTACAGTCAGTGTGGTGGTGTCAGGTCATAGGCTGGACTTTATCTCAGAGGTCCTTTGCAGCCTCAGTGATTCTGTGAAATAGAACAACAGTCAGTTCATGGAATCAGACAGTTCTTCAGCAAGTTGATGTCGGTGTTAAAAAATAACACCTGGTTAAATATAGCCAGGTAAACCAAAGGCAGTGTCAGTGAAATTAAAAATGGCAAATAGCACATTAGTATTTGAGCAGAGTTTCAGAGGTAAATGGGGAAAATGCAGGTATAAAAACCTAATTTCTACACCAACCTATCTTACAGGACTTGTACTAGTTAGAAGAAACATCCTAGGTTACAAGTAGAGCTCTACCATAGTGTGTGTGTGGGACATGTAGGGCTGTGACACTTCACCATGTCACACAAGCTTTTTCATCTGGGTTGTAGAGTTGCTATAATATACTTGGTCTTCTGAAAGATTTTGGTGAGGTAACTTGCCAAGACAAAGAAAGCAATTAAAGTGTTGTAAGATATAAAACAGAGTCAGCGTCTAAATGAAAGCTGATTTAAAAGATAGAAAAAAAAGGTTTGGAATACATGGACAATTTTCTCTGTGAAAAGAGATTAACTGTATTGATATCCTTCCATGTTTTTCTTGCGAAACTTAACAAGATAAAGAAAATCAGAAAGGGATTTGGTAAACACACAAAACAGATCAAAAATTAATATTGAGAATATTAGCTCACATGAAATGACTAGTACAGGCATTGCCTGATAAACTACTGATTACTAGACACATAGTCCCTGTATTAATAGTTTTTCTTGGCATTTTCAGTTACCATTCATGAAGACAAGCTACTGAGATGGACTCAGGCCTGCAGGAGATTTGCAGCTAGACTTTATAAACAGTGTATGGAAAACAAGAACACCAATCTAATGTCTAAAACTCTGTATTGGTTAATTAAAGAGTGAGAAAAGCTTTCCCTTCTGCATGTAATACTAATAAATTCCTCAGATGTATGAGGCCTTGATGTGAGCTTCAAAAGTATATTAAAATAACAGTTACTTGGTTCATCCAACTACTAAAAAGGATTTCTTGCTTCCTGTGTATTGTGAAACATCACTGTTAACAGGCAGTATCATATAACACATGCACTGATTTTTTCATGTCTGAAACCAGTAGCAGTATAAAATGTTTTACATCCCAAACAAAAAGAATTACAATTCATTTTTAAAAGTCTGGTATTAATAATTTTTAAATGTTATCTAAAATAACAAATCCATGTATTTCAATCTAGAAGGAAAAATTTAAACCACCTCATCAGAACACAATCATTTCTATACTTCTGTACTCAGATTTGAACATTAGATTCCACAAATTCTGCATGGAGATGGCAATGGAGAACAGGTTATAATCAGCTTGTGAATTTATAGCCACAGTGATAAAGTTAGTAGTATCACACACTAAGCAGGTGAGCTGGCCATCCTACCCTAATGGTCCAGTACAATCACTCTAATGCAAATGTAGCCGTATCTGTGCACCAGTCCTAACAAGTACCTCATACACATGAACAGCATTTTACTGGTATGTTGCATCAGAAACATTCATGTTGCTGGTCCAGATCTTATTCCTCACAGTAAACTTTGTTCCAGAAAATTGGAACTGAGTACCTATAGTGACCTATATAAATATATCTATATATAGTAAACTATATATATATCTATAGTATCACCGATTGTAACAAAATACTAAGTTTGCCCAGTGCAACTTTACCCATATATCTTCCAGCAGAATAGAAATCATACTTCTCGGCACCCTTAAGCCAAATGAAATCACTGCCATAGACGTTACCTGATGCTGATACCAAAAAGGAAATACATTTCCTAGGATAAGCCTGCATATATATAAATATATGTAAATGAATCAAATTAAGACTCTCTTTTCTATCACTTTATAACTATATAATATTTCAATAACTTAAATAAAACCAAAATCAACAGCAAGAGATTCTTTAGTTCCAGGCCCACTGAAAAGTGTTCATGTGACTTAAAAAAAATTCTTTGTGCCATACCAAGTAAATATCTGTGCTCTCCTTTCAATAGTCTCTCATCTGTCATAAGTGGGAGACTCTCAAAATGCTTTCTAAAAGCACATATTAAGATTGAATTGTTACTCTGGTCTTCATACATTCTGTCAATGAAATAAATACCCTCATTCTTTATCATTAGGGCTTTTAGGAGTAGTGGGTCCTAAAACGATTCTTAAGTGCCTCCAGTTTATGACATCATTCTCCACTAGTTTATTAGATGCACCTTTTAAATCCAAAGTGATTTGATTTTTCCCTTAGGTTAAGACAGATATAGATTTTTCTACCATCTTTTCCACAGATAATTCAAGTGACCAAATGTTAGGGAAAATAATGAAACATTGAACTGAAAAAAAAAAAAAAGAAAAGCATTCATTGTCCCCTGCTATCTTTACATGACAACATTTGCTAATGTCTTCATTTCCTGGAAAACTTTAATTCTGTAGGGCCTTAATTCCAAAGCAGAAAATAAATGCAAGTTCCTGAAACTGAAAAAAAACACCAACCCCAAAACCCAAACACCTCAGCAATATAAAGGTTATTGTATCTTGTTGCAGGAGGCGAACTTCGTAGCAATGATAGGCTCTGAATGAGGACAGGATCAGTAGAGAACTGGCCTCGACCAGCACAGCTGCTGACCTGCTTCAGAATGAGCCCTTTGCCGGTCTCAGGCCCCACCTTTTATTGGCCCTTGATCTTTGAGCATGCGCACCTGGGCCAGCCCTAACTGGGCACAGGTGAGGCTGAGCACCGACTGAGCTCATTACTCAGCAGGTCCTGCCACCTGTTGCCTACAGTATCTTATAGAATAATAGAAACATTAAGGTTGGAAAAGACCTTCAAGATCATCAAGTCCAACCATAACCTATCTACCACAACCATTAAACCATACCTTGAAGAACCACATTAAATATTTCCTGAACACCTCCAGAGATGGTGACTCTACCACCTCCTTGGGCAGCCCATTCCAATGCATCACCACTCTTTCAGTAAAGTTTTCTTAATATCCAACCTGAACCACCCCTAGCACAACTTAAACCCATTTCCTCTCATCCTATCACCAGTTACTTCAGAGACCAACACTGGCCTCTGTACAACCTCCCTTTAGGTAGTTGTAGAGAGCAAAATGATCTTGAGTCTTTTCTTCTTTAGAATAAATAACACCAGTTCCTTCAGTCACTTGTATGACTTGCCCTCCAAATCCCTCACCAGCCTCATAGCTCTTTTCTGGATATGTTCCAAGACCCCAATATCTTTCTTATACTGTGGTGCCCAGAACTGAACACCATACTCAAGCTGTGCCCTCACCAGGGCTGAGCACACGGGCACTTCCCTATTCCTGCTGGCCACGCTGTTCCTGATACAGGCCAGGATGCCATTGGCCTTCTTGGCCACCTGGGCACGCTGCTGGCTCATGTTCAGCCAGCTATTCACCAGGACTCCCAGATTCCTCTCCACCAGGCTGCTTTCCAGACACTTTTCCCCAAGCCTGTAGCACTGCTTGGAGTTATTGTGACTCATCTTACCTGGAGGAAATAGCTACAATTTTGAAAGTAAAATAATAGCTTTCAATGAATATTTTAATAAAAGACAAGGTTCTTATTTCTTCCAGATAAATTGAATACATACACCACATCAAGTTAAAAAAAAAAATAAACACAACATCTATGCTCAGGGTGGCCTCCAACCATCATATCCTCCACAAGACCATCCATCTCTTTTGACAAACAGCAGGTCCACCAGGATGCCTTCCCTAGTTGACTCTCTTAGCAGATGAATCAAGGAGTTAACCTCTACTAACTCTAGGAACCTCCAGAACTGTTCTCTTGCTGCTGTATTACATTTCCAGTAGACTCCTGGGAATTTGAAGTCTTTTGTGAGGACAGGGACAAACATTTGAGAGACTTCTCTCATGTGTCTATTGAATATTCTATATTCTACTCTCTTCATCCTGTCTCGGTAGTTTACAACAGACTCCCACCAAGATGTCTGTTTTGTTAGACTCCCTCCTGATTCTTACTTAAAAATATGTAACCCTATTATCTTTATCATTGAGTTCCAGCCATTCATAGAACTCCCTAAGATACGGGAGGACCCTACAGCCTCTCCTTCCTTGTCTAGCCCTTCTGAAATGCTTATAGCCATTGCTGGGAATACTCCAGTCATGGAAGCTGTCCCACCACCTTTCTGTAATGGTCTTCTTGTTGCTGCTTCATCACTGCCTATATGGAAGATCTATGATGGATGTAATCTGAGGGCTTTACTAGGAAAGGGATTTTTCTCAGAACATCTTTAACCAGGGCCTCACAGAAGCAGCAGACTTCCCTAAGAAGGGAGGTTGTGACTGCACCCTTCTCTGGAAGTGTTCAAGGCCAGGTTGGATGGGGCTTTGAGGCAACCTGGTCTCCCAGGAGGTGTCCCCTGACAATAGCAGTGGTGTTGAAACTAAATGATCTTTAAAGACCCTACCAACACAAACCATCCTATAAAAAACCAGGGTCGGTCTGCATATCAGGCCTTTTGCTCCCTTCAGACTCCCTTGGAGTCAGAAGTAAGTCAAGGCCTCTTCTTAAAGGAGCTTTGTCCTGAAGAAATTACTTAGAAATATTACTGTTTGTGTTAGAATGCTGGCCTCATGCTTGACATCACTTTGCCAGAGGCAGATTGTGTTGACACAGCTTGGTCCTGAATCATCAAGTGTGAAGGGGGTTCAGCTCTGGAAAGGTTGGCCAACTTAGCAAAGGCTTCAGGGAGAACTTCAGGTACCTTCCAGTACCTGAAGAGTCTACAGAAAAGCTGGGGAAGAACTTTTTCACAAGTGCATGAAAGGATCAGATGAGAGGGAATAGGTTTAAGCTAAAGTAGGGGAGATTTAGATTTAATATTTGGAAGAAAATCTTTACTGTGAGTGTGGAGACATACTGGAAATGTTCAAGGCCCTGTTGGATGGGTCTTGGAGCAACCATATCTAGTGGAAGGTGTCCCTGCCTATGGCAGTGTCATGACTTTAGCCAATAACTAGGTGACAGATGCTCTCTGTTCTTCCCCAACTACCCTCCCAGGGGAAGATAAAAAAGGAATTATCGCAAAGAGACTTTAAGGTTAGAAACAAAAACTAGGGTGGGTCTAATGAAGTAGTAATAATGATGGTGAATTACAAATATATCTAAACATGTAAATATGGAACTCACACTCACCAGCTGGTAATTACTTCCCAACCAGAAATGTCCAACGTTGAACTTGGCAGCAGATGTGGGTGCCTGAGTTCAGGGTCCCAGTGACAGTCTACAACAACCAAGACAGTCCTGCTTGGGAAGGCAGGAGAAAGTGACCTGCCTCTATGAAAAAAGTTCTTCTCTGGTAAGGAAACAAGTAGAAGCAATAACAAACAAACAGACCCCAATCCAACCAGTACACCACTTGGAGAAGCCAACAGAGGGCTTTTTTGGGAGCCATTTTATGCTGAGCAGGAAGGAATAATGTGATTGGTCCATTTGGGTCACCTGACCCATCTTCTCCTCCTTATAGGCACAGCTGTTCCATTGTAATTGACACATCAAGGGGCTGGTGGCTGCTGGTGGTGTCCCAAGCAGTCTCAGGTCAGTATAATTGCAGGCAGTCTTTTATCCTGGTCCTCCCAAACCAGGATAGGCACGGAGGATGAAACTAGGTAATCTTTAAGGCCCCTTCCACCCCAAACAATTCTGTGAAAACATTTCAAAATTATTAACAAATTTCTTTCCTCAGATCATTAACTAGATAAAGGGATGAACCAGACATCCCATTTATCACTTCTGCCTAAATTGTCAGAAAAGACTAAAAGTCCTGATTGAATGTAGTATTTTAAAAGATGGAAAATCACGCAGTCAATAATTTTTCATCCAACTCCAGGTCATCTCAAAGAATGCAGTAAGTGCAAGTAAAAAAAAAATAAATCTCCATCCTCTCAAATTTTGAACTAAGCTTTTACAACATGGAGGTAATTTACTTTTATCTATAGGTCAGTCTGCGCTTTGGATGTAGTTCAGCTGATTAAGAAAAACTAAGATTTTAGTATAAGACCGCTGGCAGTTTTTCTTAAATATTTCCACATCCAGGCTGAATGTGAAGTGTACTAATGTCAAACTGGACAAACAAATTTTTATTATGGCACTTAAAAGTCCACAAAGAGAAGCTGCTCCCATCATCCCCCTGCTTTTAATGATTCTTTGAAGACCTGTGAAGGCAGCAACTGCTGATGCACTCAATGGTATTCTGGAAGGAAAAATAGCCATCCTCTGCTGATGGAAAAATCTCCTCTGCAAATTCTTTCCACTCTGGGCCACCTGATATATTTCACATTTTATATACCCTGTGAAGAATGACATTCATATGAATGATAACTTTAACTTTTGATAGTCTAGTCCTTCCAAATACACTCAAGATTTCACACACCTCATCAACCCCCCCCCAAAAAAACTGTAGAATGAAAGGTATCATTTGAACAGGAATGTAAAATGACAAATACAGCCATCACATGTCACATCTACCTATATCACATGAAGAGATTTCTCAGGAAGCTGTTTTGCCACATTATTATCTTCACATGCTTAAAAATCTCTAGAAACCTTAGATTTCATTCCTCAATGGAATTAATCCCACCATCACAATCTGGTTTTCTAACCATACAGGCAATATTTTTTTCACCAACATACTTAGAAAAAAAAACCCAAAAAAACAAAACAAAAAACATTTGCTTCACTTTTTCTCCTCAGTGCATATTGCCAAGAGAAGGTGTTCTCTATGAAGACCTTATTACCAACAAAGCATGTAATTCATAACTGATTGCCTTACAAAACTCAGTTTATTCCCATACAGAGTCAGGATACACCCTCCTGGAACAAGTGATATTTTCTGGAATACACTGAGCTAAATACTTCCAGAGGACATGGAAGCTTTGTCTGTGCTATTTTATTCTGGCAGGTGGAAATTTTAAATATTTATCAAACATTTGCTATACCCTCGAATTAATAGAAGAAATCTTAAACATTTCATTATGTTATGAGGCAATAAAATACCTAATACTGGGGAGAAAAGATATCAAAATATCTCAGAAACAGAGTTAATAGTCCAAGCAATAAAGAGCTAATTTATGTGACACTAAACACCCCAAGAGCAGTAACATGACATTAACTTGCAAGCTTTTTTTGCATCTATTCTTTGCACAAGCCATTTGTAATTAGATAAATGTATACCTCATATGCAGCCATTAAGTGTTCTATGTTGACAGAATTTATAGTCTATTTTTAATTTGAAGGATTTACTAAACCACTTGGCCTTATAAAAGTATGAAATTTCTGAGGCTGGTTAAGTTAACATCGAATTCTAGAAACAGAATATTAAATGTTTGACATTAAAAAGAGAAAAACCTTTGTTAACATTTTTAAAATGTGAACATCTAACAAAGAGAGAGAAGAGTGTGAATAAAATATTATTTTAAAATAAATGAGTAGTTGCTACTCCCTAGGTGGCTCTTACATGGTCAGTAGGTTATCACAAGGGCAGACGGGGTACACTGCAGAAGTTTGTCTTTCCAACAGCTGAGTGCAGCTTACAGCAAAGTTATAATCCAATGAAGGTAAATACAGATAGGCCCTCAGGCTTAATACATACTTTCCTAGACAAGAAAATATTTCAACTAAAGAGGGATAGACTGGTTAGCAGGTGGCTAGCCAGCATGATGCCAAACATAACCACTAACATTTCTTTTTGTAATTTCTATTGCAATTGCAGTTTTAAATACTTTGGAAGTCAAACAAGATGAAGAGAGTTTATATTTCATGGGATGGCTATCTCTAGTTGATCACTGCAGTGTTACAAAGTACTGGGATATTATCTATGAACACTGTTATGTATCTTTCCATAGAAACCATGAAAATTAAAGTGGTGATTCTTCAATTCCTTAGGGGCCTAATTTACCATTTCAGATCCAGGCTGACTTGGCTGTGACTTCTCTTTCATTACCATAGTAGAAATTTATGTAGTAACAGCTGTGGAAACACAAAAATAAAAAAGTTTACAATGAATTTATTTACACACATGGGCACACACAAGCTTGTACAGAAAACATTACTCCCATCATAATGAGCACTTCCATTAGAGAAATGATTGACATAAAAACTAGGACCTCATATGTATCAATCAGTTTTGACCTTTAACTGAGGGCTCACTGGAAAAGTAAAAAATCTGTTTGGTTGAGTATTTTTTAGTACTAAAATGCAATTTCATTACCCACAGAATGAAGCATTTAGAGAAATGTAAATATACTTTAATATATTTATAAGCACATTACATTAAAAGCAGCAGTAATTTCATTAGTTTTACATGCAAGTTGTTTCCTTAGATAGACAGATAAGAAGAGCAGTGAACTATGAGGATGTTGTCTGTTATTACACTGGCATCAGACTCAAAGTATTAAAAACATAGCTGCTCAATCCCTGATTATGCAATCTTTTATAGATATATTTTATCTGGAGGTAAAAAATGTACTAGGACCATTAGTATAAAAATAGATATAGCTACAGATGGATACAACCTTAGTTACTTTATCATCTATTCAGTAAATAATTTTAAATTATATCTTTCTTAGTGTCAGAGAGTAATTTTGGATTTAAGCACAGAAAGGTTTTTCACAGGATTAATGGCCCTACCAATTAACACTTTGGGGATCGTTGGATAATCCTAGCATTAATATTAAAAGGCATCTGTTAATCTGTTATGTTCCTAAGTATTACTGGAAAATAAAGATTCAGTTAAAATCTGGCTTGAACATAGAGTCACACAAGTTTTCAAAAAAAAAAAAAAAAAAATTAAAAAACATATCAAGCATATCTGAAAATGTTTTCCCTAAGATGTTCAGTATTTGCAGATGCCTAGATCATAGAATCATAGAACTGGCTGGGTTGGAAGGGACCTCAGAGATCATCCAGTCCAACCCTTGATCCACTATTGCTGCAGTTACCAGACCATGGCACTGAGTGCCACATCCACTCTCTTTTTAAATATCTCCAGGGACAGAGAATCCACTACTTCCCTGGGCAGCCCATTCCAATGTCTGATCACCCTCTCCGTAAAGAAATTCTTTCTAATTCCAACCTAAACCTCCCCTGGCACAACTTGAGACCGTGCCCTCTTGTCTTGCTGAGAGTTGCCTGGGAAAAGAGACCAACCCCCACCTGGCTACCCCCTCCTTTCAGGGAGTTGTAGAGAGTGATGAGGTCTCCTCTGAGCCTCCTCTTCTCCAGGCTGAACAGCCCCAGTTCCCTCAGCCTCTCCTCATAGGATCTGTGCTCGAGTCCCTTCACCAGCCTGGTTGCCCTCCTTTGGACCTGCTCCAGGACCTCGATATCCTTCCTGAACTGAGGGGCCCAGAACTGGACACAGGACTCGAGGTGTGACCTCACCAGCGCTGAGTACAGGGACAGAATCACTTCCTTGGACCTGCTGGCCACGCTGTTCCTGATACAGGCCAGGATGCCATTGGCCTTCTTGGCTACCTGGGCACACTGTTGGCTCATGTTCAGCTTCCTGTCAATCCAGACTCCAGATGTTTATTTACTTTGCACAAATCCTGTAAATCCATCCTCATACAGATAATACCAAATACCAGCATCAGGTAGACCTCTACTAACATTAGCAATTCCATAACACATCTTTTATAACAAGATGCTGATATTCCTAGTTTGACTTTCATCAGGCAAACCATACTTGCTAAAAGTAGTAGTCTATCATTACTTTCTAAAGGTTCAGTAAACAAAACAAGACAAAGAACAAACCACAAGTAACCCCCTGTACAAATGAGCAAATAGATACTGCAATGCAAGTACGTAAAACCCCAGCTAAAGCAGAATTTGGAGCTTTTTAAGGTGGTGTTCAGTGTAACGGGAAAGGATGTTAGGCAACAGTTTCACCTGGACTTGTTTCAAACTTTTTTTAAATTGTAATTCCTGCCTTGATTCCCAGGAAAGTCTGTGAATCTTCACTGTCATTCATTCTCTGTTCTTGCTTTGAGGCAACACAGCCACGGTTAGAAATCTGTAAAAAGTTCCTGCAGAGTGGCCAAAACAATGTATTTTGTTTGTTCAGTTAATGTGCATTTTGGGAAGAACAGTAAGGGTGTTAGGCAAAGAAGGGTGCTGCCTACTATGAATATTATCAGTTGAACAAGATCTTCTCTGAGTCACTGAGCATGGAGAGTTAGATCTGGAATTGCAGTGTGGTCTCAGCTAAGGAAAGTGGAACCTGGAACAAGGCACCTGGGACCAATAAAGATCAGTGCTGTGCCTGAATCATACCTGGAATCATGCTGATTTCCAAGAAAATACCAGGACAACTATTGATTTATGAAGAGCCTCAGCAGCTGAACAGTAGAAAAATCAGACTGATTTCTAAAGAACTCCGTACAAATGTTGCACCAAATATGGAATCCTAATGGTAAGCCATGACTTACTAAAATGAGATACTTCAAAGTCTTGTAGATTCATGGAATTTTAATCTATAATAAAAACCAATATTGAGTGTTTTAAATATGTGGCAAAATGAAGTTAAAGGGACAGGAAATATTAGTGATCAATAATGAACAGCATTTCAACTGTTGTTAATTTTAAAGCATTTAATCTGTATATTTCTGAGATGATTTTACCATAGTAAATTTTGAACTCTTGCCTTTATTATCCTTCAAGGACTGAAAGCTGAAAAAAATTAGAATTGTCATTGGTTTACAGATATGCCTCATAACAAATGCAGCTAAAAAGAAATTACTAAATAAATAAAATCTAGTATTTTTTTCATTTTAATACAACTCAGAAATACTATTTCTATCATAAGAATATGAAAAAGTCTCAGAAATGCCAAAAGTTAGCATAGAACTTAATTATTTGGATTTAGTCCAAAGATGCATGAACCTAAAAATTTGAGTAATAAAATCACTTTGAAACCAAGTTGTCAACATGACAGAAAACAATAGAGTAGTACAAAGCTGTTTTACAATGCTCCTCTTGCTGCCAGTTTGAAAGGGCAAGAAACAGCTGCTTGCAATCTACTCTTTGAAAGGGGAGCACAGGATTTTGGCACAGGCACCCAAAACAAATAAATAGGTATGATATTACTAATGTGAAGAGAGGAAAATCTCTGTTATCTAATCTGTGCCTTACTGTCAAACTATGAACTCATGCCAAGATGCACAGTTCCTTCTAATTTCAGTGGGAATGATGCACAGTGTGAATGTCTGAGGTACAAATGCGGCAGCCTTACCATCTGGCCTGTCAAAGTACTGAAAGTATCATTGACCTTCAAAAGTCAATGTAGTGATAGTTGGGAAAGGAGATTTTATGGATATTTTGAGGAATTTCATAATAAATTAATTTCTCTAAAAGATAAATGAAATTACATTATAAATATAATTAAATTACATTATAAATAAAAACACTAGTTTAAAAAAATATTGAATGATAACATTACAACATAATAAAAATTATGTTGTAAGCCTAGTATTACATGTATTCATATTAATGACATACCTTAGCCAGAGATGACCCACAACAAAACATTTATTCCTATAAACTTTTAACTCTGCAATACAAAATACAGTATTAATTCATATATTTTTTCCAAATATAATTTTAATGAGACATGCACGTATTTCTGCATCTAAATGGTTCCCATGCAAAAGAAAAAAAAAAAAAAAAGAAGAAGAAAAAAGAAAAAAGAAAAAAAGAAAAGCATGTCTGCCATATCCCACCTGGTGGACAACCCAAGGAGTAGCAGATCCAGCCTGTCCCTCTCTAAGAAGGCTGTAAGGGTATGGGTAGAGTTAACCTTTTCTCACTGTCCCTGATGCAGGGTTAACCATTTCCTAGCTAATCTCTTTTAACTACACATTTGGTGAGATTAAGCTCTTGAATTTTCTGTGCAGTACAGTAAGAGTAAGACTGTTACTCAAGAGGCTTATACAAAACATAGTTTTGCTTAAAATTGGGGTAAGATTATAAAGCTTGTCAATAACAACACAAGAACATTATTCTCAAGGCAATGCATTACAGGTAGCAGAACCTAGCAAAGTACTACTCTTGAAACAACAGGTGACAACCAGTAAAAATGTAGCAAAATTAGAAACAATATTACCCTTATGTGCAGAGAATAAGGCTAGAAAAAGAGAGAGAGGAAGAAAGAGGGGATAGGAAAGGTATCACCACTCTTGGATCCAGCAATGATTTCAGCACGATGTTGTGGTACTTGGCTGGCAGGTGCACGCACCCAGCTTTTTGAATCTGCATTTTTCATGCTCCCTGGCCCTACCTCTCCTGGGCCTGTAGTGCTCTGCTGCTTCAGAGCATCTGTAGAGGCAACCCATGAAGTTACCTACATTTGAACACATTAAATCAACCATAGACATAGCACTTCTTACAACCTATTAACAAAAATTCTACTAAAAAAAATCCCAAATCAGTCAAATATCTGCTTTTATCTCTTTTAAAGTCATCTAGAATTTTAGAATCAGCCAAAAGAATATCTGCATAAAGCAATTTGCCCACCATAGATCTCAGTCTGGCAGCCCCCAGATCTCTTCACAGACCAGAGGAAGACCTGGGCTGACAAATCTCTTATCTTGCATGCCTCAGCTCAGTGTGTTCAATCTGTGCCTGAATCACATCTATGTCCCCTGCAGCCAATATGAATTTTAAAAAATAAAATATTTGCCTCAGTTTCCTAATGTAGTTCACACAGGTTAGAGGGTAACGCAAGTCTCCCTAGTTCCTACCTAGCTTTTACACGGCTAGAAAAGAATGTTTTAGTTTGTAGCCCAGTCTCAGCTTTATGCATAGCTTAATTTCTTGATCAGCCAACCTACCATTATGTAACTGCATAAAACAACTTCCCACATCATTAGACAGGGTCATGACACACATACACTGTAGAAATACGCCCATGTGCTTTGTCCAGCCTGTGTTAATGTTATTAAACTGCACAAGATGATATCAAAAAGTCAAGGGCAGAAAAAAAAAAAAAAAAAAAAAAAAAAAAAAAAAGAGGAAGAGATGATGGTCTATTTCTTCCTAAAACTAAAATTGCCTTTCTGCCTCACATGGACAAGATGAACAAATAGTGATATTAGTCCTGTCACTTTGACAGGCAGTACATAGAAATTATATGTGCAGAAAGACAAGCAGGCTATCAGAACTAAGCTTATTAGACTAAAACTTCATCCTCATTACAAATACTGTCTCCTTAGTTCACAGTGAGTGCTTAATGGTCTCACCTAGTTACAAATTACCTGTATGGTCCAATGAAGACAATTAAATTGCTAAGTAGTATCGAAGTTGCAACATGTTAAGTCTTTTGGAAGCTAGAGAAAAGTATTAAAACCCTTGCATCTAATTTGTAAAATAGTTAACTTCATTCTTGATGGTTATTTCACTGTTTCCATTTTATTTACCTATTTATTTACTTTAAATTTGAAACTTTGAATTTAAAATGGTAACACACAGGAGGTAAGAAAAATTAAATGAGAATATTCACGGTAGCGTTTTAATTGAATAAGATGTACTTGAACGAGAATTACTTTATAGCAAAAAAAACAAGTACACCATTCACCACACCTGAGGTGATTTTCTAACAACAAAAGTGGCAGTAGTAGCATTAATCAATACTACTTTCAGCACAAATCCAAAACATACCAGCTACTATGATGAAAATTATCTCCATCCTGGACAAAACCAGGATAAGGTGGAAGAGAAATAATCATATGCTAAAAAAAACAAAACCCAAAAAAAACAGAAATGAAAAAAAAAACCAAAACAACACAAAAGAAATGCAAACCCAAACAAATAAAAAAAACAACCAAAAATCCTGATGATAAAACAAAAAAAAAACATTCAAAGGGAAGCCTACTACTCTAAAATTTTGTTTAAGAAGTTTTCTTAAGAATGAAATAATATAATAACATTATATATAATATATATAATATTATATTTAATTTAATATATTATTCTACACATATAATATAAAAATATTATATTATTATAGATTTAAATTAATATAATATAATTTTATATATAATATAATATTACAGTATATTATTTACATATATAATAATATAAAATAGTATAGTACACTATAGTACACTATTTTATATTATTATATATGTAAAATAATATACTGTAATATTATATTATATAACATAATATAACATAATATATATAAATTTATAATATTATATTATAATATTATATAATATATATAATATATTATATTATAATATATTATATATTTCCCTAAGGTATTAAGCTTGCTTAGGATTATAGAAAAAAAATTGTTATGTGCATCTTTTCTCTGTTTTTCATTATATTACCTTTGATATGGCACTTCTTTCTGGAATCACAGGAAATTTCCTGGAACTGCCAGATTGAGTCTGATAACTATTTCTAGAACTTCTAAATTGCTTACATCTTTTCTATGGTCCCAGCAATATGTGGCCTCTGTGCAACAGTGGAACAGCACAGGTTTTTAAACAACCGGCCATAGGCATTTGATGAGCTCTGCCAAAACTAGATAAATTAGCACAGAAATGAATACAGCTCAGTTGTATGTTCTGTTCATCCAGAGATCCAGAGCAGTTTACATATTACTTAATCTCTTGTTCCATAAATGGGACTCAAGCAAATTACATTCTAACACTGATTGCCAGAAGAATATGTTCTGAAAATCCCTCCTAGACTTGCAAGTTTCACTGCTGTTGGCCAACTATGTAATCACATTTCCAGTTTTAGACTCTGAAGAAAAAGTTTTTTTTAATTCATAAATTTTCTTTGTTGAATTGTAGGAATGAAATATTTACCATGGAAAACTTTCAAAATCTTATAGATGTAGTCATTGCTGCTCAGTTTAGTTTAATTTATCACAATAACGGCCACAAAAATGTCTAGGTATTGCACAAGAGCTACTTTAATAAGAGGAAGAGACAATTAATTGGCAGCAGGGGAAAAAGCAGTCTCAGCATATATTTAGTTCTCGATGCTTTTCCATAGTACAGCACCAGCTATCTCATTCTTCTGCCATATGGACATCCTTTTTGAAATGGACAATCAATCTGGTACACACAGCTCAAAGGAGATTTGATAGGAAGATTTGGTATTGAGGTCACTGTGTCCTTCAAGCTCTGTCACAAACTATGCCTCCTTTCACACTAGACTAGAAGGCTGTATATAACTCATCTCTTCTGGAAGAGCTGAAGAAACTCCAACCAACGACCAAAACCCTTTCAATGGTTTATACAGATATAGTGAATTTTATTATTTAATTAAGTAGTAATTTATGAAATCAAGGTCATAAACAGGAAAGAAGTGTTTTGCCATTCATCATAAACAACCTACCCCAAAGACACTACTGTGAGGAGCAAAACTATTCTTGCACTTGGAAAATCCACTTGAAAAATTGCTTATTTCTGTGTTAGCTGTGAGGAGATGGGTTGCAGAGAAGAAAAAGCAGAAACCTCCCACAGTCTTCAATATTAGAAACAGCTCCCAGACATTTTTATTGGAAAAGGATTATATACAGCGTAAATCTGTTTATCAGAGCATTAAAAGGAAAAATATTGTACAAAAAAAAAAAATCTGAAAATATTAAAATATTACAATGAGAGTTACCAAAGCCCAACTAAACAGTTTGTCTTATTCCAAGTACTCTAGTCCATTGCTCTGTGTTTATCATGTGCATATTTGAAAATCATGCAACCTCTTCCCCACCCAAAAAAAAGTTTTATGCAATGCAGTGACTAAATTTCTTTATCTTTGGCAACAGAATACACTTCAATAGCTTTCCTATACAGTTCTGTTTGTAACTCCACAAAAGCTCAGTGCACATATATAGATGGGAATTCTGTTGTGCATCTGGAACAGACACTGCTAATACTTAAAATAGGTGTGTCTTTACCATGTACAAAAGAACATCAAATTATACTTATTTTGGACTATGCCTACACTAGGATTCTGCAAGAGTCTTGCCTCAAAAAGAAATATTAACACTACAAATTCACAACAGTCTGTCTATATTTCCAGTAACATCATCTTTGATATGAAAAGAACCAAGTGGTACTGTACAAATTTGAGATATTCTCTTGATCAGTTAGCATTGTAGAAACAGATAAACTTGAGGGAGGAGCAGGTAGCTGTAGGCAGCGGGTGCCGGGACTTGCCGGCCCCCAGTTGGGGCTGGCCCTGGTGCGCATGCCTGGGTTCGGCAGGGTGTGGTTCCATCAGGTCCCAGAGCCAGGTGGACCGAAGTTAGCTCTCTGATACTAACCCGAACCAACACTAGCTCGACTGACTCTGTTCGCGAACCGAGCTCGTGCCCACGGTGAGATTCGTCTCTCGCAACAGGTAGCCACCTTCAAAATTCATGTGAGCACACAAGTAAGGACCTACTTTTGCATTAGCTGTCTTGATAATATAAAGCAATGCTCCTAATTTCTGTGGTTATGGATCACTATGGGTAAGAATACATGAGCTGTATTCCTCAGTTTTTAGTTTACTTGCTAACTTCCTTTAGTATTTTTACATATGCATGTACACAAGTATGTTTGTGTGACATCTATTGGCAAAGATCACTGATTTATCCTAGGTATCCCATAATAAGCTATAGATGTGAGATATAGCTTTCATAATTAATTTGAACAATCCTCATTATACATGAACCTCTCCCTTTCTAGAAATAGTCTGAGGTGAGAAAGGAATAAGGAATGAGGGCAAAGTTTATAATGAAAAGGCTTGAGGAAGAGTGGTTAACATTGTTTTAAACTGTTAATGCTGTTAGCAAGTACTGACAGAACACTATGCTATGTTTTATCATAGTCATCATTAAGATGACTAGCATTTATTTCTTCTTAAAAAAAGTGCAGTTTATGCAGAGAGAGTGCCTTGCAATGCTTTTGATTCCTTCCACTTTCTTATACCACAGCAGAAAACATAAAAGGAAAAACATATACATTAAATATCCAAATATCCGAAAGTTTCAATAGAAGGATATGTAAATAGGCAAATAAAACTTGATTGCATGCCTTAAACTACCTTAGTTGCAAGTCATCTTTCCAACTTGTGAAAATTACTAATCATTCCTTGAAATGAAATATTTAATGTTCTTCATAATTGAAAATCAATGAGAACATCACTGGAATTCACCTAAGCAAGTGTTAAATACAGTATTACTTGAGAAGGGAAAAAGTTATCTCTAGTCTTGAGCCTTTCCCCCCAAATTAGAACAAGTTTGCGTGAACTTTTAAAATTCAGACACAGGGATATTTCATTAATTCTAATATAATCATTTAAGAAGAAATAATTTACAAGCTCAAAATATCCTAACCAAAGCCTGGTTAAGATGACCTGCATCAGTAGGTTTACAACATGAAACAACATTGAGCATGATGTAAATGTGATAATTGATTTGAAACCAATTGAATGAATTTGAGTAAAATTTAAGTCATCCAAACTTAGTTTAAAAGTTACAGTTTCTTAAGGTTCTTAATTGAGACCAATTCTGTCTCTTCCCTTCAGGAAATCTCCCTTTATACCATCATCCAGATCACACTCACCATTTTCAATGTCTTTACTAACTTCAGAAAAATTAAAGAGGCCAACAAATTCAAACCTGGTTCCAGACAGAGAAAACAACAGCAGATGATTCAATAAAGTGGCAGCCAATTTCTTCGGGCCACTCATCTGAGACCACTTAATGGTTTAATGCCCAGAGAGAAACTTCTGTAGTGAGCCACCAAGCTCTTGGAAAGTGATGTTACAGTGGGAATGCTGACTGATCTTTTAGTAGAGTGTCTTCATTGACACTGCAAATGTATTATTGTGATTAGCTCGGCATAGATAGGAATTGTTCACCACTAAACTGACACAATTCTATAGCTATAATTCTTTGTGTTGACTACACCATACTTAAAGAATGTTTTTATCAAACCTCTCTCTTTTCAACAAAATCCATTTGTTGCAAAGCACTCATCATCTGTCAAAGTTTGATATTTTTTTCTATCTTCAGCCTTTTTCTGCACAGATGACAAAAATTCATGTTAAAAGTTGCTTCAGAAAATTCAGTCACTATTACTGATATTTTGAAGCATCAACCTACTACAAGAGGCATTTGTAGACTCAGATACTTATGAATAATAGAAATGTAGATAATATACAAATCTCAATCTTTTTCTTCTGAGTCTCCAAAATGGACAAGCAATCTTTGTTAAATTGCTTGAAAGATTTACTGTCACATTCATCTTATTCTATAAATAAAATTAACAGTGTAATACAATAAATACCAATAAAACATTACCTTGATTAAAGCAACGAATACAGTTAGTAAAGATTTTTTTTTTAGGTAAAGTTTTTTTTTGATAGTTACCCGTTTGTATTGTTTAGCCAAGGGTTCAGAGTATTATTCAACACTACACACTGGCAATCTCCATTAACTCCTTTGTCCTTACTGACCTCAGCCACAACCTCAGATTTACTTCAGATTTAAGTCTTAGCAAAGACATCTACAGCCTCAGGCTGAAGACAGCTGGGAGGCAGGCCCATCGTGATGCAGCCATTAGAGACTGCCTGACATAGGAGATATCTCAGTACAGGCCCAAGACTTTTAAATTCATCTCTGCTCAAATGAGGCCTGACAGGAACCCCAGGGTTAGCTTTAGCTCAGCCATGTCCAAAAAGTGTAAAAGAGCCTATCCTGGTGGAAGGTTTCAACAGCAACCCAAAAACCCAATTTGAACCATAAATATCTTCATAGTAATTTCCTGTGTAAGGACTTATATTACCAAAGAGTCAAAGATACCTATCTGCTGGTAGAAACATGCTGGTGAAAGCACTCAGATTTTTTTCCCCTTTTCTTCTCCATGTACTTGATTTAGAGTCCATCTATGTTTTAGCAACAATGTTCTATAATAGAACCACATGTCTAACTTGAATTTACAGCATAATCCTGGCTGCAGAATAGATAACTCCATGATGATAGAATTCAGGATCCTTAGGGAAGCAAGCAAGGTGCAAAGCAAGCTTACTACCTTCCATTTCAAGAGAGCAGACTTTAGCTCCTTCAAGAATCTGCTTGATAGGGTTACATAGGGCACAGCCCTGGAGGGGAAAGAAGCCCAGGAAGGCTGGTCTTCAAGGATATTCAAGGATCACCTACTCCATGCCCCAGAGCAATATGTCCCAACAAAGTTGAAGACAGGCAGGAATGCCAGGGGGCCTGCATGGCTGTGCAAGCAACTCCTGGACATAGTTAAATATAAAAAAAAGGCCTCCAGAGGTTGGAAGCAGGGACAGGTAACCTGGGATGAGTACAAAGAAGCTGTCAGAAAAACTAGTGATCAGGTTAGGAAAACCAGAACAGAGAGAACTGATTTTGGCCAAGAATGTCAAGGGAAAAAAGATAAGTTTCTTTAGGTATGTCAGCAATAAGAGGAAGACTAGGGAAAATGTGGGCTCTCTCTAGAAGAAAACTGGACACCTGGTCACACAGGACATGGAGAAAGCTGTGGTAATCAATAACTTTTTTGCCTTAGTCTTCACCTGCAAGGACTCTTGTGACACAACCGAAGTTGCAGAAGGCAGAGAAGAAAGATCTGTCCACTATAGTAGAGAGCAGCTTCAAGGCAATATAAAGAACCTGAAAATGCCTAAGTCCATGGGATCCAACAGGATTCATGTGCTGCTCCTGAAGGAACTGGCAGATAAAGTTGCAAAGCCACTGTCCATCATGTTTGAGAAGTTATGGGAGTCTGGTGAAGTTCCCACTGACTGGAAAAGGGGAAACATAGCCCCCATTTTCAAAAAGGGGAAAAAAGAAGACCTGCGGAACTACAGGCCAGTCAGTCTCAACTCTGAGCCAGCCAAGATTATGGAGCAGGCCATAAAGGTTCTGTGCTAGAGGAACATGGAAAATAAAATTTGTGACAGTGAACACGGTTTCAACAAGGGGAAATCCTTTGAGACAAATTTGGTGGCCTTTTGTGATGGGGTCATTGCATAGGTGGACAGAGAAGAGCAAATTAGGTCATCTACCTGGACTTGTACGAAGCATTTGACATTATCCCACACAATATTCTGGTATCTAAACTGGGACAATATGGCTTTGATAGATGGACCACTCAGTGGATAAGGAACTGGCTTGGCTGGCTGGTTACACTCCCAAGAGTTGTGGTCAATGGAGACCAGTCATGAGTGCATACCTCAAGAGTAGGTACTGGGAGCAGTGCTGTTTAACATCTTTGTTGGTGACATGGACAGTGAAATTGAGAGAACCCTCATCAAGTTTGCTGATGACACCAGGCTGTGTGGTGAGATTCACATGCTGGAAGGAAGAGAAGCCATCCAGACGGACCTTGATAGGCTCATGCAAACTGAATGAAGTTCACCAAGGCCAAGTCCCAGGTTCTGCACCTGGGTCAGGGAAATCCCGAGCACAAATATATGTTAGGTGGAGACTGGATTGAAAACAGTTCTGAGGAGAACTTGGTAATGTTGGTTGATGAGAAATTACATATGAGCTGACAGTATGTGCTTGCAGGCCAGAGAGCCAACCATATCCTGGGCTGCATCATAAGAAGTACCAGCAGCAGGTCAAGGGAGGTGATTGTCCTTCTCTACACTGCTCTCATGAGACCCCACTGTGTCCAGTTCTGGAATATTTTTAAGAGAAAAGGGAAATATTTTTGGAGGAAGAGCTTTCAGCCCATGTACAACACTATAGAAACAGGTTAAAGACCAAGTGCTATACATTTTACCTTGATGAAAAGCAATGGGTCTCTTATAACAAGATTACTGACATTTCCTTCAGCTTCTTCTGAATAATTTGTGACTTATCTGCACAAATTCATAACACAAACAATGCATAATACCCTCTTGTTCACTTTCATGAATAAAATATTCATTCACACATTTATCTGACAAGAATGTAACTAAGCTGCATTTTCACAATCTTCTCCTGTTGGCAGACAGCCTCTGTTTCTCAGTCCTCCCTACTTCCACAAGTGATGGCTTTAAAAAATCCACATTTGACCTGAGGAATAGAGAACTGCTTATTCCTTCTAAATGGAATGAGCACTCCAGATTCAGAGAATAGCTATTTGACTTCCCTAGTTAAACAGGCTTCTGTTCATGGTATTAGTCTTGTCCCTTCAGGCAGAGATGATAATCAGTCTTCCAGACAACCAACATATTTCCTCAGGTTGCTTCATTTCCTGGTTTTTATCTGATCTTCTAAGTGTTCTTTTATATAACAAATATTGTTGGATTTTTTTTCAGGCCAGCCTAAAGTTTTACCAGCAGTGGTCATAAGCCTTGAAGTTCCAAAGGCCTTTCAACAGTAACCCAGTCACTTTATCATGAACTTATGACTAACACGTCAATGCCTATGCAGAAATTTTTACTGTGGCGAATAACTGACTATGGAAGAAAGCCCTAATGCTAGAAAAGATTTGCAGTATCTATATTTTTTTAATATATTTTATTCGAACCAACAAAATAGAAGTGCCCCAGTCATACTCAGATACATTCATGTCTCCATTTGGATATTAACTTAAAATGTTATTGCAGCTGATGATGCTCAATCACCTGTCTCTTCTTCCAAGAGAACAGATTTGGGGGTTTTAAATACAAGCCTGTGACATTTAGGAAGACAGATTGAAACAATATAAGATTTTTGTAAGATTTTTCTCTCAAAGCTTGTTCACTGTCTAATTGCTTAATGTCAATAACTGAGCAGTCAGTACTGGGCAACAGAACAACAAAAATTATCATTCTAAAATTTTAAGTCTCTAAATTCCCAAAGTAAATTTTTAAACAGATTTAAAAATTGCTAATTCCTTCAGATCTCCTCGGATTAAGTAGTTATTAATCAAAACATTTAAAACTATTTACACTTTGCTTTGTTACATGGAGAAGTATTCCACAATGACTACCTCTATTACACAGTGACTGTTACAGAATAAAATTATCCTTTTAATTGTCTTAAATCTTTCTCATAGAGTATGGAACCTGATAGCTTTAACTGAAGGCATTTCACATTAAGGCATAAGCAGTTTGGGAAGTTACTATAAACTTCTGAAATCCAAGGTAGCATAATTGACTGGAATTTTTTTTTTTTTTTTTTTTTTTAACTTCCAGACTATTCATGCAGCTGTAAATTATGTTCTCAGCTATACAACTATTGATCCAAAGTAATTGAGGCAGCTGTATGGTTTCTGGTTTATATCACTATACTATGGACCAAAACCTTTCTCAGTATGTCCAAACATGATCCAATAAACAGATAGAAGAGGCAATAAACCATTTCTCCTACATATAATACTTTTAGCAACCAATAAAACTCCCTCAGGATCCTGCTGTTTTACCCAAAGATTTTTCTTAAATTATGTTAGTCCCAATAGATTCCCAGTTTTTCAGTGAGCTGGCTCAATTAATTTGAACTATTAGCAATTTCTTAGGGGGAAAAAAAGCTAGTATTTAGAAGGCTCATATTGTTTCTTAATCAGAAAAAAAAAATTGTCAAAGGTGTTTTATTACGAAAATTACCATCTACCTTCCCACATGATCTATTAGTTGACACTTTATGTCTTACCAAGCATAATCGGTAAGATTACCCCATAGGCTTGAAACCTTAAAGGCTTCTGTGACACCAAAAGCAATTGGCAGTGAATCACAGTGGAGTTGCTACCTTCCAATTGGAATTGTGACAAATTCTCCATGCTGCTTTGGAAAGCTGCCAGTGTCATGAATGTTACTTAGTTTCAAGAGATTCATAATGAAGCTCCAATCTTTCCAAAAGTTTAGAGCCAACAGGGAGTTAGAAATCACTCCACATGATTTTTCAGAACATCAATAATGCTGTTTTGACTCACCTACTTAAGTCATCCTACAGTGATACTCTAAATGTGATGCAGAAGTATGCTATCACAATACATAAACATTTTCATAATAGTTGATTTTGTTTGGTTTGGGTTTTTGTTTGGTTGGTTTGGCTTAGTTTTCTTGGGTTTTTTTTGTTTTTTCTTTGCTTTGTTTTGTTTTGTTTAAGTGAAATTTGATAGTATTTTCAAAGGAAAAAACAAACCAAAACAAAACCAGACACTACAGGAATCCATTACATAAAAAGAAATCAAGTCTTGATTTTAGGTACAATTTTTGGTTGAGGACTAGAGCGAGTAATTTTCTAAATTGGTAATTACACAGCTTCTCAAGATTTCTCCTTCCTTTAAAATACTTCTTCAACCTAGACAGATGTTAATTCCTGAACTCTAATAACTGTCTGGGATCTCAGATTTTTCAGATGATGCATCTTTCACATCGAATTTTTCTAAAAAAAAAATAAATAAAAATAAAAATAAAAAAATTCTAAAGCTAAAATTACCAAGATTCTATGGAAATATCAGCCAACAACTATGTTGCTGCAAGTACTTACTATCATACAACTGAGAGAAGAAATCCTTTAACATTTTAGGTTAGAATTCTAATGGAACTTCCCACAAAATGAAAGCAAAGAAAAAAATTTAACAGCTTTTTTTTGTGGTTATTTTTATTCTGTCCTTATCTTACTAAAGTACTATTCTCTTTAATCATAGGACAAAAAGTAGACAAAGTCTTCACCATATGTTTTTTTTGTATTGTTCTTAACTTGACTGCAGAACTAGTACAGTGGAGTTTTTTTGTTGGTTTTGCATTTTTTAAAAAATAGATAGTAATAATAATTAAGTATTTTTCTTCTTTGTCTTTTGCTGTATTAGATGCTGAATCAGAAGGACTGTATTATATTTTCCCTTCTGGCCACAGGCTTTGAGGCATTTTTGATACTGTACTGAAACTTCTCAAATACATTTTTATCTTCAGTAAGATAAAATTGAAACTGCAAAAGAGACTTATAGAAAATATTAATTTTCTTGAGATTTACTCTTCCTAGAAAGCTTCTAATTTACCATAGTTTCCCTTAGCAAACTACTGCATCATTTAAGGGATTTAAAATATTCAGGATATGTTCAAGAAAAATCTTGCCTCTCACTGCATTTGAACATATTATGTTCAACTTTAGCAACTTTAAAAAAAAGCTCTGTCAATTTTGAAAGATTTCCCTATAAAACTACTTTATATAACCTCCTTTGAGGTGGTTGCTGTTTGAACTTCAGTAATACTAGAGGGACACAGAAAAGAAAATTATATGAATCCATCCAGCCCTAAAAATTCTTGCAATTTTATTGTTTGTTCACCTAGCAGATTCAGTGCACTTTCTAAAGCATATAACGGAAAAATTTGATATAAATTTGTAATAGAGTCACCACTATGACTAACCCCTATTTCCCTTATCTCTCCATTCCTTAATTAATGAACAATTGAATACTCACACTTCTTTGACAATCTTCAATTAGTGCTTATTACTGCAAATCACTTATTTACATCAGTAAAAGTAGGATCTGAGTGATCTGAATACTGCATATACATTAAAGAATAACTGTTCTACTTAGGAAATACAGAAAATTGACCAAATATGCTCCACAAATGTGTTTAATATTAATTTACTTTAAAATTTTAAAAGAATAATAAAAAGAGTTTTACATTAGTATCTTAACTTTTGTTGATTTCTTACATTTTTACATAGCCATCACAAACCTTTCAGGTAGAAACACTTTGTGTATTTCATAATGAAGGAGTATCTTTTCTAGAAAAAAAAAATTTCAGCTCAACTTGTGTTGCCTTAAATGATTGGCATGATAATGCTTCGGGAAAGAACATGCTTAGATGTAGAGCTCTGTCAGCCAAATTGCTTTTTGGAGACCAAGCAAATACAGCTAATCTTGTTGTTATCTCTCTTAAGAAAGCAGGAGTATGAATAAAGACTAGAATGGGATCAAAAAATACTTTCAGAACAATTCTACTCTATGTTCACAGCTAGTACGTAGGTGTAATTTTTACATAACAGTGCTAATATTTGAAAAGTTGCATTGTAATATTAGTTTATACTTAGCCAAACTGATTAATAAATGTTAGAACTTTTCGTATCCTTCCAAACTGGGGAAAAGAAAGAAAGATTGCCCAGTGGTATGCTTTTAAGTAGTATTTTCAATTTTAGCCTAAGAAAGTTTATAAAAGACACGTAATGCTTTTTCAGTTAAGTTTGTGTTCTATATACTAATACATATGGCAAATGCAGGAAAAGAAAAGTTGTCATTCTGAGCTGTAAAGTTAGCTCTGATAAATTAAGCTAGGTGAATAGTTTAGACAAAACAAAATGATCAAAAAGATATAAATAGCATTTAATTTTAATTAAATTAATAAAATTCAGCCTGAAACCAACTACAGGATCAAGGCTCTCTTAATTAGGTAATTCTTAAAAGGGCTTTCACATCTTTCCTTCATCTTTCTATTATAAACTCTCTTCTTTAGGATAATAAATTTTTAAAATATATTGACATATTAAACATAAGTTTTAGATGTTATGCAATGATGTTATTAACAAAATTATCCTTCTATAAATGCACCTGTATCTTATAAACAATTCAGGGAGAAAGAAGAATCTAGTTCTAAGCTTTCATGTGTTCACTATGCCTTCCTGCTGGTTTTACCAGAGGCAGCTTTTGAAAGCTTCAACAAAAGATATTCTTTTTTTATTATTATTGACTTGAAAAGTGTCAATTTAATGAAATACATTATAATAATTAAAAATTCTAGAGTATTTTTTAATATATGATTTCTAATAAGACAGAAATACATTCAACAAGAACTACTTTGCAATTTACTGATTACTTAGTATTTCTTTAGTTTTCCAATATCAAAAAGAAAATAGTTCATGAAAATTCATTTAGTGTACACAGAAGCTGGCAAAAGTAAAATGAGCTTGTATCAATCTGGTAATTACTAATGTGAGGCAGGAAAATTTTATTAAATAGAATAAATTATATATGTGCATTTCTACACGCTTGAGATTAAGCCAACATACCACAAGATGGCAGATGAAGGCAGCTAAAGTGGTAATTTACTTAAAGAATGTAAGTTCACGTGTCAGAAAAAACAACTGGTTTTGAACAGTTTCCTTAACTTTGTGTTATAGCAAATCAGTTTTAGAAGCTGTCTTAGAAACTAGAACTTCAGCTCCTCCAGACATGGTATTTAAAAAAAAAAAATATCCTTTGAAACCAGTAAGAACTTTCCCCATTCATCCTCCTAGCTCTAACTCCAGAAAAGGTAGCACTCTGCTACCACCAAAACTTGTAAAGTACTGGGAATAGATTATGGAAGGCCAAGTTTACATTTCTTTCTTTGATGAGAATTTGAAACTCTTATTTCATCTTTCACACAAATACACTCAACCACTGGGTTATGATTATGTGAATTCAATGTAGTTTCTCTAGTTTCTATTGGTGAAATAATTTTATTATGAATTATTAAATATGTATTAAGCTGGAGCCTGAGCACAATACTGTAGTTTCAACTAGTGTATGAGTAGTGGGAATAGAGACAAGGGGTTCTAGTTATTGATTAAATCTTATGTAAATGCACTTCAGCTGAGCTTCTGTTTGCATCTCTGAAATACTCCCGCTCAGATTATGGTTTTAAAAACATTTTGCACAAAAACATAATAAAATGTCCATGAAGTAACAGTCAGTTTGTAAACCTCACTGGGCTGCTTATCTGTTCTGACATGGAAGCTGTTCAGGCACTAAATTAGACTTTGCAGCGCTACAAAAAAAATCATAGCAGTCTCAATATTTTAGGAACATTCAAGAGGATATATTAGGATAACTGACATGCCAGTTTCCGAGACTCTTTTGGTGGTGACAAATCTGACAAAAATCACACACAGATTCTGTAATATCCAGGTGCAGGGTTGAACTGGACCTGAATTCACTGTTTCATTGTGCCCAACACCTGATGACTGGGCACATCCAAGACAATCCAAAGTACCTAGCTTACATAGTAGGCAGCACCCAGAACCTTTTCTCCTCTGTTTTGAGATTCATGCCTGTAATTTCTGATGGATAAATAAATAGGGCTGAATCACGAACAAGAACAATGAACACTGATGAATCATATCTGCAAAAATCACATCACACAGCTGACAAGTCACTTTCATACCCTTACCCTCTGACAGGCACATACAGGAGAGTTTTTCCATAAACACAGTGCCCTAAAGTGTCTTGCTGATGAGGTTTTATCCTGATTCACTAATACATGAAGAATTTCTATTTTTTATTTGATAATTGTTCACATCTATTGGAAAAGCAGCTTCTGAAACTTAACCAATTGAAAAATCCCATTAAACCCATGGGAATTAACATTAATATAGAGAAAATATATGCCAGATCTTTTGCTTACAGGGCAATGTGTCCTATGTTTCTCTGTGGCTTGGCATATGTTTACATGACTGGTAACTCTATGCAGGCAGATACAAACAGTATAATAAAGTTAAGCTTACCCTTCAGTATGATGGGTTATCCAAAAAAACCCAAGAACTGCCCTGCTATCTCAGCTTTAAAGCATACATAGGACAGTGATAAGATATGCAGATCAGAAACTAGTATCTGGAAGTATCTCCATCCAAGTTACTTTAGAGAGACTTAAGTTACTCAGCGGGAAGCTGAGTCCAGTTTAGTCATCACAGGGTATATGCAGACTAGTCTTTTTTTCAGTCAAATAGATGCTACTAAAAAACAAATGCATGCAAATCAGGTAACATCAAATAGAGGAACAAATATGAACTAAATGCATAACATAAGTAGCATTTGCAATACCATAGGAAGGTAGTTGAGATTGCACATAAGTGCCATCCAGTGTTTTTCAGCTATGGAAAAATTAATGAGAAATAAATATATGCAGCATTAAGCACACAAAGACAGTATTAAGCAGGACCTGAATCCTGCTCAGTATCAATTCTCGATAACATCTGCAGGCTTATATGATGAAATATTAAAATTCTCCTGTAACACATTGTAGTTTTCTAATTATCCATCAACTAAAATGCAATTCAGTGTGCAGAAAACAAGTGAAAGATAATCACAGCACAGTATTCACAATGTAAGCTGGTTAAGCAAAATACTGGGATAGGCTGATGTAATATTGAGATATTACCTGAAGTAACAGCTGAGTGTAGGAACTTGACAGATCAAACCTGTTCGTAGTTGTACATTGTTTTGGGGTTGCATAATATGGCTCCCAGAAAACCAAGATATGAAACAGGATCTTCTGCAGCTTACTACATGCAGCCTAATGTTCCTTTTTCTGCCCTGATATAAGCCAATTCTGATTTCATAACCTAATGTTAAGACTCAAGAACAATTGCATAGTAGCACAATGCACTCTTTGAACTCGGACAGGCTTCAATTCACTAGCCCAGCACATTTCTGTGTTTCCCCCAGACTATCTCCATAGAAAGATCCTCAAGGTTCTCTCCTATTGACAGGGAAGGAAATCTGGCAACCCCTTGGGTTTCAGAGTCAGAATTACTTTTTTTCCTTACTTCTAAAAATGTCATTTTATCTTTTTTATTAAATGTTGATTTATTTTTTTAGGTAAGGATCATAGCTTTCGTAGCATTCTACATGCAAAAGTGCAACTTTTCATAAAAAAATAAAAGAGACTAAAGACTTTATAAAAAGTAGCTGATAAACTATTGTCAACTGAACACGGTGGAGGCGGCAGAAAAAAAAAAGGGGGGGGATCCAAACTATTACTCTGCCCTATAGATTTCTTTCCCTGGTGGTACTTGCATCAATAAGTTTGTATTGCATGCAGATTCATTTACTGCACATCTAAACTGGTATCTATGTGGAAGCAATAGGTTTTTTTACTTCCAACATATCAAATGGAGAGGAAACATCTGATTTTGCAGTTTATTCAACTCATTCCTAAATGTAATGGACTGCTTCCTATTTTAAAAAATCCTATAAAGAGATATTTCTATATTTTTTCATAATATTCTAAAAGTCTTAATGCAAATAAATACAAATTAAGTCAAAAGAAAGAGCCTCATACACTCAAAAGAATTTTAGCAGATGACATACAGACAATGTTTATTGATACAACCATTAATAGTTCAAGTATTTTACTGACTTAATCCTTTCCCAGGAAGTAGGGCTTCAGTACATGTAGCAGTGCTCCAGATTAAAGACATAATAACAAATGCCCCCTGCTCCTCCTCCTTTCTCTTAGCTTTTATTGATCAACAGGCATCACATGGCATGGAACGTCCCTTTAGCCAGTTTGGGTCATCTATCCTAGCTGTGTCCCTTCCCAAGATCTTGCCCACCCCTAGCCTACTGATAAGGAGGGAATGCTGGAGAGACAGCTCTGATGTAGCATGAGCACTGCTCAGCAGTAGCCACAACCCTGGTGTGTTCTCAGAACTGCTCTACCTACCAGTAGAAAGCAAAGCACTATGAGGGCTGCTGTGGAGAAAATTAATTCCATTGCCAGGTTCAGTACATTTTGCTTGTCTTTTTATTTGAGCTGCATTGTGTTGTCTGCCATTGTTAAGTTTCAAATATAGCAGTTTCTCCTCCCTTTCTGAATATCAATTTTCTCTTATCTTAATCTGATACATTACCACTGTTGTTTTGACATGTCAGACACACAATGCCACCTGAAACAATTAAGTGCTTGTGTGCTCCTGCAACAGTAATTTGCCTTTATGACAATGGATTGAAGAAATAATGCATTGCTTTATATGGTGTGTGATCCATCAGTGCTTTAGGCACTATTGTTAAAAATCACAATGATATTTATAAATGTTAACTAAAGTGACCTTATATTTCAGGATTTCTCTATTTCACGAAATTGTCATGCCCATTAAGTGCAACAAAATATCCTTCTTCACAGAGGTAAGTGGGTGTTAAATGCAATCGCTACACACCTGCTTTCTAAAATCATTGTTAAAAGTGGAAAAAAAAATTAAAAGAAACAGCCCACTCTTTTGCTCCATTGTCCAAGTAAACATCTCCCATCTAAAAACAAACAAACCACAACTAAATGTTACAGAAAGCAAATTTTTCATTTATACTAGGCTATCCTTGATTATAAAGTGGAGAGAAATCTATTAAATAACCCCTATTACTATGCCAGCAAGTGATAACGCAATTAGCTTGTAAGACATGGAGCCTAGTTCACCCTCCATTTTAAAGCTCTGTTTGAATAAAACACATAGAACTATAAAACAACTGTAAATTCAAAACAAACCAAGTCAAACCAAAATCTTCACAAAACTCACACGTTACAGCAAGGTCAGTCAAGCACCACTAAGTCATGTGGCAGAAAAGCAAGCATGGTCTGTTTGAAAACAGCAGCACAACTGGGTGCTAATGATGCAACCTTTTGCATAATGTATTCACTCAGAGTCAGTGTTTCCAAGGCTTTTGCCCTAAAGGAACATTCCCAATCCTGAGCATTTTTTGCAGATCACTCTGCATCAAAATTTATTGAAAAAACTGTGTAGTGTTGCTCTGATGTACCATTGACCTCAGCATGGAACCACACCAAATCACTGAAATCAAGAGTCACAGCAGAAGTTAAGAAAACTGACATGAATCTTAAAGAATTTATTTTTCAGTAACCATGTTGCTGGAAAATGTTTGACGTTCTTCATATTGTTCCACTATTCCTTTTTTTAACAATTAGCCATAATAACATTAGTATTAGTAACAATAAATATGTTCTTTTTATTTAAATGTTCACATCTTATTTAAGTTATTCGTTCTAAGTATTACAATGGCTTTGATCCTTCAGCTCCCAGACAAGACAGAGCATAAAAATTTATTGAGTTTTCAGCCTTTTTTATGTCACTCCCTGTGGTTAAAGAAACTGCACTGCTCTATTGAGAGTTTCCATTCCAATTTCAGTCACTGCACTTATTTTCTAACAGAATGCCCTGATGCAGTACTCACAGACACTGGAGAGGCTATTCAAACACAATAAAAATGAAAAAGCACAAATGTTGTGGTAGAAGCACTCAACAATATCTCCCAAAATAACATTTTATTGTAATGTACAGAAACATTCCAGTACTACGTCAATGACTGTCATTTCCAATATGCTACCTGGCAATAGTGTTATCAATTGTTGTGACACTGTTAAGTGTTTAATGGTAATCAGTATTCTTCCATTGGTTTCATATCCTGGAGCAAAGGTATGGAGGAAAAATAAAAGGAGTAATCCAAGGAATTATTAAAGTTCAAAACTGGGATTCCTCCTTGTCTAAGGAGGAAGACCAATGCGGGAGAGCTCTGACTCAGTGTGGGCACTGACAAGGAGACACCTTGGACCCTGGTTACCCACAAAAGGAAGACCAAATGCTATCCCCCACCCCCAAACATCAGTACCAGCAATAGATACGATGCTTTAAAATCTACAGAGAGTCATGACCACAGAAGTTATCATAAAAAGAAACAATGGGTGCTTGTAGTGGGAGTCTCTCTGTTAAAGGGCACTGAGATAAACATTTGCCACCCTGACAAAGATTCACATGAAGTTTGCTTCCTCCCAGGCACAAAAATCTGTGATGTTGCTGAAAGAGTCCCACAACTTGTGAAGATCACTGACTACTACCTATTGTTATTCTTTTTGTAAGTAAGAATGACACTGGGAACAGGAACCTGAGTAAAATCAAAGACTATAAAGGTCTGGGGGCATAAGTGAAAAAAAGCAGGGCCCAAGTTATCTTTTCTTGTATCTTACCAGCTACTGGGATGGGAGCAGTGAAGTACAGAAAAAAAATAAACATTAATTTCTGACTACGTAACTGGGGCCATGTATGACAATGGCGCATTCTATGATGACTGTAACCTGATAAGTGGGATGGAATATGCTTGTCTCAAAGAGGCAAGAGAATCTTTGGCACTAGGCTGTCCAATTGAGTCAAGAGGGCTTCAAACTGAATTTAGCAGGGGGTAGGCAATGTATGTGCCACTGCACCTAATGAGCAAATAGATCAAACCAACCACAATGGTAACAGATGTTCCTCAACCGAGTTTCTGAAGTGTCAATGTACTGAGGCAAGAAGCATGGGGAATAAACAACATGACCTAGAAATCTGTGCAGTCACAGGGCTATGATCTCATCACAATTAGATACATATGGTGGGATAGCTCACATGACTGCAATGTGGTTATGAATGACTACATACCTTTTAGGAAGGATAGACTGAGAAGGTGGAGTTCCCCTCTATGTGAGCAAGCAACTAGAATATACTGAGCTGAAACCAAATGTCATGCACCCTGGTGCTCATAGATGACTTCAATCACACTGATATTAGTTGGAAAGGTCACACAACCAGGCATAATCCAACCAAAAAAGTTGCAGTGCATTGATGACAATATTCTGCTACATGTTGCTGAAGAACCAGCAAGGAGAAGTGCAATGCTGGACCTTGTATTAACAAGTCTAGTCACGGATATTAAGGTTGGGGACAGTCTTGGCTGTAGTGACCATAATGTGTTAAATTTTATTATTGGAAAGGAAATTATATATAGGAAAAGAAGCAGCGTAAGAAGTGAAATCTCTACCCTGATTTTAAGAGGGCTAACTTTGTCCTTTTTAAAAATCTACTTAAAAGTGTCCCGTAGGCTAGAGTTCTAGAAGGTAGAGTAGTCCAAATGAGTTGGTCAATATTCAAATACTACAGAGTACAGGAACAGGCTGCCCAGACAGGTTGTGGAGTCTCCTTTGGAGACTTTCTAAACCTTTCTGCATGTGTTCCTGTGTAGGCTACCATAGGTGATCCTGCTTTGACAAGGGTTTAGTTTAGATGATTTCCAGAGGTCCCTTCCAACCCCTAACTTTCTATGATTCTATGATTTACAGGTAGGTGATATTTTCTGCATGGTCAGCTTGAAAAGTAAAACATATACTGTGGGGATCCACTGATCTCTGATATTTTTTATTAATCTTTTAATAGATGACTTTCTACCAACCACCAATATACCACCTTTATCGTGACTAATTCAATAGCAGGCAATTGGTTTCAAAATGTATTACATCCTTTAAAAATGTTTTCCCAGCTCATGCAATATTCATCTTCAATTTGCAGTTCATCAGCTTATGTTTTAAAATGTCACTTTCAATAAATACAGCACACAAACAGAAGAGGCTTCCCTCTTTCTTGCTTCTCTACCACCACCATCTTGTGGCACCTTGCCACTCTTTCTTCTGATTAAAAAAGAAATGGTTTTCTCCATACATTCTGTGCTTTTTAGTCTTCCAATTCTCTCTGAACCATTCCCTACACAACACTAAATTGCTTCATTCTCCTATCAACTACGTATATTCTTTTCCAAGCCCTCATCTTTTCCTCCATGTTCTTCCTCCCCAATTTCCTTGCATATACCTGCTCCATAACTGCTGGCCTTCACTGTTTATTGTCTGAGCTCCATATAGAAAAGGAGAAGATGAAGCCCCTAACAGTTATCTTCAGATAATCAGAAATAAATGAAAGTTAGATGTATACTGCATATGATACAGGAAAAAAATCCGAATCATTACAAAAAAGCTTACAAAATTAGGTGTCCATGGAATATCCTACAGACAAGGAAAATAAATAACAAGAAGAATTCCTTTTCTGCCACTGTAAATATGGGAGGCATTTCTGCAAAGCAGGAAAGCTTTCCAAACAAAAGGCCTTATAAGAAAGAATACTTATGAGTCTAAGTGGAGACAAAGCAACTGATATTTTTTGAATACTTGTTCAGTCACATCTCTTCAGAAAGCTTGTTTTGCTTAAATATTTGAATGCCAAACATTTATTCCATCCTTATTTCAAAGAAATATTTATAGATATCTACAAAGCAACACTTCTGAAGAGTGTGGTCTAATTATTACATGGCATGCTTGATGGCTCAAGCATCTGAAGTTCTAGTTTTATATTAAGTAGGAGAAGCTTAGGAACATACTTAAATACTTCTGTGAATTAGGACCTTTTTTGTCCAGATAATCAGCAAATGATAGTAGTCTTGGGTAAAACATGAAAAGTTATCATGTTCTTGTGATTACAGGCAGAGTACAAGGAATTAACTGTCTTTAATGCAATCCATTTCTCAGATTTACTCTGGGAAGATTAGTTTGTTCTTACAAATTCCCATTATTTATCAACAGCACTTGGGTTTTTAGATCTGATTTTAAAAAGGTAAAATTACATTGTATTCATTACAGATCTACGGGGTTTAATTTTTTAAACAATATTAACACTAATGGAACAGGTTGCCCTGGGAAGTTGTGGATGCCCCCTCACTGAAAGTGTTCAAGGACAGGTTAGACAGGACTTTAAGTAATGTGGTTGAGCGGAACGTATCCCTGCTCATGAAGGGTGGTAGGAACTAGATGATCTTTAAGGTCTCTTCTAAACCAAACCATTCTTCTAAACCAAAATGCTAACTAGTTTCTTTGGAATAAACTTCCAATTGACTGAGTAGTCATTTTTGGACTATGTGTTTCCACAATACATTGAACAATCTCATAATGAGTACTTGGCCTCTGTTCACATAAAACCAATGTAAAGCAGAGTTATATTAATAAGACATTACATGAGTTAAAGTTATTTTTTAGCTGTTGTTTATTAACGTGGGCAGATATAACTATTTCTGCTGGGGCAAAGAACTTGGTTGTATTAGTATTTAGTGCTTTACTTTTAATTGACCCATATTACCTCACCTAAATAAACTGCTACAGTGCTTGGGCCATTTGCTTATTATCCTGAAAACAACTGCTAGAGAATATCACCTTACTTAGAATTTTCAGGAGGTATACCCTGGGCTTGCTGTCTTGCAAGCCTACACCCTGTTTTCCTTTCTTGCTCCCTTCACTGAATGGAACAAACAAGAGTCTCTAGCTACACTTCTGCCCAGCCCTCCTACTCATCTGATCCTTGTTTCTGTTCATGCAGACAGCAGGATTAGTAATTGTATTTTTCAGACCATGATAGAAAACATCAATAATTTAGGATTTGCCAGGTTGCTCATAGGTAATTCACTGCAATGTTTAATGACTTTTTCAATAAGATCACGGCAAGTTCGCTATTCAGCAATATATCAGGTACCCATGCATTTTAATTCATTTACAGTGAATCAAGGCAAAATATTCAGCATGATAGGGAGAGAATAAAATCTTTTAAAAATATTTTAAATGCAATCGATGTCTTAGAGCCCTCTGTTATCTGATATATTCATATATATTATGTAAAGAAGACAATCAGAAGCTCAGATTGGCTCTAGGCCTATCATAGTCGGATAGTGCTTAAAGTCAGCAGCAATATTTTTTTCTTCCTCACCCACGTAAAATAAATTAACTCCTTAAAAATGCTTATCAGTTTCCATGGGAAAATGACAGCGTTTAGGGAAATCTAGCTGTCTAACAGAACTATGACTGATTTCTTCAACAGCAGAAACATTTATCTGCTTTGCTCAAAAATGCACTTTGGAAGCACATGCAGGGGAAGTTCTCACTGCTATTTGCACTTATAAGTGATAGTAAATTGTTTAGATCTAAAATTGTTTCTAATTAAGGGAAGTAATACTTCATATCAGGTTGGCTATTCACACAGAAAATGTTAAGTAAATGTGGCAGAGTCATGATTTAGTAAACAAGTTTCCATTTCATCCTGCAGTCAGTCACATGAGACTGCCAAGCAGACATGCGGTGTGGATGGATTCATACTTAGTGGCTTTCTAGAGTGATTAAGGAAATTAGCTAAAAATACATAGCCAATATAGAGAGAATTAGGAAAATAATGTAAGTCTTCTACCTGGTGCCACAATATTATTTCTACCTCACTCTGAGCAACATGAAATTAAAAGAAAAATTCATCAATATGATCATATTCAGTATGTATGAACATAACAAAAATTACCTCTTCTGGTGAGAGAAATTTGCAGCTTAATCCTTTGCTCCACTGTTAAAGACTAATTCTTCCTCTAACTTAACAGTGTTTGAAAAACTTGTTTCAGGGGAAAAGTGTATACAGAACAGGCTAATTTCCAACCAGGTTTTTTAGGTGTTAGTTTATAAATTATTTACTAACTTCTCCCTCTTTTTGACAAATATGACCAAAAGCTTCTTTGTTTTTAAAAAAAAGGCAGAATTTAACTAGATAATGAGTGTCTTTAGATCTGGCACCCAGTAGCAGTAAGACACTCTTTTCTGATATGAAAAGAGGAGCCTGCTTTTCAGCTGAAAAGGCTCAGAAATGTCTATAAAAAACAAGAGTGAAAAAATGAGTTCACTTTAGAGTCAAAGGAACATCATAGCATCACAATAGCACAAACTTTTACTGAAAAAAACCAGCTCAAAACACAGTAATTATTCTTGAAATCTGGTAACTTCCCTGCAAATTTGTAACACATATTTCCGCTGCATGGAGTACAGACTAAATAAAGCCTGGCGAGTTTTGGTTTCTTTTTCATATACGTGTAAGATTCCCAGGTTCTTCCTTCAGTTGCCCTGTGACTTCCAAACCCTGAAGGACTTCTCTTGTCAGTCAAAATTCCTTTCTACTGGCTGGGCAAGCAGCAGCTAACTCTGGGGCTAAATTCCATACCAGTATCGGACCAGTATTTCTATGATAGGTTTTAGCCAGCTCTGTGGCTGGTTATCTGTTAAATTTGCACTGGTGGTACTGATTGCTTTCCTTTTCCTTCCATCTGCTATTTTTAGAAAGCCTGCAGGAACTAAGTTAATTGGGACTACTATTCTTCCCTCAAATTCTTTTGAAATTAGCCTAAGATATTCAAAATTTATAGGGAGGAAATATATAATTATACAGCTTTTTAAGCCTCACTTTCTTAAGAAATAACTTTTTTATTCTTTTACTGCACAGATGACCTCAAATTCTCCCCAGCTGCCTAACAGTATAGTGTCTCAGCTTTCCTGTTAGTATCCCACTATTCCTCATAAAACCAGACACCAAAGTTTGAGTAGAGAGGGTTCAGATTCCATTTTAGCTTCACATTCAAAGATTAATCAAACCTAGTCACTAAATCTTCAGAATAGGAAGTCTCCTGCATACTTAAAGCTGCCAGTGAGGGTAGACAAGAGCATAGATTTTTCCCTGGTTTACTAGACTAATTCCTAAGGTATAATTACTAATTACACCTACCACTGTGTGCAGTGACAGTCTACCTTTAAAAGACCTACTTGAGCATTTCTTTCCTAAAAAGAAAGCAGCAAGTTTTAAAATTAGTAGCATATCCTACCGAGACTGAAATGACAGATTCACACCTTGAGAATGTCATGCAGCAGAAAGCTCAGTACTTGGACTGTGACAGTGTGAGATGCTTCCACTGGCAGAAACTGAAATGGGGCAGCCTCCTGTCAGGAAAAGAAAGAAGAAATTTGTCCTAAGAGTCACAAGGGAACCAGAGTAACAAAATAACAATAGGAGCACTGCAATGCTAATACAAAATCTGGTTTTGGGAGAAAACTGGTGTGGAGAGACATAATACAGAAAAAAAAAAAAAAAAAAAAAAAAAGTCCAGGTAATTACACAGCACAATATCCGCACAGTTTTCTTAAAATATACATTTTGGTTTTTTTTTTTTTAAGAGTGAATGAACACCACAGAAGAAATTAGCTTTCTGATTTGTTTTAAAACCAGCTGAAGAGAAGAGTTTATCCACTTGTTTTCTAATAGTATGGATCAGAGCACTATTCTTTCATGGTGTTTGGATGGTCAGAAACAGTCTTCGAACTCAGTGAATTTCCAAACAGCATTGAAACAGATCACTGCTTAAATGCAAGTCACAGAAGAGAAGCTGTTTATTCTGTTAACCAATGCTTTGATATTACCACTTTGAGTTATAGTGTCTGCTAAATTAAGAGACATCCAACACTGTCATGTGACCTAACAGTGAAAGAAGCCAAAGTTTTTTGTTACTAATAATGGTAACAAAAAGTCAAATCCTTTAGAAACCTTTCATAACATGATCTACTCATTATACATGCACTTATTTTACAACTGTTATATAGGATGGGTGTTTGCAAAATCAAAGAGATCATAGAATCATAGAATTGGCTGGGTTGGAAGGGACCTCTGAGATCATCAAGTCCAACCCTTGATCCACTACCGCTGCAGTTACCAGACCATGGCACTGAGTGCCACATCCAGTCTCTTTTTAAATATCTCCAGGGGTGGAGAATCCACCACTTCCTGGGGCAGCCCATTCCAATGCTTGATCACCCTTTCCGTAAAGAAATTCTTTCTAATGTCCAACCTAAACCTCCCCTGGCACAACCTGAGACCGTGCCCTCTTGTCTTGCTGAGAGTTGCCTGGGAAAAGAGACCAACCCCCCCCTGCCTACACCCTCCTTTCAGGGAGTTGTAGAGAGTGATGAGGTCTCTCCTGAGCCTCCTCTTCTCCAGGCTGAACAGCCCCAGCTCCCTCAGCCTCTCCTCATAGGATCTGTGCTCGAGTCCCTTCACCAGCCTGGTTGCCCTCCTTTGGACCTGCTCCAGGACCTCGATATCCTTCCTGAACTGAGGGGCCCAGAACTGGACACAGGACTCGAGGTGTGGCCTCACCAGGGCTGAGTACAGGGGCAGAATCCCTTCCTTGGACCTGCTGGCCACGCTGTTCCTGATACAGGCCAGGATGCCATTGGCCTTCTTGGCTACCTGGGCACACTGCTGGCTCATGTTCATCTCTGATTTGATAGTCAGATGTGATGAAATAACATGTATATTATTCACCAACCTCAATGAAATAAAAATGGTAAGGCTTTTATTTCCCTAAATACTGCATTTCCATATAGGTTTTTAGAATTCTTCTGTAATTATACCAGATCCACATCTACACTATCTAGACCAAATAAGCATCTCAGAGAAGTTCTACACACAGTAGAATAACTCTACGGCCATTAAATAACGAAAAATATAAACAATCAGTGAATCCAAGAAAGAATCTTTCTGCAAAAAGACACTCAGGTGAATGACTTTGTTTCCATACACACTGGAGGGGAACAGCATTATCAGATTATAATGCACAAGTACACAGATCTGAACCAACTCATTTTGGGCATCTCTATTTTTTTATATTATCCATTTTTCCTGTGTATTTACTTCAGTTTTTTATAGAAGGTCTTTAATATTATATCTTTTGCTTTAATCTGTTCAAGAGGAGGTCTGGGAGTAATCAGGAAAGAAGGTTTCAGGGTTTTTTTTAACAGTAGTAAGAATTATTTTAATCATACAGTTATTTACTTTATTAAAATTGCATGAAAATTGTATTGGAGAAATCATAAAAAGTGCCTTCTTCCACCTATCAAGTACCACGTAATTATAAAATGATTGCTTATTTCTGTATTCTGTAAACTAATTTACCAAGATTTCTCCACCTCCTTTTAATTAAAAGATATGTAATAAAATAGCTACATTTACAGATCAACTGAAAATAGTTAGGTTTATCTGTATGCAAACTGGAAGCAACAGTCACTAGTAACATTTTATATTTATAAAACTCCTTACTACTAGAAGGGGCTGTAAGTCCTTGCTAGCTATGGATAAAGCAACACATCATTAGTGATGTTCAGCTTCCTCTGAACAGGCTGGGCATTAGTTCATGCATTGAAAAGTATACACAGAAGCATGAGGGAGTTATGACCAAGGACAGTGGGACAACTCAGTGAGTGGTCCCATTAAATGCTATGGGACCTTTAGCATTTGCAAAAGACAGTAAATCCCACTGTATGGATTCCTAAGGTCAATGGTGGCAGCTGTTCACCATTTGAGCAGTGCTGGATAGAGACATTCTGAGAACTCCATATAACTTTCAAGACGTGAAGTGAGACAAGAGAAGCACAGATTAATGGAGTGAGGGTGAAAAATGTGCTGATCTTTGTGTCACTTCAAATGGATCAATCTGTCAGGCTCTGGAGATGAGGAGAAAGCTTCAGTCATCGCCAGTTTTATAGAACAGATAGTAGACTAGACTTTATATGCCCAAGTCTAGTATTGCCAGGATGAGAGTTCTAGAGCCAGTAATGAAACAAAATGTTCAGGGAGGTGAAAAAATGTTTTCTATAGTTTTAGTTGAGGGAAGGGTAGCATTTTTTATAGAAACTGGGATATGATAAGCATTCGAAACTTTCAAAAACAGGACACCAATTTTAATGCCTAAGTACCAGCATTTACACTGAAAACCTTGGTATTAACTCAAAAGCATTAGTACTTTTAAGAGATTTCTCCATCCAGAGCACCCATAAACATGTTCATGTTACTTACAGAATGACAGTCATGGCAGTTATATTTAAGCTAGTTTCACTACAGAAGACCTAAAGAAACTTTGAAATGCCCACCAGGTTTATCTTTCCAGAACACTGTAGAAGGTGCTCTCAAGTAGGGCAGTTCTAACATCCAAAATGCACTTAATCTTACACTGCACTGTCCACCTGTGTTCAATGAGCAGTCATTTTCATGGCATTCATCAGCAGGAGTTACTATCTTTACATATCTTTAAGGAATATAGTTTCATCAAATCCAGTAAACCAACACAGGAAGATCTGTCCTTTTGGATAGTGTTAAACTACTTTTCTGCTCAATCTATTCTTCTTATACCTCATGGTATGCTTTCACCATTTACTTTGTGCTTATTCTTGTACCCTTATCAAAGCCTCCTGTAAATAAACTTCATTAAAATGACAGAAATTTAAGTAGGCCACAAGAAAAAAGAAAAAAACAAAACAAAACAAAACAAAAAAACAAAAAACAACAAAACAAAAAAAAAAAAACAAAAAAAAAAAAAACAAAAAAAAAAAAAACAAGGAAAATTTAAAAAAAAAACAAAAGGGGGGGTACTGCCAGTTAAACGAGATAAACAGTCTGAATAGTCAGTGTTTGGTAAGATCTTGATCTAAGAGCAAGGAATGGCTCATCATCATAGGATGCAAAGGGGTAGAAAGGAAAAAGTCTCTTTCAGATTAAATGGGCTTTCAGATCAATTCAGCTGCTAGGGCTTTATTAAGGGCTTGAGATAATCTTATTTAATGGGACTGACTTCTCTCCGCTGTAGATACATCCCATCTTAGAGAAGGAGGGAAAATGTGTGGGTACTATATACAACTGGTATGGATAGTTTAATACATCTTGTACATAGTGTAAATAAATACACTGATTTCGAAAGAATCAGTGCCTCTGATTGTCTATCCCCCTCACCATATACAGATGTCTCCCAACATTTTGGGAAGCCAGATCTCGTGTCTCTTTTCATTCATTTATTCATTTATTCATTCACTCATTCATTTTTAGTAAAATATGAGCTCCTGTCACTCAGGAGAAATATTTTGGGCAAGATACTAATGCCAGCCAAGTTAGATTGAGGTGTATCTGTAGGAACAGCACTCTGAAATATGAGTTTGATGACTAAACTCACTGCCACAGTGAAAGAGGCCATGCGCCCTTCCCCTGTCCCTATCCCTGCTCCTACCCTGTTGTTTCCTTTAACATTGTTTCAGATATCATGTAAGATATTTCAACAAACGAGTGTGCTCAAGGACTAATTTAGCAATAAGTGGACTATCTTAGGGATCCAGAGGAGCCCAATGAAGGGGCAGAACTGCACAGCCAGGAGTAGGGAGTAGTAGAGAAGAGATAAAGATTATATAAAAAAGCTGTTAGAAACACTAGCATGCTTCAGTAACTGAAATATCACAGAATGATTTACAAACAAACCCAAGACCATTCTTTCCACCTCCACACCAGCCAGGCACAAATCAGCTTCACTCCAAAAGCTGTATTACCATTTTATCCTCCCACCAGGGATATTCAGCTCCAGCACAGCACAGCCACAACTGACAGTCTTATACAGCTCTCCTTTAAGAGCTGGCTTGCATCACAGTGCTTGAAACATAAGCAAAACATCCTTACCTGTTGTTCTTACAAAAAGAACTACATAAACCTTTGAATATCTCTAAGATTATTAACATTCACAGAATATTAAGCAGGGATAATGTCTGCACCACCTAAAAAAATAAGTACTTTAAATCCTTCTACTGATCCAGAACTGTCCCCACCACGGCCAAGACATTTTAATCATTTTCTGTCCAAAGCAATTTCAGATTTATAAAGAAAACATATGCACTTGAAGTATTCTGTATTTTCTGCTTAAATTATGCTTAACATACTCATGTCTTTTCTTCTTAACTTGGGCATTTGATTCAATGATGATTCAATGTATATTCCATGAAAATCAATATTTTGTATTAGAACACTCTAAAGCGTGTTGATCCTGACTGAGAAATTGTTTCACCTTTAGCAGTCAGGATCCACAGGAGAGTTAACCTGAGCAGGGTTGTGCTGCCTGTCCAGAATGTCCAGCATGGCTTCAGGCTGAGCTGTGCTGCAAAATTCCTTGGCTGAAGGACAAACTCAGCCAACTTGTTCCAACAGATGGGCCCTTAGGCATCTCCTCCTGTGATTACACCACCCGCTGAGCATCACTTCTATGCAACTGTGCAGCAGGAAGTTCTCATGAGAAGAGGCTTTAGAAACAGAGTTGCTCTCTGATAAGTATTTACATGATAGCTCAGATGACCAAAATAAAGAGGTCCTCCCCATGAACACCATTTGCTCTCAACAGCACTGTGGGTAAAATATAGGTGCCAATTGAAGCTACACAAATGTGAGATGCCCAATATCTGATGAGATGCAAGACTTAGTCACTATTTCTCCTACCATTCCATCTTATTAAGCCAAAGCTTTCCTTAGACACATATGTTGAGAACTTTGCACCAGCTCTCTTGCTCACTTACTCTCATCACTACCCCTTCCACCATCCCCACCACACTGCAGAATAAACACTCACCTAGTGTTTTCTCTTGACAGTTCAAAACAAGTACACCTAAGAGACTTTAGAAACAATTTCGAAGTGGTACACAGAAGTGAGGAAAACAGACTTATTTTAGACAAGTGACAGAATGGAAGTAGCTTCTTCCAGGGAGAAGTTATTTCTCACAGAAACAAAAAAAAAAAAAGCCAAAAAACAAAAAGCCAAAAAAAAAAAAAAACCCCAACCCCCCAAACCAAACGAAAAACAAACAAACAACAACAACAAAAAAACAAACCACCACAACCAAAAAAACCCAAAAAGGAACTAAAGAAAAAGAAAAAAGAACTAATGATGATCTTGCACTTTAATTTTTATCTCCATCATCCAAGAAATTTTGTGGAAATACCATCGACTGTAAACGCTGCATTGTCTCTACTTGTTAGTGATAGCCAACCATACATAGCTGAAAACTGCTATGATAGTGACAGCTTGATATATGAGAGTTGTCTTGCTGTAGAACACTTCAATGTGACTTTTGAGACAGTACAAAAACTGAAATCACAAACTTCATTATTTTGTCAGGTCAGAAAAGGTACTTAAACAGCCAGCATAATTCCCAGAAGCAAAAGATGAGAGCATTTCCCCTGTTTATAAACTTAATAAGTTAGCTTCCTTTTAGTAGAGTCATCTATTTTCCATCTCACTTGTTAGAAGCCTTTAATAAATAAAAGAATGCACTCAAAAGCCACAAGATATAAAAGATTTAGATTAGTGACACCTCATGCTTGTTTACAGATCTTCTGCAACACTATTTTTCTTTGTATGAATGTGTTTATCAGAAAGGGAATTACAAAGATATGTGATGGGAGATGTTAGAAGGCTGACAAATCACACCAGTTTTAAATTAAAAAAATAAAATACTGTATTAATTAATTACCTACTCATTTCATGCTGATGTTTATTTA